>NC_000070.6:142487471-143687471 GCF_000001635.26 Mus musculus | reverse complement strand
GGCCCTTATCTCAAAAATGTTCTTGGAACAGTTTTTAGTTGGGAGGGTTCGAACTCTAGGGTGAGGAGTTCAGGAATGCATTCTGGGGTGAAGAGTTCAGGAGTGTTCTGGGAACAATCTCTAGATGGGAGGGGTCGGGTTCTGGGGTGAAGAAGAGTTCAGTAAAAATTTTTATTCTTCATTCCCCACTTCTTTTAGGAGATAGCTCTAATCTTAGAGCGAGTTTTCAACCTCCTGAAGGACCCGATATTGTTGCCTTAGTACCATAACTTGGACTGCGTTTATCCTTTCTCTAATAAAAGCTACTAACTTATTAAGGATGCATGGGCCAAAAGTAAGCAAAAGCATAAGTGTAATTAAAGGTCCTGCTATAGTGGAGAGGAGAGTGGTGAGCCAAGGGGACTTATTAAACCAGCTTTCAAACCATCCTTGTTGGCTTTCTCTTTCTCTTTTACGTATATCTAGGCGTTCTCTAAGTTTGGCCATAGAATCTTTGATTACTCCTGAATGGTCAACATAAAAACAACATTCTTCTTTTAAGGCAGCACAGAGTCCTCCTTCTTTAAGGAATAATAAGTCTAATCCCCTTCTATTTTGCAGCACCACTTCGGACAGGGAAGTTAAAGATTCTTCTAATTTGGTTATAGACTGTTCTATAGTTCTAAGATCAATATCCATAGCTGCACGTAGTTCTTCATAGTATTGGGGGGTCTTAATTAAGGCAGCGATTCCTGTACCTACTCCAGCTGCTACTCCCAATCCTAATAGAACTGCCAAAGTTAAGGTAACGGGTTCTCTTTTCCAGCGGACCCGATGTTCAAATTTATCTAAAAAAGAGCTATCATCATGATACAAGAGTCTGGGAATAAGCTGAACCAAAATGCAGAAATCTTTGGAACTATTAAAAACAGACATAGACACACAAGGAGTGAGACCGGTATTGCAAGCCCACACTGTGTCTAGGGGAGGCACCAGATACTGACCACTTTTGCTAGACTGGATGTTCTGGGTCTGATTACAGAGGTGCCCTTTATCCTGAGGTACCTGGCTCAAGCAAAGCCCTCTTCCTGAAACTGCTGCTAGAGTCAACTTTCTGTTTTCTCCCCAAAGACATTGAGAATGATCTGAAGTGATATTATAAGTCCTGATCTGAGCTATTCCTTCATAATAAGGGGGGCTAGAGGCATAGCATAACCAGCATGATTGAGTCATATTAGGGTTAGTTCTATTTAGAACTAAAAAAGCTCCTTGGACTAGACTGACCAGACGGTCCTCTGTTCCTAGGGGCGGTGGGGAAGCCAAGGTAGGCTTTATGAGGAGAGTATTAGCTTCTAGGGAGGGTACCACTGTGTTGGGCTGTGGAGTTGGTGGAGCTGGTACAGTCGGGACCTTTGGGGGAGCCGGTACGACTGGGGGGCCCTGTTCTATAAGGACCTTGTTGGGCCCTACGAGTGTCACTGCCGGGTCTCTCACTGTCAATCTGATCGTGAAAATGAACCCAGGATCTCTTAGTGGAATGTATACTCGCCAACCCCACCTATTTCCTTTAAGCCAACTTAGACGGTGTTGTTTTCCGTTCTCGGTGAACCTTATACGTAGGGGGTTGCAGTATTTATCTTTGCATGGTCCTGAGGGTGCTCTGTTTTTAAAAGCACACCCACTCTCTTGATATTTATAGGGGTTTCTTTCTCCTTCGTTTGACTTATCATAGCCACTACCTCGTTTTACCGTGATTAGGTCCCATTTAGAGGAGGGCTTCCAGTAAGCATCCCCTGTCGTTTCACATGTCCATTTACCACAAAAATAATCTGATGCCCCCCCCCCACATTCTTGTTGAAGCCTTTTGCTCTGACCCTGACCAGGGCAAACATAAAAATGTGCAGCTCTAAGATTAGCTCGGTAGAACTGCCCCGAACACCCATATGTGCTCCCTATCCCATTTGGGACACACCGCTCCTCAGGGGGTGGGTTGCTAAGATCAGTATGATCTGAGAGGTCCCAATTGGGGGATCCTGCCGCTAACTTACAGATGTCAGGCGTGAGATCAGGCCACCAAGTCCAGAGGGGATGGACTGCAGTGGTTGCCCATACAATGGTTCCTTTTTCATTAAGCACCTCCCAGGACTGTTGAATTGGAGCATGAGGGTTAAGGTTCCCTAGGTCTAGAGTGGCGCCTGCGGCGCAGACGAAGCTTAAGAGGATTGTCAGTGGCTGCCACTGTCCAATTGTCGTCGTGGTTTTCTTCATCTTGACTGGCGGCCCTCTTGACGTGGGAGGCGTGGATCCAGGAGGCGATTCCGTCAACTTTTACCGCAGTAGGGGTTGTCAGTAACACCAAATAGGGTCCCTTCCACCGTGGCTCAAGGCTGCCGGTTCGATGCCGTCTGACCAAGACTTTGTCTCCAACTCGGAACCCGTGGGGTACTGCGGTGGTCCCTGGGGTATAGGCTGCTTTCAGTTGGTCCCAAATCTGGGTCCTAATCACTTCTAGGGCCTTTAAATGAATAAGCAAAGAGGAGGGTAAGACAGGGTCAGAGTCGGAAACTAATGTTCCACCAGCTTCCATTAAGGGGGGAGGTCCTCCATATAGAACTTCAAAAGGAGTGAGCCCGAAACGACCAGGGGTGTTTCGGGCTCGGAAGAGCGCAAGAGGAAGGAGAGCCACCCAGTCTTTTCCGCCGGTCTCAATGGCTAATTTAGTCAAGGTCTCTTTTAAGGTCCTATTCATCCTCTCTACCTGTCCTGAGCTTTGAGGGCGGTAAGCACAGTGTAATTTCCAATCGATGCCCAACTGAGTGGCCAAGCCCTGACTTACCTGGGCAACAAAGGCTGGTCCATTGTCGGACCCGATTACCTTAGGGATTCCAAATCTTGGCAGGATTTCTTCAAGGATCTTCTTGGCCACAATCTGGGCAGTCTCTGTTTTAGTGGGAAATGCCTCAACCCATCCTGAAAAGGTGTCTACAAATACTAACAGATACTTGTTACCATACATTCCAGGTTTAACTTCAGTAAAGTCTACCTCCCAATACACTCCAGGATGGTCTCCCCGTTGTCTCTTTCCAGGTTCTCTGTAGGCTTTAGTTGCATTAGTGAATGCACATGGTTTGCAGGAGTCTATAATCTTTTGAGCCACTGACTTCAGGTTGGGGACTTGGTATCGGGAATTTTTAATTAGTCTCATCATTTTTTCAACTCCCAGGTGGGTGAATTGGTGTAGTCCTTTCACAAATTTTATTCCTTCTTCGGGAGTTAATTCTATTTTTCCTTCAAAAAAGTATGGGAGGGGATCACTGGTCCACCATAGCTCTTTTATGTTATACCTCCCATCCTCAGGGCTTTTGGGCGGATCACCTTTTTCAGTTAAGATCATGGCCCCTTGAGCAACTTGTTTTGCCACTAAGTCTGCCATTCGGTTGCCCTTGGCCACCAAGTCTTCTCCTTTTTGGTGGCCGGGGCAGTGGATGATGGCTACCTTTTTAGGTGCATGTATGGCTTCCAACAGGGCCAGAATTTCTTCTTTGTTTTTAATGTCTTTACCAGCCGAGGTCAATAGCCCTCGCTGCCTGTAGATGGCCCCATGGATGTGTGCGGTAGCAAAAGCATATCGGCTGTCAGTGTAGATATTAACGATCTTACCTTTAGCCTCTCGGAGGGCTTGTATAAGCGCTATAAGTTCAGCCTTTTGTGCCGATGTTCCTTCAGGCAAAGCGCTTGCCCAAATTACCTTTTTCCCGTCTACCACCGCAGCTCCAGCCTTTCGCTTCCCCTCTATCAGGAAACTGCTGCCGTCCGTGTACCAACTGGGAGCTCCAGGCCAGGGTTGGTCAGTCAGGTCACTTCTGGTCCCAGTTTCTTCAGCGAGGATGTCCATACATTGATGTACTGGGACGGAATCATTTGTTAGAGGGAGAAGGGTAGCTGGGTTGAGGATGGCAGGGGGCGCAAAGGTTACACGCTCATTTAGCAGCAGGCTCTGATAGTGTGTCATTCGGGCATTTGTCATCCATCTGTCAGGTGGCTGTCGCACGATACTTTCTAAGGCATGAGGGGCCACAACAGTCACCTGTTGTCCCATTGTCAATTTGTCAGCATCTTTGATCAGCAGGGCCACTGCTGCAATAGCTTTCAGACATGTGGGCCATTTACTAGCAACAGGATCTAATTTTTTTGACAAATAGGCTACAGGTCTCTTCCAGGGTCCCAGTGCTTGTGTCAACACTCCCCTGGCTACACCCGCTCTCTCGTCCACATATAGGACGAAAGGCTTAGTCAAGTCTGGTAATGCTAGCGCGGGGGCAGTCATTAGAGACGACTTGATAGCCTCAAAAGCTCTTTGGTGTTCTTCTTTCCACTCGAAAGGAACCCCTTCCTTAGTCAAAGGATATAGAGGTGCTGCTAGGGTTGCAAAGCCTGGAATCCAGAGTCTACAAAAGCCAGCAGTTCCCAGAAACTCACGTACCTGCCGTGGGGTAGTTGGCGATGGGATCATCATAACAGTCTTCTTCCGGGCCTCTGTGAGCCATCTTTTGCCCCCTCGGAGGGTATACCCCAGGTAGGTTACCTCAGTTTGACAGATTTGTGCCTTTTTAGCCGAAACTCGATACCCCAAGTCACTCAGTTCTGCGAGGAGCCTCTCAGTTCCCTGGTGACACAGCTCCTTCGAGGCCGCCGCGACCAAGAGATCATCCACATACTGTAGTAGGGTAAGCTGAGGGTTTCGAGCGCGAAAAGGCGCGAGATCCCGATGGAGGGCCTCGTCAAACAGGGTGGGGGAATTTTTGAACCCCTGTGGTAGCCTAGTCCAAGTTAGTTGACCAGTCTGTCCGCCCTCTGGGTCCCTCCATTCAAAAGCAAACAGGAGCTGACTCTTAGGGTGCAAACGCAGGCAAAAGAAGGCATCTTTTAAGTCCAGGACTGTATACCATGTTCTCTCAGGTGGGAGAGAGCTTAATAAATTGTACAGGTTCGGGACTGTGGGATGAATGTCCAGGACCCTTTTGTTAACCTCCCGGAGGTCTTGTACCGGGCGATAGTCATTGGTCCCTGGTTTTCGAACCGGCAGAAGTGGTGTATTCCAGGGGGACTGACAGGCCACTAAAACTCCTTGGCCCAGCAACCTCTCTGGATATGAGGCCGGATGCCTTCTCTAGCTTCCTTGCTCATGGGGTATTGTTTTACCGAAATGGGGGTGGCATCAGCTTTAAGTTCTACCACAACCGGAGGCACTTGTTTAGCCAACCCCATTCCTGCTTGTTCTGCCCAGACATTGGGGAACGCAGTTAGCCAACCTGAAGAGACTGCATTTTTGGGTTGTTCTTCATGCAACCGGTACTCTTCCTCTGTGTTGAGGACAAGGCAGGCAACAGGGGCCTTTCCCCAGCTTACTTGTGGGCCTTCTGAAGTAAATTGGACTTGAGCCTTTAGTTTGGTTAGCAGATCGCGCCCCAAGAGGGGAGCAGGGCACTCAGGTATCACCAGAAAGGAGTGGGTCACTATATTCTTGTCTATCTGAAGAGCTCGTTTGGTCATCCAGGGGTAAAATTTACTACCAGTGGCTCCAATTACCATGGTCTTTTTGGAGCCTAGCTTGCCTAGGGGGTTAGTGAGTACTGAATGCTCTGCTCCGGTGTCTATCAGGAAGTTGACGGGAGTCCCCTCCACGGACAAAGTTACCCTAGGCTCAGGGAGGGGGTCTGAGCCCCGACTTCCCTAATCATCTTCTAGGGTCAGGACCTTGGATCGCTCCCGCTTTTTAGGGCAATCTCTAGCCCAGTGTCCTTTCTCTTTGCAATAGGCGCATTGGTCTTTTTCCAGTGGTATCTTTCTGCCACCTGGTGGTTTCACTGCCCTGTTGCCCAGGAGCCCTATTTTACCTTTTCCTGACTGTCTATCATTCACAACTGCGGCCAAAATTTTACTCAGATTTCTCTCCTGACGGCGATCCCGTCTATTTTCCCTCTCCTCCATTTCTTTCTTCTCTCTCTCCTGCCTCTCTTCTTCTGTTTCCCTCTTATGATAGACTTTCTCTGCTTCTTTTACTAAATCTTGGAGCGTATGATCTTGGAGCCCCTCCAGCCTTTGCAGCTTTTTCTTAATGTTGGGAGCGGACTGACCAATGAAGGCCATGGCTACAGCGGCTCTCTGCCCCTCTGACAAGGGGTTAAAAGGGGTGTATCTCCTATATGCCTCCATTAGACGCTCAAGGAAGACTGAGGGTGGTTCAGTCTGCCCCTGCAAGACCTCTCTTACCTTAGCCAAATTGGTGGGCCGTCTAGCGGCTCCTCTGAGACCTGCCACTAGAGTCCGGCGATAGACAAGGAGGCGTCCCCTACCTTCCGCGGTGTTGTAGTCCCAGTTGGGGCGGTTCAAGGGGAAAGCTTTATCCACGAGGTTAGGGAGGGCAGTGGGTGTGCCGTCCTCTCCTAGGACATTTTTTCTCGCCTCCATCAGGATTCTTTCTCTTTCTTCTGTGGTGAAAAGAACCTGCAAAAGCTGCTGACAATCATCCCAAGTGGATTGATGGGAGAACATAAGTGACTCAAGGAGCCCAGTAAGTCCAGAGGGGTTCTCTGAGAAGGGAGGGTGGTTAGTTTTCCAATTATATAAATCAGAAGAGGAAAAAGGCCAGTACTGTAAAGGAATGAGATCATTAGGTCCTGGTGCTGGCCCTCCCACATGTGCTCTGAGTGGCAAGGCAACTGTTGAGTCTGGCCCCCCTTCCTCCCCGGGGCTTCGGCCTCGGCGACTCCAAGTCCCCCCCGCCGGTCCCTGAGCCCCTCTCGCTATTGGTCCCTGCGGTGGGGCAGCTGCAGGTGGCTGTTGGGGCAGGGGATAAGGGGGAGGTTGGGAGTCCATCCAGAGGAGGTCGTCAATCTCTGGATAGATCTTGGGGGGTGCTGATGGGCCGGACTTTCCAGCTGCATCAGACTGGGCAACCGCGACCGTCAGTTTCGAAGAGTTTGGGGTCCAAGGCTTGACCCACGGAGGTGGGAATTGGACGAGATTCTGCCAGGTCACAATGTAGGGGATCTGATCAGGGTGACCCCCTTCCTCCTGAAAAACAATTCGCCTGACGGCGGCGATTAGTGACAAGTCAAAAGCACCCTCAGGTGGCCAGCCTACTCCAAACGTTGGCCACTCGGAGGCGCAAAAGGTCTGCCACGGACCCTTTCTGACCTCCACCGACTGGTTGTGGGCTCTGACCCGCACCTCCTTCCAATGCTCCAGAGTCAGAGAAAGGGGAGTGGACACAGATTGTCCCATTTCTAGAAAAACAGTAGACACAACAAGAGCGGACACGAGACTAAGACAAAAAAGAAACCAGAAACGGCGGCGACTCTGCGTCGACCACAAGCAACTCAAAGAATCAGATGGCCTTTCTAAGGCCAGCCGATTGAGACCCTCTGCACGAGGTGGGACTCGAACCCACGATCCCGTGACCAAACGCGAGGTGGGACTCGAACCCACGGTCTCGCAACAAGGCGCGAGGTGGGACTCAAACCCACGATCTCGCAACAAAACGCGAGGTGGGACTCGAACCCACGATCTTGCAACTGGGCACGAGGTGGGATTCAAACCCACGATCTCGCAACCCCAAATGGTCTCTTGGCCTCCAAAGGGGTCCACCAGGCGTCCCTGGTCCTCCCCTGTTCCTCCTGGGACGTCTCCCAGGGTGAACGGACGGTGGACACCTGGACACGTCTATCCTTATCCACCCCGCGTTCCCTCTCGGAGCGCGGTCTCACTGAGCGTCCGCAAAACCGAAACTGCGATCGCACCAAACTTAGAAACAGAACACAAACATCAGACCAAAACAGAACAAAGAACCTTACCTCTAAGTGGGTCTAGGACCTCTGGGTGGTCGCGCTGTTTTCCGGCCAATGCACCAAAATGAAAGACCCCCGAAGGGAGACCCTCACTCAAGCACTCAAGCCCCGGGACAGCCGCGGACCCAAGAAGACACTGAGACCGTACTCAAAATGTAGAAGGCAAGATTTAATAGAACAACAGCAAGAAAGCACATGGAACATAGACCAGAGCTCTGGGGTCGAAACTCATGCACCTAGTGGTGTAGAGGAGAATCGACGACCAGCCAAAATTTTCACAGGCTTATATAGTAAAACTCAAGGGGGGAGAGCTGGGCAGGGAAAGTACAAGTTTACATCACTAGGGGGTTCTGCCAAGGGACAAGGGGTTCTGCCAAGGGAATCTACGTAACTAAGAGGTCATGTCCTATCATTTGGCAATGTACCCGGTTCATTTTGAGGTTGTTCCAGGAGGCCCTTATCTCAAAAATGTTCTTGGAACAGTTTTTAGTTGGGAGGGTTCGAACTCTAGGGTGAGGAGTTCAGGAATGCATTCTGGGGTGAAGAGTTCAGGAGTGTTCCGGGAACAATCTCTAGATGGGAGGGGTCGGGTTCTGGGGTGAAGAAGAGTTCAGTAAAAATTTTTATTCTTCAGTACAAGCTTGCAATTCCACCAACAATGGGGGAGTGTTCATCTTCCCCACATCCTTGCCAGCATCTGCTGTCACCTGAATTTTTGATCTTAGCCATTCTGACTGGTATGAGATGGAATCTCAGGGATGTTTTGATTTGTATTTCCCTGATGATTAAGGATGTTGAACATTTTTTCAGGTGCTTCTGAGCCATTCCGTATTTCATAGGTGTGAATTCTTTGTTTAGCTCTGAGCCCCATTTTTTAATAGGGTTATTTAATTTTCTGGAGTCCATCGTCTTAAGTTCTTTATATATATTGGATATCAGTCCCCTATCTGATTTAGGATAGGTAAAGTTCCTTTCCCAATCTCTTGGTGGCCTTTTAGTCTTATTGACTGTGTATTTTTCCTTACAGAAGCTTTGTAATTTTATGAGGTCCTATTTGTTGATTCTTGATCTTACAGCACAAGCCATTGCTGTTCTATTCAGGAATTTTTCCTCTGTGCCCATAACATCAAGGCGTTTCCCCACTTTCTCCTCTATAATTTTCACTGTCTCTGCTTTGATCTGTAGTTCCTTGATTCACTTAGACTTGACCTTAGTACAAGTAGATAAGAATGGATCAATTTGCATACTTCTACCTGATAACAGCCAGGTGTGCCAGCACCATTTGTTGAAAATGCTGTCTTCCCTCCCCCACACTGGATGGTTTTAGCTCCCTTGTCAAAGATGAAGTGACCATAGGTTTGTGGGTTCGTTTCTGGGTCATCAATTCTATTCCATTTGTCTACTTGTCTGTCACTATACCAGTACCATGCAGTTTTTTATCACAATTGTAGTGTAGTACAGCTTTAGGTCAGGCATTGTGATTCCACCAGAGGTTCTTTTATCCTTGAGAAGAGTTTTTGCTATCCTAGGTTTTTGTTTATTCCAGATGAATTTGCAGATTGCTCTTTCTAATTCATTGAAAAATTGAGTTGGAATTTTGATGGGGATTGCATTGAATCTGTAGATAGCTTTTGGCAAGATAGCCATTTTTACTATATTGATCCTGCCAATCCATGAGCATGGGAGATTCCAGCTTCTCACCATTTACTTTGATGTTGGCTACTGGTTTGCTGTAGATTGCTTTCATCATGTTTAGGTACAGTCCTCAAATCCCTGATCTTTCCAAGACTTTTGTCATGAATGGGTGTTAGATTTTGTCAAATGTTATCTCAGCATCTAACGAGATGATCAGGTGGTTTTTGTCTTTGAGTTTGTTTATATAGTGGATTACATTGATGGATTTCCATATTTTAAACCATCGCTGCATCCCTGGAATGAAACCTACTTGGTCAGGATGGATGATGGTTTTGATGTATTCTTGGATTCGGTTAGCGAGAACTTTATTGAGTATTTTTGCATCGATATTCATATGGGAAATTGGTCTGAAGTTCTCTATCTTTGTTGGGTCTTTCTGTGGTTTAGGTATAAGAGTAATTGTGGCTTCATAGATTGAATTGGGTAGAGTACCTTCTGCTTCTATTTTGTGGAATAGTTTGTGAAGAACTCGAATTAGATCTTTCAAGGTCTGATAAAACTCTGCACTAAATTCATCTGGTCGTGGGCTTTGTTTGGTTGGGAGAATATTAATGACTGCTTCTATTTCTTTAGGGGATATAGGATTGTTTAGATCATTAATCTGATCCTGATTTAACTTTGATATCTGGTATCTGTCTAGAACTTTGTCCTTTTCATCCAGGTTCTCCAGGTTTTTTTTTGTTTTGGTTTGGTTTTTTTTTTTTTTTTTTTTTGAGTATAGCCTTTTGTAGAAGGATTTGATGGTGTTTTGGATTTCTTCAGGATCTGTTGTTATGTCTCCTTTTTTATTTATGGTTTTGTTAATTAGGATGCTGTCCCTGTGTCCTCTAGTGAGTCTGGTTAAGGGTTTATCTATCTTGTTGATTTTCTCAAAGAACCAGCTCCTTGTTTGGTTGATTCTTTGAATAGTTCTTCCTGTTTCCACTTGGTTGATTTCACCCCTGAGTTTGATTATTTCCTGCTGTCTACTCTTCTTGGGTGAATTTGCTTCCTTTTGTTCCAGAGCTTTAGGTGTGTTGTCCTGCTGCTAGTGTGTACTCTCTCTAGTTTCTTTTTGGAGGCACTCAGAACTATGAGTTTTCTTCTTAGAAATGCTTTCTTTGTGTCCTATAAGTTTCGGTATGTTGGGGCTTCATTTTCATTAAACTCTAAAATGTCTTTAATTTCTTTTCTTATTCCTTCCTTGACCAAGGTATCATTGAGGAGAGTGTGTTCACTTCCCACATGAATGTTGGCTTTCTATTATTTACGTTGTTATTGAAGATCAGCCTTTGTTCATGGTGGTCTGATAGGATGCATGGGATAATTTCAATATTTTTGTATCTGTTGAGGCCTTTTTTGTGACCAATTATATGGTCAATTATGGAGAAGGTACCAGATGTGGTGAGAAGGTATATCCTTTTGTTTTAGGATAAAATGTTCTGTAGATATCTGTTAAATACATTTGTTTCATAACTTCTGTTAGTTCACTGTGTCCCTTTTTAGTTTCTGTTTCCATGATCTGTCCATTGGTGAAAGTGGTGTGTTGAGGTGCAGTGTGCTTTCATCTTTACTAAAGTTTCTTTAATGAATGTGGCTGCTGACCTTGCATTTGGAGCATAGATATTCAGAATTAAGAGTTCCTCTTGGAAGATTTTACCTTTGATGTGTATGAAGTGTCCCTTCTTGTCTTTTTTGATAATTTTTGGTTGGATTTCGATTTTATTCGATATAAGAATGGCTACTCCAGCTTGTTTCTTCAGACCATTTGCTTGGAAAATTGTTTTCCAGCCTTTCGTTCTGAGGTAGTGTTGTTTATTTTTTTTTCCCTGAGATGGGTTTCTTGTAAGAAGGAAAATGTTGGGTCCTGTTTGTGTAGCCAGTTGGCTAGTCTATTTCTTTTATTGGGGAATTGAGTCCATTTATACTTAGAGATATTAAGGAAAAGAAATTGTTGCTTTCTATTATTTTTTGTTGTTAGTATTGGCATTTTGTTCTTGTGGCTCTCTTTTTTTTAGGTTTGTTGAAGGATTACTTTCTTACTTTTTCTAGGACGTGGTTTCCATCCTCGTATTATTTTTTTTTCTGTTATTATCCTTTGAAGGGCTGGATTCCTAGAAAGATAATGTGTGAATTTGGTTTTGTCATGGAATACTTTGGTTTCTCCATCTATGGTTATTGAAAGTTTGGCTAGGTATAGTAGCCTGGGCTGGTATTTGTGTTCTCTTAGTGTCTGTATAATATCTGTCCAGGATCTTCTGGCTTTCATAGTCTCTGGTGAAAACTGGTGTAATTCTGATAGGCCTGCCTTTATATGTTACTTGACCTTTTTCCCTTACTGCTTTTAATATTCTATCTTCATTTAGTGCTTTTTTTTTGTCCTGATTATTATGTGTCGGGAGGAATTTCTTTTCTGGTCCAGTTTATTTGGAGTTCTGTAGGCTTCTTGTATGTTCATGGGCATCTCTTTCTTTAGGTTTGGGAAGTTTTCTTCTATAATTTTTTGAAGATATTTGCTGGCCTTTTAAGTTGAAAATCTTCATTCTCGTCTACTCCTATTATCCATAGGTTTGGTCTTCTCATTGTGTCCTGGGTTTCCTTGATGTTTTGACTTAGGTTCTTTTTTGCATTTTGCGTTTTCTTTGATTGTTGTGTCCATGTTCTCTATGGAATCTTCTGCACCTGAGATTCTCTCTTCCATCTCTTGTATTCTTTTGCTGATGCTAGCATCTATGTTTCCTGATTTTTTTTCCTAGGGTTTCTATCTCCAGCATTGCCTCACTTTTGTTTTTCTTTATTGTGTCTACTTCCCTTTTTAGGTCTTGTATGGTTTTGTTCAATTCCATCACCTGTTTGGATGGGTTTTCCTGTTTTCCTTAAGGACTTCTATCTGTTTGGTTGTGTTTTCCTGTTTTTCTTTAAAGACTTGTACCTCTTTAGCAGTGTTCTCCTGTATTTCTTTAAGTGAGTTATTAAAGTCCTTCTTGATGTCCTCTACCATCATCATGAGATATGCTTTTAAATCTGGGTCTAGCTTTTTGGGTGTTTTAGTGTGCCCAGGACTGGGCGTGGCGGGAGTGCTGGCTTCTGATGATGGGGAGTGGTCCTGGTTCCTGGTAGTAAGTTTCTTACATTTGCCTTTCGCCATCTGGTAATCTCCGGAGTTAGTTGTTATAGTTGTCTCTGGTTAGAGCTTGTTCCTCTCGTGATTCTGTTGGCCTCTATCAGCAAACCTTTGAGACTAGCTCTCTCCTCTTAGTTTCAGTGGTCAGAGCACGCTCTGCAGGCAAGCTCTCCTCTTACAGGGAAGGTGCACAGATATCTGGAGTTCAGACCTGCCTCCTTGCAGAAGATGAAGGCACAAATCAAGGCCTGTCCCAGAAGCTGTGTTGCTTAGGCTGTCCCAGAAACTGTTAGCTTCTGTAGTCCACACTCACCCCTTTGTAGACTAGTGTCAGAGGGATCACAAACCAACATGTCGCCCCCAGGTGCTCAAGCAAATCCCTCCTGGGCGGGGCGGACACCTCTCCTCTGGCAGGGAAGGTACCTGGATGTCTGGAGCCTGAAAAAGGGTCTGCCTCAGAAGGTGTCCTCTAGGGACCTTAGGGTTGTCTGCTGACTCTGTGCCCAAAGTGACCTAGTGCTGGCATGGACTGGAAGGGATTTGTGACCCTGGTCAGGCCGGCTTTTCTGCTTCCCTAATGCTGTCTCAGGTCCAACATTATTATATTGGAACAGAAGTTGTGTTCCACTCACCAGTGGTCCAAAGATCATGTGGAGAGTCCTCTAGGGGACCTTTGAGGTATCCGCTGACTCCGCGCCCAAGGTGACCCTGTGCTGGCACCAAACAGAAGGGATCAGAATGAATATTTGTTAACAGAATCCATCATTATGCTTTCTACAAGAAATACATCTAAGTAACAAAGATAGTCATTATCTCAGTATACATGTCTGGAAAATAATTTTTCAAGCAATTAGATCCAAGAAATAAACTGGAATAGCCATGTTATTAACTAATATAATAGGCATCCAACCATAAGTAAACCAAAGAGACAGGGAAGGACGCCTCACAAGAATCAAATGAAAATTCAACAAACAGGATATCTTAACTTTAAGCGTCTATGTCCTAAATAGAACAGCACCCCATCTATAAAAGAAATATTACTAAACCTTGAATCATACCTCTAATCCCACATATTAATAGAAGGAAAACTAAATACCCTACTCTCTCTGATGGACAAATTATCAGAACCAAACAGATAAATAACCCAATGGAACCTTCTTCAAAATTGACAATATAATCTCTCACAAAGTAAACCTCAACAGACATAAGAAGCTTGAAATAACTTGATTTACCTTACTATTTTTTTCCATATTGAATTGATATTTATTTCAGGACATGCCATGTCAAAATAAAACAAAAAAGTCAATCTTTGCTTTTAACAATAATGTGTAATATAAAGGCACTTTACAACTCCATCCCATGTTTGAGTATAAGTTACAGGATATATGGGCTAATGATTATCTGAAAGTATTTCTCTATTCAGATCCATAATCCAAGTGCTCTCCAAGTGTTACAAGGTGACAGTACGTGAAAGTGGAGGAGGACAAGGAGAGGGGAGTGGGTTTTCCAGTTAGGGATTTTGTTGCAATGAGGAGGTGAGGAAGTTATTTTTGTGACCTTTTCATCTTTATACTGTGTTAAGTAATGCTTACAACATAAACTTCGCAGGCTGCTTCTGAGCTAGAACTCAGAATTATTTCCCTGCAAATAGTGTATTTACAAATGTGTTTATTAACTTACACAACAATCTCACAATAACTAGTAAAGATTAAAAGGGTGCACACCTAGTATATTTGTTTGCAATGTTTCAAGGGAAATACATATTGCCATGGTGATGATGTTCTAAATATTCAAAAAAACACCTAAAATTTCTAAGTTTTTCTTTAAAGGCAAAGAAATAAATATCACCAAAAAAAAAAAAAGATTAAGTGTAGCTTAAATACAAAACTAAATTGCTAGTTAACTTATTTATATAGCTCCAATAAAAAACAAAAAACACCTTGAAAGACCCAACATTTTAAAAATGCTAAAAAATAAGGCATAAATCTGCATTATAGTGACTTTTATTTCCATTCTCTCCTTTCCCTCTTAATGGATGCTTTCTCTGACCTGCCTCTAGGGACTTCCAAGGAAATTATTTCTGTATTCAAATTTGAACCCATGTCCAGAGCAGAAGGGTATTTGCTATCCTGTGAGGGTATTTTAGTTGGTAAACTTTAGATATTAATTCTACTAAATATAGCAGGTTTCTTCATGTTAAATTTTTATTCTGATCGTTCTGAAAGGAAACTCATTTTTACAATGCCTTGTCTACCTAGCATTATTTTGGAAAAGAAACCAAAGTGAAATCTAGTGCTTTAAAAGGTGTTGCCTTTTTTAAGACAGTATTTTCATAATTAAAACATTTTGGGATAACTGCTATAACTTTTATAATTTCAACTTGACGAAACAAATATTACAAAATGGTTCAGAAGTACTTGGCTACTTTTCCCTCCCAGAGTCTAGTAAAGCTCATGTTCTGATCAGAAATACATCTTATATTCCTTTACCTGTAAGCACTCAGTAAATTTGTGGACGCATTTTGAAGACATACCAGAACCCTTTCCAGCACTGCCCATCATGATAGCAACAGCTGAGTTCTGACCTCAAAGAAGGTCTAAGTAATTTATATCAGTGCTCAAGAAAAATTTTGGACATTGTGGCTCATGGCCTGGAGCTGTCTGTAAAACTATGGATAATTTCAATGGGCTTGGTTAGACTGCGTTTTTCCATGTCTTGTTTGTTTGATAAAGGGAAGAACAGAGAAGGGGAGAAGGAAGAGGCAAGAAAGGCTGGTAGACAGCAAGAAGGCAGGCAAAGCTGCTGTGAACACGCTGCTCGTTAACAAGCCACACACATACTGCTCACATTTTCATCATCTTAAGTACATTATCATAACATTAAAAAGAGAAAAAATGTTAGGAAAATGTATCTAATCCTCAAAGTTATCACAAGTATGCTGGAATTGTTTGGCTCTTTAAAATTATAAATAATAAAGACACTAACTTTTTTGTGCTTGTGAAGCTAATAGATCATCTTCAAGAAACAGGCAGCAATGATGAATTGCAATATGTTATTACTGAAGGGAAAAGGTTCAAGCCATATTCACACTGCTGTCAATGAAAGAGTATGGGGCCAAAGCAGTGAGCTTCTGCAGAAGGGTTGAAAGATGCCAGGGGGATTAGGAGTAACAGCCGCCTTCATTGACTGGTTGCTCCTGAGGATTTTCCAGTTTTATGTCAATCATGTCTTCTCTGATTCTGTCCTGTGTGCTTTCCATTCCAGGTAAAGCTGCAGCAACACACTGGAAAAGCTGCTTTACATGGTATCCTGCTTTTGCATTGGTTTCAATAAACATAACATTCATCTCTTTGGCTTTCCTCTCTCCCTCCTCAATTGACACTTGCCTCTTATCAGCAAGAACTGTTTTATTTCCTACTAGCATGATAATGACATCACTTCCTCTCTCTGTTCTGACATCATCAATCCATTTTGTAGTTTGCTGGAATGAGTTAACATTTGTGATATCATAAACAACTGCCGCAGTGGAGTCATGAGTGTAGCTAGGAATCAAGCTCCTGAACCTCTCTTGACCTGCTGTGTCCCATAATTGCAATCGCACAGTTCGATCCTCCCAGTACATTGTTTTTTATAAGAAGTCAATGCCAATTGTTGCCTGATAAGTGTTGTCAAAACTGTCATACACGAATCTGGTGATCAAGGACGTCTTTCCAAGTCACTGACAAGTGGAGCCCATCAGAAAAAGTGAAGGGCAGGCAGATAATAATAATAATAATAAGTGAGGTGTCAGCTTGAGAGCCCTCATGACTCTCATGTGGAGGGAGGCGTGGGGTCCTGGTGGCCATAGGAAGTCAGATTACTATTTTTTAAAGCTTGACCTCAACAACAACAACAGAAACAATAGAAAGCCTACATATTTGTCAAAACTGAACAACTATCTACTCAAGGATAAATGAATATGTCAAGAAAGAAATAAAATATAAATTAAAGACTTCCTAGAATTCAATGGAAATGAGGACACTACATACCTAAACTCATGGCACATTAGGAAAACAGTGCTAAGAGGAAAGGCACTAAATGCCCCCATAAAGAAATTACAGAGACAAAGTTTGGAGCTGAGATAAAAGGATGGACCATATAGAGACTGCCATATCCAGGGATCCACCCCATAATCAGCATCCAAACGCTGACACCATTGCATACACTAGCAAGATTTTATCGAAAGGACCCAGATGTAGCTGTCTCTTGTGAGACTATGCCGGGGCCTAGCAAACACAGAAGTGGATGCTTACAGTCAGCTAATGGATGGATCACAGGGCTCCCAATGGAGGAGCTAGAGAAAGAACCCAAGGAGCTAAAGGGATCTGCAACCCTATAGGTGGAACAACATTATGAACTAACCAGTACCCCGGAGCTCTTGACTCTAGCTGCATATGTATCAAAAGATGGCCTAGTCGGCCATCACTGGAAAGAGAGGCCCATTGGACACGCAAATTTTATATGCCCCAGTACAGGGGAACGCCAGGGCCAAAAGGGGGGAGTGGGTGGGTAGGGGAGTCGGGGTGGGTGGGTATGGGGGACTTTTGGTATAGCATTGGAAATGTAAATGAGCTAAATACCTAATAAAAAATGGAAAAAAAAAACAAAAAAAAAACAAAAAAAAAAAGAAATTGGAGAGTTTTCACACTCTAGGCTCTAGGAAAAAAGAGTGGGGAAAAAGAACAGACCAAAAAAGAGTAGACAGCAGGAAATAATCAAATTCGGGGCTGAAATCAATCAAGTAGAAACAAAGAGGACAAAGAATCAAACAAACCAAGAGCTGGTTCTTTGAGGAATTAGAAAAGCCTTTAGCCAAAGTAACTAAGAGAAAGAGAAACAGTACCCAAGTTAACAAAATCAGAATGAAAAGGAAGACATAACAATGGACACTAAGAAAATTTAAAGAACCATTAGGTCATAATCCAAAAGTCTGTACTCAACAAAATTGGAAAATCTAAATGAAATGGATGATTTCCTTGACAGATAATTAACAAAGTTAAATCAACATCAGATAAACCATCTGAATAGTCTTATAACCCCTGAGGAAATAGAAGCACTCCTGCAAAATCTCCCAAAATTAAGAGCCCTGGGCCAGATGGTTTTATTGCGGAATTCTACTAAACATTCTAACAAGAGCTAAAGTCAATACTCTTCAAACTTATCTACTAAATTGAAATAAAAGGAACACTGCCAAAATCATTCCATGAGGCCACATTCACGCTGACACTTAAACCACACAAAACCTCAAAAGAAGAAAGAGAATTTCAGATTATCCTTATGATCATTGGAGCATATATACTCAATAAAATATTGACAAACTGAATCCAAGAACACATCAAAGACTTCATTCACCCTGATCAAGTAGGCTTCTTCCCAGGGATTTGGGGGTGGATCAATATGGGAGAAGCCATCAATACAATTCTCCATATAAACAAACTGAAAGAACGAACACATGATCTTGTTACTAGGTGCACCAAAAGAGTCTTTGACAAAACCATACACCCTTTCATGATGAAAGTGGTACAGAGAACAAGGTTATGCAATCCCCCATCAAAATTCCAAATTAATTCTTCACAGACCTACAGAGAACAATTAATAACTTCACATGAAAGAAAAAAGAAAAAGAACCACAGGATAGCCAAAGCAATCCTGAACACTACAAGAACATCAGGTTGTATCACAATCTTTAACCTTGAGTTGCACTAACAAGTAATAGTAATAAAATCTGCATGGTAGTGGTATAGAAACATGAAGGTGTATCAATAGAATTAAACTGAAGTGTGAGGAGCCACCCTTGCAATCGCCATTACAAGATGGTGCTGATATCTGGTGTTCTAACTGGTAAACATGCAGTCTGCACATGTACTGGGGTATTTTCCCATTCCTTGTGCCCTGCCTATCCCGTGGCGTCATCTGGGCTGATAGTGAGCAGCCAGTCAGGGTGAAATATGTCTGCAACCGCTCTTTCGGTCTATTTAAGGACCGAGTTTCCTGTGTTCTGGGCCTCCTCCCCCAGAAGCTGATCATCTTTCTCTCGAGATGCATTAAAGCTATGCTGCAGAAGAACCCATGTGTGTCCTGTGTGTGTGTCCTCGCCGGCGAGACTCCTTATCATCACAGACACACTGAAGGCCAAGAAATGAACTGACATACCTCAGACACTTGATTTTGGACAAAGAATCCAAAACAGTACAATGGAACAGAAAGAACATCTTCAACAAATGATGATGGTCTAATTAGATGTCTGTATGCTGGAGAATACAAATAGATCTTTATTTATCATTACACAAAAGCCAAGTACAAATGGATGAGACCTCAAACTAAAACCAGACACACTGAATCTCATAAAAGAGAAAGGATAAAACACCCTTGAACACATTGGCACAGGAAAAAAAATTCCTGAACAGAACAAAAATGGTTTAAGAACAAGAATTGATAAATGGGACATCATGAAGCTGCAAATCTTCTGTAAGGAAAAAACATCTTCCATAGGACAAATCAGAAGCCTATAATATATTGGGTAAAAACTTCACTAACAATACACCCGAAAGAGGTATGATATCCAAAATATATAAAGATCTCAAAAAGTTAGGCTACAAAAAAATTAAAAAAATAAATAAAAAATAAATAAATAAATGATCAAATGAGGTACAGAACAACGAAACAGAAAATTCTCAACAGAGGATTCTTGAATTGTAGAGAAGCAAGTAATGAAATGTTCAATTTCCTTAGTCATGTGGGAAATGCTAATCAAAACAAGCCAGGGATCCCACCTTATACCAACAACGGCTGAGATGAAAAACTCAAGGAATAGCACATGCTGGTGAGGATGTAGACAAAAGGAAAATCCTTCATTGATATCATGATTTTAAACAAATAGAACCACTCTGTAAATCAAGCTGGCAGTGTCCCACAGAATTAGAGCTAATTCTACCTGAAAACCCAGCAATACCACCCTTGGGCATGTATCCAACATTTGTTTCACCATACCACAAAAACATGTGCTCCACTATGTTCATGGAACCTTTAGTCATAATATCCAGAAACAGGATAAAACCCTGATGTCCCTCAACAGACAAATTGATAAAGAACATGTTGTTCATTTACTCGATGAAATACCATTCAGTTACTAGAAAGGAGAACATCGTGAATTTTTCGGGCAAATGGATGGAACTAGAAAATATCATCTTGAATTAGGTGACCCAGAACCAAAAGTACATGTATGGTGTTTATTCACTGATGAGTTGATATATAGCCATAAATTACAGGATACCCGTTATATATCCCATAGACCCAAAGAAGTTAAACAAGAAAGAAAATGCTTGAGTCTTACTTAGTGGCAGTATTTGTGCAGGCCAGTTGCAATAGATTTGGCCCTGATAAAGCAAGTGTGTCACTGTGGGTTTGGGCTTTAAGACCCTCATTCTAGCTACCTGAAAGCAATTCCTATCCTGTTTGACATTGGTACAAGA
This sequence comes from Mus musculus, assembly GCF_000001635.26. Lineage (NCBI taxonomy): Eukaryota > Metazoa > Chordata > Mammalia > Rodentia > Muridae > Mus > Mus musculus. The sequence continues at coordinate 143,667,333 of NC_000070.6, read as the reverse complement.
TGTTGAACTATCAGCTTGTCCTGCACCATACATTCCTGGGTGCTGACATGATCCTACCTTGATATAGTGCCCTGAACTTCTAATCCTGTAAGCAGACCCAATTAGATATTGTTCTGATAAGAGTTGCCTTGTACATGTTGTCTGCTCACAGCAGTAAAACCCTAAGACATTAAGGTAACTGGAGGTGGGGAAAGATCGGGTGTGGGGAGACAAAGGAGAGATGTTTAAAGGGCAGGAGAGTGAATGCAAATATGAAGCTGTTTGGTTTACAGAGGTGTAGAGTTGGAGGGTATCTCTAGCAAGTGTTAAGGATAGGGGACAGCAAGGAGTCATTGTGGTGACCTTAGCTGAGGCACATAGCAGTGGTGATCTGGAACCTGAAAAGGACATCTCTAATAGCCAAGAAGGACCTCTAGAAAGTTCAGGAATTACCACAAAAATACACACCCAAAACTTTACAGACAAAATATGTTCCATATAACAAAATGCAGGAACAAAACTGGAGTGGAGACTGAAAGAATGACCAACCAATAACCAGCTCAACTTGAGACTCATTCCATGGTCAAGCACCAATCCCTGACACTAATAAGGATACTCAGTTATGCTTGCAGAGAGGAGTCTAACATAACTGCTCTATGAGAGGCTCTATACAGTAGGTGACTGAAACACAGGCAGGTACTTAGAGCCAAACATTGGATGGAGGTCAGGACTCTTATCAAAGAGTTTGAGGAAGGATTGAAGGCCCTGAAATAAATATGAACTCCACATGGAGACCAACAGTGTCAACTAACCTGGACCCCTGGGAGCTTTCAGAGACTGAACCACCAACCAAAGAGCTCTCATGGGTGGACTGAGAACCCTGGCCCATTTGTATCATATGTGAGGACCAGTCTCCCTGTGGGCTCTAACTCTTGGAGAAGAGTTAGAGCAGGCTTATCTCTAAAGCTGTAGCCTGACTATAGAATCTGTTCCTACACTGGGTAGCCTTATCTGGTCTCAGTTGGAGAGGGTGTGCCTAAGCCCATACCTAAACATAATCAAAGCAACATTCAGCAAACCAGTAGCCAACATCAAACTAAATGGAGAAAATCTCGAAGCAATCCCACTAAAATCAGGGACTAGACATGGCTGCCCACTTTCTATATACCTATTCAATATAGTACTTGAAGTCCTAGTCAGAGCAATCAACAACAAAAGGAGATCAAGGGGATACAAATTGGAAAGGAAGAAGTCAAAATATGACTATTTGCAGATATTATGATAGCATATATAAGTGACCCTAAAAATTCCATCAGAGAACTCCTAAACCTGATATTCAGAATCAGTGCAGTAGTTGGATATAAAATTAACTCAAACAAATCACTGTCAAAAAATATAAAATACCTTGGTATGACTCTAACTAAGGAAGTGGAAGATCTGTAGGACAAGAACTTCAACTCTCTGAAGAAAGATAATGAAGAAGATCTCAGAAGATGAAAAGATCTCCCATGCTCATGAATTGGCAGGATCAATATAGTAAAAATGGCTATCCTGCCGAAAGCAATCTACAGATTCAATGCAATCCCATCAAAATTCCAACTCAATTCTTCACTGAGTTAGAAAGTGCAATTTGCAAATTGGTCTGGAATAACAAAAAACCTAGGATAGCAAAAACTATTCTCAACAATAAAAGAACCTCTGGGGGAATTACCACGCCTGACCTAAAGCTGTACTACAGAGCAATTGTGATGAAAATTGCATGGTACTGGTACAGTGACAGAAAGGTATATCAATGGAACAGAATTAAAGACCCAGAAATGAATCCACACACCTATGGTCACTTGATCTTTGACAGGGAGCTAAAACCATCCAGTATAAAAAAGACAGCATTTTCAACAAATGGTGCTGGCACAACTGGTGGTTATCATGTAGAAGAATGCGAATTGATCCATTCTTACTTCCTTGTACAAAGCTCAAGTCTGAGTGGATCAAAGACCTCCACATAAAACCAGACACATTGAAATTTATAGAGGAGAAACTGAGGAAAAGCATCAAAGATATGGGCACATGGGAAATGTTCCTGAACGGAACAACAATGGCTTGTGCTGTAAGATCAAGAATCGACAAATGGCACCTCATAAAATTGCAAACCTCTGTAAGGAAAAAGATACTGTCAATAAGACAAAAAGGCCACCAACATAGTGGAAAGGATTTTTACCAATACTAAGTCTGATAGGGGAATAAGATCCAAAATATACAAAGAGCTCAAGAAGCTAGACTCCAGAAATTCAAATAACCCCATTAAAAATGGGGTACAGAGCTAAACAAAAAATAGTCAACTGAGGAATTCCGAAGGGATTAGAAGCACTTGAAAAAATGTTCAACATCCTACTCATCAGGAAAATGCAAATCAAAACAACCCTGAGATTCCACCTCACACAAGTCAGAATTGCTAAGATCAAAAATTCAGGTGATAGCAGATGCTGGCAAGGAAAAAGAGGAACACTCCTAATTGCTGGTGGGATTGCAAGCTCGTACAACTACTCTGAAAATCAGTCTGGCGGTTCCTCAGAAAATTGGACGTAGTATTACCAGAAGATCAAGCAATACCTCTCCTGGGCATATACCAAAAAGATGTTCCAACTGGAAATAAGGACACATGCTCCACTATGTTCATAGCAGCCTTATTTATAATAGCCAGAAGCTGGAAAGAACCCAGATGTCCCTCAACAGAGGAATGGATACAGAAAATGTAGTACATTTACACAATGGAGTAGTACTCAACTATTAAAAACAATGAATTTATGAAATTCTTGGGCAAATGAATGTATCTGGAGAATATCATCCTGAGTGAGTTAACCCAATCACAAAAGAAGTCACTTAATATGCACTCACTGATAACTGGACATTAGCCCAGAAACTTAGATTACCCAAGATACACTTTGAAAAACACATGAAACTCAAGAAGAAGCAAGACCAAAGTGTGGATACTTCATTCCTCCTTACAATAGGGAACAAAATACCAATGGAAGGAGTTACAGAGACAAGGTTTTGCGCTAGGATGAAAGGATGGACCATCCAGAGACTATCCCACCTGGGGGGTCCAACCCTTAATCAGTCACCAAAGCAGACATTATTGCATATGCCAGCAAGATTTTGCTGAAAGGACCCTGATATAGCTGTCTCATGTGAGGCTATGCCTTGCAAATACAGAAGTGTATGCTCAGTCATCTATTGGATGGAACACAGGGCCCCCAATGGAGGAACTAGAGAAAGTACCCAAGGAGCTGAAGGGGTCTGCAACCCTATAAGAGGAACAACAATATGAACTAACCAGTACCCCTAGAGCTCCTGTCTCTAGCTGCATATGACATAGGCCATCATTAGAAAATGAGGCCCCTTTTTCTTGCAAACTTTATATGCCCCAGGACAGGGGAACACCAGGGCCAAGAAGTGTGAGTGGGTGTAAAGGGGAGCAAGGCAGGGAGAGGGTATAGGGGAATTTCAGGATAGCATTTGAAATGTAAATGAAGAAAATATCTAATAAAAATTGAAAAAAGAAAAAAAGAAACACCTCATAATCTTGACACATCAGATATCCAGTTCCTTAAGGATGCTGACAACAACGTGGAGGTGAGTGAGTCCTTGTTTTGAAAGATCCTGGCAGAATGTAAAAGGACACAGAAGCCCTGAAATTGGCAAGATAGACGTCAGTGTTAGCAGAACTAGCTTCACTGATTTAGAAAAATAGAGGTGCACAATGCTCTGGCCACTCCTTGAACCTGTGTGTCTGCCAATGTTCTGACCATTGCTGCACCTTCATTAGACTCTTTCCTTGTACCCCTCCCATACCCATTTCTTGAGAATAGACATTGTTTAGATCTGGAAATCCCCTAATCTCCCCCTTCTCCTTTCCCTCCTGAGGGCCTATAAAAACTGGGAACTCTTTCCCCTAGAGGTCGACTCCTCTGCCCCTGCGTGGGATATGAGTCGTCCTCAGAGCTCTGGCTTTCCCCGAATAAAGCCTCATGTGGTTTGCAACAAGCTCGGTCTGTCGTGAGTTCTTGGGTGTCTGCTATTGTCCTGAGGCCTGAGCGAGGGGCTCCTTTCGGAGTCTTTCAGTTTCAACAAATGGATGATTTGTAGCTAGAAGATGGTAAGGATCAACCTGACTACAATCCTGTTGCCCCAGGGAGTGACATCTCAGACTGATGGCCTGCCCGTGTCTCCAGAGAGGCATGACTGCCACAGCATCTCAGGCTATGCTGAGAGGGTTTGGATCTTCCTTTCATTTTTTTCTACGAAAATAAACATATTTTTCTAGAGAATATTTTTCTGATAGCTTTCATCATTCAACTTAATAAACTTAATAAACAGGGTAATCTCTGTGTTCAGGGCCAATCTGGTCTAAGTAGAGACTACCAACCCTTTCATGTCTTCAGAGTGAAGCTATATCTTCATTAATATTTGTGAGATGACAGGTGGCTCAGGTGTTTAGAGCAGAGGCTGATGGTTCAGAGGCCTCAACTAAAATCTCCAGTTCCCATATCAGGTACAACCACCTAAAACTCTAAATCCAGAGGGATCCAACTCCTTTGGCCTCTGGGAAGTCTCATCCATGTGAACATTTCTCATTAAATACACACATATACACATAATTAGAAATTAGAAAACTTTAAAGTGTGATGAATGAGATTATCACCCCAGCAATGTAAGGAATGAAGAAGTAAATGAATAAAACTATATATGTGAGTGTGTGTGTGTGTGTGTGTGTGTGTGTGTGTGTGTGTGTGTGTGTGTGTGTGTGTGTGTATCAGAACAGAGCTAAAAAAGCTCAGGGCTAGTCTGCATAGTAATTACCTAGGACAATAGCCGAGTCACACCCAAACACAGGAATATACACTGGCCTAGGAAATAAGTAGATTGTAGTAGTATTCATGAAAGGGTTAGTAGAATGGAATTCCCCTTGTGCAGGTTTTTTCACTAGGCCCAGAAGAATATCATAATCAGGTATTTACTAAAGATCCCCTGGTGGTGGGTTTAACAATATTCTAGCATTGTATCAGAGCATTCACCTGGCTCCTGTGTTTAGCTGATCTTAATTAGGGTTGTTCCTATTCACAGTTGTAAATACTGCCTGTATCCCACCATCTTTTTATGTAGACATTTTCTTTGTTTTGTGTTAAGAACCAGTGTACCTTGGGATGTATTCACCTAGCCTTCTTGTTTTTCTTCTGTATTAAAATCCTGGTGATTGCTTGGAAAAAATTACATTCAGATTCAACACTCCCTTGTGTCTGTGTCCATTTGTCAATTCTCGCCATCTCTTTAGCCACCTATCTAGAACCTTAATTCCACACAGATTGAGAGAAGCCAACTGAGCCCAGTCCGTGGGAGTACTCTCTAGCTGTCTCAAGTCCAAACAGTCAACACTCTCAGGATATGGAGCTCCCACAAGAACCGACCCAGATACAATTAACCTTTGTCCCACCAGGTACCAAAGCCTGCTTCTTTGAATCACATTTCCCTTTGGAAAAGTTATTCAGGAGAAGGCAATGTGACCAGCCTCTTGTCATGGCAAAAATACACTGATCACCTATTAAGGCCCTCAAAAGAGGCAGTACTACTGTGGTATGTCCAACAACATAGGTTCTGCTTAACACAGATTGAGTCTTCCAAGGACTGAGTGAAGAGAATCTCTGAAATGTATGGCATTTGTCTTTACTTTTGAAGTTATTACAAGGTCCTGTGGACACTGGCTTTATTACACTAATTTGGAGAATCATGTAGAAGGTCTGTTAACTAGTGACCACCTGGCTGCCCATCCAGACTGTCTGAAATTTAAAAGTGAACCAAGATATGCAAGTTCCTCTAGCAGCTCTGGAGCCATGTGATTATATAAGATTACCCTGAAGACTGTGAATCTGAGATAGAATTGCCAGTGAATATCTTCAGCTTGCATTGCTCTCCCTCCTCTCCTTTCTGCTCTCTCTTTCTTGCTGTGGGTAGCTGTGAAATTTGTACACTGAGACAGGATGCTCTAGACTTTAAGACAAATCTGGGCTGTGTGGCGAGACCCAGTGTCAGAAATCAAAGAAGAAGGAATCAAATTCAAATGAATGTTTGCAAAGCCTACACAGGAGAAAAGTGCTAGAACATGGAGGGGGAAACAGGAATCACTGCAAAGGGACTGGATAAGGGTGAGTGCTTATTGAGGATGCAAGATACCTTTCTATATGCACCATGTTGGCCTGACAGGGCCATTTATGTGGTTCCCTTCCATACCCTGAATCATGTCCATGGTGATGCTCACAGGCCTAACACTAGCAGTTGTGTGGTCAGAAAACAGAAGTCCTTGCGGTTGACCTAAATTTACAGTCAGGATTTGATTGGTTAGTGCCATATGCTTGGAGACAAGAGTGATCTTGAACTCAGAGATCTACCTGCCTCTGCTTTGCAATTGATGTGATCAAAGGCATCAAGCTCAATCACTTGGCTTCAAAAAATAAGTTCTTGACTATCGTTCTGGACAAAGATTCTTCCTGAGTACAGATCTGATCTAAATTAACTACAACATCCAAATCTGAATATGAGCAAGTGGTTGGAGACTCAGTTTTTAAATCAGAGGCATACTTTGGCTTGGGGGGTGTGTGGCCACAATGGGGGACTTCACCTGAAAGTTATATAAAGGGTCATACAGGTAGAGGTAGTCTCAGTCTCTTAGAGCTTGGAGTCACAACCTAACTCGGTCTGATTATGGTGATCTGTCAGCAGTGTCCAGATCAAGTAAGTCTTTCAGCTCCATAAGGATACCTCATCTGATAGAACCTAGTCTAGCCTTGCCCTCACTTGAAATTTTTTGTTTTGTTTTGTTTTTCGAGACAGGGTTTCTCTGCATAGCCTTGGCTCTCCTGGAACTCACTTTGTAGACCAAGCTTGCCTCGAACTCAGAAATCTGCCTCCCTCTGCCTCCCAAGTGCTGGGATTAAAGGTGTGCACCACCAAAGCCTGGCCCTCACTTGAAATTTTGTTCACATAATTTTTTACTTGCTAGTTCTCTCTCTCCCTCTCCCTCTCCCTCTCCCTCTCCCTCTCCCTCTCTCTCTCTCTCTCTCTCTCTCTCTCTCTCTCTCTCTCTCTCTCTCTCTCTCTCTCTCTCTCTCTCTTTCTGAGATGAGTTCTCTCAACATAAGATTGCCTTGCCTGTATCCTAGATACTCTATAATTTTTACCCAATGGCTCACTTACTAATTAGTACATAACATGCATGTCATTTTGAGTCTCATTTACCTCACTCAGGGTAATATTTTCTAGTTCCATTCATGTGCCTGCAAAATTCATGATATCCTCATTTTAAGTAGCTAAATAGTATTTCACTGTGTAAATGAACTACATTTTCTATACCCATTTTTAGGTTGAGGGCTATCTTAAGTTGTTTCCAGTTTTTTGGCTATTACAAATAAGCCTGCTGTGAATATAGTGGAGTATATTTCTTTGTAGTATTGTTGGCTATCTTCTGGATATATGCTCCAGAGTGGTATATCTGGGTCTTCAGGTAGAACTGTTTCCAATTTTCTGAGAAACCACCAGATCGATATCCATTATGGTTGCACCAGTTAGCAATTTCACCAGCAATGCGTGTTCCCCTTTCTCCACATTCTCACCAGAATGTGAAGTCACTTGAGTTTTTTATCTTAGCCATTCTGATTATTGTAAAGTGAATTCTTAAGTTCTTTTTGATTTGCATTTCATAATGATTAAGGACTTTGAATATTTTTTAAGTGCTTCTGGACCATTTGTGATTCCTCCTTGGTTGAATAAGGGGAAGATTTAGAGAAGCTGAAGAGGAGGATGACCCCAAAGTAAGACCACCTGTCTCAACTAACCTAGACACTTGGCAGCTCCCAAAGACTGAGCCACACAACCAGGCAGGATACCCAGCACATAAAGGGTAGAGGAATGCCTTGTTTGGTTTCAGTGGTTGAATATGTGCCTTATTCTGTAAAGACTTGAGTCCCTAGAGAAGGTGGATGTGGAAGATGGGGCTTGGGGGAGAAGAAGAGAACCCTCTTGGTGGAAACAGGGAGGAGAAACTGGATGAGGAACTATAGTGGGGTGAACAATGGCTGGAATGTAAATTTGAAAAAAAATAAAAAATAAAAAAAAGGATTGCCTGACCTTAAATTCAGAGATTCTCCTACGTCAGCCATGTGAGAACTGCTTAATCAGAATACCAAAATGTGTTCTAAATTACACCTAATTATTAATTGGGTCATTTGGTTTCTGTGGAAATTTTTTAGCTTAGTCTGGATTTTGTTTTTTGAGACAGTCTCATTGAGAATGTCAGGGTGACCTTGAATTCCAGGCACTCTAGCCTGGAGTGTCAGATGTGAGTTACACAAGTGCCTTGACTACTGATCTTTTTGTCACTTTAAGCCTGGCATTCTTTGGTGTGCTTTTAATCCCAGCAACAGGGAGGGGGAGAAAGGCTGTGAGTGTCAAAATACCCAGGAATTATATGTGTCTTTAAAAAGGCAAAATAGCTCACAGTCAGTTATTGGATAAAACACAGGGCCCCCAATGGAGGAGCTAGAAAAAGTACCCAAGGAGCTTAAGGGGTCTGCAAACCTATAGGTGGAAGAACAATATGAACTAACCAGTAACCCCAGAGCTTGTAATGTATGCTTCTGCATATTTAACAGAAGATGGCCTAGTTGGCCATCATTGGGAAGAGAGGCCCCTTGGTCTTGAAATTTTTATATGCCCCAGTACAGGGGAACACCAGGGCCAAGAAGTAGGAGTGGGTGGGTAGGGGAGCGGGGGAGGGGTGATACGGGGGACCTTCGGGACAGCATTTGAAATGTAAATGAACAAAATACCTAATTAAAAATTGGGGGGAGGGTGCAAAATAAGGAGCTGGAGAGATGGCTCAGTGGTTAAGAATACCGAGTGCTTGTCCAGAAGTACAGGCTTCCATTCCCAGCAACCACATGGTGACTCACAACCATTTGTAATGGGATTTGATGCCCTCTTTGGGTGGGTCTGAAGGCAGGAAGAGTATACTCATACACATTAAAGAAATAGATAGATAGATAACTTAATAAGTAATGGGAAACAAAGAAACAAACACACAATCCAAAAAAACAAATGGGATTTGCATCTGCTCACTAATAGTCACTTATTCTAATGGAACTCAGGATGTCTTCAAACTTGCAGGAAGAAACCTATATGTATACATACATACATGTATACATACATGTGTGTAGTGTATGTGTATATATGCATATATGTATGTGTGTGTGTGTGTGTGTGTGTGTGTGTGTGAATTTAATAGATATTATGACACAATCACGGCCTTGCTCCCTCCTTCCCTCCCATACTCACTCTTAACAGCAACAGGAAGGCAAAGGCTGGATAGTCTCTCAGTTTGAAGGCAGCCTAAACTATATAGCACATTTCAAAACAGCTGTGGACAATACCATGTCTCAAAGACACCAAAAAAAAAAAAACCAGATAAACAGAAACAAACAAGGTATTTCTATCTGTTGGTTGATACATGGTCTATTTTTTTCCAGGAACCCAGCATGTGTTCAAATTTTCAGGAAGAAGCCAGCTGTATTTTACTAAGTACTCAATGAAAAAGTGTGAATATCAGTTAAAACTGAAATTTCTGCTACTTTTTCTTACTTTTTGGGTCTTCCTTTACTTTCTATAGGTATCAGGCTAGCTATTTGGGTGTTGTAGAATTAATCGATTATGACATTGAGCTAGTGAGCCTTCTGCATTCAACATGTGAATTATAATCTCTACCTCATAGTCTCTTTTTTAAGGATGCTTTATAAAGAGTTACAGACCATGCCAATGGCTACTGAAAGATTACTGACTTTAGTGTTTCTTTCCCATTCTATTTAGCTCTGTAGTTTCCAGACCTGAAGCTTAGAATTTTACTGACATACTCTCCAAAAGGCCTGTATGGGTCATGATCAAAGATTGATGTCAATAACTAATGATTATGATTTCAAAGATGCTATGACTTATTCCATGCAGTGTAGATAGATAACTAGAAATTGTGGAAAATTTGGAAACTGTTTCCTTTGCTTTCTTTGTGGGCCTGGAGAGCTAAACACAGTCTATTCATCATCTAACAACTGACTGAGGCTTCAGAGTTCCTGGTAATCCTTTACCAGTGAAATATATTCACCCCAGCTCTGGCTGCAATACGATGTGGCTTTTGGGAAATAGGCTACTTTGGAGACACTTCACAACACCAGAGACAATTATGGCTTTAAAACCAACACAGGCCAGTCCAAGCATATCTGGATTAGACATGCTATAGTGGCACAGGCTGAGCAGCGATGGAACACACATTTAATCTCAGCCCTTGGGAAGTACAAGCAGGCAACTCTCTGTAGGGTCCAGGCCAGTGTGGTCTATAAAGCAAGTTTCAGGACAGCCAAGGATATACATTGTTCTATAAAGACATTATCTAATAGAAGAAATAAAAAACAGAGGGTGCTCAAAATGGTAAACTGAGTTCTGAATCCTTATCAGTAGTAATCTAGCCCTCAAACTTCCCTCTGTGGGCAGAACAGCTTCCTAAATTTCATGGCAATGATGGTATATTTTTATTCTCTTCTTCCCTAGGATGACTCTTCAGAAGAAGAAACAATTGATGTCTACTCCCCACCCACCCTGCTGAAGCTGGCAATGCACAGGCTACTGAGAGAGGAGGCTTTAGCCATTTCTTCTCTCAAGGACCTGCCCAATATGCTGTTCCCAGTGTTGTTTGAGGAGGCCTTCATTTTTGGTTATACAAAGATCTTGAAAGCCATGATACCTGAGTGGCCCTTTCCATACCTTTCTATAGCAGTGCTGATAGACAACTGCAACCTGGAGAGTTTGAAGGCTGTTCTTGAGGGACTAGATATACTTCTTGCACAAAAGGTTCACTCCAGGTAGACAAGATTTGCTGAGGTTGGAGGAAGATTCTCTAATTGCTGAAAGGGAGCAACTAGAGACAGATAATATTTACTTGAGTATGGATCATAGGCTTCTGATCATCAATTGTTTCTTCACCCCCTCAATCTGGACTATGCTCTTCTGGGTTTAGAGGTTTAGAGCCGTGTAGAATCTTGGTCTATGTCTCATATCTCTGGGCAAATAGTGGATAATGTATTACACAGAAAAGAGTAGACACACCCAATGAAGAATGGGCTACACCTGCATCCCTTAAAGTTACAAATGAAATGACATTGGGTGTAAAGGGCTTGGAATGAAGGGAACTAAGACAGGATTAAAGATGCCCCTCTTGCAAAGAATGCTATTCATTTACTGAGCATGAGGCTAGAGGGTTGATTTTAGGCACAGGAAAAAGCAAAATTTTGGAAGAAATAGCTGAAGTGTGATATGTGGGAGAGAATATGATTGTAAGATGTGTCTTCTTTTACCTTCTGAAAATTATACTCATTTCTCCCACAGTAGGTGCAAACTCAAAGAGATCAGTTGGAGGGATACAAACCATGGTTTGGATGGAATACGGCCTGGATCCCATGAAGTTGAAGGTTTATCAGAGTTCATGGAACAGAAGCATCCTAATTGTGTGGAGAAGAAAGAATTGAAGGTAACAACTGAACTCTCTGTCATGAATGGCAGACTTAATGAATCTGACACATACTTGTTGGAGTGGACCCAGCAAAGAAAAGATTCCATTCATCTATTCTGTAGGAAGCTGGTAATTCAAAGCTTAACCAAAGCCACAGTGATAGAAATCTTCAAAATTGTAAATGCAGATTGTATACCAGAGCTGGAGCTATGTTCTCTTTGCCTAGAAGATCTGGCGTTTCTTAATCCCTACCTGAGACAGATGGACAATCTTCTTGAACTCACACTTGATCACATCACAGATTCCCTCAGTATTGGTGATTCTGAAATGCTTGAGGAAAGAATGATCACATTGGTTTCTCAACTTCCCACATTTCCCTGTCTCCAGAAACTCTGTATAAATGATGTCTACTTTATATACGGCAATCTGAAAGAATTCCTCGGGTAAGGTAGGACTGAGGGGGTCATGTCATACTCCCAGATGAAACACATCTGTTTTCTTTTATTTTAATTTCTTTTGCCTCCATTTGTTTTGTTTTATTTTGTTTTGTGTTTTGGAAGCTATGGGGTGCTTTATGGTCTGGCCACCATAAACCTAGCATTGTTAGAGACATAGTATATCTGAGCAGATGAGCCCTGTGCTAAGATATATATTACCAGGCATAAGCATGCCTCTTATTGCTTATATGTGAAAGATTTTGAGTCCAGAAACATGTTGACTAGATGAGAAATATGTAACAGTGTGTTTCAGGGTGGAGACAGAATTATGGACCTGGGAGGAGTAAAACCTCTGAAAACTCTTAGCAATAGTACAAAGAAGTTACTCAACTTTGTTTGGGATAAGTAGTCCTTCCTACATCTACCATGTTAACCTGAAATATCCATTGCTGTAGTTTCCAGCAAGGCACTGAATCATGAATATGTTGATATCTACAGGCCTCAAACTAGAATGGTCTGAGTTGTATGAGCAGATAATAGAAGGACATGTCCTGGGTGGAGGGTTGACCACAATATATACTCAGAATGAGTTTGGGAGAAGTGTCATCTGCTTAGTTGCCAAACCTATCAAATTTTTCAACAAGATTTGCCAGAAAGTAATCATATATTCTCTCCCCAGGTGCCTGAAGAAGCCATTGGTATCATTTTGCATCAGTAACTGTGAACTCTCACAATCAGACTTGGATTACCTGCCCTATTGCCTGAATATTTTTGAGCTAAAATGTTTGTACATTATTAATATACATTTACAATATTTATGCCTTGAGCCTCTTGGGTTTCTCCTTGAGAGTGTTAGACATACCCTGGGTTGCTTGGCATTAAAGTCATGTAATATGGGGGAACCTCATTTCAAATCCCTGCTGCCTGCCCTAAGTCAATGTTTCCACCTCACAGATGTCAATTTCCAGGAAAATGAACTCTCTCTGCTGTCCCTAAAACAACTTCTACAGCACACATCCAAGTTGACACAGCTGAGCTATGAGATGTACCCCGCCCCTCATGAGTGCTATGATGACAGGGGTGTAATACTATCACACAGAATAGAACAATTTTGTCCTGAAGTCCTGGATATGCTCAGGGCCAAACGACAGCCCAAGGATATCAACTTTGTTACAACCCAATGTTCTAAGTGTGGTATATATTATGTTTATGATCTGGAGACCCAACGTTGTCGTTTTTTAAAATGACTCCTGTAACGTTGATTGTAAAACAGAAATGGAAGCTTCCTTAGTATTGGGGATTGATGAAATCTTAATTGAATTTCCCTTGCTTAAAGGAGCATGGATATGTCAACCACCTAAAGGTTTGAGATACACAATTAAAAGGCAAGATCTTCCTCTGAGCTGGTGAATAAATGTAGCATCTGCTAAAAGTGTCAAGCACTCTTCTCTAGTATTTTTGTAGTTTGGGTGTGTTACAATAGAAACACAATTCCATGAGGATATTGTTCTTCTTTGTTGACTACATACAATAAATGTATTAACTTTTTTCTTTTTATAAAGTTTTTTTAAAGATTTATTTACTTATTACATGTAAGTACACTTTAGCTATCTTCAAACACTCCAGAAGACGGCATCAGATCTTGTTACAGATGGTTGTAAGCCAACATGTGGTTGCAGGGATTTGAACTCAGGACCTTCAGGAGAGCAGTCGGTGCTCTTAAACACTGAGCCATCTCTCCAGCCCCATGTGTTGACTTACTGAATGTATGGTATGTCCTTATCAGACTACACAGCTTACCCAATCTCAGCATTTCTGTACCTGTGTCTTGTTTCTTCATTCTTCATCACCATAATAAGTTCAATCTCAGATTTGAGCAGTTCCTTGCATCCCAGGAAATTGACTCAGGAATGGGACCCAAATGGGACTGGGTTTCACAAAGTGCTCAATATTTTGGAAACAAATTAGTATGTAGTACATACAGATCAGAAAAACTGAATAAGATATGGAGAATAATGGGATGAGAGGACTCTTTCTTTTTTTTTTTTCAAGAATGGTGGAATTTCTTTTTTTTTAATTAGGTATTTTCCTCATTTATATTTAGATTGCTATCCCAAAAGTCCCCATACCCTCTGCCCACTTCGCTACCCCCCCCCACTCCCTACCCCCACAGTCCCACTTCTTGGCCCTGGTGTTCCCCTGTACTGAGGCATATAGAGTTTGCAAGACCGATGGGCCTCTCTTTCCAGTGATGGCCGACTAGGCCATATTTTGATAGATATGCAGCTAGAGTCAAGAGCTCCAGGGTACTGGTTAGTTCATAATGTTGTTTCACCTATAGGGTTGCAGACCCCTTTAGCTCCTTGGATACTTTCTCTAGCTCCTCCATTGGGGGCCCTGTGATCCATCCAATAGCTGATTATGAGCATCCACTTATGTGTTTGCTAGGCCCCACAAAAGTCTCACAAAAGACAGCTATATAAGGGTCCTTTCAGCAAAATCTTGCTAGTGTATGCAATGGTGTCTGCGTTTGGCGGATGATTATGCGATGGATCCTCAGATATAGTAGTCTCTAGATGGTCCATCGTTTTGTCTCAGCTCCAAACTTTGTCTCTGTAAATCCTTCCATGGATGTTTTGTTCCCAATTCTAAGAAGGGGCAAAGTGTCCACACTTTGGTCTTCGTTCTTCTTCAGTTTCATGTGCTTTGTATCTTGTATCTTGGGTATTCTAAGTTTCTGGGCTTACCAGTAAGCCCAGAAACTTAGATAAGTGGATAAGTAAACTTATCCACTTACCAGTAAGTACGTATCATGTGAGTTCTTTTGTGATTGGGTTACCTCACTCAGGATGATGCCCTCCAGGTCAATCCATTTGCCTAGGTATTTCATAATTTCATTCTTTTTAATAGCTGAGTAGTACTCCATTGTGTAAATGTACCACATTTTCTGTATCCATTCCTCTGTTGAGAGGCATCTGGGTTCTTTCCAGCTTCTGGCTATTATAAATAAGGCTGCTATGAACATAGTGGAGCATGTCTTTCTTACCAGTTGGAACATCTTCTGGATATATGCCCAGGAGAGGTATTGTGGGATCCTCCAGTATTACTAAGTACAATTTTCATAGGAATCGCCAGACTGATTTCCAGGGTGGTTGTACCAGCTTGCAATCCCACGAGCAATGGAGGAGTGTTCCTCTTTCTCCACATCCTCGCCAGCATCTGCTGTCACCTGAAATTTTGATCTTAGCTCTTAATAGCGTTCTCACGCGCCCGACGAGGAAGAACACAACAAACCAAAATCTTCTGCGGCAAAACTTTATTGCTTACATCTTTGGGAGCCAGGAGGGCAAGCGCCCAGCGCCCAGCCCCAAAAACGAAAGCCCCTCCAATAATCAAACCGAAACCCCTTCCCTATTTAGGAGAGTTATATTTCGCCTAGGACGCATCACTCCCTGATTGGCTGCAGCCCATGGCCGAGCTGACGTTCACGGGAAAGGCAGAGTACAAGTAGTCATAAAATACCCTTGGCACATGCGCAGATTATTTGTTTACCACTTAGAACACAGGATGTCAGCGCCATCTTGTGACGGCGAATGTGGGGGCGGCTCCCAACATCTCCCCCTTTCCTTTTAATAAGAGCAAATAGGCCACCCAACTAATGAGAGTGGAGATAGAGGTCAAATCCCCAGTGTGTAGGTAAAGGAGCCATGTACAGGATTAGCTCTTAGGCTCACAGGCTTTTACCCAGAGCAACCCTGACCTGCTCCCGTGTCGTTTTTCCTGGGGGAAGGGAACTAGGACACTGAACCTTCATGAAAGATGACATGTCTCCCTAGAATAGGCTCATATATGCCGCAGAGCCTTTCTACTGCAGTGCTTAGCCGTGCAACTCTCTCGGGCTGCTGAAGCACACTCACTCTATCCCGTGCAATGAGACTAGCCTCATGGGATATAAGAGCTGAGTGGCCAGCGACCTATTGCCTAAGCATAGATATATCAGGGGAAGCTCCATGTTCTAGTCCTGCAAGCGCCTGGGCAATAACCACCTTGTCTCTCCTAGTTTGGGCCTTAAGCTTACAGACCAATCAAAGAAGCAACACTAATCCACAGCAAAGTGTATCTCCAAATAATATCAATCCCACCCATTCTTTAAAGAAGGGAAATGCTGAGGAGATCCAATTGGGTAATCTTTTGGTCAGGGACAGGTCCAAGCGCGTGGAGTTGACCTGAAGTCTCAATTCTCGAAGGATCTGTTCAAATTCAGCCGTCCAATTCTGTAACATATACTGAAAAAGACTTTTTGACAAATTAGCTGCCCTAGTAAATTTAACATACTGAATGGAAATAACACACAATCCCAGAAACTTTTGTTCACATCCCTGCTGAGTTATTTGTCATAATACATCTAGTTGTATCTGGACAAGATCTATGAGTTGATTAACCAGCATGAGACCTCTCTGTATCTTGACATTAGCTGAGGCCTGTTCATCTATGACTGTAGTCACTGAGGCTGACAAAGTGTTAATGGTGTCAGTTGTCTGGACCTGTCCAGACAGAGCCAAGGCTGTCTGAATCAAGGCTAAACCCAGTTCCTAGTTAGTGTAAAAAGGCAGGAGAATACTTGAGCATTATACATCACCGTCATTGGGAGTGGAAATGTCGACATTATCCCCCAACGCTGCTCTCTCTTTATTATTGACGCCCTGGACATCACCAAGACGAGGGACATCAGTATTCCCTTGGTCAGTCTGGATTTTTCGGGTGAGTCTTTCTGGTATCCAAAATGGGTTGTCTTCATTCTGTGGGAAAACACAGATAGCTCCCCTGGATCTTATCAAAATAGGATCCGGGCCATACCATTTATTATCAAGGACATTTTTCCATTTAACCATCTCATTGGGCCTATCTGGCTCTGAACAATGACGTTCAGCCGCAGTATGGCCATGAACATCAATATTTAAAAAATTGAGTGTAAAGAGTGCCAAAGACACAGACACTCTTGGTGCTCGGGGTAAAATCTCTTCAATTCCCCTCTTCTGTTTTATAAGATAGGCTTTGAGGGTGCGATGCGCACGCTCAACAATACCCTGTCCTTGAGGGTTGTATGGAAGTCCAGTCAGGTGGGTTACGTCCATCTGACGGCAGAACTGCTGGAATTTTTGAGACGTATAAGCTGGTCCATTATCAGTCTTAAGGAGTCTGGGTTTCCCCCAAGCACTCCATGCCTCAAGACAATGTTGAATCACATGTGAGGCTTTTTCTCCGGTTAACGGAGAAGCAAACATGATGCCAGAACATGTGTCAATGGACACATGGAGATATTGAAGTTTTCCAAAGGAAGAAACATGTGTAACATCCATTTGCCAGACCTGTAGAGGTCGAATACCGCGTGGGTTAATTCCCACATGAGGAACTGGCAAGAACTCACAGCAGCTTTGACATTGAGTAACAATGTCACGGGCTTCTTTTCTTGTCAAGGAGAAACGACTGCGTAATGTTTCAGCCGTCACATGAAAATTGTTATGAAAATTTCTTGCAGCCTCTACCGGGGATGATAGGGCAGCAGCCACCACTTTAGTGGCCTTATCTGCCAAATCATTTCCCAGAGCCATGGGGCCAGGTAGGCCTGAATGGGCTCTAACATGAGTAATATAAACAGGAAATCTTCTAGATAACAAAACTAATTGTATCTGCTGAAAAATATTGGCAACTCTACTGGAAGGCTTAATCACTCCAGCCACTTCTAAAAGATTTACTGCATTAACCACATAACAGGAATCTGACACAATATTAAGGGGTTCTAAAAAGGTTTTTAAAACTTCTAAAACCACTAAACATTCTACCACTTGAGGTGAATTTTCATTATATTGTTTGGATACCACTTTACCATTAGCCACATAGGCACCTATGCCAGTTTTTGATCCATCAGTATATACCACAATCCCATTTTTAAGTGGGTTTCTTACTGTTATTTGTGGAAACACAACAGATTGATTTTGGGCAAACTGTAAAATTGGATGTTTTGGATAATGGTTATCTATTTGTCCTGAAAAGGAGGTAACTAAAACTGCCCAATCATTAGATGTGGCTGCCAAGGTTTGAACCTGTGCAGCGGTATAAGGTACAATTAAAAGATATGGACTTCGCCCAAAGTGGGTGATTGCTGCTTTTAGGCCTTTAAGGGCAAGCTGTGCAATTGCATCAGGATACCAATCTATTATTTTAGCTGGGGATACGTTTGGATGGATCCACAACAATGGCCCATTCTGCCACAAAACTGCGGTTGGCAATTGTGCTGTCTTAAAGACACACAAACTGAAAGGCTGCGAATCCTCAATACGTTGTAATTGTGCATTCTGTAAGGCTTTTTCCACCTTTTGTAAGGCCTGGTTAGCAGCTAGAGTAAGAGTCCTAGGGGAGGAGATATGAGGATCTCCTTCTAAAATACCAAACAAAGGCCTTAACTCAGCGGAAGGAATCTTTAAAAAAGGTCTGAGCCAATTAATATCTCCCAACAGCTTTTGAAAATCATTTAAGGTATGGAGGTGATCTCTTCTTATCTCTACCTTTTGGGGCACAATCTTATCTGGGGACACCACAGAGCCCAAGAATTGTCCTGTATCAGAAATTTGGACCTTTTCTGTGGCTATCTGTAGACCCCACTGACTTAAAGTTTTAAGTAGAAAAGGATATGCCTTTTGTAGCATGGTAAGGTCTTTATGGCACAGGAGGATGTCATCCATGTAAAGGAGCAAAATTAAAGAGGGGAATTGTTCCCTCACTGGCAAAAGAGCTTCTTGTACATAAAGTTGACACATAGTAGGACTATTGGACATTCCCTGTGGTAAGACCTTCCATTGATACCTCTTATCAGGTTCCATGTGATTAATAGAGGGGATGGTAAAGGCAAATCTGGGCCTATCCCTTGGACACAAAGGTATAGAAAAGAAACAATCTTTAATATCTATAATAATTAAATTCCAGCCACGTGGTAAGGCGGAAAGTACAGGGAGACCCCTCTGTACTGGGCCAAATAAGTTCATTTGCTCATTAATGGCTCTGAGGTCATGGAGCAGTCTCCACTTTCCTGACTTTTTCTTAATTACAAAAATTGGAGTATTCCAAGGTGAGGTAGAGGGTTCAATATGGCCTAGTTTTAATTGTTCCTCTACCAGTTGAATCACAGCTTCTAGTTTTTCAGAGGATAGGGGCCATTGAGGAACCCACACTGGGTCCCCTGTTTTCCATGGTATGGGCCGTACTGCCCCAATGGCCACTAAGGAAAACCCAGACCCTGTCTGTCTTGGTTTCCATTAGGTGAGATGGGCTCTATCCTTCCCTGTTCTTGATGTCCTAACCCTTTTCCTTCTTTATAACCCATCTTTGCCATGATATTTTTTGCTTTAGCTGAATACCCTCCTGATGGGGTGTTTTCATTGGACAAAATAAGGCCCAAATGCTGCATAATATCCCTTCCCCAGAGGTTAACCGGGAGTGGGAGCACATAAGGTATGAATTTCCCTTGCTGCCCTTCAGAGGATTCCCACGTCAAGGCAATGGAGCTTATAGTGGGACATGATTGATAACCTAGGCCCTGTAATGAATGAGATGACTCTGTGGTGGGCCATGCTTTGGGCCACCAATGTGTAGAAATTATACTTTTATCTGCTCCGGTATCAAGGATGCCTTCAAACTCTTTTCCGTTGATCTTAAGGCGGAGCTTAGGTCTATCATTTAAAGATACAACCAAATAGGCAGAATCATTTCCTGAGGAGCCCATTTTCTTTATCTCAGGTCCTGCAAATTTCTCCCTGGTATTATCAGGGAGGAGCAGCAGCTGAGCTATCCTATCTCCTTTACTAATAGAAAAAACGCCTTTAGGGCTTGAGCACAGGACCTGTATTTCAGGGGAATGTTGACAATCCATAACTCCAGGGTGGACTACTAAGCCCTGTAAGGTGAGTGAACCCCGGCCGAGAATAAGGCCCATGGTTCCCGGGGGCAAGGATGGTATAGGCTCCACTGGCACCGGCTGAATACTCATTTGAGGCATTAATAGGAAGTCGGAGGCGGCACGCAGGTCCACCCTTGTGGGTCTTCCTGGGTCGCCTCTCTGACTGCTTCCTGGGTCCTGGCAAACCGGTTCCCATATCTTTGAGGGC
Source organism: Mus musculus (assembly GCF_000001635.26). Lineage (NCBI taxonomy): Eukaryota > Metazoa > Chordata > Mammalia > Rodentia > Muridae > Mus > Mus musculus. The sequence goes on along the minus strand of NC_000070.6, from coordinate 143,647,153 downwards.
CCTGGGACCGAGGGCCCGATGACCCGTTTTTTGGCACATAAGCTGATTGACTATCAGGTGGGGGAAGGACTCTGCCCTTTATATCCCTCACAGAGCGACACTGGTCAGCTCTATGATAACCCTTGCCACACTTAGAGCAAAGAGTGAGAGTCCCTCCCTGTTTATCTGGAGCTCTGCAATCTTTCTTAAAATGCCCAGGCTTTCCGCAGTTAAAACATGTCCTCTGATTATTTCTGCCCATGGAGCGGTTTTGGGATTGAAGGATGGCAGCCGCTAAACCTGCATTGCTGAGAGGTCCCCCAAGCTCTCGACAGACCCTGAGCCAGTCTTGTAAGCCTTTGTTCTTTCTTGGGGCTATGGCCGCTCGGCACTCCTTTGTGGCTTGCTCATAGATGAGCTGTTCTATCAGAGGCGCAGCTTGCTCTGACTCTCCAAAAATACGCTCTGCTGCCTCTGTCATTCTGGCCACAAAATCTGAGAAGGATTCCTGAGGTCCCTGGATTATCTTTGTTAACTGCCCAGTGGTTTCACCTGCTCGGGAGAGCGCCTTCCAGGCCCTAATAGCCGTGGAAGAAATCTGGGCATAAGCTCCCCAATGGTAGTTTGTCTGATCAGCAGAATAAGCTCCCTGACCCGTCAACAAGTCAAAAGTCCAATCTCTCTGCTCTGGAGTCAAAGCAGCTGCGTTTGCTCGGGCCTGCGCTTGTGCAGCTTCGTGCCAAAGCGCTCTCCATTCCATATATTTGCCCATACTAGGGAGAGCGGCTTTTACAATCGTTTGCCAGTCAGCAGGAGTTAGTGCCATGCCGGCGAGCCTGTCTAACTGCACCAAGGTAAAATTAGCATTGGTTCCGTATTTACGGACCGACTCGGCAAGTTCTTTAATTTGTAAGTATTCTACCGGAGCGTGGACACGCCCACCCTCGGCTCCTTCAAAGACTGGAAATGCCTGTTGTATTTTCCTTTGTTCCTCTCTGGGAATGAATGAGTCTGCGCACTGCCTCTCTGCGCACTGCCTCTCTGCGCACTGCCTCTCTGCGCATTGCCTCTCTGCGCATCTCTCTGCGCATTGCCTCTCTGCGCATCTCTCTGCGCATTGCTGACGCACTACGCAGGGCGGGGGCTCCGCATAGGGCGGACCTTGAAACCGACTGCCGGGAGGTTGAACAGTACGCTGGCTTTCGCCAGCCGCTTTTGGCTTTTTTCTTGACCAATTAGCTGGCTGGTAATGGGCTGCTTCTTCCTCCCAGTCTGTTTCCTCAGAGGAGAATTCTTCATCTGCTTCAGAGCTACTAAGAGCTGGCTTCCTGAGCTCATCTAGTGACGAGTATCTCCTAGAGACCTCCGCTAATCGATCTTTTTTCTTTTCTTTTTTCTTTTCCTTCCTTCTAATCTCTCCCCAGGTATTCTTACCTGACCTAAACTTTTCCTCGGGTTCAAGACCCTTGGAAAGGCCTGTATACTTATTTTGTGTACCATATTTTCTCTTTGCTCCTACTCTCTCTCCCCGCTTTACTTCTGATAGATTGCCCTGAATTTCATCCAGAATTTTCAGCCCTATCTTAATCACCTGATAACATGTGAAAAGGAACAAAAGGGCTCCTAACATTAGAAAAAATTCAAGGCCAAACATACCTTGAAAAGCCATTTTCCACTTTACTTCTGATAGACTGTCTTGAATTTCCTTAGAAAGTTCAAGACCAGACTTACCTCGTAAAGCTATACTCACTGGTACACTGTTCCCCCAGCTGAAAAGTTCTGAATTCATGCAGTTGAATCCTTCTTAACAGTCTGCTTTACGGGAACCTTTATTACTGCGACCCGCAGTTCTGGTTCTGGAATGAGGGATCTCCCTTGCGCCGGTCCCGAGTTTTCTTGTATTTTCTCGTCCCGGATTTCAGCACCAATTCTTAATAGCGTTCTCACGCGCCCGACGAGGAAGAACACAACAAACCAAAATCTTCTGCGGCAAAACTTTATTGCTTACATCTTTGGGAGCCAGGAGGGCAAGCGCCCAGCGCCCAGCCCCAAAAACGAAAGCCCCTCCAATAATCAAACCGAAACCCCTTCCCTATTTAGGAGAGTTATATTTCGCCTAGGACGCATCACTCCCTGATTGGCTGCAGCCCATGGCCGAGCTGACGTTCACGGGAAAGGCAGAGTACAAGTAGTCATAAAATACCCTTGGCACATGCGCAGATTATTTGTTTACCACTTAGAACACAGGATGTCAGCGCCATCTTGTGACGGCGAATGTGGGGGCGGCTCCCAACACTTAGCCATTCTCACAAGTGTGAGGTGGAATCTCAGGGCTGTTTTGATTTGCATTTCCCTGATGATTAAGGATGCTGAACATTTTTTCAGGTGCTTCTCAGCCATTCGGTATTCCTCAGGTGAGAATTCTTTGTTAAACTCTGAGCCCCATTTTTTACTGGGGTTATCTGATTTTCTGGAGCCTACCTTCTTCAGTTCTTTATATATATTAGATATTAGTTCCCTATCTGATTAGGATAGGTAAAGATCCTTTCCCAGTCTGTTGGTAGACTTTTTGTCTTATGGATGGTGTCCTTTGACTTACAGAAGCTTTGCAATTTTATAAGGTCCTATTTGTCAATTTTCGATCTTACAGAACAAGCTATTGCTGTTTTATTCAGGAATTTTCCCCCTCTGCCCATATCTTCGAGGTTTTTCCCCACTTTCACCTCTATAAGTTTCACTGTCTCTGGTTTTATGTGGAGTTCCTTGATCCACTTAGATTTAACCTTAGTACAAGGAGATTGGGATGGATCAATGAGCATTCTTCTACATGTTAACCGCCAGTTGTGCCAGCACCATTTGTTGAAAATGCTGTCTTTTTTCCACTGGATGGTTTTAGCTCCCTTGTCGAAGATCAAGTGACCATAGGTGTGTGGGTTCATTTCTGGGTCTTCAATTCTATTCCATTGGTCTACTTGTCTGTCACTATACCAGTACCATGCAGTTTTTATCACAATTGCTCTTTAGTAAATCTTTAGGTCAGGCATGGTGATTCCACCAGAGGTTCTTTTATCCTTGAGAAGAGTTTTTGCTATCCTCGGTTTTTTGTTATTCCAGATTAATTTGCAGATTGCTCTTTCTAATTCATTGAAAAATTGAGTGGGAATTTTGATGGGGATTGCATTGAATCTGTAGATTGCTTTTGGCAAGATAGCCATTTTTACTATATTGATCCTGCCCATCCATGAGCATGGGAGATCTTTCCATCTTCTGATATCTTCTTTAATTTCTTTCTTCAGAGACTTGAAGTTCTTTTCATACAGATCTTTCACTTCCTTAGTTAGAGTCATGCCAAGGTATTTTATATTATTTGTGACTATTGAGAATGGTGTTGTATCCCTAATTTCTTTCTCAGCCTGTTTATCCTTTGTGTACAGAAAGGCCATTGACTTGTTTGAGTTAATTTTATATCTAGCCACTTCACTGAAGCTGTTTGTCAGGTTTAGGAGTTCTCTGGTGGAATTTTTAGGGTCACTTATATATACTATCATTTCATCTGCAAAAAGTGGTTTTGACTTCTTCCTTTCCAATTTGTATCCCCTTGACCTCCTTTTGTTGTCGAATTGCTCTAGCTAGGACTCAGGTACAATGTTGAATATGTAGGGAGAAAGTGGACAGCCGTGTCTAGTCCCTGATTTTAGTGGGATTTCTTCCAGCTTCTCGCCATTTACTTTGATGTTGGCTTCTGGTTTGGTGTAGATTGCTTTGATCATATTTAGGTATGAGCCTTGAATTCCTTATCTTTCCAAGACTTTTATCATGAGTGGGTGTTGGATTTTGTCAAATGGTTTCCCCGCATCTAACGAGATGATCATATGGTTTTTGTCTTTCAGTTTCTTTATATAATGAATTACGTTGGTGGATTTCCACAAATTAAACAATCTCTGCATCCCTGGAATAAAACCTACTTGGTTAGGATGGATGATTGTTTTGATGTGTTCTTGGATTCAGTTAACAAGAATTTTATTGAGTATTTTTGCATAGATATTCATAAGGGAAACTGGTCTGAAGTTCTCTATCTTTCTTGGATCTTCCTTTGGTTTAGTTATCAGAGTAATTGTGACTTCATATCTTAACTGGTATCTTTGGTATTTTCCAGCAATGCCCTCCCCACTTCCTTGAGTTGTAGTTTATTCCTTTAAATACCCCCTTACCCAGCTACTCGGGGCACCATGGTCCTCTACCCCTGAGTGGTGTATGACCATGGACCCGAGAGGGCTCTTGAATTAAAAGTCCTCTTGCAGATTGCAGCAAGACCAATTCTCGTGAGTGATTTGGGGTGTCGCCTCTCCTGAGTCAGAATGTGGGGGAGTCCTCATGTTGTGGGTCATTTGGTGCATTTGCCGGGAATCACGACCACCCCTCACACCCGAGAACCAACTTGGAGGAATGGGGAAACCCTCTTGTGTGCATGCCGGCAGTGTCTCTGTTTTGAGTGTCTGTTTTCTGAACTGAACATGTGAACATGTGCTTGTTGTGTTGGGTTGTTTTTGTCTTTTCCTATGTTTTTGTAGCATGGCACAGTCTGAGTTTGGATTCGCCTGAGTTTGGTTTCTCTGGTTCTGGTCATCTAGGTGGAAGCGGACAATGGTGTTTGTACACAATGGGGTTTTCTGAAATGAGTGCAGGTTGTATCTGCAGCTGTCCATTGGGGCCGTAAGGACTGGAAGACTGTGGTCGGCAGATGTGCTAGGAGGCCCACAGGCTGCAAACTTGGAGGACGTTCTACAGGTAGAAGGGGGTTGACATGGAATCCAACCCCCATCAGGAAGGGGGTGGACATGGAACCTCACCCCGTCAGAGGTCGCATTTGGCTGGCTTGATAAGTCCAGATGCGGACAAGCGTGTTCAGACATACTAGTGTCTTGTGTCTTTGTTTTGTTTCTGTTTTTTTCTGATTTTTGTTATGGGATAGACAGAACCAATTGGCCTTTGGAGCCCTGCACCTGTAGATAGGAGTCTAGTGTGGCTGGAGAAGCCCTGCTAGGAGATGATTGTAAACACTGCTCTTAAAGGGACCAGCAGCTTCTCACGTTCTATGGTAAGGTAACTGATGGCTGTCTTTCCTACAAAAATCTCTGTGCTTGTGATTATTAGATTCATCATGTGACAAGGTGCTCCTCTCTGGAAATTACAGCTAGAAAAATTAAGAATTTTGTTTGGTTTAAATAAGCAAATGTATGCAGCCATTTCATTTTTGTTTCTGAATAGTTTTAAAGATATAAATATGTTTTATATGTCTTGGTTATAGATTATTGGCTCATAAGTTATTGGTCATGATTAAAAATTTGTAACATTGGTAACAAAAAGTTGACTTAAAACTGGTAACTCTGGGTTAGAGTAACTTAGAACTACAACATGCAGCATGAGACAACTCATGGAAACAGGTCTCTAAAGATATGCCTGAATTGGGTAATATTCTATGTAATTCTTATCCTGGAAACCCAGTTTATAAAAGATAGGATTTAGGGTAGTGTCTTTTTGAGGTATTGGCAGCTACACCTTCTTGTGTTTGTGTGCAGGAACAGGCAGCCACACTTTGTAGCAAGTAATATTTTTGGAGTTCACTTTTAAAGAGAATGGATTGTTTGCACTGTTAAAATTGGGTTTTGCTTCTCAAAATTGTGGTTGTGCTCTCGTGTTACAAGAGAAATAAAAGGCTTCTCCCAAATCGGAGCCACCAGCTAAATCCATCAGGTCCTCCAAAATCTATGAAGCCTCCTGAGTGGCCTAGTCCTGAGTAGCCTAGTCCACAACCTTCCCCTTATCCACAGCCTCAAACCCCCAACAATGGGTGAACCCTGAACCCCTCAGGGAGGTGGCAGGAGGAACGCTGCAGGTACATGGAGCTGCAGAGTGCAGAGTCTGGACCCACTCAAACTTCAAACCCTTCAGTACTGGTCATTTTCCTCTCCTTGTATTTATAACTGGAGAACTAACCACCCCCTTTCTCAGAGGATCCCCAACGCCTCACAGGGTTGGTGGAGTTCCTTATGTTCTTTTATAAGCCTACTTGGGATGATTGCCAACAGCTTTTGCAGATGCTCTTCACAACTGAAGAGCGAGAGAGAATTCTGTTAGAGGCTAGAAAAATAGCCCGGGAGCCAATGGGCAGTCTACACAGCTACAAAATGAGATCGACATGGTATTCCTTTTGACTTGCCCCAGTTGCAACTGCAACATGACCGAAGGTAGGGAGAGCTTAAAGAAAAATCTATCACGAGGCTCTGGTCTCCAAGGTACCTCAAGACGGGCCCACTAACTTGACTAAGGTAAGAGGTAATACAGGGTCTGATCAAACCTCCCTCAGTGTTCCTTGAAAGGCTTATGGAAGCCTTCAGGCGGTTCACTCCCTTTGGTCTTACCTCAGAAGCCCAGAAGGCCTCATTGGCCTTGGCCTTCATAAGGCAGTTGGACCCAATATCAGAAAGAAACTTCAGAGATTAGAAGTTGTATAACAAGAGGGAGACAGTTACGCGATCTAGTGAAAGAGGCAGAGAAAATGTGTGTGTGTGTGTGTGTGTGTGTGTGTGTGTGTGTGTGTGTGTGTGTGTGTGTGTGTGACAGAGAAAGGCGGGAGGCAGAGGAAAGAGAAAACAGGAGGGATCATAAACAAGAAAGAAATTTGACTAGGATCTTGGTCACAGTGGAAGGAGAGAAAGAAAAGACAGGATCTAGATGGGAAATCTGGGCAACAGAAGACTGAGCCTCAGCTAAAAAGGCTCAGCTGTGTCAGACTGAAGTTACTTATTTGGGATACACCCTTCGAGACGGGAAGCAGTGGCTAAAGAAAGCCAGAAATGAGACTGGAGAGATGGCTTAGTGGTTAAGAGCACCAGCTGCTCTTCCAAGGGTCCTAAGTTCAAATCCCAGCAACCACATGGTGGCTCACAACCATCTGTAACAAGATCTGACACCCTCTTCTGGATTGTCTGAAAACAGCTACAGTATGTACTTGCATATAATGAACAAATCTTAAAAAAAAAAAAAAAAGAAAGAGAGCCAGAAAAAAGACTGTAACTCAGATCCCCACCCCAGCTACACCAAGGCAAGTAAGAGAATACTTGGGTACTGCTGGCTTCTACAGACTCTAGATACCTGGGTTGGCGACCTTGGCTGCCCTGTTGTACCCCCTAACCAAGGAAGAGGGGTGTTTGTGTGGACCCCAGATCACCAGAAAGCCTTTGAAGAAATTTAAAACACCCTACTGACTGACAGCCTTGGCCTTTGCCTGACCAAACCAAGCCCTTCACTCTTTATGTGGAAGAGAGAGCAGGGGTCACAAGAGGAGTCCTTGCTCAGACTTTGGGACCTTAAAAAAGGCCAGTGGCTTACCTATCCAAGAAGTTACACCCTGTTGCCAGCGGGTGGTTTTCTTGCTTGAAAGCTATTGCTGCCATAACTCTGCTTGTCAAGGATGCTGATAAGCTCACTCTGGGACAGCAAATAACTGTAGTGGCACCCCACGCTCTTAAAGGCATTATCCAACAGCCCGCTGACCAATGGATGACTGAATGAGTGACCTTCACTCCTCCTGCTATCCTCACTCCCACTACCCTGCTGCCCGAGACTTCGCCTACTCATCATTGCGCTGAGATTCTGGCAGAAGAAACTGGTACTTGAAATGATCTGAAGGATCAAATCAGCCTTGGCCTGGGAGTTCAAGTTGATAAACGGATGGCAGAAGCTTCCTGGTTAAAGGTAAGTAGAAGGTGGAGGCAGCAGTGCAGTGGTGGACAGAAAGCAAGTGATCTAGGCCAGCAGTCTCCCTGAAGGGACTTCAGCCCAGAAAGCGGAACTTGTGGCTTTGGTACAAGCTCTATGAATGGCAAAAGGGAAGTCTACACTGACAGCAGGTATGCTTTTGCCACTGTAAGGAGCAATATACAGACAAAGAGGGCTGTTGACATCTGCAGAGAAAGACCTAAGATGCTGTGGCTAAAGGAAATCAATTGGCAGATCTAACCACCAAACAGGTGGCCCAAGGAGCAATGATCCTGGCAGTCCAGGAGCCTAAAGATTATTATGATGTCAGAGAGACCAGCTTCAGATACACCCCTGAGCACTATCAAGTTATGGACAAATTAGGACTGGTAAAGGAAACCCTGTATGAAATAGTAGAAACAGAAAAAGGAAAACTAGTCCTCCCACGGGAAGAAGAATGCTAATATGTTACCAACTTACTTTACTTGACCCACTTGGGGGCAAAAAAGTAAAAGGTGTGGTTAGGTCCTTTGACTACTATGTTACAGGACTCTCTGACTTGGCAGAAGAAATAGTCAAAATCTGCAAGGCTCTGCTATAACTAGTGCAGGATACTCCATGTATATGCTCCTGAGAAGAGGCTCAGGGGCAATTGGCCTAGAGCCTACTGGGAGGTAAAATTTACAGAAATTAAACCAGCTAGATATGGCAACAAGTACTTAGGGTTAGAAATGGACACCTTTTCAATGTGGGTAAAAGTTTTTCCAACCAGGACTGAGATAGCCAATGTGATGGCCAAGAAGATCCTAGAAGAAATCTTCCAGAGATTTGGGATACCCAAGGTAATTGGGTCCAATAACAGGCCTGCCTTTGTTGCCCAGGTAAATCAGGGACTGACCAAGATATTGGGGACTGATTAAAAGAAACATTGTGCATACAGGCCCCAAAGCTCAGGACAGGTAGAGAGAAAGAATAGAAACATTAAGAGACCCTTAACAAATTGACAGCGGAGGCTGGAGCTAATGATTGGATAGCTCTCCTACCCTTTGTGCTCTTCAGGGTTAGAAACACCCCTGGACAGTTTGGACTGACCCTCTATAAATCACTCTATGGGGGGGTCCCCTCCACTGGTAAAAATACCCTCTGTACATAGTGCTGATATGCTGCTTTCCCAGCCTTTGTTCTCTAGGCTCAAGGTGGGTGAGACAGCGAACGAAGAAGTAGCGCCAAAAGGCCTACTCAAGAGAAGACCTGCAAGCCCCACATCACTTCCAAGTTAGAGATTCGTTTTACATTAGACATCTCCACGCAGAAAACCTTGAGACTCGGTGGAAAGGACCTTATCTTATACTCTTGACCACCCTACTTTCTACCCTTATGGGACCCCTTTTGATTTTGCTACTGTTTTTAATTATAGGTCCATGTGTGTTAAATAGGCAAGTCACCTTTATTAGAACAAGAATTAATGCAGTGTGGCTTTTAGTTTTGAGACAACAGTACCATGACCTAAAGGATCAAGTGTATCAGGGAAAAGATAGTGTCTAGTTCTAAGATTAGATGAAAAAATATAAAAGCAAAATTCTAGGTCTTTAGGCCCAGGCTTGGGAATGTGACCTCTGTGACTCAATGCTCCAAGGTATGCTAATCATAAAACAGATAACGACATTCCTCCACCGACCTGCTTCCTGGGTTCAAAGAGTGTTCATTCAAAGAATGTGCTATTGTTAGAGGCCCTTAGAAACTGTCTTGAGAGATAACTGGAACAATTGCCAGGTATTCCTTGTGACTCTTGTGACTGTGCACTTCCTTGTGACTCTTAACTGGTATCTTTGGTATTTTTCAACAATGCCCTCCCCACTTCCTTGAGTTGTAGTTTCTTCCTTTAAATACCCCCTTACCCAGCTACTTGGAGCACCACAGTACTTTACCCCTGCATGGTGTATGACCATGGGCCCGAGAGTGCTCTTGAATTAAAAGTCCTCTTGCAGTTTGCAGCAAGACCATTTCTCGGGAGTGATTTGGAGTGTCGCCTCTCTTGAGTCAGAATGTGGGGGAGTCCTCACGTTGTGTGTCTTTCAGTTTCTGCTTGTTTACTTAGTCTTCGATGTATTTTTGAGACACAGTCTTTTTCTTTGGCTTAGATTGATTTCAAACACCACCTCTGAGGAATCATCCTACCTCAGCCTTCTTCCTACTAGGATGACAATTTAAAGCCAACCCACCAGGCTGAGCTTTATTTGCCTGTGTCCCACATAATTCAAATATGTCAATTTGGTGTTACCCTATCTTTGAATTAGGGACATGCATACCAAATCTAAAAAAAAAAAAAAAATCTTCAGATAAGCTTGTGGAAAAAACTTGTTACAACTGTGAAATCTGTTCTGAAATATATAATACCTAAGTTGGGGGTATACATCACTCATTGACTTTGTTGGGTACTCAAATGGCAGAGGCAGGAGGATGGCTTGAATCCATTATCGGTAGGCATAGGTTGTCAATATGTAGCAGAGTACACAGAGACTTTGTAAATAAATTACAAACTCGGGGTCACTTTCTCCAGCATTGCATAAACTGAATACCTTTAGATATGCCTGTCATCCCAGAATTCAAGCATTTGTGGCATGAGGATCAGAAATTAAAGCACAACTTTGGCTATCTATCAAGGTTACAGCAAGACTGGGCTTTCCAACGTAGCTTCCCCCAGTCTTGAGCAGGCAGATTCTATTGCTCTCTCACCAGAGCGCCACTACCTGCTGAGAGGCTGAACCTGTCTTCCTAAGATATTTCTGAGATAGCTGACAACCTGTGGAATTGGTAACATCATGCTAACACTTCTGGCAGACTAGTGCATACATCTTGGCAACAAAGAATCAAGAAGCCTGGCTTGGAAGGGGATGGGCCTCCCCTCTTCACAAGCACAGACTCTTAGTAAACGTTGGGCCTTGATCTGTTGTGGTCTCATTTCTTCTCTCACTATTTACTCCCTTACAGCTCCAACCTCCCACTCAGGAAGCCAATTTGTGTGGCCTCGAGTGCCTACATTCCAAAACTATTTTTCAAAACAATTTTGAAACTGTGTTAGTAAAGAGACAGCACCCTTGGATCTCTGTTAAGAAGGGCTGTTTTGTTTCCACCAGAGGAGAGGTGTCCACCTGGGAGGGCTCTAACTGTCAGAGCAGGTGAGGGAGCCATCTTGTGTCCCAGTTCCCTCTGAGATCTGTCTGCACGAGTCAGCTTGCGGACTGCAAAGGGTGAGCGAGCAGTCTGCAGAAGTGACACAGCTTCTTGGACAGACCCATTTTCGGGATACAGACATCCAGGCACCTTCCCTGCCAGAGAAGAGGAGCCTTCCTAGTAGGACTTGGACTGCCAGAGCAGGTGAGGGAGCCAACTTGTGTCCTGGGTGCCTCAAATACCAGTCTGTGCAGGTGAGAGTGCAGACTGCAGCGGCAAAACATCTTCTGAGAAAGGCCCTATTTCAAGCCTTCATCTTCAGCCAGGAGACAGGTCTTAACACCAGACCTCTGTGCACCTTCACTGCAAGAAAAGAGCTTGTCTGCAGACAGTACTCTGACCACTGAGACTCAGGAGAGAGCTGAACTCCCAGGACTGCTGAGAGAGTCTAACAGAATCACAGGAGGAACAAGCTCCAACCAGAGACAACTGCAACAACTAACTCCAGAGATTACAAGATGGTGAAATGCAAATGTAAGAATCTTACTAAAAGAAACCAAGATCAACTCACCATCCTCAGAACCCAACACTCCCACCTCAGCCAGTCCTCAATACCCCCAACACACCTGAAAAGCAAGACATGGATTTAAAATCATATCTCATGATGCTGGTAAAAGACTTTAAAAGGACATTAATAACTCACTGAAAGAAATACAGGAGAACACTGCTAAAGAGGTAGAAGCCCTTAAAGAATTAGAGGAAAACACAATGAAACAGGCGATAGAATTGAACAAAAGCATCCAAGATCTAAAAATGCAAGTAGAAACAATGAAGAAAACCCAAAGGAAGACAACTCTGGAGATAGAAACCCTAGGAAAGAAATCAGGAACCATAGATGTGAGCATGAGCAACAGAATTTAGGAGATGGAAGAGAGAATCTCAGTTGCAGAAGATTCCATAGGGAACATGGACACAACTATCAAAGAAAATGCAAAATGCAAAAAGATCCTAACTCAAAACATCCAGGAAATCCAGAAAACAATGAGAAGACCAAACCTACGGATAATAAAAGTAGATGAGAATGAAGATTTTCAACTTAAAGGGCCAGCAAATATCTTCAACAAAATTATAGAAGAAAACTTCACAAACCTAAAGAAAGAGATGCCCATGGACATACAAGAATCCTACAGAACTCCAAATAGACTGGACCAGAAAAGAAATTCCTCCCAACACATAATAATCAGAACAACAAATGCACTAAATAAAGACAGAATATTAAAAGCAGTAAGGGAAAAAGATCAAGTAACATGTAAAGGCAAGCCTATTAGAATTACTGCAGACATCTCACCAGAGACTATGTAAGCCAGAATATCCTGGACAGATGTTATACTGACACGAAGAGAACACAAATGCCAGCCCAGGCTACTATACCCAGCAAAACTCTCAATTACCATAGATGGAGAAACCAAAGTATTCCATGATAAAACCGAATTCACACAATATCTTTCCACCAATCCAGCCCTTCAAAGGATAATAAAGTAAAAACACCAACACAAAGTTGGAAACTACACCCTAGAAAACGCAAGAAGTAATCCTTCAACAAACCTAAAAGAAGACAGCCGCAAGAACAGAATTCCAACTTTAACAATGAAAATGACAGGAAGCAGCAATTACTTTTCCTTGATTTATCTTAACATCAATGGACTCAATCCCCCAATAAAAAGACATAGACTAACAGACTGGCTACACAAACAAGACCCAACATTTTGCTGCTTACAGGAAAACAACTGCAGGGATAAAGACAGACACTACCTCAGAGTAAAAGTCTGGAAAACAATTTTCCAAGCAAATTATGCAAAGAAACAAGCTGGAGTACCCATTCTAATATCGAATAAAATCGACTTCCAACCCAAAGTTACAAAAAAGACAAGGAGGGGCACTTCATACACATCAAAGGTAAAATCTACCAAGATGAACTTGCAATTCTGAAAATCTATGCTCCAAATAAAAGGGAAGCCACATTTATTAAAGAAACTTTAGTAAAGCTCAGAGCACACATTGCACCTCACACAATAATAGTGGGAGACTTCAACACCCCACTCTCACCAATGGACTGAACCTGGAAACAGAAATTAAACAGAGACACATGGACACTAACAGAAGTTATGAAACTAATGAATTTAACAGATATCTACAGAACATTTTATCCTAAAACAAAAGGATATACCTTCTTCTCAGCACCTAATGGTACCTCCTCCAAAATTGAGCATATAATCAGGCAAAAAACAGGTCTCAACAGATACAAAATTATTGAAATTATCTCATGCATTCTATCAGAGCACCATGGATTAAGGCTAATCTTCAATGACAGCATAAGTAATGGAAAGGCAACATTCTCATGGAAACTGAACAACACTCTACTCAATGATACCTTGGTCAAGGATGAAATAAAGAAAGAAATTAAAGACTTTTTAGAGCTTAATGAAAATGAAGGCACAACATACCTGAACTTATGGGACACAATGAAAGCAGTCCTAAGAGGAAAACTTATAGTCCTTAGTGCCTCCAAAAAGAAACTAGAGAGAGCAAACACTAACAGTATGACAGCACACCTAGAACCTCTAGAATGAAAGGAATCAAATTCACCCAAGAAAAGTAAATGGCAGGAAATAATCAAACTTAGGGCAGAAATCAACCAAGTGGAAAGAAAAAGAACTAAACAAAGAATCAGCCAAACCAGGAACTGGTTCCTTGAGAAAATCAACACAATAGATAAACCCTTAGCCAGACTCACTAGAGGGCACGGGAACAGTATCCTAATTAACAAAATCAGTAATGAAAAAGGAAACATAGACTCCTGCATTGGGGTGCCTTGCCAGCGGAGTCTCCGGACACCCTAAAGTACCCACACAGGATTCCCCATTGAATCCTAAGACCTCTGGTGAGTGGAATACAGCGTTTGCTCCAATCCAATCGCGGTGACCTGAGACTGCTTTAACTAGGGAAGTAGACAACCCGACCTGAGCAGGGGCACAAGTCCCTTCCGGTCCACTCCTGCATTGGGTGCCTTGCCAGAGGAGTCTCCGGACACCGGCAAGGACCCACACAAGAATCCTCACGGGATCCTAAGACTTCTGGTGAGTGGAACAAAAATTCTGCAAGGAGGTAGGTTCGAACACCAGATATCTGGGCACCTTCCCTGCAAGAAGAGAGCTTGCCTGCAGAGAATACTCTGACCACTGAAACTAAGGAGAGAGCTAGCCTCCCAGGTCTGCTGATAGAGGCTAACAGAGTTACCAGAGGAACAAGCTCTAACCAGAGACAACTGTAACAGCTAGCTTCAGAGATTACCAGATGGCGAAAGGCAAACATAAGAATCCTACTAACAGAAATCAAGACCACTCACCATCATCAGAACGCAGCACTCCCACCCAACCTAGTCCTGGGCACCCCAAAACAACCGAAAAGCTAGACCCGGATTTAAAAGCATATCTCATGATGATGGTAGAGGACATCAAGAAGGACTTTAATAACTCACTTAAAGAAATACAGGAGAACACTGCTAAAGAGTTACAAGTCCTTAAAGAAAAACAAGAAAACACAACCAAACAGGTGATGGAAATGAAAAAAAACATACTACACCTAAAAAGGGAAGTAGACACAATAAAGAAAACCCAAAGTGAGGCAACGCTGGAGATAGAAACCCTAGGAAAGAAATCTGGAAACATAGATGCAAGCATCAGCAACAGAATACAAGAGCTGGAAGAGAGAATCTCAGGTGCAGAAGATTCCATAGAGAACATTGGCACAACAATCAAAGAAAATACAAAATGCAAAAGGATCCTAACTCAAAACATCCAGGAAATCCAGAAAACAATGAGAAGACCAAACCTACGGATAATAGGAGTTGATGAGAATGAAGATTTTCAACTTAAAGGGCCAGCAAATATCTTCAACAAAATTATAGAAGAAAACTTCCCAAACCTAAAGAAAGACATGCCCATGAACATACAAGAATCCTACAGAACTCCAAATAGACTGGACCAGAAAAGAAATTCCTCCCGACACATAATAATCAGAACAACAAATGCACTAAATAAAGATAGAATATTAAAAGCAGTAAGAGAGAAAGTTCAAGTAACATATAGGCAGGACTATCAGAATTACACCAGACTTTTCACCAGAGACTATGAAAGCAAGAAGAGCCTGGACAGATGTTATACAGACACTAAAAGAACACAAATGCCAATCCAGGCTACTATACCCGACCAAACTCTCAATTACCATAGATGGAGAAACCAAAGTATTCCATGACAAAACCAAACTCACACATTACCTTTCCACGAATCCAGCCCTTCAAAGGATAATAATAGAAAAAAACCAATACCAGGACGGAAATCACGCCCTAGAAAAAGTGAGAAAGTAAACCCTCAACAAACCAAAAAGGAGACTGCCACAAGGACAGAATGCGAACTCTAACAACAAAAATAAAAGGAAGCAACAATTACTTTTCCTTAATATCTCTTAATATCAATGAATTCAATTCACCAATAAAAAGACATAGACTAACAGACTGGCTACACAAACAGGACCCAACATTCTGCTGCTTACAGGAAACCCATCTCAGGGGAAAAGACAGACACTACCTCAGAGTGAAAGGCTGAAAACAATTTTCCAAGCAAATGGTTTGAAGAAACAAGCTGGAGTAGCCATTCTAATATCGAATGAAATCGACTTCCAACCCAAAGTTATCAAAAAAGACAAGGAGGCACACTTCATACTCATCAAAGGTAAAATCCTCCAAGAGGAACTCTCAAGTCTAAATATCTATGCTCCAAATGTAAGGGCAGCCACATTCATTAAAGACACTTTAATAAAGCTCAAAGCACACATTGCACCTCACACAATAATAGTGGGAGACTTCAACACACCACTTTCATCAAGGGACAGATCGTGGAAACAGAAACTAAACAGAGACACAATGAAACTAACAGAAGTTATGAAACAAATGGACTTAACAGATATCTACAGAACATTTTATCCTAAAACAAAAGGATATACTTTCTTCTCAGCACCTCACGGGACCTTCTCCAAAATTGACCATATAATTGGTCACAAAACAGTCCTCAACAGATACAAAAATATTGAAATTGTCCAATGCATCCTATCAGACCACCATGGAGTAAGGCTGATCTTCAATAGCAACATAAATAATGGAAAGCCAATATTCACATGGAAACTGAATAACACTCTTCTCAATGATACCTTGGTCAAGGAAGGAATAAAGAAAGAAATTAAAGACTTTTTAGAGTTTAATGAAAATGAAGCCACAACATACCCAAACCTATGGGACACAATGAAAGCATTACTAAGAGGGAAACTCATAGCTCTGAGTGCCTCCAAAAAGAAATTGGAGAGAGCACACACTAGCAGCTTGACAACACATCTAAGAGCTCTAGAAAAAAGGAAGAAAATTCACCCAAGATTAGTAGAAGGCAGGAAATAATCAAATTCATGGGTGAAATCAACCAAGTGGAAACAAGAACTATTCAAAGAATTAACCAAACGAGGAGTTGGTTCTTTGAGAAAATCAACAAGATAGATAAACCCTTAGCTAGACTCACTAGAGGGCATAGGGACAGCATCCTAATTAACAAAATCAGAAATGAAAAGGGAGACATAACAACAGATCCTGAAGAAATCCAAAACGCCATTCTACAAAAGGCTATACTCAACAAAACTGGAAAACCTGGACGAAATGGACAAATTTCTAGACAGATACCAGGTACCAAATTTAATTCAGGATCAAGTTAACGATCTAAACAGTCCCATATCCCTAAAGAAATAGAAGCAATCATTAATAGTCTCCCAGCCAAAAAAAAGCCCAGGACTAGATGGGTTTAGTGCAGTATTCTACCAGACCTTCAAAGAAGATCTAATTTCAGTTCTGCATAAACTATTCCACAAAATAGAAGTAGAACGAACTCTACCCAATTCATTCTATGAAGCCACAATTACTCTGATACCTAAACCACAGAAAGATACAACAAAGATAGAGAACTTCAGACCAATTTCCCTTATGAATATTGATGCAAAAATTCTCAATAAAATTCTCGCTAACCGAATCCAAGAACACATTAAAGCAATCATCCTTCCTGACCAAGTAGGTTTTATTCCAGTGATGCAGGGATGGTTTAATATATGGAAATTCATCAACGTAATCCATTATATAAACAAACTCAAAACAAAACCCACATGATCATCTCATTAGATGCGGCAAAAGCATTCGACAAGATCCAATACCCATTCATGATAAAAGTCTTAGAAAAACAGGAATTGAAGGCCCATACCTAACCATGATAAAAGCAATCTACAGCAAACCAGTAGCCAACATCAAAGTAAATGAGAGAAGCTTGAAGCAATCCCACTAAAATCAGGGACTAGACAAGGCTGCCCACTTTCTCCCTACCTTTTGAACATAGTATTTGAAGTCCTAGCCAAAGCAATTCAACAACAAAAGGAGATAAAGGGGATACAAATTGGAAAAGAGGAAATCAAAATATCACTTTTTGCAGATGAAATGATAGTATATATAAGTGACCCTAAAAATTCCACCAGAAAACTCCTAAACCTGATAAACAGCTTCGAGGAAGTAGCTGGATATAAAATTAACTCAAACAAGTCAATGGCCTTTCTCTACATAAAGAATAAACAGGCTGAGAAAGAAATTAGGGAAACAACACCCTTCTCAATAGTCACAAATAATATAAAATATCTTGGTGTGACTCTAACTAAGGAAGTGAAAGATCTGTATGATAAGAACTTCAAGTCTCTGAAGAAAGAAATTAATGAAGATCTCAGAAGATGGAGAGATCTCCCATGCTCATGGATTGGCAGAATCAACATTTTAAAAATGTCTATCTTGCCAAAAGCAATCTACATATTCAATGCAATCCCCATCGAAATTGCAAATCAATTCTTCAACGAATTAGAAAGAGCAATCTGCAAATTCATCTGGAATAACAAAAAACCTAGGATAGCAAAAACTCTTCTCAAGGATAAAAGAACCTCTGGTGGAATCACCATGCCTGACCTAAAGTTGTACTACAGAGCAATTGTGATAAAAAAAAAAAACTGCATGGTACTGGTATAGTGACAGACAAGTAGACCAATGGAATAGAATTGAAGACCCAGATATGAACCCACACAACTATGGTCACTTGATCTTTGACAAGGGAGCTAAAACCATCCAGGGGAAGAAAGACAGCATTTTCAACAAATGATGCTGGCACAACTGGTTGTTATCATGTAGAAGAATGTGAATTGATCCATACTTATCTCCTTGTACTAAGGTCAAATCTAAGTGGATCGAGGAACTTCACATAAAACCAGAGACACTGAAACGTATAGAGGAGAAAGTGGGGGAAAGCGTTGAAGATATGGGCACAGGGGAAAAATTCCTGAATAGAACAACAATGGCTTGTGCTGTAAGATCGATAATTGACAAATGGGACCTCATGAAACTGCAAAACTTCTACAAGGCAAAAGACACTGTCAATAAGACAAAAAGACCACCAACAGATTGGGAAAGGATCTTTACCTATCCTAAATCAGATAGGGGACTAATATCCAATATATATAAAGAACTCAAGAAGGTGGACTCCAGAAAATCAAATAACCCCAATAAAAAATGGGGCTCAGAGCTAAACAAAGAATTGTCACTTGAGGAATACCAAATGGCAGAGAAGCACATGAAAAAATGTTCAGCATCCTTAATCATCAGGAAAATGCAAATCAAAACAACCCTGAGATTCCAGCTCACACCAGTCAGAATGGCTAAGATCAAAAATTCAGGTGACAGCAGATGCTGGCGAGGATGTGGAGAAAGAGAAACACTCCTCCATTGTTGGTGGGATTGCAAGCTTGTACAACCACTCTGGAAATCAGTCTGGCGATTCCTTAGAAAATTGGACATAATACTACTGAAGGATCCTGCAATACCTCTCCTGGGCATATATCCAGAATATGTCCCAACTGGTAAGAAGGACACATGCTCCACTATGTTCATAGCAGCCTTATTTATAATAACCAGAAGCTGGAAAGAACCCAGATGCCCCTCAACAGAAGAATGGATACAGAAAATGTGATACACTTACACAATGGAGTACTACTCAGCTATTAAAAAGAATGAATTTATGAAATTCCTAGCCAAATGGATGGACCTGGAGGGCATCATCCTCAGTGAGGTAACACAATCACAAAGGAACTCACACACTATGTACTCACTGATAAGTGGATATTAGCCCAAAACTTAGGATACCCAAAATATAAGATACAATTTGCTAAACGCATGAAAGAATGAAGACCAAAGTGTGGACACTTTGCCCCTCCTTAGAATTGGGAACAAATCACCCATGGAAGGAGTTACAGAGACAAAGTTTGAAGCTGTGATGAAAGGATGGACCATCTAGAGACTGCCGTATCCAGGAATCCCACCCCATAATCAGCTTCCAAACGCTGACACCAGTGCATACACTAGCAAGATTTTGCTGAAAGGACCCAGATATAGCTGTCTCTTGTGAGACTATGCCGGGGCCTAACAAACCCAGAAGTGAATGCTCACAGTCAGCTAGTGGATGGATCACAGGGCTCCCAATGGAGGAGATAGAGAAAGTACCCAAGGAGCTTAAGGGATCTGCAACCCTGTAGGTGGAACAATATTATGCACTAACCAGTACCCCGGAGCTCTTGACTCTAGCTTTATATGTATCAAAAGATGGACTAGTTGGCCATCACTGGAAAGAGAGGTCCATTGGACACACAAACTTTATATGCCCCAGTACAGGGGAACGCCAGGGCCAAAAAAAAAAATGGGAATGGGTGGGTAGGGAAGAGGTGAGGAGGTTATGGGGGACTTTTGGGATAGCATTGGAAATGTAATTGAGGAAAATAAGTAATAAAAAAATTAAAAATTAAAAAAAAGAAAAAGGAAACATAACAACAGATCCTGAGGAAATCTAAAGGATCATCAGATCCTACTACAAAAGGCTATACTCAACAAAACTGAAAAAACCTGCATGAAACGGACAACTACCTAGACAGATACCAGGCACCACAGTTAAATCAGGGTAAGATTAATGATCATTTCCCCTAAAGAAATACAAGCAGTCATTAATAGTCTCCCAGCCAAAAAAAGCCCAGGACCAGATGGGTTTAGTGGAGAGTGCTACCAGACCTTCAAAGAAGATCTAATCCCAGTTCTGCACAAACTATTCCACAAAATAGAAGTAGAAGGAACTCTACCCAACTCATTCTATGAAGCCATAATTACTCTGATACCTAAACCACAGAAAGATCCAACAAAGATAGAGAACTTCAGACCAATTTCCCTTATGAATATAGATGCAAACATCCTCAATAAAATTCTCGCTAACCGAATTCAAGAACACATTAAAGCAATCATCCTTCCTGGCCAAGTAGGTTTTATTCCAGGGATGCAGGGAATGTTTAATGTATGGAAATCCATCAATGTAATCCATTATATAAACAAACTCAAAACAAAAACCACATGATCACCTCATTAGACTCGGGGAAAGCATTTGACAAAATCCAACACCCATTCATGATAAAAGTCTTGGAAAGATCAGGAATTTAAGGCCCATACCTAAACATGATCAAAGCAATCCACAGCAAACCAGTAGCCAACATCAAATAAATGGAGAAAAGCTGGAAGCAATCCCACTAAAATCAAAGACTAGACAAGGCTGCCCACTTTCTCCCTACCTATTCAATAGAGTACTTGAAGTGGTAGCCAGAGCAATTCGACAACAAAAGGAGATCAAGGGGATCCAAATTGGAAAAGAAGAAGTCGAAATGTCACTTTTTGCAGATGATATGCGAGTATATATAAGTGACCCTAAAAATTCCACCAGAGAACTCCTAAACCAGAAAAACAGCTTCAGCACAGTAGTGAATAAAAAATTAACTCAAACACATCAGTGGCCTTTTTCTGCACAAAGGATAAACAGGATGAGAAATAAGTTACAGAAACAACACCCTTCACAATAGTCACAAATAATATAAAATACCTTGATGTGACTCTAACTAAGGAAGTGCAAGATCTGTATGATAAGTACTTCAAGTCTCTGAAGAAAGAAATCAAAGAAGATCTCAGAAGATGGAAAGATCTCCCATGCTCATGGATTGGTAGGATCAATATAGTAAAAATGACTATCTTGCCAAAAGCAATCTACAGATTCAATGCAATACCCATCAAAATTCCAACTCAATTCTTCAACAAATTAGAAAGGGAAATTTGCAAAATCATCTGGAATAAAAAAAAAAAATCCCTAGAATAGCAAAAACTCTTCTCAATGATTAAAGAACTTCTGGTGGAATCACCATGCCTGACCTAAAGCTGTACTACAGAGCCATTAGGAAAAAAATGCATGGTATGGTATAGTGACAGACAGGTAGACCAATGGAATAGAATTGAAGACCCATAAATGAACCCACACATCTATAGTCACTTGATCTTTGACGGGGGAGCTAAAACCTTCCAGTGGAAAAAGGATAGCATTTTCAACAAATGATGCTGGCACAACTGGTGGTTATCATGTAGAAGAATGCGAATAGATCCATTCTTATCTCCTTCTACAAAACTCAAGTCTCAGTGCATCAAAGACCTCCACATAAGGCAAGAGACACTGAACTTAATAGAGAAGAAAGTGGGGGAAAGCCTTGAAGATAGGGGAAAGGAGGAAAATTCCTGAATAGAACAGCAATGGCTTGTGCTGTAAGATGAAGAATCGACAAATGGGACCTCATAAAATTGCAAAGCTTCTACAAGGCAAAAGACACTGTCAATAAGACAAAAAGACCACCAACAGATTGGGAAAGGATCTTTACCAATCCTAAATCAGATAGAGGACTAATATCCAATATATTTAAAGAACTCAAAGGTAGACTCCAGAAAATCAAATAGTCCCATTAAAAAAATGGTGCTCAGAGTTAAACAAAGAATTCTCACCTGAGGAACACCGAATGGCTGAGAAGCACCTGAAAAAATATTCAGCATCCTTAATCATCAGGGAAATGAAAATCAAAACAACCCTGAGATTCTACCTCACACCAGTCAGAATGGCTAGGATTAAAAATTCAGGTGACAGCAGATGCTGGCAAGGATGTGGAGAAAGGGGAACACTCCTCCATTGCTGATGGGATTTCAGGCTGGTACAACCACTCTGGAAATCAGTCAGTCGGTTCCTCAGAAAACTGGACATAGTACTCCTGGTAGATCCAGCAATCCCTCTCCTGGGCATATATACACAGAAGATATTCCAACTGGTAATAAGGACACATGCTTCATTCACTATGTTCATAGCAGCTCTATTTATAATAGGCAGAAGCTGAAAAGAACCCAGATGTCCTTCAACAGAGGAATGGATACAGAAAATGTGGTACATTTACACAATGGAGTTCTACTCAGCTATTAAAAACAATGAATTTATGAAATTCTTGGGCAAATGGATGTATCTGCAGGATGTCATCCTGAGTGAGGTAACCAAATCACAAAAGAAGTCACTTGATATGCACTCTCTGGTAAGTGGATATTAGCCCAGAAACCTCGAATACCCATGATACATCTTCGAAAACACAAGAAAATCAAGAAGGATGACCAACTCATGGATACTTTATTCCTCCCTAGAATGGGAAATAAAATATCCACGGAAGGAGTTGCAGAGACGAACTTTGGAGCTAAGACAAAAGGATGGACCATCAAGAGACTGACCCACCCAGGGGTCCATCCCATAATCAGCCACCAAAAGCAGACACTATTGCATACACCAGCAAGATTTTGCTGAAAGGACCCTGATATAGCTGTCTCCTGTGAGGCTTTGCCATTGCCTGGCAAATACATAAGATGATGCTCAACAGTCATGTATAGGATGGAACAGAGGGCCCCCAATGTAGGAGCTAGAGAAAGTATCCTAGAGCTGAAGGAGTCTGCAACCCTATAGGTGGATCAACAATATGAACTAATCAGTACCCCCAGAGCTCGTGTCTCTAGCTGCATATGTAGCAGAAGATGGCCTAATCAGCCATCATTGGGAAGAGAGGCCCCTTGGTCTTGCAAACTTTATATGCCCCAGTACAGGGGAAAGCCAGGGCCAAGAAATAAGAGTGAGTGAGTAGGGGAGCAGGGCAGGGGGAGGGTATAGGGGACTTTTGGAATAGCATTTAAAATGTAAATGAAGAAAATATGTAATATAAAATAGTAAAATAAAAAATGAGTTTATGAAATTCTTGGACAAATGGATGGAACTGGAGGCTATCATCTTGAGTGAGGTAACCCAATTACAGAAATACACACATGATATGCACTCACTGATATGTGGATATTAGCCCTGAAGCACAGAATCCTTCATAGAAGGGGAAACAAAAATACCCATGGAAGGAGGTACAGAGTCAAACTTTGAAGCAGAGACTGAAGGAATGACCATCCAGAGACTAGCCCACTTGGGGATCCATCCAATAAAAAAACACCAGACCCAGACACTAGGCAGTTGCCAACAAGAGCCTTAAGACAGGAACCTGATATAGTTGTCTCCTGGGGGCCTTTGTCAGTGCCTGGCAAATTCAGAATCAGATGCTCAAAATCATCTATTGGACAGAGCACAAGGTCCCCTAAGAAGGAGCTAAAGAAAGGACCCAAGGAGCTGAAGGGGTCTGAAGCCCCATAGAGGAACAACAATATGAACTAATCTGTACCCCAAGAGCTCCTTGGTACTAAACCACCAATCAAAGAAATGTAGATGAGGGTGGCCTTCTAGGCCATCAATGGGAGGAGAGGCCCTAGGTCCTGTGAAGGTTCTATGCCCCCAGTATAGGGGAATGCCAGGACTGGGAATAGAAGTGGAATGGGTTGGGGAGCAGGGGGAGGGAGGAGGTGATAGGGGATTTTCAGAGGGGAAACTAGGAAAGGGGATAACATTTGAAATGTAAATAAAGTATTTTTAAAAAGAAAAAAAGAATGAAAATTGATCAGAAGGATTTGAAACTGTCTTAATTCCTAGGTGGGGTAGCACATGCCATTAGTCCCATTCTTACACGAGTTCTCGCGACCGGCCAGGAAGAACGCAACAAACCGGAATCTTCTGCGGCAAAGCTTTATTGCTTACATCTTCAGGAGCCAGAGAGCAAGAGAGCAAGAGAGCAAGAGCTTTATTGCTTACATCTTCAGGAGCAAGAGAGAGAATGGCGAAACCCCGTCCCTTTTTAAGGAGAATTATCCTCCGCCTAGGACGTGTCACTCCCTGATTGGCTGCAGCCCATCGGCCGAGTTGTCGTCACGGGAAAGGCAGAGCACATGGAGTGGAGAACTACCCTTGGCACATGCACAGATTATTTGTTTACCACTTAGAACACAGGATGTCAGCGCCATCTTGCAACGGCGAATGTGAGGGCGGCTTCCCACATCCCATTACTCTGCAGGAAGAAGCATGGAGATTTCAATGGGTTGGTGGTCAGCCTAATCTAAGTAGTGAGTTCTGGCCAGGGTAACTTTAGTGAGGTCTTTTCTCAAATGACAGCAACAACAACAAAATATACAAAAGCACTGCATTTACAATCAAAACCAGTGTCTTCATTCAGTTCTTAAACTACTCTAAATTTGTGTTCTTCTGTCCCATCTCCTTTCTAATGATTCTGTACCTGATGGAGCACCTCAGTGGAGGAAGGTTATCTACAGGCAGTAAGGGCTGATAAGAAGAAGATAAACCCAGGCCCTAGGAGTGAGTCTCAGATTCTCTACACCCACAGACTTCTCTGATTCTGAAGCAGTGTGACAACTATCCCTCATAAATCTCTCTTCCAGATCTACCTGCAAAGTTAAAACTGCAATTTTATTAGATGCCTGAGTCCTACAAAGTAATAAATATATTTTTTTACTGTCTAAATAGTTGATGTTCCCTCTATGAAAAAAAAGTACCTGAGAATTGCTTGAACTTCAAGAGTCCACTCATTAAATCCCTGCCCAACATTGGTTTATTGTACTTATTTATTTGCTACTTCATTACTCAGTCTTAGATGCGTCTTTGAGACACAGTCCCTTTCTAAGACTTAGATTGATTTAAAACACCAACTCTCAGGAATCCTCCTACCTCAGCCTTCCTACTCGGACGATTTTAGAATAAACCCACCAGGCTGAGTTCTACTCGCCTGTGTCTCACATAATTCTGAGTGTAAGGCAAGTTGGTGTTACTTTATCTTTGATAGTAGGGACATCCAGAGCAAACCTCCTGGAAAACATCTTCAGAGAATCTTGTAGAAACATCTTCTTACAACTTTGAAATCTGTTCTGAAATATATAATAAATATGTTGGGAGATCTGTCTGTCATCTGTTACATTAGTGACTGAAAAGTTTGAGGCAGGAGGATGGCTTGCATCCACTAATACTAGGCAATGGTTCTAAATATGTAGCAGAGTAGGAAGAGTTTTTGAAAAACAATTACAAACTCAAGGGTCACTTTCTCCAGCATTGTATATGGTTAAATGTGCCTGTCACCCCAGAATTCAAGCATTTGTGGCATGAAGATCAGAAATTCAAGCACAACTTCGGCTGTCTAGAAAGGTTGCAGCCAGATTGGGCTTTCCAAAACTATTTCTCAGAACAACTTTAAAACTGTGTTGAAAGGGAGACAGGACCCCTGTATCTCTGTCAGAAAGAGCTGTATCAGAAAAGTCTAGCCCAGCAAAATGTATACAGTTAAGGAAATGATGAATGGGAGCAAAGGAAAGCATGGTCACATATAATTTTAATATGAGCTTCTGAGAGGCCAAAGCATAAGAGATGGACATGAGAACCTCATGTATAAAAGATATGATAGAAGAAACTGATACAATGTTTAAAAGAAAGTTCCTGACACAAAAATGTCTGGGAAATTTGGACACATTGAAAAGATGAAATCTAAAAAAAGAAAAAAAAGAAAAGATGAAATCTAAGAATAATCGCTATGTAAGAAAGAAAGCATGCAAAGATCAAATAGCCAGAAAAAGCTTTCAACAAAATCATACCAGGGTTCAACATCCTTAGTGATCATGGAAATGCAAATCAAAACAACCCTGAGATTCTACCTTACACCAGTCAGAATGGCTAAGATCAAAAATTCAGGTGACAGCAGATGCTGGCGAGGATGTGGAGAAAGAGGAACACTCCTCCATTGTTGGTGGGATTGCAAGCTTGAACAACCACTCTGGGTATCAGTTTTGTGGTTCCTCAGAAAATTGGACATAGTACTATGTGAGAATTCAACTATACCACTTCTGGGCATGCACCCAAAAGATGTTCCAACATGTAATAAAAACACATGTTCCACTACTTTCATAGCAGCCTTATTTATAATAGCCAGAAGCTGGAAAGAACCCAGATGCCCCTCAACAGAGGAATGGATACAAACACTGTGGTTCATTTACACAATGGAGTACTACTCAGTTATTAAAAAGAATGAATTTATGAAATTACTAGGCAAATGGATGGACCTGGAGGGCATCATCCTGAGTCAGGTAACCCCATCACAAAAGAGCTCACATGATATGCACTCACTGATAAGTGGACATTAGCCCAGAAACTTAGTATACCTGAGATATAAGAGACAATTTGCAATACACATGAAACTGAAAAAGAATGAAGATCAAAGTGTGGACACTTTGCCCCTTCTTAGAATTGGAAACAATCACCCATGGAAGGAGTTACAGAGACAAAGTTTGGAGCTGAGACAAACGGATGGACCATGTAGAGACTGCCATATCCAGGGATCCATCCCATAAATAGCCTCCAAACGATGACACCATTGCATACACTACCAAGTATTGGCTGAAAGGACCCAGATATAGCTGTCTCTTGTGAGACTAGGCCGGGGCCTACCAAACACAGAAGTGGATGCTCACAGTCAGCTATTAGATGGATTACAGGGCCCCCGATGGAGGAGCTAGAGAAAGTATCCAAGGAGCTAAAGACATCTGCAACCCTGTAGGTGCAACAACATTATGAACTAACCAGTACCCCGGAGCTCTTGACTCTAGCTGCATCTGTATCAAAAGATGGCCTAGTTGGCCAGCACTGGAAAGGGAGGCCCATTGGACTTACAAACTTTATATGCCCCAATACAGGGGAATGCCAGGGCCAAAAAACGGGAATGGGTGGGTAGGGAAGCGGGGGGGGGGGTATGTGGGACTTTTGGGATAGCATTGGAAATGTAATTGAGGAAAATATGTAATAAAAAATATTTTAAAAAAAAGAGAGATAGCAGGGGCTAGGAAGAGATTGCTGAGTATGTGCTGCTGCCATTTTTCAAGAGTAAAACATTTAATCCTGCATAGTAAAAGTACTAAAAGTTGTCCTTTCTCATAAAGGACATGGCTAGAATCCATAAAATCTTCATCTAGAATAGCAGAATTTTCCCTGATCAATTGCTATAAGTATTAATACAACAATAAGCCTGTGATTGGACAGGGAAAGGGGGGTGGAGCAAAGAGTTGAGAGATGGAGACTGAGGAGACATGTAGAAAAAAGGAAGAAAGGCAGAGCAAGAAAAAGATGATCCAGATTCTGAATGGCTTTAAATAGACACAGGTAGGTATTAATATCATTAAGGATAGAATAATTGGATAACTTGTCTAATCTAGGTGGGCAGCTTGTACCAATTGGCTCTGAAATTACTGTGTGGACATTTTCTGAATTGAGAATTTATTGGTATATAAATCTGACTAATTATAAGTTTCTAGAGTTGTGATGTACTGGGTTACTGCAATATGGGATCACTAACCACAGGTGGCTTATGGCTGAAAAGGACCTGGCAGCTCTGAAGCAAGTGAAGCAGAGCTGGGAAGACTGGGATT
The DNA here is from genome assembly GCF_000001635.26 of Mus musculus. NCBI lineage: Eukaryota > Metazoa > Chordata > Mammalia > Rodentia > Muridae > Mus > Mus musculus. The sequence continues at coordinate 143,619,339 of NC_000070.6, read as the reverse complement.
GGTTGCTGCATGGGGCTAGCCATGCAGGCAGCAGCGATTCCACATCAGAGTGTAGCCAGGTATCGTGAGGGAACTTGGGGATCTTTTTATTATTTCCCCCAACAATACAAAGCACATATTTATCACTGAGATGGAGCCATAGCCCTCAACCACTAACACACATAATTCTCCAGCCTTATCCTCTACTCTAAAGATTATACATGTGCATCACCAGCGGACCTACTTTAGATTTTTGTATTTTGCTCAGAAGATTCCAATGCATTGACCAATATATAAAGGGATTTAATGTTTGTTTTGATGTATTCACTTTCATTTTTAAATATTAATTTTCATTTGTTTCCAATTAGGTATGTGAGTTTTTGTGTTTCAGTGTTTTCGGGTTATCAAGTGTCCCTAAAGACTAGGGGAAAATGCCAGACACTTGGAATTGGAGATACAGGTGGGTGTGGGTTCTGGGAAACAAACACTCCTATTCAGGAAGAGCTGAAAGCATTGTATACCTCTGAGCCACATCTTCAAAAGATTATATATAAAATTTAAGATAGGGTCTCGTGAAGGATAAGATTATAAAGTCTCTCCAAGAAAAGAACATGTTGTGTCACTATACAGTCTGAAAGATCTAGGGAGCAGAAGAGGCAAAAACAAGGGCACATGAGATTATTGTGTCAGGGTAAGCACAGAACACAAGTATGATGTTCTTTGAGACCTTGCCAGGTTAAAAACAAACAAACAAACAAACATGTTCTTATTAAAAACTGATTTATTAGAACATATGACAAATTATAATGCTAATGGTGGTGATAAATGAAAATATCAGGCTGCAGGACTTCCCCCAAGAAAGAGCTGCAGCTCAATAGTGATAACATGTAGCCTCCCTCAGCCTTGAAGCAGGCTGATCCAGACGTTGACCTTGCTGCCACTAAGAAGATTACCTAGGGGTGAGCCCTCTGACCTTGATGTCTCTATTTGCTCTTCTCCAAGACTCTGCTTCCTGCTGAAAGGTCCTTGAGACATTCCAGGGACACACCCTGTAGATCGCTCCGGGCTGGGTCCAGGCACCAAGAATGGGCTGGCAGGGGATGGGCCTACCTCTTTATAAGCACAGTCTCAGTAAACTTCAGAGGCTTTGAACAGAAAAGTTTGTCTTGGCCTCATACTTTTCTCATGTCTGATCTCTTTCAGCCCCAGCCCACCTTTCAGGGAAACCCAGTTCATGTGGCCACAGGCGGCTACAATAACAGTCTAATACGAAAATACTCCAAGATTCAATCAGGCAGGCTTATACTTCATAAAAATATGTCCACATACTGTAGAGCAGAATTAAGGGGAGAGCCAAAAGGTGGATGCCATCCACAGGGAGAATGAAACAGAGCTCTCCTATTCAAGTCCATTATGCTCTTTATATTGTCCTCTCTATTTTATCCCCTTCCCTACTTCTAGGGCCCCTCATACTCAGAAACTGCTGGAATGCAGCCCTACAATTTTCATATGTACTTGCTGTTCAAGGATGGGTCTTTACTGTAGACATTGGGCTGAAAATAAGCTCATGGTTTTCCATCTCAACACAACTACATCAAATCAGAAGAATTTGACTGACATTCAAAGAAAATGAAATAATTATCTTTCCAAAGTACATCCAAAAATGCTTGAATACATATGTTCTATGCCAATAATGAGCCACTTGAGACCTGCCTTCCATTTGTCAGAGCCTAGCAATGACCTCACCTTCTATATTGCCAACAAAACTGTAGATACAGAAATTCCAACAATATGAAAACATCTTACTCACAAAGTAGACCTGCTTTGGCTGCCTTACACCCTTGAGTGTGTACATAAGCTCAGAACAAAGTCGTACAAATCTGTCTGGAATAACACCATCACGGTCATCATAGACTTCATCAGGGGCAGGGTACTTTTCCAGGGTCAGCTGTGTGAGGTTGGCAGTATGCTGCAGCAGCTTCTTCAGGCTGTCCATGGACAAGAAGTTATTCACAAAATTGACTTCAGTGAGCTGGGAACACTGGCTCAGTGCAGGCAGGAGGTCACTGATTTGCCAGTCCATGAGCATACAGCCTTTCAATTTTAATGTCTGCAGAGTAGCTGTCAGTCTTTCTAGCAGGCTTCCTAGGAATGGATGACTTAAAATGAAGGTGACACCACTCAGATCCAGGTGTTTGAGCTGGTGGGTGCTTGGACACTGGGAAAGATACATCATATCTGATTCTGACAGAATGCAGTGAGTAATAGCAAGGGTCTCTAATGGACCCTTAAAGCACCTAGAGAGAAAGAGAGAGATGAAGGACTTTACCTCACTCCAGTTCAATAGTAGCAGAGAAAAGGCTATGTCTTCAAGGTTGCAGAACCTCCTTAGCCCAAGGTCATTCTCAGACCATTATAAGGGTCAAGACCAAGTTGCTCCCTGATGAGGAGCTAACAACTCCTCTCATGTTCTTCTAGGTATGACATATGTAGTCATTGTCTGCTACTGCCTCAACTCTACAGTTACCTCTGAACTGGTAAGCACAAAACATATTTGGGGACAGGTGATATAAACAGGAGAACCCAGAAGGATCAACTGGGAAACACTCAGAACCACCCCAGCTCTGCCATTATTCATCTCAATGTGTTCAAGCTTCCACACAGAGACTCTGTTCTGTTCATAAAGTTTCCTTATGAAACACTGTAATTCACTTGCTTCCCATCTATGCAATCCCTTCCTGTGCTCAAATTTTCTTTGACCCATGGGAAGTCAGAGGCAAATGGGAACTGTTCATATAGATCCGAGAACAGAGTTGAAAGGAGAGGACATGTGGTGTAACATCACATATATTTTACAGATCAATTTTCACATCATCAGGATTTCTCAAGAAACCTTTTTTAAAACATGGGCACATACATGACAGTCTGGTTTTACTAAGTCAGGATACAACAATAGCATAAAGTACTATCAATTATTCTAAGCTCACATCTATATAAATTTAACACTGGCTGTGAGCCACTATATAATCTCATATTTGATGTAAAGTAAAACAACAACAAAATACTTTGCTCACCCCTGGATAAAGCTCTCTCTTCTTTCTTACCTGAGCATTTGGTCCAGGCGTTCAGTCAGGAAGTAGACATCATTCAAATAGAGATGCTGGAGCTTATGCAGTTTGGAGAACTGGGAAAAGATCTCTGTAACACAACAGGCTTCCTTCTCTAGGTCCCAAGGCCTATCCCAAGGTATGCAGATTTGCTTGAAAAGGAGTTTCTGGAGGTTTTTCATCCGGCCCACGCCAGGGGCTAGCGAGGCAAGGGTATATATATCCCAGCGTGTGTTTATTGCCAATTCCTGGATTGAGGCTGCATCAAAAACCTTCAAAATATTCAGTGGGTCATAGGCAGGAATGGCCCCAAACTCCAGCTTCTCACAGATCACCTGTATCCCATTTTTTCTCTCCTTGGCCCACCGATACAAATATTTTAGGTATTTGGAGGGACGGCGGGACATGAGGGAAAGATTCATTTTTATAGTCACGGTCTGGTTCTCCCCTAGGATGGGATGATTTCCCACTGGTTGGTTCTTGCCAAAGACATCTTGAGAGCAGACTTCATGAAGTAATCCAGCCCAACCATCCCAGAAGTCCTGGTGGGCATCTCGTAAATCAAGCACTTGTAGGTTCCACCTGCTGTGGGTAAAGTAGAAGGACATTCATAGGACAGGAGACACAATGTGTAATCTGCAGGACCCATGATTCAAATTCCCTTAATTCACTTCATTTAACAGAGAAATCTTACATTTCTCAAGTGGCTGGGGTAGAGGCAGGGACAGACTCATTGCATACAGACTACCTCTGTTCTCAGCTGTTCTACATTAACCACAGTCCTGTTTCTTTGTTTCCATTCTAGACGATACTGACCCCTAAAACAGAAGCCTCTGATTCAACTTGGACCTCTATTCACTTGCTCTCATCCACACACATCCCTCCATGCTACCTTGGACTCACATACCTAGGTCGATCCTTTTGTGACATTAGCAAATCAAGGCCATCAAGCACAGCTTTAAGGGTCTCCAGGTGAGGTATCTTCATCAGGGCTCCCACAGGAAGGGTTGGGAAAGGCCATGCTGCCACCATCTGCCTTAGTATGTTAGGATGTCTGCTGGTGAATGCATCCTTGAAGAGTGGTGGGAAGAGTTGCACAGGCAGGTTCGGCAGAGCAGAGATGGTCAAGGCTTCATCTTTCAGCAGGCTTCTTCTTGCCAGCTGCTGGAGTGTTGGTGGGTCCTTGAAGCTCATTGTAGCTTTCAGATATGCAGATGATAAGGAAATAACCAAAGGAAAAAAATATTTCATCTAAAACACTTTTAGCAAGCCTCTTACCCCCCCCCCCTTCTCAATTACATAAACCATGATGTGGTCCAATCACTGGTCTGGTGACATTGAAAACCTTGTTATTCAGATATCTTTATCTTTCTCATTGCCAAAGATCCTTCAAGGTCCTCCTGGTAATATATAAGGACCCATTTCAACAGCTTTTCCCTGATATTCTGTGAGTCCTAATCTACTCTGTAACAGAAGACTCAAGCTTGATTTTGACACTTTTGTGGGAAACAATTGTGCTTTTTCTACAACCAATGTAGCAATATATTGTATCAAACAGACACAAATTTTACTTCTATGAGATTTAGAAGCAGGAGCCATGCTGAACTCTAACCTTTCTTTAAGAGGTAGAATGCATTGAGGTCCTGAACAGCCTGCTATTTGAAGAGGTCCTTCATCCTTCCATCACCTTTTCTCCCAACTTCATCAGAACAGGGTAACCTGAACCCTTCAGGTAAGCTTCCTCCCACCCTCTTCCCTCCTCATTGAGTCCTCCCAGGCATTATAATCTGCCCAAAGCACCCTGAATTCCCTCTGGATATTCAATCTCCTACCACTTTCAGCAGACCTGTGGATCACAAACTATACAGGTAAGCATCCATTCCCTCTCATGCCTTCCTTGTTCACCTAGTCTTTTGGGGAAAGTCAAGCTACCTTGGGCAGCCTGCTATCCCAGAGGACCCCAATTCTCTTGCCACCTCTACTTCCACCTTAAACAGACTTGTAGATCCTGAACTATACGTATAAGCCACTCATCTTCTCCACTTGATGGAGTTCTCTGCGCCAAGTTAAGCTGCCATGAGCAGAGTTCTATCCCAAAGGAACCTACATTCTCTAGTGACCTCAAAGATGCTCATCCATGGCACAAAAACACTTGTTCAACTATGTTCATAGAAGCTTTCTGTTAATAGCCCCAAACGGGAAACAACCAGAGATGGTCACAGATGAAGACTGGTAAAGTAAATGGGTTACATCTCCACAATGGAATATTATTAAAATCAAAGACAGTATAAATTGTGCAGGCAAATGAATGGAATAGGAGAATATCATGCTGAGTAAGATGATAAATCCAGAAAGGACATGCATGGTATATCCTCACTAATAAGTGGATATTAGCCTCAAAATACAGGATACCCATGAAGACACAATGAAGCTAACCAGAAGGAAGGACAAGTGAGAATGCTTGAATATCACATAGAAGGAAGATATAATAATCATAAGAGGCTGATTGAACAGAGACTAAAGGAACAGCCAAATAATAATGGCTCCAACATGAGACCATCCTCATGGACAAACACCAATTCCTAAAATTAATGATACTCTGTTATACTTCCAGACATGAAGTTAGAATACCTATTCTGAGAGGCTCCATCCTGAAGCTGACTCAGAGACCCATAGACAAAAAGTGAATGGAGCTTGAGGACTCCTATGGAATAGGGGGAAGGTCTGCAGGCATGGAAGGGAGTAGGAACTCTACAGGAAGACTGAAACTTTCAAGTAACATAGACCCTTGGGGCTCTCAGAGACTGAACTACACTCAAAAGAGTATACAGAGACAGGACATAGTGTTACCCACGCATATGTAGCTTTAATGCAGCTTGGTTTCACATAGGCCCACACATATACTTAAGTTGTTTATGCCAAAAGCAGTTGCCTGTACGTGTAATATATTCTTGTAGTTGCTCTTCCATGTGGGACCACAGCAGGGGAGGAAGCACATAATCTTGCAGACTTAATGTACCAGAGTAGGGAGAGATCCATGAAGGGCCCCCTCACTCAGACCAGAAGGCTAGGAGAGTGGGAGAAGTTTGAGGGAGGGCTTAGTGAGCTGGATTTAGAAAGTAAAAATCAACCAATCAATTAAACAAGAGAATGAATGCTTCAGATTGTCAATTTGATGCTTTGCTTGAAATCATACCGAATTTTTCAGCCCTATAGAAGTTTCTTCCTTGACATTTATAAATCTATATCACTTTGAATTAAAATTTTTGCAAGGACAGTAGGTGAGGATATATGGTGATTGTCCAGTGTGCCAGAGTCTTGAATATTGCCTCCTTAGCCAATAAACAAGCAGGGCAGGATAGCCTCAGATCTCAGAAGGTAGAGGGTGAACATTCAGTGTTTCATGACACTTGGCTACATACAAATTTCTTGCTATCCTGGGCTGAATGAGGTTGGCTGCTTCAAAATAACAACACAATAGCAAGCAAGCACAGGAAACAAACACACAAAGAACATTAAGATCAAATGTCAGATCAGGCAATGTCAGATGGGGTGTCCTGATGGGCATAAATGACTTACCTGCTTTGGACACAGCTCTCAGAAGCTCCAATCTCAGCAAGGTCAGGAAGTCACACCACACTCCAAGGCTCAGAGTGTCTTGTGGAGCCATTTGAGTCCTTATATACTCCTTCTCCCTCAAACCTCCATTTTTTAGCCACACCTCTCAGGCCAAAGATGCCATCTGATAGGATTATGAACTCTCCACCCACTTAATCTTATTTTGACATAGTTGAGTGAATCAGATCTTCATGAGGGAATGTATAGAACTGTCGTCTATGGTCCCAAGCCCATCCAGGATACTTCGCAAACTTTGAGCCCTGGGATTTTTTATTCTTCCATATTATTTTCAGCCTATTTCTCAGGTCTCTCTGAAACTATTATATAGCCTGAGCTAAGAGGTAGGTCTCAGTAACAGGATTGACTTGGTGGTAGGAGATAGGGTGTGTCCAGTATGATTAGATCTTTTGGCAGGCAAGTGAGGACCCATAAATAAAGAACCATTCACCAAGTCAGTGTTAAAACACCAAATACGAGGCTGAGGCTCCCGAGCGCAGATTAAAGAGGCGGCCGGTTCTCATCTCGGCTCCTCCCTACAGGAGCTGTGTATTGAAGACAATGTCTGGGAGCTTCTACTTCGTAATTGTTGGCCACCATGATAATCCAGTTTTTGAAATGGAATTTTTGCCACCTGGGAAAGCAGAATCCAAAGATGATCACCGTCATCTGAACCAGTTTATAGCTCATGCTGCTCTTGACCTTGTGGACGAAAATATGTGGCTTTCGAACAACATGTACTTAAAAACGGTGGACAAATTTAATGAGTGAAAGACCACGCCTTAACTCTCTGCACATATGAGATTTATTATGCTTCATGATGTGAGGCAAGAAGATGGGATAAAGAACTTCTTTACTGATGTCTATGATCTGTATATAAAGTTTGCAATGAATCCATTTTATGAACCCAATTCTCCCATTCGATCGAGTGCATTCGACAGGAAAGTCCAATTTCTTGGGAAGAAACACCTTTTAAGCTAAATGAGAACAACTCGGAAATCAGCTGTCTCATCGTGGGTATCCTCAGGAAGGTGTGCTCTGTAAATCATTCGAAATTGCCTGGAAAACATCCCCTTAAAATTGTACTTTGTTTTCATGTTGACTATCAGCATTAATATTGGCTTGTGAACTGTGATATGTATAAACAACTCTTTACCAGTAGTTCTGAACATTTTTATTTAAAAACTTGAGAAAACTTTTCTTGCCGAAGATAATATGATCTTAATTTATTAATTCAAAAGCATATGTCATAGTTAATATTTGTTAGATTGATTAAAGACTGAAAAGTTCTGGAGACATGACTGAAATGAGTTATTTATACATTTAGAGATGTCCTTTTAAAATGCATAATACACTGCAGTACCAAGAAGCTGAAGCAGAAAGCCCATGCCAAGTGTTCCATGCTTGCCTACCTCTGCCAGAGGCTGAGAATAACCGTCCTGCTGTAACTCTAGACCCCCTAGATCTATGTATGCTGCACCAGTTACAGGCCTTGGCAAAATGTGGTGCCTCTGTCACCTTACATTCTAGTGTTTCCTTTCTCTTAGTAAACTAAAGGTTTATTTGAATTTATTAGTATCTGTATTTGGAAAATGTTATAATATGGATTTAGTATTACTAATAAAAGCCTGGGTTACACTGACATTTGCACTTTACCTTTATGCTATATACAGGGTGGGAGGTGGCAGATGTGGCCTCTTGTATTAGAAATGTTGGTTTGATTTTACAGTAGTACATATGTATGGAAAAGCAAACCAAATTTTCATGTACACACTGGAAAATTTCTCTCCATTCTAACTTTTGAGTAAGTACTTCTAAACTTTCTTGTATTCTTTGGTGAAGTTATCATCACTCTTTTTTTTTATTTCTTAAATAAATATTTATATCCAAAAAAAAAAAACACCAAATACATCTCTTTCTCTCTTTGTCTTTCTCTCTGTCTCTATCCCTTTCTTTGTCTGTCTCCCTCGTTCTCTGTCTCTGTCTCTGTCTCTGTCTCTCTCTCTCCTATCTTTATTTGATTTGATTTCTGTCCCAGATTTGCCTTTGAGTAAATCATTGGAGGAGATGAGTTCAAATCTGTTTAGAGTCTTTATGAATGCCTCAGTAGTTTCAAGAAGAGCTACTCTTCCACAGGAAGAATGTTGTATTCCTAGCTTCCATATGTCAGCTCATAACAATTTACAACTCCAATCATAGGAGCTCTGTCACTCTCCTTGCCGACTTAGGGTAGTGCATGCTAACATATAAGCATGGAAAACATATATGCCCCCAAAAATACTAAAAGAGCTTGATGTGTTATTGTGTTATAGGCTTTTAATACCAGATCTTGTGAGTCACAGAGTAATCTCTCTGAGTTCAAGGCCTGCATGCCATCTCTAGGGAGTTCAAGTCAAGTCTCAGTTACAAAAGAACACAATAACTCAAAACAAACAAATGAATTTCAAAAAAAGAAAACAGAGCCAGGCAGTGGTGGTGCATGCCTTTAATCCTAGCACTTGGGAGGCAGAAGTAGGCAGATTTCAGAGTTCCAGGCCAGCCTGGTCTACAGAGTGAGTTCCAGACAGCCAGGGCTACACAGAGAAACCCTGTCTTGAAAAACCAAAAAGAAAGAAAGAAAGAAAGAAAGAAAGAAAGAAAGAAAGAAGAAGAAGAAGAAGAAGAAGAAGAAGAAGAAGAAGAAGAAGAAGAAGAAGAAGAAGAAGAAGAAGAAGAAGAAGAAAGAAAGAAAGAAAGAAAGAAAAAAAAAGAAGAAAGAAAGAAAAAAGAAGGAAGGGAGGAAGGAAGGAAGGAAGGAAGGAAGGAAGGAAGGAAGGAAGGAAGGAAGGAAGGAAGGAAGGAAGGAAGGAAGGAAGGAAGGAAGAAAAGAAGGCAGGAAGGAAGGCAGGAAGGAAGGCAGGAAGGAAGGCAGGCAGGCAGGCAAGCAGGCAAGAAAGCAAGCAAGCAGAGAACCCAGTGTTTACATCTCGCACTTTAACCCTATCACACCACAGGAAGAAGCTGGGAGATCCCAAATGTGTTTGACACCAGTCTGTATAAGATATTTTTCATTACCTAGACTGAAATTGTTCCTTTTGGTAAAGCCAAAAACCTGAGAGTGGCCTGATAGTTACAAGCCCATTAACTAAACCAGTCTGATTCACTGAGTTTTATTTGTTCTTTAGTTAGTAGCTCTTTATATACTGTTTTTTTAATTTATTTTTGAGGAAGAGTCTTTCACTCTAACTGTAGTAATCTGATACTCCAATTAGCAACAATCCTCCAGCCTCAACATCCTACCCAGGAGGCTAGCTGTTGTGAGCCAACACCTGGCTGAGTTTTCTTCACAGGTGATATACATGGCTCTGAGTGTGAGGCACATTGGCTTTACTCTGCTCCTGACACTAGATATGTACACAAAACCTCCTCAAATATCCTCTGAAAATGTGTGGCAACCATATTGTCACAAAGGCACATTCTCTTCTGGAATATGTAGGTGAATTGGAAGCTTTATCCTCTCAGCTTGTTATCTACTCAAAAGGCTGAGGCAGGAGGATGGCTTGTATCTATTTTTCCTAGGCAGTAATTCTAAAGATGCAGCCAATTGGAAATGATTCCTGAGAACCAGTAACCCTGATTCTCTCTCTACAGAGCTCTGGTTTCTATTCTATCTACATAATTTAGTTAAGTAGACATGCTGGGTTCTCCCCCTCTCTTCTCTCTGTCTCCTTTCTCACACTCTATCTCTTCTCTCTCTTTCTAAAAATGTGTGTGACTGGGACGCCTGAGAGTGAGAACCTGTTATCTCTGGCCTCAGTGAGGCCCAGAGACCTAGGACTGCCCCTTGTCCACCACTTGCAGCCTGGATCCCTAGCTTCCCACAACCAGACACCAACATGGGGCAGTGTGGAAAATATATTGCAGTCTTCTGCATTTTCAAGGCCAGAGTACCGGAACTCTGGTGGGGTGAGTTCCTTTTATTGCCCCATGCCTACTGCCCAGAAGAATATTGCAGGATTGATCTTCAGGCAGAATTATTTGCAAATTTTGGAGGAACCACCAGTTTGATTTTCAAAGAGTGCAAAAGACATTAATGGTATGCCCATGAAAGTGACTTCACTTCCTTAGAACCATTTCTTCTATGTGACCTGACCTGCAATAGATAACATATAAAAGTTTTTCCCTACTTTGATGGTAGGAAAAATATGTGGTCAGGCATGGTGACCAATGCCCTTAACCTCAGCAAAACAGAAGCAGAGGACAGCAGATTACTGTAACATCTTATGCAGCCTGGTCATCAAAGCATATTGCAGAGAAGCCAGGACTCCATAGTAAAACATTGTCTCAACAGACATATGGAGATAGAGTTGGTGCTGAGGGATGGTTCATAATTAAAGAGCATGTCTACTGTTTCAACGACCCCTGTATCACATATAAGCATTCATAGATTGAATACAGCATTCTATACTGCCAATGACAGGTAAGGCAGTACACTTTTCTGGTCTCCACTGATACTGTGGAGATAGGATACAAAAGAGTAAGTGAAGGAAAACTCTCAGATACATGCAGGAAAGTTTATGTGGTTTCATTTTTTTCTACCTGATACAGTCTGTGAATATGCATGTGATGTAGATAATATCAAATTCTGATATCTAGTAGAGATCAACCTCAAGGGAAATCTAATTCAAGTGTCCTATACCAGCTCTCACTTCTGTCTAGGACATCCCCATTGAGTAGTTCCTAAAAGGAACTGTTTCATGGACACCAGATAACAAAAGTGATATTGAATCAATGGAGCCACCAGACTATATGTTCATAAACATACCAACAAAGATTTTTTTTAAAGTATGAATTCTTTGCTTTTATTGCTACTGGTCATGGCTACAAAAGGAGTACAGAGGTCAGTTTAGAAAAATGTTACCAAAGCACAGACAGAAATCACAAATGAATAGTGACAACCCAGGTTTGGACAGAGCAAAGGCTGTAGAGAAGGAGAGAGATATTTGATATCCACTAGTGTTCTTTTACTACAAGATGATCTATGAAGAATATGAACCCATAAACATTTGAGGTGAATGATGGGTAAGGTAGTCCAGCACTCATTGAGACAAAGTTGGTGAATGAGGAGCTCAAGTCCCATGTGGGATACAGGAGGGAATTTTTGAAAAGTAAATTAAAATATAAGGAACATTCTCTTCTTTGCTCTATTGAATCTTTCTCTGATACTGTTGAGTCTATCATCTTTTGTTCCCATAGAAATTTGGTGTTATTCTGGATAGCAATCCCCATATATCCAGAAAATTTGATTCATAGGAGGTAAATTGGCATCAAAAACATTAGTTTCACAGTTGTATAGATACAAGCCATTGGAGAGCAATACAAGAAAAGTGTTACAATGAGCAAGGGAAACATATAGGATAAATTTTCAAAATAGCTTTATTTGAATTGATCCCAATAGGTCATGGATCTCAGTGTGGCCCAGACAACGCAGTGAATCTCCTCTACTCCCAACACTGCAACTGACTCAGACTGTCTCAAAACCCTCAAAATATGCATGAAGTTAGAACAAAGTTGTACAGTCTCTCTACTACAATACAACGCATGTCACCATAGCAATCCAGAAAGGAAGGATGCATCTCCATGATTCAATTCACACTGGAATAACACTGGAATATCCTCAATTACAGTCTCTCTCTCCCTCTCCCTCTCCCTCTCCCTCTCCCTCTCCCTCTCCCTCTCCCTCTCCCTCTCCCTCTCCCTCTCCCTCTCCCTCTCCCTCTCCCTCTCCCTCTCTCAAACACACACACACACACACACACACACCATATTTGGGGACCCACCACTACCAAAACCTTCCTGCATGTCTGTAGTATACTGGGACTGCCCAAACTAGCTAGTATAAAATACTCTGCTGTGAGTTGCATCCAATCTGCTCCTGTCTACTTTTCAGAGTTCAAACAATTCCTTGCCTCTACAGGAGTTGCCTCACTCACACTGCCAAACATGCCATTCAGCCCCAAATTAAACAACAAAATATTTCAGAATAGCTGATCAGACAGTGAAACCTGATACTGTGCTATTTACAGAAAAAAAAAATCTAGATGTGGTAAGACCAAGCACTTAACACACACCTTTAATCTCTTGGATAGAATGTGGATACACCCTTAGTAAACAACTTTAATACCAAAATAATTAAGGTAAAGTTAGTTTGTTGTAGAATGAAGCACCCATATTTTAAAGTAATGTCTAATTGAGTGGCAGACAAAGTGACAAATCAAAGAAAGATGCCCAACCATCTTGAACAGAAAGAGGAGAGAGAAACTACTTGAGGGGCAGTACAGACAGACAGAGCAAGCACTTATGTTGAAACAATTCTATAGAGACAATTTCCAGAGAGTGAACAAGCTACACACATGGGAAAACACAATGAGCAAGAGAATGAAAAGGATAATGAGTTTAAAATATATTTTTAAAGTTAGTATGAGAAATATGCAGTCAAAAGACCAGAGAAGTCAGATTGAATCAATCAGCTCAGGCACAGTTTGAAGAAGAAACGATGAGTTGAACCAGTCAGACACAGTTCAGAAAGTATAAGAAAGGCTAAGCTTGTTCAGTAGAAAATCTCAAAGGCTGAAAACATTCTAGATCTAAATGAGATTGTACAGAGTCTAGAAGCATCTAGGACTAGAACTAAGTTAGCAGAGTGAGGCAGTGAACCTCCAAGATGACAATTACATCAGGAGGATAAAAGATGTTAACAAAAAACAAAAATACAGGAGCTAACAGATATTGTAAACCAAATGGACATAACGAATACTATACAACATTTCATTGAAACACCAAAGAATATACATGCTTCTCAGCACTCAACAACTTTCTCCTAAATTAGCCAAATACTTGGTCAAAAAGCAAATCTCAACAGATACAAAATGAGACACTGTGAAACTAACAGAAGTTATTAAACAAATGGATTTAACTGATATCTATAGAACATTTTATCCTAAAACAAAAGAAAATACCCTTTTCTCAGCATGTCATGATACCTTTTCCAAAGTTGGCCATATAATTGGTCACAAAACAGGCCTCAAAAATACAAAAATATTGAAATGATCCCATGAATCCGATCAGATCACCACGGACTAAGGCTGATCTTCAATAACAACATAAATAATAGAAAGCCAACTGTAGTGGCTATTCCTGGTTGTCAACTTGACTATATTTGGAATGAACTACAACTCGGAATTGGAAGGCTTACCAGGTGACCCTTATCTGGAGGCTTGGAGATCCTTATCTGGATCTTGGTATGGAGATCTTGAGCCATAGTGGCTATGGATTCCAGAAGATTAAATCTCCGAGTTCAAGGAACACACCTTTAATCTGGGCTACACCTTCTGCTGGAGACAATATAAGGACATTGGAAGGAGGGAGTCTAGCTCTTGCTCCTTCACCTGCTTGCTGCGTGAGACTGAGTAACTGCTAGATCCTTGGACTTCCATTCACAGCTGCAACTGAACCATTGTTGGGAATTGGGCTGCCGACTGTAAGTCATCAATAAATTCCTTTACTATCTAGAGACTATCCATAATTTCTGTGACTCTAGAGAACCCTGACTAATACCCAACATTCACGTGGAAACTGAACAAAACTCTACTCAATGATAACTTGGTCAAAGAAAAAAGAAAGAAAGAAATTAAAGCCTTTTCAGAACTTAATGAAAATGAAGACACAACATACCCAAACTTATGGGACAGAATGAAAGCTGTCCTAAGAGTAAAACTCATAGCACTGAGTGCCTCCAAGAAGAATCTGGAGAGAGCATACACTAGCAGCTTAATAGCACACATAAAAGCACTAGGACAAAAGGAAGCAAATTCAAAAAAGAGGAGTAGACAACAGGAAATAATCAAACTCAGGGCTGAAATGAACCAAATAGAAACAAAAAGAAATATACGCAGAATCAAACAAACCAGGGGCTGGTTCTTTAAGAAAATCAAGATAGATAAGCACAAATCAGACTAACTAGAGGGAACATGGGCAGTATCATAATTAACAAAATCCGAAATGAAAAGGGAGAAATATCAACAGAATCTATGGAAATCCAAAAAATTTGTCAGATCCTACTAGAAAAGCCTATACTCAACACAACTGGAAAATCTGTTTGAAATGGACAATTTTCTAGACAGACACCAGGTACCAAAGTTAAATCAGGATCAGATTAACAAACTAAGCAATCCTATATCCGCTAAAGAAATAGAAACAGTCATTAATAGTCTCCCAAACAGAAAAAGCCAAAGACAAAATGGTTTTAGTGCAGAGTTCTATCAGACCTCCAAAGAAGACCTAATTTCAATACTCCTCAAACTTTTCCACAAAGTAGAAACAGAAGGTACTCTCTGTAATTCATTCTATGAAGGTACAATTACTCTGATACCTAAACCACCCAAAGACCCAACAAAGAAAGAGAACTTCAGACCAATTTCCCTTATGAATATTGATGCAAAAATACTCAATGAAATTCTTGAAAACTGAAACCAAGAACACATGAAAATGATCATCCATCGTGACCAAGCCGGCTTCATCCCAGAAATGCAAGGATGGTTCAATTTATGGAAATCCATCAATTTATAGTGGATTTTGTTAACAATTAGACAACATAATCCACTATATACAAACTCAAAGATGAAAAACACATGACCATCTTATTAGATGCTGAGAAAACATTTGACAAAATCCAACACCCATT
The DNA here is from genome assembly GCF_000001635.26 of Mus musculus. Classification (NCBI taxonomy): domain Eukaryota; kingdom Metazoa; phylum Chordata; class Mammalia; order Rodentia; family Muridae; genus Mus; species Mus musculus. The sequence goes on along the minus strand of NC_000070.6, from coordinate 143,603,916 downwards.
CATGATAAAAGTCTTAGAAAGATTAGCAATTCAAGACCCATATCTAAACATAATAAAAGCGATATACAGCAAACTATTAGCCAACATCAAAGTAAATGGAGAGAAGTGGGAAGCAATGGCACTACAACCAGGGAGGGACTAGACAAGGTTGCCCACTCTCTCCCTAACTAATCAATATAGTACTTGAAGTCCTAGCTAGAGCAATTAGACAACAAAAGGTGATCAAGGGGATACAAATTGGATAGGAAGTAATCAAAACATCACTATTTGCAGATGATATTATACTACTGTGCGCAACCCTAAAAATAACACCAGAGAACTCCAAAACCTAATTAAAAGCTTCAGTGAAGGAGCTGGATATAAAATTAACTCAAACAAATCAATGGCCTTTCTCTACACAAAGGCTAAATAGGCTGAGACAGAAATTAGGGAAACAACACCCTTCACAATAATCACAAATAATATAAAATACCTTGGTGTGACTCTAACTAAGAAAGTGAAAGACCATGATATGAACATCAAGTCTCTGAAGATAAAAATCAAAGAAGATCTCAGAAGATAGAAATATCTCCCATGCTCATGGATTGGCAGGATTAATATAGTAAAAAAGGCTATCTTGCAAAAAGCAATCTACAGATTCAATGCAATCACCATCAAAATTCCCACTCAGTTCTTCACAGAGTTAGAAAGGGCAATTTGTAAATTCATCTGGAATAACAAAAAACCTAGGATAGCAAAAACTCTTCTCAACAGTAAAAGAACCTCTGGTAGAATTACCATCCCGGACCTTAACCTGAACTACAGAGTAATTATGATAAAAACAGCATGGTACTGGTACAGTGATAGAAAGGTAGATCAATGGAATAGAATTGAAGGCCCAAAAATGAACCCATACACCTCTGGTCACTTGATCTTGTACAAAGGAGCTAAAACCCTTCAGTGGAAAGAAGACAGCATTTTCAACAAATGGCACTGACTCAACTGGTGGTTAGCATGTATAAGAATGTGAATTGATCCATTCTTCTCTTCATGTACAAATCTCAAGTCTAAGTGGATTAAGGAACTCCACATAAAATCAAAGACACTGAAACTTATAGAAGAGAAAGTAGGTAAGAGCCTTGAAGATATGGGCACAGGGGAAAATTTTCTGAACACAACAGAAATGGCTTGTGCTGTAAGATCAAAGATCGACAAACGGGACCTCATAAAATTGCAAAGCATCAGTAAGGCAAAGGATACTGTCAATTAGACAAAAAGGCAATGAACAAATTGGGAAAAGTTCTTAACCAGTCCTAAATCCCATAGGGGGATAATAGCCAATATATATAAAGAACTTAGGAAATTGGACTCCGAAAATAAATAAATAACCCTATTAAAAAAATGGGGAACAGAACGAAACAAAGAATTCTCACCTGAAGAATACGGAATGGCTGAGAAACACCTGAAGAAAATTTTCAACACCCTTAATCATCAGGGAAATGCAATTCAAGACAACACTGAGATTCCACCTCACACCAGTCAGAATGTCTAAGATCAAAAACTCAACTGACAGCAGATGCTGGTGAAGATGTGGAAAAAGAGTAACACTCTTGCTGGTGGCATTGCAAGTGGGTACAAACACTCTGGAAATCATTTTGGTGGTTCCTCAGAAAATTGGACATAGTTCTACTGGAAGATCCAGCAATACCCCTTCTGGGCATATACTCAGAAGATGCTCCAACTTGTAACAAGGACACATGCTCAACTATGTTCATAGTAGTCTTATTTATAATAGAAAGAAGCCTGGAAAAAGCCAGATGTCCCTCAACAGAGGAATGGATACAGAAAATGTTATACATTTACACAATGGACTACTGCTCACCCATTAAAAACAATGAATTCATGAAATTCTTAGGCCAATGAATGGATCAGGAGGATATCATCCTAAGTGAGGAAACCCAATTGCAAAAGAACACACATGATATGCACTCACAGATAAGTGGATGCACATCCAGACTGTGTCTGAAATTTAAAAGTGATCCAAGACATTTAAATTTCCCCAAGCAGCTCTAGAGCCATGTGGCTACATAAGAGTACCCTGAAAGATTGAATGTGAGAGAGACATGCCACTGAATGGTTCAGCTTGCATTGCTTTCCCTCCTCCCACTTTCTCCTTTATCTTTCTTTCTGTGGTAGCTCTGGACTTTGCACACAAAGACAGAATGCTCTAGATTTTCAGACCAGTTGGGGCTGTGTGGTGAACCCAGTGTCATAAATCAAAGAAGAAGGTATTGAACACAAATGGGTTTTGGGAAGCACTACACAGGAGAGAAGAATAAGAACAAGCACCTTGGTCATTTCCATATCATTTTCCATGAAGAAATGGAGCATGGAGGATGAAACACAGGAATCACTCGGTTGGGACTGAGATAAGGATGAGACTTATGGGGGATGCAAGAGGCCTTCTCACATGTTGGCCTTGTACAGCCATTGCTGTGGTTTCCAGCCATGCCACTCTGATACTCACAGGCCTCAGACTAAGATGCTATGAATTGTGTGGGCAGAAGACAGAAGGTCATGTCCTGGTTGTTGACCTCAATATAGAGTCACAATGAGTTTGGATAAGTGCTATATGCTTAGAGTCTAAGAGTGGTCTTGAACTCACAGATTTGCCTGTCTCTGCTTACATTTGCTGTGATGAAAGGCATGATGCAAACCACTTTACTTCAATACATCAGTTCTTGACTCTCCATCTAGCCTAAGAGTCTTCCTGTGTATGGATCTGATCCAATTTACCTACACCATCCAAATCTGAAAATGAGCAAGTAGGTAGAGACTTGACTATTGAACCTTTGGCTGGGAGGGTGTGGCTACAAAGGGAGTGTTCAGCTGAAAACTATATAAAGAGTCAAAGCAGTCAGAGACACAGTCTCTTGAAGCTCGGAGTTACAGTCTTTCCCTGCCTGAATGTGGTGATCTGTCTCCATTGTCCAAATCAAGTAAGTACCTCAGCTGCATAAGGATTCTCATCTCATGTAGCCTAGGCAAACCTTGTCCTCACTTGAAAGTTTGTTCATATAATGTATTACTTGGTGGTTCTTCTTTTTTAAGATGATTTCTTGCTAATTAAGATTGTCTGGCCTGTATCCTAGATATTCTATATATTTTGGCTTATATGAAATTACAAGTTAGTACATACCATGCATATCATTTTGAGTATTCGTTACCTCACTCAGGATAATGTTTTCTAGTTCCTTCCATTTGCCTGCTAAATTCTTGATGTCCTCAGTTTTTATTATCCAGATTGTATTCCCTTGTGTAAATGAACTGCATTTTCTGTATCCATTCTTCAGTTCAGTGCTTTCTGTGCTGTTTCCAGCTTCTGACTATTACAAATATGACTGCTAGGAACATAGAGGAACAAGTGTCCTTTGGGTATAGTGGGTAACTTCTGGGTATATAACTAGGAATGGTATACCTGGCTTGTCAGGTAAAAGTGTTTTCAATTTTCTGAGGAACAACCACATAGATTTCCAGAGTGGTTGCACCGGTTTGTAATCCCACCAGAAATGGAGGAGTCTTCTCTTTCTTCACATCCCCACCAACGTGTGAAGTCACTGGAAGTTTTTAATTTTAGCCATTTTGGATCTTGTAAGGTGGACTTAAGGTCATTTTGATTTGCATTTCCCTCTGAACATTTCTTTAAGTGCTTCCTGTTCATTCTAGTTTTTTTTCTAGATTTGAATTAGGGGAAGGTTTGGAGAAGCTGAAGGGGAATGCAACCCCATAGTAAGTCTCAATGAACCCGGATGCCTGGGAGCTGCCAGAGAGTGATCCACACAACCTGGCAGCATACACAGTCTGATCCAAAGCACCCAGCACATATATAGAAGAGGACTTCCTGTTCTAGCTTCAGTGGGAAAGACTTGGGGCCCTAGAGAAGGGGGATGCCAGAAGGGTTGGGGAGGAGGAAAGCACCCTCTTGGAGGAAAGGGGGAGTAGAAATTATATGAGGAACTGTGGGAAGGGTCAATGGTTGGAATATAAATTAAAAAAAAAACAATTTCCAGGCCTTAAACTCACAAAGATTCTCCTGCCATATCCACCTGAGGGCTGCTTAACCAGAATGTCCAAGTGTGTTCTCAATTACATCTAATTATTAATTAGGTCATAATGGTTTCTTTGGAACGTTTTAGTTTTATTTAGTTTTGGTTTTGTTTCTTGAGACAGTCTCACTAAGAATGTCAGGGTGACCTTGAATTCTAGGCACTCTATACTGGAGTGTCAGATGTGACATACTTGAGTGTCTTGAGTACTGATATTTAAGTCACTTTAAGCCCGGGATTCTTTGGTGGACTTTTATTCCCAGTGACAGAGGGGCAGAGGGAGACTGTGAGTATCAAGATAGTCAGATATTATATATGTCTTTTAAGAAGGCAAAACAAGGGGCTGGAGTGATTGCTCAGTGGTTAAGAACATTGAATGTTCTTCCAGAGGTACTGTGTTTAATTCCCAGTAACTACATGGTGGCTCACAACCTTTCATGAGGAATCTGATGCCCTCTACAGGAGTGTCTGAAGACAGGCACAGTGTACTCTATATATTAAATAAATAAATAAATAAATAAATCACTAAATAAATAATGCAAAACTAGCAAACAAACACAAAATACCAAAAAAGAAATGGTATAGTCTCTTATTTTAATGAAACTCAGGATGTCCTCAATTTGCAGGAAGAAATCTACATATACACATACATACATATGTGTGTATGTAGTGTATATGTACATGTATATGTATATTTATGTGTGTGTGTGTGTGTGTAAAAGGCATTATATCACAATCACAGTCTAGCTCCCTCCTCTACTCCTGTACTCACCCTTGACTGCAACAGGAAGGCAGAGGGTTGATAGTCTCTAAGTTTAGTGGCAGCCTATTTTACATAGAAGGTTTCAAACAGCTGTGGATAGAATCCTGTCTCAAACAAGCAAAACAAAACAAACCAATAAACAAACAAAAGGAAGCAAGGTGTTTCTATCTGCTGTTTGATACGTGGTCTATTCTTTACAAGGTGTTCTAAATTTCAAGAATAAGCCAGCCTGGTTTTTATTAAGTATTCAATGAAAAGTCTGAATATAACTTAAAATTAAAATTTCTGCTGCTTTTTCTTATATTTATTTATTTATTGGTCTTCCATTTGTTTTTGCATGACTCAGGCTAGCTTTTCTGGTACTATAGAAGTAACCAATTATGTCATTGAGCCTTCAGCATGTGCATTATAATCTGCACCTCATAATCTTTTCTTTCTGGATGCTTTATAAAGAATTACAGGCCATGCCAATGTCTTGAAGGATTACTGACTTTAGTGTTTCTTTCCTACTCTATTTATCTCTGTAGTTTGCAGACCGCAAGCTTGGAACTTTACCAACACCTTCTCCAAAAGGTCTGTATGGGTCAAAGCCAAAGATGGATGTCAATAACTAATGATGGGAATTTCAAAGATGCTGTGACTTACTCCATGCAGTGTAGCTTGATAAATAGAGATTGTGGATAATTTTGGTTTTGGTTTTGGTTTTGGTTTTGGTTTTTTTGAGACAGGGTTTCTCTGGGTAGCCTGGCTGTCCTGGAATTCACTCTGTAGAGCAGGCTGGCCTTGAACTCAGAAATCTGCCTGCCTCTGCCTCCCAAGTGCTGAAATCAAAGGCTTGCGCCACCATGCCCAGCAATTGTGAATAATTTTAAAATTGACTTTCTTTTTTTTCTTTGAGGAAGTGGAGAGCTAAACACCATCTATTTATCATCCAACAACTGAGTGAGGCTTCAGAGTTCCTGGTGATCCCTTCCCAGTGGGATGTATTCAACCCAGCTGTGGCTACAATTAGATGTGGCCTTTGGGAACTAAGATATTTTGAAAACACATCATAATACCAGAGAGAATTAGGGCTTTAAAATCAGCACAGGCCAGCCTAAGTAGTTCTGGACTAGACATATTATGGTAGTACAGACTGAGCAGTGATGGAACACACATGTAATCTTAGCATTTGGCAGGCACAGGCAGGCAATTCTCTGTGGAGTCCAGGCCAGTGTGGTCTATAAGTAAGTTTCAGGACAGCCAAGGATATAGGTAGCTCTGTAAAGATATTATCTCAAAGAACAAAGAAAAAATAACTGAGTGAGCTCAAATTGGTAAACTGAGTTCTCCATCATGAGCACTAGTGGTCAAGGGCCCACACTTCCTGTCTAGGCAAAAAGACATGCTAAGTTTCTTGTCATTAATGATATATTTCTTCCTGGCTTCCCTGGCATGACTCTTTAGAAGAAGACACAATGAATTTCTACCCCTCACCCACCCTGGTGAAGCTGGCAAAACAGAGTCTACTGAGGGATGAATACTTGGCCATTTCTGCTCTCAGGGACCTGCCCAATATGATGTTCCCAGTGATGTTTAAGGAGGCATTTATTGATAGACATACAAATATCTTTACCGCCATGATACCTGTGTGGCCCTTCCCATACCTTTCTTTAGAAATGTTGATAAAGAAACTCAGCCTAGACATTTTGAAGGCTATTTTTGAGGGGCTAAATATACTGTTTTCAAAACCAGGTAGGCAGGATCATCTGGGGTTGGTGAAAGTTTCCCTGAGTGCTGAGAATGAACAATTAGGGACAGAGAATATTTGTGGATCAGAGGCTTCTAATCTTCAATTTTTTCTTCACCCCATACTCAGAACTGTTATTTCCTGGGTTAAGAGGCCAAGAGGGGTGTAGAGGCTTGGGCTCAGTCTCAGCAATCTGGGCAAATAATGTTTAATATAGAAGATAAAAGAGAGTAAAGACACCCAGTGAGGAAGGGGCCTTTTCCTGCATCCTTCAAAGGTTCAAGTAAAATGAGGAGGAGATTAAGCGGCCTGGAATGAAGGGAAGTATGACAGGCTAAAGATACCCTTCTTCCAAAGAACGCTATTCATTTACTCAGTATTAGGCTCAGGGATTTATTCCAGGCACAGGAATAAGCAAAGTTTTGGAAGAAAAGGCTGAAGTGTGAGATGTGGAAGGGAAGCAAACTGTAAAATGTATTGTCTCTTACCTTCTGGAAATTATACTTTTTCTCCCACAGTAGGTGCAAACTCAGAGATCATTTTGGGGCAAACAGATTATGATGGTTGTGGGATATAGAGTGGATCCCATGAAGTTGAAGGAGTTCATGGAACAGGAGCAGCCAATGGAGAACAGTCCTGACTATGAGATGAAGAAACAACTACAGGTGAAGATGCAATTACAACTCAAGGAGTACAGCCTTGATGCATGTGCCACATACTTGTTGCAGTGGGCCCAGCAAAGAAAAGATTCCATTCTTCTATTCTGTAGAAAGCTGAAGATTCAGGGCTCAAGCAAAGCCATAGTCATAGAAATCTTCAAAATTTTACATGCAGACTGTATAAAAGACCTAGAGCTAAGTTGTCTTTGCCTAGATGATTGGGATTTTCTTAATCCCTACCTGAAACAGATGAACAATATTCTCTCACTCACACTAAGTCATAGCACAGATTCTTCAGTATGGGTGACTCTAGAAATCTTGATGAGGAGAATGTGATCACAGTGATTTATCAACTTCCCACTCTCCACCACCTCCAGGAACTCTATGTAGAGGATGTCTTTTTTATAGATGGCAACCTGAAAGAATGCCTCAGATAAGGAAAAACTGAAAGAGTCCAGTAAACCAGAGAAAACACATCTCTTCTCTTTGCTTTTCTATTTCCTTGTTTGTTTTGTTTTATTTTGTTTTTCAAGCTTTGTAGCCCATGATAGTATGGCCACCATAAACCTAGCAATCTTAGAGACATAGCATGTCTGAGCAGATGACCTCTGTGATAAGATATATATGACCAGGCATAAACATGGCTCTGGTTGCTCATGTTTTGAGTCCAGAAATAGGTTAACTAGATGATAAATATGTAACACGGGGTTTCATGGTGAAGACAGGGTCATGACCTTGGAGGAACAAAAATTCTGAGAACTTTGAAAAATAGCACTAGGAGGTGGTTGAATTTTATTTGGAGTAGGTACTTCTTCCTATGTGCACCATGTTGGCCTGATATATCCATTGATGTGCTTTTCTGCCAGGTCCTGAATCATATTGATATAGACAAGCCTCAGAATAGAATGATCTGAGTTGTGTGAACAGATAACAGAAGGCAATGTCTTGGGTGGGGGTTGACCTCAATATATTGTCAGACTGAGTCTGTGAGAAGTGTCATCTGCTTATCTGCCAATCTATCAACCCTGTTCAGCACAATTTTCTAGAAAGCAATCATTTCTTCTCTCCCCAGGTGCCCAAAGACGCCCTTGGATGTACTTTGGATCACTAGATGTTACCTGCCCTATTGCCCGAATATTTTTGAACTCAAATGTTTCCACCTGATTAATATAAGTTTAAGTCATTTACTCCTTGAACCTCTTGGGTTTCTCCTTGAGAGACTTAGAGATACACTGGAATGCCTATAATTGAAGTCCTGTGAAATGGGGGAAACTCACTTCAATGCCCTGCTACCTGCCCTAAGTCAATGTTACCAACTCGCAGAAGTCAATTTCTATGGTAATAAACTCTCTCTGCTTTCCCTGAAACAAATTCTACACCACACAACCAACCTTAGCCAGCTAATTGGTGAACTGTACCCTGCCCCTCAGGAGTGCTATGATAAAAGAGATGTAATACTACCTCACAGATTAGAAATTTTTTGCCCTGAACTCCTGGATATACTCATGGCCATAAGACAGCCAGAGGATGTCACCTTTGCTACAACCAGATGCTCTAAGTATGGTGTGTCCTATGTTTATGATCTGGAGAACCAATGTTGCTTTTTTGAAAAAAAACCCACTGTGCGATTGATTGTGGAAGACAGAAATGGAAGCTTGATATTGGGGATTGATGAAATTGCTGAAAAGAGCATGGATATGTCAATTACCTAAATGTCTGAGACACACTGGAAAGGCAAGCTCATCCTCACAGCAGGTAAATGAGTGTTGCATCTGCAAAACATATCAAGCACTCTTTTCTTCTCTAGGATTATTGTAGTTTGAGTGTGTTACAATAGAGGCACCCTTCCATGAGGATATTGTTCCACTCTGTTGACTGCATACAATAAATGTGTTGACTTTCTGGGTTGCTGGTATGTCTCTATCAAAGCACAGAGCCAGCATTTCTCTGTACCTGTGTCTGATTTCTTCATTCCTCATCACCATAATTAGGTCAATCTCAGGTTTGTGCAGTTCCTTGCATCTCAGGAACAGATCTTATAAATGGGACCCAAACCCAAGGGCTTCACAAAGTGCTCAGTGTTTGGGAAACAAATTTGTATGTAGTACATTCAGATCACAACTGAGTTAGATATGGAGAACAATGGGATGAGGGGACAGTCAAGAAAATGAGGACCAAGTGAATACCAAGGCAGGCATACTTCAGGAACTATGTCCTTATATTTAACCTTTGCTAGAAGACATTATTTGTAATATAAACACTCAGATACCTGATAACAAAATAAGGACATAATATGACCTTGAGCTATCTAATTCTTTATACTTCCAGAACAGTTTATATGTTGGGTAAGAAGAGCTTGACTTATTAAGAGAAATATGTTCTAATACCATCCCTTGGTTCCCTGTGATAGGTCCTCATTGCGGGGGGTGGGGGGAGTTGTCTCTCAATCTTCATGTGTAATGTAGTCGAACTCCACATAAAACCAGAGACACTGAAACTTATAGAGGAGAAAGTGGGGGAAAGCTTAAAAGACATGGGCACTGGGGGAAAATTCCTGAACAAAACAGCAATGGCTTGTGCAGTAAGATCAAGAATTGACAAATGGGACCTCATAAAATTGCAAAGCTTCTGTAAGGCAAAAGACAATGTCAATAAGACAAAAAGGCCACCTTTACCAATCCTAAATCAGGTAGGGAACTAATATCCAATATATATAAAGAATTCAAGAAGATGGACTCCAGAAAATCAAATAACCCTATTAAAAAATGGAGTACAGAGCTAAACAAAGAATTTTCAACTGAAGAATACCGAAGGACTGAGAAGCACCTGAAAAAAATATTCAACATCATTAATCATCATGGAAATGCAAATCAAGACAACACTGAGATTCCACCTCACACCAGTCAGAATGGCTAAATTCAAAAATTCAGGTGACAGCAGATGCTGGTGAGGAGGTGGAGAAAGAGGGACACTCCTCCATTGTTGGTGGGATTGCACGCTGGTACAACCACTCTGGAACTCAGTCTGACAGTTCCTCAGAAAATTGGACATAGTACTACTGGAAAATCCAGCAATTCCTCTCCTGGTCATATACCCAGAAGATGTTTCAACTTGTAATAAGGACACATGCTCCACTATGTTCATGGCAGCCTTATTTATAATAGCCAGAAGCTGGAAAGAACCCAGATGTCCCTCAACAGAGGAATGGATTCAGAAAATGTGGTACATTTACACAATGGAGTATACTCATCAATTAAAAACAACAAATTCATGAATTTCTTAGGCAAATTGATGCATCTGGAGGATATCATTCTGAGTGAGGTAACTAAATCACGAAAGTACACACATGATATGCACTCACTGATAAGTGGATATTAGCCTAGAAACTTAGAAAATTAAAGATGCAATTTGCAAAACATGTGAAACTCAAGAAGGAAGACCAAAGTGTGGATACTTCGTTCCTTCTTAGCATGGGGAACAAAATAACCATGGAAGGAGTTACAGAGACAAAAGTGAGAGCTAAGATGGAAGGAAAGACCATCCAGAGACTGCCCCACTCAAGGATCCATCCCATATACAACCACCAAACCCAGACACTATTGCATATGCCAGAAAGATTTTGCTGACAGGACCCTGACACAGCTCTCTCGTGTGAGTCTATGCCAATGCCTGGCAAATACAGAAGTGGATGCTCACCGTCATCTATTGGATGGAACACAGGACTCCTAATGAAGGAGCTATAGAAGTTACCCAAGGAGCTAAAGAGGTCTGCAACCATATAGGAGAAATAACAATATGAACTAACCAGTACCCCCCACACACACACCCAGAGCTGTGTCTCTAGTTGCAAACGTAGCAGAGGATGGCCTAGTCAGCCATCAATGGGAGGAGAGGCCCTTGGTATTGTGAAGATCATATGCCCAGTACAGGTTAATGCCAGGGCCAGGAAGCTGGAGTGGATGGGTTGGAGAGCAAGACTGGGTAAGGGTATAGGGGGCTTTGGGGAAAGCATTTGAAATGTAAATGAAGAAAATATCTAATGAAAAAATAGATGAATGGAAAAAAAGAAGATCTCCTTACTCACTTTAGTTCATAACTTTGACATCCAGGCTGGCCACTGTGTCTGGACCTAACTCGATAGAGCTCTGCCTCACTTGCTTATTATGGGTCTTTTTTGTTTGTTTGTTTGTTTTGTTTTGTTTGTTTTTTTCCAGACAGGGTTTCCCTGTATAGCCCTGGCTGTCCTGGAACTCACATTGTAGACCAAGCTGGCCTTGAACTCAGAAATCCACCTACCTCTGCCTCCCAAGTGCTGGGAGTAAAGGCATGTGCCACCACGCCCAGCTTTATTTTGGGTCTTATTTTCCTCTGTAGAGTCCCCGAAGAGCTGAGGTTAAATATGTACATCCATGACAGGCTACTTTCTCTTTCTCTCTCTCTCTCTCTCTCTCTCTCTCTCTCTCTCTCTCTCTCTCTCTCTCTCTCTCTCTCTCTCTCTCTCTCTCTCTCTCTCTCTTCCCCTCCCTCTCTAAAGAACCAGGATGTTCTTTATGAGATTCTATGAATAGCCTGAGACAATTTAAAATCATGAGTTTTCTGGAAGGATGCCTATAGAGAATAGAAAGTGTTCATGGCTGGAGTCAGGAATGAACTATTATGTAGGTATACTCAGAGTCTGCCCAAGATACCATGAGACCAAGTTCTCAGCCCAAAGGAGATCTATGTGCTTCAGAGGGGAAAAGGTTGAAGGACAAGAGACAATGACAGGAGATAGAAGACAAATTGAAGGTGAAGAGAACAAGGGAGAGGGTAAAGGAGTATTTGTCCTTGGGGGCCAGGCAGGAACAAAGGACTACCTCTGGCTAGAAAGAGACGGAATACCAAGCCTATAGGTCAAAGGCATAATATAAAGGTAAAAGGTAAACCCTAAGTGAGAATGAGATATTTAATTTTAATTGGGGTGCATAATTACATAAGCCAAAAGAGACTAGACTTGAATGTTCAGCTTTGGTAGTGATCTCAAGAATAGTAAGTATCAAAATAAATGAAGGGACCTTCCGGGCTACATTTAGAAATGTAATATAATGGTTTTCAGCAAGGCACAATGATGGGGAACAAAGAAAAGGAAACAAAGAAAAGGACCACCAGGGCTATATTTGCTGTTGTCAGGGATTGGTAACAGTCCCATCACTGAGGCAGGAGGGTTTGAGAGACTAGGAGTTTCTTTTTTTTTTTTTTTCCATTTTTTATTAGGTATTTCGCTCATTTACATTTGCAATGCTATACCAAAAGTCCCCCATAGCCACCCACCCCCTCTCCCCTACCCACCCACTCCCCTTTTATGGCCCTGGCATTCCCCTGTACTGGGGCATATAAAGTTTGCGTGTCCAATGGGCCTCTCTTTCCAGTGATGGCCGACTAGGCCATCTTTTGATGCATATGCAGCTAGAGTCAAGAGCTCCGGGGTACTGGTTAGTTCATAATGTTGTTCCACCTATAGGGTTGCAGATCCCTTTAGCTTCATTGGTACTTTCTCTAGCTCCTTCATTGGGGGCCATGTGATCCATCCAATAGCCGACTGTGAGCATCCACTTCTATGTTTGCTAGGCCCAGGCATACTCTGACAAGAGACAGCTATATCAGGGTCCTTTCAGCATAATCTTGCTAGTGTATGCAATGGTGTCAGCATTTGGAAGCTGATTATGGGATGGATCCCCGGATATGGTAGTGTCTACATGGTCCATCCTTTTATCTCAGCTCCAAACTTTGTCTCTGTAACTCCTTCCAAGGGTGTTTTGCTCCCACTTCTAAGGAGGGGCATAGTGTTCACACTTCAGTCTTCATTTTTCTTGAGTTTCATGTGTTTAGGAAATTGTATCTTATATCTTGGGTATCTTAGGTTTTGGGCTAATATCCACTTATCAGTGAGTACATATTGTGTGAGTTCCTTTGTGAATGTGTTACCTCACTCAGGATGATGCCCTCCAGGTCCATCCATTTGGCCAGGAATTTCATAAATTCATTCTTTTTAATAGCTGAGTAGTACTCCATTGTGTAGATGTACCACATCTTCTGTATCCATTCCTCTGTTGAGGGGCATCTGGGTTCCTTCCAGCTTCTGGCTATTATAAATAAGGCTGCTATGAACATAGTGGAGCATGTGTCCTTCTTACCAGTTGGGGCATCTTCTGGATATATGCCCAGGAGAGGTATTGCTGGATCCTCCGGTAGTACTATATCCAGTTTTCTGAGGAACCGCCAGACTGATCTCCAGAGTGGTTGTACAAGCCTGCAATCCCACCAACAATGGAGGAGTGTTCCTCTTTCTCCACATCCACGCCAGCATCTGCTGTCACCTGAATTTTTGATCTTAGCCATTCTGACTGGTGTGAGGTGGAATCTCAGGGTTGTTTTGATTTGCATTTCCCTGATGATTAAGGATGTTGAGCATTTTTTCAGGTGCTTCTCTGCCATTCGGTATTCCTCAGGTGAGAATTCTTTGTTCAGTTCTGAGCCCCATTTTTTAATGGGGTTATTTGATTTTCTGAAGTCCACCTTCTTGAGTTCTTTATATATGTTGGATATTAGTCCCCTATCTGATTTAGGATAGGTAAAGATCCTTTCCCAATCTGTTGGTGGTCTTTTTGTCCTATTGACGGTGTCTTTTGCCTTGCAGAAACTTTGGAGTTTCATTAGGTCCCATTTGTCAATTCTCGATCTTACAGAGCAAGCCATTGCTGTTCTGTTCAGGAATCTTTCCCCTGTACCCATATCTTCAAGGCTTTTCCCCACTTTCTCCTCTATAAGTTTCAGTGTCTCTGGTTTTATGTGAAGTTCCTTGATCCACTTAGATTTGACCTTAGTACAAGGAGATAAGTATGGATCGATTCGCATTCTTCTACATGATAACAACCAGTTGTGCCAGCACCAATTGTTGAAAATGCTGTCTTTCTTCCACTGGATGGTTTTAGCTCCCTTGTCGAAGATCAAGTGACCATAGGTGTGTGGGTTCATTTCTGGGTCTTCAATTCTATTCCATTGGTCTACTTGTCTGTCTCTATACCAGTACCATGCAGTTTTTATCACAATTGCCCTGTAGTAAAGCTTTAGGTCAGGCATGGTGATTCCACCAGAGGTTCTTTTATCCTTGAGAAGAGTTTTTGCTATCCTAGGTTTTTTGTTATTCCAGATGAATTTGCAAATTGCTCCTTCTAATTCGTTGAAGAATTGAGTTGGAATTTTGATGGGGATTGCATTGAATCTGTAGATTGCTTTTGGCAAGATAGCCATTTTTACAATGTTGATCCTGCCAATCCATGAGCATGGGAGATCTTTCCATCTTCTGAGATCTTCTTTAATTTCTTTCTTCAGAGACTTGAAGTTTTTATCATACAGATCTTTTACTTCCTTAGTTAGAGTCACGCCGAGATATTTTATATTATTTGTGACTATTGAGAAGGGTGTTGTTTCCCTAATTTCTTTCTCAGCCTGTTTATTCTTTGTGTAGAGAAAGGCCATTGACTTGTTTGAGTTAATTTTATATCCAGCTACTTCACCAAAGCTGTTTATCAGGTTTAGGAGTTCTCTGGTGGAATTTTTAGGGTCACTTATATATACTATCATATCATCTGCAAAAAGTGATATTTTGACTTCCTCTTTTCCAATTTGTATCCCCTTGATCTCCTTTTGTTGTCGAATTGCTCTGGCTAATACTTCAAGTACTATGTTGAAAAGGTAGGGAGAAAGTGGGCAGCCTTGTCTAGTCCCTGATTTTAGTGGGATTGCTTCCAGCTTCTCTCCATTTACTTTGATGTTGGCTACTGGTTTGCTGTAGATTGCTTTTATTATGTTTAGGTATGGGCCTTGAATTCCTGATCTTTCCAAAACTTTTATCATGAATGGGTGTTGGATCTTGTCAAATGCTTTTTCTGCATCTAACGAGATGATCATGTGGTTTTTGTCTTTGAGTTTGTTTATATAATGGATTACATTGATGGATTTTCGTATATTAAACCATCCCTGCATCCCTGGAATAAAACCTACTTGGTCAGGATGGATGATTTCTTTAATGTGTTCTTGGATTCGGTTAGCGAGAATTTTATTAAGGATTTTTGCATCGATATTCATAAGAGAAATTGGTCTGAAGTTCTCTATCTTTGTTGGATCTTTCTGTGGTTTAGGTATCAGAGTAATAGTGGCTTCATAAAATGAGTTGGGTAGAATACCTTCTACTTCTATCTTGTGAAATAGTTTGTGCAGAACTGGAATTAGATCTTCTTTGAAGGTCTGATAGAACTCTGCACTAAACCCATCTGGTCCTGGGCTTTTTTTGGTTGGGAGACTATTAATAACTGCTTCTATTTCTTTAGGGGATATGGGACTGTTTAGAAGGTCAACTTGATCCTGATTCAACTTTGGTACCTGGTATCTGTCCAGAAATTTGTCCATTTCGTCCAGGTTTTCCAGTTTTGTTGAGTATAAGCTTTTGTAGAAGGATCTGATGGTGTTTTGGATTTCTTCAGGATCTGTTGTTATGTCTCCCTTTTCATTTCTGATTTTGTTGATTAGGATTTTGTCCCTTTGCCCTCTAGTGAGTCTAGCTAAGGGTTTATCTATCTTGTTGATTTTCTCAAAGAACCAACTCCTCGTTTGGTTAATTCTTTGAATAGTTCTTCTTGTTTCCACTTGGTTAATTTCACCCCTGAGTTTGATTATTTCCTGCCGTCTACTCCTCTTGGGTGAATTTGCTTCCTTTTTTTCTAGAGCTTTTAGATGTGTTGTCAAGCTGCTAGTATGTGCTCTCTCCCGTTTCTTCTTGGAGGTACTCAGAGCTATGAGTTTCCCTCTTAGAAATGCTTTCATTGTGTCCCAAAGGTTTGGGTACGTTGTGGCTTCATTTTCATTAAACTCTAAAAAGTCTTTAATTTCTTTCTTTATTCCTTCCTTGACCAAGGTATCATTGAGAAGAGTGTTGTTCAGTTTCCACGTGAATGTTGGCTTTCCATTCTTAATGTTGTTATTGAAGATCAGTCTTAGGCCATGGTGGTCTGATAGGATACATGGGACAATTTCAATATTTTTGTATCTGTTGAGGCTTATTTTGTGACCAATTATATGGTCAATTTTGGAGCAGGTCCCGTGAGGTGCTGAGAAGAAGGTATATCCTTTTGTTTTAGGATTAAATATTCTGTAGATATCTGTCAGGTCCATTTGTTTCATAACTTCTGTTAGTTTCACTGTGTCCCTGTTTAGTTTCTGTTTCCATGATCTGTCCATTGATGAAAGTGGTGTGTTGAGGTCTCCCACTATTATTGTGTGAGGTGCAATGTGTGCTTTGAGCTTTACTAAAGTGTCTTTAATGAATGTGGCTGCCCTTGCATTTGGAGCGTAGATATTCAGAATTGAGAGTTCCTCTTGGAGGATTTTACCTTTGATGAGTATGAAGTGTCCCTCCTTGTCTTTTTTGATAACTTTGGGTTGGAAGTCGATTTTATCCGATATTAGAATGGCTACTCCAGCCTGTTTCTTCAGACCATTTGCTTGGAAAATTGTTTTCCAGCCTTTCACTCTGAGGTAGTGTCTGTCTTTTTCCCTGAGATGGGTTTCCTGTAAGCAGCAGAATGTTGGGTCCTGTTTGTGTAGCCAGTCTGTTAGTCTATGTCTTTTTATTGGGGAATTGAGTCCATTGATATTAAGAGATATTAAGGAAAGGTAATTGTTGCTTCCTGTTATTTTTGTTGTTAAAGTTGGCATTCTGTTCTTGTGGTTGTCTTCTTTTAGGTTTGTTGAGGGATTATCTTCTTGTTTTTTCTAGGGCGTGGTTCCCGTCCTTGTATTGGTTTTTTTCTGTTATTATCCTTTGAAGGGCTGGATTCGTGGAGAGATAATGGGTGAATTTAGTTTTGTCGTGGAATACTTTGGTTTCTCCATCTATGGTAATTGAGAGTTTGGCTGGGTATAGTAGCCTGGGCTGGCATTTGTGTTCTCTTAGTGTCTGTATAACATCTGTCCAGGCTCTTCTGGCTTTCATAGTCTCTGGTGAAAAATCTGGTGTAATTCTGATAGGCTTGCCTTTATATGTTACTTGACCTTTTTCCCTTACTGCTTTTAGTATTCTATCTTTATTTAGTGCATTTGGTGTTCTGATTATTATGTGTCGGGAGGAATTTCTTTTCTGGTCCAGTCTATTTGGAGTTCTGTAGGCTTCTTGTATGTTCATGGGCATCTCTTTCTTTAGATTTGGGAAGTTTTCTTCAATAATTTTGTTGAAGATGTTTGCTGGTCCTTTGAGTTGAAAATCTTCATTCTCATCCACTCCTATTATCCGTAGGTTTGGTCTTCTCATTGTGTCCTGGATTTCCTGGATGTTTTGAGTTAGGATCTTTTTGCATTTTCCATTTTCTTTGATTGTTGTGCCGATGTTCTCTATGGAGTCTTCTGCACCTGAGATTCTCTCTTCCATCTCTTGTATTCTGTTGCTGATGCTGGCATCTATGGTTCCAGATTTCTTTCCTAGGGTTTCTATCTCCAGCGTCGCCTCACTTTGGGTTTTCTTTATTGTGTCTACTTCCCTTTTTAGGTCTAGTATGGTTTTGTTCATTTCCATCACCTGTTTGGATGTGTTTTCCTGTTTTTCTATAAGGACTTCTACCTGTTTGGTTGTGTTTTCCTGTTTTTCTTTAAGGACTTGTAACTCTTTAGCAGTGTTTTCCTGTTTTTCTTTAAGGACTTGTAACTCTTTAGCAGTGTTCTCCTGTATTTCTTTAAGTGAGTTATTGAATTCCTTCTTTATGTCCTCTACCATCATCATGAGATATGCTTTTAAATCCAGGTCTACCTTTTCAGGTGTGTTAGGGTGTCCTGGATTGGGCGAAGTGGGCGTTCTGGGTTCTGATGATGGTGAGTGGTCCTGGCTTCTGTTAGTAGGATTCTTACGTTTACCTTTCGCCATCTGGCAATCTCTGGAGTTAGTTGTTATAGTTGTCTTTGTTAAAAGATTGTTCCTCTGTTGATTTTGTTACCCTCTATCAGCAGGCGTGGGAGACAAGCTCTCTTCTCTGAGTTTCAGTGGTCAGAGCAGTCTCTGTAGGCAAGCTCTCCTCTCTCAGGGAAGGTGTACAGTTATCTGGTGTTTGGACCTCCTCCTGGCTGAAGGTGAAGGCCCAAAACAGGATCTTTCCCAGAAGCTGTGTTGCTTTGGCCAGGAAGGTGGCCAGTTGTCTGGAGTCGAAGATGTCGCAGCCTCAGAAGCTCTGTGGTTCTTGCCGGGAAGGTGGCTGGTTGTCTGGAGCTGAGGATGGTGCCGCCCCAGAATCTCTGCGACTCTCTCGCCCGTCCCAGAAACGGCTGGCACTCTGTATTCCACACGGTCACCCGTGCAGCCTGCCCTCCGCGGAGTCCTGGAGCCAAGAAGGCTCCCGCCGGCGCCTGTGCCACAAACCTCTCAGGCCAGGCAGACCCCTGTGCTCTCACCAGGAAGGTGGCCGGCTGTCTGGTGCTGAAGATGGCGCCGCCCAGAAGCTCTGCGACTCTCTCGCCCGTCCCAGAAACAGCTGGCACTCTGTATTCCACACGGTCACCCGTGCAGCCTGCCCTCCGCGGAGTCCCGGAGCCAAGAAGGCTCCCGCCGGCGCCTGTGCCACAAACCTCTCAGGCCAGGCAGACCCCCGTGCTCTCACCAGGAAGGTGGCCGGCTGTCTGCTAGGAGTTTCAAATTAATCTACAGATCAAGATCATGCATCAAAAAAAGGAAAACAAAAAAAAAATCTTTCTCCAAAACAAAGTACATGCATAGCACCTCACTCAATTTACTAGTACATAAATAAACACCCAAGACTCTACTGTGGGGAATACTACACTGAATGGACCTCTGGAATTTCAGGCCAGTGTGAATTTTTTGACTTTCACAAAGGGAACTTCGTGATATCCATCAATGGTGATAATGAAAATAATCCCAGGCAGCATGGGACACAAGCAACCAATTAGACACAAGCAACCAATTAGAAGGCACGTTTTGGTTGCAGCTGGAGCAGAGAGTAAGAGCAGTGAGTGTTTAATAAGCCTGATTCTCATTTTCATGCACCCGGTACTGTGTTAAATTCGAAAATTATGTAAATGGGATTTTTTAAAATTTTTGCTACTTTCAATAGAGAGATGGGTGCAGAGGATTTTTTAGAGAAATAATGTGAAGTACTCTAAAAATTAGGTTGATAGTTTTTTATACAAACATGCAACAAAGAAAGGGATTTTCAATTACAAAATACACATGGATATTTAGGTATAACCTCAATAGAAATAAAGATCTATGTCATAAAAAAAATGAAAAGAAAAAAATGACGAAAGTTGATCACATGAATTTGAAATATTCTTGCATGCTAGGTGTGGTAGCACATGCCATTTGTCCCATTACTCTGCAGGAAGAAGCTTGGAGATTTCAATAGGTGGGGAGCCAGCGTAATCTAAGTAGTGAGTTCTAGCCAAGACTACTTTAGTGAGGCCTTTTCTCAAATAACAACAACAACAACAACAAAAACAACAAAAGATACAAAAACACTGCATTTACAATCAAGACCAGTGTCTTCATCCAGTTCTTCTTAAAAGCCTCTGAAATTGTGCTCTTCTGTCCCATCTCCTTTCTAATGATTCTAGATCTGATGGAGTATGCCAGTGGAGGAAAGTGATCTACAGGCAGTGAAGACTGATAACAAGAAGTTAAACTCAGGATCAGGCAGTGAATCACAGACTCTCTACTCCCAGAGAGTTCTGATTCAGAAGTAGTGAGTCTCTCATAAATCTCCCTTCCAGATCGACCTGCAAAGTTAAAACTGCCAGTTTATAGGATGCGTAAGTCCTACCAAATAATAAATACATTTTGTTTACTGTCTAAATGGATGATGCTCCCTCTATGAAAAACAAAATACCTGAGAACTGATTGAACTTCAAGAACCAATTCAATAAATCCCTGCCCAACACAGTTTTATTTTATTTAGTTAGTTGCTACTGCTTTACTAAGTCTTAGATGTATCTTCGAGACACAGTCACTTTCTTTTTTAAAATATTTTTATTAGGTATCTTCCTCATTTACATTTCCAATGCTATCCCAAAAGTCTCCTATACCTTCCCCCCCCCCACTCCCCTACCCACCCCTCCAACATTTAGGCCCTGGTGTTCCCCTGTAATGGGGCATATAAAGTTTGCAAGTCCAATGGGCCTCTCTTTCCAGTGATGGCCAATTAGGCCATCTTTTGATACATATGCAGCTGGAGTCAAGAGCTCCGGGGTACTGGTTAGTTCATATTGTTGTTCCACCTACAGGGTTGCAGTTCCCTTTAGTTCCTTGGGTACTTTCTCTAGCTCCTGCATTGGGGGCCCTGTGATCCATCCAATAGCTGACTGTGAGCATCCACTTATGTGTTTGCAAGGCCCCGGCATAGTCTCACAAGAGACAACTATATCTGGGTCCTTTCAGCAAAATCTTGCTAGTGTATGCATTGGTGTCATCATTTGGAAGCTGATTATGGGATGAATTCCCAGATATGTCAGTCACTAGATGGTCCATCCTTTCGTCACAGCTCCAAACTTTGTCTCTGTAACTCCTTCCATGGGTGTTTTGTTCCCAATTCTAAGAAGGGGCAAAGTGTCCACACTTTGGTCTTTGTTCTTCTTGGGTTTCATGCATTTAGCAAATTTTATCTAATATCTTGGGTATCCTAAGTTTCTGGGCTAATATCCACTTATCAGTGAGTACATATTGTGTGAGTTCCTTTGTGATTGGGGTACCTCACTCAGGATGATGCCCTCCAAGTCCATACATTTGCCTAGGAATTTCATCAATTCATTCTTTTTAATAGCTGAGTAGTAGTCCATTGTGTAAATGTACCACATTTTCTGTATCCATTCCTCTGTTGAGGGGCATCTGGGTTCTTTCCAGCTTCTGGCTATTATAAATAAGGCTGCTATGAACATAGTGGATCATGTGTCCTTCTTACCGGTTGGGACATCTTCTGAATATATGCCCAGGAGAGGTATTGCTGGATCCTCCGGTAGTACTATATCCAGTTTCCTGAGGAACCGCCAGACTGATTTTCAGAGTGGTTGTACAAGTGGAGGAGTGTTCCTCTTTCTCCACATCCTCGCCAGCATCTGCTGTAACCTGAATTTTTGATCTTAGCCATTCTGACATGTGTGAGGTGGAATCTGAGGGTTGTTTTGATTTACATTTCCCTGATGATTAAGGATACTGAACATTTTTTCAGGTGCTACTCTGCCATTTGGTATTCCTCAGGTGAGAATTCTTTGTTAAGAACTGCACCCCATTTTTAATGGGGTTATTTGATTTTTTGGTGTCCACCTTCTTAAGTTCTTTATATATATTGGATAATAGTCCCCTATCTGAATTAGGATAGGTAAAGATCCTTTCCCCATCTGTTGGCGGCCTTTCTGTCTTATTGACAATGTCTTTTGCCTTACATTAGCTTTGCAATTTCATGAGGTCCCATTTGTCGATTCTCGATCTTAGAGCACAAGCCATTGCACTTCTATTCAGGAATTTTTCTCCTGTGCCCATATCTTCGAAGCTTTTCCCCACTTTCTCCTCTATAAGTTTCACTGTCTTTGGTTTTATGTAGAGTTCCTTGATCCACTTAGATTTGACCTTAGTACAAGGAGATAGGAATGGATCAATTCGCATTCTTCTACATGTTAACCGCCAGTTGTGCCAGCACCATTTGTTGAAAATGCTGTCTTTTTTCCACTGGAAGGTTTTTGCTCCCTTGTGACCATAGATTTGTGGGTTCATTTCTGGGTCTTCAATTCTATTCCATTGGTCTACGTGTCTGTCGCTATACCAGTACCATGCAGTTATTATCACAATTGCTCTATAGTACACCTTTAGGTCAGGCATGGTGATTCCACCAGAGGTTCTTTTATCCTTGAGAAGAGTTTTTGCTATCCTAGATTTTTTGTTATTTGGAGTTGCCCTTTCTAATTCGTTGAAGAATTGAGTTGGAATTTTGATGGGGATTGCACTGAATCTGTAGATTGCTTTTGGCAAGATAGCCATTTTTACTATATTGATCCTGCCAATGCATGAGCATGAGAGATCTTTCCATCTTTGGAGATCTTCTTTAATTTCTTTCTTCAGCGACTTGAAGTTCTTATCATACAGATCTTCCACTTCCTTAGAATCACGCCAAGGTATTTTATATTATTTGTGACTATTGAGAAGGGTGTTGTTTCCCTAATTTCTTTCTCAGCCTGTTTATCCTTTGTGTACAGAAAGGTCATTGACTTGTTTAACTTAATTTTATATCTAGCTAATGCACAGAAGCAGTTTATCGGGTTTAGGAGTTCTCTGGTGGAATTTTTAGGTTCACTCATAAATACTATCATATCATCTGCAAAAAGTGATATTTTGACTTCTCCCTTTCCAATTTGTATTCCCTTGATCTCCTTTTGTTGTCGAATTGCTCTGGCTAGGACTTCAAGTACTATATTGAATAGGTAGTGAGAAAGTGGGCAGGCTTGCCTAGTCCCTGATTTTACTGGGAATGCTTCCAGCTTCTCGCTATTTACTTTGATGTTGGCTACTGGTGGATAAGAGTGGAAGGGGAAATAACTGACAAAGTAGCCAAAGTCCTGCTACACAGAATGACCTGGCCTTATTTAAAATAATGAGTGTGCTTATGAGTTCAACACCAAGGTGGAAAAATCTCCCCAACTCCAATCATTATAGAATTCTATAAGAGTAGGATACAGCACAATGGCCAGAAGGCTCATTTTGATGCTATAATACATAAGTCCTTTAGTGCAACCATGAAGATGTCATTGTCATAGAAATTGACTCTTGTAAACTTCACAAATTGGATCAGAAAAGGCACAAGGAGACTGGGCTAAGACTTCCCCATCCCCCATTCAACAATCTTCTAATTCCATGGTATTCATAGCATATACAACAACTCTAAGGAAAATTTGATAGGCATGACATTCAAATCAGTTAAAAGGACTCCTCTCTCAAGTACAGATGTTTAAGCTGACAGAGATTAAAACATTGGCAGAGGACTCCATGTGTTAATGTGAAAGCTTGA
Organism: Mus musculus; assembly: GCF_000001635.26. Lineage (NCBI taxonomy): Eukaryota > Metazoa > Chordata > Mammalia > Rodentia > Muridae > Mus > Mus musculus. The sequence goes on along the minus strand of NC_000070.6, from coordinate 143,580,595 downwards.
TGAGAGTGATCAAAATGATCTCTAAGGGGGTCTTCAGGCACTTAGGGAGAGAACAAGAGATTAGTTTGCCACATGGTGAGGAACCAGCTCTCTGGCCTCTTCTGTGGTGAAGGTAACCTGTAGAATGTGGTAGACATAACCTGTCTCATATTAAGAAGTACATCAAATTCAAAGTCACTTTATCAAAGTCACCTCATAAAAATTATCTTATCATAAAAAATTACATCTTCAAAGTCATCTGACAAAGTTATCTGTCAAAGTCATCTCCTCAAAGTTATCTCATCAATGTCATCTTTTAACGTGAAACACAAACATAACATATAAAAACATAATATAACCTTTTCTCTTTATTGGGCAGAAATAAGAAACAACCAGAAAATTGTACTCATAAAAGAGATCTGTCTATGCCACCCAAAACACAAGTCTAATAATTGCGTTCTATCAGGGAGAGATGAGAAACAACCAGAAAGTGGTGCACGCACACACAAGAAAAGAACCAAAATAGACAATGTCTCTCAGCTTCCCTGAGCCCATGCCCACCCTAGACCAAGATTCAGCATGTCTCCTGGCCCTGTCATAGCCACAGCCCCCAGATACATCTATCCCTAACTACAACTGGCAACGGGTATAAAATCAAGGCCTTGTTCCCGAACGGGTGGTCCTCTCAGCTCCCTGAGCCAAGCCCACCATAACCTAGGCTCAGGATATCTCTTGGCCCATGCCATTGCCACATATCCCAGACATGTCTGTTCTAACCTCAAAGTGGCAATGGAATAATGCCTTGTTCCCAGAAAGATAAGTGGCACCATTTAGAATCAGTGAACAGAAAAGGGCACAACCAGAAACAAAAACCAATCAAAACCAGAAAATAAAATAACTATACAGGCACTACAGAAGCTAACAGCTTCTGGGACAAGTGGGAGCCACAGAGCTTCTGAGGCAGTGCCCTTTTCAGGCTCCAGACATCCGGCCACCTTCCCAGCCAGAGGACAGGTGCCCGCTCGGCCCGGGAGGGCTTTACCTCAGCAACTCCTGGAGCCATTTTGGGTTCCCGGACTTCGCCAAAAATAGTCTGCACAGGTGAGAGTGTGCACTACAGAAGCTAACAGCTTCTGGGACATGCTGGAGCCACAGAGCTTCTGAGGCAGCACCCTTTTCAGGCTCCAGACATCCGGCCACCTTCAAGGCCAGAGGACAGGTGTCCGCCCGGCCTGGGATGGTTTTCCCTCAGCATTGGCAGAAGCCATTTAGGTTCCAGGACTCCGCTGAAAGTAGTCTGCACAGGTGGGAGTGTGCACTACAGAAGCTAACAGCTTCTGTGACAGGCAAAGCAACACAGCTTCTGGTAAAGGCCCTGTTTTGGGTCTTCAAATTCGGCCAGGAGTCCCTGTAAGAGGAGAGCTTGCCTGCAGAGAGTGCTCTGACCACTGAAACTCAGAGGAGAGAACTAGTCTCCCAGGTCTGCTGATAGAGGGTAACAGAATCACCAGAGGAACAATCTCTAAACAGAGACAACTATAACAACTAACTCCAGAGATTACCAGATGTCGAAAGGTAAACATAAGAATCTTACTAACAGAAACAAAGACCACTCCCCATCATCAGAACCCAGCAATCCCACTTCACACAGTCCAGGGCACCCCAACACACCAGAAAAGCTAGACCCGGATTTAAAAGCATATTGCATGATAATGGTAGAGGACATCAAGAAGGACTTTAATAACTCACTTAAAGAAATACAGGAGAACACCAACTTATGGGACACAATGAAAGCATTCCTAAGAGGAAAAATCATAGCTCTGAGTGCCTCCAAAAAGAAACTAGAGAGAGCACACATTAGCAGCTTAACAACACATCTAAAAGGTCTAAAAGAAAAGGAAGCAAATTCACCCAAGAGGAGTAGAATGCAGGAAATAATCAAACTAAAGGGTGAAATCAACCAAGTGGAAACAAGAAGAACTATTCAAAGAATTAACCAAACGAGGAGTTGGTTCTTTGAGAAAATCAACAAGATAGATAAACCCTTAGCTAGACTCACTAGAGGGCACAGGGACAAAATCCTAATTAACAAAATCAGAAATGAAAAGGGAGACATAACAACAGATCCTGAAGAAAACCAAAACACCATCAGATCCTTCTACAAAAGGCTATACTCAACAAAACTGGAAAACCTGGACGAAATGGACAAATTTCTGAACAGATACCAGGTAATGAAGTTGAATCAGGATCAAGTTGACCATCTAAACAGTCCCATATCCCCTAAAGAAATAGAAGCAGTTATTAATAGTCTCCCAGCCAAAAAAAGCCCAGGACCAGATGGGTTTAGTGCAGAGTTCTATCAGACCTTCAAAGAAGACCTAATTCCAGTTCTTCACAAACTATTCCACAAAATAGAAACGGAAGGTACTCTACCCAACTCATTCTATGAAGCCACAATTACTCTGATACCTAAACCACAAAAAGACCCAACAAAGATAGAGAACTTCAGACCAATTTCCCTTATGAATATCGATACAAAAATCATCAATAAAGTTCTTGCTAACCGAATCCAAGAACACATCAAAACAATCATCCATCCTGACCAAGTAGGTTTCATCCCAGGGATGCAGGGATGGTTTAATATACGGAAATCCATCAATGTAATCCAGTACATAAACAAACTCAAAGACCAAAAACACATGATCATCTCGTTAGATGCTGAGAAAGCATTTGACAAAATCCAACACCCATTCATGATAAAAGTCTTGGAAAGATCAGGAATTCAAGGCCCATACCTAAACATGATAAAAGCAATCTACAGCAAACCAATAGCCAACATCAAAGTAAATGGTGAGAAGCTGGAAGCAATCCCACTAAAATCAGGGACTAGACAAGGCTGTCCACTCTCGCCCTACCTATTCAACATTGTACTTGAAGTCCTAGCCAGAGCAATTAGACAACAAAAGGAGATCAAGGGGATACAAATTGGAAAGAAAGAAGTCAAAATATCAATTTTTGCAGATGATATGATAGTATATATAAGTGACACTAAAAATTCCACCAGAGAACTCCTAAGCCTGATAAACATCTTCAATGAAGTATCTGGATATAAACTTAATTCACACAAGTGAATGGCCTTTCTGTATACAAAGGATGAACAGGCTGAGAAAGAAATTAGGGAAACAACACCCTTCTCAATAGTCACAAAAAATATAAAATACCTTGGCGTGACTCTAACTAAGGAAGTGAAAGATCTTTATGATAAGAACTTCAAGTCTCTAAAGAAAGAAATTAAAGAAGATCTCAGAAGATGGAAAGATCTCCCATGCTCATGGATTGGCAGGATCAACATTGTAAAAATGGCTATCTTGCCAAAAGCAATCTACAGATTCAATACAATCCCCATCAAAATTCCAACTCAATTCTTCAACGAATTAGAAAGGGCAATCGGCAGATTCATCTGGAATAACAAAAAACCGAGGATAGCAAAAACTCTTCTCAAGGATAAAACAACCTCTGGTGGAATCACCATGCCAGACCTAAAACTGTACTACAGAGCAATTGTGATCAAAACTGCATGGTACTGGTATAGTGACAGACAAGTAGACCAATGGAACAGAATTGAAGACCCAGAGATGAACCCACACACCTATGGTCACTTGATCTTTGACAAGGGAGCTAGAACCATCCAGTGGAAAAAAGACAGCATTTTCAACAAATGGTGCTGGCACAACTAGTGGTTATCATGTAGAAGAATGCAAATTGATCCATTTCTATCTCCTTGTACTAAGGTCAAATCTAAGTGGATTAAGGAACTCCACATAAAACCAGAGACACTGAAACTTATAGAGGAGAAAGTAGGGAAAAGCCTCGAAGATATGGGTACAGGGGAAAAATTCCTGAATAGAGCAGCAATGGCCTGTGCTGTAAGATCAAGAATCGATAAATGGGACCTCATAAAATTGCAAAGCTTCTGCAAAGCAAAAGACACCGTCAATTAGACAAAAAGGCCACCAACAGATTGGGAAAGGATCTTTACCTATCCCAAATCGGATTGGGGACTAATATCCAATATATATAAAGAACTCAAGAAGGTGGACTCCAGAAAATCAAATAACCCCATTAAAAAATGGGGCTCAGAGCTGAACAAAGAATTCTCACCTAGGAATACCGAATGGCAGAGAAACACCTGAAAAAATGTTCAACATCCTTAATCATCAGGGAAATGCAAATCAAAACAACACTGAGATTCCACTTCACTCTAGTCAGAATGGCTAAGATCAAAAACTCAGGTGACAGCAGATGTTGGCGAGGATGTGGAGAAAGGGGAACACTGCTCCATTGTTGGTGGGATTGCAAGCTTGTACAACCACTCTGGAAATCAGTCTGGAGGTTACTCAGAAAATTGGACATAGTACTACCGGAGGATCCCGTAATACCTCTCCTGGGCATATATCCAGAAGATGTCCCAACCGGTTAGAAGAACACATGCTCCACTATGTTCATAGCAGCCTTGTTTATAATAGCCAGAAGCTGGAAAGAACCCAGATGCCCCTCAACAGAGGAATGGATACAGAAAATGTGGTACATTTACACAATGGACTACTACTCAGCTATTAAAAAAAATGAATTTATGAAATTCCTAGGCAAATGGATGGACCTGGAGGGTATCATTCTGAGTGAAGTAAGCCAATCACAAAGGAACTCGCACAATATGTACCCACTGATAAGTGGATAATAGCCCAGAAACTTAGGATACCCAAGATATAAGATACAACTTGCCAAAGGCATGAAATTCAAGAAGAATGAAGACCAAAGTGTGGACACTTTACCCTTTCCTAGAAATGGGAACAAAACACCCATAGAAGGAGTTACAGGGACAAAATTTGGAGCTGTGACGAAAGGATGGACCATCTAGTGACTTCCATATGCAGGGATCCATCTCATAATCAGCTTCCAAATGCTGACACCATTGCATACACTAGCAAGATTTCGCTGAAAGGACCCAGTTATAGCTCTCTCTTTTGAGACTATGCCAGGGCCTAGCAAACACAGAAGTGGATGATCACAGTCAGCTATTGGATGGGTCACACGGCCCCTAATGGAGGAGCTAGAGAAATTACCCAAGGAGCTATAGGGAACTGCAACCCTATAGGTGGAACAACAATATGAACTAACCAGTACCCGGGAGCTCTTGTCTTTAGCTGCATATGTATCAAAAGATGGCCTAGTCGGCCATCACTGCAAAGAGAGGCCCATTGGACCTGCAAACTTTATATGCCCCAGTACAGGGGAATGCCAGGGCCAAAAAGGGGGAGTGGGTGTGTAGGGGATTGGGGGGTGGGTATAGGGGACCTTTGGGATAGCATTGAAAATGTAAATGAGGAAAATACCTAATAAAAAAAAGGAAAAAAAAGAAATACAGGAGAACACCGCTAAACAGGTAGAAGACATTAAAGAGGACGCACAAAAATCCCTTAAAGAATTGCAGGAAAACACAATCAAACAGGTGATGGGATTGAAAAAAACATCCAAGACCTAAAAATGAAAGTAAACACAATAAAGAAAACCCAAAATGAGGCAACACTGGAGATAGAAACCCTAGGAAAGAAATCTGGAACCATAGATATGAGCAAATTTTGAATCCAAATTTTGAAATGCACAACTGTATGATTCCATTAGTCATTTCTCTTCACACATCCAGTCTCTAGATGACACAGTCAGCCCCTCTGTCTCCAATACATTGATCAATGTCAAAAGACATGTGTTCAGGAACCCCTCATATTTTAAGGCCTTCAAATTGCAAGTCTTGCAGATTGATCGGTATAGGTCAACATATATATGGAGACTAGTGGCCATAGTCTACCCAAAGAAGTAAGCTCTAGGTTAAGTGAGAGACCCTGTTTCAAAAAAGCTTAGGTGGAGAAAAAATGTAGACCTCTGAAGTCCACATGGGCATTGAAACATGCACACTGCCCACATTCAAACCATTCCTCAAGCAGAGAAAACTTTATTAAATGATGCTAAGCAGCCGGGTATGGTGGCACACACCTTTAATAATCCCAGCACACGGGAGGCAGAGCCAGGCAGATTTCTGAGTTCGAGGCCAGCCTGGTCTACAGAGTGAGTTCTAGGACAGCCAGAGCTATGCAAAGAAACCCGGTCTCAAAACACCAAAAAGAAAAAAAAAAGATGCTAAGCTTTTAAGCATTGTAGTGAATAGCTGCATTCCCATAATGGTGAGGCAGATAGATCATAAGTTTAAGACTAGCTTGAGGCCAGATAGCCTTCTCAATACTCCATTTAAATAACACATATTTACTAAACACATAGGGCTACATGCCAAAGCAAGTGCTAGCCTGCTTAGGAAAGAGTCTCCATCATAGCACAGATGCCTTCTCTGAACCAAGGTTCCTGGCATGAGCATCATATGTTTTGTAACTACTGACCCATCTTTCAGGATCCCTTTAGTTCACGAGTTTTACTTTTGCTCACATTATACTTGGGGAGGGGTGCTTCTGAGTTTCTCATGTTTTATGGAAATCATCATTCACCTACAGAGCTGGGACTACTACTATATATTTTTAATTTCATTTTGTGGATACCTGCACTTTACATAGCATAACCACTGTTGAAGGCTCATAGAGGTGAAAAGTCAACTTTGGGAGTCAGTGCTCCCTGCTTCCATCATGTGGGTCTCATGCATGGATCAAAGTCAGACTGGTAAGCTTGGCTACAGTTATGCTTTACATGTTGAGCAATCTTGGCTACACATATTTTAAAATAAACATAACAATGAGGAAAAATAACAAAAGGTGTGGTATTATTATTATTTATTGCTACATGATTATTCAGACACAAAGAAACACAATGGCTAGGTTCAGGAATCATGAACAAAATAGAGATCCCCACTGGACATTTATAATGCAAACCTTCAGGGGAGGACAGACACTTGTCTATCTCCTAGAGATCTTTATATGTAGGTGGCCAACAGAGCTTGGGAGCCCTAATGAATAGAGTCCTACAGTGAGGTTGCCTCCAAGCTGAGCATGGTGGCATTTATCAGGGACTTCAGCAATCATGGAGAAGAAAAAAGCATGAGTTCAAGTCCAGCGTGGGCTAATATGACATTGTTAGGTAGAAAGAAAGAGAGGAAGAATATCCTTCAGAGAGAGAACACACCGTTCCGATCTATTCCTGGACAAATCCACATTTTGAAATGCACAACTGTATGATTCCATTAGTCATTTCTCCTCACACGTCCACTCTAAAGATGTCACAGTCAGCCACTCTGTCTCTAATACATTGATCAATGTCAGAAGACATGTGTTCAGGAACACCTTGATCGTAGACTTGTCCTTAGACTTTCATTTCTCAGTTACCAAACGAATCCTCCTCCTATTTACTGGCAACAATGGCAAAGTCTGGTCTCCAGACCATATGTACAGCGCTGTGAACATATAAGGCATAACTGAGAGGCAAAACAGATAGAGTGGGGCTGCCTAACAGTGCAAAGTATGTTCATGAGCTCAGAAGAAAGCTGGACAATTCTCTCTGGTCTAAGAACAAAACCGGTTTCATAGCACTCCAGAGGAGCAGGATAAAGCTCCATGATCAGCTGGCTTAGGTTGGCTGTGTGATGCAGAAGGTTCGTTAGGACAGGCATGGAGATGTCATTGTCACAGAAGTTGACCTCGATGAGCTGAGAGCACTTATTCAGGGCAGGGATAAAAGCGCTGACCTGAGAGTCTGTCATCCTACAATGTTCTAATTCCAAGGTCTTCAGAGTGTTTGCAACATTTTCTAGGAAAATTCCGAGAGGCACAAGACTCAGATCATGCAAAATGACACCTGCCAAATGCAGATGTTTGAGATGATGGAGACTCTGACACTGGGCAAAGGACTCCATGTCTGACTGTGAGTACTTGCAGAGAGCAATTGACAGGAACTCCAGCGGAGTCTTCAGACACCTAAGGAGAGACTAGAGGGTTAGTTTGGTATAGAGTGACAAGGCTAACCTAGAGTAGGAGAGACCACATGTCCTGAATCAGTGTCACCACAGGATGGCAGTGAGCATCCAGTGCAACCTGTTAGGGTCAGCCAACTCAAGTCCCACCATTCTAGGCTGTGACCAGTCACCATCATGATAAGACTTGATCATTATTGTTACATCTACCATGGCCCCTAGTCTATATGGGAAACAGAAAATGTTTGCTGTGGAATCAGAAAGAACTCTTCCTCCTTCCTTACCCGAGCAATTCATTCATGTGGCCAGTGAGAAAGTAGAGGCCAGCCAGGTCGAGATGCCGGAGACTGTTGAGTTTGGAGAACTGAGAAATGAACTTGGTGACACTCTTCTCCTGTATGTCTGTTGACGTACATAGAAAAGTGAAGAGTTTCTCGTGGACTAGTGTTAGATGGAGTTTACGAAGATTCTTCATCTGACCAAGGCAAGGTGCAAAGCATGCCAGTGTGGACTGAGTCCAGCCTATATGCAATTCCAACTCCTCAATGCAATATGGTTGGAAAATCTGCAAGATCTTCCTTACAGTGTGCATAGGCAATTCCCTAATCTGCATCTTCACACAGCACAGGTTCAGGGAACCTCTTCTCTCCTGTGCCCACTGCAAGAAGTAAGTTTGATGTTCCTCTAGATAAAACTGAAGGCAAAGGTCAGTGACCACCTTTAAACGTCTCCTCAGTGCATATCTATGAGGGCGTGTTGCTTTCTGCTTTTGACACACTGTCTCTGCTGAGCCGTCTCCATCCTCTGGTCCAGCTGAAACATCCCAGAAGTGATGGTGCACATTTCTCAGGTCCAGCACTTGAAGCTTCCTCTTTCTGTGGGTAAAATAGGTAGAAATGTAGGAAGATACAAAAGACCAAAAACATTAGCCAGCTTTTTCTAGGCATCTTTCTTGTCAGCTGTTCACTGTTCTGCTCTGTCTCCTACAGATTTAAGTTTCCAGTGCTGGGTCTCCACATAGCAACTCAAGCCTCTGGGCAAGGGCTCTCTGCCTTAACTGCATCTGCAGATCTGCCCTGCTTCCTCCATTTATTACTCTGAACTTCCACTGATCCTGTTTCTATCACTCAGTAGAGACACAGGGCCATGTATCTACATGGGCTCTAAGCTGTACTTCATACTTAATGGACATTTGTTGACAGGATTCAACAACTGTCCAGGACACTGTAACTCTTCAAGATGATACCAACATAAACCTCTGTTCTACCTTTGACCTCTTTTTCCATGAGCCCAGATGTCCTTCTCCTTACACTTAAATATAAGCCATTTAGCATTACATAGTTCTTGTTTACCTTGGGTGAAATTTTCCTGTCAGCTGCATGTCTACACCATCCAGCACAGCTTGCAATACAGTCATGTCAGGGACGTTCATCAGTGCCCCCACAGGGAGGCAAGGTAAAGGCCAGGCTCCCACCATTTCCTTCAGTATCCTCGTGTGTCTGTCAATGAAGGCTGCCTTGAAGAGTGGTGGATACAACTCCCTGGGCAGCTCCTGCAGAGCATTGATGGCCAAGGCTTCATTCTTCGCCAGGCTCTGTACTGCCAAGCTCAGGAGTGTGGGTGGAGCCTGGAAGCTCATCCTGATGAATCTTTACAATGAATAGACCTGTTGAAGCATCCAGAAATACAATTTTCAAGATCGTCTTAGGAATCTTTAAATTCCTGCATCAAAGGAACCACCAAAGTGCCAGAATCCCTGCTTGGGCCACAGTGTGGAACTCAGTGTGTCCTGTTTTAAGATCTGGTGGTCACAAAGCCAAACCCTTATCACTCTCTACATATGGGGTCTCTTATAAGAATCTGCATAACTGCACAAATTAACCATTGACACATGAGGTAACTACCACTGGTCCTTGCTCCTCTGAATCTCATTCAACCTTTGGAAAGGGCAAGCAGTCTGATCAGCATCTTTTTGTGGCAAAACATGCATTGTTCACCTTTCTGCCTTTGAAGTACCTCAAAGAAAGACATTGCCATTGGGTGGTGCTAACAATTAACTTTGTTTTCAACACTCAAGAGGCAGAGGCAAGGAATACTGTTAGTTTGGGGCCAGCTTAATCTAAAGAGATAGTTCTAAGACAACTAATGCTACACAAAGGAACCATGTATGGAAAACTAAAAAAAAAAAAAGGAAGGTAGGAAGGAAGAGACAGAGAAAGAAAGAAAGAAAGAAAGAAAGAAAGAAAGAAAGAAAGAAAGAAAGAAAGAAAGAAAGAAAGAAAGAAAGAAAGAAAGAAAGAAAGAAAGAAAGAAAGAAAGGAAGAGAGAGAGAGAGAGAGAGAGAGAGGGAGGGAGGGAGGGAGGGAGGGAGAGAGAGAGAGAGAGGAAGGAAGGAAGGAAGGAAGGAAGGAAGGAAGGAAGGAAGGAAGGAAGAAAGAAAGAAAGAAAGAAAGAAAGAAAGAAAGAAAGAAAGAAAGAAAGAAAGAAAGAAAGAAAGAAAGAAAGAAAGAAAGAAAGAAAGAAAAAGTGCCCAAGGGTCTGGTAGGTAACTCAGCCAGACCCTGTCTGAAATGTAAAGCCAAACCAAGACTTTCCTCAAAGCAACTCTAAAACCATGACTGAATGAGAGGACCCAGAAAGACTGAGTCTGAGTTGGTGATGCCAGTGCTTCAGGGCTACAAGGAAAGGCATTTCCTATGTTGTTTTGAGGTGCAGGGAAAGAATGGCTTTAGGAAAAAACATCTAGATTTGTATACTTTTTAAAATACGGTATTGCATAGAGTGGAGGTTAGAGTGAAATTGAGCACACTTCCAAACTTTGTAGTCTAAGTTTGCCCCAACTCACCATATTCCTACCTCTCCCTGGGAGGGTTAGACTATAAGTACCCAAAGAGCTGAAAGGGTTTGCAGCTTTATAGGAGGAACAACAATATAAACTAACTACTACCCCCAGATCTCCTTGGGACTAAGCCACCAAAAACAGAGAACACATGGAGAGACACGTATCTATAGCTGCAATTGTAGCAAAGGATGGCCTAATTGGTCATCAATGGGAGGAGAGGCACTTGGTCTTGTGAAGGTTCTATGCCCCAGTACAGGAGAATGCCAGGGCCAGGAATCGTGAGTGCGTGGGTTGGGGAACAGGGGGAGGGGGAGGGCATAGGGGATTTTCAGAGAGGAAACTAGGAAAGGGGATAACATTTGAAATGTAAATAAATAAAATATCTAATAAAAAAAAGGAATATTCAGTTTTAGCTACAACACCTGGCTAGTGCACGTTGCTTTAAAATAGTGCATAGATGCCAGGTGTGGTGGTAGGAGCCTCTAATATCAGCACTTCGGAGGAGGAGTAAGGAGGATTCTGGGGAAAACTAAGCTACATATTATACTTTCATGCCTGTCTCGGGGAGTAGATGTCAAATAAAATATGATAGGAAATATCTTGATAGAGGTGGTTTGGTAATAGGGTTTTTGGTGGTTTGAATATGGTTGGGTTTGTCTCCTGGGGTTAAAGATATGTACCACCACTCCTGGGCCTAAGCTTTTCATGATCACTGTTTTTCAAGATATAGATCAAAAGATTGTGTCTTCCAGGCTCAAGATCTGGAAGAAAAGCGTGCCCTCCATTTCTAGATTATAGTTCTTTCCAGATTTAAACTCCAAATTACTCCTTGTTAAACTGCAAATACAATGGTAAGATTAGCTGAGTGTGATCTTGCCCTGAGATCACCACTTCCTTAAGCTCTTTATCTCCTTCAGCACAGGATTAAGTTCCATTTCATGTCCTGGTGTCCCTTTATTATTGCTTGTGTGTGTGTGTGTGTGTGTGTGTATATGTGTGTGTGTCTGTGTGTCTGTGTGTCTGTGTGTGTGTGTGTGTGTATTTCTTTTCTATGCTTGCTGTATTTGATTTTAAAAAATGCTCTTCATGATAGAAATCTAGAAGACAAAGTCTATGCTGGCCTTTGCTGATCCTTCCTTTGTCAATGCAATTAATCTGATTCTCTTCACTTTAATCTTAGATTCAGGCAGTCTCTTCAGACAAAGGCAAAAGACAGCTACATTCTTCACAAAAACACCACAAACTATAATCCTTCTCCAGTGAAACCTCTTCAGGCAAGTCTGCACAGTTCAAGTCACTCTCAACAACCAACTACTAGGATATTCCTACTACTATAGCCTATTAAGCCCCACTGAAAACATTCCGTGATTTTCCAAATCCAAAGGCCTAAAATACACACTCTTCAAAACAAAAGCCTGGTCAGACTTCTCTTCATTTTTTTTAATTTAATGTATATCAAGGAATCTTTATGCAGCTATGTCCAGCCTGGAACTGGGATTGTCTGTGTTCAGGGCTATAATTTGTTTTTTTTTTTTCCAGACAGAGTTTCTCTGTATAGCCCTGGCTGTCCTGGAACTCACTTTGTAGACCAGGCTGGCCTTGAACTCAAAAATCTGCCTGTCTCTGCCCCCCAAGTGCTGGGATTAAAGGCGTGCACCACCACTACCGGGTAGGACTATAATTCTTGTTTCCGAGTGATGCTGGTGTATCCTACCTTGATCCCCTCTACAAGTTTTTTGTTTTGTTTTTTAATTCCAGTATTACACAATATCATGTCAAACCAAAGCTATATGTAATAACACATTACTAAAGCTCCAGTTCTCAGAGTAGCTGAGACAGGTGGGTTGAAGTACAAAACTATTAGTAGTTCACATATCTATGTGTAAGCTACAGTTAGGAGCAAAGTTCAATTCAACCAACTGCAAAGCCTTAATCGATGAAATATAGTTGAAGCAATTCCAAAGGATTTAAACTATAAGCAGATCCTATCTTGAACTGGCTATCTTGAATGAGCCTAGGAGGCTGTCCAGAGCCATAAGAATCTGAAGTTCAAGACAAGCCTTTCCATTTGGGACACTGTCCCAAAAATACTCAAGTGAACGTATTAACATGAAAGTTCCAGTGCAATGTAGGTTTCTCAATAACACCAAACCTAATGTAATCATCACCACCACCACCATCATCATCATTGGAGGGAGAGCAACCAGAATTTGCCCTATTTTATTTTAAGCCCAGCATCTTGAAATGTCCAGACTGTGAGAGGCCTCCTGGTGGAGGAGAGTGATCAGTGACTTACCTGATCAGAAATCCGCATCTATTCTCAGCAGGGTCAGGAAGAAACTGTGCACTCCTGGACTCTGAGTGCCTTAACCCTTTTATACTGCTTTTCTCTCGCACCCACCTTACGTAGCTCCACCCCCTACCCACCCCCAGCACAAGATTCAATCTACTGGATCTTTATGATTGAATTTTTTTTATTCAATCATAGTTATTTGTGTGAACTCAAAAATAAAGTAAAATAGAAAGTGAAGAATGGGGGCTGGAGAGATGGCTCAGTGATTAAGAGCACTGACTGCTCTTCTGGAGGTCCTGAGTTCAAATCCCAGCAACCACATGGTGGTTCACAACCACCTATTATGAGATCTGATGCCTTCTTTGGGTGTGTCTGGAGACAGCTACAGTGTACTTACACATAATAATAAGTAAATGAATCTTTAAAGGAGGAAAGAAAGTGAAGAGCCCACTGATTGAATTGTTCATTGTGTGTTTACATACTCAAATGTGTGAGGGTTTTCGTTTTTTGTGCTTTTTGAGTGTAAATGTGCTATTTATTTCAGTTTCCATGATTCCTTTGCATGTGTATTTCAGTATGTGTGTTTGTTTGAAGTTGACCTCAGTGGTTCACTTCTGACAGAGTAAATCTTTATCATTGAGTTGTCTTACTGGACCCATGTAATTTAATCAGGAAGTTTATTATTTTTGTCAACAATTCACTTATTTTATTGGGGACCTGGTATGGCTTGAGAAAATGGATTATGGGAAGCTCTTCATGTAGATCAAATTGTCCATACACAGAGTAATCCAGCTGCCTTTGCCTCCTGAGTGCTGAGATGATAAGTATGAGGCCTCATGCCTGCATGTTTAAGGTTTTTGTTTTTTAAATAGCCCGGAGTAGCATGTGATCAACTCCTTTCACAAAGCTGGCCAAGAACTTCCTTTGGCCCCTCTGGTTCAACACCCAAGCTGGCTCAACACTAGATCTTCAATATGGTCATGTGAGAAATCAAATCTCAAAGAAATATCTGTCGGTCATTCTGTGATGCTTGCCATCCTGAGAAGTGCCTGAGGGTGGATTGAGTCCCATTCCCTTGTGGTCACTGACTGAAGCAGAAGAACAGCTTAATAGTGCTATGAGGTCCACAGGTGCTCAGCCAGTAATCTCCTTACCCTATTCACACCTCCAGGATTCTGGACCTCCCCTTGGCAGCTTTTCTAGGGCTTTTTGTTGCTGTTTCCTAGACAGGTCCTATGAATACCATCATGGAATTTGTTCTCTGATTAAGGCTTATGAAGAGTAGCATAGCAAGATGAGAAAGCAAAAATAATAAAATATATGATTTGAGTATTAAAGGGGCACAAGGAAGTGAAATGGAACTGAATCCTGTGTTCAAGGATATTGAATTGAATTAAGGGAGTAGTGACCTTGGGTCAAGATCTCACCCCAAAAATTTGAGTATTGGTAGTACAATCCTTTAATCCCAGGAGACAAAGACAAGCAGATCTCTTGAGTTCCCCACCAGCCTAGAACAAAGCAAGTTCTAGGTGAAAAACAAACAAAAACAAAAAACAAAAAAACAAAAAAATCAACTTAAACGCAGGTTTGGTGGAACACACCTTCAACCCCAGTGGTTAGGAAACATGCATGCAGACCTCTGAGTTCAGTCAGTCTACGAAGCACATTACAGGAGAGCCAAGACGTAGTGAAAAAGTTGCAAAACAGAAAGCTGTTGATAACGTAATAGAACTGAGATACCAACACTTTAATTCAGATTCTGTTTTTGAGAACATGACCTAAGTTTGAACTCAGGTAGACTAGCATACTGGTATCTAGCATTAGTTTCCAACATGGCCCTCAACAAAACCTGAGCCTAACTCCAGTCCCTAGGCTGATCCCCAACAAGGGCAGAATTTCCAGGTTACAACTCACAACAAGATCAGTGTCTCCTGATTATTCCCACAATAAACCTGCACCCAAGGTTACAAGCCCACCTCCTGTCTAATGGCCACCCATGCAGAAGGGAGCAGAAATCAAGTTTATGAAATGACTCCCAGTACCAGCCAATTATGTTAAATGCCACAGTGGCTTTCCAATTAGATGGTTGCACACATACTCTCTGTTTGCTGTTGACTATAAAGCTTTACCCCAGTAGACATTCGGACTCCTCCACCACCAAAAACATCCTGGTGCATTGGCAGGGCCTGAGCAAACTCGAATAGAATAAGACTCTGCTGTGAATTGCATCAGATTGGCTCCTGTGTGTCTTGGGGGATCACTAACATTTCCCTGGCACAACATTTTGGTGTGTTGGCCGGGAATTTCCCCATTACAACAATACTATCCATCTGGAGGGTCTTAAAGCTGGCAAAACTGGTCTAGGAGTTTGTGTTTTTATGTTTGTAGCACTGTGTTAAACTCCGAGCTTAATCCCTGTCTGAGAGCTGAAGTGTCTGAGCTTTCTTTGTGAGATCTGTAGAGTAGAATGGAGCAAGTTTGTGCAGAGGTAAATGTGGAACCCATCAGGCCATGAAGAGATAATTTATTTGTGTGGAACCTGGTGGCTTGTGTTGCCATGGTGATTGTTCTAGGTTTGAGCGGTGCTGAGGAATCTATCTGAGTGTCAGAAATGTGACACTATGTGGTCTGAGCAGGTGATTACTTGCAAAATGGTGCAAAAGCTTGTGACTTATGTGGTGACTAATTTGTCTGAATGTTAGAAACTTTCTGTGAGATCTACAGAGTGTAAAGAAAGCTTGTTTCCACAGCCAGTTAGGATAGACGTATCTGGAAGCCAAGGAAGGCTACAGCAGGGCCAGAAGTACTGAGTCTTGGTCTGGGGTATAAGTGGGCTCAGGTGTACCAGGAGATGTCCACCAATCTGGTTCTGATTTTCTGGGTGTGTACCACTTTCTGGATGTTTCTCATTTCTGCCTGATAGAGAAAAGCTTGGACTTGTGTTTTAGGTGTCATAGAGAGATCTTTTTATGAGTGACGCTTTCTAGTTTTTTCTTGTTTCTGCTTGAATGACAGGGAAAGTGACATCTTGGTTCCGGGACTCCGCCTAGACTACTCTGCACAGGGGAGAATGTGGACTACAGAAGCTAACAGCTTCTGTGACAGGCTGAAGCAACACAGCTTCTAGGACAGGTCCTGTTTTGGGCCTTCATCATTGGCCAGGAGGGAGGTCCGAATGCCAGATATCTGTGCACCTTCCCTGTAAGAGGAGAGCTTGCCTGCAGAGAGTGCTCTGAGCACTGAAACTCTGAAGAGAAATCTAGTTTCACAGGTCTACTGATAGAGGCTAACAGAATCACGAGAGGAACAATCTCTAACCAGAGACAACTAAATCAACTAACTCCAGAGATTACCAGGTGGCAAAAGGTAATCCAAAACACCATCAGATCCTTCCACAAAAGGCTATACTCAACAAAACTGCAGAACCTTGATGAAATGGATAAGTTTCTAGACAGATACCAGGTACCAAAGTTAAATCAAGATCAGGTTAATGATCTAAACAGTACTATATCCCCTAAAGAAATAGAAGCAGTCATTAATAGTCTCCCAACCAGAAAAAGCCCAGGACCAGATGGGTTTAGTGCAGAGTTCTATCAGACCTTCAAAGAAGATCTAAGCCAAGTTCCTCACAAACTATTCCACAAAATAGAAACAGAAGGTTCTCTACCCAACTCATTCTTTGAAGCCACAATTACTCTGATACCTAAACCACAAAAAGACCCAACAAAGATAGAGAACTTCAGACTAATTTCCCATATGAATATCGATGCAAAAATCCTCATTAAAGTTCTTGCTAACTGAATCCAAGAACAAATCAAAACAATCATCCATCCTGACCAAGTAGGATACATCCCAGGGATGCAGGGATGGTTCAATATACGGAAATTCATCAACGTAATCCAGTTTATAAACAAACCCAAAGACAAAAAACACATGATCATCTCCTTAGATGCTGAGAAAGCATTTGACAAAATCCAACACCCATTCATGATAAAAGGCTTGGAAAGATCAGGAATTCAAGGCCCACACCTAAACATGATCAAAGCAATCTATAGCAAACCAGTAGCCAACATCAAAGTAAATGATGAGAAGCTGGAAGCAATCGCACTAAAATCAGGGACTAGACAAGGATGCCCACATTCTCCCTACCTATTCAACATTGTACTTGAAGTCCTTGCCAGAGCAATTCTACAACAAAAGGAGAGTAAGGGGATGCCAATTAGAAAGGAAAGAATCAAAATATCACTTTTTGCAGATGATATGATAGTATATATAAGCGACCCTATAAATTCCACCAGAGAACTCCTAAGCCTGAGAAACAGCTTCAATCAAGTAGTTGGATATAAAATTAACTCAAACAAGTCAATGGCCTTTCTGTACACAAAGGATAAACAGGCTGAGAAAGAAATTATGGAAACAACACCTTCTCAATAGTCACAAATAATATAAAATACCTTGGCGTGACTCTAACTAAGAAAGTGAAAGATCTGTATGATAAGAACTTCAAGTCTCTGAAGAAAGAAATTAAAGAAGATCTCAGAAGATGGAAAGATCTCCCATGCTCATGGATTGGCAGGATCAATATAGTAAAAATGGCTATCTTGCCAAAAGCAATCTACAGATTCAATGAAATCAGCATCAAAATTCCAACTCAATTCTTCAACGAATTAGAAAGGGCAATCTGCAAATTCATCTGGAATAACAAAAAACCTAGGATACTGTATTAGTCAGGGTTCTCTAGAGTCACAGAACTTATGAATAGTTTCTATATAGTAAAAGAATTTATTGATGACTTACAGTCAGCAGCCCAATTCCCAACAATGGTTCAGTCGCAGCTGTGAATGGAAGTCCAAGGATCTAGCAGTTACTCAGTCTCACACAGCAAGCAGGCGAAGAAGCAAGAGCTCGACTCCCTTCTTCCAATGTCCTAATATAGTCTCCAGCAGAAGGTGTAGTCCAGATTAAAGGTGTGTTCCACCACACCTTTAATCCAGATAAAAGGTGTGGCCCAGATTAAAGGTGTGTTCCTTAAACTCGGAGATTTAATCTTCTGGGATCCATAGCCACTATGGCTCAAGCTCTCCATACCAAGATCCAGATAAGGATCTCCAAGCCTCCAGATAAGGGTCACTGGTGAGCCTTCCAATTCTGGATTGTAGTTCGTTCCATATATAGTCAAGTTGACAACCAGGAATAGCCACTACAGATACCAAAAACTTTTCTCAAGGATAAAAAAGCCTCTGGTGAAATCACCATGCCTGACCTAAAGCTTTACTACAGAGCAATTGTGATAAAATCGGCATGGTACTGGTATAGCAACAGACAAGTAGACCAATGGAATAGAATTGAAGACCCAGAAATGAACCCACACACCTATGGTCACTTGATCTTTAACAAGCAATCAAAAAACATCCAGTGGAAAATGGACAGCATTCTCAACAAATGGTGCTGACTCAACTGGCGGTTATCATATAGAAGAATGTGAATTGATCCATTCCTATCTCCTTGTACTAAGGTCAAATCTAAGTGGATTAAGGAACTCCACATAAAACCAGAGACACTGAACCTCATAGAGGAGAAAGTAGGGAAAACCCTCGAAGATATGGGTACAGGGGGAAAATTCCTGAATAGGACTGCAGTGGCTTGTGCTGTAAAATCAAGAATCAACAAGTGGGACCTCATAAAATTACAAAGCTTCTGCAAGGCAAAAGACACCATCCATAAGACAAAGAGGCCACCAAGAGATGTAGAAAGTATCTTTACCTATCCTAAATCAGATAGGGGATTAATATCCAATATATATAAAGAACTCAAGAAGGTGGACTCCAGAAAATCAAATAAACCCATTAAAAAATGGGGCTCAGAGCTAAACAAAGAATTCTCACCTGAGGAATACCAAATGGCTGAGAAGCACCTGAAAAAATGTTCAACATCCTTAATCGTCAGGGAAATGCAAATCAAAACAAACCTGAGATTCCACCTCACACCAGTCAGAATGGCTAAGATAAAAAAAATATCAGGTGACAGCAGCTGATGGTGAGGATGTGAAGAAAGAAGAACACTCCACCATTGTTGGTTAGATTGTAAGCTTGTACAACCACTCTGGAAATCAGTCTCAGAAAATTAATCATAGTACTACCGGAGGATCCTGCAATACCTCTCCTGGGCATATAACAGAAGCTGTTCCAACCAGTAAGAAGGACACATGCTCCACTATGTTCATAGCAGCCTTATTTATAATAGCCAGAAGCTGGAAAGAACCCAGATGCCCCTCAACAGAGGAATGGATACAGAAAATGTGGTACATTTACACAATGGAGTACTACTCAGCAATTTAAAAGAATGAATTTATGAAATTCCTAGGCAAATGGTTGGACCTGGAGGGCATCATCCTGAGTGAGGTAACCCAATCACAAAGGAACTCACACAATATGTACTCACTGATAAGTGGATATTATCCCAGAACTTAGGATACCCATGATATAAGATACAATTTGCTAAACACATGAAACTCAAGAAGAACGAAGACCAAATGTGGACACTGTGCCCCTTCTTAGAATTGGGAACAAAACACCCATGGAAGGAGTTACAGAGACAAAGTTTGGAGCTGTGATGAAAGGATTGAAGATCTAGAGACTGCCATATCTCTGAATCCTTCCCATAATCAACTTCCAAACGCTGACACCATTGCATACACTATTAAGATTTTGCTGAAAGGACCCAGATAGAGCTGTCTCTTGTGAGACTATGCCAGGGCCTAGCAAACACAAAAGTGGATGTTCGCAGTCAGCTATTGGATGGACCATAGGACCCCCAATGGAGGAGCTAGAGAAAGTACCCAAGGAGCTAAAGGGATCTGCAACCCTATAGGAGGAACAACAATATGAACTAACCAGTACTCCCCGGTGCTCACGTCTCTACCTGCAAATGAATCAGAAAATGGCCTAGTCAGCCATCAGTGGAAAGAGAGGCCCATTAGTCGTGCAAACATTATATGCCTCAGGACAGGGGAACCTCAGGGCCAAGAAGGGAGTGGGTTGGTGGCGGAGTGGGTGGGGGAGTGTGTAGCGGACTTTTGGGATAGCATTGGAAATGTAAATGAAATAAGTACCCAATTAAAAAAAAACAGAAA
The DNA here is from genome assembly GCF_000001635.26 of Mus musculus. NCBI lineage: Eukaryota > Metazoa > Chordata > Mammalia > Rodentia > Muridae > Mus > Mus musculus. The sequence continues at coordinate 143,560,383 of NC_000070.6, read as the reverse complement.
AAAAAGCAAAAAAAGAAAATACCTAATAAAAAATAAAGGGAAGAACCACCACCACACAACAGATATTTGGTTTTTTTAAGATTTATTTATTTATTATATATAAGTCCACTGTAGCTGTCTTTAGACACTTTCTTCTTGCTCCAGTCCTGCTCGCTCTAGCCTAACCATTAATTATTTATTATATACATATAATAGTGCACAGTAGCTGTCTTCAGACACCCCAGAAGAGGGCATTAGACCTCATTACAGATGGTTGTGAGCTACCATGTGGTTGCTGGGATTTGAACTCAGGACCTTCAGAAGAGCAGTCAGTTCTCCTAACTACTGAGACATGTAACTCACAGATCCATCTGCCTCTGCCTCCCCAGTTAAGGATTAAAGGGATACATCATTTTGCTGGCATAAACTTGTTTTTTAAACAAAATAATCTATTTAATTATCATCCGTTATAGAATTTCTAAAAGAATTTTCATATGCCCCTGTGATCCTACTGCCTCAGCTTTCTGAGTAGCTGAGATTACAGGCTTTTGCCAACAGGACTTGTTCTTCCTTGGTCTAATGTTGGTATCATGTCCTTGACTCAAGTCATTATTTTGGTTTATTTTTATTTCAAGACATGGTCTTAATCTGTAGTCCAGGCTGATCTTGAATTCTGGATTCTCCTGCCTCTACCTCCTATGTGCTGGGATTGTAGGCATGTGTCACTATGCTTGGCTTGCTACAGCTTAACTTGGATGTTTGGGAGGTCAATCTGTGCCTTTTTCTGTTTTGTAGTTTTATATAATATGGTGTCTTTCAGCCTTGGAGTGGCTCCATTTCATAAGTGCAGGTTACTTCGTTTGTGTTCAAACACTATGATTGAAAAATTGGTCTTATCTGTGAGTAAACGTATCTTCAGTGATACATGAAATGCTGTCACCCATGAGCTGAGCAAATTGAATCAGGAATATATGCGTTGTTGGGCCTTGTGCAGAGATGATTTTAAATATTTATGTGCACGTTTTTTTGTATTATTGTTTTCTTTATTACATTTGTGCATAAAAACTACTCTGAAACTGGAGTAAAGTCTGCAGCATTAAACTGAAGTCTGCCTCATTCTTTAAGGCCTTCAAATTCCAGGTCTTGCAGATTGATCGGTATAGATCAACATATATATGGAGACTAGTGGCCATAGTCTACCCAAAGAAGTAAGCTCTAGGTTCAGTGAGAGACCCTGTTTCAAAAAAGCTTAGGTGGAAAAAAAATGTAGACCTCTGAAGTCCACATAGGCATTGAAACATGCACACTGCCCAAACTCAAACCCTTCCTCGAGCACAGAAAACTTTATTAAATGATGCTAAGCAGCCGGGTGTGGTGGTACACGCCTTTAATAATCCCAGCACTAAGGAGGCAGAGCCAGACAGATTTCTGAGTTCAAGGCCAGCCTGGTGTACAGAGTGAGGTCCAGGACAGCCAGAGCTATACAGAGAAACCCTGTCTCAAAGAACCAAAAAAAAAAAAAAAAAAAAAAGATGCTAAGCATTGTAGTGAATAGCTTTGTTCCCATGATGGTGAGGCAGAAAAATCATAAGTTTAAGACTAGCTTGAGGCCAGATAGCCTTCTCAATTCTCCATTTAAAAAATACTAAGGATTTTTAGAACACATATTTACTAAACACATAGGGCTACATGCCAAAGGAAGCGCTAGCCTGCTTAGGAAAGAGTCTCCATCATAGCACAGATGCCTTCTCTGAACCAAGGTTCCTGGCATGAGCATCATGTGTTGTGTAACTACTGAGACATCTTTCAGGACCCCTTTAGTGCACGAGTTTTACTTTTGCTCACATTATACTTGGGGAGGGGGTGCTTAGGAGTTTCTCATGTTTTATGGAAATCATCATTCACCTACAGTGCTGGGACTACTACTATATAGTTTTAATTTCATTTTGTGGATACCTGCACTTTACATAGCATACCCACTGTTGAAGGCTCATGGAGGTGAAAGGTCAACTTTGGGAGTAAGTGCTCCCTGCTTCCATCATGTAGGTCTCATGCATGGATCAAAGTCAGACTGGTAAGCTTGGCTACAGTTATGCTTTGCATGGTGAGCAATCTTGGCTACACATATTTTAAAATGAACAAAACAATGAGGAAAAAATACCAAAAGGTGTGGTATTATTATTATTTATTACTACATGATTATTCAGACACAAAGAAACACAATGGCTAGGTTCAGGAATCATGAACAAAATAGAGTTCCCCACTGGACATTTATAATGCAATCCTTCAGGGGAGGACAGAGACTTGTCTATCTCCTAGAGATCTTTATATGTAGGTGGCCAACAGAGCTTGGGAGCCCTAATGAATAGCATCCTACAGTGAAGGTGCCTGCAAGCTGAGCATGGTGGCATTTATCAGTGACTTCAGCATCATGGAGAAGAAAAAAGCATGAGTTCAAGTCCAGCATGGGCTAATATGACACTGTTAAGTAGAAAGAAAGACTGGAAGAATATCCTTTAGAGAGAGAACACACCGTTCCCATCTATTCCTGGACAAATCCACATTTTGAAATGCACAACTGTATGATTCCATTAGTCATTTCTCCTCACACGTCCACTCTAAAGATGTCACAGTCAGCCACTCTGTCTCTAATACATTGATCAATGTCAGAAGACATGTGTTCAGGAACACCTTGATCGTAGACTTGTCCTTAGACTTTCATTTCTCAGTTACCAAACGAATCCTCCTCCTATTTACTGGCAACAATGGCAAAGTCTGGTCTCCAGACCATATGTACAGCGCTGTGAACATATAAGGCATAACTGAGAGGCAAAACAGATAGAGTGGGGCTGCCTAACAGTGCAAAGTATGTTCATGAGCTCAGAAGAAAGCTGGACAATTCTCTCTGGTCTAAGAACAAAACCGGTTTCATAGCACTCCAGAGGAGCAGGATAAAGCTCCATGATCAGCTGGCTTAGGTTGGCTGTGTGATGCAGAAGGTTCGTTAGGACAGGCATGGAGATGTCATTGTCACAGAAGTTGACCTCGATGAGCTGAGAGCACTTATTCAGGGCAGGGATAAAAGCGCTGACCTGAGAGTCTGTCATCCTACAATGTTCTAATTCCAAGGTCTTCAGAGTGTTTGCAACATTTTCTAGGAAAATTCCGAGAGGCACAAGACTCAGATCATGCAAAATGACACCTGCCAAATGCAGATGTTTGAGATGATGGAGACTCTGACACTGGGCAAAGGACTCCATGTCTGACTGTGAGTACTTGCAGAGAGCAATTGACAGGAACTCCAGCGGAGTCTTCAGACACCTAAGGAGAGACTAGAGGGTTAGTTTGGTATAGAGTGACAAGGCTAACCTAGAGTAGGAGAGACCACATGTCCTGAATCAGTGTCACCACAGGATGGCAGCGAGCATCCAGTGCAACCTGTTAGGGTCACCCAACTCAAGTCCCACCATTCTAGGCTGTGACCAGTCACCATCATGATAAGACTTGATCATTATTGTTACATCTGCCATGGCCCCTAGTCTATATGGGAAACAGAAAATGTTTGCTGTGGAATCAGAAAGAACTCTTACTCCTTCCTTACACGAGCAATTCATTCATGTGGCCAGTGAGAAAGTAGAGGCCAGCCAGGTCGAGATGCTGGAGACTGTTGAGTTTGGAGAACTGAGAAATGAACTTGGTGACACTCTTCTCCTTTATGTCTGTTGATGTACATAGAAAAGTGAAGAGTTTCTCGTGGACTAGTGTTAGATGGAGTTTACGAAGATTCTTGATCTGACCAAGGCAAGGTGCAAAGCTTGCCAGTGTGGACAGAGTCCAGTCTATATGCAATTCCAACTCCTCAATGCAATATGGTTGGAAAATCTGCAAGATCTTCCTGACAGTGTGCAAAGGCAATTCCCTAATTTGCATCTTCACACAGCACAGGTTCAGGGAACCTCTTCTCTCCTGTGCCCACTGCAAGAAGTAAGTTTGATGTTCCTCTAGATCAAACTGAAGGCAAAGGTCAGTGACCACCTTTAAACGTCGCCTCAGTGCATAACTATGAGGGCGTGTTGCTTTCTGCTTTTGACACACTGTCTCTGCTGAGCCGTCTCCATCCTCTGGTCCAGCTGAAACATCCCAGAAGTGATGGTGCACATTTCTCAGGTCCAGCACTTGAAGCTTCCTCTTTCTGTGGGTAAAATAGATAGAAATGTAGGAAGATACAAAAGACCAAAAACATTAGCCAGCTTTTTCTAGGCATCTTTCTTGTCAGCTGTTCACTGTTCTGCTCTGTCTCCTACAGATTTAAGTTTCCAGTGCTGGGTCTCCACATAGCAACTCAAGCCTCTGGGCAAGGGCTCTCTGCCTTAACTGCATCTGCAGATCTGCCCTGCTTCCTCCATTTATTACTCTGAACTTCCACTGATCCTGTTTCTATTACTCGGTAGAGACACAGGGCCATGTATCTACATGGGCTCTAAGCTGTACTTCATACTTAATGGACATTTGTTGACAGGATTCAACAACTGTCCAGGACACTGCAGCTCTTCAAGATTATACCAACATAAACCTCTGATCTACTTTGACTCCAATTTCCATGAGCCCAGATGTCCTTCTCCTTACACTTAAATATAAGCCATTTAGCATTACATAGTTCTTGTTTACCTTGGGTGAAAATTTCCTGTCAGCTGCATGTCTACACCATCCAGCACAGCTTGCAATATTGTCATGTCAGGGACGTTCATCAGTGCCCCCACAGGGAGGCAAGGTAAAGGCCAGGCTCCCACCATTTCCTTCAGTATCTTCGTGTGTCTGCCAGTGAAGGCTGCCTTGAAGAGTGGTGGGAACAACTCCCTGGGCAGTTCCTGCAGAGCATTGATGGCCAAGGCTTCATTCTTCGCCAGGCTCTGTACTGCCAAGCTCAGGAGTGTGGGTGGAGCCTGGAAGCTCATCCTGATGAATCTGTACAATGAATAGACCTGTTGAAGCATCCAGAAATACAATTTTCAAGATCGTCTTAGGAATCTTTACATTCCTGCATCAAAGGAACCACCAAAGTGCCAGAATCCCTGCTTTGGCCACATTGTGGAACTCAATGTGTCCTGTTTTAAGATCTGGTGGTTACAAAGCCAAACTCTTATCACTCTCTACATATCGGGTCTCTTATAAGAATCTACATGACTGCACAAATTAACCATTGACACATGAGGTAACTACCACTGGTCCTTGCTCCTCTGAATCTCATTCCTCTTTGGAAAGGGCAAGCAGTCTGATCAGCATCTTTTTGTGGCAAAACATGCATTGTTCACCTTTCTGCCTTTGAAGTGCCTCAAAGAAATGCATTGCCATTGGGTGGTGGTAACACATAACTTTGTTTTCAACACTCAAGAGGCAGAGGCAAAGAGGTCTGTTAGTTTGAGGCCAGCTTAGTCTGCAGAGCTAGTTCTAGGACAGCTAATGCTACAAAAAGGAACCATGTATGGAAAACTAAAAACAAAGCAGGGATGGAAGGAAGGAAGGAAGGAAGGAAGGAAGGAAGAAAGAAAGAAAGAAAGAAAGAAAGAAAGAAAGAAAGAAAGAAAGAAAGAAAGAAAGAAAGAAAGAAAGAAAGAAAGAAAGAAAGAAAGAAAGAAAGAAAGAAAGAAAGAAAAAGTGCCCAAGGGTCTGGTAGGTAACTCAGCCAGACCCTGTCTGAAATGTAAAGCCAAACCAAGACTGATATCTTTCCTCAAAGCAACTCTAAAACCATGACTGAATGAGAGGACCCAGAAAGACTGAGCCTGAGGTGGCCATGCCAGTGCTTGGAGGCTACAAGGAAGGGCATTTCCCATATTATATTGAGGTACAGGAAAAGAAAGGCTTTAGGAAAAACATGTAGATTTGTATACTTTTTAAAATACGGTATTGCATAGAGTGGAGGTTAGAGTGAAATTGAGCACACTTCCAAACCTTTGTAGTCTAAGGTTGCCCCGCCTCACCATGTTCCTAACTGTCACTGGGAGGGTTAGACTATAAGTACCCAAAGAGCTGAAAGGGTTTTCCGCTTTATAGGAGGAACAACAATATAAACTTAATAGTACCCCCAGAAATCCTTGGGACTAAGCCACCAACCAAAGAAAACACATGGAGAGACTCGTGTCTATAGCTGCAATTGTAGCAAAGGATGGCCTAGTTGGTCATCAATGGGAGGAGAGACCCTTGGTCTTGTGAAGGTTCCATGCCCCAGTACAGGAGAATGCCAGGGCCAGGAATCATGAGTGCATGGGTTGGGGAACAGGGGGAGTGGTGAAGAGATAGGGAATTTTCAGAGAGGAAACTAGGAAAGGGGATAAAATTTGAAATGTAAATAAAGAAAATATCTAATATAAAAAGGAATATTCAGTTTTAGCTACAACACCTGGCTAGTGCACTTTGCTTTAAAATACTGCATAGATAACAGGTGTGGTGGTAGGAGCCTCTAATATCAGCACTTCAGAGGAGGAGTAAGGAGGATTCTGGGGATACCTAAGCTACATATTATACTTTCATGCCTGTCCTGGGGAGTAGATTTCAAACAATATATGATAGGAAATGTCTTGATAGAGGTGGTTTGGTAGTGGGGTTTTTGGTGGTTTGAATATGGTTGGGTTTGTCTCCTGGGGTTAAAGATATGTACCACCACTCCTGGGCCTAAGCTTTTCATGATCACTGTTTTTCAAGATATAGATCAAAAGATTGTGTCTTCCAGGCTCAAGATCTGGATGACAAGCGTGCCCTCCATTTCTAGATTATACGTCTTTCCAGATTTAAACTCTAAATTACTCCTTGTTCAACTACAAATACAAATGGTAAGATTAGCTGAGTGGGATCTTGCCCTGAGATCACCACTTCCTTAAGCTCTTTATCTCCTTCAGCACAGGATTAAGTTCCATTTCATGTCCTGGTGTCCCTTTATTATTGCTTGTACATAAATATATATATATATATATATATATATATATATATATATATATATATATATATATTTACATACATATATATTTCCTTTCTAAGCTTTCTATATTTGATTTAAAAAATGTTCTTCATGATAGAAAGCTAGAAGACAAAGTCTATGCTAGCCTTTGCTGATATTTCCTTTGTCAATGCAATTAATCTGATTCTCTTCACTTTAGTCTTAGCCTCAGGCAGTCTCTTCAGACAAAGGCAAAAGACAGCCACATCCTTCACAAAAAACACCACATACTATAATTCTTCTCCACTGAAACCTCTTATGCCAAGTCTGCACAGTTCAAATCCCTCTCAACAACCAACTCGTCCGTATTCCTACTAGGATAGCCTATTAAGCTCCACTGAAAATATTCCGTGATTTTCCAAATCCAAAGGCCTAAATTCCACACTCTTCCAAGCAAAAGCATGGTCAGACATAACACAACAATACCCTGTTAGCAACTTTGGATCTTTAGTTTATGCTGCTGTGAATAGAAACCATGAACAAGGCAACCCTTATCAAAACAACATTTAATTGGGTCTGGCTTACAACTTCAGAGGTTCCATCCATCGTCATCAAAATGGGAGCATGTCAGTGTCCAGGCAGGCATGGTTCAGGAGGAGCTGGAAGTTCTACATCTTCATTTGAAGAACACTTGCAGAAGACTGGCTCCCATGTGGTTAGGAAGAGGGACAAAGGCACATCTCCTAATAGTGCTACTCCCTGGGTCAAGCAAATTTAAATGCCCCCAGGGTTTGATCCCATTAGACCAGTACTCTAATTCTGAGCCACTTTTATAGGTCATCTATTTGATTTTTTTTTAATTTAATGCATAGTCAAGGAATATTTATGCAGCCATGTCCAGCCTGGAACTGGGATTGTCTGTGCTCAGGGCTATAATTTGGTTTTTTCCAGACAGGGTTTCTCTGTATAGCCCTGGCTGTCCTGGAACTCACTTTGTAGACCAGGTTGGCCTTGAACTCAGAAATCTGCCTGTCTCTGCCCCCCCCCCACCAAGTGCTGGGATTAAAGGCGTGCACCAACACTACCGGCTATGACTATAATTCTTGTTCCCAAGTGATGCTGGTGTGTCCTACCTGGATCCCCTCTACAAGTTTTTTGGTTTGGTTTGTTTTGTTTTTTTAATTCCAGTATTACACAATATCATGTCAAACAACCAAGGCTATAATAACACATTACTAAAACTCCAGTTCACAGAGTAGCTGAGACAGGTGGGTTGAAATACAAAACTATTAGTAGTTCACATATCTATGTGTAAGCTACAGTTAGGAGCAAAGTTCAATTCAACCAACTGCAAAGCCTTAATCGATGAAACATAGTTGAAGCAATTCCAAAGGATTTAAACTATAAGCAGATCCTATCTTGAATTGCCTATCTTGAATGAGCCTAGGAGGCTGTCCAGAGCCAGAAGAATCTGAAGATCAAGGCTAGCCTTTCGATTTGGGACACTGTCCCAAAAATACTCAAATGAACCTATTAACATGAAAGTTCCAGTGCAATGTAGGTTTCTCAATAACACCAAACCTAATGTAATCATCACCACCACCACCATCATCATCATTGGAGGGAGAGCAACCAGAATTTGCCCTATTTTATTTTAAGCCCAGCATCTTGAAATGTCCAGACTGTGAGAGGCCTCCTGGTGGAGGAGAGTGATCAGTGACTTACCTGATCAGAAATCCGCATCTATTCTCAGCAGGGTCAGGAAGAAACTGTGCACTCCTGGACTCTGAGTGCCTTAACCCTTTTATACTGCTTTTCTCTCGCACCCACCTTACGTAGCTCCACCCCCTACCCACCCCCAGCACAAGATTCAATCTACTGGATCTTTATGATTGAATTTTTTTTATTCAATCATAGTTATTTGTGTGAACTCAAAAATAAAGTAAAATAGAAAGTGAAGAATGGGGGCTGGAGAGATGGCTCAGTGATTAAGAGCACTGACTGCTCTTCTGGAGGTCCTGAGTTCAAATCCCAGCAACCACATGGTGGTTCACAACCACCTATTATGAGATCTGATGCCTTCTTTGGGTGTGTCTGGAGACAGCTACAGTGTACTTACACATAATAATAAGTAAATGAATCTTTAAAGGAGGAAAGAAAGTGAAGAGCCCACTGATTGAATTGTTCATTGTGTGTTTACATACTCAAATGTGTGAGGGTTTTCGTTTTTTGTGCTTTTTGAGTGTAAATGTGCTATTTATTTCAGTTTCCATGATTCCTTTGCATGTGTATTTCAGTATGTGTGTTTGTTTGAAGTTGACCTCAGTGGTTCACTTCTGACAGAGTAAATCTTTATCATTGAGTTGTCTTACTGGACCCATGTAATTTAATCAGGAAGTTTATTATTTTTGTCAACAATTCACTTATTTTATTGGGGACCTGGTATGGCTTGAGAAAATGGATTATGGGAAGCTCTTCATGTAGATCAAATTGTCCATACACAGAGTAATCCAGCTGCCTTTGCCTCCTGAGTGCTGAGATGATAAGTATGAGGCCTCATGCCTGCATGTTTAAGGTTTTTGTTTTTTAAATAGCCCGGAGTAGCATGTGATCAACTCCTTTCACAAAGCTGGCCAAGAACTTCCTTTGGCCCCTCTGGTTCAACACCCAAGCTGGCTCAACACTAGATCTTCAATATGGTCATGTGAGAAATCAAATCTCAAAGAAATATCTGTCGGTCATTCTGTGATGCTTGCCATCCTGAGAAGTGCCTGAGGGTGGATTGAGTCCCATTCCCTTGTGGTCACTGACTGAAGCAGAAGAACAGCTTAATAGTGCTATGAGGTCCACAGGTGCTCAGCCAGTAATCTCCTTACCCTATTCACACCTCCAGGATTCTGGACCTCCCCTTGGCAGCTTTTCTAGGGCTTTTTGTTGCTGTTTCCTAGACAGGTCCTATGAATACCATCATGGAATTTGTTCTCTGATTAAGGCTTATGAAGAGTAGCATAGCAAGATGAGAAAGCAAAAATAATAAAATATATGATTTGAGTATTAAAGGGGCACAAGGAAGTGAAATGGAACTGAATCCTGTGTTCAAGGATATTGAATTGAATTAAGGGAGTAGTGACCTTGGGTCAAGATCTCACCCCAAAAATTTGAGTATTGGTAGTACAATCCTTTAATCCCAGGAGACAAAGACAAGCAGATCTCTTGAGTTCCCCACCAGCCTAGAACAAAGCAAGTTCTAGGTGAAAAACAAACAAAAACAAAAAACAAAAAAACAAAAAAATCAACTTAAACGCAGGTTTGGTGGAACACACCTTCAACCCCAGTGGTTAGGAAACATGCATGCAGACCTCTGAGTTCAGTCAGTCTACGAAGCACATTACAGGAGAGCCAAGACGTAGTGAAAAAGTTGCAAAACAGAAAGCTGTTGATAACGTAATAGAACTGAGATACCAACACTTTAATTCAGATTCTGTTTTTGAGAACATGACCTAAGTTTGAACTCAGGTAGACTAGCATACTGGTATCTAGCATTAGTTTCCAACATGGCCCTCAACAAAACCTGAGCCTAACTCCAGTCCCTAGGCTGATCCCCAACAAGGGCAGAATTTCCAGGTTACAACTCACAACAAGATCAGTGTCTCCTGATTATTCCCACAATAAACCTGCACCCAAGGTTACAAGCCCACCTCCTGTCTAATGGCCACCCATGCAGAAGGGAGCAGAAATCAAGTTTATGAAATGACTCCCAGTACCAGCCAATTATGTTAAATGCCACAGTGGCTTTCCAATTAGATGGTTGCACACATACTCTCTGTTTGCTGTTGACTATAAAGCTTTACCCCAGTAGACATTCGGACTCCTCCACCACCAAAAACATCCTGGTGCATTGGCAGGGCCTGAGCAAACTCGAATAGAATAAGACTCTGCTGTGAATTGCATCAGATTGGCTCCTGTGTGTCTTGGGGGATCACTAACATTTCCCTGGCACAACATTTTGGTGTGTTGGCCGGGAATTTCCCCATTACAACAATACTATCCATCTGGAGGGTCTTAAAGCTGGCAAAACTGGTCTAGGAGTTTGTGTTTTTATGTTTGTAGCACTGTGTTAAACTCCGAGCTTAATCCCTGTCTGAGAGCTGAAGTGTCTGAGCTTTCTTTGTGAGATCTGTAGAGTAGAATGGAGCAAGTTTGTGCAGAGGTAAATGTGGAACCCATCAGGCCATGAAGAGATAATTTATTTGTGTGGAACCTGGTGGCTTGTGTTGCCATGGTGATTGTTCTAGGTTTGAGCGGTGCTGAGGAATCTATCTGAGTGTCAGAAATGTGACACTATGTGGTCTGAGCAGGTGATTACTTGCAAAATGGTGCAAAAGCTTGTGACTTATGTGGTGACTAATTTGTCTGAATGTTAGAAACTTTCTGTGAGATCTACAGAGTGTAAAGAAAGCTTGTTTCCACAGCCAGTTAGGATAGACGTATCTGGAAGCCAAGGAAGGCTACAGCAGGGCCAGAAGTACTGAGTCTTGGTCTGGGGTATAAGTGGGCTCAGGTGTACCAGGAGATGTCCACCAATCTGGTTCTGATTTTCTGGGTGTGTACCACTTTCTGGATGTTTCTCATTTCTGCCTGATAGAGAAAAGCTTGGACTTGTGTTTTAGGTGTCATAGAGAGATCTTTTTATGAGTGACGCTTTCTAGTTTTTTCTTGTTTCTGCTTGAATGACAGGGAAAGTGACATCTTGGTTCCGGGACTCCGCCTAGACTACTCTGCACAGGGGAGAATGTGGACTACAGAAGCTAACAGCTTCTGTGACAGGCTGAAGCAACACAGCTTCTAGGACAGGTCCTGTTTTGGGCCTTCATCATTGGCCAGGAGGGAGGTCCGAATGCCAGATATCTGTGCACCTTCCCTGTAAGAGGAGAGCTTGCCTGCAGAGAGTGCTCTGAGCACTGAAACTCTGAAGAGAAATCTAGTTTCACAGGTCTACTGATAGAGGCTAACAGAATCACGAGAGGAACAATCTCTAACCAGAGACAACTAAATCAACTAACTCCAGAGATTACCAGGTGGCAAAAGGTAATCCAAAACACCATCAGATCCTTCCACAAAAGGCTATACTCAACAAAACTGCAGAACCTTGATGAAATGGATAAGTTTCTAGACAGATACCAGGTACCAAAGTTAAATCAAGATCAGGTTAATGATCTAAACAGTACTATATCCCCTAAAGAAATAGAAGCAGTCATTAATAGTCTCCCAACCAGAAAAAGCCCAGGACCAGATGGGTTTAGTGCAGAGTTCTATCAGACCTTCAAAGAAGATCTAAGCCAAGTTCCTCACAAACTATTCCACAAAATAGAAACAGAAGGTTCTCTACCCAACTCATTCTTTGAAGCCACAATTACTCTGATACCTAAACCACAAAAAGACCCAACAAAGATAGAGAACTTCAGACTAATTTCCCATATGAATATCGATGCAAAAATCCTCATTAAAGTTCTTGCTAACTGAATCCAAGAACAAATCAAAACAATCATCCATCCTGACCAAGTAGGATACATCCCAGGGATGCAGGGATGGTTCAATATACGGAAATTCATCAACGTAATCCAGTTTATAAACAAACCCAAAGACAAAAAACACATGATCATCTCCTTAGATGCTGAGAAAGCATTTGACAAAATCCAACACCCATTCATGATAAAAGGCTTGGAAAGATCAGGAATTCAAGGCCCACACCTAAACATGATCAAAGCAATCTATAGCAAACCAGTAGCCAACATCAAAGTAAATGATGAGAAGCTGGAAGCAATCGCACTAAAATCAGGGACTAGACAAGGATGCCCACATTCTCCCTACCTATTCAACATTGTACTTGAAGTCCTTGCCAGAGCAATTCTACAACAAAAGGAGAGTAAGGGGATGCCAATTAGAAAGGAAAGAATCAAAATATCACTTTTTGCAGATGATATGATAGTATATATAAGCGACCCTATAAATTCCACCAGAGAACTCCTAAGCCTGAGAAACAGCTTCAATCAAGTAGTTGGATATAAAATTAACTCAAACAAGTCAATGGCCTTTCTGTACACAAAGGATAAACAGGCTGAGAAAGAAATTATGGAAACAACACCTTCTCAATAGTCACAAATAATATAAAATACCTTGGCGTGACTCTAACTAAGAAAGTGAAAGATCTGTATGATAAGAACTTCAAGTCTCTGAAGAAAGAAATTAAAGAAGATCTCAGAAGATGGAAAGATCTCCCATGCTCATGGATTGGCAGGATCAATATAGTAAAAATGGCTATCTTGCCAAAAGCAATCTACAGATTCAATGAAATCAGCATCAAAATTCCAACTCAATTCTTCAACGAATTAGAAAGGGCAATCTGCAAATTCATCTGGAATAACAAAAAACCTAGGATACTGTATTAGTCAGGGTTCTCTAGAGTCACAGAACTTATGAATAGTTTCTATATAGTAAAAGAATTTATTGATGACTTACAGTCAGCAGCCCAATTCCCAACAATGGTTCAGTCGCAGCTGTGAATGGAAGTCCAAGGATCTAGCAGTTACTCAGTCTCACACAGCAAGCAGGCGAAGAAGCAAGAGCTCGACTCCCTTCTTCCAATGTCCTAATATAGTCTCCAGCAGAAGGTGTAGTCCAGATTAAAGGTGTGTTCCACCACACCTTTAATCCAGATAAAAGGTGTGGCCCAGATTAAAGGTGTGTTCCTTAAACTCGGAGATTTAATCTTCTGGGATCCATAGCCACTATGGCTCAAGCTCTCCATACCAAGATCCAGATAAGGATCTCCAAGCCTCCAGATAAGGGTCACTGGTGAGCCTTCCAATTCTGGATTGTAGTTCGTTCCATATATAGTCAAGTTGACAACCAGGAATAGCCACTACAGATACCAAAAACTTTTCTCAAGGATAAAAAAGCCTCTGGTGAAATCACCATGCCTGACCTAAAGCTTTACTACAGAGCAATTGTGATAAAATCGGCATGGTACTGGTATAGCAACAGACAAGTAGACCAATGGAATAGAATTGAAGACCCAGAAATGAACCCACACACCTATGGTCACTTGATCTTTAACAAGCAATCAAAAAACATCCAGTGGAAAATGGACAGCATTCTCAACAAATGGTGCTGACTCAACTGGCGGTTATCATATAGAAGAATGTGAATTGATCCATTCCTATCTCCTTGTACTAAGGTCAAATCTAAGTGGATTAAGGAACTCCACATAAAACCAGAGACACTGAACCTCATAGAGGAGAAAGTAGGGAAAACCCTCGAAGATATGGGTACAGGGGGAAAATTCCTGAATAGGACTGCAGTGGCTTGTGCTGTAAAATCAAGAATCAACAAGTGGGACCTCATAAAATTACAAAGCTTCTGCAAGGCAAAAGACACCATCCATAAGACAAAGAGGCCACCAAGAGATGTAGAAAGTATCTTTACCTATCCTAAATCAGATAGGGGATTAATATCCAATATATATAAAGAACTCAAGAAGGTGGACTCCAGAAAATCAAATAAACCCATTAAAAAATGGGGCTCAGAGCTAAACAAAGAATTCTCACCTGAGGAATACCAAATGGCTGAGAAGCACCTGAAAAAATGTTCAACATCCTTAATCGTCAGGGAAATGCAAATCAAAACAAACCTGAGATTCCACCTCACACCAGTCAGAATGGCTAAGATAAAAAAAATATCAGGTGACAGCAGCTGATGGTGAGGATGTGAAGAAAGAAGAACACTCCACCATTGTTGGTTAGATTGTAAGCTTGTACAACCACTCTGGAAATCAGTCTCAGAAAATTAATCATAGTACTACCGGAGGATCCTGCAATACCTCTCCTGGGCATATAACAGAAGCTGTTCCAACCAGTAAGAAGGACACATGCTCCACTATGTTCATAGCAGCCTTATTTATAATAGCCAGAAGCTGGAAAGAACCCAGATGCCCCTCAACAGAGGAATGGATACAGAAAATGTGGTACATTTACACAATGGAGTACTACTCAGCAATTTAAAAGAATGAATTTATGAAATTCCTAGGCAAATGGTTGGACCTGGAGGGCATCATCCTGAGTGAGGTAACCCAATCACAAAGGAACTCACACAATATGTACTCACTGATAAGTGGATATTATCCCAGAACTTAGGATACCCATGATATAAGATACAATTTGCTAAACACATGAAACTCAAGAAGAACGAAGACCAAATGTGGACACTGTGCCCCTTCTTAGAATTGGGAACAAAACACCCATGGAAGGAGTTACAGAGACAAAGTTTGGAGCTGTGATGAAAGGATTGAAGATCTAGAGACTGCCATATCTCTGAATCCTTCCCATAATCAACTTCCAAACGCTGACACCATTGCATACACTATTAAGATTTTGCTGAAAGGACCCAGATAGAGCTGTCTCTTGTGAGACTATGCCAGGGCCTAGCAAACACAAAAGTGGATGTTCGCAGTCAGCTATTGGATGGACCATAGGACCCCCAATGGAGGAGCTAGAGAAAGTACCCAAGGAGCTAAAGGGATCTGCAACCCTATAGGAGGAACAACAATATGAACTAACCAGTACTCCCCGGTGCTCACGTCTCTACCTGCAAATGAATCAGAAAATGGCCTAGTCAGCCATCAGTGGAAAGAGAGGCCCATTAGTCGTGCAAACATTATATGCCTCAGGACAGGGGAACCTCAGGGCCAAGAAGGGAGTGGGTTGGTGGCGGAGTGGGTGGGGGAGTGTGTAGCGGACTTTTGGGATAGCATTGGAAATGTAAATGAAATAAGTACCCAATTAAAAAAAAACAGAAAAAAAAGCAAAAAAAGAAAATACCTAATAAAAAATAAAGGGAAGAACCACCACCACACAACAGATATTTGGTTTTTTTAAGATTTATTTATTTATTATATATAAGTCCACTGTAGCTGTCTTTAGACACTTTCTTCTTGCTCCAGTCCTGCTCGCTCTAGCCTAACCATTAATTATTTATTATATACATATAATAGTGCACAGTAGCTGTCTTCAGACACCCCAGAAGAGGGCATTAGACCTCATTACAGATGGTTGTGAGCTACCATGTGGTTGCTGGGATTTGAACTCAGGACCTTCAGAAGAGCAGTCAGTTCTCCTAACTACTGAGACATGTAACTCACAGATCCATCTGCCTCTGCCTCCCCAGTTAAGGATTAAAGGGATACATCATTTTGCTGGCATAAACTTGTTTTTTAAACAAAATAATCTATTTAATTATCATCCGTTATAGAATTTCTAAAAGAATTTTCATATGCCCCTGTGATCCTACTGCCTCAGCTTTCTGAGTAGCTGAGATTACAGGCTTTTGCCAACAGGACTTGTTCTTCCTTGGTCTAATGTTGGTATCATGTCCTTGACTCAAGTCATTATTTTGGTTTATTTTTATTTCAAGACATGGTCTTAATCTGTAGTCCAGGCTGATCTTGAATTCTGGATTCTCCTGCCTCTACCTCCTATGTGCTGGGATTGTAGGCATGTGTCACTATGCTTGGCTTGCTACAGCTTAACTTGGATGTTTGGGAGGTCAATCTGTGCCTTTTTCTGTTTTGTAGTTTTATATAATATGGTGTCTTTCAGCCTTGGAGTGGCTCCATTTCATAAGTGCAGGTTACTTCGTTTGTGTTCAAACACTATGATTGAAAAATTGGTCTTATCTGTGAGTAAACGTATCTTCAGTGATACATGAAATGCTGTCACCCATGAGCTGAGCAAATTGAATCAGGAATATATGCGTTGTTGGGCCTTGTGCAGAGATGATTTTAAATATTTATGTGCACGTTTTTTTGTATTATTGTTTTCTTTATTACATTTGTGCATAAAAACTACTCTGAAACTGGAGTAAAGTCTGCAGCATTAAACTGAAGTCTGCCTCATTCTTTAAGGCCTTCAAATTCCAGGTCTTGCAGATTGATCGGTATAGATCAACATATATATGGAGACTAGTGGCCATAGTCTACCCAAAGAAGTAAGCTCTAGGTTCAGTGAGAGACCCTGTTTCAAAAAAGCTTAGGTGGAAAAAAAATGTAGACCTCTGAAGTCCACATAGGCATTGAAACATGCACACTGCCCAAACTCAAACCCTTCCTCGAGCACAGAAAACTTTATTAAATGATGCTAAGCAGCCGGGTGTGGTGGTACACGCCTTTAATAATCCCAGCACTAAGGAGGCAGAGCCAGACAGATTTCTGAGTTCAAGGCCAGCCTGGTGTACAGAGTGAGGTCCAGGACAGCCAGAGCTATACAGAGAAACCCTGTCTCAAAGAACCAAAAAAAAAAAAAAAAAAAAGATGCTAAGCATTGTAGTGAATAGCTTTGTTCCCATGATGGTGAGGCAGAAAAATCATAAGTTTAAGACTAGCTTGAGGCCAGATAGCCTTCTCAATTCTCCATTTAAAAAATACTAAGGATTTTTAGAACACATATTTACTAAACACATAGGGCTACATGCCAAAGGAAGCGCTAGCCTGCTTAGGAAAGAGTCTCCATCATAGCACAGATGCCTTCTCTGAACCAAGGTTCCTGGCATGAGCATCATGTGTTGTGTAACTACTGAGACATCTTTCAGGACCCCTTTAGTGCACGAGTTTTACTTTTGCTCACATTATACTTGGGGAGGGGGTGCTTAGGAGTTTCTCATGTTTTATGGAAATCATCATTCACCTACAGTGCTGGGACTACTACTATATAGTTTTAATTTCATTTTGTGGATACCTGCACTTTACATAGCATACCCACTGTTGAAGGCTCATGGAGGTGAAAGGTCAACTTTGGGAGTAAGTGCTCCCTGCTTCCATCATGTAGGTCTCATGCATGGATCAAAGTCAGACTGGTAAGCTTGGCTACAGTTATGCTTTGCATGGTGAGCAATCTTGGCTACACATATTTTAAAATGAACAAAACAATGAGGAAAAAATACCAAAAGGTGTGGTATTATTATTATTTATTACTACATGATTATTCAGACACAAAGAAACACAATGGCTAGGTTCAGGAATCATGAACAAAATAGAGTTCCCCACTGGACATTTATAATGCAATCCTTCAGGGGAGGACAGAGACTTGTCTATCTCCTAGAGATCTTTATATGTAGGTGGCCAACAGAGCTTGGGAGCCCTAATGAATAGCATCCTACAGTGAAGGTGCCTGCAAGCTGAGCATGGTGGCATTTATCAGTGACTTCAGCATCATGGAGAAGAAAAAAGCATGAGTTCAAGTCCAGCATGGGCTAATATGACACTGTTAAGTAGAAAGAAAGACTGGAAGAATATCCTTTAGAGAGAGAACACACCGTTCCCATCTATTCCTGGACAAATCCACATTTTGAAATGCACAACTGTATGATTCCATTAGTCATTTCTCCTCACACGTCCACTCTAAAGATGTCACAGTCAGCCACTCTGTCTCTAATACATTGATCAATGTCAGAAGACATGTGTTCAGGAACACCTTGATCGTAGACTTGTCCTTAGACTTTCATTTCTCAGTTACCAAACGAATCCTCCTCCTATTTACTGGCAACAATGGCAAAGTCTGGTCTCCAGACCATATGTACAGCGCTGTGAACATATAAGGCATAACTGAGAGGCAAAACAGATAGAGTGGGGCTGCCTAACAGTGCAAAGTATGTTCATGAGCTCAGAAGAAAGCTGGACAATTCTCTCTGGTCTAAGAACAAAACCGGTTTCATAGCACTCCAGAGGAGCAGGATAAAGCTCCATGATCAGCTGGCTTAGGTTGGCTGTGTGATGCAGAAGGTTCGTTAGGACAGGCATGGAGATGTCATTGTCACAGAAGTTGACCTCGATGAGCTGAGAGCACTTATTCAGGGCAGGGATAAAAGCGCTGACCTGAGAGTCTGTCATCCTACAATGTTCTAATTCCAAGGTCTTCAGAGTGTTTGCAACATTTTCTAGGAAAATTCCGAGAGGCACAAGACTCAGATCATGCAAAATGACACCTGCCAAATGCAGATGTTTGAGATGATGGAGACTCTGACACTGGGCAAAGGACTCCATGTCTGACTGTGAGTACTTGCAGAGAGCAATTGACAGGAACTCCAGCGGAGTCTTCAGACACCTAAGGAGAGACTAGAGGGTTAGTTTGGTATAGAGTGACAAGGCTAACCTAGAGTAGGAGAGACCACATGTCCTGAATCAGTGTCACCACAGGATGGCAGCGAGCATCCAGTGCAACCTGTTAGGGTCACCCAACTCAAGTCCCACCATTCTAGGCTGTGACCAGTCACCATCATGATAAGACTTGATCATTATTGTTACATCTGCCATGGCCCCTAGTCTATATGGGAAACAGAAAATGTTTGCTGTGGAATCAGAAAGAACTCTTACTCCTTCCTTACACGAGCAATTCATTCATGTGGCCAGTGAGAAAGTAGAGGCCAGCCAGGTCGAGATGCTGGAGACTGTTGAGTTTGGAGAACTGAGAAATGAACTTGGTGACACTCTTCTCCTTTATGTCTGTTGATGTACATAGAAAAGTGAAGAGTTTCTCGTGGACTAGTGTTAGATGGAGTTTACGAAGATTCTTGATCTGACCAAGGCAAGGTGCAAAGCTTGCCAGTGTGGACAGAGTCCAGTCTATATGCAATTCCAACTCCTCAATGCAATATGGTTGGAAAATCTGCAAGATCTTCCTGACAGTGTGCAAAGGCAATTCCCTAATTTGCATCTTCACACAGCACAGGTTCAGGGAACCTCTTCTCTCCTGTGCCCACTGCAAGAAGTAAGTTTGATGTTCCTCTAGATCAAACTGAAGGCAAAGGTCAGTGACCACCTTTAAACGTCGCCTCAGTGCATAACTATGAGGGCGTGTTGCTTTCTGCTTTTGACACACTGTCTCTGCTGAGCCGTCTCCATCCTCTGGTCCAGCTGAAACATCCCAGAAGTGATGGTGCACATTTCTCAGGTCCAGCACTTGAAGCTTCCTCTTTCTGTGGGTAAAATAGATAGAAATGTAGGAAGATACAAAAGACCAAAAACATTAGCCAGCTTTTTCTAGGCATCTTTCTTGTCAGCTGTTCACTGTTCTGCTCTGTCTCCTACAGATTTAAGTTTCCAGTGCTGGGTCTCCACATAGCAACTCAAGCCTCTGGGCAAGGGCTCTCTGCCTTAACTGCATCTGCAGATCTGCCCTGCTTCCTCCATTTATTACTCTGAACTTCCACTGATCCTGTTTCTATTACTCGGTAGAGACACAGGGCCATGTATCTACATGGGCTCTAAGCTGTACTTCATACTTAATGGACATTTGTTGACAGGATTCAACAACTGTCCAGGACACTGCAGCTCTTCAAGATTATACCAACATAAACCTCTGATCTACTTTGACTCCAATTTCCATGAGCCCAGATGTCCTTCTCCTTACACTTAAATATAAGCCATTTAGCATTACATAGTTCTTGTTTACCTTGGGTGAAAATTTCCTGTCAGCTGCATGTCTACACCATCCAGCACAGCTTGCAATATTGTCATGTCAGGGACGTTCATCAGTGCCCCCACAGGGAGGCAAGGTAAAGGCCAGGCTCCCACCATTTCCTTCAGTATCTTCGTGTGTCTGCCAGTGAAGGCTGCCTTGAAGAGTGGTGGGAACAACTCCCTGGGCAGTTCCTGCAGAGCATTGATGGCCAAGGCTTCATTCTTCGCCAGGCTCTGTACTGCCAAGCTCAGGAGTGTGGGTGGAGCCTGGAAGCTCATCCTGATGAATCTGTACAATGAATAGACCTGTTGAAGCATCCAGAAATACAATTTTCAAGATCGTCTTAGGAATCTTTACATTCCTGCATCAAAGGAACCACCAAAGTGCCAGAATCCCTGCTTTGGCCACATTGTGGAACTCAATGTGTCCTGTTTTAAGATCTGGTGGTTACAAAGCCAAACTCTTATCACTCTCTACATATCGGGTCTCTTATAAGAATCTACATGACTGCACAAATTAACCATTGACACATGAGGTAACTACCACTGGTCCTTGCTCCTCTGAATCTCATTCCTCTTTGGAAAGGGCAAGCAGTCTGATCAGCATCTTTTTGTGGCAAAACATGCATTGTTCACCTTTCTGCCTTTGAAGTGCCTCAAAGAAATGCATTGCCATTGGGTGGTGGTAACACATAACTTTGTTTTCAACACTCAAGAGGCAGAGGCAAAGAGGTCTGTTAGTTTGAGGCCAGCTTAGTCTGCAGAGCTAGTTCTAGGACAGCTAATGCTACAAAAAGGAACCATGTATGGAAAACTAAAAACAAAGCAGGGATGGAAGGAAGGAAGGAAGGAAGGAAGGAAGGAAGGAAGAAAGAAAGAAAGAAAGAAAGAAAGAAAGAAAGAAAGAAAGAAAGAAAGAAAGAAAGAAAGAAAGAAAGAAAGAAAGAAAGAAAGAAAGAAAGAAAGAAAAAGTGCCCAAGGGTCTGGTAGGTAACTCAGCCAGACCCTGTCTGAAATGTAAAGCCAAACCAAGACTGATATCTTTCCTCAAAGCAACTCTAAAACCATGACTGAATGAGAGGACCCAGAAAGACTGAGCCTGAGGTGGCCATGCCAGTGCTTGGAGGCTACAAGGAAGGGCATTTCCCATATTATATTGAGGTACAGGAAAAGAAAGGCTTTAGGAAAAACATGTAGATTTGTATACTTTTTAAAATACGGTATTGCATAGAGTGGAGGTTAGAGTGAAATTGAGCACACTTCCAAACCTTTGTAGTCTAAGGTTGCCCCGCCTCACCATGTTCCTAACTGTCACTGGGAGGGTTAGACTATAAGTACCCAAAGAGCTGAAAGGGTTTTCCGCTTTATAGGAGGAACAACAATATAAACTTAATAGTACCCCCAGAAATCCTTGGGACTAAGCCACCAACCAAAGAAAACACATGGAGAGACTCGTGTCTATAGCTGCAATTGTAGCAAAGGATGGCCTAGTTGGTCATCAATGGGAGGAGAGACCCTTGGTCTTGTGAAGGTTCCATGCCCCAGTACAGGAGAATGCCAGGGCCAGGAATCATGAGTGCATGGGTTGGGGAACAGGGGGAGTGGTGAAGAGATAGGGAATTTTCAGAGAGGAAACTAGGAAAGGGGATAAAATTTGAAATGTAAATAAAGAAAATATCTAATATAAAAAGGAATATTCAGTTTTAGCTACAACACCTGGCTAGTGCACTTTGCTTTAAAATACTGCATAGATAACAGGTGTGGTGGTAGGAGCCTCTAATATCAGCACTTCAGAGGAGGAGTAAGGAGGATTCTGGGGATACCTAAGCTACATATTATACTTTCATGCCTGTCCTGGGGAGTAGATTTCAAACAATATATGATAGGAAATGTCTTGATAGAGGTGGTTTGGTAGTGGGGTTTTTGGTGGTTTGAATATGGTTGGGTTTGTCTCCTGGGGTTAAAGATATGTACCACCACTCCTGGGCCTAAGCTTTTCATGATCACTGTTTTTCAAGATATAGATCAAAAGATTGTGTCTTCCAGGCTCAAGATCTGGATGACAAGCGTGCCCTCCATTTCTAGATTATACGTCTTTCCAGATTTAAACTCTAAATTACTCCTTGTTCAACTACAAATACAAATGGTAAGATTAGCTGAGTGGGATCTTGCCCTGAGATCACCACTTCCTTAAGCTCTTTATCTCCTTCAGCACAGGATTAAGTTCCATTTCATGTCCTGGTGTCCCTTTATTATTGCTTGTACATAAATATATATATATATATATATATATATATATATATATATATATATTTACATACATATATATTTCCTTTCTAAGCTTTCTATATTTGATTTAAAAAATGTTCTTCATGATAGAAAGCTAGAAGACAAAGTCTATGCTAGCCTTTGCTGATATTTCCTTTGTCAATGCAATTAATCTGATTCTCTTCACTTTAGTCTTAGCCTCAGGCAGTCTCTTCAGACAAAGGCAAAAGACAGCCACATCCTTCACAAAAAACACCACATACTATAATTCTTCTCCACTGAAACCTCTTATGCCAAGTCTGCACAGTTCAAATCCCTCTCAACAACCAACTCGTCCGTATTCCTACTAGGATAGCCTATTAAGCTCCACTGAAAATATTCCGTGATTTTCCAAATCCAAAGGCCTAAATTCCACACTCTTCCAAGCAAAAGCATGGTCAGACATAACACAACAATACCCTGTTAGCAACTTTGGATCTTTAGTTTATGCTGCTGTGAATAGAAACCATGAACAAGGCAACCCTTATCAAAACAACATTTAATTGGGTCTGGCTTACAACTTCAGAGGTTCCATCCATCGTCATCAAAATGGGAGCATGTCAGTGTCCAGGCAGGCATGGTTCAGGAGGAGCTGGAAGTTCTACATCTTCATTTGAAGAACACTTGCAGAAGACTGGCTCCCATGTGGTTAGGAAGAGGGACAAAGGCACATCTCCTAATAGTGCTACTCCCTGGGTCAAGCAAATTTAAATGCCCCCAGGGTTTGATCCCATTAGACCAGTACTCTAATTCTGAGCCACTTTTATAGGTCATCTATTTGATTTTTTTTTAATTTAATGCATAGTCAAGGAATATTTATGCAGCCATGTCCAGCCTGGAACTGGGATTGTCTGTGCTCAGGGCTATAATTTGGTTTTTTCCAGACAGGGTTTCTCTGTATAGCCCTGGCTGTCCTGGAACTCACTTTGTAGACCAGGTTGGCCTTGAACTCAGAAATCTGCCTGTCTCTGCCCCCCCCCACCAAGTGCTGGGATTAAAGGCGTGCACCAACACTACCGGCTATGACTATAATTCTTGTTCCCAAGTGATGCTGGTGTGTCCTACCTGGATCCCCTCTACAAGTTTTTTGGTTTGGTTTGTTTTGTTTTTTTAATTCCAGTATTACACAATATCATGTCAAACAACCAAGGCTATAATAACACATTACTAAAACTCCAGTTCACAGAGTAGCTGAGACAGGTGGGTTGAAATACAAAACTATTAGTAGTTCACATATCTATGTGTAAGCTACAGTTAGGAGCAAAGTTCAATTCAACCAACTGCAAAGCCTTAATCGATGAAACATAGTTGAAGCAATTCCAAAGGATTTAAACTATAAGCAGATCCTATCTTGAATTGCCTATCTTGAATGAGCCTAGGAGGCTGTCCAGAGCCAGAAGAATCTGAAGATCAAGGCTAGCCTTTCGATTTGGGACACTGTCCCAAAAATACTCAAATGAACCTATTAACATGAAAGTTCCAGTGCAATGTAGGTTTCTCAATAACACCAAACCTAATGTAATCATCACCACCACCACCATCATCATCATTGGAGGGAGAGCAACCAGAATTTGCCCTATTTTATTTTAAGCCCAGCATCTTGAAATGTCCAGACTGTGAGAGGCCTCCTGGTGGAGGAGAGTGATCAGTGACTTACCTGATCAGAAATCCGCATCTATTCTCAGCAGGGTCAGGAAGAAACTGTGCACTCCTGGACTCTGAGTGCCTTAACCCTTTTATACTGCTTTTCTCTCGCACCCACCTTACGTAGCTCCACCCCCTACCCACCCCCAGCACAAGATTCAATCTACTGGATCTTTATGATTGAATTTTTTTTATTCAATCATAGTTATTTGTGTGAACTCAAAAATAAAGTAAAATAGAAAGTGAAGAATGGGGGCTGGAGAGATGGCTCAGTGATTAAGAGCACTGACTGCTCTTCTGGAGGTCCTGAGTTCAAATCCCAGCAACCACATGGTGGTTCACAACCACCTATTATGAGATCTGATGCCTTCTTTGGGTGTGTCTGGAGACAGCTACAGTGTACTTACACATAATAATAAGTAAATGAATCTTTAAAGGAGGAAAGAAAGTGAAGAGCCCACTGATTGAATTGTTCATTGTGTGTTTACATACTCAAATGTGTGAGGGTTTTCGTTTTTTGTGCTTTTTGAGTGTAAATGTGCTATTTATTTCAGTTTCCATGATTCCTTTGCATGTGTATTTCAGTATGTGTGTTTGTTTGAAGTTGACCTCAGTGGTTCACTTCTGACAGAGTAAATCTTTATCATTGAGTTGTCTTACTGGACCCATGTAATTTAATCAGGAAGTTTATTATTTTTGTCAACAATTCACTTATTTTATTGGGGACCTGGTATGGCTTGAGAAAATGGATTATGGGAAGCTCTTCATGTAGATCAAATTGTCCATACACAGAGTAATCCAGCTGCCTTTGCCTCCTGAGTGCTGAGATGATAAGTATGAGGCCTCATGCCTGCATGTTTAAGGTTTTTGTTTTTTAAATAGCCCGGAGTAGCATGTGATCAACTCCTTTCACAAAGCTGGCCAAGAACTTCCTTTGGCCCCTCTGGTTCAACACCCAAGCTGGCTCAACACTAGATCTTCAATATGGTCATGTGAGAAATCAAATCTCAAAGAAATATCTGTCGGTCATTCTGTGATGCTTGCCATCCTGAGAAGTGCCTGAGGGTGGATTGAGTCCCATTCCCTTGTGGTCACTGACTGAAGCAGAAGAACAGCTTAATAGTGCTATGAGGTCCACAGGTGCTCAGCCAGTAATCTCCTTACCCTATTCACACCTCCAGGATTCTGGACCTCCCCTTGGCAGCTTTTCTAGGGCTTTTTGTTGCTGTTTCCTAGACAGGTCCTATGAATACCATCATGGAATTTGTTCTCTGATTAAGGCTTATGAAGAGTAGCATAGCAAGATGAGAAAGCAAAAATAATAAAATATATGATTTGAGTATTAAAGGGGCACAAGGAAGTGAAATGGAACTGAATCCTGTGTTCAAGGATATTGAATTGAATTAAGGGAGTAGTGACCTTGGGTCAAGATCTCACCCCAAAAATTTGAGTATTGGTAGTACAATCCTTTAATCCCAGGAGACAAAGACAAGCAGATCTCTTGAGTTCCCCACCAGCCTAGAACAAAGCAAGTTCTAGGTGAAAAACAAACAAAAACAAAAAACAAAAAAACAAAAAAATCAACTTAAACGCAGGTTTGGTGGAACACACCTTCAACCCCAGTGGTTAGGAAACATGCATGCAGACCTCTGAGTTCGATCTTGGTCCGAGACCCGCCGAACTTAGGAAATTAGTCTGAACAGGTGAGAGGGTGCGCCAGAGAACCTGACAGCTTCTGGAACAGGCAGAAGCACAGAGGCGCTGAGGCAGCACCCTGTGTGGGCCGGGGACAGCCGGCCACCTTCCGGACCAGAGGACAGGTGCCCGCCCGGCTGGGGAGGCGACCTAAGCCACAGCAGCAGCGGTCGCCATCTTGGTCCGGGACCCGCCGAACTTAGGAAATTAGTCTGAACAGGTGAGAGGGTGCGCCAGAGAACCTGACAGCTTCTGGAACAGGCAGAAGCACAGAGGCGCTGAGGCAGCACCCTGTGTGGGCCGGGGACAGCCGGCCACCGTCCGGACCGGAGGACAGGTGCCCGCCCGGCTGGGGAGGCGGCCTAAGCCACAGCAGCAGCGGTCGCCATCTTGGTCCGAGACCCGCCGAACTTAGGAAATTAGTCTGAACAGGTGAGAGGGTGCGCCAGAGAACCTGACAGCTTCTGGAACAGGCAGAAGCACAGAGGCGCTGAGGCAGCACCCTGTGTGGGCCGGGGACAGCCGGCCACCTTCCGGACCGGAGGACAGGTGCCCACCCGGCAGGGGAGGCGGCCTAAGCCACAGCAGCAGCGGTCGCCATCTTGGTCCCGGGACTCCAAGGAACTTAGGAATTTAGTCTGCTTAGGTGAGAGTCTGTACCACCTGGGAACTGCCAAAGCAACACAGTGTCTGAGAAAGGTCCTGTTTTGGGCCTTCTTCTTCGGCCACGAGGAGGCCCAAATACAAGATATCTGCGCACCTTCCCTGTAAGAGAGCTTGCCAGCAGAGAGTGCTCTGAGCACTGAAACTCAGAGGAGAGAATCTGTCTCCCAGGTCTGCTGATAGACGGTAACAGAATCACCAGAAGAACAATCTCTAAACAGAGTCAACTATAACTACTAACTCCAGAGATTACCAGATGGCGAAAGGTAAACGGAGGAATCTTACTAACAGGAACCAAGACCACTCACCATCACCAGAACCCAGCACACCCACTTCGCCCAGTCCAGGGAACCCCAACACACCTGAGAACCTAGACCTAGATTTAAAAGCATATCTCATGATGATGGTAGAGGACATCAAGAAGGACTTTAATAAATCACTTAAAGAAATACAGGAGAACACTGCTAAAGAGTTACAAGTCCTTAAAGAAAAACAGGAAAACACAATCAAACAGGTAGAAGTCCTTACAGAAAAAGAGGAAAAAACATACAAACAGGTGATGGAAATGAACAAAACCATACTAGACCTAAAAAGGGAAGTAGACACAATAAAGAAAACTCAAAGCGAGGCAACACTAGAGATAGAAACCCTAGGAAAGAAATCTGGAACCATAGATTTGAGCATCAGCAACAGAATACAAGAGATGGAAGAGAGAATCTCAGGTGCAGAAGATTCCATAGAGAACATCGGCACAACAATCAAAGAAAATGGAAAATGCAAAAAGATCCTAACTCAAAATATCCAGGAAATCCAGGACACAATAAGAAGACCAAACGTACGGATAATAGGAGTGGATGAGAATGAAGATTTTCAACTCAAAGGTCCAGCAAACATCTTCAACAAAATTATTGAAGAAAACTTCCCAAATCTAAAGAATGAGATGCATATGAACATACAAGAAGCCTACAGAACTCCAAATAGACTGGACCAGAAAAGAAATTCCTCCCGACACATAATAATCAGAACATCAAATGCACTAAATAAAGATAGAATACTAAAAGCAGTAAGGGAAAAAGGTCAAGTAACATATAAAGGCAAGCCTATCAGAATTACACCAGATTTTTCACCAGAGACTATGAAAGCCAGAAGAGCCTGGACAGATGTTATACAGACACTAAGAGAACACAAACTGCAGCCCAGGCTACTATACCCAGCCAAACTCTCAAT
The DNA here is from genome assembly GCF_000001635.26 of Mus musculus. Taxonomy (NCBI): domain Eukaryota; kingdom Metazoa; phylum Chordata; class Mammalia; order Rodentia; family Muridae; genus Mus; species Mus musculus. The sequence goes on along the minus strand of NC_000070.6, from coordinate 143,532,427 downwards.
TATCATAGAGGGAGAAACCAAAGTATTCCACGACAAAACCAAATTCACGCATTATCTCTCCACGAATCCAGCCCTTCAAAGGATAATAACAGAAAAAAACCAATACAAGAACGGGAACAACGCCCTAGAAAAAACAAGAAGGTAATCCCTCAACAAACCTAAAAGAAGACAGCCACAAGAACAGAATGCCACCTTTAACAACTAAAATAACAGGAAGCAACAATTACTTTTCCTTAATATCTCTTAACATCAATGGTCTCAACTCGCCAATAAAAAGACATAGACTAACAAACTGGCTACACAAACAAGACCCAACATTTTGCTGCTTACAGGAAACTCATCTCAGAGAAAAAGATAGACACTACCTCAGAATGAAAGGCTGGAAAACAATTTTCCAAGCAAATGGTATGAAGAAACAAGCAGGAGTAGCCATCCTAATATCTGATAAGATTGACTTCCAACCCAAAGTCATCAAAAAAGACAAGGAGGGACACTTCATTCTCATCAAAGGTAAAATCCTCCAAGAGGAACTCTCAATTCTGAATATCTATGCTCCAAATACAAGAGCAGCCACATTCACTAAAGAAACTTTAGTAAAGCTCAAAGCACACATTGCGCCTCACACAATAATAGTGGGAGACTTCAACACACCACTTTCACCAATGGACAGATCATGGAAACAGAAACTAAACAGGGACACACTGAAACTAACAGAAGTGATGAAACAAATGGATCTGACAGATATCTACAGAACATTTTATCCTAAAACAAAAGGATATACCTTCTTCTCAGCACCTCATGGTACCTTCTCCAAAATTGACCACATAATAGGTCACAAATCAGGCCTCAACAGATTCAAAAATATTGAAATTGTCCCATGTATCCTATCAGATCACCATGCACTAAGGCTGATCTTCAATAACAAAATAAATAACAGAAAGCCAACATTCACATGGAAACTGAACAACACTCTTCTCAATGATACCTTGGTCAAGGAAGGAATAAAGAAAGAAATTAAAGACTTTTTAGAGTTTAATGAAAATGAAGCCACAACGTACCCAAACCTTTGGGACACAATGAAAGCATTTCTAAGAGGGAAACTCATAGCTCTGAGTGCCTCCATGAAGAAACGGGAGAGAGCACATACTAGCAGCTTGACAACACATCTAAAAGCTCTAGAAAAAAAGGAAGCAAATTCACCCAAGAGGAGTAGACGGCAGGAAATAATCAAACTCAGGGGTGAAATCAACCAAGTGGAAACAAGAAGAACTATTCAAAGAATTAACCAAACGAGGAGTTGGTTCTTTGAGAAAATCAACAAGATAGATAAACCCTTAGCTACACTCACTAAAGGGCACAGGGACAAAATCCTAATTAACAAAATCAGAAATGAAAAGGGAGACATAACAACAGATCCTGAAGAAATCCAAAACACCATCAGATCCTTCTACAAAAGGCTATACTCAACAAAACTGGAAAACCTGGACGAAATGGACAAATTTCTGGACAGATACCAGGTACCAAAGTTGAATCAGGATCAAGTTGACCTTCTAAACAGTCCCATATCCCCTAAAGAAATAGAAGCAGTTATTAATAGTCTCCCAGCCAAAAAAAGCCCAGGACCAGACGGGTTTAGTGCAGAGTTCTATCAGACCTTCAAAGAAGATCTAACTCCAGTTCTGCACAAACTTTTTCACAAGATAGAAGTAGAAGGTATTCTACCCAACTCATTTTATGAAGCCACTATTACTCTGATACCTAAACCACAGAAAGATCCAACAAAGATAGAGAACTTCAGACCAATTTCTCTTATGAACATCGATGCAAAAATCCTTAATAAAATTCTCGCTAACCGAATCCAAGAACACATTAAAGCAATCATCCATCCTGACCAAGTAGGTTTTATTCCAGGGATGCAGGGATGGTTTAATATACGAAAATCCATCAATGTAATCCATTATATAAACAAACTCAAAGACAAAAACCACATGATCATCTCGTTAGATGCAGAAAAAGCATTTGACAAGATCCAACACCCATTCATGATAAAAGTTCTGGAAAGATCAGGAATTCAAGGCCAATACCTAAACATGATAAAAGCAATCTACAGCAAACCAGTAGCCAACATCAAAGTAAATGGAGAGAAGCTGGAAGCAATCCCACTAAAATCAGGGACTAGACAAGGCTGCCCACTTTCTCCCTACCTTTTCAACATAGTACTTGAAGTATTAGCCAGAGCAATTCGACAACAAAAGGAGATCAAGGGGATACAAATTGGAAAAGAGGAAGTCAAAATATCACTTTTTGCAGATGATATGATAGTATATATAAGTGACCCTAAAAATTCCAACAGAGAACTCCTAAACCTGATAAACAGCTTCGGTGAAGTAGCTGGATATAAAATTAACTCAAACAAGTCAATGGCCTTTCTCTACACAAAGAATAAACAGGCTGAGAAAGAAATTAGGGAAACAACACCCTTCTCAATAGCCACAAATAATATAAAATATCTCGGCGTGACTCTAACGAAGGAAGTGAAAGATCTGTATGATAAAAACTTCAAGTCCCTGAAGAAAGAAATTAAAGAAGATCTCAGAAGATGGAAAGATCTCCCATGCTCATGGATTGGCAGGACCAACATTGTAAAAATGGCTATCTTGCCAAAAGCAATCTACAGATTCAATGCAATCCCCATTAAAATTCCAACTCAATTCTTCAACGAATTAGAAGGAGCAATTTGCAAATTCATCTGGAATAACAAAAAACCTAGGATAGCAAAAACTCTTCTCAAGGATAAAAGAACCTCTGGTGGAATCACCATGCCTGACCTAAAGCTTTACTACAGAGCAATTGTGATAAAAACTGCATGGTACTGGTATAGAGACAGACAAGTGGACCAATGGAATAGAATTGAAGACCCAGAAATGAACCCACACACCTATGGTCACTTGATCTTCGACAAGGGAGCCAAAACCATCCAGTGGAAGAAAGACAGCATTTTCAACAATTGGTGCTGGCACAACTGGTTGTTATCATGTAGAAGAATGCGAATCGATCCATACTTATCTCCTTGTACTAAGGTCAAATCTAAGTGGATCAAGGAACTTCACATAAAACCAGAGACACTGAAACTTATAGAGGAGAAAGTGGGGAAAAGCCTTGAAGATATGGGCACAGGGGAAAAATTCCTGAACAGAACAGCAATGGCTTGTGCTGTAAGATCGAGAATTGACAAATGGGACCTAATGAAACTCCAAAGTTTCTGCAAGGCAAAAGACACTGTCTATAAGACAAAAAGACCACCAACAGACTGGGAAAGGATCTTTACCTATCCTAAATCAGATAGGGGACTAATATCCAACATATATAAAGAACTCAAGAAGGTGGACCTCAGAAAATCAAATAACCCCCTTAAAAAATGGGGCTCAGAACTGAACAAAGAATTCTCACCTGAGGAATACCGAATGGCAGAGAAGCACCTGAAAAAATGTTCAACATCCTTAATCATCAGGGAAATGCAAATCAAAACAACCCTGAGATTCCACCTCACACCAGTGAGAATGGCTAAGATCAAAAATTCAGGTGACAGCAGATGCTGGCGAGGATGTGGAGAAAGAGGAACACTCCTCCATTGTTGGTGGGATTGCAGGCTTGTACAACCACTCTGGAAATCAGTCTGGCGGTTCCTCAGAAAATTGGACATAGTACTACCGGAGGATCCAGCAATACCTCTCCTGGGCATATATCCAGAAGAAGCCCCAACTGGTAAGAAGGACACATGCTCCACTATGTTCATAGCAGCCTTATTTATAATAGCCAGAAACTGGAAAGAACCCAGATGCCCCTCAACAGAGGAATGGATACAGAAAATGTGGTACATCTACACAATGGAGTACTACTCAGCTATTAAAAAGAATGAATTTATGAAATTCCTAGCCAAATGGATGGACCTGGAGAGCATCATCCTGAGTGAGGTAACACAATCACAAAGGAACTCACACAATATGTATTCACTGATAAGTGGATATTAGCCCAAAACCTAGGATACCCACGATATAAGATACAATTTCCTAAACACATGAAACTCAAGAAAAATGAAGACTGAAGTGTGGACACTATGCCCCTCCTTAGAAGTGGGAACAAAACACCCATGGAAGGAGTTACAGAAACAAAGTTTGGAGCTGAGATGAAAGGATGGACCATGTAGAGACTGCCATATCCAGGGATCCACCCCATAATCAGCATCCAAACGCTGACACCATTGCATATACTAGCAAGATTTTATCGAAAGGACCCAGATGTAGCTGTCTCTTGTGAGACTATGCCGGGGCCTAGCAAACACAGAAGTGGATGCTCACAGTCAGCTAATGGATGGATCACAGGGCTCCCAATGGAGGAGCTAGAGAAAGTACCCAAGGAGCTAAAGGGATCTTCAACCCTATAGGTGGAACAACATTATGAACTAACCAGTACCCCTGAGCTCTTGACTCTAGCTGCATATATATCAAAAGATGGCCTAGTCGGCCATCACTGGAAAGAGAGGCCCATTGGACACGCAGACTTTGTGTGCCCCGGTACAGGGGAACGCCAGGGCCAAAGGGGGGGAGTGGGTGGGTAGGGGAGTGGGGGTGGGTGGGTAAGGGGGACTTTTGGTATAGCATTGGAAATGTAAATGACCTAAATACCTAATAAAAAATGGAAAAAAAAAAAAAAAAAAGATTGCCCTGATATTTGTATAGCAAGAAAGAAACACTGAGAACAGTCTTTTTGTTTGTTTGTTTGTTTGTTTGTTTGTTTGTTTGTTTTTCGAGACAGGGTTTCTCTGTGTAGCCCTGGCTGTCCTGGAACTCACTCTGTAGACCAGGCTGACCTCAAACTCAGAAATCCGCCTGCCTTTGCCTCTGCCTCCCAAGTGCTGGGATTAAAGCGTGTGCCATCACGACCAGCTGAGAACAGTCCTTTGATGAAGAAGGAAGCAGGAGGAAACAGAGGCCTGCTACTAAGGCTCAGCTTGGAGCCGTGGCTAGGACAGCACAGCTTAGGCAGTGACAGACCTCACACCATGGCCCAGCCTAGCCTAGCCTTGCTCCATGTATGCCGTGTATGCCGTGTATGCCGTGTATGCCGTGTATGCCATGACTGCCTCTCACAGTCAGCTCTGCTCTCCTCTCAGTCTGCTCTCATCTTCACTTATCCCAAGGAAAATTGAAGGCGGAGGGTGAGGTCGGCAGGGGCAGCAGGCAGCCTCTCTCTCTATTCCTCACAGACGCCCTACTGTGTCACTGCCTGTGACACCCTACCCCGTACTGCTGAGCCCCTGAGCAACCTGCATTGCTTCTCAAAAGCCTCACCTCTGTCTCAACCCCCACCACTTTGCCTCTAGTGGGACCACTGGGAGGATTATGGCCAGAGTCCCAGATGGATTGTTTTCTGGCCATGGCTTCTCTTAGCTACCCTGGGTGTCTCTCACTGATTCATTGGTCCTGGTACTGTGGGAGTCCCTCCAGAGTCCAGGGTCTGTAGTTTTCTGTTATGTCAACCCACACACTCCCACAGTGTGATTCTCAGTCTTCCCTAGACTTTGGCCATTGCTCTACTATAGCTGTGTTTTCTCTCTCTCTCTCTCTCTCTCTCTCTCTCTCTCTCTCTCTCTCTCTCTCTCTCTGTGTGTGTGTGTGTGTGTGTGTGTGTGTGTGTGTGTGTGTGTGTGTGTGCATCCCTAGGAGCTCAGTTTGGATTCCACAGGACAGAGGCTTCTCCCCTGGCCCTCACTCCACTCTTCTGGGCTCTCTTTTTCCTGGGATTGTCAACCCTTCCTCGAGTCTGGGTCAATGGAAAGCAGCTTGTGTCCACAGAGCTTCCCTCGCACCTTCCTGGCATGACCCACGGCAGGGCCTGAGGTCTGGAAGGCTTCCCTTCTGCCTGCATGTATGCAGGATGTGAACCGGTTGTTCCATTAGGTGTGGTTATAGGGGGTGAGCCCCATGCCAGGAAAAGCACGCTGTTGGGCAAGCATGTCCCTGGAGTCCCTTGGATGAAGGTCTAGGGATGAGTAGAGCTGGCAGAGGAAGAAGAGGGACCAGTGGTAGGAACAATGTGGTAAAAGGTCTCAGGTAGGAGGGGGCAGCCATGAGCTAGCCAGCGGGCTGAAGCAGCACAGTGAAAGGGGACTGAGGCTGGGGCACAGGGCACTGGGCTATGGGGTGTCTCAACATGTTTTCTGTCTTATATACTGAACTTCAATGGGGGAAGGTGGGCCTGGGGGTAGTTGATGCTAGTCTTCCCATCACCCCTAGTTCCCCGCAACTCACTGTTGACTCAAGGTAGGTATTCAGCATGGCCATGGGGTTGTGGAAGATGCAGAGCTCTCCCAGGCTGATAACTTTCCAGCTTTTCTTTTCAGTCTCCTGAGGACCCAACCTTTGCTTAGCCCCTCTCCTGATAGTCTCCTATGCACAGAGGGCACCCCACTACAACCACGTTCCGTATATCCATTTCCTCCAGGACTAAAACATTCTACGCTTCAGGGAAACTCCTTAAACAGGATGGTAAGACAACTCAAAATAGCTTCAGGAAGTCCCTGAAACTGACCAGATCCACTAAGCCCCTCCTTGCCAGGGTAAGCAATAGCAAGAAAATGACAAGAAAAACTCCCAGACAAGGCAAGCTGCAAAGATGATCCTGAGACCAGCCCAACTGCCCGGGAGAGATTTACACCATCTGAGTCACTTGGAAAGTACTCTAACCTGTTGAGCTACCTGCAGGCTCTGTAGTGTGTTGCACATTTTCTAGCTTCTATGAGCTATCTATCACCCATGGTGGGGTGGGCTTTGATGATGCAGCTGTGTTTGAGTGATTTCTGTTCCTGTAATAACCCCTCATCCGTATTCTTGTAACTAACCCCAATAAAGCCCACTGGTTCATCAAAAAAAAAAAAAAAAAAAAAAAAAAGACCTCTGAGTTCAGTCAGTCTACGAAGCACATTACAGGAGAGCCAAGACGTAGTGAAAAAGTTGCAAAACAGAAAGCTGTTGATAACGTAATAGAACTGAGATACCAACACTTTAATTCAGATTCTGTTTTTGAGAACATGACCTAAGTTTGAACTCAGGTAGACTAGCATACTGGTATCTAGCATTAGTTTCCAACATGGCCCTCAACAAAACCTGAGCCTAACTCCAGTCCCTAGGCTGATCCCCAACAAGGGCAGAATTTCCAGGTTACAACTCACAACAAGATCAGTGTCTCCTGATTATTCCCACAATAAACCTGCACCCAAGGTTACAAGCCCACCTCCTGTCTAATGGCCACCCATGCAGAAGGGAGCAGAAATCAAGTTTATGAAATGACTCCCAGTACCAGCCAATTATGTTAAATGCCACAGTGGCTTTCCAATTAGATGGTTGCACACATACTCTCTGTTTGCTGTTGACTATAAAGCTTTACCCCAGTAGACATTCGGACTCCTCCACCACCAAAAACATCCTGGTGCATTGGCAGGGCCTGAGCAAACTCGAATAGAATAAGACTCTGCTGTGAATTGCATCAGATTGGCTCCTGTGTGTCTTGGGGGATCACTAACATTTCCCTGGCACAACATTTTGGTGTGTTGGCCGGGAATTTCCCCATTACAACAATACTATCCATCTGGAGGGTCTTAAAGCTGGCAAAACTGGTCTAGGAGTTTGTGTTTTTATGTTTGTAGCACTGTGTTAAACTCCGAGCTTAATCCCTGTCTGAGAGCTGAAGTGTCTGAGCTTTCTTTGTGAGATCTGTAGAGTAGAATGGAGCAAGTTTGTGCAGAGGTAAATGTGGAACCCATCAGGCCATGAAGAGATAATTTATTTGTGTGGAACCTGGTGGCTTGTGTTGCCATGGTGATTGTTCTAGGTTTGAGCGGTGCTGAGGAATCTATCTGAGTGTCAGAAATGTGACACTATGTGGTCTGAGCAGGTGATTACTTGCAAAATGGTGCAAAAGCTTGTGACTTATGTGGTGACTAATTTGTCTGAATGTTAGAAACTTTCTGTGAGATCTACAGAGTGTAAAGAAAGCTTGTTTCCACAGCCAGTTAGGATAGACGTATCTGGAAGCCAAGGAAGGCTACAGCAGGGCCAGAAGTACTGAGTCTTGGTCTGGGGTATAAGTGGGCTCAGGTGTACCAGGAGATGTCCACCAATCTGGTTCTGATTTTCTGGGTGTGTACCACTTTCTGGATGTTTCTCATTTCTGCCTGATAGAGAAAAGCTTGGACTTGTGTTTTAGGTGTCATAGAGAGATCTTTTTATGAGTGACGCTTTCTAGTTTTTTCTTGTTTCTGCTTGAATGACAGGGAAAGTGACATCTTGGTTCCGGGACTCCGCCTAGACTACTCTGCACAGGGGAGAATGTGGACTACAGAAGCTAACAGCTTCTGTGACAGGCTGAAGCAACACAGCTTCTAGGACAGGTCCTGTTTTGGGCCTTCATCATTGGCCAGGAGGGAGGTCCGAATGCCAGATATCTGTGCACCTTCCCTGTAAGAGGAGAGCTTGCCTGCAGAGAGTGCTCTGAGCACTGAAACTCTGAAGAGAAATCTAGTTTCACAGGTCTACTGATAGAGGCTAACAGAATCACGAGAGGAACAATCTCTAACCAGAGACAACTAAATCAACTAACTCCAGAGATTACCAGGTGGCAAAAGGTAATCCAAAACACCATCAGATCCTTCCACAAAAGGCTATACTCAACAAAACTGCAGAACCTTGATGAAATGGATAAGTTTCTAGACAGATACCAGGTACCAAAGTTAAATCAAGATCAGGTTAATGATCTAAACAGTACTATATCCCCTAAAGAAATAGAAGCAGTCATTAATAGTCTCCCAACCAGAAAAAGCCCAGGACCAGATGGGTTTAGTGCAGAGTTCTATCAGACCTTCAAAGAAGATCTAAGCCAAGTTCCTCACAAACTATTCCACAAAATAGAAACAGAAGGTTCTCTACCCAACTCATTCTTTGAAGCCACAATTACTCTGATACCTAAACCACAAAAAGACCCAACAAAGATAGAGAACTTCAGACTAATTTCCCATATGAATATCGATGCAAAAATCCTCATTAAAGTTCTTGCTAACTGAATCCAAGAACAAATCAAAACAATCATCCATCCTGACCAAGTAGGATACATCCCAGGGATGCAGGGATGGTTCAATATACGGAAATTCATCAACGTAATCCAGTTTATAAACAAACCCAAAGACAAAAAACACATGATCATCTCCTTAGATGCTGAGAAAGCATTTGACAAAATCCAACACCCATTCATGATAAAAGGCTTGGAAAGATCAGGAATTCAAGGCCCACACCTAAACATGATCAAAGCAATCTATAGCAAACCAGTAGCCAACATCAAAGTAAATGATGAGAAGCTGGAAGCAATCGCACTAAAATCAGGGACTAGACAAGGATGCCCACATTCTCCCTACCTATTCAACATTGTACTTGAAGTCCTTGCCAGAGCAATTCTACAACAAAAGGAGAGTAAGGGGATGCCAATTAGAAAGGAAAGAATCAAAATATCACTTTTTGCAGATGATATGATAGTATATATAAGCGACCCTATAAATTCCACCAGAGAACTCCTAAGCCTGAGAAACAGCTTCAATCAAGTAGTTGGATATAAAATTAACTCAAACAAGTCAATGGCCTTTCTGTACACAAAGGATAAACAGGCTGAGAAAGAAATTATGGAAACAACACCTTCTCAATAGTCACAAATAATATAAAATACCTTGGCGTGACTCTAACTAAGAAAGTGAAAGATCTGTATGATAAGAACTTCAAGTCTCTGAAGAAAGAAATTAAAGAAGATCTCAGAAGATGGAAAGATCTCCCATGCTCATGGATTGGCAGGATCAATATAGTAAAAATGGCTATCTTGCCAAAAGCAATCTACAGATTCAATGAAATCAGCATCAAAATTCCAACTCAATTCTTCAACGAATTAGAAAGGGCAATCTGCAAATTCATCTGGAATAACAAAAAACCTAGGATACTGTATTAGTCAGGGTTCTCTAGAGTCACAGAACTTATGAATAGTTTCTATATAGTAAAAGAATTTATTGATGACTTACAGTCAGCAGCCCAATTCCCAACAATGGTTCAGTCGCAGCTGTGAATGGAAGTCCAAGGATCTAGCAGTTACTCAGTCTCACACAGCAAGCAGGCGAAGAAGCAAGAGCTCGACTCCCTTCTTCCAATGTCCTAATATAGTCTCCAGCAGAAGGTGTAGTCCAGATTAAAGGTGTGTTCCACCACACCTTTAATCCAGATAAAAGGTGTGGCCCAGATTAAAGGTGTGTTCCTTAAACTCGGAGATTTAATCTTCTGGGATCCATAGCCACTATGGCTCAAGCTCTCCATACCAAGATCCAGATAAGGATCTCCAAGCCTCCAGATAAGGGTCACTGGTGAGCCTTCCAATTCTGGATTGTAGTTCGTTCCATATATAGTCAAGTTGACAACCAGGAATAGCCACTACAGATACCAAAAACTTTTCTCAAGGATAAAAAAGCCTCTGGTGAAATCACCATGCCTGACCTAAAGCTTTACTACAGAGCAATTGTGATAAAATCGGCATGGTACTGGTATAGCAACAGACAAGTAGACCAATGGAATAGAATTGAAGACCCAGAAATGAACCCACACACCTATGGTCACTTGATCTTTAACAAGCAATCAAAAAACATCCAGTGGAAAATGGACAGCATTCTCAACAAATGGTGCTGACTCAACTGGCGGTTATCATATAGAAGAATGTGAATTGATCCATTCCTATCTCCTTGTACTAAGGTCAAATCTAAGTGGATTAAGGAACTCCACATAAAACCAGAGACACTGAACCTCATAGAGGAGAAAGTAGGGAAAACCCTCGAAGATATGGGTACAGGGGGAAAATTCCTGAATAGGACTGCAGTGGCTTGTGCTGTAAAATCAAGAATCAACAAGTGGGACCTCATAAAATTACAAAGCTTCTGCAAGGCAAAAGACACCATCCATAAGACAAAGAGGCCACCAAGAGATGTAGAAAGTATCTTTACCTATCCTAAATCAGATAGGGGATTAATATCCAATATATATAAAGAACTCAAGAAGGTGGACTCCAGAAAATCAAATAAACCCATTAAAAAATGGGGCTCAGAGCTAAACAAAGAATTCTCACCTGAGGAATACCAAATGGCTGAGAAGCACCTGAAAAAATGTTCAACATCCTTAATCGTCAGGGAAATGCAAATCAAAACAAACCTGAGATTCCACCTCACACCAGTCAGAATGGCTAAGATAAAAAAAATATCAGGTGACAGCAGCTGATGGTGAGGATGTGAAGAAAGAAGAACACTCCACCATTGTTGGTTAGATTGTAAGCTTGTACAACCACTCTGGAAATCAGTCTCAGAAAATTAATCATAGTACTACCGGAGGATCCTGCAATACCTCTCCTGGGCATATAACAGAAGCTGTTCCAACCAGTAAGAAGGACACATGCTCCACTATGTTCATAGCAGCCTTATTTATAATAGCCAGAAGCTGGAAAGAACCCAGATGCCCCTCAACAGAGGAATGGATACAGAAAATGTGGTACATTTACACAATGGAGTACTACTCAGCAATTTAAAAGAATGAATTTATGAAATTCCTAGGCAAATGGTTGGACCTGGAGGGCATCATCCTGAGTGAGGTAACCCAATCACAAAGGAACTCACACAATATGTACTCACTGATAAGTGGATATTATCCCAGAACTTAGGATACCCATGATATAAGATACAATTTGCTAAACACATGAAACTCAAGAAGAACGAAGACCAAATGTGGACACTGTGCCCCTTCTTAGAATTGGGAACAAAACACCCATGGAAGGAGTTACAGAGACAAAGTTTGGAGCTGTGATGAAAGGATTGAAGATCTAGAGACTGCCATATCTCTGAATCCTTCCCATAATCAACTTCCAAACGCTGACACCATTGCATACACTATTAAGATTTTGCTGAAAGGACCCAGATAGAGCTGTCTCTTGTGAGACTATGCCAGGGCCTAGCAAACACAAAAGTGGATGTTCGCAGTCAGCTATTGGATGGACCATAGGACCCCCAATGGAGGAGCTAGAGAAAGTACCCAAGGAGCTAAAGGGATCTGCAACCCTATAGGAGGAACAACAATATGAACTAACCAGTACTCCCCGGTGCTCACGTCTCTACCTGCAAATGAATCAGAAAATGGCCTAGTCAGCCATCAGTGGAAAGAGAGGCCCATTAGTCGTGCAAACATTATATGCCTCAGGACAGGGGAACCTCAGGGCCAAGAAGGGAGTGGGTTGGTGGCGGAGTGGGTGGGGGAGTGTGTAGCGGACTTTTGGGATAGCATTGGAAATGTAAATGAAATAAGTACCCAATTAAAAAAAAACAGAAAAAAAAGCAAAAAAAGAAAATACCTAATAAAAAATAAAGGGAAGAACCACCACCACACAACAGATATTTGGTTTTTTTAAGATTTATTTATTTATTATATATAAGTCCACTGTAGCTGTCTTTAGACACTTTCTTCTTGCTCCAGTCCTGCTCGCTCTAGCCTAACCATTAATTATTTATTATATACATATAATAGTGCACAGTAGCTGTCTTCAGACACCCCAGAAGAGGGCATTAGACCTCATTACAGATGGTTGTGAGCTACCATGTGGTTGCTGGGATTTGAACTCAGGACCTTCAGAAGAGCAGTCAGTTCTCCTAACTACTGAGACATGTAACTCACAGATCCATCTGCCTCTGCCTCCCCAGTTAAGGATTAAAGGGATACATCATTTTGCTGGCATAAACTTGTTTTTTAAACAAAATAATCTATTTAATTATCATCCGTTATAGAATTTCTAAAAGAATTTTCATATGCCCCTGTGATCCTACTGCCTCAGCTTTCTGAGTAGCTGAGATTACAGGCTTTTGCCAACAGGACTTGTTCTTCCTTGGTCTAATGTTGGTATCATGTCCTTGACTCAAGTCATTATTTTGGTTTATTTTTATTTCAAGACATGGTCTTAATCTGTAGTCCAGGCTGATCTTGAATTCTGGATTCTCCTGCCTCTACCTCCTATGTGCTGGGATTGTAGGCATGTGTCACTATGCTTGGCTTGCTACAGCTTAACTTGGATGTTTGGGAGGTCAATCTGTGCCTTTTTCTGTTTTGTAGTTTTATATAATATGGTGTCTTTCAGCCTTGGAGTGGCTCCATTTCATAAGTGCAGGTTACTTCGTTTGTGTTCAAACACTATGATTGAAAAATTGGTCTTATCTGTGAGTAAACGTATCTTCAGTGATACATGAAATGCTGTCACCCATGAGCTGAGCAAATTGAATCAGGAATATATGCGTTGTTGGGCCTTGTGCAGAGATGATTTTAAATATTTATGTGCACGTTTTTTTGTATTATTGTTTTCTTTATTACATTTGTGCATAAAAACTACTCTGAAACTGGAGTAAAGTCTGCAGCATTAAACTGAAGTCTGCCTCATTCTTTAAGGCCTTCAAATTCCAGGTCTTGCAGATTGATCGGTATAGATCAACATATATATGGAGACTAGTGGCCATAGTCTACCCAAAGAAGTAAGCTCTAGGTTCAGTGAGAGACCCTGTTTCAAAAAAGCTTAGGTGGAAAAAAAATGTAGACCTCTGAAGTCCACATAGGCATTGAAACATGCACACTGCCCAAACTCAAACCCTTCCTCGAGCACAGAAAACTTTATTAAATGATGCTAAGCAGCCGGGTGTGGTGGTACACGCCTTTAATAATCCCAGCACTAAGGAGGCAGAGCCAGACAGATTTCTGAGTTCAAGGCCAGCCTGGTGTACAGAGTGAGGTCCAGGACAGCCAGAGCTATACAGAGAAACCCTGTCTCAAAGAACCAAAAAAAAAAAAAAAAAAAAGATGCTAAGCATTGTAGTGAATAGCTTTGTTCCCATGATGGTGAGGCAGAAAAATCATAAGTTTAAGACTAGCTTGAGGCCAGATAGCCTTCTCAATTCTCCATTTAAAAAATACTAAGGATTTTTAGAACACATATTTACTAAACACATAGGGCTACATGCCAAAGGAAGCGCTAGCCTGCTTAGGAAAGAGTCTCCATCATAGCACAGATGCCTTCTCTGAACCAAGGTTCCTGGCATGAGCATCATGTGTTGTGTAACTACTGAGACATCTTTCAGGACCCCTTTAGTGCACGAGTTTTACTTTTGCTCACATTATACTTGGGGAGGGGGTGCTTAGGAGTTTCTCATGTTTTATGGAAATCATCATTCACCTACAGTGCTGGGACTACTACTATATAGTTTTAATTTCATTTTGTGGATACCTGCACTTTACATAGCATACCCACTGTTGAAGGCTCATGGAGGTGAAAGGTCAACTTTGGGAGTAAGTGCTCCCTGCTTCCATCATGTAGGTCTCATGCATGGATCAAAGTCAGACTGGTAAGCTTGGCTACAGTTATGCTTTGCATGGTGAGCAATCTTGGCTACACATATTTTAAAATGAACAAAACAATGAGGAAAAAATACCAAAAGGTGTGGTATTATTATTATTTATTACTACATGATTATTCAGACACAAAGAAACACAATGGCTAGGTTCAGGAATCATGAACAAAATAGAGTTCCCCACTGGACATTTATAATGCAATCCTTCAGGGGAGGACAGAGACTTGTCTATCTCCTAGAGATCTTTATATGTAGGTGGCCAACAGAGCTTGGGAGCCCTAATGAATAGCATCCTACAGTGAAGGTGCCTGCAAGCTGAGCATGGTGGCATTTATCAGTGACTTCAGCATCATGGAGAAGAAAAAAGCATGAGTTCAAGTCCAGCATGGGCTAATATGACACTGTTAAGTAGAAAGAAAGACTGGAAGAATATCCTTTAGAGAGAGAACACACCGTTCCCATCTATTCCTGGACAAATCCACATTTTGAAATGCACAACTGTATGATTCCATTAGTCATTTCTCCTCACACGTCCACTCTAAAGATGTCACAGTCAGCCACTCTGTCTCTAATACATTGATCAATGTCAGAAGACATGTGTTCAGGAACACCTTGATCGTAGACTTGTCCTTAGACTTTCATTTCTCAGTTACCAAACGAATCCTCCTCCTATTTACTGGCAACAATGGCAAAGTCTGGTCTCCAGACCATATGTACAGCGCTGTGAACATATAAGGCATAACTGAGAGGCAAAACAGATAGAGTGGGGCTGCCTAACAGTGCAAAGTATGTTCATGAGCTCAGAAGAAAGCTGGACAATTCTCTCTGGTCTAAGAACAAAACCGGTTTCATAGCACTCCAGAGGAGCAGGATAAAGCTCCATGATCAGCTGGCTTAGGTTGGCTGTGTGATGCAGAAGGTTCGTTAGGACAGGCATGGAGATGTCATTGTCACAGAAGTTGACCTCGATGAGCTGAGAGCACTTATTCAGGGCAGGGATAAAAGCGCTGACCTGAGAGTCTGTCATCCTACAATGTTCTAATTCCAAGGTCTTCAGAGTGTTTGCAACATTTTCTAGGAAAATTCCGAGAGGCACAAGACTCAGATCATGCAAAATGACACCTGCCAAATGCAGATGTTTGAGATGATGGAGACTCTGACACTGGGCAAAGGACTCCATGTCTGACTGTGAGTACTTGCAGAGAGCAATTGACAGGAACTCCAGCGGAGTCTTCAGACACCTAAGGAGAGACTAGAGGGTTAGTTTGGTATAGAGTGACAAGGCTAACCTAGAGTAGGAGAGACCACATGTCCTGAATCAGTGTCACCACAGGATGGCAGCGAGCATCCAGTGCAACCTGTTAGGGTCACCCAACTCAAGTCCCACCATTCTAGGCTGTGACCAGTCACCATCATGATAAGACTTGATCATTATTGTTACATCTGCCATGGCCCCTAGTCTATATGGGAAACAGAAAATGTTTGCTGTGGAATCAGAAAGAACTCTTACTCCTTCCTTACACGAGCAATTCATTCATGTGGCCAGTGAGAAAGTAGAGGCCAGCCAGGTCGAGATGCTGGAGACTGTTGAGTTTGGAGAACTGAGAAATGAACTTGGTGACACTCTTCTCCTTTATGTCTGTTGATGTACATAGAAAAGTGAAGAGTTTCTCGTGGACTAGTGTTAGATGGAGTTTACGAAGATTCTTGATCTGACCAAGGCAAGGTGCAAAGCTTGCCAGTGTGGACAGAGTCCAGTCTATATGCAATTCCAACTCCTCAATGCAATATGGTTGGAAAATCTGCAAGATCTTCCTGACAGTGTGCAAAGGCAATTCCCTAATTTGCATCTTCACACAGCACAGGTTCAGGGAACCTCTTCTCTCCTGTGCCCACTGCAAGAAGTAAGTTTGATGTTCCTCTAGATCAAACTGAAGGCAAAGGTCAGTGACCACCTTTAAACGTCGCCTCAGTGCATAACTATGAGGGCGTGTTGCTTTCTGCTTTTGACACACTGTCTCTGCTGAGCCGTCTCCATCCTCTGGTCCAGCTGAAACATCCCAGAAGTGATGGTGCACATTTCTCAGGTCCAGCACTTGAAGCTTCCTCTTTCTGTGGGTAAAATAGATAGAAATGTAGGAAGATACAAAAGACCAAAAACATTAGCCAGCTTTTTCTAGGCATCTTTCTTGTCAGCTGTTCACTGTTCTGCTCTGTCTCCTACAGATTTAAGTTTCCAGTGCTGGGTCTCCACATAGCAACTCAAGCCTCTGGGCAAGGGCTCTCTGCCTTAACTGCATCTGCAGATCTGCCCTGCTTCCTCCATTTATTACTCTGAACTTCCACTGATCCTGTTTCTATTACTCGGTAGAGACACAGGGCCATGTATCTACATGGGCTCTAAGCTGTACTTCATACTTAATGGACATTTGTTGACAGGATTCAACAACTGTCCAGGACACTGCAGCTCTTCAAGATTATACCAACATAAACCTCTGATCTACTTTGACTCCAATTTCCATGAGCCCAGATGTCCTTCTCCTTACACTTAAATATAAGCCATTTAGCATTACATAGTTCTTGTTTACCTTGGGTGAAAATTTCCTGTCAGCTGCATGTCTACACCATCCAGCACAGCTTGCAATATTGTCATGTCAGGGACGTTCATCAGTGCCCCCACAGGGAGGCAAGGTAAAGGCCAGGCTCCCACCATTTCCTTCAGTATCTTCGTGTGTCTGCCAGTGAAGGCTGCCTTGAAGAGTGGTGGGAACAACTCCCTGGGCAGTTCCTGCAGAGCATTGATGGCCAAGGCTTCATTCTTCGCCAGGCTCTGTACTGCCAAGCTCAGGAGTGTGGGTGGAGCCTGGAAGCTCATCCTGATGAATCTGTACAATGAATAGACCTGTTGAAGCATCCAGAAATACAATTTTCAAGATCGTCTTAGGAATCTTTACATTCCTGCATCAAAGGAACCACCAAAGTGCCAGAATCCCTGCTTTGGCCACATTGTGGAACTCAATGTGTCCTGTTTTAAGATCTGGTGGTTACAAAGCCAAACTCTTATCACTCTCTACATATCGGGTCTCTTATAAGAATCTACATGACTGCACAAATTAACCATTGACACATGAGGTAACTACCACTGGTCCTTGCTCCTCTGAATCTCATTCCTCTTTGGAAAGGGCAAGCAGTCTGATCAGCATCTTTTTGTGGCAAAACATGCATTGTTCACCTTTCTGCCTTTGAAGTGCCTCAAAGAAATGCATTGCCATTGGGTGGTGGTAACACATAACTTTGTTTTCAACACTCAAGAGGCAGAGGCAAAGAGGTCTGTTAGTTTGAGGCCAGCTTAGTCTGCAGAGCTAGTTCTAGGACAGCTAATGCTACAAAAAGGAACCATGTATGGAAAACTAAAAACAAAGCAGGGATGGAAGGAAGGAAGGAAGGAAGGAAGGAAGGAAGGAAGAAAGAAAGAAAGAAAGAAAGAAAGAAAGAAAGAAAGAAAGAAAGAAAGAAAGAAAGAAAGAAAGAAAGAAAGAAAGAAAGAAAGAAAGAAAGAAAGAAAAAGTGCCCAAGGGTCTGGTAGGTAACTCAGCCAGACCCTGTCTGAAATGTAAAGCCAAACCAAGACTGATATCTTTCCTCAAAGCAACTCTAAAACCATGACTGAATGAGAGGACCCAGAAAGACTGAGCCTGAGGTGGCCATGCCAGTGCTTGGAGGCTACAAGGAAGGGCATTTCCCATATTATATTGAGGTACAGGAAAAGAAAGGCTTTAGGAAAAACATGTAGATTTGTATACTTTTTAAAATACGGTATTGCATAGAGTGGAGGTTAGAGTGAAATTGAGCACACTTCCAAACCTTTGTAGTCTAAGGTTGCCCCGCCTCACCATGTTCCTAACTGTCACTGGGAGGGTTAGACTATAAGTACCCAAAGAGCTGAAAGGGTTTTCCGCTTTATAGGAGGAACAACAATATAAACTTAATAGTACCCCCAGAAATCCTTGGGACTAAGCCACCAACCAAAGAAAACACATGGAGAGACTCGTGTCTATAGCTGCAATTGTAGCAAAGGATGGCCTAGTTGGTCATCAATGGGAGGAGAGACCCTTGGTCTTGTGAAGGTTCCATGCCCCAGTACAGGAGAATGCCAGGGCCAGGAATCATGAGTGCATGGGTTGGGGAACAGGGGGAGTGGTGAAGAGATAGGGAATTTTCAGAGAGGAAACTAGGAAAGGGGATAAAATTTGAAATGTAAATAAAGAAAATATCTAATATAAAAAGGAATATTCAGTTTTAGCTACAACACCTGGCTAGTGCACTTTGCTTTAAAATACTGCATAGATAACAGGTGTGGTGGTAGGAGCCTCTAATATCAGCACTTCAGAGGAGGAGTAAGGAGGATTCTGGGGATACCTAAGCTACATATTATACTTTCATGCCTGTCCTGGGGAGTAGATTTCAAACAATATATGATAGGAAATGTCTTGATAGAGGTGGTTTGGTAGTGGGGTTTTTGGTGGTTTGAATATGGTTGGGTTTGTCTCCTGGGGTTAAAGATATGTACCACCACTCCTGGGCCTAAGCTTTTCATGATCACTGTTTTTCAAGATATAGATCAAAAGATTGTGTCTTCCAGGCTCAAGATCTGGATGACAAGCGTGCCCTCCATTTCTAGATTATACGTCTTTCCAGATTTAAACTCTAAATTACTCCTTGTTCAACTACAAATACAAATGGTAAGATTAGCTGAGTGGGATCTTGCCCTGAGATCACCACTTCCTTAAGCTCTTTATCTCCTTCAGCACAGGATTAAGTTCCATTTCATGTCCTGGTGTCCCTTTATTATTGCTTGTACATAAATATATATATATATATATATATATATATATATATATATATATATTTACATACATATATATTTCCTTTCTAAGCTTTCTATATTTGATTTAAAAAATGTTCTTCATGATAGAAAGCTAGAAGACAAAGTCTATGCTAGCCTTTGCTGATATTTCCTTTGTCAATGCAATTAATCTGATTCTCTTCACTTTAGTCTTAGCCTCAGGCAGTCTCTTCAGACAAAGGCAAAAGACAGCCACATCCTTCACAAAAAACACCACATACTATAATTCTTCTCCACTGAAACCTCTTATGCCAAGTCTGCACAGTTCAAATCCCTCTCAACAACCAACTCGTCCGTATTCCTACTAGGATAGCCTATTAAGCTCCACTGAAAATATTCCGTGATTTTCCAAATCCAAAGGCCTAAATTCCACACTCTTCCAAGCAAAAGCATGGTCAGACATAACACAACAATACCCTGTTAGCAACTTTGGATCTTTAGTTTATGCTGCTGTGAATAGAAACCATGAACAAGGCAACCCTTATCAAAACAACATTTAATTGGGTCTGGCTTACAACTTCAGAGGTTCCATCCATCGTCATCAAAATGGGAGCATGTCAGTGTCCAGGCAGGCATGGTTCAGGAGGAGCTGGAAGTTCTACATCTTCATTTGAAGAACACTTGCAGAAGACTGGCTCCCATGTGGTTAGGAAGAGGGACAAAGGCACATCTCCTAATAGTGCTACTCCCTGGGTCAAGCAAATTTAAATGCCCCCAGGGTTTGATCCCATTAGACCAGTACTCTAATTCTGAGCCACTTTTATAGGTCATCTATTTGATTTTTTTTTAATTTAATGCATAGTCAAGGAATATTTATGCAGCCATGTCCAGCCTGGAACTGGGATTGTCTGTGCTCAGGGCTATAATTTGGTTTTTTCCAGACAGGGTTTCTCTGTATAGCCCTGGCTGTCCTGGAACTCACTTTGTAGACCAGGTTGGCCTTGAACTCAGAAATCTGCCTGTCTCTGCCCCCCCCCACCAAGTGCTGGGATTAAAGGCGTGCACCAACACTACCGGCTATGACTATAATTCTTGTTCCCAAGTGATGCTGGTGTGTCCTACCTGGATCCCCTCTACAAGTTTTTTGGTTTGGTTTGTTTTGTTTTTTTAATTCCAGTATTACACAATATCATGTCAAACAACCAAGGCTATAATAACACATTACTAAAACTCCAGTTCACAGAGTAGCTGAGACAGGTGGGTTGAAATACAAAACTATTAGTAGTTCACATATCTATGTGTAAGCTACAGTTAGGAGCAAAGTTCAATTCAACCAACTGCAAAGCCTTAATCGATGAAACATAGTTGAAGCAATTCCAAAGGATTTAAACTATAAGCAGATCCTATCTTGAATTGCCTATCTTGAATGAGCCTAGGAGGCTGTCCAGAGCCAGAAGAATCTGAAGATCAAGGCTAGCCTTTCGATTTGGGACACTGTCCCAAAAATACTCAAATGAACCTATTAACATGAAAGTTCCAGTGCTATGTAGGTTTCTCAATAACAACAAACCTAATGTAATCATCACCACCACCACCATCATCATCATCATTGGAGGGAGAGCAACCAGAATTTGCCGTATTTTATTTTAAGCCCAGCATCTTAAAATGTCCAGGCTGTGGGAGGCCTCCTGGTGGAGGACAGTGATCAGTGACTTACCTGATCAGGATATCCGCATCTATTCTCAGCAGGGTCAGGCAGAAACTGTGCACTCCCGGACTCTGAGTGTCTTAACCCTTTTATACTTCTTTTCTCTCACACCCATCTTACATAGCTCCACCCCCTACTCACCCCCAGCACAAGATTCAATCTACTGGATCTTTATGATTGAATTTATTTTTATTCAATCATAGTTATTTGTGTGAACTCAAACATAATAATAAATTAGAAAGTGAAGAGTCAGGGCTGGAGAGATGGCTCAGTGATTAAGAGCACTGACTGCTCTTCTGGAGGTCCTGAGTTCAAATCCCAGCAACCTCATGGTGGTTCACAACCACCTATAATGAGATCTGATGCCTTCTTTGGGTGTGTCTGGAGACAGGCACAGTGTACTTACACATAATAATAAATAAATGAATCTTTAAAGGAAGAAAGAAAGTGAAGAGTCCACTGGTTGAGTTGTTCATTGTGTGTTTACATACTCAAATGTGTGAGGCTTTTCATGTGTGTGCTTTTTTAGTGTAAATGTGCTATATATTTCAGTTTCCATGATTCCTTTGCATGTGTATTTGAGTGTGTGTGTCACTCAAATACACATGCATTTATCGATTCTCGATCTTACAGCACAAGCCATTGCTGTTCTATTCAGGAATTTTTCCCCTGTACCCATATCTTCAAGGCTTTTCCCTACTTTCTCCTCTATAAGTTTCAGTGTCTCTGGTTTTATGTGAAGTTCCTTAATCCACTCAGATTTGACCTTAGTACAAGGAGATAGGAATGGATCAATTCTCATTCTTCTACATGTTAACCGCCAGTTGTGCCAGCACCATTTGTTGAAAATGCTGTCTTTTTTCCACTGGATGGTTTTAGCTCCCTTGTCAAAGATCAAGTGACCATAGGTGTGTGGGTTCATCTCTGAGTCTTCAATTCTGTTCCATTGGTCTACTTGTCTGTCACTCTACCAGTACCATGCAGTTATTATCACAATTGCTCTGTAGTACACCTTTAGTCAGGCATGGTGATTCCACCAGAGGTTCTTATATCCTTGAGAAGAGTTTTTGCTATTCTAGGTTTTTTGTTATTCCAGATAAATTTGAAGATTGCCCTTTCTAATTCGTTGAAGAATTGAGTTGGAATTTTGATGGGGAATGCACTGAATCTGTAGATTGCTTTTGGCAAGATAGCCATTTTTACTATATTGATCATGCCAGTCCATGAGCATGGGAGATCTTTCCATCTTCTGAGATCTTCTTTAATTTCTTTCTTCAGAGACTTGAAGATCTTATCATACAGATCTTTCACTTCCTTAGTTAGAGTCACGCCACGGTATTTTATATTATTTGTGGATATTGAGAAGGGTGTTGTTTCCCTAATTTCTTTCTCAGCCTGTTTATCCTTTGTGTACAGAAAAGCCATTGACTTCTTTGAGTTAATTTTATATCCAACTACTTGATTGAAGCTGTTTATCAGGCTTAGGAGTTCTCTGGTGGAATTTTTAGGATCCCTTATATATATTATCATATCATCTGCAAAAAGTGATATTTTGGCTTCTTCCTTTCCAATTTGTATCCCCTTAATCTCCTTTTGTTGTCGAATTGCTCTGGCTAGGACTTCAAGTACAATGTTGAATAGGTAGGGAGAGAGTGGCCAGCCTTGTCTAGTCCCTGATTTTAGTGGGATTGCTTCCAGCTTCTCACCATTTACTTTGATGTTGGCTACTGGTTTGCTGTAGATTGCTTTTATCATGTTTAGGTATGAGCCTTGAATTCCTGATCTTTCCAAGCCTTTTATCATGAATGGGTGTTGGATTTTGTCAAATGCTTTCTCAGCATCTAAGGAGATGATCATGTGGTTTTGTCTTTGAGTTTGTTTATATACTGGATTACGTTGATGGATTTCCATATATTGAACCATCCCTGCATCCCTGGGATGAAACCTACTTGGTCAGGATGGAAGATTGTTTTGATGTGTTCTTGGATTTGGTTAGCAAGAACTTTAATGAGGATTTTTGCATCGATATTCATAAGGGAAATTAGTCTGAAGTTCTCTATCTTTGTTGGGTCTTTTTGTGGTTAGGTATCAGAGTAATTTGGCTTCATAGAATGAGTTGGGTAGAGTACCTTCTGTTTCTATTTTGTGGAATAGTTTGTAAAGAACTGGGATTAGATCTTCTTTGAAGGTCTGATAGAACTCTGCACTAAACCCATCTGGTCCTGGGCTTTTTTTGGTTGGGAGACTATTAATGACTGCTTCTATTTCTTTAGGGGATATAGGACTGTTTAGATTATTAACCTGATCTTGATTTAACTTTGGTACCTGGTATCTGTCTAGAAACTTGTCCATTTCATCCAGGTTTTCCAGTTTTGTTGAGTATAGCCTTTTGTGGAAGGATCTGATGGTGTTATGGATTCCTTCAGGATCTGTTGTTATGTTTCCCTTTTCATTTCTGATTTTGTTAATTAGGATGCTTTCCTTGTGTCCTCTAGTGAGTCTGACTAAGGGTTTATCTATCTTGTTGATTTTCTCAAAGAACCAGCTCCTAGATTGGTTGATTCTTTGAATAGTTCTTGTTTCCACTTGGTTGATTTCACCCCTGAATTTGATTATTTCCTGCCTTCTACTCCTCTTGGGTGAATTTGCTTCCTTTTGTTCTAGAGCTTTTAGGTGTGTTGTCAGGCTGCTAATGTGTGCTCTCTCTAGTTTCTTTTTGGAGGCACTCAGAGATATGAGTTTTCCTCTTAGAAATGCTTTCATTGTGTCCCATAAGTTTGGGTATGTTATGGCTTCATTTTCATTAAACTCTAAAAAGTCCTTAATTTCTTTCTTTATTCCTTCCTTGACGAGGTATCATTGAGAAGAGTATTGTTCAGTTTCCACGTGAATGTTGGCTTTCTATTATTTATTTTGTTATTGAAGATCAGCCTTAGTCCATGGTGATCTGATAGGATGCATGGAACTATTTCAATATTTTTGTATATGTTGAGGCTTGTTTTGTGACCAATTATGTGGTCAATTTTGGAGAAGGTACCATGAGGTGCTGAGAAGAAGGTATATCCTTTTGTTTTAGGATAAAATGTTCTGTAGATATTTGTTAAGTCCATTTGTTTCATCACTTCTGTTAGTTTCACTGTGTCCCTGTTTAGTGTCTGTTTCCATGATCTGTCCATTGGTGAAAGTGGTGTGTTGAAGTCTCCCACTATTATTGTGTGAGGTGCAATGTGGGCTTTGAGCTTTACTAAAGTTTCTTTAATGAATGTGGCTGCCCTTGTATTTGGAGCATATATATTTAGAATTCATAGTTCCTCTTGGAGGATTTTACATTTCATGAATATGAAGTGCCCCTCCTTGTCTTTTTTGATGACTTTGGGTTGGAAGTCAATTTTAATAGATATTAGAATGGCTACTCCAGCTTGTTTCTTCATACCATTTGCTTGGAAAATTGTTTTACAGCCTTTCATTCTGAGGTAGTGTTCATCTTTTTCTCTAAGATGAGTTTCCTGTAAGCAGCAAAATGTTGGGTCCTGTTTGTGTAGCCAGTGTGTTAGTCTATGTCTTTTTATTGGGGAGTTGAGTCCATTGATATTAAGAGATATTAAGGAAAAGTAATGGTTGCTTCCTATTATTTTTGTTGTTAAAGTTGGCATTCTGTTCTTGTGGCTGTCATCTTTTAGGTTTGTTGAGGGATTACCTCCTTGCTTTTTCTAGGATGTGGTTTCCATCCTTGTATTGGTTTTTTTCTGTTATTATCCTTTGAAGGGCTGGATTCGTGGAAAGATAATGTGTGAATTTAGTTTTGTCGTGAAATACTTTAGTTTCTCCATCTATGGTAATTGAGAGTTTTGCTAGGTATAGTAGCCTGGGCTGGAATTTGTGTTCTCTTAATGTCTGTATTGTCAGAGACCATCCCGTGAGAAAGTGATCCCTTCACAATCTCCTTAACAAGTCAAAGGGCCGTGTGCTAAGAGCTGGTTGCCATCCCCTTCCTCCTTATTCCCTTCCTAACACCTAAGGCTGTAAAATTTGAATAACAGTCCCCTCTCCCCTATCTCTTCCTGAGTTCCCATAACATCCAAGGACATGAGCTGTGCCTGAGCCCAGCTTGACTCCCAAGGCTGTTGAGGAGGATCAAGGTTCTGGAGATAAGATCCAGAGTGCCCGATGCCTGGCGCCTGACTTCAGCCCCCATGTCAGCAGATGCCCACTTCTTTGTTCTTTGTATAATTCTCCCTCGACCCCTCCCATATTCCCCGCGATGTATGCTTTAAAAAGAAGGCACCTCAGCTTAATAAACGAGACCTTGATAGGTTCAATCTACTTGGTCCTCCGGCTCTCTTTCTTTTCCTCCCATCTCCTTCCAGGTTCTCGGTCCCCCTCGCACCCACGAATAACTGAATCCCTCAGGTCGGGATACTGTATAACATCTGTCCTGGCTCTTCTGGCTTTCATAGTCTCTGGTGAAAAATCTGGTGTAATTCTGATAGGCCTGCCTTTATATGTTACTTGACCTTTTTCCCTTACTGCTTTTAATATTTATCTTTATTTAGTGCATTTGTTGTTCTGATTATTATGTGTCGGGAGGAAATTCTTTTCTGCTCCAATCTATTTGGAGTTCTGTAGGCTTCTTGTATGTTCATGAGCATCTCTGTATTTAGGTTTGGGAAGTTTACTTCCATAATTTTGTTGAAGATATTTGCCAGTCCTTTGAGTAGAAAATCTTCATTCTCATCTACTCCTACTATCCGTAGGTTTGGTCTTCTCATTGTGTCCTGGATATCTTGGATGTTTTGAGTTAGTATCTTTTTGCATTTTCCATTTTCTTTGATTGTTGTGCTGATGTTTTCTATGGAATCTTCTGCACCTGAGATTCTCTCTTCCATCTCTTGTATTCTGTTGCTGATGCTTGAATCTATGGTTCCAGATTTCTTTCCTAGGGTTTCTATCTCCAGCATTGCCTCACTTTGGGTTTTCTTTATTGTGTCTACTTCCCTTTTTAGGTCTTGATGGTTTTATTCAACTCCATCACCTGTTTGGTTGTGTTTTTCTGCAATTCTTTAAGGGATTTTTGTGCTTCCTCTTTAATGTCTTCTACCTGTTTAGCAGTGTTGTCCTGTATTTCTTTAAGTGAGTTATTAAAGTCCTTCTTGATGTCCTCTACCATCATCATGAGATATGCTTTTAAATCCGGGTCTAGCTTTTTCGGTGTGTTGGGGTGCCCTGAACTGGGCGAAATGGGAGTGCTGTGTTCTGATGATGGTGAGTGGTCTTGGTTTCTGTTAGTAAGATTCTTATGTTTACCTTTTGCCATCTGGTAATCTCTGGAGTTAGTTGTTATAGTTGTTTCTGTTTAGCGATTGTTCCTCTGGTGATTTTGTTACCCTCTATCAGCAGACCTGGGATACTAGCTCTCTCCTCTGAGTTTCAGTGGTCAGAGCACTCTCTGCAGGCAAGCTCTCCTCTTACAGGGAAGGTGCACAGATATCTGGCTTTTGGACCTCCTCCTGGCCAAAGATGAAGGCCCAAAACAGGACCTTTCCCAGAAGCTGTGTTGCTTTGGCCTGTCACATAAGCTGTTAGCTTTTGTAGTCCACACTCTCACCTGTGCAGACTACTTTCAGCGGAGTCTCAGAACCAAGATGTCTTCTGCCTATCCTGAGGCAAAGTCCTCCCAGGCTGGGCAGACACCTGTCCTCTGGCCGGGAAGGTGGCCACATGTCTGGAGCCCGAATAGGGCACTGCCTCAGTAGCTTGTGACTCCCGCCTGTCTCAGAAGCTGTTAGCTTCTGTAGTGCACACTCTCACCTCTGCAGACTACTTTCGGCAGAGTCCCAGAACCAAGAGATAGAGCTGATTTTTATCTCAGTTGTAAACACTGCCTGGTTTCTGCCAGTTTTCTTTCTTTCTTTCTTCCTTTCTTTCTTTCTTTCTTTTTATTTATTCGTTTATTTATGTATTGTATGCAAGTACACTGTAGCTGTCTTTAGACACCCCAGAAGAGGGCATCAGATCTCATTAATGGATGGCTGTGAGCCACCTGCTGGGATTTGAACTCAGAACCTTTGGAAAAGCAGTCAGTGCTCTTAACCATTGATCCATCTCTCCAGCCCAATAATTTGGACAGACAGTTCTTTTGTTTGTTTGGTTGGTTGGTTGGTTGGTTGTTTTGTTTTGTTTTGTTTTGTTTTTGAGACAGGGTTTCTCTGTATAGCCCTGCCTGTTCTGGAACTCACTTTGTAGACCAGGCTGGCCTTGAACTCAGAAATCCACCTGCCTCTGCCTCCTGAGTGCTAGGATTAAAGGTGTGCACCACCACACCTTCATGCCAGTTTTCATGTACAAATTTTTCTATTTTATTTAAAGAGTCATTATGCATCGGATGACCTTAATATATCTTATGTAATGACTATATAAGTCTTATGCTCGCTTTGAAAGATTACACTCAGATTCAGCACTCTTGTGTTCTTTTTGTCACTCACCGACTCCTTGACCACCTGAGTACCAGAACTCTGATTCTCCTCCAGGTTAAGGAACTCTGACTGGGTCTGCCCGCGGCACCCAGTGAAGTCTCAGAAAGTAGAAAAGACTTAGGCATATAGTCCATATTCCTGCAATATCACACAGACAGCAGCTTGGCTTCCTCCTTGGGGATTATTTTCCATTCTTTCTTTAGATTCCAGTCTTATTGTTCTGATAACTGCATCCAGTGCATTCACTGGGCTAAGCAATAGCTATTCCGCAATGTGTGGTAGTACACACCTTTAATCTCCATACTCAGATTGCATGTGGATCTTATGTCATGGAGGCTAGCCTTGTTTCCACAATGAGTTCCAAACAGCCAGAGCTACAGAGCTAGACATACATACGTACATACACACACACATACACACACACACACACACACACAAAGCATAAGAGAGAGAGAAGTAAAGACAGAGGAGAGGGAGAGGGTGCAAGAAGAAAACATGGCTGTGAAGCTTTTGTCTCCTGAGGCATTAAAGATGGCAGGGACTGGCAAGAGATTTCTGAGTAGGTCCTGCCATTTCTCAAGAGTAAAACAATGAATCCTGCATTCTAAAAGCAATAAGTCTTCCTTCCTCATGGAGGACATGGCTAGAATCCATAAAAACCTTATCCAGAGAATGAATTCATCATTGAGATGGAACCATAGCCCTCAACCACAAACACATATAAATACCCAGCCTTAATCTCTGCTCTGAAGATTATACATGTGCATCACAAACCCACCAGCCTTCAGATTTTTGTATTTTGTGCTGGTAATTCCAATGGGTTTTCCAATGTATGGAGGAATTTAATTTTTTTATGAATTCACTTTAATTTTTAAATTTTTATTTTAATTTGTTTCTAATTAGGCACCTGATATTTTGTGTTTCAGTGTGCAGATGACTTAGGTGTTCCCAGACACTAGAGGAAAATGTCAGACACCTGGAATTGGAGATACAGGTGGCTATGAGTACTGGGAATCAAACACTCTCAGGAAGAGCAGCAAGCATTCTTAGCCTCTGAGCCATGTCTCCAAGAGAATCCATATAGCATTTTGGATAGGGTCCCATGAAGCATAAGATTACAAAGGCTCTCCAAGAAAAGAACATGGTGGGTCATTATTTACTCTGAAAGATCTGGGAGGAGGAAGGGGCAGACACAAGGGGACACAAGATTATTGGGCCAGGATAAGCTCAATACACAAGGGTGATGTTGTCAGAGACTTCAGTAAAAGAAAAATTGTGGGGCCGTGAAAGGCAGCCTGCTTTAGTTGAATGAGGCTTGCTCCAGTGACCCAGTAGAGACCCAGTAGGAAACTCTACAAGGGACAGAACAGTGAGCCACATTCCCAGAGACAGGTGCCTGACACAACAGAGCCCCCCAACTCCATAATTCTGTGACTATCAGTCACGAAGACAATGGCCCAAGCTTCTGGCATTCGGTCTAGACTCCACCCCCACAGTTACCTGACTATAGCTAGGTATGCTCCTCCCTACAGTTACCTGGCAACAGCAAGATAGCCCAGCCCACTATAAAAGGGGCTGCTTGGCCCCTCCTCTCTCTCTTTAAGATCTCTCCTTTCTTACTCTCATCTCTAGTCCTCCTTCTCTCTCTCCCTTCCCTTCTCTCTTCACATGGACATGACCAGCCTCTCTCTTTCTACTTTCTCTCTTTCTCCCTGCCTTTCTACAATAAAGCTCTAAGTCCATAGACTGTCTCTGCCCATCAAGGCCTGTTGTGCTTGAACAATGGGATAGGCTTTCCCCTAAAGAACCATGTCTAACCTCCTTCCTGCGCTCCAGTCTCAACAGGACCAAAGACTCTCAGCCTTGTGGGAACAACCCAGCACCCCTTCTCTCCCTGTTTTCTCCTCCCTTCATCCCTGGGGCTGACTGAGCTGCCCCTAGGATCCCCAATTTTTTTCTCACCTCTTCTGTGGTGTACAGAAGTGTCTGGGATGTCCAAGACTGAGAACCTGTTATCTCTGGTCTCCGTGAGGCCCAGAGACCTAGGACTGCCCCTTGTCCACCCCCTGTGGGCTGGGTCTGTAGCTTCTCACAGCCAGATACCCACCCAGGGCCACGTGGAAAGCATGTGGCAGTTCTCCACATCCACCCACCCAGAGCACTGGAACTCTGGCAGGATGCAGGTTTTATCCCACTCCCTTTATTTCTCCATGCCCAGTGCCCTGCAAAAAAAAAAAAATGCTCTTATTCAAAACTGATTGGAACTTCTGGGAAATTATACTGCTGTGGTTGGAGAAGATAATCAGGCTTCAGTATCTCCCCAATAAAGAGAAAGACACAATGTAGCAGGGAAAGAAGTCAAGTACAAAGACAGTTATAGTTTTAGTCAGTCTTCTACTTCATAAAAATATATGTCCATATACTGCAAAACATATGTGAGGGGACAGTTAAATGGTGAATGCCATCCAGAGGCAGAATGTCACAGAGCCCTCATAACCAGTCCATTATGCTCTTTATAATATCCTCTCTCATGATCCCCTTCCCTCCTCTATGGCCCCTCATACTCTGAAGTGCTGGGATGCAAGCCCTACAATTTTCAAATATCATGACTGTCCAAGTGTGGGTCTGTATTTTAGACATTAGGCTGGAGATAAGCTCAATGTTATCCATGTCAAAACATCTACATCAAGTCAGAAGAATTTAATTGGAATTCAAATAAAATGAAATAATCATCTCTCCCAAATATATCCAAAAATGCTTGAATACATACATGTTCTATACACTTGAGTCCTGCCTTCCATTTATCAGAGCCCAGCAATGACTTCTTATTTATTGCCAACAAGAACATAGCCTGGCCTCCAAATTATAAATAAACAATTCATGACAATGTAAGCATCTCTTACTCACAAAGTAGACCTGCTTTGGCTGCCTTACACCCTTGAGTGTGTTCATAAGCTCAGAACAAAGTTGTACAAATCTGTCTGGAATAACACCATCACAGTCATCATAGACTTCATCAGGGGCAGGGTACTTCTCCAGGGTCAGCTGTATGAGGTTGGCAGTATGCTGCAGCAGCTTCTTCAGGCTGCCCATGGACAAGAAGTTCTTCACAAAATCAACTTCAGTGAGCTGGGAACACTGGCTCAGCACAGGCAAGAGGGCATGGATTTGGAAGTCCATGAGCATACAGTCCTTCAATATGAATGTTTGCAGAGTAGCTGTCAGTCTTTCTAAGTAGGCTTCCTAGGAATGGATGATTTAAAATAAAAGTGACACCACTCAGGTCCAGGTGTTTGAGCTGATGGATGCTTGAACACTGGGACAGATACCTCATATCTGATTCTGACAGCCTGCAGTGAGTGATAGCAAGAGTCTCTAATGGACTCTCCAAGTACCTAGAGAGAGGGAAAGAGATGTACTGACTTTACCCCAGTCAAGTAGCAGAAAGAAAGGCTCTGACTTCAAGTGAACAGAGTCTACTTAGGTACAAGGTCACTCTCAGATCATTATTACAGTCAAGCCCAAGGTGCTCCATGATGGAGTGCTATTCACCCCTTTCATATTACTCTAGGTAGGACATAAACTATGATTTGTGACTTACTGCTTCAGCTCTTCAGTTCCTTCTGAACTGGTAACTACTAAACCTATTTGGGGACAGATTATATAAATAAGAGAACCCAAAAGAACCAACTGGAATCCACTTAGAACTATGCCAAGCTCTGCCTCAATGTGCTCCAGCTTTACCACAGTCTCTGTTCTTTTCATAGGGTTTCCCTTTGACCACAATCATTCACTCATTTCCCATTTACTCAACCCCTTCCTGTGCCCAAATTTCCCTTAAACCATAGGAAGTTAAAGGCAGATGGAAACTGTTCATATAGTTCTGAGGACAGAGTTGACATGAGAGAACTTGTGGTGTAAGATCTCCTACATTCTGTAGAAAATTTTCCCTTCTTAAGACACCTTTTTTTAAATCATGGACACATGCATGACAGTCTGGCTTTACAACGGTGACAAGTCAGGATGCAACAACAGCACAAAGTAGTACATCAATTACTCTAAGATCACATCTATATAAATTTAACAGTGGCTGGGAAGCCACTATATACACTAAGGTTTAATATAAAGCAAAACAAGAACAACAAAATACTTTGCTCACTGCTAGATAAAGCTCTCTCTCTCTCTGTCCTTTCTTACCTGAGCATTTGGACCAGGCGTTCAGCCAGGAAGTAGACATCATTCAAATAGAGATGCTGGAGCTTATGCAGTTTGGAGGACTGGGAAAAGATCTCTGTCACACAACAGGCTTCCATCTCTTGGTGCCAAGGCCAATCCAAAGGCATGCAGATTTCCTTGAAAAGGAGTTTCTGGAGGTTTTTCATCTGGCCCAGGCCAGGTGCTAGCAATGCAAGGGTACGCAAGTCCCAGCATGTGTTTATTTCCAATTCCTGGATTGAGCCTGGATCAAAAACCTCCAAAATATCCAGTGGATCATAGGCAGGAATGGCTCCAAACACTAACTTCTCACAGATCACCTGTATCACATCTTTTCTCTGATTGGCCCATTGATAAAAATATTTTAAGTATGCAGAGGGATGGCAAGACATGAGGGAAAGGTTCATCTTTATAGTCATGGTCTCCTCCCCCCCAGGTTGGGATGATTTCCCTCTGGTTGGGTATTGCCAGTCATATCTGAAGAGCAGGCAACATGCTGCATTCCAGCCCAATCATTCCAGAATTCGTGGTGGGCATCTCTTAAATCAAGTACTTCTAGTTTCCTCCTGCTGTGGGTAAATCAGAAGGGCATTCATAGGCCAGGAGACACACTGTGTAATCTGCACGACCTACAATTCAACTTCCCTTCAATCTATTCCTTGAACAAAAACAGCTTCCATTTATAGTTGCTGGGGAAGAGTCAGGGACAGACTCATTGCATATAGACTATTCCTGTTCTCAGCTGTCCTACATACACCACAGTCCTGTTTCTTTGTTTCCATTCTAGAAGATACTAACCCCTACAATCAGAAGCTCTGATTCACCTTGGACCCATTGTGAATACTGTTTTCACTTCCTACCATCCACACATATTCCTCCATGATGCCTTGGACTCACTTACCTAGGTTGATTCTTTTCTGCCATCAGCAAATCAAGGCCATCTAGTACAGCTTTCAGGGTCTCCAGGTGAGGCGTCTCCATCAGGGCTCCCACAGGAAGGGTTGGGAAAGGCCATGCTGCCACCATCTGCCTTAGTATGTTAGGATGTCTGCTGGTGAATGCATCCTTGAAGAGTGGTGGGAAGAGTTGCATGGGCAGGTTCGGCAGAGCAGAGATGGTCAAGGCTTCATCTTTCAGCAGGCTTCTTCTTGCCAGCTGCTGGAGTGTTGGTGAGTTGTTAAAGCCCATCATGGCTTTCAGGTATGCAGATGCTATGGATATATCCATGGGAAGAAAATATTTCATCCAAAATTCTTTTAGCAAACCTCTTTATTACATAAACCAGGCAGGTCTCCTCTGGTGACATTGGAAACCTTGTAATTTGGATTACTCAGTATTTGTCTTTCTCGTTGACACAGTTCCTTCAAGGTCCTCCTGGTAATATATAAGGACCCATTTCAACAGATCGTCCCTGATATTTTGCCCACTCCAATCCAATGTTCCCTGTGAGTCTTACTCTACTCTGTAACAGGAGACTCACACCTGATTCTGACACTTTTGTGGGAAATTATGATGCTTTGACTACAATCAATAGAACAATATATTGTGTGAAAATGGATAACATTTTGCTTCCATAAGCTTTAGAGACAGGAGCCATGCTGAGCTCTAGCCTGTCCTTTAAGAGATAGAATGCATTGAGGCCCCTACTATTGAAGGGTTCCTTCATTCTTCCCATCACCATTCATCCCACCTTCATCAGACCTTGGCAACCCGAACCTTTCAGGTAAGCTTCCTTCCCACCCTCTTCCCTCCTCATTGAGTTCTCCCAGGCATTCTAATCTGCCCAAAGCACCCTGTATTCCCTCTGAATATGCAATCTTCTGACACCTTCAGTAGACCTGTGGATCAGAAACCATACAGGTAAGCATCCATGCCCTCTACCATCTTTCCTGCTCACTGAGTCCTCTAGGGCAAGTCAAGCTACCTTGAGCAGCCTGCTATCTCAAGAGGACATCCATTCTCTTGCCACCTCTCCTCCTGTGTTAATCAGACCTGTGGATCCTGAACTATACAGGTAAGTCATTCACCCTCCCCACCTGATGAGTCCTCTGGGGCAGGTTAAGCTTCCCTGAGCAGAGTGCCATCTCTCTCAGATGGATAGGTACCAAAGAGACATGGTACCTACATTTTCCTGTGACCTCAAAATATGCTCCATGTTGGACAAAGACACTTTTTCAACCATGTTTATAGCGGCTTCCTGATAATAGCCAGAAATTAGAAGCAACGAAGACAATGTCAGCATAGGAATGCTAAAGACAATGTGGTACATCTATCTACACAATGGAATATTATTCAGCTATTAAAAACAAAGAGACATCATAAATTTTTCAGGCAAATTAATGGAATTTGAGAATATCATGCTGAGTGAAGTAACCCATTCCAAAGAGACATGCATGAAATATACTCACTAATAAGTGGATATTAGCCTCAATATACAGGATACCCATGCTATACTTCACATACCCAAAGAAGCTAAACAAGAAGGAACAAGTGAAGATGCTTGAATCTCACTTAGAGGATAAAATAATCATAAGAGGCAGGTGGAAGTAGGAAATGGGATAGGAGAGGAGATGAGGGGGGGCGGTAAGGCTTGGGGTCAGGATCTGGTATATACAGAGACAGGAGAGATGGCAAGATGGCCATGAGAATGAATGGAACTCCACAGGAAGACACACAGTCAAATATTATAGACACTTGGGGCTCTCAGAGACTGAGCACCAACCAAAGAACATACAGGGACAGGACCTAGGGTTCTCCCAACATATGTAGCTTTAATGTAGTTCAGCTTCACATAGGTCCTGCCTTAGTCAGGGTTTCTATTCCTGCACAAACATCATGACCAAGAAGCAAGTTGGGGAGGAAAGGGTTTATTCAGCTTACACTTCCATACTGCTGTTCATCACCAAAGGAAGTAAGGACTGGAACTCAGCAGGTGAGGAAGCAGGAGCTGATGCAGAAGCCATGGAGGGATGTTCTTTACTGGCCTGCTTCCCCTGGCTTGCTCAGCCTGCTCTCTTATAGAACCAAGACTACCAGCCCAGAGATGGTCCCACCACAAGGGGCCTTTCCCCCCTGATCACTAATTGAGAAAATGCCTTACAGTTGGATCTCATGGAGGCATTTCCTCAACTGAAGCTCCTTTCTCTGTGATAACTCCAGCTGTGTCAAGTTGACACATAAAACCAGC
Organism: Mus musculus; assembly: GCF_000001635.26. Classification (NCBI taxonomy): domain Eukaryota; kingdom Metazoa; phylum Chordata; class Mammalia; order Rodentia; family Muridae; genus Mus; species Mus musculus. Next base: position 143,497,492 of record NC_000070.6, on the reverse strand, counting down.
CAGTATAGTCCCCCCCCAAAAAAAAAATGGAGAAGGGATCTATCCCAAAAACTGTTGCCTGTATGTGTAATATATTCTTCTAGCTCGTCTGCCATGTTGGACCACAGTGGGGAAGGAAGCCCCTAATCTCACAGACTTGATGTGTCAGGGTGTGGAGCTATCCAGTAAGGGCCAACTCACTCCTGAGCAGAAGGAGAGGGGAGTGGAGGAAATGTTGTGGAAGGAGGTAAATGGGAGGGAGTACTGAACAGGAAATAATGTTAGTAAGTAAAAATCAAGCAAGCAAGCAAACAAACAAACATGAGATTGGATGATCATCAGTGTAATGCTCCCCTGACACTCATAGCCATGTGCTCTCGATACAATTTTCTTACTTGTCATTTTTTAAATCTATATTCACTTTGACTTTAAAAAAAGGTTTTAAGGTAGATTAGAGTAGGACAGGATACATGGTGTTTGTCCAGTGTGCCTGAGTCCTTGAATATTGCCTCCTTAGCCAACTATAAACAAGCAGGGCAGGACAGCCTCAGATCTCAGGAGGTAGAGGCTGGACATTCAGAGTTTCACGACACTTGGGTACATGAGGTTGGCTGCTTCAAAATAAGCATACAAAGAAAGCAGGCAAGCATGCAAGGAAACACACACACACACACACACACACACACACACACACACACACACAAGACATGAAGATAAAATAGACATGCCGGGCAGTGGTGGCACATGCCTTTAATCCTAGCACTTGGGAGGCAGAGGCAGGCAGATTTCTGAGGTCAAGGCCAGCCTGGTCTACAGAGTGAGTTCCAGGATAGCCAGGGCTACACAGAGAAACCCTGTCTCAAAAAAAACAAAAACAAACAAACAAACAAAATAGAAACAGACACTGTCCAGCCAAGTTGGATCGGGTGTCCTGATGGGCATTAAATGACTTACACTGCTCACAGAAGCTCCAGTCTCAGCAAGGTCAGGCAGTCACTCCAGACTCCAAGGCTCAGAGTGTCTTGTGCAGACATCTGAGTCCTTATATACTCCTTCCCCCCTTCCCATACCTCCCCTTTTCAGCCACACCTCTCCACCTGATGGAATGATGAAGTCTCCACCCATTTTTTGACCTAGAGTGAATCAGATCCTCATGTTGGATCCGATATAAATATATAAAATCTGACATTATGGTCACGATCCAATCCCAGCCAGGATACTTCTCAATCTCTGAGATTTGTGATTTTTTTGTTCTCTCACATTAGTTTGCAGCTTATTTCTTAGGTATCTCTGGAACTATTATGTAGCCTGAGCTGAGAGGTAGGTATCAATCACAGGACTGAGTGTGGTGATATGAGATATGGTGTGTCCAGTAGGATTAGATCTCCAGGCAAGATAGAGAGGACCCATAAATGAAGAACCATTCACCAAGTCAATGTAAAAACATTAAATACATCTTTGTTTCGCGCTCTCTCTCTCTCTCTCTCTCTCTCTCTCTCTCTCTCTCTCTGCCATTCTGTCTCTACCTCTCTCTGTCTCTCTCAGTCTCCGACTCTTTGCTTCTGCGCCCCTCTCTCTCTCTCTCTCTCTCTCTCTCTCTCTCTCTCTCTCTCTCTCTCTCTCTCTCTCTCTCTCCCCCATGTTTCAATTTCTTTGATTTTATTTCTGTACCAGCATTGCCTTTGAAGAAATCATTGCAGGAGATGACTTCAAAACTGTTCAGGAGCTGTATGGATGGCTCAGACCTTTCAAGCAGAGTTGTTCTTCCACAGGACCAGGGTTCTACTCATAGCTTCCACGTGCCAGCTCATAACCATCTACAATTCCAGTTATGAGCTCTGTCACTCTCCTCTGCCTTCTCAGGGTAGTGCATGCTAGCAAATAAGCAGGGAGAACATATACACCTAAATTAATACAAAAACAGTTTAGTGTGCTTTTGCAGATATTATCATGTTATATGCCTTTAATATCAGTTCTTGTGAGACACAGACAGGCTGATCTGTCTGAGTTCAAGTCCTGCATGCCATCTCTGGAGAGTTCAAGGACAGTCTCAGCTGCACAAGGACACCCTAACTCAAAACAAACAAGCAAAGGTAAACACACACACACACACACACACAGAGAGAGAGAGAGAGAGAGAGAGAGAGAGAGAGAGAGAGAGAGAACCCAGTGTTTACATCTCACACTTTAACCCTATCACACCACAGGAAGAAGTTGGGAGATCTCAATGTGTTTGACACCAGTCTGTATAAGATATTTTTCATTATCTAGACTGAAATAGTTCCTTTTGGTAAAGCCAAAAAACTGGGACTGGCCTGTTAGTCACAATCCCATTAACTAAGCCAATCTGATTCACTGAGTCTTATTTGTTCCTTAGTTAGTAGCTCTTTATATACTGCATTTTAAGTTTATTTTGAGGAAGAACCTTTCACTCTAGATGTAGTGATCTGAAACTCCAATTAGCAACAATCCTCCAGCCTCAATAGTCTACCCAGTAGGTTAGCTGTTGTGAGCCAACACCTGGCTAAGTTTTCTTCACAGGTGATGTACATGGCTCTGAGTGTGTAGCACATTGGCTTTACTCTGATCCTGACACTAGATATGCACACAAAACCTCCTCAAATATCCTCTGAAAATGTGTGGCAACCATATTGTCACAAATGCACATTCTCCTCTGGAATACGTAGGGGAATTGGATGCTCTGTCCTCTCGGCTTGTTGGTCTACTCAGAAGGCTGAGGCAGGAGGATGGCTTGTGTCTATTTTTGCTAGGCAGTAATTCTAAGATGCAGCCAATTGGAAATGATTACTGAGAATCAGTAACCCTGATTCTTTCTCTACACAGCTCTGGTTTCTGTTCTATCTACAGCATTTAGTGAAGCAGACATGCTGGATTCTCTCTTTTTTCTGTCACACTCTCTCTTCTCTCTCTTTTTTCTTCCTCTCTCTCTCTCTCTCTCTCTCTGTCTCTTCATATGTGACTGTGTGTGTGTGTGTGACATTTTGTGTGTTTAGACAGTATCACTAGGAATGTCTGGGAAACCTTTAGCTAGAGGCAATTCTGACTGGAATGACACTTATCGAACTTTAATTTTTTTCAAATGCTGCTTTTTGTTGATGACTCTTAAACACTTCAGCCTCCCTTTTAGCCCACAGCCCATCAGCCCACCAGAGAGAGTGGAAAAGAAAGGATAAAGGGGTAAGTGGACCAATTTAGAAAGGGTTTCTTGAACAACTCCAGTCTCTGCTGTCTGGAAATGGGCAATACAGTTCACAGGAGGAAAGCAGCCGCTAAATCCATTCAAAAGCACTTCATGGATACACCAACAGTCCAGTCCTTTACAGTCTTGTTAGCAAACAACAAACAGCAGTGGTGGAACTACCTAGCAAAAAGAGCCAGGCCTCGGCCTGGGCTGGAATCAGCAAGAGGAACCAAGCAGAATTCATGAAGAATTTCATTGCTGTGCCTCATCAGGGCAGCAATAATCAGCAAATACTTGAGACTCACAGGTATTGCAGAGATAGAACTATAAACAAGCCAAGCTCAGCCTCCATCACTGTCTGTGGAATCCTTTTTAGACTCTTTACAAACATCATGTGTCCTTCATAGGTCTTGCTTCACCACATTCCCCTGTCTAAGTTGACATCACTGCCAAACAACCCAAATCCTCAGAAGTGGCAAGAAACTGCTATACAGCACAAGAATTTTTCCATGCCTTTCTCTCTATGGAATCCGGACAGATGCAGCTCAACTATGCAATGTAAAGCATGCCAAAACATGCATGTCGTTAGCATAAAATCTTTCATTACTTGTGTTTTCTCGTGCTTGCTTTAGCAGAATATCCTGTCTCCTGTGACTGCTTCAGGAAAGATTCCTTCAGGAGTCTGCCTTAGACTTTCAACCCTATCCACTTCAGCTAAACATTCCTTCATGTGTTGCCCCAACAAAATAACCATTCAAACTTCTTTCCAAACAATACTTAGGTTTCCACTACACAGGTTGGAGTCATTCAACTGCCTTGACTGCTAACATTTATTTCAATTTAGGCCTGATAATCTTGGATGTCCCTTTACTTTCAGCAACAGGAAAGCAGAGGCCAGGTTATCCCTGTGGTTTTGGGGTTTTGGGTTGTTGTTGTTGTTGTTGTTGTTGTTGTTGTTGTTGTTGTTGTTGTTGTTAGACTGTCATGGTTGGTCTACTCAGTTCCAAATAGCCTAGGTTAAAACTCTGTCTAGAAAACAAAGCATCAACAAAAACTTATTTCTATCTGCTAAATGATGCATGGTTTACTCTCTTCATAGAGACCTGAATGTCCTCAAACTTGCAGGATGCAGGTAGATTTCTTGATCTCAACTCTCAAATGAAAAGTCTAAACCATTGCTTGACATTTAACTTAAAATAACCTGAGGGGTTTTTTTTTGGCTTTGTTTTATTTTATTATTTATTTTTCTTTCTATCTTTTTTTTTGTCTTCAATTCATTTCTGCAGTCCACAGGCAGGCTGTTCTGCTGCTCTAGAAGTAACCAATTATTTCACTAAGATAGTGAGCCTCCTGCCTTCAGCATGTGAATTATAATCTCTCCTTCAGACCACGGCAATGGCCACTGAAGCATTGCTGATATACAAACTATCCCTAAAATACAAAATATCCCTAGTGTACAAACACAGCTTACCACCAACAATTGTCCTTAGTGACTAATGATGCCATTTCATAGACTCCCTTAGTTGTTCTAGCCCAAGGATCATCCAGATGAGTGGACACTGGGGAAAGGTTGGGAACTTGGTATTTCTTTATTTCTCTGAGGTCCTCTGTTGAGGTTTTGTCTGTTGCTGTATTATGATGCTAAGTACTGCCCCAAAGCTCTGGTTGCCGTCAGGGATGAGGAAATCCTCTTTTAAACCAGATGGTACTATGCAACCTTTTTTTCTTAATTTAAACCTATTGGTTGAAAAAAGATGCCTTGCCGGGCAATGGTGGCACAGGCCTTTAATCCCAGGGCTTGGGAGGCAGAGGCAGGTGGATTTCTGAGTTCGAGGCCAGTCTGGTCTATAGAGAGACTTCCAGGACAGCCAGGTGTCCCTCGTGCTATCGTCTCGCCAGCAAGAACACACGCGGACAACCAGATCCTTCCGCAGCAATGTTTTATTACACTAGCTTCAGCATGAAGAGGAAGACCCCGAGCCCCCAAAAAGCACTGCTTATATACACCTCAGTGCGGTGTGTCCACACCTGATTGGCTGCTCTCTCAGCACACCCCAGGATGGGCAGTGACTTGGCGCGAACACACTCTTGCACATGCGCATATTGCTTTTTTACCAATTAGGCCATGCAGGCACAGCAGAAACCGCTTCCCACATCTCCCCCTTTTTGTTTTATTAAGATGAGGCTGGTCTAGGCCTCTGCAGTTATGTCCATCTGCTGTGGCTCCTGTTTTAGGTCGTTCCTCTAATGTCACAGCCTTATCCATCATAGTAATACCCTTCAGGTAATTCGATAGATCTGTACTTCTAATAAAAGAATCATTAATATACCTAACAGGAGTAATGCACACATGCGGAATGGATGTTACACAACTCATTTGTATGACATCCATCATCTGTTCCATGTTATGTTGTAAAATATCCATTCTCAGATTCACTAACATTAACCCTGAGGCGATATGAGAATCCACCCTTTACAGGGTAAGCAATGCCTCAGACGTTTTTTCTGCTATCTGACTTATAGTGTCAGCAGTATTAATTTGATCTGCCCAATTAGAGATAATCTTTTTCTTTAAAAAATATACAGGGTGTAAAAGGTTTATCCACATTATGCACAAAGCATAGTGTATAATTTAAATGAAAACTAGTGGCTCTTGAGGACTTTGTCGTGCATAAGGCACATCCAAAAAACATTCCTTTGCAAAAAACAAAGGCAAGGTAGAAGAATTGGAATGTACCAGTAAAGGTACTGGCCATGATCTTACTATGGCCCACAAAGGTATACTTATCCTGGTCTCAATCATCAGGAGCAAGAGGACCATCTTGGGGTTCATCTTGCTCTTTCACGGTCCTTGTCAGTCGCATCGGGACCCAAAGTGGATTTTCTTCACCCTGTGGAAAAACACAAATAGCTCCCCGGGATCTGATTAAGATAGGATCTGGGCCATACCATTTATTATCAAGGACATTTTTCCATTTGACCATTTCCTTTGGCCTATCGGACTCTGAACTATGACGATCAGCCGCAGAGTGACCATGCTCATCAAGATTTAAAAAATTAATGGTAAAGAGTGCCATGGAAATAGCAACTCTTGGTACTGGGGATATCGCGTCCTCCACAATTCCCCTTTTTTGTTTTATTAAATAAGCTTTTATAGTGCGATGAGCACGTTCCACAATGCCTTGTCCCTGAGGGTTATAGGGAAGGCCTGTCAAATGTGTCACATTCATTTGATGACAAAACTGTTGAAACTTATTAGAGGTATATGCTGGTCCATTGTCAGTCTTTAAAATAGTGGGTTTACCCCAAGCACTCCATGCCTCCAGGCAATGTTGGATCACATGTGAGGCTTTCTCTCCTGTCAGAGGCGTGGCAAACATGATTCCAGAGCAAGTATCAATTGACACATGTACTGACTTCTTCCAAAAGAAGGGATATGTGTAACATCCATCTGCCAGACCTGTGATGGCCTTATACCACGTGGGTTTATTCCCACATAAGGGGTAGGTAAGAATTCACAGCAATTTTGGCATTGAGTAACAATTTCTCTAGCTTCTTTTCTAGTTAATGCAAAGCGGCGGTGTAAAGTTTCAGCCGTCACATGAAAGCGCTTGTGAAAATCTTTTGCAGCTCCTGCCTGGGAAGACAGAGCAACGGCCACGATCTTAGTGGCTTTATCCGCCAAATCATTTCCTAGAGACATAGGACCAGGGAGGCCCAAATGCGCTCTGACATGGCTGATATAAACGGGGAACCTTCTATTTAATAAGGCAAATTGTATTTGTTGAAAAATGTTGGCGACTCTACTGGAGGGTTTTATTACCCCAGCTGTCTCAAGAAGATTAACTGCATTAACTACATAGGAAGAATCAGACACAATATTAAGCGGTCCTGGGAAGGCCTCAAGAACCTCCAGTACCACTAAACATTCCACAACTTGAGGTGAGGTTTCATTATATTGCTTAGATACTACCTTACCATTAACCACATAAGCACTTATACCAGTTTTTGATCGATCAGTGTACACTACAATCCCATCTGTGAGTGGATTCTTGGCTGTTACTTGCAGAAACACTATAGCCTGACTCAGGGCAAACTGTAAGATTGGATACTTTGGGTAATGATTGTCAATCTGTCCTGAAAAGGAGGTGACTAAAATTGCCCAATCATTAGATGTAGATGCCAAAGTCTGAACTTGTACAGAGGTATATGGTACAATCAAAAGATAAGGTTCTTTTCCAAAATAAGTAATAGCTGCTTTTAACCCTCGAAGTGCGAGTTGTGCAACTGCATTTGGGTACCAATCTATTATTTTAGCAGGAGATGCATTTGGATGAACCCATAATAAAGGCCCATTTTGCCACAAAACTGCTGTTGGCAATTGGGCTGTCTTAAAGACACACAAGTCACAACTCATCAATGTGTTGCAATTGAGCCTCTTGCAAGGCATTTTTTCCAGAGGAGCCAAACTTTCTGGTTCCTCGAGGGAGGCCGGAAGAGGGAAATTAATCATGCAGACTTGGCAGGACTACTAATTGAGCAATCCTGTCTCCTGGTGAAATGGAGAAAACACCCAGAGGGCTAAAGCAGAGAACTTGAAGTTCCCCCTCATAATCTTGATCTACAACTCCAGGGTGAACAGTAAGTCCTTTTAAAGTTAGGGAAGAGCGACCCAATATCAGCCCCACACTTCCTCTTGGCAGGGGTCCTTTAAAGTCTGTGGGGACAGGCTGTACACCCATTTGTGGCATTAACATGATTCGGGAGGCAGAATGGGGGTCCAATCCTGCCGAGCCTTCTGTTGCCCTACGGACTGTAGGGTTCGTCTGTTGATCACTGGAGTCCCATATGTTTTGGGGGCCTGAGACCTGGGGCCCTGATACCCGTTTTTTCATTCCTCCTCGCTTCCTTTCCTCTGAATAGGCTGTCCTCTAATGTCCCTAACTGAACGGCACTCATTGGACCAATGATAACCTTTTCCACATGTTGTGCACAGCCCTGATGCCCACCGCCGGGCAGGGGCATGACAATCCTTCTTTAAATGTCGTAGCTTACCACAGTTATAACAAACTCTGCGCTCTGCTATATTCGAGTGCTTTTGCCCTTGCAGAATGGCGGCCACCAAACCTGCATTAGAGAGCGGTCCTCCAAGCTCTCGGCAAATCCTTAGCCAGTCCTGCAATCCTTTGCTCTTTCTAGGTGTAATTGCTGTCCTGCACTCCTGTGTAGCCTGGTCAAAGACCAGCTGCACTATTAGGGGCATTGCCTGCTCTGGATCCCCAAAGATTCTTCCTGCAGTGTCCATCATCCTGGCTACAAATTCTGAAAATGGCTCTTGAGGTCCTTGTATAATTTTTGTCAGATGTCCTCCTGCCTCTCCTTTCCTTGAAAGTGCTTTCCACGCCTTAATGGCAGCAGCTGAAACCTGAGCGTATGCTCCCCAATTATAATTTGTCTGGTTGACAGCATATTGTCCCTGACCTGTCAGTAGATCAAACGTCCAATTCCTCTGATCTCCTTCAGCGGCTGCATTAGCCCTTGCTTGCATTTGAGAGGCATCATACCATAAGGCTTTCCATTCTACATACTGTCCCATATTAGTGAGCACAGCCTTTGCCACCATTTGCCAGTCTCCCGGAGTCACGGCCAAAGTAGCAAGTCTTTCGACTTGAGATAAAGTAAAATTGGCATTAACTCCATAATTACGGACCGACTCGGCAAGTTCTTTGATCTGTATGTGCTCCACAGACATGTAAACGCATCCTCCATCCGCTGCCTCAAAGACAGGAAACATCTGCTGTAGTTTTTGCCGCTCGTCTCGAGGGATAAAAGTATCTAAGCGAAAATTTTCCACATAAGGTGGAGGGGCACTAGGGCCTGAAGACCGAACAACAACCTGACCCTTGCTTCCATTCCTTTTGGACTTCCTCTCTGATTCGCTAGGCTGTCTTTTATCAGGATGATATCTCTCTTCCTCATAAAGAGCTGCTTCCTCCTCCAGATCTTCCTCATCAGTGGGACTAAGCTCCTCACTTGAATCTGAACCATCAAGTCCCAGAGCCTCAAGATCCTTTACCGGATAAAGGCTCTTCTTTTTGGGGGCCTCTTTTCCCCCGCTCCTCTCTCTTCTCTCCCAGGGCATCCTTTACCCATTCTCTCACTTCCTCGGATCCAGGGTCCATGGAAGGGCCTTTTTTCTTAGGTATACCCTTTTTTCTTTGAGCTCCTAATCTCTTACCCTGCTCTGTTTCTGACATGCTGTCTTGAACCTCCTCCAGCACTCCCTGTCCTGCTTTCACTATAAGGAAAAGGATAAGTGCTGCAAGAACAATTACGAAGGCTTCCACTGCCCCTTCTAATTGTGGAGAAAGACCAGAACCAAACATGCCTCTCAGAGCTTACCTTGAAAAACTTAACCTGGCTGCAGTTCTGAATCCGCCCCATGAATGGAGGGTCTCCTCAGCGCCGGCAATGTAAGGCATTTCCTGGTTTCGGTGCCACTTGTCCCATGCACTATTGTCTCACCAGCAAGAACACACGCAGACAAGCAGATCCTTCTGCAGCAATGCTTTATTACGCTAGCTTCAGCATGAAGAGGAAGACCCCGAGCCCCAAAAAGGTGCTGCTTATATACACCTCACTTCGGCGTGTCCACACCTGATTGGCTGCTCTCTCAGCACGCCCCAGGATGGACAGTGACTTGGCGCGAACACACTCTTGCACATGCGCATATTGCTTTTTTACCAATTAGGCCATGCAGGCACAGTGGAAACCGTTTCCCACAGCCAGGGCTACACAGAGAAACCTGGTCTCAAAAAACAAAACAACAAAAAAAAACCAAACAAACAAAAAGATGCTTGTAGCAAGTTGCTGGGCAGAAGAGAGATGTGTAGGGCTTTGGTTTACAGGTTTAAATTCAGAGGGGCAGAAACAAAAAAAAATACAGAAAAGAAGACACCATAGGGTAGGTGAATCATGAAAACATGAGGATTGGCCTATTAAATTAGAAGCAGAGCAGACAGACCATGACAAGTTACCTTGCGGGGATATTGACATATAGAAAATAGCTTAGAGAGTTGATATCTGCCCTGCTCTAAGGCTATTAAGGCTTTTTATAAATATAAAAGTTTTATAACACTTATTTGGGACCAGAATGATCAAAAGTGACATAGAAACCCCACAAAATTTTTACTACAAAGGTCCTGTTGAGTTGAGCACAGTCTATTCATCATCGATTCGTGGGCTGAGACTTACAGCTTCCTGGTGATCCTTTCCCAGCCAGATGTATTCTCCCAATCAGTGGGTGGAATTGCACATGTTCTTTGGGAAGGAGGGGGCTTCGGAGAGGTTTCATAACCTAGAGAGGAGAACTTTGGCATTAAAACCATTGAGGCCAAGTAGTGGTGGCACAGCCAGGCAGGAGTGATCCATGCCTTTAATCCCAGCATTTGGAAGACCTAAGCAGGCTGATCACTAAGTTCAAGGACAGCATGCTTAGTAGTGCAAGTTTCAGGACAACCAAGTGCACATATAGAAAACAAATAATACCCAAAAAAACTGGAGAAAATCAGTCTGGAGAAACAAAAATAAATAAACAAACTCTCTGTGGAGTCCTGATAAACAGAGCTTCACTGGGCAATGTAAGGCAGACCTATATATGGGTGGTGTTAGCAAAGAAACTTTTGTCATGTGTTCTTTCACAGGCTTGCTTTAGCAGGGGCTCCTTTCATCTCTGTCTGCTTCAGTGACACATTCCTTCACGTGCTTGCCCCAGCAAAACACCATGCAACACATCTGATTTTCCAAAGAACCTTGTTTCCACTTCAGTGGGAGTGTCTCACAGCAGGCTGAAAAGATGAAGATATTGTCTTTAGAATTAATCTCAATCTCCTTCCTCACATTAGTATATCTACTTCACATCCAGGCTGGTCATGATGCTCTGGACCTGATGCCCTGGGGCTCTCCTTCACGGACTTGTCATATGTCCCTCTCTTCTACAGCCTCTGAGGTGCTGAGATTAAAAATGTGCACCACCATGCCTGGCTCTTTTTCTTAAAAGAGAGTATTTGTGCCAGGATGCTCTTCCTGAAGCATTGTGAATGGCCCAAAACAGTTAAATCATGGGTTTTCTAGATAGGTCCATTTACAGGGAGGAAGACTGTCCTGGATGATTCAGGAATGAAAGGCTGAGTGGCTATGCAAGGTTTGTAGGTAGTATGGGTCTCGGCCAGATACGTCCAGGTTTGTGAACTTTAATTTAATGAACTGAACCAATGGGTTAACATAGATTTCCAAAATAATGAAAATAATTTGACTTCAAGTACTCATACCCATTCAGACTGGATTGGCCCTAAAGTGATTCATGCCCAGGTATGCTTACTCAGACACTTGAACAGAAATTGCATATAATTTATAATTAATGGGGGCAGAGAAATGTAAACTATTCTTGAGAGATGAATGTATGTGTAACCCTGTATTAGCAGGGCTTCATGGACATTCTGAGGCTGCAGGTACATTGTTTGTAGAGGGGGGCTTATGCCTTGGACACATACAAAGTTGCTAGGATGCTAACTACATTAATTCAAACAGGAAGTGTGCAAAACGCAAACAAATGGGGCATGAGCAAAACTGTTGTCTATGTTTTTCTGCCACCAAACAACAGCTTCAACCTCTCAACTTTGTCCCTGAAGGCAGCCAGACAAAGAGATGTAGTCTTAGATACCTTAGGAGATACAGGGTGTTTTAGGTGGGATCAGCTCATCCCAAAGCCAAGTTTCTTTCAAGACTTGATCTTTTCAAATTTAGGTGTAAAGAACACATAGCCTCAAAGGGCATTTTTCCCGAAGCTGTGGAAATTGCCAGCTCGGGGACTGTGATTCCCCTGGTTGCAGATACCAGGAGGTAGAATTAATAGGTATGTGATAAAGAAAACTTCACACCCAACCCCCTAGTCAGCAGTGGGCAAATGGCATGGACCCGCCCACAGCCTGGATAACTATGAAAACCAGGCCATAGAGAGTGTGTGTGTGTGAGTGATAAAAGAAATGCATGGAATAATGTGTGGAACGCCCTAGTTGTACTTGGCTAGATTTAGCTTAAAAACTCCAATCTGACACAGCAAAATTGCTCACCTCCGGAGGGCCCAACGGAGAAAGTTCAAGTCGAGAAATGAATCTGCGTGGAATGCACATGGACACAGACCTTCCAGCACTCTGCAGCTCTGCTCCAGAGGACCCAAAGCAAAGAACATCAAATTGCATCCTGCCAGTGTGCTGCAGGGAGCTAAGGATACACCTACCAGACTGGAAAGGTTAGCGAGAGAGTGTTTGTGAGAACGAACGAATGCAAACCCGTTCTACCATTTATTTGCTTTTTGACGCTTATGAATAAATAAAAGTACTACAACCTTTTCCACCAGGTTTTGAGGAATTTGTTTCTGCTACACTTTATGGCCCAAATGGTGCCTGGGTAACATTGCAGAATAATCCAGGAACAGGAATGGGGTGTGTCCTTGTGCAAGTACGCAAATCTAGAAAGCCTGAGGCCTAAGAATCTATCTTGAGGCTTCACAAAGAAGATATTAAAATAATATATTTATTGTGAAATTCACCTGCCAAGCAAAGATTATATGTAGAGCACACATATTCATGTGTGTGCCAAGTATATAGTTGGAAGAATAGACAAATGAAATCCCATATCCTTACCAACTACCCTACTAAGTACACAATGTCGCCATTAAGCTCTTTCTAACAGTTCATCCCTATCTTTCTCTAACAAATTATAAAAATGATCAAGAATAATCAAGATTTGGTTGAGACTTAATAATCCTCCAGGTATGAAAGATTGGTTTAACATAGGACTACGGAATGTTAGCCAGCCAGGTTTGGTAGCCCATCCCTTCAAGTTCTCACCTCACGAACACAAGGCAGGAGGGGTTTAAAGAACTGAAAGCCAAATGTAGATCAAAGAACTGAGTCTTACAAAAAAAACAGTGTGAGTGCAAAATTGATGCATGCTGGTGATGGAATGGGTACTGATAATCCAAGCCCTTCACAAACCAAAGCAGAAGAATTGCTGTGAGAAATAGAGTAAGAATCCATCTTAAAATATACACAAGTGGCTGGAGAGTTGGCTCAGGGGTTAAGGGCATTGACTCCTTTTCCAGAAGTCCTGAGTTCAATTCCCAGAAATCACATTATAGCTCACCGCCATCGGTAATGGGATCCCAAGTCCTCTTCTGAAGAGAGCAACAGTGTTCTTACATATGAAATAAATAAACAAATATTTAATATACACAATACACACACACACATATATGTATGTATGTATTCAGCTGATACAATTAGCCATGTTAATAAAAGAGTTGAAGTTACACCTGAGTGTGTGCAGAAGAGCACTTGACAGTAGTTCCTCACCCACTCAGGTTCTTCTCATTTTAAATTTACTTCTCAGTTAAAAGTTCTTCAGAGTATTTTACATTCTTGTATTCCTGATAAAGGCCATGATGAGCTGGGTGCTATCGGACCCTCCAAGTCATAAAGAAGGACATGCACAGCAGCAGTCTATTATCAAATGGAAGTGGTATATATGTGATTGGGCCAAACAGGTCCTGAAGGCACAAGCAAGTTACATCAAGAAGTTGCTCAAATGCCTATGGTTTCTATTCCTGTTACAATGCCATCTGCTGCCAAACATGTGCCTATAGCCTCATGGGGTGTTCCCTATAATCAGCTGACTGAAGAAGAGAAGACTAGGACCTGGTTCACTGATGGCTCTGAACGTTGTGCAGTCACCACCCAAAAGTGGACAGCTGCAGCATTACAACCCCTTTCTGGAACAACCCTGAAAGACACAGGTGAAGAAAAATATTCATGGTGTGCAGAACTTCAGGCAGTACACATAGTATTACAGTTTGTTTGGAAGAAGAAATGGCCAAATGTACGATTGTTTACTGATTCAAGGGCTGTAGCCAAAAAATTGGCTGTATAGTCAGGGACTTGGAAAGATCATGATTGGGAAATTGGTGAGAAAGACATCTGGGGAAGAAGTATGTGGATAGATCTCTCCAAATGGGCAAAGGATATGAAGATATTTGTGTCCCATGTAAATACTCAGAAAAAGGTGACTTTAGCTGAAGAGGAGTTCAATAGTTAAGTGGAAGGGATGACCAGTTCTGTGGATGGTCAGCCTCTTTCCCTAGCCATCCCTGTCATTGTTCAATGAGCACATGAACAAAGTGGCCATGGTGACCGAGATAGAGGTTATGCTTGGGCTCAACAACACAGGCCTCCACTCACCAAGGCTGAATGCCAGATCCGCCAACAGAAGAAATCAACATTGAGCCCCACATATGGCACTATTCCTCCAGGTGACCAGTCAGAAACTGGTGGCAGGTTGACTACATTGATCACTTCCTCGGCGGAAAGGACAAAATTTTGTTCCTACTGGAATATATACTTATTCTGGTTATGGATTTGCCTTTCCTGCATGTAATGCTTCTGCTAAAATCACCATTCATGGACTCACAGAATGCTTTATCTATCTACCATGGTATTCTACTCAGTATTGGTTCTGACCAAGGAACTCATTTCACAGTCAGAGAAGTGCAACAGTGGGCCCATGAACATGGAATCCACTGGTCTTACCATGTTTCCCATCATCCTAAAGCAGGTGGTCTGATAGAAAGATGGAATGGCCTTTTGAAAACACAGTTACAGGGCCAATTAGGTGGGAACAGTATAGAGGGCAGGGGCAGAGTTCTTCAGAAGACTGTATATGCTTTGAATCAGCATCCAATATATGGTACGGTTTCTCCCCTGACCAGGATTCATGGGCCCAGGAATCAAGGTGTGGAAAAGGGAATAGTTCCACTCACTGTCATTCCTAGTGACCTTCTAGGAAAATTTTTGCTCCATGTCCCCACTACTCTAGGTTATGCTGGCCTAGAAGTTTTGGTTCCAGAGGGGGAAGTGCTCCTACCAGGAGCCACAGCAAACATTCCATTGATCTGAAAACTCAGATGTCTCCCTGGTCATTTTGGGCTTCTCATCACCTTGAATCAACAGGCTAAGAAAGGAATAACAGTGTTAGGAGAGGTGATAGATCCAGATTACCATAAGAAAATTGGATTGCCTCTCCACAAGGAGGTAAGCAGCATTATGTCTGGAATGTAGGAGATCCCTTAGGGCATCTCTTAGTACTACCATGTCCTAGGATTAAAGTCAATGGGAAACTACAACAGCCTAATCCAAGCAGGATGACAAAGGACACAGACCCACCAGGAATGAAGGTATGGGTCAATCATCCAGGAAAAGAGCCAAGACCTGCTGAGGTGCTTGCCAGGGGTGAAGGAAATACAGAATGGGTAGTAGAGGGAAGTAGTTATAAATACCAGCTAAGATCCATTCTTATCTCCTTGTACAAAGCTCAAGTCCAAGTGGATCAAAGACCTCCACATAAAACCAGACACACTGAAATTAATAGAGGAGAAAGTGGGGGAAAGCCTCAAAGATAAGTGCACAGGGGGAAAAATTCCTGAATAGAACAGCAATGCCTTGTGCTGTAAGATCGAGAATTGACAAATGGGACCTCATGAAACTGCAAACCTTCTGTAAGGCAAAAGACACCGTCAATAAGACAAAAAGGCCACCAACAGATTGGGAAAGGATCTTTACCTATCCTAAATCATATAGGGGACTAATATCCAATATATATAAAGAGCTCAAGAAGCTGGACTCCAGAAATTCAAATAACCCCATTTTTTAAAATGGGGTACAGAGCTAAACAAAGAATTCTCAACTGAGGAATACCAAAGGGCTGAGAAGCACCTAAAAAAAATGTTCAGCATCCTTAATCATCAGGGAAATGCAAATAAAAAAAAAAAAAAACCTTGAGATTCCCCCTCATACCAGTCAGAATGGCTAAGATCAAAAATTCAGGTGACAGCAGATGCTGGCGAGGATGTGGAGAAAGAGGAACACTCCTCCATTGCTGGTGGGATTGCAAGCTTGTACAACCACTCTGGAAGTCAGTCTGGAAAATTGGACATAGTACTACCTGAAGATCCAGCAATACCTCTCCTGGGCATATACCCAGATGTTCCAACTTGTAATAAGAACACATGCTCCACTATGGTCACAGCAGCCTTATTTATAATAGCCAGAAGCTGGAAAGAACCCAGATGTCCCTCAACAGAGGAATGGATACATAAAATGTGGTATACTGTAGTGGCTATTCCTGGTTGTCAACTTGACAATATTTGGAATGAACTACAATCCGGAATTGGAAGGCTCACCAGTGACCCTTATCTGGAGGCTTGGAGATCCTTATCTGGATCTTGGTTTGAAGATCTTGAGCCATATTGGCTATGGATTCCAGAAGATTGAATCTCCGAGTTTAAGGAACACACCTTTAATCTGGGCTACGCCTTTCATCTGGGATTAAAGGTGTGGTGGAACACACCTTTAATCTGGGCTACACCTTCTGCTGGAGACAATATAAGGACATTGGAAGAAGGGAGTCTAGCTCTTGCTCCTGCTCCTTCGCCTGCTTGCTGCGTGAGACTGAGTAACTGCTAGATCCTTGGACTTCCATTCACAGCTGTGACTGAACGATTGTTGGGAATTGAGCTGCCGACTGTAAGTCATCAATAAATTCCTTTATTATCTAGAGACTATCCATAAGTTCTGTGACTCTAGAGAACCCTGACTAATACAGAAGTTGGTACCAGGAGTGGTTCTAGAGTAACAGAAGTACAAGGATGAATCTTTTAAAATTCTGGAATTGGCTTGTTGATCCACCAGCACTTTCAACTATTGAAACCTCTCCAGATTCTCTCCCTCCTGGGAGCTCAGAGAATTTTGAAGACCCATGGTTGAAACTATATTCCGAACTTAAAGAAGCTAATGCCCTTGATTTTCTTAATGAATTAGGTGATTCAGTGCACAAAGCTTTCTACAAGATGGGGAAAAAAATCGAAAAATGATTTTACTGGCTGGCTGCTCTTAGTATCTGTGGAAAAAATGATGAATGAAAGGAAGGAGTTGTGTGATAAAATCGAAAGGCTCCAGACACAAGTAAACGATCTAAAAGTTGCTAAGTGTGTCCTTGAGGAGAATCTTCTCTCTTGTAGCAATAGAGCTCAAGTTGCAGAAAATCAAACAGAAACTCTCATTGTAAGGTTGGCTGAACTACAGCGAAAATTCAAGTCTCAGCCTCAGAGTGTGTCGACAGTTAAAGTAAGGGCTCTAATTGGCAAAGAATGGGATCCTACAACATGGGATGGGGATGTGTGGGAAGACCATGTTGAAGCTGAGAATTTTGAATCCTCAGATTCTCAAGGGTTTGCCCCACCTGAGGAAGTAGTACCCTCAGCCCCACCTCTTGAAATAATGCCTTCCCCACATGAGGAAATTAATTTTGCAGAGTCTGCTCACGGCCCACCAATAGTTTCTTCTAGACCTGTAACCAGACTCAAAGCAAAACAGGCTCCTAGAGGGGAGGTAGAAAGTGTAGTCCATGAGGAAATTCGCTACACTACTAAGGAGCTTAATGAGTTTGCTAATTCATTCAAGCAGAAACCTGGTGAATATGTGTGGGAATGGATTTTAAGGGTGTGGGATAAGGGTGGAAGGAACATAAAACTAGAGCAGGCTGAGTTTATTGACATGGGTCCTCTGAGTAGAGATTCTAGGTTTAATACGGAAGCTCGCATAGTTAAAAAAGGTGTCAAAAGTTTGTTTGAATGGTTGGCTGAGGTGTTTATCAAAAGATGGCCTACTGGAAATGACTTGGAGATGCCTGATATTCCATGGCTTAGTGTTGATGAAGGGATTTTAAGACTTAGGGAAATTGCAATGCTAGAGTGGATATATTGTGTAAAGCATAATTGTCCACAATGGGAAGGTCCAGAAGATATGCCTTTCACCAGCTCTATAAGACGCAAATTGGTGAGAGGGGCACCAGCACATTTGAAGGGTTTTGTTCTTTCCCTTTTCCTTGTGCCAGATCTTAGCATTGGAGATGCTTCTGCTCAATTAGATGAATTAAATTCACTGGGTTTAGTTGGATTCCGAGGTAACAAGGGCCAGGTGGCAGCATTGAATCGCCGGAGACAAGGTGATTCTAGTTATTATAATGGACAGCGTAGACAAAAGAATGTTTATAATAACATACCCAGTAATGGTCAGCACAGGAGAGGTGAAATTTATAATGGCATGACTCGGTTGGACCTTTGGTACTGGCTAACCTATCATGGTGTTTCCAGGAATGAAATACATAGGAAGCCTACTGCATATTTGTTTGATCTGTATAAGCAGAAAAATTCTCAAACAAATGAAAGAAAGGCTACATTAGATCGTGGTAAACAGCCAAATGAAAGAAAGGCTACATTAGATCGTGGTAAACAGCAATCTCGGCCAGTGAATCAATTTCCAGACTTGAGACAGTTTGCAGATCCAGAACCCCTTGAATGAAGGGGTGGCCAGGTTCCGCTGAGGAAGGATCTTAATAAGACACTCAAAGGTTTTGCTGTTACCCTTTCTCCAGTTCTTCCCCAGAGGGACCTACGGCCTTTTACAAGGGTAACTGTACACTGGGGAAAAGGAAATAATCAGACTTTTCGGGGTCTGCTGGATACTGGTTCTGAGTTGACACTGATCCCAGGGGATCCCAAGAAACATTGTGGCCCTCCAGTTAAAGTAGGGGCTTATGGAGGGCAGGTGATTAATGGAGTTTTGACTGATGTCCGACTCACAGTAGGTCCAGTAGGTCCCCGGACACATCCTGTGGTGATTTCCCCAGTTCCAGAATGTATAATTGGGATAGATATACTCAGAAATTGGCAGAATTCTCATATTGGT
This sequence comes from Mus musculus, assembly GCF_000001635.26. Taxonomy (NCBI): domain Eukaryota; kingdom Metazoa; phylum Chordata; class Mammalia; order Rodentia; family Muridae; genus Mus; species Mus musculus. Next base: position 143,478,451 of record NC_000070.6, on the reverse strand, counting down.
TCCCTGAACTGTAGAGTGAGGGCTATTATGGTTGGAAAGGCCAAATGGAAGCCTTTAGAGTTGCCTCTGCCAAAGAAAATAGTGAATCAAAAACAGTATCGTATTCCTGGAGGAATTGCAGAAATTACTGCCACTATCAAGGACTTGAAAGATACAGGGGTGGTGGTTCCCACCACATCTCCGTTTAACTCTCCTATCTGGCCAGTGCAGAAAACAGATGGATCATGGAGAATGACAGTTGATTATCGAAAACTAAATCAGGTAGTAACTCCAATTGCAGCTGCTGTACCAGATGTAGTTTCGTTACTTGAGCAAATTAACACATCTCCTGGCACCTGGTATGCGGCTATTGATCTGGCAAATGCCTTCTTCTCAGTACCTGTCCATAAGGACCACCAGAAGCAATTTGCTTTCAGTTGGCAAGGCCAACAGTATACCTTCACAGTTTTGCCTCAAGGATATATTAACTCTCCTGCCCTGTGTCATAATTTAGTTAGAAGGGATCTTGATCGTTTGGATCTTCCACAAAATATCACATTGGTGCACTATATTGATGACATTATGCTGATTGGACCAAGTGAGCAGGAAGTAGCAATCACTTTGGACTCATTGGTAACACATATGCGTACCAGAGGATGGGAAATAAATCCAACCAAAATTCAAGGACCATCTACCTCAGTGAAATTCTTAGGAGTTCAGTGGTGTGGAGCATGCAGAGATATTCCTTCTAAGGTGAAAGATAAGTTATTGTACCTGGCCCCTCCTACAACCAAGAAAGAAGCACAACGTTTAGTGGGCCTATTTGGATTCTGGAGACAACACATCCCTCACTTGGGTGTGTTACTTAGGCCTATTTACCAAGTGACTCGGAAAGCTGCTAACTTTGTGTGGGGCCTGGAACAGGAGAAGGCCCTTCAACAGGTCCAGGCTGCTGTGCAGGCTGCTCTACCACTTGGACCATATGACCCAGCAGACCCGATGGTACTTGAGGTGTCTGTGGCTGATAGAGATGCTGTTTGGAGCCTCTGGCAGGCCCCTGTAGGTGAATCACAGAAAAGACCTTTGGGATTTTGGAGCAAAGCTCTACCATCATCTGCAGACAACTATTCTCCCTTTGAAAAACAGCTCTTGGCCTGCTATTGGGCCTTAGTGGAAACTGAACGTTTGACAATAGGACACCAAGTTACTATGCGACCTGAACTACCCATCATGAGCTGGGTACTATCAGACCCTGCAAGTCATAAAGTGGGACGCGCACAGCAGCAGTCTATTATCAAATGGAAGTGGTATATACGTGATCGGGCCAGAGCAGGTCCTGAAGGCACAAGCAAGTTACATGAAGAAGTTGCTCAAATGCCTATGGTTTCTACTCCTGTTACAATGCCATCTGCTGCCAAGCATGCACCTATAGCCTCATGGGGTGTTCCCTATGATCAACTGACCGAAGAGGAGAAGACTAGAGCCTGGTTTACTGATGGCTCTGCACGTTATGCAGGCACCACCCAGAAGTGGACAGCTGCAGCATTACAACCCCTTTCTGGGACAACCTTGAAAGACACAGGTGAAGGGAAATCTTCACAGTGGGCAGAACTTCGGGCAGTACACATGGTATTACAGTTTGTTTGTAAGAAGAAGTGGCCAGATGTACGATTATTCACTGACTCATGGGCTGTAGCCAATGGATTGGCTGGATGGTCAGGGACTTGGAAAGATCACAATTGGAAAATTGGTGAGAAAGACATCTGGGGAAGAAGTATGTGGATAGATCTCTCCAAATGGGCAAAGGATGTGAAGATATTCGTGTCCCATGTAAATGCTCACTCAAAGGTGACTTCAGCCGAGGAGGAGTTCAATAATCAAGTGGATAAGATGACCCGTTCTGTGGACAGTCAGCCTCTCTCCCCAGCCATCCCTGTCATTGCTCAATGGGCACATGAACAAAGTGGTCATGGTGGTCGAGATGGAGGTTATGCTTGGGCTCAGCAACACGGGCTTCCACTCACCAAAGCTGACCTGGCTACTGCTGCTGCTGATTGCCAGATCTGCCAACAGCAGAAACCAACACTGAGTCCCAGATATGGCACCATTCCTCGAGGTGACCAGCCAGCAACCTGGTGGCAGGTTGACTACATTGGACCACTTCCTTCGTGGAAAGGACAGCGTTTTGTTCTTACTGGAGTAGATACTTATTCTGGTTATGGATTTGCCTTTCCTGCACGTAATGCCTCTGCTAAAACCACCATTCATGGATTGACAGAATGCCTTATCTATCGTCATGGTATTCCACACAGTATTGCTTCTGACCAAGGAACTCATTTCACAGCCAGAGAAGTACGACAGTGGGCCCACGATCATGGAATTCACTGGTCTTACCACATTCCCCATCATCCTGAAGCAGCTAGTCTGATAGAAAGATGGAATGGCCTTTTGAAGACGCAGTTACAGCGCCAATTAGGTGGTAACAGCTTGGAAGGCTGGGGCAGAGTTCTTCAGAAGGCAGTATATGCTTTGAATCAGCGCTCGATATATGGTACAGTTTCACCCATAGCCAGGATTCATGGGTCCAGGAATCAAGGGGTGGAAAATGGAATAGTTCCACTTACTATCACTCCTAGTGACCCTCTAGGAAAATTTTTGCTTCCTGTCCCCATAACTCTAGGTTCTGCTGGCCTAGAAGTTTTGGCTCCAGAGAGGGGAGTCCTCCTACCAGGAGCTACAACAAACATTCCATTGAACTGGAAGCTCAGACTTCCCCCTGGTCATTTTGGGCTTCTAATGCCCTTAAACCAACAGGCTAAAAAAGGAATAACAGTGTTAGGAGGGGTGATAGATCCAGATTACCATGGAGAAATTGGATTACCTCTTCACAATGGTGGTAAGCAAGATTATGTCTGGAGTGTAGGAGATCCCTTAGGGCGTCTCTTAGTACTACCATGTCCTGTGATTAAAGTCAATGGGAAACTACAACAGCCTAATCCAAGCAGGATGACAAAGAACGCAGATCCATCAGGAATGAAGGTATGGGTCAATCCTCCAGGAAAAGAGCCAAGACCTGCTGAGGTGCTGGCTGAAGGAGAAGGAAATACAGAATGGGTAGTAGAGGAAGGTAGTTATAAATACCAATTAAGGCCACGTAACCAGTTGCAGAAACGAGGATTATAAAGTAATATGAATGCCCATTGTAAATTTACTAATGCGTTTGCGATTGTACGAGGGATAGTTATATCATGTTAGGCGTATTTACAACCTTGTTATTGTTTCATGTGAACATGAGATATTATTTGTGTCAAGTTGACAAGGGGTGGATTGTAGTGGCTATTCCTGGTTGTCAACTTGACAATATTTGGAATGAACTACAATCCGGAATTGGAAGGCTCACCAGTGACCCTTATCTGGAGGCTTGGAGATCCTTATCTGGATCTTGGTTTGAAGATCTTGAGCCATATTGGCTATGGATTCCAGAAGATTGAATCTCCGAGTTTAAGGAACACACCTTTAATCTGGGCTACACCTTCTGCTGGAGACAATATAAGGACATTGGAAGAAGGGAGTCTAGCTCTTGCTCCTGCTCCTTCGCCTGCTTGCTGCGTGAGACTGAGTAACTGCTAGATCCTTGGACTTCCATTCACAGCTGTGACTGAACGATTGTTGGGAATTGAGCTGCCGACTGTAAGTCATCAATAAATTCCTTTATTATCTAGAGACTATCCATAAGTTCTGTGACTCTAGAGAACCCTGACTAATACATATACTTACACAATGGAGTACTACTCAGCTGTTAAAAACAATGAATTTATGAAATTCTTGGGCAAATGGATGTATCTGGAGTATTTCATCCTTAGTGAGGTAACCTAATCACAAAAGAAGTCATTAGATATGCACTTACTGATAAGTGGATATTAGCCCAGAAACTTAGAATATCCAAGATACAATTTGCAAAGCACAACAAAATCAAGAAGAGGGAAGACCAGTGTGTGGAAACTTCATTCCTCCTTAGAATAGGGAACAAAATGGTTTCTATTCTTGCACAAACATCATGACCAAGAAGCAAGCTAGGGAGGAAAGGGTTTATTCAGCTTACACTTCATACTGCTGTTCATCACCAAGGAAGTCAGGACTGGAACTCTAGCAGGTCAGGAGACAGGAGCTGATGCAGAGGCCATGGAGGGATGTTCTTTACTGGCTTGTTTCCTCTGCCTGCTCTTCTAGAGAACCCAAGACTACCAGCCCAGAGATGGTCCCACCTACAAGCGGCCTTTCCCCCTTGATCACTAATTGAAAAAATGCCTTACAGCTGGATCTCATGGAGGCATCTCCCCAACTGAAGCTCCTTTCTCTGTGATAACTCCAGCCTGTGTAAAGTTGACACCCAAAACCAGCCAGTACAATTGACCCCTTGTCAACTTGACACACAAACATATCACTAGTAAGCCTCAACCCGTAGTTCTTATTCATCCCCAAGATCTTGTATAACTTTAAAAATCCCACAGTCTCTACATATTAAAAGTTCAATCCTTTAAAAATACCCAAAGTCTTTTTACAATTAAAAGTCTCTTAACTGTGAGGTCCACTAAAATATTTTCTTCCTTCAAGAGGGAAAAATATCAGGGCACAGTCACAATCAAAGGCAAAAATTAAACTCCAACTGTCCGGTGTCTGGGATCCAACTCACAATCTTCTGGGCTCCTAAAAGGGACTATCCAGAAACTACCCCACCAGGGGATTCATCCCATAATCAGCCACCAAACCCAGACACTATTGCACATGGCAGCAAGATTTTGCTGAAGGGACCCTGATATAGCTGCCTCTTGTGAGGCTATGCCAATGCCTGGCAAATACAGAAGTGGATGCTCACAGTCATCTATAGGATGGAACACAGGGCCCCCAATGGAGAAGCTAGAGAAAGCACCCAAGGAGCTGAAGGGGTCAGCAACCCTATAGGTGGAACAACAATATAAACTAATCAGTACCCCTAGAGCTCATGTCTCTAACTGCATATGTAGCAGAAGATGGCCTAATCGGCCATCATTGGGAAGAGAGACCCCTTGGTATTGCAAACTTTATATGACCTAGTACAGGGGAACGCCACTGCCATGAAGTGGGAGTGGACGGGTAGGGGAACAGGATGGGGGGAGGGTATAGGTAACTTTCGGGATAGCATTTGAAATGTAAGTAAAGAAAATATCTAATAAAAATTATTATTAAATAAAAATAAATAAATAAATACCAGCTAAGGCCATGTAACCAGTAGCAGAATGAGGATTATAAAGTAATATGAATGCATTTGTGATTGTACAGGAATACTTAGACTATGTAAGGCAGATTCATGACCTTGTTATTGTCTCATGTGCACACAAGATATTATTTGTGTCAAGTTGACAAGGAATGGATTGTAGTGGCTATTCCTGGTTGTCAACTTGACTCTATCTGGAATGAACTACAATCCTGCCAAGGACCAGCCCCAGCGTGGAGTGTATCTTCTTTCTTTTCAGTTCTTCTTGAGGTAGCGGAGAGGGAAGAGCTTAGGCGGAGGGTAAGACTTTGTCTTACGAGTTTCTGGGGTAAGAAATTTAAGGTTGCTGTATCTAAGTCTAAGTTACTATGCTATTATAGCTGGCCTGCCTTCTGTGATCTACTGAGGCCAGAAACTGCAGTCTCTGGCACTTAGCATCTCATCCTAAAACAGCAGGAGATTAAAGGATTAATTGCTAGAGCCTTTTCCCTATTGTCCAGATGCCTCATGCTTGTCAGGCTAGGAGGAAGTTTGGAGCAATAAACTTCTATTGAACCAGGAGAAGAGAATAACACTTGCAGAAAGAAAAACTTTTACATAAGCAAATATGCATGATCTCACATAAATTCATATTCAGTTTCATTCATGCTCATTTATTCATTTCATTCAAACCCAGTTGGGCCCAGCTTGCATGCATTCTCACAATTACATACTTACACACACATCCATACTTACATATGCATATGGAGCAAAACACCAAGCACCGGTGTAGAAAGAACTCATTCATTCTGGATGAAAAATGTGCTCCAATCTTTATTATATAGAGAAAGAGAAGGCTTCTATCTTTTTAATGCCAAATGCATTAAACCTATGTTTGTAAGAAAAAGCTTTGTTTCTTTTAATAAGACTAAACCTGCCTCGTCCTTACCATGGGACCTGTTCTGTCCTGTGGTAAGGAGAAGCCTGTCTGCTCCTTCTCCCCTCTGCGACATCTTCCTTTTTTCTCTTTCCTTCTGCATTCTGCACATTGCTCTCTCAGTATTTGATGTTACCTATAATTTCTAAGTTACTCCACTCTGTATTCTCCTTCTGATCTAAAAAGTCTTCTGTCTAAAAACTTCTCCTCAGCTCAGATCCTCTCTCAGCTCAGTTCTTCTCACCTCCATTCCTCTCACCCCAGTCCCTCAGTTCTGACTCTTCTCTTTGTCCTAGCCCTTAAACATCATCCAGAATACATGATCACATATTAAAAGGTTCATCAAAATTTTATACAGAAAATTAAATCATAAATTGGATTAGAAGTTTACAACAGAGAATGTTTACATGCATATCCATTAGGAGTGATTATCTAGCTAAACATCCATCACTTGTCTCAGCTCCACAGGATCAATGAAGGTTTTAAACCATAACTAAGTTATAAGTGAAGTTTTCTATAGATAAACCCAGTCAATATTTTATCTTCTGTGCTATCACCTATAATAAATCGTTAGTTCCCTTTTTATGACCTTTTGTTAATTGTTTTACAACCTCTTGGAATGTACTGAGTAAGAGAAAGTCTGGTTACCATCTAAGAGCAATTAACTGGTGACACTTGAGAGACTGGCAGAGTTCTCATTGCAGCTTTGATTATCAGAAAAGGACCTAATAGCAGTCCCATTATAAAAGAGCTTAATAATCAAAGATATAATTTTAGGAATTCTTATAGGATCATCATTAAGACTTAAGTCATCTATTTGTCTATATAGCATCACTACAAGATAGTAACTCTTCAAGGATCTGCAGACATTGGTTCCAAAGGGGTGTGCTACTACTTAGTGATCGTTGTATATATATTTAATAATAGCAGGAAAAGCATATTAATAGCAAGAATCTTTCCTAAAATGAGTCCCTCACAGCCTTGCTTAATTAGGGCTCACCTGTCATAGATTATATAATAATCGAGGCAGACCACTTCAAGATGATCACTTGTAGTTATTAGCTTGTCCTATTATGGGTCCTGACACAATCCAGAATTGGAAGGCTCAAATGTGATCCTAATCTGGAGGCTGGGAGATACAAGTTTCTGACCTGGATCTTGGCATGGAGATCTTGAGGCACAGTGGTTATGAATCCCAGAAGATTAAGACAGGGAGATCTCTGAGTTCAAGGTCATCTGGGACAAAACAAGTCCCAGATCCTGGCTTGGTGGCACACACCTTTAATCTGGGCCACACCTTTTGCTGGAGACCTACATAAGGATATTGGAAGAAGGAAGATTTACTCTCTCTTCTTTGTCTGCTTGCCTTGTGGGACTGAGCAACTGCTAGGTCCTCGGACTTCTATTCACAGCTGCTGCTGACCATTATTGGACTACAGACTGTAAATCATCAACAAATGCCCTTACTATATAGAGACTACCCAAAAGTTCTGTGACTCTAAAGAACCCTGACTAATACAATCCTAAATTAATTTATAAATTAATGGCAAAGGACAAAAAGGAATGAAGCCAGACTGACACAGAAAGATTCCGGAACTATTGAAGTAAGGATATTTTAGTGTCCTGGGATATTCAGGAATGCAGGGACCTGAAAGCAGAATTTAAGTCTGTATCGAAAGCTACCTCAAGGCAGGGAGTGATGGGTCACAACTTTGATTGTAGCACCTGGAAAACAGGCAGGTGGATTTCTGTAAGTTCTAAGCTACCCTGGGTTATACCTTGTGCCTGGTCAGCCTGTTCTATGTAGTAAGCTCTAGCCCATCGTTTTCTATGAAAGAGAAAAATAGGTATTTGCAGGCTATTTAGTGAGTCCCTGACTCAAACAAATCTTCAGGTGTGTATTGTCGTATTTTGAGATTTCTTTGTTTGTTTGTTTCTAATTTAGCTTAACTAAAACCCATGGTCTGACACGGGCTCCAACAGCTGTCTACTGCTAAGCTATATGAATCAAAATTCAGGACATCAGTGAGTATCTAGAATAGAATGTCCTCTTTAACCATGAAGGAGTTACTAAGACAAGAAGGTCCAGAATATGGAAAGAGCTTACCCAGCAGAAAGGCCAAGCATCTGTGATGGAGTAGCCAGAATAGAGCATAGAACATTCCGTATGAACTACCTCAGGAGTGCTGGCATCCCAGTTGTGTCCCACCATCCCTGTCATGGTTGGTTTCCTGAGAAAGGGCCTTCCAGCTAGTTTACAATACTCCAGACTGAGTACCAGCTTGATAGAGAGCTCAAAGATCAGCAGCTGAGGTAGAGTTCTTAATTATGGGGACACAAGGTTCTCCATTGGCTCCAGGGAGGATTTTTGTTATTTCTGTAGAATCTCATGTGTCCCAGTCTGGACATGGACATTCTATGGAGCAAAACTAAACCTGGTCTTCTGATTCTCCAAGCTCCTCTTCTCAAGTGCTGAACCCCTCATATTGAGACTTGAGATGAGATTTGTGATCACAGTTTGCCTGGCAACTGTAGCCTAGAGGAATCAAGGTGTCTCTTGCCCTCTAACTGCCTCAAACAGACACATTAGCCAGGAGATGGATAAAAATAGTTTGACTTTTGCATGTGAGGAATCCACTCCTAGCCACACTCAAGAGTTCATGGCTTGAGGATGAAATGTTCAAGACTAGCCTCAGCTGGGTCAGTCTACATCAGACTTTGCTGTATAAATATTTCTTTTCAAAGAAGAAGAACTCACGCATGGGAGATCAGGATGCACTTGTGTAAACTGCTGAGGAAGAACATCTGAGTTCTGGATTCAGGGTCTCATGCCCATGCTAGCTAGACTTTCAGGGATAAAGCAGAAGATGCAGGAGGAGGAGATACCTTCCATGGACAACTTCCTCATCTCTGTGGTTACTCTGTGAGTCACACCATAATCTGAAACCAACTGGGAATTATAGGAAGATAGGAAGTCCCAGGTGAGTGCCTGTCATGATGAATCTGGTTAGGGTCCCCTCCTCTATAAGTAAATAGACACTGCAATGCAAGAGACATTAAAAGCATGCCCATGCAATAGATTTTGCTTGCTAAGGACCATTTGTTCTATATGACCTGACCTACAATAGGTAGAATATAAAAGTTCTTTGATGGCAGAAAAAATTATCTGATCAGGAATGGTGACCAATGCCCTTAACCTCAACAAAACAGAAGCAGAGGAAAGCACATTGCTGTGACTTGTAATGCAGCCTGGTCATCAGAGCACATTGTGGAGAAGCCAAGACTACAAAGTAAAACAGTGTCTCAAAAGAAATACAGAGATAGAGGTGATGCTGAGGAATAGCTCATCGATAAAGAGCATGTCTGTTCTTTCAAAGGCCCCTGTATCCCTTATCACCATCCACAGTTTGTTTACAGCATTCTATAACGCCAGTGCTAGATAAGGTAGTGAGTGCCCTTTTCTGATCTTCACTGGTACTGTGGAGATAAGATACAAAGGAGTAGGAGAAGGCAAAACTCTCAGAAACATGCAGAAAAGAGTATTTGGTTTCATTTCTTTCTACCTGAGAAATACAGCTTATGAATATGCATGTGATGTAGATAATATCAAATTCTGACATCTAGTAGAGATCAACCTCGAGGGGACTCTGAATCAAGTGGTCCTATACCAGCTGTCACTTCTGTCTAGGACATCCCTACTGAAAAATTCCTACAAAGAACTGTTTCATGGATACCAGATAACAACAGTGACTTTGAAGCAATGGGGCCACTAGTCTATATTTTCATGAACATGACAATGAAGATAAGCAAGTATGAATTATTTACTTTTATTGATACTGGTGATGGCTACAAAAGGAGTGCAGAGGTCAGCTTGACAAATGTTACCAAAACAAAGACAGACATCAAAAATGAATAGTGACAACTCAGGTTTGCACAGAGTAAAGGCTGTAGAGAAGGAGAGAGACATTTGTCATTCACTAGTGTCCTTTGAATACAAGATGATCTCTAAAGAATATGGCCTCATAAACATGTGCTGTGCATGCTGGGTATGGTAGTAGAGCACTCAGTGAGAGGAATCAGGTGAATTAGGAGCTCAAGGCCCATTTGAGATACAGGAGAGAACTTTTGAAAAGTAAATTAAAATGTAAAAAAGCAGGAACACTCTCTTCTTTGTTCTATTGAATCTTTATCTGATACTGTTGAGTCTACCATCTTGTTATTCCCATAAAAATTTGGGTTACCCTGGATAACAATCTCCATAATTCCCCAAAATTCCATTGATAGGATGAAAATTGGCATCAAACACATTAGTTTCACAATCCTGTAGACACAAACCATTGAAGAGCCATACAAGTAGAGTGTTACTAATGACCAGGCAAGAGAAACATAAGAAAAATGTCAAAATAGCTTTATTTGTACTGATGGCAGTTGGTCATGGATCTCAGTCTGACTCAGACAACACAGGGAATCTCCTGTTCTCACAACATGGGAACTGACTCATGCTGCCTCAGAAACCTCAGGATATCCATGATCTTAGAACAAAGTAGTACAAGTCTCTCTACTACAATATAACTCATGTCACCATAGCAATCAACAGGGGAAGGGTGCAGCTCCATGATCCATTGATTCACACTGTGATATCATCTCTCTCTCTCTCTCTCTCTCTCTCTCTCTCTCTCTCTCTCTCTCTCTCTCTCTCTCTGTCACAAACACACACACCACTGACACTTTTGTGTTAGGAGATTTGGCTCATGGTAGGCAGAAGAAGGCTGATACTAGAGTCCCAATTCTACAATTTTTCCCTTTCCAGGATATCTTAATGAGTGTTTTACTTCTGAGAACAGACACCATGATCAAGGTACCTTTTATAATGACAAATTTTAATTTTGGCTGCCTTACAGGTTCAGAGGTTCAGTCCATTATCATCAAATTGGGAGCATGGCAGCATCAAGGCTTAAAACTTAAATCTCTATATATCACCATGTCTGATGTCAAAGGGGTCTTCAGATCTTCTACTCCTTTTTTATCTGTTTACTAGAACAAACTTGTTTCCCTCGGGCTATTCTACTACTGTTAGCAGCATTCCTCAGAAGGTATCCCATGGCTCTGGTATTTTTAACATCTTGGGATATCAAAGTCAACTTGAACATCACAGCTTCTTGTTCCATTGTCTGGGATCCACACATGATCTTCCAGGCTCCACCAAAGGCCTTGCTTCACTCCTCCAGCTCTGCCATCTGTAGCACTCTAGGCTCTTGTTGACTCCACTCTACTCTTGCAGTTCTTCTTGGTGGACATCCCATGATATTGGCATCTTCAATATTCTTCTGCTACACCTAGGCCTGCCTCACCAATAGTTTCTCACAGGCTCTCTTCACAGTGCCAAACCTCAACTTTAGACCTGGCCCTTCAACTGCAGCTGAAGCTTCACACAGACCTTCCCAGGCTACTCACAATGCCAAGACTCAGCAGAGCCCCATGACCTAATGGCTTCAAAACAAGTACCACCTGGGTGAGTCTTATGCATTACCAAGTTCAGCTGCAGCTTGATATACAACCTTGACAATCTCTGGAACATGTTTTCTTTGTGCTCTAGGAAAATGCTTCCTAGAAAATTTCACCCCAGTGATGTTGGTTTCTTCTTCTTTTTTTTTTAAAGATTTATTTATTTATTATATGTAAGTACACTGTAGCTATCTTCAGACACTCCAGAAGAGGGAGTCAGATCTCCTTACGGATGGTTGTGAGCCACCATGTGGTTGCTGGGATTTGAACTCAGGACCTTCGGAAGAACAGTCAGGTGCTCTTAACCACTGAGCCATCTCTCCAGCCCTGTTGATCTCTTCTTAATCACTCTGAATTTCTTAGCTCCAGGTAACCAGCATCAATTCTCCCAGAGTCCCTTCTATTCTAGACTCTAAATCAAGAGTCGCATGACTAAAACTGCCAAATTCTACTGTTTGCTGGGGCTAGAACATGACCCCCCCGCCCTAGCTAACTAAATGCTAAGAGGAAGTACATAGAACTAAATGTGTATATAATAAATAGAAAGATCCCATACTAGCAATTTAACATCACACCTGAAAACGCTAGAATATAGAGAAGCAAACATATCCAAAAGGAGTCTATAGCAAGGAATTATCAAACTGAAGGTTGAAATCAATAAAAATAGGAACAAAGAGAAAAATACAAAGAATCAATGAGACAAAGAGTTGGTTCATTGAAAACATCAACAAGATCAATAAACCCTTATCCAAACTAACTGAAAGATGGAGAGAGAATATTCAAATTGATAAAATCAGAAATGAAAATGACTACATAACAACAAATACCTAAGCAAAATAAAGAATCATTGGGTCATACTTAAAAACATGTAACATAAATATTGGAAAATCTAAGAGAAATGGATCATTTTCTAGATAGACATCACTTACCAAAGTTAAATCAAAACTAGTTAAACAATTTAAGTAGACCTATAACTCCTGAGGAAATAGAAGCAGTTATTAAAACTAGGGCAGAATTCTACCAGAGTTTTGAAGAAGAGTTAAAGCCAACATTTCTAAAATAATTCCCCAAAATAGAAACAGAAGAAACATTGCCAAATTCATTTTATGAGGCCACACTCACCCAGATACCCAAAGCACAAAATGAATCAACAAAAGAAGAAAGAAAAAAAAAAGAACTACTGGGCAATTTTCCTTATGAACATAGATGTAAAGCTACTCAATAAAATACTCACAAACAGAATCCAAGTAACTATCAAAAAGATTATCACCATGATCAAATAAGCTTCATCCCAGAGATTCAGGGATGATTCAACACATGAAAAACAGTCTGTTGTAATCTACCATATAAACAAACAGAAAGAAAAATCCCATGTTCATCTTATTAGATTCCAAAAAAGCCTTAGACAAAATTCAACACCCCTTTATGATAAAAGTCTTGGAGAACTTAGGGATACACGGGACATACCTAAATGTAGCCATCCAGCAGCCACGGGTGAACTGGGCTTACCTGAAAGGAGGGCTGGAAATAAGGTAAGGGGGTGAGAGAAGGATGAGGCCAAAACAAAGGTTCTGATCAAGGCTCAAAATTTAATAATAAGCTTTACATTTGTCTTAGTTGGGGTTTTACTTCTGTGAACAGATACCATGACCAAAGCAAGTCTTATAAAAACAACATTTAATTGGAGCTGGCTTACAGGTTCAGAGGTTCAGTCCATTATCATCAAGGTAGGAGCATGGCAGTATCCAGGCAGGCATAGCGCAGGAGGAGCTGAGAGTTCTACATCTTCATCCAAAGGCTGCTAGTGGAAGACTGACTTCCAGGCAACTAGGGTGAGAGCTTAAGCCCACACCCACAGTGACACACTTATTCCAACCAGGTCACACCTATTCCAACAAGGCCATACCTCCAGATGATGCCACTCCCTGGTCCAAGAATATACAAACCATCGCACATTAATAAAGGGAAAAACCACCTCCCTGTCACTATTGAACTTTACTGAGATGATCTCTTTTGTCTCTCTAGGTGCTCAGAGGGTTCCTTAGAGACCCTTGCAATCACACAATGCAAGCTGTCAAATTCCAATATGAGTTGTCTGTCCCAGTGTCCAATAGTCCATCAGCTCAAGCACCTAGACCTGAGTGGTGTCACCTTGTGAAATTTAAGTCATGGACTTCTAGGAAGACTGTTAGAAAGATTGACAGCTACAATACAGAAGCTAGAATTGAAGGGTTGTATGATCATGGGCCTCCAAACTGATATCCTCCTGCCTGCTCTGAGCCAATGCTCCCAGCTCAGTGAGGTCAATTTTCTGAAGAACTTCTTGTCCATGGACTGTCTGAAGAAGCTGTTGCAGCACACTGCCAACCTGAGACAGCTGACCAGGGAAATATACCTTTTCCCCCCAATGAGGTCGATGATGAAATTGGTAATGTCCTCCCACACAGATTTGCCCAACATTGTTCTGAGCTTATGGACACACTCAAAGTTATAAGGAAGCCAAACAACATGTGCTTTGTGAGTAACAGCTGTGTAGTTTGTGGAGGAGTCTGTGTCTACAACATGGAGGCTGCATGATGCTCCTGTTGGCAATGGGAGAGGTCACTGCTGGACTCTGAGAAATAAAAGCCAGGATTCATGTGACTCATTTGAGATAGGGCACGTGTATTCCAGCATTTTTGGGTGCACTTGGGAAAGAAACAGTTCTTTGGTTCCTATTTGAAGGAGGAGTACTGATCTGGAGAACAAGGGCTTATTTTCTGCCTAAGGTCAACAGTACAGACCAACATTGTCACAGCAAAAGAGATTTGAAAGTTGTGTTTTCAATATTGTGTTGACCCCTCCCATATTCTTGTGTTCCCTTTTCCTGTTCCTCCACCATTCCAGATTTTTCAGAGTGAAAAAAATGCCCAATGTTTCAAGATTATATACACTTTAGCTTCCTGAGATTCTGTTCAAAACGCTAAAAACTTTCTTTGAAATACGGCTGCCAGGGGCCAGGTCCAGGTTCTCCTTGACACAGTGGAGGGAGAAGAGCAACGGCAGAAGAGTAAGACTTTTTATTGTCATGCTCTCCCTCGGTGCCCTAGCGGTCCTTAGTGTAGACTGGCAACTTGGGTGGCCCTGCGTGCTCTGGCGTAGGCAGAGGTGGAGAGGGGCTAGGAGTGGCTCCACCAGAAGCCTTCATACATCGTGTGGGATCCCACGCAGAGGGTCTCCGGACATGGCCAGACAGGATGTCAAGCCTATTCGTGGACCAGCGTGAATCTTGCTACCTCCAGTGTCTACCTCTATAGTAACAACATATGGGACCCTAATGACTTTGGTGCCGTCAGGGTGGGCAGAGCTGTTGATACGGTGGGTTTTTCCCCCTGTGTGGGTAGCAGAGGAGTTATAGCATTACCTATAGGTGTTCCAAAGGTGTGGCTGGTGGGCATACTGACATATATGGAGATGAAGGCGTGTCAGCTCTGTCTACAGTGGCATCCTCACAGACCTTCACTTTTGTACACACAACCCCCCGCTACTCTGCAGTTGAACACAGGATTATACGAGATCTCTGCTCTGAAGCTGTTACATTGAGGCTCCATGTCTTCCTGTAGCGAAGACTCAGAGGGGCAAGCTCCTTGGAAAACAAGGACAGAAGACTCTGTGGAAAGAGGACTTTAGCAGTTCAGTTCTGCCTGCTGTCTCTGTTTCCTGTCTGCTATGATGTGAAGTCCTTGGGAGGTCTCCTCACCACAGGTTCCCACCACCCTGATGTTCTTGCAAGAATGTGGGGCCAATCGAACTCTGACTGAACACTCTGAAATCATGACTCAGAAGGAATCATTTTTAGAAAAAAGCTGTCAGCAAACTTGATCTTGCTCTGAAGAACTAATCTGAGGAGTTCTGGATTTGGCGTTTATGTGTGCATTGTCTGGAGCTGGGAAAGCGCTATCCATCTCCAAGCGGAGAATCTGATTTGAATATTTGACTTTAGATGTTTTCTCCAGTAGCTCAATAGCTATATCAACTGATGTTATCATGTCTTTTCAGAAAAAAAAAATTTAGACATACGTATTTTTAAAAAAGACTATTGTCTTAAGATATTTAGGGTTGCTGTCTAATAATTAAAAGTTCACTTATCTACATCTAAGTCACTTTGCTACTGTAGCTGACCTGCCTTCTGTGTTCCTCTGAGGCCAGAAATTGAAGGCTAAGGCATCTAACACCTCATCCAAAAACACCAGGAGATTAAGTAAAGGATCAATTGCTAGAGCCTTTCCCCTTTTGTCCAGATGTGTCTTGCTTGCCAGGCTAGGGGGAAGTTTGGAGTAACAAACTTCTATTGAAGCAGGAGAATAATGCTAGCTCACAGAGAAAGAAAAAGCTTCTACCCTTTTAATAAACCCCAAGTTTGTAAGAAAAAAGTCTTGTTCCTAAGCCTGCCTTGTATTAAGAAAAGATCTATTCCCGGTAAGGATATGGTCCTTCTGCTCTCTCTCTCTCTCTCTCTCTCTCTCTCTCTCTCTCTCTCTCTCTCTCTCTCTCTCTCTCTCTGCATTTTCTTTTTTCCTCTTACCCTCTGCACCCTGAAATTAACTGGTGACACATGGGAGACTGACATCACTTTTTGGTCACGGTATTTCCTCACACTGATAGACACCCTAACTAAGCCAAGTTGGTACCAGCATAGTGGGATATTGCTGAAATAGTCCTGAGCATGTGTGCTGTTGTATTGTGGAAGGGCTTTGGAACTTTGGGATAGAAAAGGCATTGAGTGTTGAGAACTCAGTGGAAAGTTCTTGAGGAACCTGAAAGATAAGATGAGAATGCTGAAACAAGGCAGAAGACACAGGGCCTGGCTTGTGAAATTTTAGAGGGAAATTTAATGACTCTATCAAAGCTATTTGCTATTTTGAATTGAGATTCTCTGCTTCTGGTTAGCTGGGGCGGGGGCGGGGGGCTGAAGAATCATCTGTGGCTAAGCAGATACCACAACAAATAAAGTGAAACTTTGCTTTGCTGACCATCTAGAGCTGTAAATTAGTGGTGATTAAGAAGAGACCAGTTCCAAACTTTGTCTCTGTAACTCCTTCCATGGGTATTTTGTTTCCTATTCTAAGGAGGAATGAAGTATCCACACGTTGGTCTTCTTTCTTCTTGGTTTTCTTCTGTTTTGCAAATTGTATCTTGAGTATTTTAAGTTTCTGGGCTAATATCCACTTATCAGTGAGTGTATATCAAGGGACTTCTTTTGCAGTTGGGTTACCTCACTCAGGATGATATCCTCCAGATACATCCATTTGCCCAAGAATTTCATAAATTCATTGTTTTTAATATCTGAGTAGTACTCCATTTGTAAATGTACCACATTTTCTGTATCCATTCCTCTGTTGAGGGACATCTGGGTTCTTTCCAGCTTCTGGCTATTATAAATAAGGCTGTTATGAACATAGTGGAGCATGTGTCCTTATTGCCAGTTGGAACATCTTCTGGGTATATGCCCAGGAAAGGTATTGCTGGATCTTCAGGTGGTACTATGACCAATTTTCTGAGGAACCACCAGACTGATTTCCAGGGTGATTGTACCAGCTTGCAATCCCACCAGCAATGGAGGAGTGTTCCTCTTTCTGCACATCCTCGCCAGCATCTGCTGTCACCTGAATTTTTGATCTTAGCCATTCTGACTGGTATGAGGGGGAATCTCAAGGTTTTTTTTTTATTTGCATTTCCCTGATGATTAAGGATGCTGAACTTTTTTTTTTAGGTGCTTCTCAGCCCTTTGGTATTCCTCAGTTGAGAATTCTTTGTTTAGCTCTGTACCCCATTTTTAAAAATGGGGTTATTTGAATTTCTGGAGGAGCAGGGTGGGGGGAGGTTATAGAAGACTTCCAGGATAGCATTTGAAATGTAAATGAAGAAAATATCTAATAGAAATTTGAAGAAGAAGAAGAAGAAGAAGAAGAAGAAGAAGAAGAAGAAGAAGAAGAAGAAGAAGAAGAAGAAGAAGAAGAAGAAGAAGAAGAAGAAGAAGAAGAAGAAGAAGAAGAAAAAGAAGAAAAAGAAAGAGGAGGAGGAGGAGGAGAAGAAGGAGAAGAAGGAGACCACTTCCTGCAGTGAGCCATGGCTGCCTCCTCAGCTTGAAGCCTCCACAGGAAGCCCTTCCCTGCCCCAGGTCAAAGGTCTCCCGCAGGCCTCCCGCTGGTGGCAGCAGAAGGAGCCGCGGGGGGTTGAGGGTTGTGGCAGTCCCGGGTGGAGGAGGCGTGTCCAGGTGCCCTCACAGCTTCCCGGTGGCTGTGGCCCTGGGATCTGCAAAGATGCCATGCAGCCGACCCGCCAGATTGCAGTCAAAATCGGAGGTGGTGCTGCTACCACCGTAATTTTGGTTTGGGGGGCCAAAAGAGACAGCTGGAAGATGGAGACCAGACAGACAGCAAGAAACTGTCTTCCCAGGGAGATTCGACTGGTTCTCAACTGGGACCCATCCATCCTCCCCGCTAGGACCTCAATGACAGAAGAGTATAGGGGTCCGGACCACATGGTGGGCTTGATCATTGGCAGAGATGGTGAGCAGATAAACAAAAATCCAGCAGGACTCAAGCTGCGAAGTTCAGATCTCACCAGATAGTGGTGGCCTCCCTGAGCGCAGCATGTCTCTGACTGGAGCACCTGAGTCTGTCCAAAAGGCAAAGATGATGGCTGGATGACATCGTGTCTCAGGGCCATGACCCCCCCTCCCCCAGGACAGTTCCACGACAACACCAATGGGGGGTCAGAATGGCACGGTACAGGAGATCATGATACCTGCTGGCAAGGCAGGCCTGGTCATTGGCAAGGGTGGAGAGACCATCAAGCAGCTGCAGGAGCGGGCAGGGGTGAAGATGATTTTAATTCAGAATGGCTCCCAGAACACAAATGTGGACAAGCCACTGAGGATTATTGGGGACCCAAAGTACAGCAAGCCTGTGAAATGGTGATGGACATCCTGCAAGAACGTGATCAAGGTGGCTTTGGGGACCTCAATGAATATGGATCTGGGGTTGGTGGAGGCACTGATTGATGCGCCTGTACCCAGGCATTCAGTTGGTGTAGTTATTGGTCGGAGTGGAGAGATGATAAAGAAGATCCAGAATGATGCGCATCCAGTTCGAGCAAGATGATGGGACTGGCCCTAAGAAGATTGCTCCCATCATGGGGCCTCCAAATCGGTGTAAACCCGCAGCCCGGATCATCAATGACCTCCTCCAAAGTCTTCTTCGGAGTGGGCCTCTAGGTCCCCCAGAGGTCCCTGGCATGCTCCCTGGGGGCAGGGGCCGGGGCGGAGGCCAAGGCAACTGGGCAACTGAGTCATCTCCTGGAAGGGAGATGACTTTCTCCATTCCTCCCCTTAAGTGTGGGCTGGTCATTGGCAGAGACAGGGAGAATGTGAAGGCCATTAACCAGCAGACAGGGACCTTTGTGGAAATATCTCGGCAGCTGCAGCCCAACAGGGATCCCAATTTCAAGTTGTTTGCGATCCAGGAAATCGCCCCAGCAGACTGACCATGCAAAGCAGCTCATTGAGGAGAAGATAGAGGGTCCCCTCTGCCCAGTTGGACCAGGCCCTGGAGGACCAGGCCCTGCTAGACCCATGGGGCCTTTCAACCCTGGACCCTTCAACCAGGTGCACCCACATGCTGGTGGTCCCCTCCTCACCAGTACCTGCCTCAGCGATGGGGCAATACCTACCCCCAGTGGCAACCACCTGCCCCTCACGACCCAAACAAAGCTGCTGCAGAGGCTACAGACCCTAATGCTACCTGAGTTATGTACTAATCCCACTACTACCAGCAACCCCCAGGTCCTGTGCCAGGCCCTGACCCAGCCCCTGCAGCTCCACCTGCACAGGGGGAGCCCCAACGCCCCCCCCCCTGCCTGCCTCCACCCATTGGCCAATCAGACTACACCAAGGCTTGGGAAGAGTATTACAAGAAAGAAAGAAAGAAAGAAAGAAAGAAAGAAAGAAAGAAAGAAAGAAAGGAAGGAAGGAAGGAAGGAAGGAAGGAAGGAAGGAAGGAAGGAAGGAAGGAAGGAAGGAAGGAAGGAAGGAAGAAAGAAAGAAAGAAAGAAAGAAAGAAAGAAAGAAAGAAAGAAAGAAAGAAAGAAAGAAAGAAAGAAAGAAAGAAAGAAAGAAAGAAAGAAAGAAAGGGGGAAAAAAGGTCAGCAGCACCCCCACAGCATGACTACACCAAGGCCTGGAAGGAGTACTAGAAGAAGCAAGCACAGGTGGTCACTGGTAGGGGGTTCTTGGAGCACCCCTGGCTCCCAGCCTGATTACAGTGCCTCCTGGGCTGAGTATTATAAACAGCAGACTGCTTACTATGCTTACTATGCTTACTATGGATAGACCCTGGTGGCCCACAGCCACCTCCCACCCAGCAGGGACATCAGCAGGCAAGTGGGAACTGCCACCTTCCTCCTCCTCTTTTCTCCTTTCAACCCATCGGCCACCGTCCATTCTGCCTTAGTGGGTAGCGCTGGAAACCCTTTCCCCTGCAGGGTGTGCCCTTTGATGGCAGGCTTGGGCGCGTGGGAAGAGCTCCATGGATGCAGGTGCTCACGGAAGAGGCTCTTCAGTAGCCACTGTTGGTGCAATGTTGTCCGCAGCTGTGGGCACCGGCCGCAAAGGTGGAACTCTGAACTGCTGTGGTGTCCTGGGCGCAGGAAGTGGGGACTATGCTGGGTGCCACACCCATTGCTGAACCCGCTCGCTCAAAATCTTTCCCCTTCTCAGTATCACTATTTTGCCTTTTTTTTTTTTTTTTTTTTTTTTGCCACCATCTTTATCCCCCATGTCCAAGTAACTGTGTGTTGCAGGTGGCCCTGGCTCTGCTGGGATGGAAGGGAGCCCACTGAGGGGACTGGGTCCTCCCTGCCTGGCAAGGCCATCTCTTGTGTGCTTGCCTCTTCCCTGGTCTTGTCTGTGAAGTGGGCATGACGCTGCCGCCTCCCTCCTCCGCCCCCCTCCCCTCTGGCATTTCTCCCCTGTGTGCTCTCTTCCGCACCTCTGGCTTCTGCTGCAGAATCCTCCTCCATCAAGGAGCAGTCTGGCCAGTGGAGTCCCCAAGACAGACAGTCACAGCCCCCTGCTTAGCCTATGGGGGCTTGGGCCCGGCCTCTTGGCCCACTGCCTGGAGTCGCAGCCTCTTGTAGCCAGGCTACCCTCCTGCCATGACCATTCCTGTCTCTCCCTCTCTGCAGGCAAATGAAGCAAATGTATATGAACTTCATCTGTGAAAGTACTTTTTTCCTCCATTTTAGTTCTATTTGGGGGCTTCTTTTACTGGTTTCTATATTTAATTGGTTTGGCGAGAGAGCAACGGCTGCCTAGGGGGCTGGGAATTCCCTTCATGCTGAGGTGCTCCCTCTCTCGCTCATTCTTTTTCCTCTCCAAAATCAGGATTCTTCATGTTGAGCCAGCCTTAGAAAATAGCAAGAATTTAACCTCTGCCCCCACCCCGCAAAAAAAAAAAAAGTTTAAAAATTAAATCACAAAGAGCAGAACAAAACATATAAGATGATATATGTATAGAAATATATAAATCTCTAACCCCCACCCTCCGAGCCCACCCTCTGAGGGTTCACTATCTCCATACTGTCTAGGGCCCTATTTCTGTTTTTAAATAAACTATTTTTTTTTAAGTTAGAGTTGGAACATTCCTTGAACCGGGTATGGGTGTCACAGGTCCCTCCTGCCCTGCCCATCTCTCTCTCTCTCTCTCTCTCTCTCTCTCTCTCTCTTCCCCCCCCCCCCGCTCTTTCCTGGCTCCTTCCCCTTCCTATACCCACCCCAACCCCAAAACTGTCCTGGTACATTGTCATCTGTTGAAGATGAGATAAACTGAGAAAAATGGGAACAAAACAAAAAAATTGCATGGCAGTTTTTAGTTTTTACATTTTATCGCTAATTTTTAACTTTGCAAATGAATGGTAACAAAACCGAGAGAGAGAGAGAGAGAGAGAGAGAGAGAGAGAGAGAGAGAGAGAGAGAGAGAGAGAGAGAGAGAGAGAGAGAAATTGAGAAAGAGAGACCAACATCACCAGGTGAAATCTACTGGGAAGAGCTTTCTAAGAATACAGAAAAGCTTTGTTAAGGTCAGGTGTTGGAAGATAGGGGCATGCAAATATCTGTGAGTTCCAGGCCAATCTGGTCTACAAAGTCAGTTCTAGGACAGCCAGAGAGAGCCAGTGAAAGTGAATGTCAAAAAAACAAAAAACAGTTTGGACTGGAGAGATAGCTCTTAAGTTAAGAGTTCTTGCTGTAATTGCCCAAGGCCTGAGTTGGGGTTCTAGCACCCATATAATGCAGCTCATAACCACCTTAACTCCAGTCCAAGGAATCTGATGCCCCTTCTGGTTTCTGTGAGTACCTGCACATACCTGCACACAAACACAGTCATGTACTCATATACGTTATTTTAATAAAGAAAATAAAGTATTGAATTGAATTTTTTAAATGAAGTACAAAACAGGGCTGTAGAAATAACAAAGTGCAGCCTTGCACAGGAATGAGAGAGAGTTCATGCCTTTCCCCCATAATTGAGCTGGAGATGAAGGCATTAAGCATTTGGGGCATCAAACGTGCTCAGAGTCACTATCTCTGAAGTGAGGGTCCAAGAGCAAGACCACTGGGCATCAATCAGATCCTTAGCCCAGTGATAAACATCTGTTTCTTTGTCCTCCAAGGGAGGTGGGGGGTCTGGAGCATAACTCTGTGCTCCCAATACTCCAGGGCTGTGCTCCTGATATCCCAGTCCCAGCTCAGTGCTCCCTGCTCCCCCAACAGTTTGCTCTTACTCCCAGTAAGAGAAGATTGATCTAGGACTTTGTCTCTGTGGAGATGACTTTCTCTGTGGTCCTTGGAGATGGGTGCATAAATTTTGGGGACCCTTGAGATCTATGAAATAGTATTTCTCAGAAGAGTCAACCTGAAAGAGTGGGTTCCAAAATCACCTTTCTCAGGAGAGTCAGATAACAAGTGAGTGGTGGTTTCCTCATGGCCCTTCACATGTGTGCTGTGTGATATGGGAGGTTATATTAAGCCTGGAATAAACGTACATATTCTGACCTTGTAGACAGAGATAAATATATTTGTCATGCATAGGCCATGTTGTGTTTAAAAGCAGTGTCTCGTCCCAAGGTATAGACTGAGTTCTCTGAAGAGTTAAGTAAAATGAAGGTAGCATTTACATTCTGGTATGCTTAGAGTCTATAATATATCCTGGAATTCAGAAAAATGCAGGGAACCTGTTCTAAAAAGCCTTAACACAAGTCATCATTGCATCCTCAAGTGGGCAGAGTACAGCTGCAGAATCACCTGCCTTAGCTTGGTGCTGTGGTAGAGGAATTCCTTCAGAATGAGCATATAAACGCTATTTCCATAGAAACTGACCCAGGAGGTGGGCACAGTGTTGCATGCCTTTAACCCCAGCCCTCCAGAGGCAAAAGGAGGTGAACCCTGACAAAAACAGTAAATCCACGAATTAACTGATATTTGATATGAAGCCTGTGAGGCATTTGCAGTTGTTAGAAATAAGTTTTCAGTCACAAAGAAAGAGACCATCAGGCTATGTTCAGTGCCTGGACATACAACCTTTACTCTCTTAAGAGGGCACACTAGGGAGATGGAACACAGAAAGACAGAAAGTGGGCTTATACTTTATTACAACTCAGACAGTGACCTTTCTGTATCAGCTGAGGTCAGAACAAACAGGCCTATTTGATTATCTAGTTGGAAAAGAATTGACACATGCATGTGGGTAGGGGGCAGGGAATCACTGCTCCATGCCACTATATTCCTGGAACATGACACAGGCCCTTTGTGTAAAGAAAGGTTCTCTCTCTCTCTCTCTCCCTCCCTCTCTCTCTCTCTCTCTCTCTCTCTCTCTCTCTCTCTCTCTCTCTCTCTGTGTGTGTGTGTGTGTGTGTGTGTGTGTGTGTGTGTGTGTGTGTGTGTGTGTAACATTTGTGCCAAAGTTTTGAATGTTCAGTCAGATAAAAAAATTAATTTCTCATCTTAAACAAAGTTTCATGCCATTCCATTAAAATTTGATTATTTCTTTTGTTTTGTTTCAAGACAGCACCCACCTGCCAGCTCACCCCTGCCTTTAATTTAAGTGCAGCAGGACTGGTAGGGAGAGACACAGACAGACAGACAGAACTAGAGAGAGAAAAAATATGTCTGGAACCACAGTCCTAACGAACGTGACCGACACTGCAGCCTGGATGATCCTTTCTCTAGCACCCTTCCCTTCTGGGAAAGCAAGGGCCGCTTTTCCATAGAAGCCATCTTTCTTTATTTTGGTTTGGATATACATAAGATTAGAAAAGATGATATCCATTAGCTCAGGCTGTCCTCAAGCTTACTCTGTAGCTGAAGGTGACTTTAAACTCCTGTGGTTGGCACCCTCTCAGCTCAGCTCTGTCAGAGCAGATGACTGACAAAGCACCAGGCTCAGGACTGAACTCCAGAACAATTTCATAGGTTTGGAAATAATTACTTCGGGTTAATATTTAAAAAATTTTTGTCTATTATCTGTCTATTATCCTGAGGTGATTCCTTCTCAGAATAATGTGTGTCAAATGTGAATAAAATTAAACCAGCTGAGTTGATTCAAGGTAGGGAATCACAGAAGGAAGGATGTAGCAAAAGGACTCCAGAGAAACCTAGTTAAGATTATCTACAGAGTAAGACTGTTACAGAAGCAAATATCAAGCCAGCTGAAAAAGATAAACAAATAACTGAATACATTAAAAAAATAAATGAACTCAGAGTTGTAAAGTCAGTGCTTCATGGACATCTGATATTCATCCCATGGTCAGGAATTTTTCTGGTCATATTCAGTTTTTTATCCTTCTTTTGTGCAGAGATATTTGGTTCAAGGAATATTGATAAAGGTGTCCCAAATAAGATTGAATGGGTGGAGTAAAATCATCCAATCAGTTGGACCTGTTTGTTGCTGCTTCCCCTGTTGAGGGATGAGGGGGAAAATGTCTGTAAAGCTGTCCTTGAAGTAATAGTTGACACTCAGAACCCTGGAGTCTGTCACCAGTATCCAAGTCAGGAAAGTATTACACCTCCACCAGGACACCCCAACACATTCAGAGACATTTTAGACACAGACAATAAGGACATCCTGGAGTCTGTCTCTTCAAGTGGATAGGTAGAAGACAGGATTCTGTTTTTAAAACAGGAATCCCAGCCCTCTGGTTCTATTAATGAAGACTCAGGAGCCAGATTCTGGTGTAAAAATCTTCTAGCTTAGAGAGGCAGAGAAAGCACCCAGCTGACCTCCCTATTTCCCATTCTCCCAGAAGAAAAACCTCCATCTATTCCATGATGTTTGTTTTTCTGGTGGTTAGTTTCTTGAGTTCTTTATATAATTTGGGTATTAGCCCTCTATCAGATGTGAGGTTAGTGAAGATTTTTCCCCCATCTGTAGGTTGCTGATTTATCCTACTGACTAGGTCCTTTGCCTTACAGAAGCTTCCCAGGTTCATGAGGTCCCATTGATCAATTCTTGATCTTAGAGCCTGAGCCACTGGAGTTCTGTTTAGGAAATTCCACCCTGTGCCAGTGAGTTCAAGGCTCTTTCCTACTTTCTCTTCTACTAGATTCAGTGTACCTGGTTTTATGTTGAGGTTCTTGGTCCACTTGGACTTGAGCTTTGTGCAAGGTGGCAAATATTTTCATTTTTCTACATACAGACTGACAGTTTGACCAGCACCATATATTGACAATGCTTTCTTTTATCCATTGTATATTTTTGGCTTCTTTGTCAAAGATAAAGTGTCTGTAAATGTGTGGCTATATCTCTGGGTCTTCAATTCTATCCCACTGATCAACGTGTCTGTCTCTGTACCAATACCATGCAGTTTTCATCACTAGTACTCTGTAGTATAGCTTGAGGTCAGGGATCATGATTCCCCCATCAGTTCTTTTATTGTTAGGAATTGTTTTCACTATTCTGGGTTTTTTTACTTTTCCAGATGAATTTGAAAATTGGTCTTTCCATGTTTTTGAAGAATTTTGCTGGAATTTAGATGGGGATTGTGTTGAATCTGTAGATTGCTTTTGGTAGGATGTCCATTTTTATGATGTTAATTCTGAGATGTTAATGGAGAGCTTGGGAGATCTCTCCATTTTCTGAGATCTTCTATTTCTTTCTTGAGAGTCTTTAAGTTCTTATCATACCGATCTTTCACTTGTTTGGTTAGAGTTACCCCAAGATATTTTATGTTATTTGTTAATATCATGAAGGGTGTTGTTTCTCTAATTCCTTTTTCAGCCCATTTAATCATTTGTAGAAAGGAAGACTACTGATTTATTTGAGTTAATTTTACATCCAGCCACATTGCTAAAGTTGTTTATAAGCTGTAGAAATTCTCTGGTAGAATTTTTGGGGTCGCTTGTGTCTACTATTCTATCATCTGCAAATAGTTATACCTTGACTTCTTGGCCAATTTGTATCCCCTTGATCTCCTTTTGATGTCTTATTGCTCTAGCTAGAACTTTGAGGACTATATTAAATAGATATGGAGAGAGTGGGCATCCTTGTCTTGTCCCTGATTTTAGTGGGACTGCTTCAAGTATCTCCCCATTTACTTTGATATTGGCGATTGGTTTGCTGTAAATTGCTTTTATTTTGTTTTGATATGGGCCTTGAATTCCTGATCTCTCCAAGACTTTTAACATAAAGGTAGTTAAATGTTGTATTTTGTCAAATGCTTTTTCAGCATTTAAGGAGATGATCATGTGGTATTTTCCTTTGAATTTGTTTATATAGTGGATTACTTTAATCAATTTTTGTATAGTGAACCAACCTTGCATCCCTGGAATGAAGCCTACTTAATTGTAGTGAATGATTGTTTTGATTGTTTGGCTTCAGTTTGCAAGAACTTTATTATTTTTGCATAAATATTCATAAATGATATTAGTCTGAAGTTCTATTTTTTGTTGAGTCTTTCTAGGGTTTAGGTATCAGAATAACTATGGCTTCATAGGATGAGTTAGGTAGTGTTTCTTCTGTTTCTATTTTATGGAATAGTTTGAGGAATATTAGTATTAGGTTTTCTTTGAAGGTCTGGTAGAATTCTGCACTAAAGCCATCTGGCCCTGGGCTTTTTCTGGTTGGGAGGTTTTTAATGTCTTCTTCTATTTCCTTAGAGGATATTGGCCTGTTTAGATAGTTTACCTGCTGTTGATTTAACTTTGGTATGTGTTATCTGTCTAGAAAATCATCCATTTCATCTAGATTTTCCAGTTTTGTTTAGTATAGGCTTTTGTAGTAGGATCTGATGATTTTTTTAGTTTCCTCCATTTCTGTTGTTCTGTTTCCCTTTTGATTTCTGATTTTGTTAATTTGTATACCATCTCTGGGCCCTTTAGTTAATTAGGCTAGGGGGTTATCTATCTTGTTGATTCTCTCAAAGAACCAGCTTTTGGTTTTGATGATTCTCTCTATAGTTTTCTTTGTTTCTATTTGGTTGATTTCTGCCCTGAGTTTCACTATTCCATGCCATCTACTCCTCTTGGGTGGCTCTTCTGGGAGGCCTTCAGACTATAGGATCTTCAAAGGGGTACTGAAGCTGCTGATCTGTTGCCCTGGCTGCAGCAGATCTCCTAGGAGGCCTTCAGACTGTTGGGTCTTAAGGAGAGCAGTCAAGCTCTTGCCCTATGTGTAGCTGTTCTCCAAGGAGGCCTTTGGACCATTGGGGTCTATTGCCCAGTTGTCCAGTGTGCAGCAGAACTCCTGGGATGTGGTATCTTCAGGGGAGCAGACAACCTAACAGTCTGTCCTGACAGAAGTAGCCAGCCGGAAGGGGAGTGGAATTCAGGGGACAGAGGAGGGTTTGTGGGGTATTGGGTTCCGAGTCCTCTGGGCTGCCAGATGCTGTGGGCCTTTGGGAGGGTACCATACCAGTTGCCCTGTGTGAAGCAGAACTCCTGGAATGCCTTCAAGCTGTGGTGTCTCTTCAGGGGAGCAGACAAGCTAACCAAACTTGATTCTTTCTTGTTCTGTGCTTAGATGTATAATAAATCCTTATGCTTAAATAAGTACTGGGGAAACTTGACTCTTTATCTTTCTTATTATCTGTGCTTAAATGAGTGTTAATATATGGAGATTAACACATGCTGTTTAGCTGTGTGTAATTAAATAAAAGAATTTATTGCTAGATCCATCTGCCTCTGCTTTGCAAATGCTGTGATTAAAGGCATGAGATACAACCACTTGGCTTCAATAAATCAGTTCTTGGCTTTGGGTCTTGTCTAAGATTCTTCCTGTGTACAGATCTGACCCATATTATTGACACCATCGAAATCTGAAAATGAGCGAGTGGGTGGAGACTCAATTATTGAATCAGAGGCAGACTTTGGCTGGGAGGGTGTGGCCACAAAGGGAGGGTTCAGCTGAAAGGTATATAGTCACACCAGGCAGAGAAACTCTAGGTCTCTTGGAGCCTGGAGACACAGCCTTCCCCTGCCTGAATATGGCGAGCTGTGAAGAGTGTCCACCTCAAGTAAGTCCCTCAGCTCCATAAGGATCCCTCATTCCACACAACCTAGTCTAGCTATGTCCTCACTTGAAATTTTGTTCATATAATTTTTTACTTGCTGGTTCTTCCTTTTTGAGATAAGTTCTCTCTACTTAAGATTGCCTGGCCTATATCCTAGGTGTTCTGTGTGTTTTGGCTAGTATCCACTTATCAGTGAGTACATACCATGCATGTCCTTTTGAATCTGGGTTACCTCACTCAGGATGATATTTTTTAGTTCCATGCATATGCCTGCAAAATTCATGATGCCCTCATTTTAAGTAGCTGGATAGTATTCCATTGTGTAAATGAACCACATTTTCTGTATCCATCCTTTGGTTGAGGAATATCTGGGTTCTTTCCAGCTTCTGACTGTTATAAAAAAAAAAAAGGCTGCTATGAATATAGTGGAGTACATGGCCTTGTGGGATGCTGGGGCATCTTTTGGACATATGCCCAGGAATCATATAGCAGGGTCTTCAGATAGAACTATTTCCAATTTTCTGAGGAACCTCTAGATTGATTTCCAGAGTGGTTGCACCAGTTTGCAATCCCACCAGCAATGAAGTACTCCTCTTTCTCTACATCCTAGCCACCGTGTGCTGTCACTTAAGTTTTTGATCTTAGCCATTATCAGTGGTGAAAGGCAGAACCACAAGGTCATTTTGATTTGCATTTCCCTGATGACCAAGGACTTTGAACATTGCTTTAAGTGTTTCCAAGCTATTCGAGATTCTTCTATGATTTAACTGGGGAAAGAATTGAAGAAGCTGAAGGGGAGGACGACCTCATAGATAGACCAGCAGTCTCAACTAACCAGACCCCTTAGAGACTGAGCCACCCAACTTAGCAGCATACTTGGGCTAGTCTAAAACCCCTCAATGCTACACACAGAGAGACAGAGAGACAGAGAGACAGAGAGACAGAGAGACAGAAAGGGAGGAGAGAGGGGGGAGAGAGGGGGGAGAGAGGGGGGAGGGGGAGGGGGAGAGGGGAGGGGGAGAGGGGAGGGGGAGAGAGGGGGGAGAGAGGGGGAGAGGGGAGGGGGAGAGGGGAGGGGGAGAGGGGAGGGGGAGAGGGGAGGGGGAGAGGGGAGGGGGAGAGGGGAGGGGGAGAGGGGAGGGGGAGAGGGGAGGGGGAGAGGGGAGGGCTTCCTGGTCTGGCCTCAGTAGGATAAAATGCATCTAATCCTGGAGAGACTTGAGGCCACAGGGAAGGGAGATGCCTGGTGGGTGGAGGAGATGGGGAGCCCCCTCATCAAGGCAAGGGAGAGGAGGAATGTGATGAGGAACTATGGGAGGGGTGACCAGGAGTGGGAATGGGCAGTGGAGGGAATGTAAATAAATAAAATAATCTTTTTTAAAAAAAAAAACAAGGATTGCCTGGCCTGAAACTCTCAGAGGTTCTTCTACTCACCTGAGATCTGCTTAACCAGAATATCCAAGTGTGTTCTCAATTACATCTAATTATTAATTGGGTCATTGTGGGTTTTGTGAGGCTGTTTTGTTTTGTTTTGTTTTGTTTTGTTTTTTTGAGACAATCTCACTAAGAATGTCAGGGTGACCTTGAATTTAAGGCCCTCTAGGCCGGAATGGCAGGTGTGAGTTACTCAAGCCCCTTCACTATCAATTTTTATGTCACTCTAATCTTGTCATTCTTTGGTGAGCCTTAAATCCCAGAATCAGCGAGGCAGAGGCAGGCTGGTCTCTGAGTTTGAAGCCAAACTGATCTACATAGTGAGTATCAGAACAGCCAGGGATTATATGTGTCTTTTAAAAAGGAAAAACTAGGGGCTGGAAGATGGCTCAGTTGTTAAGAACACCGAGTGCTCTTCCAGAGGTACAGTGTTCAATTTCCACTATATGGTGGCTTACAACCATCTGTGATGGGATCTGATGCCCTCTTTGGATGTGTCTGAAGATGGAGACAGTGTACTCACATATACATAATAAATAACTAAATAAATAAGGCAAAACAAGCAAACAAACAAACACAAAATACCAAAAACTAGTGGTATTCATATCTCCTCACTGATACATAGTCTCTTTCTTTTCATGGAACTCATGATGTCCTTAAACTTGTAGGGAGAAACCTGCATATGTATGTATGCATGCATATATGTGTATGTGTGTACATATACATGTACATATATGTGTGTGGTATATATGTATATTTACATATATATGTATATATTTGTATGTATCTCTCTGGGTGCACTTAATATACTTTAGATCCTGATCACAGCCTCCCTCACTCCTCTCCTCCCATACCCATCCTTTACTGCAAGAGGGAGGCAGAGGCTGGATGGTCTCTAAGATTCATGCCAGCCTGATTATAAACCAAGTTTCAAAACAGCCATGGATAAGACCATGTCTCAAAGAAGCAAAACAAAACAAACACATAAACAAAATCAAACGAGGCATTTCCATCAGATGGTTGATACATGGACTCTTCTTTTCAAGGATTCCAAGATGTGCTCAAAATTGCAGGGAGAAACCTGCCTCTTTTTATTCAGTGTTCAAATGAAAAATCTGACCATCACTTGGAATTAAAATTTCTGCTCTTTTGTCTTACTTTCCTTGGTCTTCCTGTACTTTCTGCAGGTCTCGGGAAAGTTGTTCTGGTGCTATAGAAGGAACCAATTATGTCATTGAGATAGTGATCCTCCTGCCTTCAGCATATGAATTATAATCTCCACCTCATAGTCTCTTCTTTCTGGATGATTTATAAAGGGTTACAGACCATGCCAATGGCTACTGAAGGTTTACTGACTTTAGTGTTTTTCCCACTTTATTTAGCTCTGTAGCATGTAGAACTCAAACTTGAAGCCTTCCCAATATCTTCTCCAAAAGGCCAGTATGGGTGATAATCAAAGATTGATGTTAATAGCTAATGATGGGAATTTCATTTTTATTTTTATGTTATTTTTTTAGTTTTGAGTAAGCTTATAAAATTATGTTTTCATCAATTTTTATTTTATTTAATCTCTTTTTTAACTCCAGATTTTGTCACCTTCCTGGTCCACCCTCTGACTGTTCCATGTCCCATACCTCTCCCCATCCCCCATCTCCGTGAGGATGTCCTCACCTCCCACCCCCACCTCACCAGACATCCCCACTTCCTATGGCCTCCAGTCCCTTGAGGGTTAGGTGCATCTTCTATGACTGAGCCCAGACCCAGCAGTCCTCTGCTGTATATGTGTTGGGGTCCTTATATCAGCTGGTATATGTTGCCTATTTGGTGGTTCAGTGTCTGAGAGATCTTGAGGGTCCAGGTTAATTGAGACTGGTGGTCCTACTACAGGGTCACCCTCCTCCTCAGCTTCTTCCAGCTTTACCCTAGTTCAACCACAGGGGCCAGCAGTCACTGGTTGAGTGTATTGGTTGAGTGTAAATATCTGCATCTGACTCTTTCAGCATCTTGTTGAGTCTTTTGGAGGGCAGTCATGACAAGTTACTTTTTGTGAATACTCCATAGCCTGAGTAATAGTGTCAGGCCTTGGGACCTCCCCTTGAGCTGGATCCCTCTCTTTTTTTTTAATTAGGTATTTTCTTCATTTACATTTCCAATGCTATCCCAAAGTCCCCCCATACCCTCCCCTCCACTCCCCTACCCACCCACTCCCACTTCTTGGCCCTGGCATTCCCCTGTACTGAGGCACATAAAGTTTGCAAGACCGATGGGCCTCTCTTTCCAATGATGGCCGACTAGATACATATGCATCTAGATACATGAGCTATGGGGGAGTACTGGTTAGTTCATATTGTTGTTCCACCTATAGGGTTGCAGTTCCCTTTAGCTCCTTGGGTACTTTCTCTAGCTCCTCCATTGGGGGCCCTGTGATCCATCCAATAGCTGACTGTGAGCATCCACTTCTGTGTTTGCTAGGCCCTGGCATAGCCTCACAAGAGACAGCTATATCTGGGTCCTTTCAGCAAAATCTTGCTAGTGTATACAATGGTGTCAGTGTTTGGAGGCTGATTATGGGATGGATCCCCGGGTATGGCAGTCTCTAGATGGCCCATCCTTTTGTCTCAGCTCCAAACTTTGTCACTATAACTTCTTCCATGGGTGTTTTGTTCCCAATTCTATGAAGGGGCAAAGTGTCCACATTTTGGTCTTCATTCTTCTTGAGTTTCATGTGTTTTGCAGATTGTATCTTGTATCTTGGGTATTCTAAGTTTCTGGGCTAATATGAGCTAGATCTCTCTTAAGGTCTGTCACTGTACCTCCTTTTCCTCAAGCTCTTATCCATTTTTGTCCCTGGAGTTCTTTCAGACAAGAACAATTATAGGTCAGAGTTTTTGCCTATGGGGTGGCACCCTGACCCCTCACTTAATGCCAGTTGTTTCTGCTCTACAAGTTCCCTCTCCTCACTGTGGGGTATTTCATCTAAGGTCCTTTAGAGTCTCTCACCTCCCAGGTCACTGGTACATTCTGGAGGGTCTGCCCACCTCCTACCTCCTGAGGTTGCCTGTT
This sequence comes from Mus musculus, assembly GCF_000001635.26. Classification (NCBI taxonomy): domain Eukaryota; kingdom Metazoa; phylum Chordata; class Mammalia; order Rodentia; family Muridae; genus Mus; species Mus musculus. The sequence continues at coordinate 143,445,758 of NC_000070.6, read as the reverse complement.
TCCATTCTTTATGTTGGCCTTTATCCCACCCAATACCTGACCATGTTATCTTCTTCCCCTTCCTGAACCCTTTCCCACCGATTAATCTTCCTTTCTCCCCTTCCTGTGATTGCTTTCTTCTCCCTCCTGAGTGGGATTGAGGCATCCTCACTTGGGCCCTGTTAACCTTTTTTTACTTTTGTGGACTGTATCCAGGGTATTCTGTACTTGGGGAGCCACTAATATCCACTTATTAGTGAGTATATACCATGCATGTTCTTTTGGGTCTGAGTTACCTCACTCAGGGTGATATTTTCTAGTTCTATCCATTTGCCTGAAAAACTCAGGATGTCCTCATGCTCATACCTGAGTAGTATTCCATTGTGTAAATGAACCACATTTTCTAAATCCATTCTTCTGTTGTGGGACATCTGGGTTGTTTCCAGCTTCTGGCTATCACAAACAAGACCACTACGAACATTGTGGAACATGTGCCCCTGTGGCGTGATGGATACGTTTTGCATATATGCCCAAGAGTGATATAGTTGGATCTTCAGGTAAATCCATTTCCAATGTTCTGAGGACTCTCCAGATGATTTCCAGAGTGGGTTTACCAGTTTGCAATCCCACCAGCAATGGAGGAGTGTTGCTCTTTCTCCACTTCCTCGACAACATGTGCTGTTATCTGAGGTTTTGATCTTAGCCTTCTGATTGGTGTAAGGTAGAATATCAGGGTCATTTTGATTTGCATTTCCTTGATCACTAAGGACTTTGAACAATTCTTTCAGTGCTTCTCAGCCATTCGAGATTCGTCTGTTGTGAATTCTCTGTTTAGTTTTATACCCCATTTTTTGATTGGGTTGTTTGGTTTTCTGGTGATTAGCTTCTTGAGTTCTTTATATATTTTGGATATTAGCCCTCTATCAGATGTGGGGTTAGTGAAGACTTTCCCCCCAATCTGTAGGTTGCTAATTTATCCTACTGACTAGGTCCTTTGCCTTACAGAAGCTTTCCAGTTTCATGAGGTCCCATTTATCAATTCTTGATCTTAGAGCCTGAGCCACTGGAGTTCTCACAGGAAATTCCACCCTGTGCCAGTGAGTTCAAGGCTCTTTCCCACTTTCTCTTCTACTAGATTCAGTGTACCTGGTTTTAGGTTGAGGTCCTTGATCCACTTGGACTTGAACTTTGTGCAAGGTGACAAATATTTTCATTTTTCTACATACAGATAGCCAGTTTAACCAGCATCATGTATTGAAGATGCTTTCTTTTATCCATTGTATATTTTTGGCTTCTTTGCCAAAGATCAAGTGTATGTAAGTATGTGGTTATATTTCTGGGTCTTCAATTCTATTCCACTGATCAATGTGTCTGTCTCCGTACCATGCAGTTTTTATCACTAGTACTCTGTAGTATGGCTTGTAGTCAGGGATCATGATTTATCTGTCTTGTTGATTCTCTTAAAAAACTAGCTTTTGGTTTTGTTGATTCTTTGCATAGTTCTCTTTGTTTCTATTTGGTTGGTTTGGCCCTGAGTTTCACAATTTTCTGCCATCTACTCCTCTTGAGTGTATTTGCTTCTTTTTGTTCTAGAGCAGTCAGGTGTGCTGTTAAATTGCTAGAGTAGGATCTCTCCAATTTCTTTACCTGGGCACTAAGTGCTGTGAATTTTCCTCTTAGCACTACTTTCATTTTGTTCCATAAGTTTGGGTATGTTGTGACATCATTTTCACTGAATTCCAGGAAGTCTTTAATTTCTTTATTTCTTCCCAGACCAAGTTATCATTGGGTACAGAGTTGTTCAGTTTCCAAATGTATTTGGGCTTTCTGCTGTTTGTGTTGTTATTGAAGGTCGGCCTTAATCCGTGGTGATCTGATAAGATGCATGGGATTATTTCAATCTTCTTGTATCTCCTAAGGCTTGTTTTGTGATGAATTATATGGTCAGTTTTGGAGAAAGTACCATGAGATCCTGAGAAAAAGGTGTATTCTTTTGTTTTAGGGTGAAATATCTGTGTGTTTGTGTATGTATGTATGTATATATATATATATATATATATATATATATATATATATATACACATATATATAGTATGCGTGTGTGTGTATGTATATATATATACATATATATATATATATAATTTGGTTCATAACCTCTATTAGTTTCACTGTTTCTTTGTTTAGTTTCTGTTTCAATGACCTGTCCATTGGTGAGAGTGAGGTATTGAAGTCTCTCACTACTATTGTGTGGGATTCAATGTGTGTTTTGTGCTTTAGTAATGTTTCTTTTATGAATGTGGATGCCCTTGCATTTGGGACATAGATGTTCAGAATTGAGACTTTCTCTTTGGTGGATTTTTCCTTTGATGAATATGAAGTGTTCTTCCTCATCTCGCTTGATCACTTTTTTTGTGGAAGGAGTTTCAAGACAGGGTTTCTCTGTATAGCTCTGGATGTCCTGGAACTCACTTTGTAGACCAGGCTGGCCTCGAACTCAGAAATCTGCCTGCCTCTGCCTCCCGAGTGCTGGGATTAAAGGCATGGGCCACCACACCCAGCTCTATTGATCACTTTTGGTTTAAAGTTTTATTTTATTGGATATTAGGATTGCAACTCCAGCTTGTTTCTTGGACCATATGCTTGGAAGACTTTTTTTCCATGTTACTCTGAGATAGTATCTGTCTTTGTTATGGAGGTGGTTTGTTTTTTTGTTTGTTTGTTTTTGTTTGTTTGTTTGTTTGTTTTGTTTTTTGGGGGGGGGTTTGAGGTGTGTTTCTTGTATGCAGCAAAGTGTTGGATCCTGTTTGCCTATCCAGTCTATTAGCTTATGTCTTTTCATAGGTGAGTTGTGTCCATTAATATTGAGTGATATTAAAGACAGATAATTGTTAACTCCTGTTATGTTTGTTTTTAGAGGTGGCATTACGTGCATGTGGTTCTCTCCTTTTGACTTTGTTGTGAGATGATTAATACCTTGTCTTTTCTTTGGTGTAGGTATCCTCCTTATATTGGAGTTTTCCTTCTAGAATCCTCTGTAGGTCTGGATTGGTAGATAGATACTGTTTGAATTTGGTTTTGCCCTGGAATATTTTGGTTTCTCCAAGTTCATTAAGAGTTTTGTGGGTATAGTAACCTGTGCTGGCATTTGTTTTCTCTTAGAGTCTGCATGACCTCTGCCCAGACTCTTCTGGCTTTTAGTGTCTCTGTTGAGAAGTCTAGTGTAATTCTGATTAGTCTGCCTTTATACATTACTTAGCCCTTTTCCCTTGCAGCTTTTAATATTCATTCTTTCTTTCTTCTGTGAATTTAGTGTTTTGACCATTATGCAATGAGAGGATTTTCTTTTCTGGTCCAATTTATTTGGTGTTCTATAGGCTTCTTGTACATTTATGCTCATCTCTTTCTTCAGGTTGGGGAAGTTTTCTTCTATGATTTTGTTGAAGATGTTTTCAGGTGCTTTCAGAATCTTCATTCTTCTCTATTCCAATTATTCTTAGATTTGGTCTTTTCATTGTGTCCTGGATTTCTGGATGTTTTGGGTTAGGAGTTTGGTTTTTTTTTTTTTTACGTTTTGAATTTTCTTTGAGAGTACTCTCAATATCTTCTAGGATGTCTTCTATACCTGAGATTCTCTCTTCAATCTCTTGTATTCTGTTGGTGATGCTTACATCTGTAATTCTGACCTTTTTCCTATGTTTTCCATTTCCAAGGTTGCCTCCATTTGTGTTTTTTTTTTAATTGTTTCTACTTCCATTTTAGGTCTTGGACTACTTTATTCAATTCCTTTGCCTGGTTGATTTGTTTTCCTGTATTTTTTTAAGGGATTTATTTGTTTCCTTTTTAAGGGCTTCTACCTGTTTACCTATGTTTTCCTGTATCTTTTTTTTTTCAGTGAGCTATTTATATCCTCCTTAAAGAACTCTATTATCTTACTGATATAGGATTTTAGGTCAGTTTCCTGATTTTCAGGTGTGTTGGTGTATCCAGGGCTTGCTGTGGTGGGAGAACTGGGTTCTGATGATGCCAAAGTATATTGGCTTCTGTTGCTTATGGTCTTGCACTTGCCTCTCACCATCTGATTATCCCTGGTTTTTGCTGGTCCAGGTATCTCTATCTGGAGCCTGCTTCTTTTGTCCCTGGATTGTTTCAGGTCTTCTGGTAGGCCTGTGGCCCTGACTGTAGCAGACCTCCTATGGGTTCTTCCAACTGTGGGGTCTTCGGAGGTGCAGAGAAACTGCTGATCTATTGCATTGGCTGAAGCAGATTTCCTCGGAGACCTTCAGACTGTTGGGTCTTCAGAGGAGCAGTCAAGCTGTTGTCCTATGAAGCTGTTCTCCAGGAAGGCCTATAGACTGTGGTTTCTGTTTCCCTCTGAACTCCAGGAAGGCTTTCAGTCTTTTGGGTCAATTTTCCCTGTATGCCTCAAAACACACCCTACCCCAGCCCACCCCAGGATGTCTTCAGACTCTGGTGTTGGTTGCCCAGGTACCTTGTGTGCAGAGGAACTCCTGTGATGCCTTCAAGCTGTGGTGTCATCAGGTGAGCAGACAAGCTGGTGATCAATTGCTTAGTTGCGCTGTATGCAGCAGATCTCCTGGGATGCCTCAAGCTGTGATGTCTTCAGGGGAGCAGGCTAGCTAGCCTTCTGCCCCAGCAGACAGCACCAATCAGAAGGGGAGTAGAATTCAGTAGGCAGGGGCTTTGAGGGGTGATGGGTCTCAAGTCCACTGGGCTCCCAGCAGCAGCTGTGGGATTTCAAGAGTGTTCTTACCAGATGCCCTGAGTGCAGCGGATCTCCTGGGGTGTCTCAGGCTGTAGTGTCTTCAGGAAAACAGGATAGCCAGCAGTCTGCCCCAGCAGAAAGCACTGGCCAGAAGGCTAATAATGATAATTTCAAAGATGTCATTGCTTATTCCATACAATATAGCTTCATAGAGACTGTGGAAAATTTGAAAACTGTTTTCCTTTGCTTTTTTTGAGGGCCTGGAGAGCTAAGCACAGTCTAGTCATCATCAATCGGCTAACTGAGCCTTTAGGGTTCCTGGTGATCCCTTTCCAGTGGGATATATTCACCCCAACTGTGACTGCAATTGGATGTGGCCTTCGGGAACTAGGATACTTTGGTGAGACTTTACACCACCAGAGAGGAGAATTATGGCTTTAAAACCAACAAAGGCTGGACCAAACAGTTCTGGATTAGAAATGCTACAGCAGCACAGGCTGAGCAGTGGCGAAATACACATTTAATCCCAGCACTTGGGAGGCACAAGCAGGCATCTCTTTGAGGTCCAGGCCAATGTGGTCTATAAAGCAAATTTCAGGAAAGCCGAGAATGCAGGTAATTCTATAAAGACCATGTCAAAAAAAAAAGAAAAAAGAAAAAAAGAAAGAAAAGAAAAGAAAAGAAAAGAAAAGAAAAGAAAAGAAAAGAAAAGAAAAAATTGAGGGTGATCAAATTGGTAAACTGAGTTCTCCATCCTCATCAGTAGTGATTTAGCCCTCACACTTCCCTGTGTGGGCAGAAGGGCTCCCTAAATTTCTTGTCATTAATAGTATATTTTTTCCCTGTTTCCCTAGAATGTATCTTTCGAAGAAGACATTGTGAATATCAACCCCCCACCCGCCCTCCAGAACCTGGCAATTCAGAGTCTACTGAGGGATGAGGCCTTGGCCATTTCTGCTCTCAAGAACCTACCCCAGAATCTGTTCCCAGCAATTTTTGAAGCAGCCGTAATTGGTGGACGTATAGAGATCTTGAAGGCCATGATACCTGTATGGCCCTTCCCATACCTTTCTTTAGGAAAGCTGATAAAGAATTGCAACCTGGAGACTTTGAAGGCTATGCTTGAGGGAGTGGATATACTGCTTGCACAAAATGATCGCTCCAGGTAGGCAAGATCAGCTAGGGTAAAGATAGGATCTCTGGGTGCTGAGAAGGAGCAACTAGGAACAGGAAATATTTGGCCAACCATGGATCAGAGGCTTCTGATTGCATGAGCTTAGAGGGATAAAGAAGCTTGGGATAAGTCTCAGCTATCTGGGCAAACAATGGCTAATGTAGAAGAAAAGTGTACGCACAGCCAGTAAGGAATGGGCCGTTCCGTGTATACCTCAAAAGTACAAGTGTAATGAGGTTGGGATTAAGGGGCCTGGAATGAAGAGAAGTAAGACAGGGCTAAAGATGTCTCTCTTGCAAAGAATGCTATTCAGTAACTCAACATGAGTCTCTGTGTTTGATGATAGGCACAGGAAATAGCAAACTTTTTTAAACAATTTTTTTTGTTGTTTGGTTTTTGGTTTTTTGGTTTTTTTGAGACAAGGTTTCTCTGTATAGCCCTGGCTGTCCTGGAACTCACTTTGTAGACCAGGCTGGCCTCAAACTCAGAAATCCACCTGTCTCTGACTCCCAAGTGCTGGGATTAAAGGTGTGCGCCACCACCGGCTGGTGCAAACTTTTTAAGAAACAGCTGAAGTGTGAGTGTGGCAGAGAATCAGACTGTAAAATATAGCTTCTCTTATGAGAATTATATTCATTTCTCCCACAGTAGATGCAAACTCAGAGTGCTCGATTTAAGGAATGAATACCATACTTTGTGGAGAATATGGGGTGGATCCTATGAAGGTAGAGGCTTGCCAGAGTTCATGACACAGCAGCAGCCAATGGAGAACTGTCCTGACTGTGGGGTGAATAAAGAATTGAAGGTGACAACTGACCTCAACCTCGTGGATGGTGGACTTGATGAATCTGCCACATACTTGTTGCAGTGGGCCCAGCAGAAAAAAGATTCCATTCATCTATGCTGTACGATGTTGAGAATTCATAGCTTACCCAAAGACATATTCAGAGATATCCTCAAAATTGTAAATACAGGCTGTATACAGGAGCTTCACTTGAAGGAATTGTACACAGAAGAGTTGGTTTTTCTTATACCTTACCTGAGAGAAATGAACAATCTTCTTACATTCATGCTAAGTAGCATCAGAGAAACCTGCAGAATGGATAACTCGACAAGGCTTGATGAAGAGAATATAAGCAGGTTTATTTCTCGCCTTCCCAAATTCCACTGTCTGCAGAATCTCTATGTAAATGATATCACCCTTCTAGGAAACAACCTGAAAGACTTCCTCAGGTAAGGAAGGATCATGAGGATCATGACCATAGAAAACATTTTTTTCTTTTTTTTTTTGGGGGGGGGGGGTGGGTGGATCTAGGGAGTCCTTCGTGATCTGACCATCATAAACCTTAGAGATATAACATGTCTAACCAGATGAGCTCTATGCTAAGATATGTATGACTAGGCATAAGCATTGCCTCTAATTGCTCATATGTGAATGGTTTTGAGTCCAGAAATGAGTTGAGTAGATAAGAAATATGCAACACTGAGGTTCAAGGGAAAGACAGGATCACGGCATTTGGATGAAGTCTGAGAACTCGTAAAAAACAGCATTAGAAAGTTGTTGAATTTTGTTTGGGGTGGGTAGTCCTTCTGACATGCACCATGTTGATCTGATACATCCATTGCTGTGGTTTCCTGCCATTCCCTGAATCAAACCTATGGTGGTATACAGGCTTCCAACTAGAATGCTGTGGGTTGTATGAACAGACAACAGAAGGTCATGTCCTGGGGCTTGACCTCAATATATAGTCAGAATGAGCTTGGGAGAACTGTCATCTCTTTAGCTGTCAATCCCTCCAATGCTCTTCAACACCACTGGCCAGAAAGCAATAACTTGTTCTCTCTCCAGGTGCCTGGGGAAGCCCTTGGAGACTCTTTGCCTCACTTCTTGTGACTTATCACAGTCAGACTTGGATTACCTGCCCTGTTGCCAGAATACTTCTGCACTCAAACGTCTGAACCTGACTGCTACAAGTTTGCGTGGTTTAGTCTTTCATCCTCTTGGAGTTCTCCTTGAGAGTGTTAGAGGTACACTGCAATCCCTGGAATTAGAGTTGTGTTTTATGGAGGACTCTCAGATCAGTGCCATTTTGCCTGCCCTAAGCCAATGTTCCCATCTCACAAAGGTCAATTTCTATGATAATGAACTCTCTCTGCCTATCCTGAGACAACTTCTATACCACACAGCCAACCTGAGCCAGCTGACCTATGAGGTATACCCTGCCCCTCTAGAGTGCTATAATGACATGAATATAATACTAACACATAAGTTAGAAAATTTTTGTCCTGAGCTTCTGGACATAATCAGGGCCAATAGGCAGCCCAACAGAGTCACATTTGCTACATCCAAATGTTTAATCTGTTGTGGGTCCTACGTTTATGATCTGGAGACCCAGAGCTGCCTATACCAGAAAGATCTACTGGAAGATTGATTGTGGAACAAAGAAATGGAAGCTGAGTATTAGAAATGGACAAAATTGTAAGTCGATGTCAATTGCTGATAGGAGCATGGTTATGTCAAGCACCTAAATGTCTGACACACATTGGAAAGGCAAGATCTTCCTCTGAGCAAGAGAATGGATGTTGCATCTGCAAAAAGTGCCAAGCACTCTTTTCTTCTCTTGTACTATTGTAGTTTGAGTGTGTCATAATAGGGGCACCCTTCTATGAGAAGATTGTCCCCCTTTATTAAGTGCATACAATAAATGTGTTAACTTTCTGCATTGCTGGTATGTCTCTATCAGAACACAGAGCCCAATCATTCCCAGCCCTTCTGTATCATTCCTCATCACCATAATTAGGTCAATCTCAGATTTGTGCAGTTCCTTGCATCTCAGGAACAGGTCTCATAAATGGGACCCAAACCACAGAGCTTCACAAAATGCTCAATGTCTGGGAAACAAATTTGTATGTAGTACATTCAGATCACAACTTAGTTAGATATGGAGAACAATGGGATGAAGGGACATGTTTCTTCAGCAGTCTAGAAAATGAGGACCAAGTGAATACCAAGGCAGGCACATTTCAGGAACTATGTTCTTGTATTTAACCTTTGCTGGAAGACATTATTTGCAACATATGAACACTCAGAGACCTGATATCAAAATGAGTATATGATGTAACCTTAAGCTATCTAGTTCTTCATACTTCCAGAACAGTTTATAAATTGACTAAGATGAGCTTCACTTAGTCCGAGACATATTTCCTAACACTATCCCCTGATTCCCTGTGACAGGTCCTCATGGGGATCTCCCAACTTTCATGTGTAGTGCAGCTTCTTTAAGATATTGAGGTGACTCACAGCAGTCTGTGGAGAAGAGGATGTTCTCGATGGAACTTATCACAGTCTCCTTACTTTAGTTCATCTCTTTGACATTCAGACTGGCCATGGTCTGTGGACCTAATAATGCCTTGGACCTCTACCTCACTGGCTTTTTATGGGTCTTATTTTCTTTTATAAAGGTCCTGTAGTGTTGAGATTAAATATACACAACTCCATGCCAGGTGATGTTCTTTAAAAATAAAATGTACCAAGATGCTCTTCATGAGGTTCCATGAATCACCAAGACTCCTTAAAACTATGAGTTTTCAGGAGGGACACCCATAGAGAATGGAAGACATTTCTGCCTACAGTCCAGAATTAACCATTAGGTAGGGATCCTCAGAGTCAGCCCAAGATAACCTAAAACCAAGTTCTCAGCACAAAGAAGATCTACTTGCCTCAGAGGGACAAAGGGCAAGGGATAAGAGACAAGACAAGAGATAGAAGACAAGGGAGAAGAGGAAGGGAACAGGGGAGAAAGTAAAGTAGTATTTGTCCTTGGGGGCAGGGCAGGAGTAAAGGACTGCCTCTGGATAGAGAAAAGACAGAATACCTAGCCTGTAGGCAAAAGGCATGTTACAAAGGTAAAAGGTAAACCCCATGTGAGAATGAGGTATTTAATTTTAATTGGGCTTTATAATTATGTAAGCTAAAGGGGGATTTTGATTTCTGGACTTGAAAGCTGGGCTTTGGTAGTGAGCCTCAAGAAGAGGAAGTGTCCAAATAAAGGAATGGACCTTGGGGGCTACCTTTAGAAATGTAATCTAATGGTTTTCAGCAAGGCACAGAGAATGAGGGACAAGGGAAAGACTGCCAGAGCCATGTGTGCCATTTTGATTGTCTGACTACAGTCCCTTCGCTGAGGCAGGAAGATTGCTGAGAGTGGCAGTTTCAAATTAATCTACAGATCAAGACACTATATCGGAAGACAAAACAAAACTAACTAACCAATCTCCTCCAAAACAAAGTACATACATACCACCTCACTCAGTTTACTAATAGATGACTAAATAAACAACTAAGACTCCGTGGTAGAGAATGATTCATTGAATGGTCTTTGGACTCTCAGGATAGTGTCAGTTTTTTGGCTTTCACAGAGGGAACCCCATCAATGGCAATAATGAAAATAATCCCAGGCAACATCAGTTTGGGACACAAGCAACCAATCAGAAGTCAAGTTTTGGATGTAAGATGGAGCAAAGAGAGAGAGAGAGACTGGTGAGGGTTTAATGAGCCTGGCTCTCAGTTTTCAGGCACATCACACTGTGCTAAAGTCTAAAATAATGTAAATGGGTTTTTTTTTAATTTTGTTGCTTTCATTAGGGAGATGGGTAAAAATTTTTTAAGAGAAGTCATGTGAAATACTCTAAAAATTAGATTAGTAGTTCTTTATACATACATGCAGAAAAGGAAGGTATTTTCAATTACAAAACACACATGGATGTTTAGGTATAACCTGAACAGAAATAAAAATCTATGTCAAAAAAAGGGAAAAAAAATGAAAATTGATCAGATGGATTTGAAACTGTCTTACAGGCCATTAGTTCCTTTACTTTGCAAGAAAAAAGCGTGGAGATTTCAATGGGGTAGAAGCCAGCCTGGTCTAAGGAGTGAGTTCTAGCCAGGGTTATTTTAGTGAGACCTTCTCTCAAAAAACAACAACAAAACATACAAAAACACTGCATTTACAATCATAACCAGTGTCTTCAACCAGTTCTTCTTAAAAGACTCTGAACTTGTGTTCTTCTGTCCCATCTCTTGTCTAATGATTCTAGATCCGATGGAGTACCCCAGTGGAGGAAGGTGATCTATAGGCAGTGAGGGCTGATAAGAAGATAAACTTGGATTCCTGCCCAGCTGGAGACCCGGGCCTACTGGCCAAGAGCAAAGACCTGGCACTGGACACAATCCCTCACAGCACACACCCCAGAGGCAGCTCCATCCCCCACCCCCACCCCCCAGCCCCTAGTATTCAGACGCATTCCAAGATCTTAAACCTTGCCACAAGACCGGGCATACCAGCACCCCTGCCACCCGAGAAGCAGATTCCCGCCCAGCCAGAGACTCTAAGCGCCTTCTGGCTACCTCCTGTGCCTGCCAAGAGCAGAGACCTGATCCCACACAGCACACACACACCAGTGGCATCTTGAACCCCCTCCCCACCCCACCCCCAACCCCAGTTGCAGCTCCAATCCCCAGGATCACAGGATCACATGAACAACGATAGGCTCCAGTCAGAGACTGGGAGGTCAGATAACACCAGAGATAACCAAATGGCCAGAAGCAAGTGTAAGAACATAAGGAACAGAAACCAATTTGACTTAGCAACATCAGAACCCAGTTTTCCCACCACAGCAAGTCCTGGATATCCAAACACACCCTTAAAACAAGATTCAAATCTAAACTCTCATTTCATGAAGATGATAGTGGACTTTAAGGACATAACTCTCTTAAAGAAATGCAGAAGAACACAAGTAAACAAGTAGAAGCCCTTAAAGAGGAAACACATAAATCCCTTAAAGAAATAGAGGAAAACACATCCAAACAGGTGAAACAATTGAACAAAACCATCCAGGATCTAAAAATGGAAGTAGGATCATTAAAGAAAACTCAAAGTGATACAGCTCTGGAGATGGAAAACCTAGGAAAGAGAACAGGAGTCAAAGATGGAAGCATCACCAACAGAATACAAGAGATAGAAGAGAGAATCTCAGTGGTAGAAGATACAAGACATAGACACAACAATCAAGGAAAATACAAAAAGCAAAAAGCTCCTATCTCAAAACATTCAAAAAATTCAGGACACAATGAAAAGACCTGAGAATAATAGGTATAGAAGAGAGTGAAGATTCCCAACTCAAAGGGCCAGCAAACATCTTCAACAAAATTATAGAAGAACTTTCCTAACCTAATGAAATAACTGCCCATAAACATACAAGAAGCCTACAAAACACCAAACAAATGGGACCAGAAAAGAAATTCCTCTCATCATATAATAACTAAAACACCAAAGTCACAGAACAAAGAAAGAATATTGAAAGCAGTAAGGGAAAGGGGTCACATTACATATAAAGGCAGACCTATCAGAATTTACACCAGACTTCTCACCAGAGACTATAAAAGCCAGAAGATCCTGGGCAGATGTCATTCAGACCCTAAGAGATCAAAAATGCCAGCCTAGGCTACTATTCCCAGCAAGACTCGCAATTACCATAGATGGAGAAACCAAAGTCTTCCAAGGCAAAACCAAATTTAAACAATATCTTTCTACTTAACCAGTCCTACAGAGGATAAGAGAAGGAAAAGTCTCATACAAGGAGGGAAACTCCACCCAAGAAAAAGCAAGAAAATCTTTTCACAACAAACACAAAAGAAGAGAAACACCAAACACAATTCCAACTCTAACGAAAAAATAACAGGAAGCAACAATTATTGATCCCTAATATCTCTCAACATCAATAGACTAAATTCCCCAATAAAAAGACATAGGCTAACAGACTGGATATGTAAACAGGATCCAGCATTTTGTTGCATACAGGAAACACATGTCAGAGCCAAAGACAGACACTCCCTCAAAGTAAAAGGATGGAAAATTTCTTTCCAAGCAAATGGTCCCAAGAAAGCTGGAGTAGCAAAATAGACTTTCAACCAAAAACTATCAAAAAAGATGGGGAAGGTCACTACATACTTATCAAAAAAAAATCTCAATTCTAAACATCTAGGCGCCAAATGTAAGGACACCCACATTTGTAAAAGAAACACTACTAACGCTCGAAACACACATTGAACCTCACACAATAATAGTAGATTTCAACACCCTACTGTCACCAATGGACAAATCATGGATACAGAAACTAAACAAAGACACAGTGAAACTAAAAGAAGTTATGAACCAAATGGATTTAACAGATAGCTACAGAACATTTCACTCTAAAACAAAAGAATATACATTCTTCTCAGCACCATATACTCAAACACAAAACAAACCTCAACAGATATAAGAATATTGAATTAAACCCATGTATTCTATCAGACCCTCATGGACTGAGGATGGTCTTTAATAGCAACAAAAACAACAGAAAGCCCATATACATGTGGAAGTTGAACAACTAACTACTCAATGATAACTTGGTCAGGGAAGAAATAAAGAAAAAAATTAAAGACTTTTTAGAATTCAATGAAAATGAAGGCACAACATAACCAAATTTAGGGGACACAAAGAAAGCAGTGCTAAGAGGAAAACTCATAGTTCTAAGTGCCTCCAAAAGGACTGGATAGAGCACATGCTAGCATCTTAATGGCTCATCTGAAAGCTCTAGAACAAAAAAGAAGCAAATACACCCAAGAGGAGTAGAAGGCAGGAAATAAACTCAGGGCATAAGCACTTGTTGCTTTGTCCTCCAAGGGGTAGTCTAGAACACAGCTCTGTGCTCCCCACTGTGCCGAATTACTGTGCTCCTCTTCTCAGCAGGATTTGACAAGTCTACCGATTTGTCTTGAAGGAGATGACTTGCTCTGGGGTCCTTGGAGATCAATGCATAAAATGGTGGGGCACTTAGACATATGAAACACTTTCCCAGAAGCATAAACCTAGAACCAGCCTGCAAAGAAACACATTCTGAAAACAGTCAGGCAGGAAGTATATTTTCCTGATGACCCTTCAGATATGTGTTGTGTAATATGGGAGGTTATATTAGTAATTAAGGCCAATGGGTATCAATCAGATCCTCAGCCCAGTGAAAAGCATCTTTGTCCTCCAGGAGATAGTCTGGACCCAGGTCTATGCTCCTGATACTCCAGGGCTATGCTCCTCATACCCCAGTCCCAGCTCTGTACCCACTGCTGCCCCAGCACTGTGTTCCTGCTCCCAGCAGGAGACTGATCTAGGGCTTTGTCTTTGAGGAGATGACTTGTTCTGGGGTCCTTAGAGATCACTTCATAAAATGGTAGGGCCCTTGGGACCTATGACACAGTATTTCCCAGAAGCAGAAACCTAGAATAACAAGCCTCCAAAGTAACACATTCTGAAGAGAGTAGGGCAAAAATAAAAAATGAGGTGCAGAGCTAAACAACTGAGTAATATTGAATGGCCAAGAAGCACCTAAAGAAATGTTCAACATTCTTAGTCATCAGAGAAATGCAAATCAAAACAACCCTGAGATTCCACCTTACTCCAGTCAGAATGGCTAAGATCAAAAACTCAGGTGACAGCAGATGCTAGCAAGGATGTGGAGAAAGAGGAACACTCCTCCATTGCTGGTGAAATGCAAGCTGGTACAACCACTCTGGAAATCAGTTTGGCATTTCCTCAGAAAACTGGACATAGTATTTCCTGAGGACCCAGCTATACCACTCCTGGGCATATACCCAAAAGATGCTCCAACATGTATTGACACATGCTCCACTGTGTTCATAGCAGCCTTATTTATAATAGCCAGGAGCTAGAAATAACCCAGATATCCCTCAACAGAGAAATGGCTACAGAAAATGTGGTTCGTTTACACAATAGAGTACTACACAGCTATTAAAAATGATGAATTCGGGTTGGTGAGATGGCTCAGTGGGTAAGAGCACCTGACTGCTCTTCCGAAGATCCAAAGTTCAAATCCCAGCAACCACATGGTGGCTCACAACCATCTGTAATGAGATCTGACTCCCTCTTCTGGAGTGTCTGAAGACAGCTACAGTGTACAGCTACTTATTACATACAATAAAAATAAATAAATCTTTATAAAAAATGATGAATTCATGAAATTCTTAGGCAAATGGATAGAACTAGAAAATATCATCCTGAGTGAGGTAACCAATCACAAAAGAAAACACTGGGGGGGGGGGGGCTGGTGAGATGGCTCAGTGGTTAAGAGTGCCAACTGCTCTTCCAAAGGTCCTGAGTTCAAATCCCAGCAACCACATGGTGGCTCACAACTATCCATAATGAAATCTGATGCTCTCTTCTGGAGTGTCTGAAGACAGCTACAGTGTACTTACATATATTAAGTAAATAAATAAATATTTTTTTAAAAAAAGAAGAAAGAAAAAGAAAGCACATGGTATGCACTGGCTGATAAGTGGATACTAGCCCAAAAGCTCCAAATAACCAGGATACAATTCACAGGTCACAGGTCACAGGTCACAGGTCACATGAAGCTCAATAAGAAGGAAGACCAAAGTATGGGTGTTTTGGTCCTTCTTAGAAGGAAAACAAAATACTCACAGGAGCAAATATGGTGATAAAGTGTAGAGCAGAGACTGTCCCAGACACTATTATGGATGCCAAGAAGTACATGCTGAAAGGAGCCTGATATGGCTGTCTCCTGAGAGGCCAAGCCAGAGCCTTACAAATGCAGAGCCAACCATTGGACTGATCATGAGGTCCCTAATAGAGGAGTTAGAGAAGGGACTAAAGGAGCTGAAAGGCTTTGCAACCCTATAGGAAGAACAACCAACCAGAACTCCCAGGGCTAAGCTATCAACAAAGGAGTATACATGGCTCCAGCTGAATATGTAGCAGAGGATGGCCTTGTCATACATCAATGGAAGGAAAGGTCCTTGGTCCTATGAAGGTTTAATAGATGCCCCAGTATAGGGAAATCGAGGACCGGGAGGTGGGAGTGGGTGGGTGGATGGAGGAACATCCTCATAGAAGCAGGGGGAGGGAGGTTGTGATAGAGTGTTTCTGGGAGGGAGGGAAAACAGGAAAGGGGATAACATTTGAAATGTAAATTTAAAAAAATATCCAATAAAACAAATTAAATTAAATGGTTAACAAGAAGAAAAAAAAAGTGAGTGGTGTTTTCCCAATGACCCTTCACTTGTGTATTGTGTGATATCGAAGGTTGTATTAGTAATTAAGACTGGAATCAACATATAAATTCTGACATTTTAGAAAGACACAAACATGTTTGTCTAGGCTTCTGTCATGTTGGGCTTGAAAGCAGTGTCTGTTTCCCAGGTATAAACAGAGTGCTCTTAACAGTCAAGTCAGATGGGCATAGCATTGTCCTTCTGGGATGCCCTAGGGTCTTCAGTGTATTCTGGAAATCAGAAAATTTCAGGGAACCTTTTATAGAAAGCCTTCACACCAGTCATCACTGCAACCCCAAGGGGCTGAGTACAGCTCTAGCTTAGCTTGATGTGGTAGGGAAAGTCCTTCAGGATGAGCATGTAGCTGCCATTTGCATAGAAGCTGACCCTGGAGGTGGGCCCAGTGTTGCATGCCTTTAACCCCAGTCCTCCAGAGGCAGAGGGAGGTGGACCCTGGCAAAAACAATAAATTCACAAATTAACTGATATTTGAGATGAAGGCTGAGATCCATTTGCAGTTGTTAGAAATAAGTTTTTGGTCACAAAGAAAGAGGCCATGGTGTCAACTGAAGTTCTGGACACACAAAATTTACTCTCTCAGGGGGGCACACTAGGGAGATCGAACACACAGAAACAGAAAGTGAGTTTGGATTTTATTCGAACTCAAGACAGTGACTTTTCTGCATCAGCTCGGGTCAGAACTCACAGTCCTATTTGATGGGCTAATCTGGAAAAATTGACACATTGGGGCGGGGGGGGGGGGTCACTGCTCTAGGCCATTAAATTCCTAGAACACAGCAGAAACTCTGTGTAAACAAAGGTTCTCTCTCTCTCTCTCTCTCTCTCTCTCTGTGTGTGTGTGTGTGTGTGTGTGTGAAACATTTGAACAAAAGTTTTGCAAGGTCAGGCAGATAAAAAAGACATTTGAATTTCTTTGGGGGGTTGTTTTGTTTTGATTTTCTCTTTTTTTCTTTTTTTCTTTCTTATTTTTTAATCTTCTTTCCTTTTTTCTCTGCATTCTTTTATCTCTTCTTTCCTTTTTTCTTTTCTTATTATATTCTCTCCATTTTTTTCCTCAAACCCTTGTGTCAGACATTTGAATTTCTTAAACACAAGTTGTACGTCATTTGATTAAAATCTCATTTACCATTTCTTTTGTCATTGTTTTGATTTGATTTTCAAGACAAGGTTTCTCTATGCAGCCCTAGCTGTCCTGGAACTTGCTCTATAGACCAGGCTGGCCTCACAGAGATCCTCCTGTATCTCTGCCTGCCCAAAAGCTGGCTGGGATCAAAGGTGAGTGCCACCACTGCCCGGCTTCACTTAATAGTTCTTGCCGAGTGAAAACTAGTCTTCAGCCTGCTTCTCTGGGTATTATACCAGGAAGATGACTCTGCAGGTAAAGCCACTCAGCCTGCAGGCCTGGAGACCTAGGTTCAATTCCTAGGACCCACGTTAAGTGGGAATCTGAGCAGCAACTCCACAAGTTTGTCCACCATCACACGGAGCAGTAAGTAAAACTTTGAAAATAAAGAATTTCCTGGCTCACCTTGAGGCTGATCTTCCTTGTCTCAGTTGTGAGATGAGTTATATGAGGTATCCTGATGGAGCGGACTGACTTGAGGATCTGAGTCCAAGATGGACATCGGCAGCTTAACTTGCACGGGGGAGAATATCTCATCTGATTACAGATGAGATCCTTTGGAAGCCCCTGAAATTGGGCTTGTAAGAAGCCATGAGTTCAGATGCTAGTCTGTAAGGGTCTGAAAATCATCACTGAAGGAAGACCCCAGATTCAGATAGTACTCAAAACAACGTGTTTATTCTGCATCAGCATTCAGGGGTCAACCGTTCTTTGAAATGGAGACCCCAGGTAAAGGCATGCAGGCCTTCTTATAGGAACTGGGGGAACTCTCTAGAAGGACTAGGTAATCTAAAGTTTCATTGGTGGGCCCCGGGGGCTCACAGGTGATCCATGATCTACATTCCTATGCCGTGAGCATTCAACCCTGTGATGGATGAAATGAATGGCCCAGCATAGATGGCCCATTCTGAGATAAGATATTTCCCCATTTTTGTGGTTATCCCCAGGCTGTTCTTTGGAAGGGGGTTTTATGATCTTGTTCTGGATTTTATGGTCTGTTCCTAGAGCTGGTGCCTTATGGCCTTTTTTGAAATCAGACCTGGACCTCAAAATAGAGACAAATGGGGTTTATATTGTCCTTTCAAGTCAAGCCTACCCTCCGAATGCCACATTTAATCAAGCTGTGGTAAATTGCTCAGTATGCTTGAAGCACACTTTACCTAGAAACATTCTTGTACTAATTATTATATTAGTAAGAATGTATATGCTCAATAAAAGTAAAAGGCAAAAAAAAAAAAAAAAAAAAAAAACCAAGCCAGGTTCAGTGGTACATGCCTATAGTCTCAGGACTTGGGAGGCAGAGGCAGAAAGAAACCCTGTTTCAAACAAAGAAAAGAAAAAACTCAAAACAAAACAAAACAAAAATTTTTAATTGGAAAATATTAGGCTGGGGCTGAAGCTCCATGGGAAGGTAGCTTACCTGGGAAGTTCATGACCTTGAGGGTCGAAAAGAAGTCTGTTGGCCTCAGAGAAAGACCAAAGTAATGATCCCACCCACATAGAGCTGGATGGAACACTGTTTGTTGGGTTTGCTGATGGGGAATCAACAGACAGTGTCACAGCACACTGGAGATGTCCCTGCTGTGAAAAGACAGTGTCCTCCATACAGCTATCATTCCACCCTCCACATTCTCTAGCACTTCCCGAGAGCGGGGACAGCTGGGGCAGAATTACTCACAGCTGGCAGGAGGCCCAAGCAGAGGCTCAGGGGAGGCTCTAATGCTCTCCCCATTCCATCCTTGCTTTTGGACCTTAACTCACTTGGTAAATTCTACAGCTAATGCCCAAGACGACACAGTGAGAAATGATCGCAAAAAGAAACAAATCAAAATTAATAAAATAAATAAATAAATAAACCAGTAGAATGGGATCCAGATGTTGTAAGGCCGGCCAACACAAGCTCGATTCTGCAGCTCCACCCAACCATAAGATGATCCATTCTCATGCATATTTTTGATTTGGGAGCTAAATACAAGAAAGATAATTTAAAAGGGTGTTGACTGTTATCTGGAATGTGAATAAACAGCTTCCAGGAGCTATGCCTTGAGAAGTGAATTTAAAATTAGAAGCACACTAAAAACATCATGTCCTGAGCATTGGAATGAAAAGCCATTTAAAGCTCACTTTAAAATCCTCTCAGTTTCCCCTCTACCAGGGAAGGATCTCAGGATGTAGGTCACAGAGTTCTGTCTGCCTATGCCTCCCAAGAGCCGGGAATAAAGGCTTGAACTGCCACACCCTTTAAGAATCATTTCTCTCTTTTTAACTTTTAATTGGTTATTTTATTTATTTATTTATATTTCAAATGGTATCCCCCCTTCCCAGTTTCTCCCCTGCTTCTATGAGGGTGCTCCCCCAACCACCCACCTACTCCCGCCTCACCATCCTAGCATTCCCCTACCCTGGGGCATCAAGCCTTCACTGGACCAAGGGTCTCCCCTCCTATTGATGCCAGATAAGGCCATCTTCTGCTACATATGCAGATGGAGCCATGGGTCCCTCCATGTGTATTCTTTGGTTGGTGGTTTAGTCCCTGTGAGCTCTGGGGGGGAGGGGAGGTCTGGTTGGTTGATATTGTTGTTCTTCCTATGGGGTTTCAAACCCCTTCAGCTCCTTCAGTCCTTCCCCTAACTCCTCCATTGGGGTCCCCATGCTCAGTCCGATGGTTGGTTGCAAGTATCGGGATCTGTACCATTAAGGCTCTAGCAGAGCCTCTCAGGAGACAGCTAGATCAGGCTCCTGTCAGCAAGCACTTCTTGGCATCAGCAATAGTGTCCCGGCTGCATATGGGATGGATCCCCAGGTGGGGCAGTCTCTGGATGCCTTCCTTCAGTCTCTGCTCCACACTTTGTCTCCATATTTCCTTCTGTGGGTATTTTGTTCCCCCTTCTAAGAAGGACTAACGCATCCACACTTCCTTCTTCTTGAGCTTCATATGGTCTGTGAATTGTACCTTCAGTATTCCAAGCTTTTGGGCTAATATCCACTTATCAGTGAGTACATGCCATGTTTGTTCTTTTGTGACTGGGTTACCTCACTCAGGATGATATTTTCTAGTTACATCCATTTGCCTGCGAATTTCATGAATTCATTGTTTTTAATAGCTGAGTAATACTCCATTATGTAAATGTACCATTCCTCTGTTGAGGGACATCTGGGTTGTTTCTAGCTTCTGGCTATTATGGCTGCTATGAACATAGTGGAGCATGTGTCCATGCTAATTACATGTTGGAGCATCTTTTGGGTATATGCCCAGGAGTGGTATAGCTGGGTCCTCAGTTAGTACTATATCCAGTTTTCTGAGGAACCGCCAGAGTGGTTGTACCGGCTTGCAATCCCACCAGCAATGGAGAGGAGTTCCTCTTTCTCCTCATCTTCATCAGCATCTCCAGTCACCTGAGTTTTCGATCTTAGCCATTCTGACTGGTATGGGGTGGAATCTTCTTATCTGGCAAAATTTTTCAACATAAAAAACTTATGGCTGTGTTTATTCTACTCTTTTATCAGTCCCAGGAGACTTTCTGGGGCCTTCAAAGGTAGTTCCAGGTCAAAAAAAGGTTTAATGTAGAACTTGGCCTTGGAAATGTTTGATAAAGGTTGGGGAGGCGGGGGCTGGAGAGATGGTTCCATGGTTAAGAGTACATACTACTCTTCCAGAGGTCGTGGATTCCATGCCCACTGACATGGTAGCTCATAACCATTGATAACTCCAGTTTTAGGGAATCAGATGTCCTCTTCTGCCCTCCATGGGCACCAGGCACACATGTACATACACTTACATGTGTGCAAGCAAAACACTCATGCACATAAAAGCACATGTGTACATACACTTACACACATGTGTGCAAGCAAAATACTCATGCACATAAACTTAAAAGTACCTATATTAAGATATGTATAATTTTTATTATTATTTATAAAAATGTAAAACACTTAATGAAATTGGATTCAGATCATGGTGGAATAAAAACCTTTGTTTAAGCCAGGCAGTGGTGACACACATCTTTGATCCCAGCACCTCAGAGACAGAGGCAGGTAGAGCTCTGAGTTCGAGGCCAGCCTGGTCAACAGTGTACGTTCCAGGACAGCCAGGGCTACACAGAGAATCCCTGTCTCAAATCCATCCCCTGACCAAAAAAAGACCTTCATCTGTAAGAGAGATAATTAGAAGCACTTGAAAGCAAAGAAATACTTGAACTTACAGAAGTCTACTTGCCTCTGCCTCCCCAGCCTGGGGCTAAAGCGTGGGGATGGTTTTACTATAGCTACCCTTCATTCCTTTGGTTGATTTGGCCACAGGGAAGACTAAAACAAGAAAGGTCTAAAACAAAACAAACAAAGAAATGTCTAGAAATCGAGCTAGATTTCTTTTCCAGTCTCTCCTCTGTCCCCAGCCCAACGCCAGACCCCAAGGAAGCACAGGATATCTCCCTGTGTCACAGGACTAACCCTGTCTCAGCATCCCTGTTCAAGCTTTCCAGGTGGCTCTGCGTGCAGGTATATGACTCTTTATCACTTATGAGAGTTTGTTATTTGCACACTGGCTTTGAGACAGTGACTGCGGCCATGTCATCTTAAGCTGACAGTTCTGCTTCCTCAGCCCCTAAATGGTGGAGTGGACAAGTGCCACCACAACAGGAAGCAATGGTGATGGTGATGGTGATGGTGATGGTGGTGGTGGTGGTGGTGGTGGTGGTGGTGGTGGTGATGGTGGTGGTGGTGGTGGTGGTGATGGTGATGGTGGTGGTGGTGGTGGTGGTGGTGGTGATGGTGGTGGTGGTGATGGTGATGGTGATGGTGGTGGTGATGGTGGTGGTGATAATGGTGATGATGATGATGATATAATGGCACACTATGTACACTTTCTCTTCAGCCTTTCTATGGGGAGGATGGGCATGTGCCCTTCCTTACACATCAAGTCCTCAAGTCTTAGGGAGAGGATTGTCTTCCTTTAATCATAAAGGGAGAGGGTTCAGCTTTCAGGCTGACTAGAATTAAGAAGAGCAGCGGTTAGAACTGCACGGTGAACTTGTGTCCACTTGAATGCTTATGAAAGCTCCCCCATGCTGCTAGTAAAGGCAGTTTGGCTTCAAGCCTAATACATGGTGAGCACGATGGGGGAAAACTGAGGTTTCCATCCTTAGAAGAGTAGTGACTCTGGCTCTGACTTGAGTCCTGTGATGAGGGAGACGGGCTTCTTATGCCTCTGTCTAAAAGCGTATTCTTGCCTGGATGCTTCCCAAGAGGCCTGCAGACTGAAGATCCACAACGATGAGCCTCCAGACCACAGCCACACTGCTGGAGCTGGCAATGCACATGCCCCTAAGGCATGAAGCCTTGGCCCTCGCTGCTCTGGAGGACCTGCCCATGAAGCAATTCCCACCACTGTCCACGGATGCATTCACAGGCAAATCACCTACCCTCCTGAGGGCAATGGTGGCAAGCTGGCCTCAGTGTGGAGTCTTTAATGGAGATGGCCCACCTGCAGCCTTTTGAGGGTGTGCTGGGTGGGCTGCTAACCCAGAAGATTCATCCCAGGTAAGCAAGATTCACATATGCAGGAATTCAAGCAAGGGGCAAACATAACCAGAAGGAATGGTGTCAAAATGGATCAGAGATTCCTGATGGACCTAGCTGGACCTAGCTTGAATGACTGTCAAAGACCAACTTTGGCAGCAGAGGATAAACTGAGGAAGGCAGCCAATTTGGCGCAGGGGGTGTGGGAGGGGGGTGCTTAGAGCTGCTGATGGAGGTGGGATCCCGATACCTATAGAGGCTGCTGCCAAAGGCAGCCTGCAATTAGACAAGTTATTCCGCAGACTTTTCTCTGAGGGAACAAAGCACACAAGTGGTTCACACAGAGAGAGAGACACACACACACAGAAAGACATGCAGGTAAACACACACACACATAAAATAGGTGAGAGAGCTCATAGGATAAAAGGCTGCTCTCAGACTTATAATCCTCCTGCCTCAGAGTCTCAGTGTGGTCACATATGGAGACAGGAGAGCTGGAGACATTATCCAGAGAGTGAGAAACCTTGGAAACACTCAGCCCAGAATGTGACATCTCCATCCAATTTCTCCCCTCAGAGCTCAGGGAACCTGGCAGAAGAGGTGCAAAGGGTGTAAGAATCAGAGAGTTTAGAGGACACAAAGGCCCTCTAAATTAGCATGAGCTAAGCACATTATGAACTCAGAGACAGAAGCAGCACGAATAGGGCCTAAACAGGTCTGCACCAGGTCCTCTGCGCTTAAGTTATGGCTTCCAGTTTAGTATTTTTATGAGACTCCTGAGTATGTCATCAATTCTTATGCCTTCTCTTGGTCTCTTATGTTGGTTTGTCCTGCCCAACTTCGATATGATAGTTTCTATCTTCTTATATTTTGTTTTGCTATATTAACAAAAAAAATAAAATAAACAAAAACCTAGCCACTAGGGTAAATGTTAACAGTTGAACTGCCATTTATACCTGCTGGATATAACATTTTCTCCATTGGAGTGACACTGGGTATATCAACCACTCTAAGGCAGGCCTCATGCTCAGGACTAGTTGACCAACATGTAATGAACTCCACAGAATTTTCTGTGTGCTTTTACTTGTAAAGTTTAGTAGTGGCTTTGGGGAAAGGGGGAAGGATAAGAAATAACTTAATGTTGCTCAGGTAGGGAGGGGGAAGAGGACCTAAAAGGACTTGGAGGAGGGGAAACATATGATAAAGTTAAAATTTTGTTTTAAATTAAAAAAAAAAAAAAAAAGACAGAACTAACCTTAACCTTATCACTGCCTGAGGGTGGATTGGTTGTATCCCCATTAAGTCCGTGTGAAGAGCTGAGAACCAGCTTGGCAGAGCAGACTCTAACAGCTTAGACAGTAGCCTAGCCTCTGCCACTCTAGGCCTCTCCAGTGGCTCCTCTCAGGCCTTTTATTGTCTCAGACTCTCCTTCCTCTACTTCCCAAGTGCGGGAATGAGAATCGGAGGGGTGCCTGGTCCCTGACTCCAGCCTCCCCTGAAGCCTGAAAGACCTCTGGAATCCCACTTGCTCTACCCATTAGTAGCTCCCAGTCCTCATGTTGCCTACCGCACTCCACCTTCCTCCAGACAATATATGACCAAGGCACGCCAGGTAAAACTGTTTCAGTAGGAGATGTGGAAGCCTATGCCTTTAATCCTAGCTCTCCAGAGGCAGAAGAGAAACAATCTCTGAGCTCCAGGCCAATCTACTAAATGCAGACCATCAGGCTGTATCTATTAATATTTAGTGTTGAGGGTGTATGTGTGTGCATGACACAGCACTTGTCTTGACCCACATATGAACCAGAAGGCACTTTCCGAAGTCTCTTCTGTTCTTTATCTCCTCCTCATTATTTACTAATCCTCTTGAACAGCAGTTAGACAGCTGTGGGTATTGAGAATGGAACCCAGGCCTCTGCAAGAACACACCATGCTCTTAACTAAGCCATCTCTCCAGTCCTCCCCTGTATTTTTAACACATATACAAAGGAAGTGAAACAGAGGTTATGAACCAAAATTCTTTATTGCAACCAGATTATACAGAGGATCGCAATGGCTAGGCTTAGATACTTATTAACAAAATAAAAGTTTACTCCTGGACACCTATAATGCAGTTCTTAAGGCCTGTCAATCCTTTAGGGGACAGGGACATCTACTGGAGACCTTTGTTTTCAAAGGGACAGCCGGAGGCTAGAAGCCCTGAAAAATAGAGTCTTACATACATGTGGACTACAAACTAGCCAAGGTGCCATACTTCAGTAATCTTAGCATTTAGAAGGTGGAGGCAGGAGATTTCAAGGCCAGCCTGGGCAATATGTGACCATGAAAGAGAGAGAAAAAAATAAAGAGTGATAAAGCAAAGTGGCTTAGCCTCCATTTTCTTTGCTCTTTGTTATCTTTGACTTCACTTCAGCCATCTTTGATATGTCCATAATACCTCCTAGTCTAAGTGTACTAGATTGGATTCCTCTACCATTCCCCCAAACCCCTCAGAGGAGAATGCATTGCTCATTTTACATTGACATTTTGTATACTAAAGCAATGAGCACACAAGTGAGACATAACAGATGCCCAGGCAAAGGTAAAGGAGGGAAGACATCTGACGGCTTTCACTTGACCTTGATGCTGTAGTGGTCAGGGTTCTCTAAAGGCTAAAGGAGCAGAACTGACAGTTCCGTGTGTATCAGGAACATATGAGGTTTACTAGACTGGCTTACCGGCTGTGGTCTGCGCAGTCTGACAATGGCTGGCTCACAATGAAAAGGCCAAGGATCTGGGAGTTCATTCGTAAAGCTGGAAGTCTCTGCAGTCCAATCTGGTGCTGCAATCCTAGGCTCCTAGAGAGCTGCTGGCTTTCAGGCTATGTTAAAATCCTGAAGAAAATGAATACTGCCCAAAGAAGTAGGACAAACTCGGCAGCACAGCTTCCTTCTTCTCTCTCTTTACCAATGCTGCCAAGAGAATGCATGGTCACCATTTAGGGCATGTGCTGTTTCATCAAGTGGGTTCTAGTTGTTACAGAAGTGGGCAGGCTGACAACCAGGTTTGCCATTACAGATGTCTAGAGAGGTCAGACAGCACAGGATCTTTCCAGCCAAGCCACAGGAAAAGAACAACACTGAAACCAAGCTCCAAAAATCTGGTGAGAAGGACACCAGAACATCCAGGTTCTAAAATCTGGCCATTTTACTACCATGTGAGAAGGAGAAAGTCATTCATTATCATGACCTGACAGAACTCATTTATTTAGAAAGTGCTCAACTGGGGCTGGAGAGATGGTTCAGCAGGCAAGAGCACTTGTTCTTGCAGAAGACTCATATGATGGGTCACAGCCATCCAAAACTCCAGTTCCAGGGGATCCAATGCCCACATCTGAACTCTATAGGCACCAAGGATACATATATGCAGGTAAACCACCCAGATATAAAATAAATAAATCTTAAAAGAAAACAAAAAAACAATGAAGAATGAACAAAAGAAAAGAAATGAAGGATTGTCTTTTGATTCCACAAACATCTGTCCTGGGTCCCATTGTTCTCTAGAAGCTCAGTCTTTGTGGTCTAACCCTCCAGCACACCATTTGGGTTCCCAGATAATGAGCAGTGTGTGGCCATGTGCTTTGGGTTCTCTTGATGCAAGACCTGTTCCTAGACTTTCATTTCTCAGTATCAAAAAACAACCTGCCCCTATTTACTGCCGACAACGACAAAGTTTTGTCTCCAGGCCATAGACACAGCGCTGGCAACATTCATGGCAGATATACGTAGCAAAGGAGACATTCTTGGGCTGCCTTACAGTAATGAGTGTCTCCATAAGCTCAGGACAAAGTTGGACAAATCTTCCCATAAGGACATCACCCGTGTCATCATAGCACTCCAGAGGGGCAGGATACAGCTCCTGGGTCAGCTGGCTCAGACTGGCTGTGTGATACAGAAGGTCCTTTAGAACAGCCATGGAGATGTCATTGTCATAGAAGTTGACCCTGGTGAGCTGGGAACACTGGCTCAGGGCAGGCAGGAGGGCAGTGAGCTGGGAGTCCACCATCCAACAGCCCTCCAGTTCTAGGGTCTGCAGGGTGCCTGCAACACTCCTGAGGAGGTCGTGGAAAGGCACAGGACGTAAGTCAATCAACTTCACAAGTCTCAGGTTCAGCTGTTTGAGCTGATGGAGGCTCTGACTCTGGGACAAGGAATTCAAGTCTAAATGTGAAAGCTTGCACATGGTGATGGACAGAGTCTCCAACGGGGTCTTCAGGTACCTAGAGAGAGACAATGATTAGTTCTGGCACCAAGAGATGCAGAGATTTGGTGTTAGGTTTGGCATAGAGGTAAAGGTGACCATTTGTCTTCAGGTCATGTGACTATATGACAGAGATCCATCTCCAGGATGGAGTCTGGACATTATTGGAGTCTTACCATTCTTGGCAGAGAAAGGCCTGTCAGTATGAGACTTACTTAGTCCATGAGTCTGCAGCTTCCACAACAACCAAGGAGAGAACCTGTGCTGGCCACATTAGCCCAAGGCACACACAGGAAGAACTAACCCATGAAAGATCCAGAACCATCTAGAACTGTGTTTTGCATAAATGATGCTTTGCCTCCCCTGGTACAATCTCTGTCCTTATTTAAAGTTCTTCACCCCTGCCTCTCATCTACAATGGTTTTAACACATTTCTACCCATTTCTACTCAGGCCCTACCTGGCCTCAAAAGAGTCTTTCACATGTGGGAATTCAGAAGACACAGAACTGCTAAGCCCAGAGGTCCCCTGGAGACCTGTGCAAGTGTGGTCCTCTTCAGTTCTGGGCCCACTATTCAAACCTATCACCTTATCTTAGACAGAATCCCAAGGAGGAATACACAACACATGCTTACTACATCTGACCTACCAAGTTGGTCTTCTAGTAAGGCTGCTCTCTCTACATCTCCTACCCAGCCTCTGCTTAATGAGTGGTCATGGAACAAACTGAGCTCTCAATTCAGTTAAAATGGAAATAAGACCCTACACTGGATGTTGTAATGACTCCATCACTGTGACTCCACAGTGGGTGACAGACCTCAGCTGCCCACTACTCTCTAAAATGTAACAAAGGAAGGTTTGTTATGGTAACAGAAACAGCTCTCCATCCTTCCTTACCTGAACAACTGTTTCATGTGCTCACTGGAAAAGTAGATGCCATTCATGGAGAGATGCTGGAGAGAGTTGAGTTTGGAGAACTGAGAGACAAACTTGGTGATACACTTCTGGATGTCCGAGGAGGTATTTAGAACCTTGAAGGTGTTCTTGTGAATCCGTGTTAAAAGGAGTTTTTGAAGGTTTCTCATCTGGTCCAGGTAAGATGCAAAATGCACCAGAGTGGACAGGCTCCAACCTGTATTTAGTTCCAATTCTTGGATGCTGTCTGGCTGGAACACCATCAAGACCTTCCTGACAGTGTACACAGGCAAAGCCCAAATCTGCATCTTCACACAGCATAGCCGTATGGAACTTCTTCTCTGCTGGGCCCACTGTAACAAGTATGCTTGGTGTTCATTCAAATGGAACCTGAGGCACAGGTCAGTGACCACCTTCAAACGTCGCCTCAGTGCATATTGATGAAGGCGCTTTGCTATCTGCTTTTCACACACAGTCTCTGCTGAGTGGTCTCCATCCTCTGGTCCAACCCAAACATCCCAGAAGTCATGGTACACATTCCTCAGGTCCAGCACTTGGAGCTTCCTCCTTCTGTGAGTGAAAAAAGGTAGAAGTGTCAGGAAATACAAAAGACCAAACAATGGCCAGCTTTTCTTCTGTATCTCTGACGCTGCCTGTTCCCTGCTGTCTTATGTATGTTTGTGGTATCCAGATAGCACCTCATGCCTCCAGAAGAGGACTCTTAAGTATTAACTTCATCTGGAGACCTGCCCTGCTTCCTCCATTCAGTTACTCTTGACTTCTGCCTCTTCCACTTCTAGTACCTCTCCAAGAGCCAAGGAAAGACTGATCCCACTGTGGCGTCAGCTGCTTTAAGCTATACTGGCTAGGGCTTCTGCAGTCTTCAAAATGACACCCCCAGAAGCTTCTGATCTACCTTTGACCCACTCTCCCCTACTCTAGATGTCCCTCCCCTGTACCCTAGTATCCCCCTACCTGGGTCTTGCTTACCTGGGAAGAACCTTCTGTGTCCAAAGCATGTCTACTCCATCCAGCACAGCCTGCAAGATCTCCAGGTGGGGAGTCTTCATCAGGGTCCCCAGAGGGAGGAAGGGAAAGGGCCACACTGCCACCATGGCCCTCAGGACATTAGTTTGTCTGTGATTGAAGGCTTCCTTGAAGAGCAGTGGGAAAAGCGCCCTGGGAAGGTACTGCAGAGAAGAAATGGCCAGGGCCTCGTCCCTCAGTAGTCTCTGTACTGACAGCTGCAGGAGTGTGGGTGGGTCCTGGACACTCATCCTTCAGATCTTCAGTGTCAAGGATCCTGGTGAAGCATACAGGAGGCTACGTCATAAGAAACCCTACACCTTAGTTACTGTTCTATTACTGTGATGAGATGCCAGGATGAAGACAACTTAAACCATTTAACTGGGGACCTGCTTACAGTTTCAGAGTGCTAATCCATAATCATCATGGTAGGTAGGCATGGCACTAGAGCTGTAGCTGAGAGCTTATATCTCACCCTCAAGCACGTAAGAAAACAAGGGCCTGGCAGGGACTTCTGAAACCGCGAAGCCTACCCCTACTGACATACTTTCTCCAACAAGGCCACATCTCCTAATTCTTCTTAACCAGTCCAGCAAACGATCACATCACGTAACACAAGCATCTCATGGGCCATACCTTCCCAACTGTCCTACTTACAACTAGCCACTGTTCCTCCAAATTCGATTTCTACTGGGAAGGAGTATCCAGCAACCTAAGAGCTCAACTCCATCCTTTTACAGCAATGGGGACACTGATCATCTCTCAAGATGCTCATGGGAAGGCCAATGGAATGTTTCATGGCAAACCTTCCCATATTCTGCTTGCTTTAGTTGTTTTGTTTTTTAATGTGCACTGGTGTTTTGCCTGTATGTATGTCTGTTTAAGATCCTAGAGCAATAGATACTTGTGAGCTGCCATGTAGGTGCTGGGCATTGAACCCGGGTCCTTTAGAAGAGCAGTCGGTGCTCTTAACCACTAAGCCATCACTCCAGCCCCTAATATTTTTTTTTTAGATTTATTTATTTTACTTTATGCCTGCATGCACCAGCCCCTAATATTTTTTTAGATTTATTTCTTTTACTTCCATGCACTTATGTGCACCACATGTGTGCCTGTTGAATCCCGTGAAACTGGTACTATGTTACAGATGGTACTGAGCCATCATGCAAGTACTGGGACTTGAGCCTGGGTCCTCTGCAAGGGCTATTAGGTGCTCTTAACTGCTGAGCCATTTCTCCAGCCCCCAATATTTTGCTTTTGATGAACTGAACCTCCCTGGGAAAGACTATGGGAGATCTGTGAGCTGTGGGTGATCATTACCTGTTACTTTCAAAGCTTTAGAGCTTGATGTGGGATTCTCAGCTATATCGTACTATTCTAGACACTGGGGCAGGAGGCCACTAAACGCATACCAGCCTTCAGTGTCTTGCATGTAAAAGAAGCTTTCACAAGCAGTTCTTAAGTCATGTACATATCTGTCTTTAGAGTGTCTAGGAGACTAACCTTGAGATGAAGACCTTGATGCACAGAGAATACACAGAAGAGGATTTCCCATGTTGTTTTAGAGTCTAGGGGAAGAAATAGATGGAAAAACAAAACAAAACAAAAACAAAAAAAAATAAACCTTCCAGCTATAAACTTTTTTGCTTACTTTTTTTAAAAAAATTTATTTTATGTATATTAATGCTCTATCTGCATGTATACCTGCGTGCCAGAAGAGGGCATCAGATCTCATTACGGATGGTTGTAAGCCACCATTATTTGGTTGCTGGGAATTGAACTCGGGACCTCTGGAAGAGTGGCCAGTGGTTTACCTGCTGAGCCATCTCTCCAGCCCTTTCATCTACTTTTTGAAAGTTAAAAAAAAAAGTCTTGCTTGTGCTACAAGCTATGAAGTCAGAGCTGCCCTTGGTGGAACTCATTATATGTAGCCCAGGCTTGCCTGCAAACTCACCTTCTCCCTGCCTATATTTAAGAATGGATTGTGTGTTTTGGCTACAATGCCTGGCTAGTGGGCTCTACTTTGAAAATACTTTATTGAGCCTCCCCAGCACTCTGGAAGAAAAGAGGTAGAAGAGATCCGGGTGAGTTTAGTCTTAGTCAGTACAGAGATTCTGATCAGTCCAAGTTGTGAGTCTCAAAACAAACAAACAAGGAACTAGAAATGTGAGTGAGCAGTTAAGAGTACTGGCTGCTCTTCCAGAGGCCCTGAGTTTGGTTCCCAGCACCCACATGGTGGGTGGGCCATCTGAAACTTCAATACCAGATCTGCCCTCTTCTGGCCACCCAGGACAGCAGACATAGACATGGTGCATACACATATACAGGCAAAACACCCATACACAAATAAAATTTTTAAAAAAAACAGATTCAAAATAATTTTGAGGTGAGGTTGTTTGGGTTTGATCCCAGGGCCTGGCCCAAACTAGACAAGCACTCTGCCAGTAGGCTGCATTCCTAACTCATTTGTTTCATTTTATGTAAACAAGGTCACCCCAGTCTAGCCCAGAACTGGAGATCACGCTTCATTGTGTTTCTAGGGCTGGAATGCCAGAAAGAAGTAAGCAGCCCACCTGGCTTCTTTTTATTTTAATTTGGATCAAGGTCAAGTTAAATTATCCAGGCTAAACCAACTACATTCCTATAGCTTCAGTCCTCAGACGAGATGGGACTTGTAGTCCTGTGCCATAAAACCTCTTCAATCCCAACGCCAAGGAAGCAGCAGAGGCAGGCAGGTCTCTGTGAGTTTGAGGCCAGCCTGGTCTTCAATGCTAGTTCCAGGACAGCAGGGGGTACAAAAGAAACCCTGTCTCTGAAAAATTTAAAAAAAAAAAACAAAAACAAAAAGTGAAAGAAAGAAAACAAATCTCAATTTAGATCTCAAATTTCAAAACATTAACTTTTGTAAAATTTAAGGAATTTCAAGCTAATCAATCAAATGTAGAGTTAGAAGGTCAGGGGTTCAACTGAGACCAGCCCAAGCTTAACGAGACTCTGTCTTTAAGAAATTTTAAAGTCAGTGGGCAACACTAGCTAGACATGGTAGTGCATGCCTTAAAACCAAAGCCTTAAAACCAAATACTCAAGAAGCAGATGCAAATGGATCTCTGTGCATTCCAGGTCACCCAGGGCTACAGAGAAACTCTGCCTAAAAAAAAAAAAAAAAAAAAAAAGTAAGAATGTAAATGAATAAAATCCAAACTCTAAGAAGATGGAATTAAAAGGATCAGATAAGACTATGTCTTCAAAATAAAATGAAATGAAAATTTTAAAATGTGAAGTCAGATATGATGAGACTACATGTGAATTCTACCATATTCTGCATGTGACTCTGTCTCTAAAAAGAAAAATTAAAATAAGCCTTAAATATTGAATCATTAATTCAACATTCAGAGGGGTGAGGCAGTCTGAAGCCAACCTGAGCTAGACTAAGGCCCCATCTAAAAAAACAAAAACAAAAACAAAAAACAAAGAAAAAATTTAACTTGACACAAACCAAGGTATAATTCTAGATATTCCATTAACTTTCAGCTTGTAGTTCCAGCTTGGGGAGGCAGATGCAGAACTGCCAGGTAATTTAAAAGCACTCTTGGCTGATCTGCGTTCTAGGTGGGCCTGGGCAGCAAAGTAAGGTCATGCCTCAAATAAAATAAAATAATAAATGAAACCAGCAAATTAAGGTCGAAGATGATGGCAACCATCACTATTAGTAAACTCAATGCCTGCGATCTGTTCCTGGGAAGAGAAGAAATCAGAGTTCCTTTGGCATCTTGGGTCAAGTGGCCCTCAATCAAAACTGTGCCCTTCTGGAGGTGACTGACTTACCAGAAACAAGAACTGATGGCAGAACTCAGAATCCCAGCAGGCCCAGGCAGTCAGTCCAAGCTCGGACTCCAAGTGCTGGTGAGTGTCTTCCCGAGCTTCTCTAAAGCTTTTATAGCCATCTTCACTTCAAACTTCCGGCCTGAGGCGTTTTCATCCGTCTCGCACTTCCGGCCTGCAGCGTTTTCATCCGTATCTGTCTCGCACTTCCGGCCTGAAGTGTTTTAGCCGTATCCGGTCCCACACTTCCGGGTTCCGTTTTATACTTCCGGCCTGAAGCGGTTTTTATTTTTTTGTTTTTCGGCGGTTTGTTTTTTGTTTTTTGTTTTCTTTTTGGTCGCCCCTCCCCCGGCTCGGTCCGCGTATTCTGTCTCACATTTCCGGTTTGTAGTCCCGCCTGTCAACCACAAGCCGTCCTCTGATTGGATGACTGAGTTTCCGCCACGTCTGGGCGTTTTCTGTTTCTGTATTGATTGA
Organism: Mus musculus; assembly: GCF_000001635.26. NCBI lineage: Eukaryota > Metazoa > Chordata > Mammalia > Rodentia > Muridae > Mus > Mus musculus. Next base: position 143,412,617 of record NC_000070.6, on the reverse strand, counting down.
CAACATAGTCTCCGTGGAAAAGGAAAAAAAAAAAAGAAAGAAAGAAAAAAACAGCCGGGAAAACCGCGCACATCCGCGGAGAGGCAGATGCAGGCGGATCTCTGGGGAGGTAAAGCCAAATTCACGGAGATGAGGGAAAAAAATCCTGAAAGCCGCGGAAGCGGTTCACGCCCTTAATCCCAGAACTCCTGTGAGCGATTCAGGCGGATCCCTGTGACGTCCGGAGCAGCCTGCTCTACGTAGAGCTCCAATACAGCCAGGACTACATAGTGAAACTCTGACTCAAAAAATAATAATTTAAAAAAAAAAACTGAGATTCCGTGAAAGTCAAAAGCCGATGCGTTAATTCACTTCATTCAATTTGTTTTCTGTATTTGCTTTACTTATTTATTTTCTTGTTAATTCACTTGGTTCTGCATTTCTTTCATGAATGAAAAAATAATAAACTAAGGACATGGCTGCTTCTAAGTATGGTGGAGGAGGAGGTTTATTGTAGGGGAAAAGGGAAGCATAGGCAGACAGCTGGGGGAGTTCAGAGTGGACATAACCCCTGAGCCATAAGACCCGGGTGCTGTGGCCAAAAGGTAAAAAGGGGGCAGGTAACTAAAATGGCTGGGTTATATAGAGAAGGGCAACACAAGCTGGAGAATTTGGGGTAGAAGGTGGAGTGTGCCAGCCATACCCTGTAACAAGGGGTACTGGGAGAACGTGGCAGCCTGGTCCACATTGATATGTTAAATAGGCACCTCAGCCATTTATTTGAGACTTAGAGTTTCAGAGGTGGAATCTTGCTCAGTACCTAAGGTTGATTTGGAACTCCAACTCTTAGCCAGTCTCCAGTCTCCACCTTCCTCTGGGGTTGAGCCAAGAGGAAGTTGTGAGCCAACATACCTGGCGGAATTGTATTCATTTGTGGCCCACTTAGTTCTAAGTATGAGTCACTGGGGATAGGAGTTTTAATCTGTGCCTGACGAATAGACATTTCTTAAAGCTGATATTATTATTGGCAAAGTTACGAATATGTTCTGGATCAGGGCCTGAGCTGGATGCTCTCTACCAGTCATCTGCTGTGGCATCTTCTCAGAAGGCAGGAAGATGTTCCCATTAATACTGCAGTAAGTGGCCTGGGAAGAAAGCTCAGTTTATAGAACAGTTGCTGCCCAGTATTCTCAAAGGTGCACTGTCCAGCAAGCACTGCATGCACCAGACAGACACTGTGGGGCATACTTGTAATCTCAGAACTAAAAAGTTAAGAGTTAGGAGGATCAGTTCAAAGTCATTTTTCCCCAAGCTTCATTGCCGGCCCAGGCTATATAGACCCTTACTCTCAAACGATGAAGAAACTTGCCTTTGAGAACAAAGGTTTTCCACATTAGGTTTTCCAGAAGGTAGAAGATGCTTCAGAAAGTGTCAGCCAGCACACTGGCTAGAGAACATGCAATAGAGAGTGGGGGCTGTGGGGTGGGTGAAATGGCTCATAGGTAAGGAGACCTGCCACAGCACTAGACTATTGGGTTCAGTCACACACTTAAGTGCTGGAAGAAGAAAACTGACTCTTGGGCTTGCCCTCTGACCTCCACATACACCCACAGACATACAGAAAATACACATACTTTTTTTTAAAAAATGAAAAGGAAGGTAAAGCCAGAGTGATAGCTCAAGCTTATATCTCAGCACTCAGGAGGCTGAAGAAAGCTTGCTACAAGTTTTGGGTCTAGCCTGGACAACATACTAAAACTCAGTTTCTAGTAAACAGCTAACACTGGAAGCAGGACCTCAGTGCCACAGGGTATCTTGCCATCAGACCTGAGGGCTTAGGTGATAATAACCTAGAAGCTCTGGAGTTAGGAGCTGTGGCAGCCTGGGATATCAGAGAGCAAGCACACAGTAGAGAAAGGCAGTACCTCTCTGGCAGTGTGGTTGGTAGCACCTGAAAGTTTTGGTTTTGTTTGTTTGTTTGTTTTGCTTTGTTTTAATATAGAGTCTCTTTACATAATCCTGCCTGTTCTGGAGCTCACTGTGTACTGACTTTGAAAACTCACAGAGGAGCTGGAGAGATGGCTCAGTGGTTAAGAGCACTGACTGCTCTTCTGAAGGTCCTGAGTTCAAATTCCAGCGATCACATGGTGGCTCACAACCATCTATAATGGGATCTGATGCCCTCTTCTGATGTGTCTGAAGACAGCTACAGTGTACTTGCATATATAAATAAATCTTAAAGAAAAAAAGAAAAGAATACTCACAGAGATCTGCCTGCCTGCCTATCCCCACTAGGTGCTGGAACTTATGTCATGTACCACCACACCCAGATTTCTTTTTAGATGAGACACAGGTCACACCCTGTAACCTTCATGGGCCTAGAATTTTCTATATAGACCAGGCCTTTCTCATACTCAAGCTGCTTGTCTTGCTTCTGTTGTCCTTGCCGTTTAAGAGTTGAGGCAGGGGACTGGAGAGATGGCTCAGTGGTTAAGAGCAATGACTGCTCTTCTGAAAGTCCTGAGTTCAAATTCCAGCAACCACATGGTGGCTCACAACCGTCTGTAATGGGATCCGATGCCCTCTTCTGGTGTGTCTGAAGACAGCTACACTGTACTTACATAGAATAAAAATAAATCTTTGGGCTGGAGCAAGCAGGAGTTGAGGCAGGAACATTGCAAATTGAGGCAAAGACCAAGTCCACAGCAGCCTAGGCAACTGAGAAAAATCTTGCAACACCAAAAAGGTACAAAAGGGCTGGGGACAGAGCTGCAGCCAAGGGGCTAGTGTAGTACACACTTAGCTTTAATTCAGTCCATAGGACAGAAGAAAAAAAAATCATTATCAAGTGCATGAGACAACAGTCCAAAGGGGCTAAGGTCATTATTATTCCAAACTGTAAATGACACTCAGAACCTCTGAGATGTCCTCACAGGCTGTGGACGAAGCCCAGGGCCCCACACACAGACAGCAAGCACTCTAGTGCTGACCTAGCTCCCACCCTCTGCTCCATTTCACGCTCTTAAGGTTTCTTAGTTGGCCTGGAACTTAATATCCTACTATCTAGGTTGGAGAGATACCTCAGCAGCCATCTGAGCTGGATCCCTAGAATATAGACAGGTAAAGGTGGAAGGGAGGAAAGAATCAACCACACACACACTATTGTCTTCAGAAGACACAGGTCTTCTGACCTCTACCTGTGTATCACAGTTTGTAAGCACCCCCACCACACATAATACGTATATAGCACTAGTACCACCACCAATAATAATGATGATGATAAAAATAATCTAAGACACAACCTAGCCAGGCACAGTGGCTCAGTTCTTTAAACTCTGCACTCAGGAGATAGAGGCAGGATGATCTCTGTGAATTCAAGGACATAAACAAAATCCAGGACAGCCAGAACTACATTGAAAGATAATGATAAAATACATATATATATATACATACATACTCGAGTAAAATTAGTTTTTAAAAATCCATTAAGCAGGTCATGATGCTATCACCTTTAGTCCCAGTACTCCAAAGGCAGGAGCAGGCCAATTAGTATGTGTTTGAGACCAGCCTACAGTTTCAGGCTAAACAGAGTCATATGTTGAGACCCTCTCTCAAAGCGGGGGGAAAAAGCTCCCTAAATAAACTGGGCTTTGAGGCTCACTCTTGTAGTCCCAGCATTTTGGGAGCCTGAAGCATAAGAATTGCCATGAATTCATGGGCTAGCTTGGGCTACATAATGAATTTCAAACCAACCTAGGCTACATACAGCAAGGCCCCGACTCAAAGCAGAAGTTGTCCTCTGACAAGTATGCTATGGCACAGGTGTGCCCACATACATACACACACTAACACACATGAAATAAATGTAAGAGAGAGAGTACGGAAGGGAAGTAAATCTCTGAATTTGTGGAATAATCCCAAAAATGGTCCACTGCCCTTCATCGTAGTCTCAGTCCAATATCTTTCCTTCATTAAAAGCTGGTCAGTTTGACACACCCAAACCTCCAAATATTATTATTGTCTGGCTTCTCAAGAAAGCCTGACTCCCTACCCGCCCAGTCTCTTGATCAACATTCCAGCCTTCCTGGACCCTGACAACTGCACCCCAGTTCAGCAGGAAATAGTTACAGAAGAGACTATCGACCCCTACCCCATTATCACCAACAAGTATCTGGGTGGAAACTCAAACATTCAATCTGATGACCGCTTGTGTTTAGAAGCTGAGGCAGCTAAGGGGTGGATAGCATTGAAGAGACTTGGAAGTCTGGGAGCCTATTCCTGCCTGATTGGGAACCAGTCTTTATTGTCCAGATCTGGACCTCCATTGGGACACCCCATCTCACCTGGGCTAGACCATAGCCACTGGGGACATAGGCCCAAGATGGCAAAGAAAACTGGCTCCTGGTTCTTTTCATACACAGGTTGGTTTTGGCTCCCAACAAACCTTTGATTCATCACAATGTTTTCTGTTTGTTAATTTGTAGGTTTAATTTATTATGTAGAATTCACTGTGTAGGCCAGGCTGGTCTCTCCAGTCTTGGAGATGTGCCTGATGGGATTTTTTGTTTTGTTGAGACAAGGGTTTTGTTTTGTTTTGTTTTGTTTTGTTTTGTTTTGTCTAATCTTGCCTAAACTGGCCTGGCACTGATCATGTAGTTCATGTTGGCTAGAATTTGCAATCTTCTTGCCCCTGACTCCTGAGTGCTGGAAGTCAGCATGTGTCTGTCACCACCCATACCCTGTCACCTCCCTTTACCCTGTCACCACCCTTACCCAGCCTCCCAGTAACTGGACTTATAGACCAAGTTGCTCAATCATCCTGAATTATGCTTTGGTTCAGTTTGTTTTAGTATCCTGGATTGTGTGTGGGGTGTGTGTGTGTGTACATGCACGCTTGCACATGAGCGTGTTTGATTTTGATATTTAGAAAAAAGGTCTCCTGGCTCAGGCTAACTTCTAACATCATAGGTAGCTAGGATGACCTTGAACTCATGTTCCTCTGGCCTCCACCACCTGAACACTGGGACAAAAGACTTGAGCCACAGTCTTAATTTGTATTGTTTACATGTATATGTGTGTGAGTGTATGCTATGTGTATATAGGTGTCTAGAGAGGTTAGAAGTCAGAGCCTGGGGGCTGGAGCAATGGCTCAGCAGTTAAGAGCACTGACTGCTCTTCTGAAGGTCCTGAGTTCAAATCCCAGCAACCACATGGTGGCTCACAACCATCTGTAATGGGATCTGACGCCCTCTTCTGGAGTGTCTGAAGACAGCTACAGTGTACTCACGTACTCACATATAATAAATAAATAAATCTTAGAAAAAAAAATTTTTTTAAAGAAGTCAGAGCCCCTGTAACTGGAGTTACAAGCAGCTGTAAGCTGCCTGATATGGGTCTTCTGAGAGAACAGCAAACATTCTCTTTTTTTTAAGATTTATTTATTTATTATATGTAAGTACACTGTAGCTGTCTTCAGACACTCCAGCAGACGGAGTCAGATCTCGTTACGGATGGTTGTGAGCCACCATGTGGTTGCTGGGATTTGAACTCCAGACCTTCAGAAGAGCAGTCAGGTGCTCTTACCCACTAAGCCATCTCACCAGCCCCATGGCAAACATTCTTAACTGCTGAGACCTCTCTCCACCCCAGCCCTACCCTACCCCACAATTTCTTTGAAAGGGAGGTTATATTTGTTATTGTCAAGTGAGAAAGGCGGTTAGATTGGGATTTATCTTGGGAGGGGGTGATTTTTTTGCCGGGGGTGGGACTGCATCCATATATACTGTGCTGAGGATCAGAGGCCTAAGCTACCACGTCTGAAGGGATTTGTTTTCTTAAAATACATAGTTAAGTATGCCTTGTGACTTTGGAGGTCAGAAAATAAGGCATCATGGAGTTACATGTCATTATAAGCTGCCATGTGAGTACTGGGAATGGAACTTGGGTCCTCTTGCAAGAGCAGCAAGTGGTTTTAGACACTGAACCATCTCTACAGCCCTGTATATAGGTGTTTTTAAAATACAGCCCTCTAGTTAGATGTGGGAGTTCCAAATGCAATCCCAGTACTACAGATGGGGAAGTGAGACGGTTGTGAGAAGCCAGGAAAGGTGGCTAAAGGTCCCTAAATGGACTGCCTTGTCTGGCCTCAGGGGGACAGGATGTGCCTAGTCCTGCATCGACTTGATGGGGGGGGGGGTGTAGAGTAGGAGGTGACACCCAGAGAGAGCTTCCCCTTCTCAAAAGAGAAGGGGAAGGTGGAATAGAGGATTTGTGTGAGAAGGTACTGGGAGGGAAAAAAAAAAGGTTGTTATTGGGTTGTAAAGTGAATATATATATATGGTAGTGTTTCCCTCTAACCCTTGTGAGTTACCCTCTGTCCTCCACATGCATGATGTGGCATGAAAATACCAGCACACATATACTGCTTTGCCTCTGAGCAACATTAAAAGACTAAGTACACACACATACACGCACACACACACACACACACACACACACACACACACACGAGTGAATAAATGTAAAAACACTAAAGTGCCATTCAGCTGAAGTTATACTCCTGTGCTTGGATTAGATAGTGTCTTGCTGTGTCCTCAGACTGGCATCAAATTAACAATCCTCCTGCCTCAGACCCTTAAATGCTGGAATACAGCTAAGCACAAGCATGGCAGGTTCTACAGCTTTTGAAAGTAAAAGTAACTGGGCACCAGGAGCTGGCAGGACAGCTTAGCAATGAACAGCCCGTTTGTGCTTCTCTTTCAGGTGATCTGAGTTTGGTTCCCAGCACGCACACTGGGCAGCTCACAGCTGCACATGTAACTCCAGCTTCAGGGGATTCAACTGTGTCTTCTATCCTCTGTGGGCACCTGTACTCATGGGTACAATTTTATTAGTAAGTTCACCCATGTTACAGATTCTGCTCAGCTGTTCTAAGCCAGTCCCATTAGTTGACTAGAGAGTGCAAGCAGGCTGAATGTATGACCTTCCTTTGAGGGGGTGAGAGATGATCAGAGATGGTTCACCTTAAAGAATGGGGCTCAGGGTTGTCTCCTGTATCCCACCTGTATCCCACCTGTATCCCACCTGTATCCCACCTGTAGAACAGGGTTTAGAGGAGCAGAGATTGAGATTGGGTGGAATAATGGTGGTGTAAAGCTCACATGAGAGACTTTGGGTTCACCATGCTGCTAAGCAAGACCCCACAGCTTTGACGTCATTAAAGACTGACTGGAATGGGATCTCCTGAGGTCTCCTCCGATGTCACAGAAGGGACTCTGGCCCTGATGTTATCCTGTGATGAGAGAGAAGGGCTCCTAAATCTTAGCCTGAACGGGCTGTCGTTTCGAAAGCCTCCCCAGAATCCTTCTGCATGAAGACGCATCAGGATGGACTTCCTGGCCCCACCCACACTCCTGCAGCTGGCACTGAAAAGCCTGCTGGAGAACCAGACCTTGGCCATTTCCATTCTGCAGGACCTGCTAAAAGAGCTCTTTCCACCACTGTTCAAGGAGACCTTCTCTGGCAGTTAAATTAACACACTACAGAAGATGATGGGAGCCTGGCTCTCCCCTCCCCTCCCCACTTCCCTTCCTGTTGGAGCTGTGCTGATCACCCCCATAGGAAGTAGTACCCTTAACAGCTCTACCTTACCAGGCGAAGGGCATGTGCTGATTACACAGAAGATTCTAACTGAGTATAACCAAGTACTATGGGAGGGAGGTCCCTATTATGAGGGAAAGATACCTCTGGGGTCAGGAAAAATCCAAGATCAGAGGCTTCTAATGGCACTAGCTTAGAGGACTTCAGAGGTCATCGACAATATTGATTCATCCAAAAAGGGACAACTGGGTATGGAGAAAAGCTTAGATACAGCCTACATGCATTGAGTCTATGCCTGTGTCTTCCCTCATGCACTAGAAATAGGATCAGGATGGACTCCATGGGAAAGGAATGGAGGTTAGACAGAGGGCTACAGATCAGGCTCGGGCAAAGATTTGCCCATCCTAATGTACATGAAACAAGCAGGCTATACATTGGTCTTGTCCTGTTGTGTGATATCTCTATTTTATCTGAAGCAGATGGAAACTATGAGGTTTTGGAACACTTGCCATGAGTTCTGAAATTTATGGACTGCAACAATGGATGGGTTTGCTCTTCACTGGACTCAAGGAAGACTGAACTAGCCAGGGTCCATGCCATGTCTTGGGTGAACCAGACTAGGAAGGTGATAGGCAACCTTCGAGTACTTCCTGGATCCAGACCAAGGTTGAAAGGAGTGGGTCCAGAAGACAAAACCCTTGCTCCAACAACACTGTGAGAAACTGAAGATTTGAAAAAATGCCTGTCCACTGTGTGGTGATTTGAACGAGAACAGCCCCCATAGGCTCGTGGGTTTGAATGCTTGGTGCACAGTTGGTGGAACTATTTGGGAATCCGAGTACTCACGGGGCAGAGGCAGACAGATCTCTGAGTTTGAGGCCAGCAAGTTCCAGGATGGCCAGGATTACATAACAGAGAAACCCTGTCTTAAAACAAAACAAAACAAAACCAAAGGAAGAGAAGGAGGGAGAGAGGGAGGAGGGGGAGAGGGAGGGAGGGGGAGAGGGAGGGAGGGAGGGAGGGAGGGAGGGAGGGAGGGAGGGAGGGAGGGAGGGAGGGAGGGAGGGAGGGAGGGGCGGGCTGAGTCCGAAGGAAAGAAGAGTAAACACAGGGAATTAATGGAGTTTGCAGAAAGCACATTAGATGCCATTTGTTCCCTGAACTAACCAGGTCTCTACGAGGATGAGTTGGGTGGCAATCTATGAATCTGACTAGTCAACCCTGGAACAGTAGTTGATTAGGGAAAGTGACTCCACAGGTCCTTAATAGTCTCAGGGGAGTGACTGGAACCAGCTAGTTTGGGGGTCACAGTCATTCCCTTTAGGACCAAGTACCCTGCCACCTGGCCCACATGTGGTTACTCGGGGCACTCCAGGGAACATTACCCAGTCTACTCCAGAACTCCTCTTTTCAGCCTTCTGCTTCCGGTGTGGTCATTTGAGACCTTAATTCAGGAAGAGTGGAAATAAGATTGTGCTTAAAATACGCTGATGCCTCTCTCGCTGTTTCTTCTGGCCAGTAGGAAAATAGACCTGATTCATGTAGAGATGCTGAAGAAGCTGAGTTTGGAAATCTGAGAAATGAACTTGCTGACATACTTCATCTTGGGAAAGGTCTTTTCAACACAGTTTTTATTCTCATAGACTACTATCCATAAGGAATTTTTGAAGATTTCTCATCTGGCCCAGGTAAGGTGCAAACCATGCCAGGGCTCCCAGTTGCATGAATTCAGTTGCAGCTCCTGGATACAGTTTGGCTCAAACATTTTCAGGATCTCTAGGATAGTGTCGACAGACAGCATCCAAATCTGCATCACCCTGCTGGAGAGCTGCAAGACACTCTTCCTTGACTTGGCCCTACTACATCAAGTTAAGTATGGGACTCATCAAGTTTGTGGAACTTGAGGAAAAGGTCTGCTAATTTCTTCAAAGTCTGCCTCACCTCTGATCCTGGAAGGTCTTCCAGGCCTGAGATGAGCAGCCATGATCTTCAGTTCCAGCCCATAATATACCAAAAGTTGTGGTGCATGTTCTGAAAATCCACCATCCTTAGCTTCCACCTCCTGTGGGTCCAACAGGTGTTAGTTTCAAGATGGTTCTCGGCCTTTGGTATATATTTTCATGTATGGGCTCTTATAACCCTCATATTAATCTCTCTATTCTATTATTCTTGAACCCAGTCTGGACCCACTTCTGGTATGTGTGGGAGGAGGTATGGATAGGCTCTCTTCACTCTGGCTGCATTTATTATAAGCTCTCCTCCATACCCAAGAGTCAGCAGGTAGTTCAGCAACAGCCAATACCTCTACAGTTCACCACAGTAATGCCATCAGGCATCAGACTCCTTTTGACTCTATTCGCCCTGAGCCCAGTTGTCTTTTCCTTGCACTGCCAGAATCTCTCTTCTTCCCTACCTGGTTCATATTCACCTAGGCCCAACCTGTATAAGCATATTCGGGCCATCCAGAACAGCCTTCAAGGTCTTCACATCAGTGGACTTCATCAGCGCTCCCACAGGGAGGCAGGGAAGAGCCCGCGGTATCTTTGCATGCCTACCAGTGAAGGCCCCCTTGAACAGTAGTGGAAAGAGCTCCATGGGCAGCTCCTGCAGAGCAGAGATGGCCAGGGCCTCATCCATCATCAGGCTCTCTCTGCACTGCCAGGGACAAGGAGTATGGGTGTGGCTTGGGAATTCATCCTGATGGATCCTGAAAATTTTTCTTGGGGGAAAAAAAAATTTCTAATTTATCATAGCAACCAACTCAGAATAATGAAGGAGACCTCAGTTTACCCCATTCCACTCAGCATCTCTTGGTCTCAAGGCCAAACTCTTCTTAATGATAGCTTGAGGATCCTCTCACAAGTACCCACATTCCTCACTATTGTGTCCAATTCCAACCACCGTTCCTCTGAATCTATCCTCACTGGGGAGGGGTTGCTTGGGAACTGAAGGCTGAAGCCCATCCTTTGCTGGTAAATAGACTATGGTGAGTACTCTTGAGCACTTTTTTAATTCTTTTTTTCTCTCTCTCTCTCTCTCTTTATAGCTCTGGCTGTCCTGGAGCTCACTTTGTAGACCAGGCTGGCCTCGAACTCAGAAATCCGCCTGCCTCTGCCTCCCAAGTGCTGGGATTAAAGGCGTGCGCCACCACGCCTGGCTCACTTTTTGAATTGTTAGCCCTCAGGCCTTCCACAGAAGCAAAGGAATCACCGTTTCCAACCATCTTTCCATGGGCTCCATTCATCCAGCTGACCCTGGCTAGAACTTAGGGAGTCTTTGAAATGGCAGCATCATCTATTGCCTTCAAACCTCAGCCTGGAATGAAGGTGCTCACCTAAAACCAACATGTTGTCCAGATCCCCTGTAAGAGCACAAGTGCTCTAAGTCACTCAGCCATCTGGAAGCTCCCCTTCTGCCTTGAAATAGATGAGCTTACAAGTGTGAGCAGATCTTGAATTGTGCTCTGGTTTGTGTTGTGGTTTTTGTTTTGTTTTGTTTTGTTTTGTGGGGTCTTGGGGGGGGGGGGAAGAGGCAGGGTCTCTGTTAACCACTGGGCATGGCTAGCCATGAGATGGTTAGGTGATATAGAGTACATGTGCTCTTACAGAGAATCTGGATTCCATTCCCAGCACCCACATGGGGGCTTACAACCACCTGTAACTCCAGTTCCAGGGAATGACACCCTCTTCTGGTCTCCCAAGGCACTGCATGCACATGACACACATGCAGTCAAACAGGTAAAACACTCACACATGTTTGACGTGAATTTGCTTTTCAGAAACAGACACAATCTGTAGATAACATCAGAATTTATTGAACAACAAATCAACATGCTACACCAACTTTGTTGTCTATAATTCAGTAAATACTATAAGTTCACTTGAGTCATAGCTACTAACAAGCTTTCTTTCCAATCTTAACCATATATCACACTACAGAAAATGATATGTAGGCAACAATACAACTAGGACAAGGTGAAAGAATTGGAGATGGCAGGCTTGGAAGGGCAGGCCTTTAATCCCAGCACTGAATTAGAGCACTGCAGAGGCAGGCCATGGATCTCTGTGAGTTGAGTCTGGCCTGGTTACATAGCAAGTTCTGGGGGGGGGGGGAATTAAAGAGGCAGGGTGTGGATGTACTCAGTGGATAGAATGCTTGCAAGCAAAAGGCTACAGGTTTGGGCCAGAGTTGACTCTGTAGATAAAGATATTGACATGTCAGTTCAGTTCCCAATCCTACATGGTAGTAGTACCAACTCCTACAAGTTGTCCTGACCCCCATACATGCACCATTGTACATGTGAGTAAATATTATATAAATGAAAAGCTTTAGGTCCAATCCCCAAATAAAGCATAAACCAGGTGTGGCGTTTACAATCATAATCTTAACAATCCGGAGGCAGGGCTATATCAGAAATTCGCAGTACAATAAGAATCTGGGCATAGGAATACAACTCAGTCATGCAGCTGTTCCCCACAACATGAAAGGTCAATTCCAACCACTAAATTAAACAAGGAAGCCAGCCTGGTGTAAGGCACACTTTAATCCAGGTGGATTTTTGACTGAGGCCAGTCTGGTCTAATGAGTTCTACAACAGCCAGGTCTATATGGAATTCCTGTCTCAAAAAGAGAGAGAGAGAGAGAGAGAGAGAGAGAGAGAGAGAGAGGGAGGGAGGGAGGGAGGGAGGGAGGGAGAGAGAGAGAGAGAGAGAGAGAGAGAGAGAGAGAGAGAAAGGAGGGAGGGAGAGATTGAGAGAGAGATTGAGAAAGAGAGAAAAAAGGAGAAGAGGGGAGGGGAGGGGAAGGGAGGGGAGGGGAGGGGAGGGGAGGGGAGGGGAGGGGAGGGGAGGGGAGGGGAGGGGAGGGGAGGGGAGGGGAGGGGAGGGGAGGGGAGGGGGAGAGAAGAGGTCAGCCATAGATGCATGAGCCTGTGACTCCAGCACAGGGACTGGCAGACCTATAGGAGCCCTCTGGCTAACAGTCCTAGGTCTAGGTGAACCATCAAGCTTCTGGTTCCATGAAAGCCTTGTCAAGTGAATAAGAGCAAGATACACAGACACCTGACGTTTAACCACAGCCTCATTTGTAGACACAGTTCATTGACCACAAAAAAATTAAAGAGGTTCAGCAGTGGGGTTCAGTTGTGCTGTAGCCTAGGGACAGAGTCAGGAGCTCATTTCAACCCAGTCTGATGGCTCAGTACCTGATGTCCCTCTTTAGATGATTCGGGATGGGGATTGCATCCTTCAGTGGTCTGGGGTGTTTAATATTGTCATAAAAGCTTGGGGTTTTTCCTGCTAGAGTTTATTGTCTACTCATCCATATATTCCTGGTTCAATTTGCTAAGCTCATAGGTAGCATTTTACGAGTATAAATACATGACTTAGCAGTGTCTGTCATAGAAATACTGGGTGCTGGCTGCCTCAACTAGACATTCAGTCTCATCAGTACAAATCAATTTTTAAATTATTTTAGAGTTACATGTCTGAGTGTTTCACCTACATGTATGTCTATGCACTACATGCATGCCTCATGCACCCCATAAGTAGTTCTGGATGACTGTGAACCACCATGTAAATGAGGGGAATCAAACCCAGGTACTCTACAAAAGCATCAAGTGCTCTCAACTGATAAGCCATCTCTCTAGCCCCACAAAAACTGCTACTATATAAAATACTGGGTTTGACTAGAAAGATGAGAGGTATAGCCACATGTTAAAGGAACTACAGGGAACCAGGTCTGGTGCTATAAGCCTATACTCAGCACTCAGAAGATCAAAGTAGAAGAACCAGCAAATAGCATAAAACAAGTTTGTTCCTAGCAGTCACAGGATTTGAATCATCCAGGTAGGACAGATGGTCCCATTTTTTACTACAAAAATCAAAAAAACACCAGGCTGGAGGAATGCCCTTTTGTACCTGCCCAACCAGAACCCACTCCCATGACTTCTGTCAATGTGTCCCACATTCCCTATGTCAAATACTCTCACTTGTTTGCACTCTAGCATCAACTTTCTCTTCTCACTCGCAAGAACTGCAGTCTAAAAGCATGTGTTGTGCATACTCTGACCAGACACATCCCAGTGTCCACAAGAGAGCTTAAATCTGTATCTCATTAGGTAGGAGTCTAACAAGTCCTAATACATTGTAGAGATATCATAACACATATTCTCCAGAACAAATAGCATAAAACAAGACTTGTTCTTGCTCCCCAGTAGTCCGATCCACATCTACAAACACAATATGAGGCTGAGAAATGGCCTCAAACTCCAGACCACTGTGATGACTACAGCTTGGGATAAAGCGTATCTTTGACTGTTGGGATTTCTGCTTGACAACGTTATATGCCAGCTCCCTCAGGATAGGCATGGAGATATAGTTCCCATGGAAATTAAACTTGGTGAGCTGTGTACAGCATCTCAGAGCAGGTAGGATGGCACTGAGTTGAGAGTCCATCATTTGACAGCCCTCCAAATCCAGGGATGTTAGGGTAGATGCAGATTTTAGTAACAGAACTCGAAGGGGCTCTGGGCTCAAATGGGTCAGTTTGACCCATTTCAAATTCAGGTGTTTTAGCTGACTTGTGCACTGGAACTCAGATATATGGAACCAGTCTGATTTTGAGAGATTACAATCAATCACAGACAGGGTCTCTAAGGGTGTCTTCAGCCACCTATAAAAAAAAAAGGAAACAAGAAGACATTTCTGGGAATATGCATCTGGTTCAAGATCTTTCTAATCACAATACCCATGATATTCTAAACTAGACTCTGCACATTCAAATCTATACTGAGGCCTGTCACCATCACTATAGGAACAGCTCAATCCAAGACTACAAGTCCCTTTTACACCTGAAAGACCAACCTAGGCATAATGTCCCATTTCCCATCCGCTCATTGACCTCTGCTTGAGGTCAAACCAACAACGGATATGGCAGTACACACCTGTGATATGATACCACTAGGGACCAGACACAGGAGGATTATGGGAAGTACAAGCCAATCTTACTCCCAATCTGTACTACATGTGATGACCTCATCTCAAAAACTAGCCTGTCTTTGATGGGAACTGTGCAGGTGTGCAGTACAGCCCTCTTCAATGCCTTCCTTTTCCCTTTTCCAATTTCCCTTAGACACTTGCTAAAAAAGAACTAAGAACCCATTCTCACTTGATCTCATTACTGAGAAGGCTTCCTAGCATGGTACACCCTTTCCAAGCCATCAACTCCAGCTTGACCCTACTCCTTTGTATTAGTGGCTATGTGACCACCTCTCTCTGGGACAGCAGACACAAAACAATGCCCTGATACTCTAATGCCTCGGTAATGTCAATCTCCCAGTAGCTGCAGAGAGCTCATGCCCACTAATGTCTAAATGCCAAGGCTTCGCTTTACTCTAATGAGAAACCTGACCACCCCTCCTTACCAGAATAGCTCATCCAGATGACCCTCTAGGAAGAAGACAGTATCCAGATGCAGGATCTGGAGGCATTTCAGTTTGAGGAACTGAGACGTGAACTGGGTAATAACCTGCTGCTTCTCCACCGGGGTCATCGAGAAGGTCTGCCAGAGGTGAGAGAGGATGAGGCAGCGCAGGTTCCTCATGCGACCCAAGTAAGGGGCGAAGTTAAGCAGGCAGACAGGATTACTGATGCAGTACATACGCAGCTCCTGGACAGAGTCCAGATCCAAAATCTCCAAAAGTTTTCTGTGGTAATACATGGACATAGCCCAGATCTGCAGCTTGCAACAGCACAAACTCACCAAACCATTCCTGTTATCCACCCACTGAACGAGGAAGGACTCTGTGGAATCTAGTGGGCTTTCCTTGAGGACCAAGTCTACCAGCACCTTCACTGGCTGTTTCACCTCTGTTCCCGAATGGCCCACCACTGCTGGATTCTCACTGCAGCCAGCAGTCCCAAACACAGGCAACCTGTTCCACAGCTTCAAAGGCATAACCCGTAAATCCAGCACTTGCAGCTTGCACCTGCTGTGGGTGAAACAGAAGAGTCTCAGCACCTAGGCATTTACCACATTCTGACTCTCATGCCCTTGTCCATGAATCCAGTCCAGTCCCCATGGGAAACAGGGGCAGAGTACTTCAGCCACTGCTGATAAACCCTGCACACTCCACAGTCCTTTCCCAGATGGCTCAGCAATGGCCAAAAAGCCCCTGTAGCTCTCCAAGCTGGGGCCATCAAAAGCCTCCCTTCCATCCTTGTCTACCTTGTCTCCCCCATTCAACCTGACCCCAACTGTCTCTGCTTGTATTCCCTTCTGGGTTTCACTCACCTGTGGGGAACTTTCTGGGAAAGCAAGGCATCAAGCCCATACAGGATAATCTCTAAGATTCTCCTGTAGGCAGTCTTCCTACTGATCATGGCCCCCAGAGGAAGACAGGGGAAGGGCCACGCCTGCACCATCGCCTTTATGATCCCAACATATCTATTTCTGCAGGCCTTTTTGAACAGTGATGGGAAGAAAAGTGAGGGTATGTCATCCAGAGCAGAGATAGCCAAGTCCTGGTTCTTCAGGAGGCTGTTCTCTGCCAGTTCCTGGAGTGTGGGTGGAGTCTTGCAGCTCATCCTGATGGATCTTCAGGAAGGATTCCTGGGGCAACATTTAGAAAAAAGATAAGTGCTGAGACTCACCTCACCCGAGACAGGAGCTAGGTCAGGGTCACAGTCACTGTTCCAAGAGTGACAGAGACCTCAATCTAGTTCCTTCTACTCTGTGCTACACTGACCACAACACCATCCCACTCCCTGTTGGCCCCAGGACTATGGTCTCAAATATCCACTGCCACAGTACATCTTATTACCACCCATTTCCAGTTTAGGCAATGGATTCCACTCCCAGCAGGAACTGAGTCCTGTGCATCCTAGAAGTTAAACTCCAGCTCTCTGAAGGAAATGTGTCATTCAAGATCCTGTATGGCAGCAGGTGGTAGGGATGGCAGATGCCACCCCAGCACTGAGGAGGCAGAGATATACATTCAGTTGGGGGTCAGCTTTGGGAGCATGGGGTCGGGGAAATAGCAATAACTATTAGAAAGAAGGAAATATTTGAGTAAATGTTTATTCTGTAGCACTTAGCACTGAACATGAGTATCATACATGTTAGGGCATTTTTACTAATGAGCCACTATCACTAAACTTCAAACATTTTATCACTTGTTATGTTGTTTGTTTTGGTTTTTTCTTTCTTTGTTTGTTTGTAGACATGGTTTCCCAACCTGACCTGAAACTCACTCTGTAGTCCACTAGGCTGGCCTTGAACTCAGAGATCCTCCTGTCTCTGCTTCCCAAGTGCTGGGGTTAAAGGTATTCACCATCACACCTGACTAAAAACTTTAAATGCCAAGGGTTGAATTTCTGTAGGAGAAAAGTTTCTTCTAAGTCTAGAGCGGTGACTCACATTATCATCAGAACACTCAAAACTAAGGTAGAGGGATCTACATAAGTTCCAGGCTGCCCAGTGTGTTGGCACAGGACAGCCATGGTGGATATACACAGAAACCCTGCCTCAAAAAAACCCCAAACCAACCTCCACCCACCTCCCCAAAGGGCATTTGGCACTATGCCCACTTTTAAAAAGTCTGTCTACAACTCATTAAAACCCTATGCCATCTAACCTGGTCTGCCTAGTAAATTGAGAGAATATGAATAAATATCTACCCATCTCAGACAGTACTCCAACAAGAAATCAAAGTCATGAGTGACTCTACCCAAGTTTGGCTTACTATAGACCAGGCTGGCCCTTTGCCTCTTGAGTGCTGGAGCCACCACCACCCACCCAGCTTTGCACAGCAATTCTCAAACCTTCCTAATGCTGGGACCCCACACACACACACACCCACACCCTTAAAAGCATTTCACTACTACTTCGTAAATGTAATGAATCTAACGCAGGATGTGACCCACCCATCTAGGCCAGATGCCCAGATGACTGCCTAAGGGCCCAGCCTACCCCCATCCTCTCGGAAGGCCCGATCTAGTGAGGAACTTCGAATTAAAACGGTTGTTAGCCTTGGGGGGGGGTGGGGGTGGCAAAGTTCAAAAGAAGCAATCTCTGACTGGGGGGGGAAGCAACCTGGCTGATGGAATGCATTGATAAACAAGGTGTGCGAGCACACACTCCTAATCCTAGCCACACTCAAGTTATTCTTCAGTCAGTCACACAGGCTCGATAACTCGGCACTTAATCCTAGCATGCCGGAAGTGTTTGAAGCCCGAAACGACGCACTGATTTCCTGGCGGGCCCTGGGGCCCTCACAGACGAAGGCCTACTTCAAAAAAAAGCAGAGTGAGAAAGAACGGCCTTATCCTGTCAGCGCACCCGTTAGTCAAGTCTCCCCGACGTGTCTGGAAGAGCACGGGGTGATGGCACGGAGTGGGGCGTTTATTTTGTTGTTTTTTTTTTTTTTTTTACCAAGGGTTGAAGCGATCCTCCGGCCTCGCCCGCTGCTGCTGCTACTGAGGGACAAAATGGCTTACCAGAGATGGACAGAAGCAAGATGTCTCCGAGCCGCCCCGGAGCCCTCCGGTCCCTCTGTCTCCCCCGCTGGCCTCAAACTCACAGAGACCTGACAGGAAGCGCTCGCTCTCGTGGCCGCCGAAGCTTTAACACAACGTTCTGCTCCCACGCCGCTGAAATAAGCTCGGGCCCCGCCCCCCATACAAGCCGCCACTTGATTGGACGTCTCAGGCTCCGCCCACTTTCACGGGATTTCGCCCCCCCACTCCTCCAACGCTTTTTTGAATCTAGAGCCGGATGTGGAGGGAGACTTACAGCGTTGGCCAGGAGGCTGAGGCAGGTGCATCTCTGTGACTTTAGGCCCGGCCTTTCTTCGCTAACTAAATATCGATTTCCCAGGCTCTGGCTAAGACTACTGGATGAGTCCATGTTTGAAAATAAGGCGGGGGCGGTAGGGGGGATTGCTGCGTTGGTGCTGGTATCCATCTTTAATTCCAGCACTCAGGAGGCAGAGGCAGGAGGATCCCTAACTTTCGGCCCAGTATTGTGTCTAACTAAATATCGACTTCCAGGCTCCAACCAAGGCTACTGGATAAGACCCTGCCTTAAAAAATAATAATAAAATTAAGCCGCAGTGGTGGCACCCGCCTTTAATCCCAGCACTTGGGAGGCAGAGGCAGGTGGATTTCTGAATTCGAGGCCAGCCTAGTCTACAGAGTGAGTTCCAGGACAGCCAGGGCTATACGGAGAAACCCTGTCTCCAAAAAAAAAAAAAAAAAAAAAAAAAAAACCGAAAAGAAAAAAGAAATTAAAGTGTGGCTATGGTATTGCCCACCTTTAATTCTTCACTCAAAAGGCAGAGGCAGGAGGATTTCTGACTTTAGGCCCAGCATTTTCTTAATTAAATATTAAATTCCAGGCCCTGAGGCCCTGGCCAAGACTACTGGATGAAACACACACACACACACACACACACACACACACACACACAAAGGGCGGGACTGTAGTAGTGCGTACCTTTAATTCCAACACTCAGGAGGCAGAGGCAGAAGAATCTCTGTGACTTTAGGCCCGGGATAACTAAATATTGACTTCCAGGCTCCAACCTAGACTACTTGATGTACTTGATGAGACCCTGCCTATAAAAGAGAGGGAGGGAGGGAGGAAGAGAGGGGGAGGAGGGGAGGAGGAGGAAGAAGAGGAAGAAGAGAAAAAAAGAGAAGATGGGGCTGTGGTTATGCACTCTGGAGGCAGAGGCAGGAGGTTAGGATGAGTTTGGGGCAATCCAGGTCTCTACACAGCAAGGCCTAGAACAATATAAAGGCACTCTGATACACACACACACACACACACACACACACACACACACACACAAAGTGAGTCTGATCTGTGTTCTCCCCACAAGGGAAGAATTAAGATGGGGTTAAAGTCAAGGCTCAATCATGGATTCACCCCACAAACAGATTTTTCAATATGTTGACTGCAACAGTTGGGAAGAAAGATAGCAAAGGGTTAGTCTATTTCACAGAAAAATAAAAAGTAGCCGGGCATAGTGGGCACAAACCACCCTGCTACATAGAAGGAAAAAAATCTGGAGTTCCAGGACAGGCTGAGCTACAATAGTAACAGTCCAGCCTGGGCTACATGAGACCCTCAAATAAAAAAAAATTAAAAAAAAACAACTGATACGTGGCATTTTTCTTGCAGAATTCTTTAACCACTTTAAGATAGTAAAGATAAAAACCAGATTCTCTCCAGAAAAAAAACAAAAAAACATTAGTAACTTACATACCCAGTGTCACCTGTGGGGGTTTTTCTCTTTTATTTTGTCTTCCTGAAACAAGGCTTTGTTATATGTAACCCAGGTTGATCCAGAACATGTAGACTAGGCTAGCCCATAGAAGTGATCCTATTGTTTCAGCCTGTCCAGTATTGACTCCCAGAACAAAACATCACAGCTGGTAAGCCACAGTATAGGAGACTCGCATCGCCATGCCTGGCTTTGAGATGCTGGGTGTCAAACTCATGGCGCCCTTCCCACAGGCTAGGTGAGTACTCTACCAACTGAGGTACACCCCCAGCCTCAAGATGGGGGGCTTCATGGAAGGACAGAGGTGTAAGGCAAAATTTGCCCAAAGATATTAGAAGCCTTAGTAGTTGTGAAAGGGCAGCTTAAACCCAACTTGCTCCTTCCAGGCAGAGAATGCCTTGGTTTTCCCAGAAAGTAGGGTGTGTTTCAGATGAGATCAGCTCAGTTACAGGCTTGGGGGTCAGAGGAGAAGACAGAGAGCAAGTCACTAGGGCTAGATAGAGAACATCCCTGAGGACCAGACCACGGGTTCAGGTGTATGTTTGTTTAGGTTTTTTTTGTTTTTGGTTTTTTTGGGTTTTTTTTTTTTTTTTTGGTTTTTTTTTTTTTTTTTGGAGACACTAAGCTAACAACCTTGACTGTACTGGAACTAGCTTTGTAGATCGGACTGGCCTCAAACTCATGGAGATCCCTCTGCCTCTGCCTCTGCCTCTGCCTCTGCCTCTGCCTCTGCCTCTGCCTCTGCCTCTGCCTCTGCCTCTGCCTCTGCCTCTGCCTCTGCCTCTGCCTCTGCCTCTGCCTCTGCCTCTGCCTCTGCCTCTGCCCCCCTGACCCCCTGACCCCTGCCCCCTGCCCTCTGCCTCCCTGGGAATTAAAGGCATGTAAAGGTGTGGGCCACCATACCCAGCAAACAACAAGGTCAGACATGGTGGTACTCACCTTTTCTCTTGTTTTTATTTTTTTCATGTCCAAGTCTTAAAGTCACTGAGGGTACAAGCTGTACCTCCTCAACATGGAAGAGTCAGGCAGCAGAGCCTGTGTCCCTGCCCCTGTCCTGTGGTGTTGATCTGTGTGTGCCTTCACAGTAAGGGCTCTTTCTAGGCAACCAAGAGCTCAAGTCAGCACCCTCAGACCTGGGCCTGTAAGAGCCTCACCTCACAGAGTCGTGGTGCATGCCTTTAATCAAAGTGCTCAGGAGGCAACGGAGGCAGATCTCTGAGTTCGAGATCAGCCAGCCATTCAGGAGCCAGGACAGACATATGCAGGGGAAAATATAAAAAGCCAACTCAGGAAAGTGCTTGGGGCTGAGGTGTACCTGAGAGGTCGGGAGCTTGCTTTGAATCACCTAGTAAGCAACTGGGGATGTGGCTTAGGGGTGGAGGCCTTAGATGGATCCCCAGAGCTACAAAGGAAAAGGAAAGAAAAGTGAAAAAGATTATCTATAAACTTTCTTTTTTAAATTATTACCTTAAGGCAGAGGCAGGTGAATATTTGTGAGGTTCAAGGCCAGCCCGGTGTACATACTTAGTTCCAGGAGAGCCAGGGCTATATAGTAAGATCCTGTTTCAAAAAGGGGGGAGGGGAGATTCAAAGAGCACTTGGCTGTTCTTCCAGAGAAACCAGGTTCAATTCCCAGCACCCAATATAGCAGCTTATAATCATATGTAATGCCGGTTCCTTTTATGGTCTCTGTGGACACACAGACAGAAACATCTATACAAAGAAAAATAAATAAAAATTTAAAAATAAGAATGTTATTTTATGCAATGATGTTTCACCTGTATGTATATATGTGTGCCCTGGGCTTGCCTGGTGCCCTTGGAGGTCATAAGAATGTGTCAGGTGCCCTGGAACTGGACTTAGGAATGATGGTAGGTGCTGGGACTCAAACCTAGGTCCTGTGCAAGAACAAGTGGTTTTTTTGTTTGTTTGTTTGTTTTTTGTTTTTTGTTTTTGAGAAAACAGACCCAAAATGTTAAGATTTTATTTACAAAGCTTTTCCATGTTGTACAGAAAGTAAAAACGTTGTTACAATCACAGTGTAACTGGCAACCAGGATGGTCAACTCACCAATCACAGCTGTCACGATACAGCAAGAGTCTTACACGAAAACCTAACAACGTTTACAATTTTGTTGGGGCGAAGTCCCCAGGCTTGGTGGTGGATTACCAAGGGGCTAACGGAGGAAGGCGGAATGTCGCGGGAACTATTCTTTGGCTCTTTGGGTGGGGGTGTCCTGGGGCTTGTATCACAGCTACCTTTTTAAAACAGCTACCAAATCCATGAGCAGTCCAACCAATACTCAACAGTTCTGTTTCTTGCAGGTTGTTTCGGGTCTTAATCATCGTCTCCTTCGTCATCTGTTTCTCTCTCTTTTCACCCTTCCCACTTTCTTCCTCCTCTTCATCCTCATCTTCTTCATCTTCATCAACTTCCCCATCGTGTCCAAATTCTTCCTCCTCCCCACTGACTTCATCTTCATCATCTTCTCCTTCTACATCCTCATCTTCATCCTCTTCATCTTCATCTTCTTCTTCCTCACCATCCTCATCTTCCTCTTTCTCTTCATCTTCTCCTTCTTCATCCTCTTCCTCTTTGTCCACACCATCCACCTCCACATCTGAGTCGGGGGCTTCCTGGTCCTCTCGGTCATAGCCATCCAGATAGGACAGCTGGGGCAGGAGCCTGAAGACAGTTTCTCGGTAATCACTCTGGTTAGTGACCTCACAGCCAAACAGATCCAGGCTTTTCAGACAATCCAACCTTTTCAACGGCTCCAAGGTGCTGATATCTTTCAGGTTATTTCCACTTGGGTTCAGATGTGTGAGGCTTGGAAGTTCTTCTGCTAGTCTGTCCAGACCTCCGAAGATTCTATTTTCACTGAGCTCAAGCTTCTTCAATTTAGGTAGCTTCGGGAGGTCTGAAACTGAAAACAAGCCTACACTTATTAAACTGAGGAACTCTAAGTTCACAAATTCATCTGTTAACCCCTCCATTTTTCCATCCATTGCTTTGCAATTGTCCAAGACAAGTTCTCGAACGGCTGCCGGGGTCCGGTTCCTCAGCTCCAGGTGGATCCTCCTCTTCATATCCATGTTCCCCTCGTCCCCCCTCTCCAAACTTAACTTTCCGCGGCGGGGGCGGAGGGGGGAGAGGCGACCCGGCCTGCGCGGCGAGGGCCGTCGGAGGGAGGCGGCTGGAGGAGGCGGCGGCATGGTCCCCGGGCGGCGTGCGGGCGAGCGGAGCCCCCGGAGCCAAGTTACTCGCAGGAGCGGAGAGAAACCATGGAGGGAAAAGGGGGCTGGAGCGCGGCTCTGGCTTCACTACCGCCGCCCCCGGCCAAGGCCCCGCACTGCGCTTAAACCGGCGACGCAACGCGGCGGCTGCTGGGCTCCACTAGGCCCTGCCAGAACAAGTGTTTTTAACCAATGAGCCAGCTCTGCAGGCCCCTCCTCACCCGTTTTCTGAGACCCTAAGAACTAGACATATAGACCAAGCTACCCTTGAAAGCCTAGAAATCTGCCTCTGCCTCTTCCCCCTGCCTGTTGGGATTAAAGCCCTGAGCCACCAAGTCCCCAGCCATGTCTTTGCTTGAGGCTGGGTCTCCTGA
The DNA here is from genome assembly GCF_000001635.26 of Mus musculus. NCBI lineage: Eukaryota > Metazoa > Chordata > Mammalia > Rodentia > Muridae > Mus > Mus musculus. The sequence goes on along the minus strand of NC_000070.6, from coordinate 143,389,143 downwards.
ACTGCTGAGATTCACTAAGTGTGTACGAGAACCCATCTTCCTCCCCTTCCCGAGAGTAAAAAGTAAGACTGAGTACTCAGCCAGCACTAGTCAAAGCTTAGTGTAAAAATTCGTCCATAGGTGTGGAGGGTGGCATGTCTTTCATCACATTTGAGAGACAGATCTCTGTGAGTTCCGGGCCAGCCAAGGCTAAACAGTGAGACCCTGCCCCTTAAACAGACAAACAAATGTTTTTTTTTTTTAAATTCTTTTTTGTATGTTTATTTTTAACCTTATGTTTATGATGTTATGTTTATGGTGCCTATAAGCATTCCTTGTGTGTGTAATCCCTACAGAGGCCATATCCCCTGGCATTGTAGTTACATGGGGTTGTGAACTCCTGCTACATAAGTGCTGCGAATTGAACCCAGATCCTCTTCAAGAGAAACTAGTGCTACTAGTCATTGAGTCATAGCTCCAGTTTAAATTTAACATTATACATACATATATACACATATACCCACACACACATATATACATACATATATACACATATACACACACATATATATACATACATATATACACATATACACATATATACATACATATATGCACATACACACATATGTATACATACATATATACACATACACACACATATATACATACATATACACATATACACACACACATATATATACATACATATATACACGCATGCACACACATATATATACATATATACACATATAAACACACATATATATACATACATATATACACATATACACACACACATATATATACATATATACACATATACACACACACACACACACACACACACACACACACACACACACATATATATATATATTATCTGTTTAAAACCAGATACTTATCTCTGGCTGTCCTGGAACTCACTCTGTAGACCAGACTGACTTCAAACTCACAGAAATCTTTCTGCTTCTGCCTCTGAGTACTGGGATTAAAGTTGTGCACCACAACACTCAGCTACAAATTTCTTTTGTTGAAGTGGTGATGGTAGTGTGCATGTATGCGTGTATATGTGTCTCTGTGTGTGTGTGTGTGTTTGCTTTTTAGCTTTTGGAAACATTGTCATATAGACCAGGTTAACCTAGAATTCCATATTTAGGCTTGAATTCCATATTTAGACTTGAACGCCTGGTTCTCTTGCCTTTCCCTCCTGAGGTGGGGACTGCAGACCTGATCCACCAAGCCTGGATTGTACGGTACTGGGATCCAACCTAGGATCATACATGGAAGAAAGCACTATACCAACTGAGCTCCATTCCCAGCCCCTGGCTTTAACTTTCCTTTTTTTCTTTCTATCTTTTTTTAGACAGGCTCTTACTATGTAGCCCTGGCAAGCCTAATAGAGCAGGCTGCCTGAGACCCACCTTCCTCTGTCTCTTAAGTGCTGAGTCTAAGGATCTGTGCAACCACACTTAGGTAAAACTTCTTTCCTTTTCTTTCCTTTTCTTTCCTTCTCTTTCCTTCTCTTTCCTTCTCTTTCCTTCTCTTTCCTTCTCTTTCCTTCTCTTTCCTTCTCTTTCCTTCTCTTTCCTTCTCTTTCCTTCTCTTTCCTTCTCTTTCCTTCTCTTTCCTTCTCTTTCCTTCTCTTTCCTTCTCTTTCCTTCTCTTTCCTTCTCTTTCCTTCTCTTTCCTTCTCTTTCCTTCTCTTTCCTTCTCTTTCCTTCTCTTTCCTTCTCTTTCCTTCTCTTTCCTTCTCTTTCCTTCTCTTTCCTTCTCTTTCCTTCTCTTTCCTTCTCTTTCCTTCTCTTCTCTTCTCTTCTCTTCTCTTTTCTTTTTAAATGTATGGGTGTTTTGCCTGCATATATGTGTGTGGACCAGGAAAGGCCAGGAGAGGCCAGCCATAGGATCCCTTAGGGCTGAGTTACAGACACTTGTGCATCACCATGTGGGTGCTGGGAATCGAACCCGGGTCCTCTGGAAGAAGAGCAAGTGCTCTTAACCACTGAGCCATCTCTCCAGCCCCCTGGTGAAAGTTTCTTGGGGAGGAAAGATTTAGTTGTTATTATTTATTTATTTATTTATTTATTATCTATTTATTTATCTATTTTGGTGTTTGCCGTAGGCAAGACTTCATCTCAAGAAACAAATAATTGGAAAATCAAGCCACAGTTTTCCTCATCTATCTTCTTTCAGCTCGAGAAATCCTCCCCTGCCTCACATGCGTCAGCATCTCCAGCTCAGAATCGCCCTTCCCATATGTTCTGCATGCAGGAACTTATCTCGGTTCTCCCTGAATTGAGGTCTTAGAAGACCACTTGGGAAGCTGAGGGCTGAACTGGGCTAGGAAATGAACACAGAGCTACCCCACTAGAACGCCTGGTGGGTGAGCCAGAGCTGGAGAGGGTGGGCTGTGATTTCCTCCATAGGAAGTGTGTCTGAGGGCTGGTGAGATGGCTCAGCAGTTAGGAGCACTGACTGCTCTCCCAAAGGTCCTGAGTTCAAATCCCAGCAACCACATGGTGGCTCACAACCATCCACAATGAGATCTGGTACCCTCTTTTGGGTGTGGCTGAAGACAGTGACAGTGTACTCATATAAAATAAATAAATATTTTTTTATTTTATGTTAAAATATTTTTATATTTTAAAATTTTTTATTAGGTATTTTCCTCATTTACATTTCCAATGCTATCCCAAAAGTCCCCCATACCCACCCACCCCCACTCACCTGCCCACCCACTCCCCCTTTTTGGCCCTGGCGTTCCCCTGTACTGGGGCATATAAAGTTTGCAAGTCCAATGGGCCTCTCTTTCCCGTGATGGCCGACTAGGCCATCTTTTGATACATATGCAGCTAGAGACAAGAGCTCCAGGGTACTGGTTAGTTCATATTGTTGTTCCACCTACAGGGTTGCAGTTCCCTTTAGCTCCTTGGGTACTTTCTCTAGCTCCTCCATTGGGGGCCCTGTGATCCATCCAATAGCTGACTGTGAGCATCCACTTCTGTGTTTGCTAGGCCCCGGCATAGTCTCACAAGAGACAGCTATATCTGGGTAAATATTTTTTTTAAAAAAATGCTTTCTTTAGAAAAAAAGGGGGGGTGTGTCTGAGCTAAAGAATGGGAAATAAAAGGGGGCACAGAAGAAAGGGGGGGCTCACACCTGCACTGTACTCAGCGGTGTTGAAAAGGCACTGTCCAACCTATTTCTCTAAGGGTGCGCTCATGAGAAATGACTGACACTGCGCTTGGTGAGGGACAGTCGGGAAGCATTATGAATTAGGGACAAAGGCTGAAGTGAGGCAGAGGTCAGTGGTGGTGGCAGCCCCCCAAGCCTCAGGGTGATATATGTGGTCACTTGTCAGCGTTGATGGTCATGGAGCGGGTCATGAATGGGCTACTGGTTTCACCCAGTCCCTAATCCATGCACATTTTGGGGTGACACATTTGATGCGATCAGTTCCTTGAATCATCCAGGACCTGCTGAGGATGAGCTGGGTTGGGGGGTATGCTCAGTCATCCCCTGGGACTGGAAGCTGGGAGTTGAAAAGGGAAGACATGCAGATGAAGAAGGAGCTCAGTGATTGAGAGCACTGGCTGTGACTCCAGAGGACCCAGGTTCAAGTGCTGTGACTCCAGTTCCAGGCGACGCCACTCTCTTTACATCTAAAGAAGTTAACAGGAGACAGGGTCTCTTCAAGTTTTCTAGGCTAGCTTGAACTTAACCCTGAAACATGCAGCCCTCTTTCCCCAGTCTCCCAGGTAAGCCTGCGCCACCTCGCCAGCTGATCTGACTAATATGTAAAAGTAACTTTTATTCTCCTGTAGTAATTGTCATCTCAGGGGCCTATTGCCTCTGGCTGCTAACCTAGACCTAGTCCTGGAAGCTTCTAGCCTCATACAATGTTAACTAGGCCTAGAACGTTTTTGACCTCCAAGACTTACTGCTGAATAAGCTCAACCTTTCTTTCTTTCTTTCTTTCTTTTCTTTCTTTCTTTCTTTCTTTCTTTCTTTCTTTCTTTCTTTCTTTCTTTCTTTCTTTCAGTTTTTTGAGACAGGGTTTCTCTGTATAGCCCTGGCTGTCCTGGAACTCACTTTGTAGACCAGGCTGGCCTCGAACTCAGAAATCCACCTGCCTCTGCCTCCCAAGTGCTGAGATTAAAAGTGTGTGCCACCACCACCCAGCTAAGCTCACCCTTTCTTGTTCTTTCTGAGTTCTGGCTGGCTGGTTCAACTCAGCCGTTCTGGCTCAAACTCCTCTCCAAACTGACTAATTCAATCTAACTCAACTCTACCTTTACCTCCAGTGAAGCCAAGATTTAAAATTAGAAAAGGAAAGGGAAAAGAGAAAAGAAGGAAAGGAAAGGAAAGGAAAGGAAAGGAAAGGAAAGGAAAGGAAAGGAAAGGAAAGGAAAGGAAAGGAAAGGAAAGAGAAAAATCTAGGCTGTAGGCTTCGCTTGCCACCTGCTGGACAGAGCACAGGGCCTGAGTTTTTACTGACACCATTATTTTTCATGGTAGCTTTTATGTTGTATGGGGCTTGGGTTTTTAAGCCAGGGACAATTTGAGCGTTAAAGGGAAATTCAAGGGCAGGCAAGCTGCAAACCTCAGCAGTTCCTAGAAAAGAAGTGTGAAGGGGAGGAGAGAGAGAATCCCGTGTCGCTTGAGTTCTGCCACAGGACAGCAGACAGCTAGGTGGCAGGAAGAAGGGCTTTAGCAAGGGGTAAGGAAGCCCAAGCGTTCTGGGAAGAACAGAGAGCTGAGAGCAGAGGTAGACATACGAGAAGCCAGTCTTTGCTAAGTAACTCAGAAAATCAAGTCTTCCAGTGAACCAGTCATGCGGAGGCCCGTGACTATTGCTACAAGCCACGCGTGTTTGTTTGTTTGTTTGTTTGTTTGTTTGTTTGTTTGTTTGTTTGTTTAAAACAGTCTATGTAGTCCTGGCTGGCCTTGAATTCACTATGTAGATTTGAACTTACAAAGATATGCCTGCCTCCCAAATGCTGGTATTAAAGGCATGTACCACCATGCCCAGTTTTAAACAATCACTATTAAGAAATGTTTGAGTATAAATAGTCATGTTGCCATTTCTAGGAGTTAAAAAAAGATATGACTTTCCAGATGTGTTCAGTGGGCTCCAGGGACCCTGGCTTCCATCTACAGCACTACAAGTAAATAACAAACAAAAATAATTTAAAAGGTAATTTTTTAAATTTTTTAAATATATGCAAGTTTAAATGTTTATATGTTTAAACGTTTATATGTTTAAATATATGCAAGTGCATCATGGGCATGCAGTACCTACTGAGGCCAGGCATGGGCGCCAGATTCCCCCAAAACTGGAGTTAAAGGTGGTTGTGACCAACCAAGTAGATTCTGGGAACTGAGTTCTCTGTAAGAACATTCCAATTCTGGAAAGGAGTTCTTAGGAGGGGAAATAAGGGCCGTCAAAAGAGTCAAATCACCAGGGCCTGTAGCAGAGCAGAACCAGCTTCCATTCAACCCACAGCAATCTCTGGCGCATGAAACCTGCTACCAGAATCTGCCGGATCTTCCTGCTTTCTCCTCCCCGGTACTGGGATCACAGACACACATTGAAGTTCATGCTGGGAACCGAATCCAGGATTTAGTGCATACTAGGGGGTCACTCTGCCCCAGCTCAAAAATGTCATCTTCAAACTGACATTTGCTCCTGCACTTTACAGCCTTGTTCAACGAGGTAGGTACCCAGGCCTTAGCCTGGAGTCACCTAGTCTGCTGGCATTTGTTTGCCCTGAGAGCCAGGCATTCTGATCACTGTGTAGGACCTATAGAATCTTCCCCTTGTTTTAATTAATTGGACTGCCAGTGTCTCATCTAAATCCTCTCTGTACAAGATAAAACCAAGTATTGTGACTCCCAACTCCACTTCTTTTATATTCTGTGATGCTGAAGAGCAATCTATAGCCTCACAGGTGCTAGGCAAGAGCTCTGCCACTGAGCTACGTGCCTCAGTCTCACTTTTCTTAGTTCCAGAGATGCAGCCCCAGCAGATGTTAGGATTGCTTGTGAAGATCCTGGCAAGGCACTGATTTATATTCAGGAACATGAGACTACTGACCTAGTCTGCAGATTCTGGTAGCAGGGTCTGAGCCCTTTCTGAGATCCTGCCTTAGATAGATAGATAGATAGATAGATAGATAGATAGATAGATAGATAGATAGATAGATAGATAGATAGACAGACTGGAGAGCCGGCTCAACACTAGAGCATTAGTTGCTCTTGAAGACTTGAGTTCAATTTCTAGCACCTACATCCCCATCTTTTGTCCTCTGGAGACAGTGAACATATGTAGTTCACAGAAAGGCAGGTGCACGCCCGCATACACACAAACACACACATAAAATCAATTAATTAAAAAACTAAATCACCAAAAATAACATTTGAAAGGGCCAAGGGTACAGCCCAGACACAGAACACTTGTCTAGCATCCACAAAGCCCTGGCTTCCATTCTGTGCATCACAGGAAAGAGACACTTTAAGAAAACTGTGCACTGGGCGGTAATTGCTTCTCATTCCATCTTTCTTTAAACACATCCCTATTCATAAGAGGGTGCCAGCGAGCTTGTCTGAAAATTACCTTGCTGTCAAAACAGGCTATCCCCCACCTCCCGGCATTTAACATTGTGATCTGACTCTCTATCCCCAGCATCTCCATACAGACCAAAGGCTTCTGGGTGCGAAATAATCTATTAACTTCCCATCAAGAGCCAGGCTGAGCGCCAGCTCTCTTTCTGACAGGGAAATCTGTGGGAGCAGATTCATGACCTACTTTGATGTGGCCACAGAGAGAAGACTCAACCTTGTTAGAAATTCAAATCCATCTTTCCTCTGGAGAGAGACCATAGATGCTGCCCTGGTGCAGTGGCCCCTCCCACTTGGTGATCCTGAATAGTTTTCAGCATCTAATTGGCCAGAAAGGAGAGAGAGAGAGAGAGAGAGAGAGAGAGAGAGAGAGAGAGAGAGAGAGGAAGGAAGGAAGGAAGGAAGGAAGGAAGGAAGGAAGGAAGGAAGGAAGGAAGGAAGGAAGGAAGGAAAGAAAGAAAGGGAGTTTGGGGGATGGAGCTCAAGCAAAGAGCACCTGTCTAGAACATGCAAAGTCCTGGATCCATCCCCAGATCCACAAAATATAAAATAAAATTAGTTATCTCGCGCCCCAGGGAAAAAGAGAGGGTAGGGGAAGGAAGGGGGGAGATTAATTTCCAGGGGGTGCTGTTGGCAGACATCTTCATGGACACCCAAACATTTGTGGCACACACTCCCACAGACATACACATGTACACAGAAAATAAAAATAGATTAATTATTTTTATTTTATGTGTATGGGCATTTTTTTCTGCACATATATATGTGCCCACGTTCCCATGAAGGACAGAAGGGAACACTGGATGCCCTGGAACTGGAGTTAGATGGTTGTGAGCCACCACATGGGTCCTGGGAATCAAACCCGGGTCCTCTGGAAGAGCTGCCAATGTTTTTAAGCATCTCTCCAGCCCAATAAAAACAAGTCTTTAAAAACTGAAGCCTTGCTGTTTTTCACTTGTGTTGCTTCTGTCAGCAACGGAAATATGGTATTATCATTCATCTCCCAGGAAGCTTGCAGGATAATCTACATATCTATCCACCTTGTCAGCTCTGCATCCTTTGATGTAGCACAGGAAGGCCTCAGAGCTTGTGAGGCAGCCAAGGGCGACCTTGAGTTCCTTCCTCATCTCTCTACCTTCTCTTCCCAGTGCTGGGATTATAGGCCATGGCAGGGTTTGGGGGTTTGTGGGCTGTTTGTTTGTTTGTTTGTTTGTTTGTTTGAGACGGAGTCTTACTGGCTATGTAAAGCAGGTTGGTATCAATTCACCTACCTCAGCTTTCCACATGCTAGGAGTACCACCCACCACACCAGGCAACCACGATGGTTTTTATTGTTTTGTTATTGTTGTTGTTATATTACTATTATTATATTTTGTGTGTGTGCGTGCGTGCCTGTGCGTATGCGTGTGTGTGTGTGTGTGTGTGTGTGTGTGCGCGCGCGCGCGCGCCACAGAGTAGGTGTGAAGGGCAGAAGACAACTTTCCCAGTCGTTCGCAGTCTCCTCCTACCTTGTTGGTCTCAGGGATCAAATTCAGGTCATCAGGCTTGGTGGCTCGAACCTTTACCTGCTGAGCCATCTGACCAGCCCACCATGTCAAGTTTTATACATTGCCAGGTATGGAACCTGGGAGTGGGGTTGGGGATGGAAAATAAAAGCTAATTCTGAAAAATAAAAATGCCATTTCCAAGGTCAGACGCTTCAGAATGCAGTACTCTATACAGCCACACGTGGGCGCGCTTACTCTGTCCTTAACCTTTTTTTTTTTTTTTTTTTTTTTTTTTTTTTTTTTTTTTTTTTAGATTATGTGTATTTTTGCATGAATGTTGGTGCCTATGGAGGTCAGAAAAAGATGCCAGACCTGGAGCTAGAGTTATAGGCAGCTCACAGTCGTCTGACGTGGGTGCTAAGACTCTCTCTTGTATCCTCTAAAGAGAACAGTACACACATTAACCTCTGAGCTATCTCCCCATGCCCTTCATTCCTTAACTTAGCTTCATTCAGATGCCCTTGGAAGTTTGAATCTATTCTGTGGCTTCATCAAGGAGCGTGATCCAAAAGTTTGGTTTTGTTCTCGGGACCTCAAACCGGATTCTCCAGAGTGTCCACAATGTCCCTGACTGCCTTGAAGACAGTCTGGTCAGAGTGATAAATAAATTCATTATCCAGGCAGCTCCCCACCCCCACTCCGCCAGGGCCCTGATGCCTTGTGTCTGGATGTATCTCAAGTCTTTCAGTGGCTCAGCCATTCTTTTCTGGTATCAACAGCTCTTTTCTCTCCCTGAGTGGCTTCTGTCTCTTGAATGAACTTGGGCTCATCCCAGAGCACTCCGGGTCTATTGAAGCTGCAGCCGACTGGCCGGCTGGGAGGAGTGTCAGAGAGAGATAAATCCCAGCTACACATCACAGGGGGACATTGAGTTGCCTCCAGGCCACACAGAGGGGGCCTCTCTCCCCCGGAGATTGAAAGTCACCGACTGCCCAGGCTGGAGTGGCAGCTGATTCAGGGAACAGCGGCTGGCTGTCTTGCGTTTGGCTGGGTGTGGACGGGGAGACAAGCAAAGGTACAGACGGGGGTTGGAGGGATGGAGGTCTCTCCTCTTTGCTGTCTCCTTGTCCACCTCCATGTCCCCTGTGACTACACCCTCCGAGTCTTATTTTCTCAGCGAAGCCCTCCCTCTGACCTCTGAATACCTGACGGCCGTTCCCATCTCTCATGCTATTTATTGGTCTCTTCTCTAGGAGAGGGTACCAGCAGCATACTAAACATCCTGACTCCTTGCAGGTGGCGGGCTCCAGGAGGCAGAGCCCAGTCATCACCTTCTGAGCAGCCCCTGAAGTGGGTCTCTGACCACTGCTGCTTCCCTTGAGGCTCAGTTAGCACAGCCCATCAGTTCTGCATTCAGATCACGTTGTAAGGAAACACGGGGGTCCAACAGCTCTAGATCCCCAGGTCATCCTTATTACCATGACAACAGGATGGGATGGGAATGGATCTAAAGCTGAACAGAATTTCCGAGTCTTCTTCACTGAACTCCCTATTCAGGCTTTGGGAATGGGAAGGCAGAGGTCATGAAGGAGAGGAAAAAGGAACAAGAAGAGTACTGTTGGGGCTGGAGGTGCCAGCATCCTCTAGAGCATCTGAGCAGTAGGGGGCAAATGAACCCCACTTTTCTTCAAGCCCACCCTGGTCAACTCTGACTAAATAGTGAAATACAGGACGCTCTATGGTTTGTTTATTTGTTTGTTTGTTTGTTTTTTCAGTTCAATAGATCCAGATTCAGGAGTGGGGATACATGTTTGCCATCCCAGCAGTTAGGTTGTATGAGCAGGAGAAGCATAGTTCAAGGTCACCTTCAGTTTGAGCCTTGCCTGGGCTCCATAAGACCCTGACTCAAAACAAAGACAAAACAGCAAAAACGGAAAGCTCTGAAGTTTCTTAAGCCTGAACCATTTCAGAGCTAGATAAGGACTTCTGTCTGACTTGGGGAGAGGCACGAGCCCTCTGTCTCTCCTTTACTGGTGCAGAGAGAATTCAGGAGAAGGATCTCAATAGAATTCAAAGGGCATTAGTGGGGAGAGGAGACAGGGGGAAGCAGGCAGGAGTTGCCTGAGGGACGGTTCTCATTCTTCGTTAAAAGGGAGGAAAGCCAGGCTCTGTAGGTCCCTGGCATCTTCCACAGTCTTCAATCTGAAATCAAAATGGACCTCAGAGGCATACCCCTTGCATCGTGCCCTGCATCCGAGGTCCCACTGAGTCCCCGCAACAGTCACATGAGGTTAGGGATACACCGTGTCCATTTTACAAAAGAGAAAATCAAGGTCGAGGAGACTAAGTAACTTGACCCATGCTGCACAGTAAGAAAAGAGCTGATGCTCACACCCACTGTGAGCATCCCAACTCTAGAGCCTTTGCTCTTGTCCCAGTGTAGGCTATAGGAGAGGACACCATAGGTAGGTCACATCATTCATGCATTCACTCATTCATTCCCTGTGTTCCATTAGACAGGGCCGTACCACTTCCGTTAGTTCTCTGTGCCCTTGCCTGGATACCAGTCTGGATCCAAATTACACACTCCTGAGGCACAAGATACCTTCCCAGGTTTTCCTCGGGGAAGGAAATGGGCCCATCTTCAAGTCCCCCACACCAACCTCTCCCCTAAGGGACAGATACACAAATTACTCTTAATGACTATAACTACCCAGCAAGTACCTGCTGGGAGACAGGTGCCCACAAGCACTGTGGGGTAGCAAAGGCCTTTAAGGAGCTCTTTTCCACCCACCCATCCACCCACCAACCCACCCACCTATCAACCCATCCATCCAACATCAGTTTCCCAACAGACAGGAAAACAGATAAACATTCAAGATGATGGGACAAATTAGGACAGGGAGCCCAGAGCTGAGCCATCTTGGAATCAGACTTGGGGAAGGATTCCTGGTGGGAGCTGCAGAACGCTCAGGGCTGAGGACCTTTCCCACTCGGATAGAAGGAGGTAACCAGACTCTAGCATGGCCTCTGGCTTGTGTCAGTTACTTTTCTCACTTCTGTAACCTCGCCTGGCTGGTACTTAGTTATTCATATGAAGCAAAAGTTGGGGCTTAGTAAGATAAAGATAGCTTTCTTATTTATTTTTATGTATTTATTTATTCATGTATTTATTTCTATGTCGGGATTTCATTCTTGTCCAGGATGCCTTTTTTTTTTTTTTGAGACACGACTTCTTTGTGGCTAGCCTGAAACTCACTATGTAGACCAGGCTAGTCTCACACTCACAGTGATCCATCACCCTCTGTCCTGTGAGTGAGTGCTAGCATTAAAGGCATATGCCACTCCACACAGCTAGAATAACTCTTTAAAAAGATTTTAGGTAAGCCAGGGAGTAGTGGTACATGCCTTTAATCCCAGCACTCAAGAGGTAGAGGCAGGTGGATCTTTGTGAGTTCGAGGCCAGGCTGGTCTACAGAGTGAGTTCTAGGACAGCCAGAGCTGCGTAGAGAAACCCTGTTTTGAAAAACAAAAAACAATCTTCTTAGGTGAATGAGAGTTTTACCTGCCATGTATGTATACCACATGTGTACCCGGTGTCCCAAAAAGCCAGCAGTGGGCCTCAGATCACCTGAATACGGAGTTACACGTGGTTAGGCTCTGCCATGTGGATGGTAAGAATCGAACCCGTGTCTTCTGCAACAGCGACAAATGTTCTGCTGAGCCGTCTTTCCAGCCTTGTCCAGGATGCGTTTGAGTTTCCCACCCTTTGTGGAACTGCACCCTAGGCTGGCTCTTTTCAGTTCGTTGTCTTCTAAATGCTGCAGGTTTTTTAGTACAGGCATTATACTTAGCAAGGCATAGGTTGTATTTGTTTGGACTTTTGATTTTTGGTGTAACACTCACACAGAAGTTAGAGGACGATTTTCAAGGGCCAGTTCTCTCCTTCCACCATGCAGGCTGCAGGGATGGAATTCAAGTCTTCATTCTTGGCAACAAGTACTTTTTCTGCTCACCCATCTTTGTGTATGTTATCTTTTGGGATGGTTTCTTTCTTTTTTTCTTTTTTCTTTTTTTTTTGAAACAGAGTATTACTCTGTAGCTTAGGTTGGCCTAAAACTCACAACAATCATCTTTCTTCATCCTCCCAAAAGCTGGGACTACAAGCACACACACCCCTACATACACCCAGTGAGGTACTGACCTGTCCATGGACAGGGCTGCCCCACACAGGCCTTTCCTTGTATGGGGAACGGTGAGGGAAGCACAAAGAACTCAAGAGGTTGATGCTGCACTGAACAGATGACCAGGAGCCTTGTCCCTCTCCTCCCCTCCCTTTCCCACTGTCACATGTGTCTCCAGTAAGCAATCAGTCACTTTAGAAGACATGGGATTAGCTAAAGAATTGGCTCCTGAGAGGACCCATCAAAATGACAGGCTGACCTCGGTTTCGGCACAGAGTCAATGAGAGACTAAATCCCTGGGAAACCAAAGAACCCGAACCAGTAGTCTCCTTTGGGAGCAGGTGGTGGACAAGGACAGATGAAGGACACCCCTTCCTACTTCCCTGGGTTTTAAGCTCTTTTTGTGCAGAAAGTCTGTCCAAGTAATTAACAGAAGTAATTAGGGGTCAGATGGTCACAAATGAAAACCACTCAGCACGCAGTCACAAGGCCAAGACTGTTTGTGTCAGGTAGACGGAGCTGCCCTGATGTGTCCCAGTGGTGTGACCCAAGACCTTCTTGTCCTTGCTTTGAGGGGGAAAGCCCTGGTGAGGTCTGGGGTTACATCCATAGCCAGCAGTCCAAGCTGGAATAGAGATGTGTAAATTCTCAGGCCAGGAGCACCAACACAGCTCCCGACATCACCGCAGCCCTGAGCTCAGAGTTGTGCCCTATGTGTCTCCTGCAAGACAAAGAGGGCTCTTTCTTTAATGTACTCAACACTGATCTTGTTGGCCATATTCCTCACAGAGTATGGGTTCCTTTAGATCTTTGAAAACGGAAGGAAATCAGTCACTTATCTGTCTGCTTAGTTACATATCACCCATCCACCTGTCCATTCATACCACCCACCTACTCACAACTGTCCTATCTACAGTCCACTCACCTGGCCATACACCCTGATGCATATTCACCATCCACATGCAGCCACCAGTTTTCTACTCGCCCAAATGTTTCCCCATAACCCTCTGTACTGGCTAATTTTGTGTCAACTTGACACAAGCTGGAGTTATCACAGAGAAAGGAGCTTCAGTTGGGAAAATGCCTCCACAAGATCTAGCTGTAAGGCATTTTCTCAATTAGTGATCAAGGGGGGGAGGTCTCCTTGTGGGTGGTGCCATCTCTGGGCTGGTAGTCTTGGTTCTATAAGAGAGCAGACTGAGCAAGCCAGTAAAGAACATCCCTCCATGGCCTCTGCATCAGCTCCTGCTTCCTGACCTGCTTGAGTTCCAGACCTGACTTCCTTTGGTGATGAACAGCAACATGGAAGTGTAAGCTGAATAAACCCTTTCCTCCCCAACTTGCTTCTTGGTCATGTTGTTTGTGCAGGAATAGAAACCCTGACTAAGACACCCTCCTACTAGCTATACACCCACCTGGATGGACATCTGCAGACACTGACCCACGTGTTCACCGATTCCTTTGCCCATACACCCATGTATTTGCTCACCCATGTACAGCCAACCCATCATCTATTCATCCATCCACCTGGCCACGTAGCTTCATATCTATTCACCCATATGTGCCACCCACCCATCTATCTATCCTTCCAGCTGCTCATCCACCCAGATGGAACACTCTTACATTCACCCACCCACCTATTTTTATGAATCAGTGTGCAACCCACACAAGCACCCATACTTCATCCACCCATTCACCCACCCACCCATCTATCAGTTCATCTTCTCCATCCACTGATTTCACAAATATTTATTAGGATCATTGAAACTCAAGGCAAGTCTTCACTGGGCATGTAGTAAGAAGGACAATCGTAGACTTTATCCCTGCAGTTTAGGATATAGTCCAGAAAGATTGTGCACAAGCAAGCAACATCCCAGCTGACAACCATAAGAACCAGAGTGTTATGGTTTGTATATGCTTGGCCCAGGGAGTGGCACTATTAGTAGGTGTAGCCCTGTTGGAGTAAGTGTGTCACTGTGGGTGTATGGCTTTAAGACCCTCATCTTAGCTACCTGGAAGTCAATATTCTGCTAGCAGCCTTCAGATGAAGATGTAGGACTCTCAGCTCCTCCTGCACCATGCCTGACTGGATGCCACCATGTTCCTCCCTTGATGATAATGGACTGAACATTTGAAACTGTAAGCGAGTCCCAGTTAAATGTTGCCCTTATAAGAGTTGTCTTGGAATCCCAGCACTAGGGAGGCAGAGGCAGGCAGATTTCTGAGTTCGAGGCCAGCCTGGTCTACAAAGTGAGTTCCAGGACAGCCAGGGCTATACAAAGAAACCCTGTCTCAAAAAAACCAAAAAAAAAAAAAAAAAAAAAAAAAAGAGTTGTCTTGGTTATAATGTCTGTTCACAACAGTAAAGCCCTAACTAAAACACAAGGTAAGAGGGGATTACAGCTCTCCAAACAGGGCATACCATTCTGTTTTCTTTGGACCTTCAACTATGGGCTGGGCTTGTCCACACTGCAAGTAAGTAGGAAGAAATCATGCACTGACTCTGCCTAGACACGCCCTCTCAGACACACCAGAAAAGATGCTAAGTCACATATCTGGGCATCCTTTAGCCCAGGAAAGAGGACACTCAAGTTTAGTTATTACAGAGGGCAGCCAGTAAGAAGTTCCTGGGCTGGGCAGGAGAGGCCCCTCTGATGAGGTAATATTGAGGTGAGACTTGGGTGCCAAGTGGGAGCAATGGTTTAGGGAATGAGCATACAGAGGGAGTCAGGTAGAATAGCCTCAACCTCCTCTGGGACAAGCTAGGACTATGCAAGGGACCTGAGATGGAAGGAGGTTGGACAACCCCAGTAGTACAGGACTATCCTCTGGGCCAAACCGCTGCCATCTTCATGGGTTCTGCTGGGCCCACTTGCAAAAGAAAAATCACAGCAGGGCTTTATTGCCTGTGGACATTTTCTCATAGAAGGAATAGGCAGCGAGGGTCACGAGAGCCTCTCCTGAGGACCCGGCTGCCCTCCCAACCAGTTGCATGTGATTCTGCTCTCATTGCAAGTGGCCTCAAGGTTTGGGGATAAAAGTGGGAAAGGACTAGGGGCAGAACTCTGTCTGTACATCCATGGGAAGATGTCATCCCTGCTGGTGGTAGAGTCTCCCATTGTGGCTGCTTTAAGGTCACCCATGCTCCCACAAGTAACCAATCACTCGTTACTTGGTAACAAAGCCCAATCAACTCTGTTATCGCAGTGAGCTTTGGTGGAATTGTACCTCCTACCTGAGTTTGTCACTGGTGAATGTTGTTTACGTATCTCCCAGGGAAGGAATCTTCTCTCCAAGAGGCTTCACAGCTTAAAAACCAACAGGATGTCCCCTAAGACTGTGCAGAGGAGACTATTACAATATTATGCCCAAATGCAGCAAAGCCCCTTCAGGCTTACTCTCCCCAGTTAAGGACTCGTTGCTAACTGTGATATACAAACAAGAGTTCAAACATCACCTAATCTCATGTGATGATCAACTTCAGTTTGCCTGTGTGGTCTGCTCTGCAGAAGGCTACCTTCCTTCAAGGGTCAGAGCCTTGAACGTGCTGAGGTTGCCTTGGAAACCAGATAAGAAGTCAGCCCATGATGCTTGCAAGTAAAGGAGTGATTGAAGGCGGGGCATGGTGGTGCACGACTTTAGTCCCAGCACTTGGGGGGCAGAGGCAGGAGGATTTCTGAGTTCGAGGCCAGCCTGATCTACAGAGTGAATTCCAGGACAGCCAAGGCTATACAGAGAAACAACCCTGTCTCGAAAAACCAAAAAAAAAAAAAAAGGGGGTGATTGAGAGTCTGACTAGAAGAAAAGAAAGAGGAGAGGGAGGCTAGGAAAGTAAGAGAAGGAGGGACCATGAGATTTAGCTTGAAGCCATCCAATACAGAAGCCTCTGGGAGATTGTGGTTAGCTTCATGTGTCAAGTTGACTGGGCTGTAAAGTGCTCAGATGTGTGCTTAGTCCCAAGTGTGTCTACTGCAGCTATTTCTAGCCAAATCAACACTTAAATCGAGTGATTGTGTAGCATGATGTTGGTATCAGTCAATCCATCCGGGGCCTGAGTAAATCACAGAGGCAGCAGAGGAGAAACTCACTCTCCCTGACTGCTGAACTAAGCCTTCTACAGCCCTGGCTTGGGACTGCAGCATCAACTCTCCTGTCTCCAGCTTGCCAACTGCAAATCGTGGTACTTGTCCTCACCCACCTATGTGAGCCCGGTTCCTTGAGTCCATCTCTTGATATGGCGTCTCTTGTATGCCTTGTTTCTCTGGAGATCCCTGATGCACACAGCATCTGGTCGCACTGGAATGCCTCCTATGAGTTACTCTCTGTCCTGGGACCTCATTTATTTCCTTTTTAAGAGTCTGCTACTGTTTCCCAAGTGATCATTTTGCTTCCTTGTATTTTAAAGAAAAGGCCATGCTTCCAGTGTGATGTGCCCATGTGGTCCAGTACAACCCAGAACCTGGCATTCAGCAAGGGCTCAGTAGTAATCACAGAAACAAGACTTTGTTCTTTCTTTCTTTGTATGTGTGTGAGCTTATGTGTACTGTGTGCATATAGGAGCCTCCCTGGAGGCCACGAGGAGGCATTGGCTCCCCTAGAAGTAGAGTTACAGATGGTTGTAAGCTGCCACATGGGTGCTAGGAACCAAACCAGGGTCCTCTGCAGGAGAAACAACTGATCAAACTGCTGAGCCATCTCTCTAGTCCCCAACTCTTTGTCCTATTGAGACAGGGTTGCTTGAAGTCCAGACTGGCTGTGAACAACTGATCCTCCTGCCTCTATCTCCCAAGTGCTGGGATTATAGGGGTGCACTGCTGCACCTGGCCTTTAAGGTACGCATGATGGACAACAAAGGAGTGGTTCTCTAAAACATCCTGGCAGTTTCTCAGGAGCTTCTGGTCCGGGTCCTGGCTCCCAGCCCCACGCACTGTATCCAGCACACATCATCTTGCATTAACCCACTGGGGCTCACGACATGTCTGCTTCATACTGTCTCTGAATCAAAGTGCTGTCTCCCTCACTCCAGAAAACACTGTCACAGCCTATGTTCCAAGGAAATGTCATGCACACCCCGAGGCCACTGATGACACTGGTGGAGGTTGTTCAGAGGCCAAGTCCCTGTGTTAAGGTTTTTGTTCATTTGTTTTTGAGACACGGTCTCACTTGTACTATGTAGCCCAGCCAAGCCTCAAACTTGAGACAATCCTCCTGCCTGCACTTCCTGAGTGCTGGTTGGGTTAATAGGCATGTGTTATTATGCCAACTTTTTTTTTAAGGCAGGGTTTTATTATGTAGCATATAACCCTGACTGGTTATACAAGGTTTATACAAGGAAGCAAAACTATCACTTGGGAAGCAGTAGCAGACTCCAAGGACATAAATGAAGTCCCAGGACAGAGAGTAAATCATAAGAGGCATTCCAGATGAACCTGGTTCATAGAGCTCTATTTCTACCTCATGGGAGCTGGGATTAACGGTGTGTGGCATCACACCCAGGTTTTTTGTTTTTGTTTTGTTTTGCTTTGCTTAATGAACACTTTGGTGGCCCAATGCAACCTCCTTATTGACGTCCTGGCTTCTAGAAGAGTTTCCCAAAACTTCTACAGCTAATAGGTCTAAGACCACTCCAACACAGAGGAAGGCTCACCTATTGGCTGAGGTGGGACTCTCAGGGAGGACACCCTGATGGTACACTACAAAGAGGAGACTGACAAGCAAAGTGGCACTTGACACCATGATTGTCAGTCCTCTGTAAGTTGCTACCTCTTAGGATAAGGACTGGAGTCCATGACACGACAACACATGCTTTCCCAGCCTCTTTACCAATAGACTACAGGCACTCTTGACAAAACCTAAGCTTTTATTTTTTGGTAACATTTCAGCTAAAGATGGTGTCCTAGCATCCTTGAGCTTCTATTCCCCCTCAGCCCCCCCAGTCACAGACATGAGGGTTTATAAATAACAAACATTTATTCCTCTCGGTTTGGGAGGCTAGAAGGTAGAGGCTAGGGCACCAGTATGGTTGAGTTCCTGTGAGAGACCCCTTCCTGGTTCATAGACCCTCTCACTGGGTCCTCACTGGATAGAAGGGACAGGGAGGCCCCCAAAGTCTGATTTATAAGGGCAGTAAATGCACTCGGTCTCAAGACGGAATCATATCCAAAGGGCCCTCTTCAAAACACCCTGAAGGACTGGGTCCCCTTGTGAGCCTCCGCCTCAGGTCTAGGTCCCCAGCCCACCAGCTCGGGACTGCGGGCTCAGGTCATCGCGCATCAACCCACGTTCATCACGTTGGGTGTGAGATATCATTGCAGCAACACAGGGGAGACAGACATTGTCTATGGCAAATAGATGTGTTTGTTCTTGGTCTAACATCTCAAGGCTCCTGGGATCTTCTATAGAAGAAAACGATTCCTGCTCCTGTGAAGAAGGAGCTCGACACGAATCTACACTGAGAACACTACTGTCTTTCATGGGGAAGAGGGCTCATGGTCCATTGTGCAACTTGTAATAAGAACGGCCCAAACAACTCTGAGGTCAGAAGCTGTGAGCTCTCACTTCAGCTTGGGAGGGTTGTAAAGCTGTAAGCCATGAAGCCTGAATTGATTATCTTCACACACGAGTCCCCCAGCCTGGGAGGCTGGCTCTGCTTAAGAGTGAATCTCTCCATCCTTCCTGCGTCTCTACTCTGCTGATTCTATACGCTGGGATCGG
Source organism: Mus musculus (assembly GCF_000001635.26). Classification (NCBI taxonomy): domain Eukaryota; kingdom Metazoa; phylum Chordata; class Mammalia; order Rodentia; family Muridae; genus Mus; species Mus musculus. The sequence continues at coordinate 143,370,158 of NC_000070.6, read as the reverse complement.
CTGTCCCCAGCGGGTGCATCTAGGCAAGCTCCATCCCGTTTACTGCCTGGAGTGATGTGATGCTCCTGTCTTCAGCATCAGTCTCCCTTGGAGAGGTGCCACTGGCTGAGTGTGGGAAAGCAAAGAGCGGGAGGAGGTGGCTCAGTCATCTTCATCATCATCCTCATCTTCCGTGTCCTTGTTAGGGGCGCACCTCTGGAAACACTGCACCACAGTGGCCAGGAAGAAGCTGGAGATGATGGCAGCAATGGACACAGCCACCCCAGAGAAGATGATGATGAATAGGTCTGTGAGAGACAGGCTGAACTTACACTCGCTGAAACTAGCTTCGGATAGCTCCCTCAGGGCCACCCTCCGGTCCTCCATGGGCAGTGAACACTGGATGGCATCGAGGCCTGAGGAGAGATGGGTGGAATGAGAGAGGGTTAGGCTGCAGCCCATGACTACTCAGAAGTACCTCCAGGGAGGAGTTCTCACAACACTTGCTTTGGTAACCTAGCTTCACAGGTTCAAATCTAGGCTTGAGAGCCCAGGCTTCAGCTCTGGAGACTTCCTGTTACCTGTGGAGAGATTTATAAGGGGCACTTTTTCCAGGGAGAAAATGAAAGACACCATTTTGACAGGAAACTTAGCTAACCCTTGCTTACCTTTGGTGCCTTCAAGTATTCAGGAAAGTCTCTCTTGTTCTCTGTTTCTGTGTTTCCAAGCTGCAAAGAGCTCACCCCCAACCCTTTCCTAACATCATCTCAGAGTAAGAATGTTGTCTTCCAACCTTCTTAATGAGACCCCTTGTGGCCAGCAAAAAATATTCTCTCTCACTGCCCAGCACCCCCAAACCACCCTTGAGGTTCTTACTAGTGTGCCTCATCTCCTCCAGCTCAGAAACAAAGATGGAGAAAGAATATTGGAGCTTCTTGCCTCCTTCAAGGCTGGCCCATCCCTGGTACATCCACAGCTGCCCCACGCATGTATCCCTCCCAAGGGAACAGTTGCCTAGCAACTCTGACCTCTCCCGAAATCAATGCAGCTGCTTTATAGACCCAAGGATTTAGACAACCAGAGCTCTTTGGTTTATACGTGGCTTTGATTTTTCACATACAAATTTATTTTTTTGAGGCATGGTAGCCCTGGATAGCCCAAAACTCACTATGTAGACCAGGCTAGCTTCAAAACCACAGAGATCTGCCTGCCTCTGCTTCTCAAGTTCTGAGATTTAAGGCCTGTGTTCACCACACCTGGCTTCCTCATAATTGCACATTAAATGTATAAATTAATAGAACTGACTTTCTATTCGTATATATGCATGTAAGTGTATATTGATTCTGTTCATCCTACTGATTCTAGTCACAGTGTGTGTGTGTGTATGTGCGTGTCTCTGTAAGTGTATGTGTGCATGAGTGCCTGTATGTGTGTGTCTGCATGTGTGTCTATGTGCGTGTTTACATGTAGTGCCCTTGAAAGCCAGAGGCATTGGATCATCTAGAATTGCTTGACATAGGTTGCTGGAAACAAAATTCAGGTCCCATGAAAGAGTGAGTGGTATGTGCTTTTAATTGCTGGGGCATCTCTCCAGCCCCACTTAGTTCAATCTTTTCTTTTTCTTTCTTGTTTGTTTGTTTGTTTGTTAGAGGCAAGGTTTCTGTGTAACAGCCCTGACTGTCCTGGAGCTCACTTTATAGTCCAGACTGGCCTCAAACCCACAGAGGTCTGCCTGCCTCTCTCTCTCCCCCAAATACTGGAATTACAGGAATGAGCCACCATGCTCATCCTTTTTCCCCACTAAACTATTTATTCACTTTACATCCTGATCTCAGACCTCCTCCTCCTCCCCGCCCCCCCCTAAACAGTTCCTCTCTCCATCCTCTATTCCCTTATCCTCTAAAGGGAGAGGCCCCCACTGGATTCTAACCCTGGCACATCAAGTCCAGGCAATCCTTTCCCACTGGGGCCAGATAAGCAGCCTGGGAAGACTGCTTCAAGGAGAAGAGGATCCACGGGTAGGCAACAGAGTCAGGGATAGTCCCTGCTCCAGTTGTTGGGAACTGACATGAAGACCAAGCTGCACATCTGCTACATATGTGTGGGGTTGGGGAGGTAAGTTCAATCCATGTATGTTCTTTGGTTGATGATTCAGTCTCTGGGAGCACCCAAGAGTCCAGACTAGTTCACTCTATTGGTCTTCCTGTGGAACTCCTATCCCCTCCAGGTCCTTAGGTTCTTACACACAGCTACACACACACACACACACACACACACACTTGAATATTAAAAATTAGGCACACTTCTTTTGTCTTTTTGGTCTCGACAGGGTTTCTCTGTGTAGTCCTGGCTGTCCTGGAACTCACTCTGTAGACCAGGCTGGCCTCGAACTCAGAAATCCGCCTGCCTCTGCCTCCCAAGCGCTTGGGATTACAGGCAGGCGCCACCACTGCCTGGCCGACACTTTTTTTAAAAATCAAATACCAACATACTTATTCAGAGCACTTGAAAAGCCTTTGGGTGAAGGAGTTACAGAGACAAAAATTGGAGCTGTGACGAAAGGATGGACCATCTAGTGATTGCCATATGCAGGGATCCATCCCATAATCAGCTTCCAAACGCTGACACCATTGCATACACTAGCAAGATTTTGCTGAAGGGACCCAGATATAGCTGTCTCTTGTGAGACTATGCTGGGGCCTAGCAAACACAGAAGTGGATGCTCACAGTCAGCTATTGGATGGGTCACACGGCCCCCAATGGAGGAGCTAGAGAAATTACCCAAGGAGCTAAAGGGATCTGCAACCCTATAGGTGGTACAACAATATGAACTAACCAGTACCCCGAAGCTCTTGTCTCTAGCTGCATATGTATCAAAAGATGGCCTAGTTGGCCATCACTGCAAAGAGAGGCCCATTGGACTTGCAAACTTTATATGCCCCAGTACAGGGGAACGCCAGGGCCAAAAAGGGGGAGTGGGTGGGTAGAGGATTGGGGGGGTGGGTATGGGGGACCTTTGGGATAGCATTGAAAATGTAAACGAGGAAAATACCTAATAAAAAAATTAAAAAAAAAAAGAAAAGCCTTTGGGCATCAGGGAAGTTCTAAGATTTCCCTAGTGGGACTCCTAAATAGACATCTCTTTCTTCAGTGCTAAAATCAGTCAGTCTGCCTCTTCTTGATAGCTGTGCTAGCCTCTAGCCAAATGCCCTAAAAACAAGAAAGAAGAGTCCAGCCTGAGCATGAGCAGGGTTCTAACAGCCGCAGGTGACACGCAGCCCTCAAGCTCATAGCGGGTCTCAGCTCAGCTTTCAGAGTCCATAGCCATGCACACCCCTAGCATGCACCTTTAAACTCAGTCCCCTTCCCAGGCTGCAGCTCCCTGAGTCAATTCCGATTTCCACAATGCTCTTTGTGCCTCGAGATTAGCCTTGGCATTTTTACAAAGCGGCGTTTTTAGAAAATGTCATTTCACATTTCTCTGTGGCTGGAAGAAAAGGGCTTATTTGGGAAACCGCTGAGCAACCCACCAGGGTGGAGGCTGGACTTGCGCTCTCAGTTGTGATAAGACATCCTGAAGTACTGGCTCTCCTGCGCTCACAGAGGGCAGACAAACAAGAGGGACTGGACAAAGACAATCAGCAGGATTTACGGGGCCAGGCAGAAGAGGGCGGAGATCTGCCCTTGGAGCCATCGGCAGCAGTACCCGTGTGACTGGTGAAGAGCTTCCATGTTGGGGTCTGGCTTTAGGGTTTCCGTCTCTTCCTTAACAGTATTTTATCATAGACCAGGTTTCTCAATCTGGCACTGTTTTTGTTTGGATTTTATTGCTGTTGTTTGTTCAATAGTTTGATAGTTTTCTACATGTATATAACACGTATAGTCATTTACACACACATCTCATCCCCACCCCCAATGGCTGACCTCAAACAGACAGAGATCCACCTACCTTTGCCCCCCAAGTGCTGGGATTAAAGGCATTCGTCACCATCATCTGGCTGCCCATGCTTTATGTGTGGTCCACTGAGTTATTTAGAGTTGTGATTTACTTATTGACTGACTGGCTGATTGATTAATTGATTGGTTGATTGACTGACTGACTGACTTAAAGTTGGGGGGGGGGTGTATGCACACAAAAAAGACCAGACATGTCAGATCCCCTGGAACTGGAATTACAGGTAGTTATAAACTGTCTGATGTGGGTGTTGGGAATCAAACTCCAGTCCCCTGAAAGCAATACACTGTCCTCACCACTGAACTGTTTTTCCAGCCCCTGGGTTTTGTTTTTGAGGCAGAGTTTCATGTACCCCAGACTAGCCTTGAACTCATATGTAGCCAAGAATGGCCTTGCCACTCAAACTCACCTGCTTCCACCTCTGGAAGTGCTAGGATTATGGGCATACTCTACCATGCCTGGTTTATGTGTGCTGGGCATTGAACCTAGGGTTTCCTGCATACTAGACAAATGCTCTACCAACTGAGCTGCCTCCTAACCCCAAACATGACTGATGGCATGTTCGATGGGACTCTCGTCCTCGGCTTGTGCCATCCATGTGATTTAGGATATTAACATCCCATCCTCTTTACAGGAAATGCCAGCAGGACCCCAGCCAGTGGGGCAATTCAAAGTGTCCCCAGGAGCCAGGTGTGTTTGTATCCTCAGCACTTGAAAGGTGGAGACATGAGGGTCAAGGTTCAAGGCTAGTCTCAGTTGTAGTCTCAGCATATACTGAGGGTTATATGAAATTTTGTCTCAAGCAAACAAACCAAAGTATCTAATTAAGCAACCATTTGAATATAAAAGCATATGTTTTCTCCTAGAATTTTTTTAAATTTTATTTTATGTGTTTTGCCTATATTTGTGCATCATGTACATGCAATACCCACAGAGCCCATAAGAGGTCATGAAATCTCTTGGAACTGAAGCTATGGTGGTTGTAAGCTAGCATGTTGGTTCTGGGAACTAGACCTAGGTCCTCTGCAAGGGCAGGTAGTGCTCTTAACCACTAAACCATCTATCTCTCCAGCCCCATCTAGAATGGTCTCAATTGCTGTAACAAAACATTAAGCAAAACCAGCTTAGGAGACTGAGCTTCATTTAGCTTTCAGATTACAGTCCATCATCAGAGAAACCAGCACAGGAACTCAAGGCATGAGCATGAAGGCAAGATCTGAACCAGAGGCCATGGAGGAGTGCTGCTTACAGGCTTGCTCCCCATGACTTGCTCAGCCTGCTTTCACATGCAGCCTAGGACACCAGCCCAGGGGCGGTACTGCCCACAGTAGGCTGGGGTCTCCCACACCAAACATCAATTAAGAAAATGCCTCCAAAGACAAGCCCACAGGCCAATCTGGCGGAAGCATTTTCTGGAATGAGGTTTCTCTTTTCCTAGATAGCTCAAGCTTGTGTCAAGTTGACAGACATCTAACCAGGACTTATACCGATTAGACGTGCCACTCTTCCTTGAGTAGCCCACACATACTTGGGTATACTTTCTAGGACTCTTTGAGTAAATTGGTTCTCAGCTGTGTCTGTCTGTCCTTCTAAGAGCCCCCTTCTCTTCTAACTCTCACATCTAACTCTATATTAAACAATCCTTAATAAATTCAGCTTCATGCCGGGCGTGATAGCACACGCCTTTAATCCCAGCACTCAGCACTCGGGAGGCAGAGGCAGGTGGATTTCTGAGTTTGAGGCCAGCCTGGTCTACAAAGTGAGTTCCAGGACAGCCAGGGCTATACAGAGAAACCCTGTCTCAAAAAACCGAAAAAAGAAAGAAAGAAAGAAAGAAAGAAAGAAAGAAAGAAAGAAAGAAAGAAAGAAAGAAAGAAAGAAAGAAAGAAAGAAAGAAAGAAAGAAAGAAAGAAGAGAAAAGAAAAGAGAAAAGAAAAGAAAAGAAAAGAAAAGAAAAGAAAGAAAAAGAAAAATCAGCTTCATAAACTGGCCAGCCCTGAAATTCTTTTCTGTGTTGAAACAAAAATCCTGGTTTGGGGGCTGGAGAGATGGCTCAGCGGTTAAAGAGCACTGACTGCTCTTCCAGAGGTCATGAGTTCAATCCCCAGCAACCACATGGTGGTTCACAACTATCTGTAATGGGATCTGATGCCCTCTTCTGGTCTGTCTGAAGACAGTGACTCTGTGTTTGATTCAACACAGAAAAGAATTTCAGGGCTGGCCAGTTTATGAAGTAGGTGTAAAAGATAGGCTTTAGTGTGTGGTGTGTGTGTGTGTGTGTGTGTGTGTGTGTGTGTGTGTGTGTGTGTATGCAAGTACACATATTGTCATGGTTTGAATATGCTTGGCCCAGGGAGTGGCACTATTTGGAGGTGTGGCCTTATTGGAATAGTTGTGTGATTTTCGTGTGGACTTTAAGACCCTCATCCTAGCTGCCTGGAAGTCAGTCTTCCACTAGCAGCCTTCAGATGAGGATGTAGAACTCTCAGCTCCTCCTGCACCATGCCTGCCTGGATGCGGCCACGCTTCTGCCTTGATGATAATAACTGAACCTCTGAACCTGTAAGCCAGCCCCAATTAAATGTTGTCCTTACAAGAGTTGCCTTGGTCGCGGTGTCTGTTCACAGCAGTAAAACCCCAACTAAGACAGTGTGCTTTAGCGCAACTCCTTAAAACTGCTTGCCAGCTCAGGAGATAGCAAGCGTTAGGACCTGATTTCAATACCCAGAGTCCACTTTTAAAAAGCCATGCACCGGGCTGGTGAGATGGCTCAGTGGGTAAGAGCACCCGACTGCTCTTCCGAAGGTCTGGAGTTCAAATCCCAGCAACCACATGGTGGCTCACAACCATCTGTAACAAGATCTGACGCCCTCTTCTGGAGTGTTGGAAGACAGCTACAGTGTAGTTACATATAATAAGTAAATAAATCTTAAAAAAAAATGCACCGTGCTCTGTGATGGTAACCACAGCCCTACTTGGAGAGTGCCAGGCTGGTAAAAGACTCTGTCTCAGAAGGCAGGATGAATGGTGTGCTGGTAGGTTTCTGTCAACCTGATACAGTCTGGAGTCACCTAGAAGAAGGGAATTGTCATCTGAGGAACTGTCTCCGTCAGATTGACCTGAGGTGTGTCTGTGGAACATTTTCTTGATTGGTGATTGGTGGGGGTAGGGCCCAGCCCACTCTGGATGGTGCTACATCTGGGCAGGTGGTCCTGGCTTGTATAAGCAAGCAGGCTGAGCAAGCCATGGGGAGCAAACCAGCAAGCAGTGTCCTCGGAAATCTCTGCTTCAGTCCCTGCCTTGGCTTTCCCTGATGACAGACTCTATCTAATCTGTCAGCCAAAGAAATCCTTTCTTCCCCAAATTGGTTTTAGTCAGGATTTTACCACAGCAAGAGAAACGAAACTAGGACAGATGCCATCTATGAAGTGATAGCCAAGGTCATCCTTAGGCTTAAACACACACACGAATGCATACATGAGCACAAGCCTGCACACGTGAGCACACACAGCCACTCTTCCCTCAGCAACCAGGGAATGACCACAATGGGGTTAGCAGCTCTCTGTGCCAGCACAAACAACACTAAAGTTCAATAACTCAAAAGAAAGCAGAGCCCACTTAGTCCAGCAACCCTTCCTGCTGCCCCAAAACTACCTCCCCCTCCTGATTATTGTTTGTTTGAAGGTTTTAGGTTGCTTGTTTGTTTGTTTGTTTGTTTGTTTGTTTGTTTGTTTTTTGAGATAGAGTTTCACTAGGTAGCCAAAGTTGGCCTCCAACAGGCAGTCCTCCTGCCTCAACCTACATGGCCTGTGTCAACCACACCCAGTTTTCAGTGCCAAAGTTGGCACCCTGGGCTTCCTTCGTGCCGAGGGAGCACTCTTGCAGCTGAGCTGCAGCCCTGTCCTTTTCTGAGCCTGCTTCTTCAGCTCTGAGGATCAGCTGGCATCCTTCCGTTGATACCTTCCTGTCTACTCAGCCAGGGTTGGGTTCTCTGGCCTGTGCTCAGTGGCCCTGCGATGGATTGTGAAAAGTGGAAATCACAGATGAGTTCGTCCCTGTCCTCACAGTTCCTGCCCTGCAACCACACATTATCTATGGCTGCCCAGATTTCCTGCCAAACCCCCAGCTTGGAGGCTTCTGCATCCTGGAGGGCTATAGAAAAGGTGTCTGTGAAGATCACCTCGCCTTGGGGTGACGCCCCGGTGGGCAGCTTAAGTGTCCTTCTGGTTTCCACCCTGTAGTGGCCCTTCCTTCTATCCATTCGTCACACCAGCCAGCCCAATCTTCTGGCCCAGCTTCTCTCCTGGGATGGGTGCCTCACTCCCGTGAGTGGCTGGGGTCCTCCTCCCGTGCACACCCCCAGGATCCATCTCCTGAATGATGACTTCTTCCCACAGCTGACACCTGAGTGGCGAGGGTGACAAACTGCCATCCTAGAAATAGACAATGACACAGCAGATGGTAGATTGAGATTAATCTCTCAAGCCTGGCCCGGCCCCTCGCCAAGGAACAGGCTGGGCGCAGACCTCCCAGGGGGCCTTTCTCAGGCTCTGGCCTCAAGAGAGCTAGCTGCTCAATGCGATTGGCCACAAGCTCTCCTAAGCACTTCTGTTGTTAAAGATAGGCTTCTGCTCTCCTAATTCTGCTTACAAGGCAAATCCTGCGTACACACTGAGACAACAGCAATAAACGAACGGAAGGCAGGTGGAAAAACTTATAAATACAGTTTGCGCAATAGTTTAGACCTTTCTAGGTCCTCTCCTAAATGGACCTAGCAAATCTCCTTAGACAAATCTGTCTGGTAGAAATACCTCCGGCACCATGTTTGATAGCCCATGGAGAATATCTTTTCATTCACCAAATACCACTTTTATGGATTTGTCTCCTATGTTTCCCAGGCTGCTTTCAAGCTCCTAGGCTCAAGGCATCCTCCCACTTCAGACTCCTGAGTCTTGGTACTATAGAATAAAATACACTTTGGAAACTAGAAAGATGATGGAATGGTTAAATGAGCTTGCTGTGAAAGAATGACCACCAAAGTTGGAGTCTCCAGAATACACACACACACACACACACACACACACACACACACATATATAAAGGTAGACGAGGTTGTTAATGTACCTGTAATCCCAGCACCAATTTTTTAGGCAGACATGGCCACATGCGTACCTGTAAGCACAGTGCTGTGGGTGGCAGAGTCAGGTGACCGGCTGGGACTTCCTGGCTTCCAGCCTAGCCCTAGGTTCTGTGAGGGACCCTGCCTAAAGGCAATAGGTAAACCATGACATCAGGTGTACTCTGACCTCCAGATGTACTTTTTCCGCAATGGCTCATGCAACGTGGGTATATAACACACATGCATATATACCACATGAGGACACATGCAAAAATACACATTTAATGGCTGCAAGGTACTTTATGGTAGAGAGGTCATGATCTTCTCACTCGTTTCCCAGATGTTTCCAGGATTGTTTTCTCTCCTATTAGAGTTTTTATTGCATTTTATTTTTATATCTTGGGTCAAGGGCGTGTGCCACAGTACATTTGCAGAGGTCAGAAGACAGCAGGCAGGAACCAATTCCCTTCTACCACATAGGTCCCAGAGATCAAAACCAGGTCATCGGGATTGGCAGCAATTGTCCTGAACGGCTGAGCCATCTCTCCAGCTCGGGCTAGTCGCCTACTTATCGTCATCAACCTGACAGGCCATAGAGAAGAATGTCGCCGATAGATTTTTTTATTTCTCTGGTCACCGGTTGAGCTGCATTCTCTATTGTATAATCGGGGGCCAAAACCTGTGACATGGCTGTGGTCAGTCTTCCAGAAGTGTCAGAGGCCTTAGTGACAAGGTAGGCTTGAGGAAGGAGTGTGGTAAAGCCAATCCAACTGACTCACCTCAGAGCTCCAGCTCCAGCTCTCAGGAGCTCCTCCCACATCTTGGAGGAAGGCAGCTACAGCCTGTTCTCTCACAAAGCCATCCTACAAGCCTGCTTCTTCCTCTTGCCTCCTGCTGGGTGAAAGGGGGTGCACCAGTAAAAGCCCTTCCTTGCATTTCTCTGAAAAACATTCAAGTCCCCAAAAAGCTGGAAAATAGCACTTTGAGGCCTTTCACGCACACCGCCAGGCTTTCAGCTTTCAGGCTTTGTCTGTTCTCACACAGCACACAGTAGAAAGTTAGATGTGTGAGAGGACACTCCTTCCCCAGCTCCCCCTCATAACAGAGATAAGAGGTGAAGGGGAGTCAGACAACTTGCCTAAGGTCACTGTGACTGCTAATCTTGAGCGCAGGCTCTGCAACTGAAGAATTATCACCATCGGATTGTGTAGGAGCATTTTCTTGGTGGCTAATTAACATAAAAAAATAAAAAATAAAAAACAGATCCAGCCCAGGGGTTTGAGAGCTAGCTCAGAGATTAAGGGCACTGTTTGCTCTTCCAGAGGTCCTCAGTTCAATTCCCAGCAACCACATAGTGGCTCATAACCGTCTATAATGAGATCTGGTGCCCCCTTCTGGCCTACAGGCATGAAAGACCCATCCCACTACGCGTGATACTGTCCCTACGCAGGTGGGCCTGAGAGCAAGCTAGTAAGTAGCTTTCCTTCATGGTTTTTGTGTTGCGTCCTACCCTGCTTGAGTTCCTACTCTGACTTCCTTCAACGATGGTCTGCAACCTATAAGATGAGTTTCTCCTCTTACTTCCCTTTGCCTTTGACCTGTAAGATGAAATAAACTCTTTCCCCCCAGGTTGGCTTCATGATGTTTATCACAGCAATAGAAAACTAACTAAGACAATCACCTAGACTCTGGCCTGGACCCCCAAGTCTTCTGACACCCTGTTTGGTGTTTTTCCAGATACCTATTCTTCATCACTCTGAACATCTGGAGAGGGTGTGTGTGCTGTGGCCTCAGCTGGAACTATCCTGTGCCAGAGAGGAACACTGCATCAGAAGGTATGCCCGTAGCGCCATGAGGCTTGCTGCTGCTCTCGGGTGCCAAGGAGCGTGGGCTCTAATTTCTTATAGTGCTAACCTTTGTCTTCTACTGCCACTTTCATTAAATATCCACCATCACACAGGGGAAAATTCCCAATTATCCTCCCTGTCTCGGCTGGCAGACACTCCGTCTGATTAAATAATAAGCTGATTTCATGGAGAGAAGGATGTATGCACGGTGTCGGGTCAAGGGCTCATCCTGGCACCACACAGCCAAAGCTCATATACCTCTCAAATTGAAATTGTCCCCATTAAATGTCCACTCCCTGGCCCCTGGCAACCCCCACATCTTCCTTCCTTTTCTGTGAATTTCATCACTCTGGTCCTCCTTAGATGTGGAGCCAACTGTATAGTAGTTGGCTTAGTTCCGGTTACTATTGCAGTGATGAAACACCATGACCAAAGCTACTTGGGGAGGAATGGATTATACTGCCGCATCACTGTTTATCATTGAAGGAAGTCAGGACAGGAACTCAAGCAAGGCAGGAACCTAGAAGCAGGAGCTGATGCAGAGGCCATGAAGGAGTGCTGCTTACCGGCTTGCTTCTCATGGCTTCCCCAGCCTGCTTTCATACAGAACCCAGGACCCCCAGCACAGGGGTAGCCACAATGGCTTGGGTCCTTCCCCATTAGTCATTAATTTAAAAAATGCCTACAGCCTGATCTTATGGAAGTATTTCCTCAACTGAGGTTCACTCCTTTCAGATGGCTCTACCTTGTATCAAACTGAAATAAAACTAGCCAACACAGAATTTATCATTTTGTGTCTAATTTATTTCTTGTTTGTTTGTTTGGGTGTTTTGAGACAGGGTAGCTCTGGCTGCCCTGGAACTCACTATGTTCCAGGCTGGCCTTGATCTCAGAGATATGCCCACCTGTGTGATATATCCTCCTGAATTCTGGGATTAAAGCCATATACCACAATGCCCTAGATATATGGGTTGTTTGTTTGTTTGTTTGTTGAGACAGGTTTTCTCTGCATTGTCCTAACTATCCTGGAACTCACTTTGTAGACAAGACTGGACTCTAACTCAGAGATCTGCCTGCCTCTGCCTCTTGAATGCTGGGAGTAAAGGTCTTTATCACTATACCCAGATAAACATTTTTTTTTTAACATAGAACTTTTGGTTTTTTGTTTTGTTTTGTTGCTTTTTTTCAAGACAGGGATTCTCTGTGTAGCCTTGGCTGTCCTGGAACTCACTTTGTAGACCAGGCTGGCTTCGAACTCAGAAATCTGCCTGCCTCTGCCTCCCAAGTGCTGGGATTAAAGGCGTGCGCCACCACTGCCTGGCTTGACATAGAACTTTAGTAGTAAAAGGAATCTTGTTGTTTTGTTGTGGTGGTGGTGGTTGCCTTTTTTAAAGATGTGTGTGAGTTTTTGCCTACATGTATGCAAGTGCATGCAGCATGTGCAATGCATTTCAGGATCAGAAGAAGGCATCAGGTGCACTGGAACTGGAATTACGTATGGTTGTGCGCCACCATGTTCGTACTGGGAACTGAACCCAGGTCCTCTGCAAGAGTAGCCAATGCTCTCAGCTGCTGAGCCAACTCCCCATCCTCTGGACTTTGTTTGTTTGTCTGTTGTTTGGCTTTGTTTTGTTTTTGTTTTTGTTGCTTGCTTTCATTGGATTGTTTGTCTTTGACTTTTATTGTGGCCAAGTAACATGTATCTACTTCCCAAAGGTCCAATAACTGAAGCTTGTTACTCTTATAATCAGGAAAACAAAACTGCTTTTATTTTATTTTTAGAAAAAAAAATAGAGAGTCACCTTGGAGTTGTCTAAGAGAAAGTAACCACGTGACTTCAGGCAGGCTTTAGCTTTTTTTTTTTTTTCCCTCCAATCCAGATGACAGTAATCCCCATTCATTTGCCTGAGGCAAGCCTGCTGACATCAAAAAATTGAGGCAGTCTCCGGGGCTCAGGATGGCCTCCCCCACCGGCCCTGAGTTAGTATGGTTAAGTGATATGTATGACACAGGGCCTGGATAAGCACCCTGTCTGCCACGGCACTCTATCATGGAAGGACTCTGCCCACAGAGGTGACCACTCGGGCTTCCAGCCCCCAAGTGCCAGGACACTCCCTACAGATCTGTTGTGTCATCTCTAGGATGGAGGCAGAGACAAGGCACTTATGCTTAGCTCAGCCACATCCACCCTCCTCCCAGCCCCGAAGCCTACATCTTCAAGTGTCAAGGTCATAGGACAACAGAGTCAAGCACCTCCTCTCTGGTACTGAGGGCTGAGACTCTGGAGGACACCAAGACCATGGCTGGAAAGGGAAGACACAAGAAGAGGCCTGGCCTAACCAGCATCCCTGATGAGACATTGATTCTCTCAGGCCTGGTGTAGGCTGTACCTGTTCCACGCACCTCCAAAGCTGGGCATACAGTCTTGCTCTCAATCCCTGTGAGCCTCTTTCACTATGGCTCCAGGACAAGGCTAGGAGCCATTGATGAAGAAGCCTTCTGTGATGATGACATCTCAAGCTGCTGATCACATGTCCACACGGTGCATGCACATTGTTATGAAGATATTTGCATAGTGTTATACAAAGAGGCAGAGACAAATGGATCTCTGTGAGTTCAAGGCCAGCCTGGTTTACATAGCAAGTTACATAGCAAGTTCCAGGCTAGTCAGAGTTACACGGTGAATCTTGTCTTAAAAGAAAAGAGATAAAAAGAAAAGAAAGGAAAAGAAAATATATGAATAGAAACTTTTTTTTTTAAGCCACAATTTTTTACTTGAGAATAGCTTTCCGGGTCTCACACTTATACTCTCTTGATTTCAGAAGAATCTTAGGCCTAGAGACTGTCAGCAATTTAGGTAATATCACTGTGCCTGATAGTTTTATGTCAACTTGACACAAGCTAAAATCATCTGAGAGGAGGTATCCTCGATTCAGAAAATGCCTCTATAAGAACAGGCTGTAGGTATGCCTATAGGGCATTTTCTTAATTCATGATTGATGTGGGTGGTACCATTCCTGGGCTACTGGTCCTGGGTTCTATAAGAAAGCAGGCTGAGCAAGCCATGAGGATCAAGCCAGTTAGCAGCACCCTTCTATGACCTCTGTATCAGTTCCTGCCTCTAGGTTCCTTCTCTGACTTCCTTAGATGATGAAGTTTAAGCCAAATAAACCCTTTCCTCCCCACTTTGCTTTTGGTCATGGTGTTTCATTACGGCAATAGTAACATAAGTAAGACACTCACCCAGCTGCAAGGTGCAGAGCCAGAGAGCCAAGGCTTCCCCACAAGCAGCTGTCAAGCTTCTGTGTACAGAAAAGCCCCAGATGGAGCTCATACAATAAATAGAGTTCATAGACTACTTCCCTGGTGCTCACTCAAGAGGTCTGGGGACCTAGAGATCAACATGAGGCTCCTGGGTGGCTCTCAGATGCTGCTGCCCACCTCCCAGGCTGACGGGAAGGACACCATGACAGAGGGAAGTCCTAAGGAGCACAGCATCTGTGACAAAAGTGTCATTACAAGATGCTTCCTGGTCTCCTCCTGACATTCCTCCACCTCTCTCTACCCTGGCCCACTACCTGGGTGATTTCCAGAGTCTATCTGGCTTCCAGGTCCAGAGTACTTTCCGATTAAAGAGATATTAGCTCTGTGCCCTGGCCACCCACTGTCCCTCACTACCTAAGAGCCTGGAATCGCATGGTGAACCACCAGAGTAGGTACAGAACCTGGGACTGGGAGGAGGAAACAGCCTGATGTCACCCAGGAACTGAGGACTGAAGGGGAAAAGATGCTGTTCCTTCTCATACCCTTCAGAAGAATGGGACCTGGGGTGATAGATACATCCCAGAGTGCAAGGTTACCTAAGCTATTCACTAACTATTCAGTCCTATGCCAGCGCTCTGTCTGGAACTGTTTTTGTTTCTTGGGGAAGTTGTCGGGGAGGGAGGGTGTCCACCAAGCACAGAAGCTAAGTAAAAGTGACAGATGTGACCAAGTGTTCCATAACTATAGACAGCAGGGTTGGGCTGCCACAGAGCTGGGCATGAAAGTGAATGCTGGTGACCCTAGAACTTGGGAGGCTCGGGAAGGAGAATAATGAGTTCCAGGCCAACCTAGGCTGCACAGCAAAACCCTATCACAGAAGCAAACAAAATAACCATGGGCTGACAAGATGCCTTAGTGGATAAAGGCACTTGCCACCAAGCTTGATAACCTGAGTTCTATGCCCATAGCCCACATAATGGAAGGAGAGAACAGCTTCTGAAAAGACTATGGCATTTATATGGACACCTATGCATCAAGGTATACATTAAAACACACATATAGGGCTGGAGATGGCTCAGCGGTTAAGAGCACTCACTGCTCTTCCAGAGGTCCAGAGTTCAATTCCCAGCAACCACATGGTGGCTCACAACCATCTGTAATGGGATCTAATGCCCTCTTCTGGTGTGTCTGAAGACGGCAACAAAATGCTCATATAAATAAATTAAATCTTTAAACACACACACACACATATAGGATGCCCAATTGGGCCTGCATTTCAAATTAAAAAGACAAATAACATTTCATGGAAATACTAAATATGTATTAAATAAGTACTGCATGTTTGATCTTCACAGCTTTAGGAATAGCATACTTATATTAAAACGGGACATCTCATTTATCTGAAATTCAACACTAATTGGGCACCCTAGGATTTTTTCTCGACTGGTTGGCTGGCTTCTTTTGCTTTTCTGCTAACTGGCCACTGGAGGTACTGGCTTTCCTAGCCCTCCCTCCTGCAGGGTAATTTCTTGGCAGGCCTCAGCCTAGCCTTCCCCTTCCCTCTCCTTTCTAGGGTACTAGCTTTGAGGCTGAATACCCCCCATCCCTGTGTTGGGGGCTCACCTGGCAGACAACACATTTTTGCTACTGGCTGAGGCAGTCAAGGTCACAGGGAGATAGCTCTGCTCTGGCTGATGGAGGAGAGTGCAAAGGTGCAGACAGCAAGCAGGAGGGAGCTGTCCTCTACTCAGGCCTGGCTGCTCCCTCCCCAGGAAGAGGCAGGGATTGTGCTTAGAGAGCCTGGAGCTTGTATCCCAGAGCAGCCTGATTTTCATGGGCAGCAAGTGGGTGGTCCACATAGCTACGGAGTTGGAAGCCAGAAGATCCATCCAGCCTGGCTCCACCCAGCCTTGCTTAGCAGTGAGTGTGGCTTCTCTGCACACATGCCTTCAATGCAGGGGGGCGGTGGGGAGGGGCAGTCTTAAAATCACTTAAAGTCCCGAAGCCCCTGCTGTTTCCTCCCAGCCTCCCAGGAAGCCCACCTATTGGGTACTGTACCATCTTCATTGTGAGTGAGTTACAGAAAGGCCATGCAAGACTGGGGATGTCACACAGTGGTAGAGCATGTGGCAAACACACAAACAAGCAAGCATACTTCAGTGGCCAAGCTGGGCCTTCAAGATTTTTGACCTTGACCTTCATGAAAGACAGACTGAGGGCGGGGGGGGGGGGGTTGATGTAGGGAATCGTTGTAATGGATACCAAGAAGGAATAAACCTTAGTGTTCTACAGCACCTGCCTATATTCAATTATTTAACTAATCATTCATTCACTTAATTAATATACCAGTGGCTGTGGTTTATATTATTTACTTATCAATTGTGTGTTTATGTGTGGTGCATATGTATAGCCAGACGCACATAGACATCTGTGAGTGTGCATGTGGACGGAGGTCAGAGGTCACCTGTCTTCCTCAGTTGCTCTCTGCCTAATCTTTCAAGTAACCTTTAAATTTTCTTTTGTTCTTATTTTTAGTTATGTGTATAGGGGCCTGCTGTGGGGATGCTATGTGCACCACAGGAATGTAGTAGACAGGGAGGCAAGAAGAGGTCTTTGGAGCCCCTGGAGGAGGAGTTGAGTCCTGGGGGCTGGGAACTGAACTCTGACCTTCTGCAAGACCAGTAAGTTCTCTTAACCACTGAGCCAGCTCTCTAGTCCCCTGCACCATCTCTTTTGAGAAAGGGTCTCTCACTGAGCCTGGAGGTCCCTAAAACAGCTAGATTGGGTGGCCAGTGAGCTCCTGGGATTCATTTGACTCCACCCAGACCACACTAGCACCGAGATTGCAGACACACACCATCATGCCTGGTTTTTACGAGGATGCTTGGGGCTTGGTCCTCATGCTTGTGTGGCAAGCAGACTCTTTATAAACTGAGCCATCTCTAGTCCCCATATCAACATACATATAATTTATTAAGGCCAGGAAGAGCCTCAGAGAGGCCAGAACAAGGAAATAATCAATGGTTAATAGGATACAAAGTGTAAATTCCTCTTATTTAATGTGTAGCTACACATCATATATATATATAATTATCAGGTTATGTGCCCCGTTAATGTGCACAATTACCATGTACCAATTAAAGCTTGAAGAACTGTCAAGTGTGATGCAGGAGGGGGTGGGGATTAATGCCCCCAGAGCATCCAGTGCATCCTGGGCTTCATCTTGCCTTTCATCAGAGAGATTGCTTTTAACCCTCCCAGCAGGTGGTAGGACAAGGTCCACATTTTTAATTCAGAAGCGGGGAAACTGAGGTTTGGAGATGTCAGAGGCTTATCCAGAATTATAAGCCTGAGTCCAGATCAGAACTGGAGTCTTACATTCAGTTCTCCGCCAGAGCCAGTCCCTTCACCCTCCCTGCTTCTGGTTCACTTTGGGGACATTCTCCTGGCTACACTTTGTAAGCAACTGGATCAAGACTGGAGCTGCCTTTGGCTCTGTGCCCCAGGAAGTACCTTCCAGCTGTCACCTTCCTTTCCCAGCTGGATGAAACCAGTCTTCCTCTCAGCCTTGCCCTATTATCAAGACCCTTTCACTGTCTCTATTCACTGTCTCGCCATCCTCCCTAGTCTCCTATGTCCACCTGCTGTCCATTTTCTCCCATGGATGATGGTCGCTGGGAGAGTAATAACTCCCCTTGCTCTGGGGTTAGACCTCCATGACTGTGTTTTGATCTTGAAAACACATAAAAAAGGAAAACTTCAAAAACCTTAAATGCCCAGGACTTTAAAGCAAAATGCAAACCCAGGACTTCCAACTCTGACCTAAGGCTCTGTGGAGGCGTTAGAGGTCAACCCAAGTACTCAAGAGACAAGGAGCCAAGGTACAGAAGCATTAAGGGCCCAGTTACCTAAAACAGCACTGAAAACAGAACCCAAGCTCCTGCCCTCAACTGGAAAACTGGATACACAGTCAGGTAAGTGAGAAGCAGTCCACTAAGACAGGGGCAATAAAGACAAGGTGACCTGCTCTCCAGTGAGGGCTTTCATAAGACATTTCTGTCACTCAGAATCTCCTGGCAGATCTGGGGAGGCAGGCAGGAGAGCAAGGGCATCTTCAAACCTGGGAGGTTCTGCACCTTGCAAACCAAATCTTTTAGGAACTGTTACATAGTAGAGCCATTAGGGAAAGAGCCCACTCCGGAATGACAGCAGGGCTCAGGGTGTGCGCCTGTGACCCCGCAGAACTAACAGGTGGACACAGGAATTCCATACACAGAGGAACAGTGTTGCTCAGCTCTCGATGGCAGGAATAACGAAAAGTTATTAGCTATGCCACCTTTTATAATGTGTGCTATACTGGACTGCAACCAATTTCACCAAAGCTTTAAGGGCTTTTTCTGAGAGGTCAATTTAGGCCAGTGCTCACAGTCTCACGAGTAGACATGTGGGCTCCACGGAAGGTAAGGACTTCACCTGCCTTCAGTCCTAGCACGCACCCCATGAGTGTTAGCGTTCTCAGTTTTGCCTTTACTTCCTTGGTACTGCGTTCCCAGTGCCCTTGTGTTCCCATCAGCCAATTGGGTATGTGTATGGGTCATCAGGAGGGGCAACAGGAAAACAGGGGAGGTGCCCACCCGGAAGGTTTCAATCCCACATTTCCACACTAGGCTGGCTGCCTTTGTCCTCACCGGCAATTTTTCTCACCAAGGGTGGACCAAAAAGTCAAAGAGAGATGGGAACAGAGGGACCCGGTTGGAATCTGTGGCAGCTAGATCCCGTTCAGAACTGGCCAGCTCCTCTCACCTCTGGGGTCTGGAAATGGTATAGTGTCCCACACAACGAGGGGTTTCCTACTAGGAGGGACCAGTACATTGCTCACACCCACCTGTCCTGGGACCTAAAAGCTCCCAGAGAGGATGTGGACCATGATGATGGAGAAAAGGTGGGTAATAAGTGAAGAAAGAGAAACTTGAGAGAGTTCCGGGTGTGTTCTTTTAACACTCGTTGCCAACACATCTCAGACTTTCAGACAGCTGGTCTTATGGAGTTACACCACAGGGGTCCTCGTTCAGGGGACTTTCTGGTGAGCCCCAAAACGAGGCCTCACACATCCTGACCGTGCTGGATTCCTCCAGCGTTCCCTACCAGACCCAGCCTTGGCTTCCAGCCACCCTCTGGCTCACCTTTGGGCAATTTGGATGTGTTCTCCTGAATCCAGGAGAAGAGGTGAGCGAAGTCACAGTCACACAGCCAGGGGTTCCCGTCCAGGCGCACAGTGCGCAGTGCCGGCAGCGCATCCAAAGCCGCCACGTTGAGGCTGCGCAGGTTGTTGTCGTTGAGTTCCAGCACCTGCAAGGACTCCAGGCTCTCGAAGGCAGCCTCATGTACACCGGCCAGATGGTTGTTGGCCAGGCTCAGCTTGACCAGCCTCCCCGCCGAGCGGAAGGCGCCGGCCCCCAGCTGGGTGAGGTTGTTGTAGCTCAGGTCCAGAAAGGCCAGCTTGCCCGAGCCGCTGAACGTGCCCTCCTCCAGCGAGCGCAGCGAGTTGTTCCTGAAATCCAGATACACCAGATCTCCATGGAAGATGAAGAAGTCCTCGGGGATCTGCTGGATGCGGTTGCCGGCCACTAGCAGCTTGCGCACGTCCAGGGGGAAGGGATCGGGCACGCTGGGCAGCCCGCGATCGCGACAGTCCACGGTATGGGGGTCGGTGCAAGCACAGCCCGCGGGGCACGCGCGTCCCGGCCCGAGCAGCACCAAGAGGCTACCGAGCCCCAGCGCCGCAGCAGCGCCCGTGGGGTGGCGGGGGGCAACGCAGAGACTCATGGCCCGGGGGACTCCGGAGGACTCAGCTCGCAGCAAGGAGGACGCAGCGGGGCCCTGGCTCCGGGGCGCCGAGAGCCCCAGGGCAGCGGCGCAGGGCGGGGAGGCTGCGCCGGGGCGCGCGGGGGCGATGAGAGTGCGGCGGGGACAGAGCGACCCGGGGTGTCCGGGAGGCGGGGAGGGAGGAGGAAGATGAGAGGTGCTGGGCGCAGAATTTACCCGCACAGGAAACTGACCCTCTGGAACATTCAAAAGCACAGGTGGAGATCGTGGAGGGAGCCCAGAGCGACCCCACTCGGGCGGGGAAGTGGGACCTGTCGCACAGACCTGGCCAGCGGTGCTCAAGACTAAGTTCAGTGACGGATCCCTGGAGCGATTTCCATGGGGCGTGTCTGGGGCATGCGCCCAGAGCGCCACCCTCATCTCTGCCAAAGGGTCCCAGGTCACTCTAACTCGAAGTCCTGAACAAAGCCCGCAGGCTGTCAAGTCCCCGCCTGGGGCTGCGAAGTTGAGCTTTGGCTAGGCTCCAGGATGGTTGGGCTTCCCCTTCGACCCCCTCCTCCCACCTGCTTTTGCCCCACCTCCTGCAGGAGGAGGGTGTGAGCTAGGCGGGTGGCTGCCAAGGTCCCGCTGTGACTGGAAGGATAGCCAGGGCCAGTCAGCGTTTTCCATGCTGGTCCTGAGCTTGGAGATAGAACTGATTATCCTCCCAACACGAATCTTCTGTAGCTCTGAGCAAGGCCAAAGCAAGAGGTACTGGGGCAGTTTGGTGACCTGCAACCAGAGCCTCCAAGCGCCCCCTGAACTCCTGTGGAACCATCTGTGAAAAGGCAAGGGTGGGGACATCTCACCGCTCCCTTTGAGGACTGAAGAAGGCCAGAAGCTGTGTTTAGGAGTTACCAACCCTTCTTTCCCCATCAACCCTTCATTTTGATGGCCCAGGAAAGTGATCTGGTCAGAGAGATGCCAACGCTTAGAGCCCAGCTCCTCAGAGGTGAGGTTGGTCTTAGACAGTGATAGAATTCCTTCCCTGCCATTCCTCAAACCAACCCCGTATTCTACTCCTCTGCCGGGCTTTGAATGTTTGCTTTTTGGAAAAGCCCCTACACTGCTACAGGCAAATCGCCCTGCAGGTGGCTATTTTAATCCTAACACCCTGGAACCGAGAAGCTCAGCCCCTGGCCCAAAATAACCCACGGAACAGCTGTCAGTTACTGGCCCCCATTGACCCTGCCCCATCCCCTGGCACTGCTGGGGATTGGTGGAGCCAGCTATTCCGAAGCCTCAGAGCTAAGTCTGGGTATTTTTTTTCCCAGTTTGGAAGGGAGTTGGATGACCTCTTTTTCCAGTTTGGAAGCCAGTTGGTGCCTCTGAGCCAGGGATCAGGCAGTTGAGCCTTTGGGACAGAGCCAAAGGCCCAAGAACTTGCATGAGTTCCAGGAGGGGCTGGGTGTTGGGCCCCCTCAATCGCTCTTCCCTTGCACACACCCTGGCCACCAAGCTAGACCTACAGCCCCTGTCTTGTGTTCCGATTCTCACCAGGTCAACAGA
The DNA here is from genome assembly GCF_000001635.26 of Mus musculus. Lineage (NCBI taxonomy): Eukaryota > Metazoa > Chordata > Mammalia > Rodentia > Muridae > Mus > Mus musculus. The sequence continues at coordinate 143,348,620 of NC_000070.6, read as the reverse complement.
ATGTCTTGCAATTCCCAGTTTCCGGGGCTCTGCCTTTTGAAGAGGCAGTATAGGGTAAGAAAGGACTAGGGTGGGTGAAAGTACCTTAGCTACATTGATGTTGTTAAGGATGCAAGAAGGCAGCCAGAAAGAGCATGTGCCACCACTCTAAACTCTGCAAAAGCATCCTGAAAAGAATATTCTTGCTCTCTTTCAGCCTCAGGTTCTGTTCTGGGCTGGCAGAGCTGTAGGTTTAAATGTGTTCAGGTGTCTTCCTGTCAAGGGGTCTGGCTAGCTGCAGTCCTACACTGAGAGTCAGAGCCCCAATCCTTTCCCTGAGGTCTGGACCCGGTCCTACCACTGACTACAGAACCATAGGACAGGTTCCTCCATCTTTTTGAAGATATCCCAGACCTTGTCTGTTAAAATTTAGCCTGATGAGAGGTGGGCTTTTATCTAGGAAGAGGACACCCAGAGTAAACAGGGCGTTCACTCACAAGTGACGTTGATCAACAACAACAGTCACTTTCTATCTAGTATATGCACTGTATTTAGCCAATGATAATTCACAAAACAGGGCCATGCCTGATAGCAAAGTCACACAAGGGGCTTCTGAAAACAAAACACCTGAGAAATGCCTCTCCTTGGCTGTCACTCCCTTGTCCTGAAATTAAGAGGAAATGTTTCCTCTGCCCTTGCACAGACAGCGTGAGGGCATGAGGGAAATTATTTGTGTGGAAACGTGACTTGGAAAATGTTGTAGAAGCCATGCATGGCTTCTTCAGAGTGGCCGCAAATCTCCCTGTCAGATGCTCCTTGCTTCTTGCTTTGAGTGTCTCCCAAAGTCCCTTGGATCCTAATCTGACTTGTGTTCTTTTATTAATTAATATCAACAGGGCAAGGCTGAGGCTCAGGAGAGTCAGGAAGCACCCCCATGCTATAGGACTCCAGTTCCTTGGGAAAATAAGCATTGCCATCTCTGATATTTCTTCCTCTGGAGAGAAACACAGAGCCATGACCTGAGCAAGGTCATCCATGAGTCAGGGATAAGAGCTAGAAACAGAAGGCCGGGGTTATGTGTCCCCACCTTGCCACTCACCCACTTTCCCTGGACCCACGTGGGACAAACCTCTTAGAGAGAGGACAAAATGCAGGTAAAGAGGCCTGGAGAAACTTCCAGAGAGTGTCTGTCAGGATCGTTCCTGGGCTTACTCTTGGAGACTAATAAACATTCCAAGATTCCTACTCAAGAGACTCTAAATGGGATATAAACTACTAAAGGTGTTCAGGTGGATGTTTTTTAAAACAAAACAAAACAACAACAACAAAAAAACTAACGTTCAGGTCTCTGATGCTCAGTGGATAAAGGTGGTTTCTATCAAGCCAGATGAACTGAGTTCGATCCCTGGGACCTAAATGGTGGAAGGAAAGAGGACAACCCCTACAAGTTGTCCTCCGATCTACACAGGTACAATGTGGTCCCTGTGTGCTACACATATACCTGTACACATACACACTGCCACACCATATACAGGAATGTAATTCAATATCTAAAAATGTCTTGTTGTTTGCATTAAAATTTTTACCTTGGAGCTAGAGAGATGGCTCAGCGGTTAAGAGCACTCACTGCTCTTCCAAAGGTCCTGAGTTCAATTCCCAGCAACCACATGGTGACTCACAACCATCTGTAATAGGATCCAATGCTCTCTTCTGGTGTATCTGAAGGCAACAACAGTGTACTCACATACATAAAATAAACTTTTTTTTAATTTTTTTTTTACTTCATATGTATACATGGCTCACCTGCAAGTATGTCTGTATACTGTTTGTGTGCCTACTGCCCAAGGAGGTCAGAAGAGGACTCGGATCCCTGGGAACTGAAGTTACAGATGGTTGTGAACCATCACGTGGGGGTTGAAAATCAAATCTAGCTCCTCCAGAAGAGCAGCCAGTGCTCCTAACTGCTGAGCCATGACTCCAGCTCTCCAAATAAATATATTTTTAAAAAATAATAATATAAGGGGGCTGGAGAGATGGCTCAGCGGTTAAGAGCACTCACTGCTCTTCCAGAGGTCCTGAGTTCAATTCCCAGCAACCACATGGTGGCTCACAACCATCTGTAATGGGATCTGATGCCCTCTTCTGGTATATCTAAGAGAGTGACAGTGTACTCACATACATAATAAATAAATACATATTTTTAAAACAAATTAATATAAGGTCTTATTCTGCCCTGCCCTTCCTCCCCTCCACCACCCCTTGATCCTCAAACCTCCCTGTACTTCCCAATCTTCATTCGGACACTGTTCTGTCTTGTCTTTTCCCATCCTTCTCAACTAGCCAGGAGGTGAGGTCCAGGGGGGCCAGGATCCTGAGAGCAAAACCAATCCAACAGACAGGCTTTCCCCTTTTGTTGACAGACTGACATCTAAATTTGCCAAAGTCCCAGGCCTTGACTCGTATGCAAGATGATGCCAGTATGTCGAAGGCTATGTTGGAATCATCAAAAGTGTGGCTGGTGTTTGGTGATGTCATTTGGATTATTGGTGTGAATCACTTTTTGATCACTGCCTGGACGCCAGGGCAGGAGGCATGAGGACATCCCCTTGTCCCCTGGGGATGAGAACAGACTCTATCCCTTTCCTGAAGCAGCTTAATACAAATGTCTGTGTCCCTTATTCTTTTTTTTTTAAGATTATAAGTCTTCAGTCACTTTCTTCTTCTCTCCCCAGCCCCGCTCCCTCCAACTCAAAGATTTGTTTATTTATTATAATAAGACACTGTAGCGTCTTCAGACACCCCAGAAGAGGGCATCAGATCTCATTACAGATGGTTGTGAGCCACCATGTGGTTGCTGAGATCTGAACTCAGGACCTTCAGTGGAGCAGTCAGTGCTCTTAACTGCTGAGCCATCTCTCCAGCCCGATGTCTGTGTCCCTTACTAAAGGATTCAACTCAACTCCTGGTCCTTCTGTACCACCACCACCAGAGATGTGCTGCTCACAAAGGTTCCAGGAGGGAATGGAGGCAGATATTCTACACACACACACACACACACACACACACACACACACACACACACGCGCGCACACACACTTACTTTTCCAGCTCTGACTGACTTGTGCAGTAAGTGAGCAGTATCCCTCCTCTTTGCTCAGCAATTTTGTTAGTCTGAACATGAGTAAGTTAGGATTTGTGTGAGACTCAGGACATGGGATCAGTCCATTGGCCTGGCACAAGGAGATGCACGTTCCTTATTCTTGTCCAATGCTCCTAATGCCAGCCAACCATCCATCAAGTGTGTGGCCTCATGTAGGGCTGGAGGAGGATGGGGCTAATGGCATCCTATCATTCCGGGGGGGGGGGGAGTGTGAGTCCCAGGCATTATCATCATCCTATGGGCAAGATGTGTCCCAGCAGGCCCTGGTGTTTCCCACCCCCACTTCCTCTCCACCTGTCCTCATCTCCTGTCCACTGGCAAAACCTCTCCCCCATTATCCCCTTACCCAAGCCGTGCAACTCGCTAACTCTCACCTGAAGTCTACTCCTGCCCAATCCCCAACTCATGATTCCAACAGTCAAGGACACCAAAGTGACCTTTGAAATTATACATTAGAATTTGTCACCCCCTGCTCAGATGCTGCCAGTGGGTTCCCATGTGTGACAGGACAATTTCTAAGATCTCTCAGGATCATACCTCCAGGTGTTCCTTGAGTGAGGGTGGAACCTGTGGCTTGTTTCTGCAAGACGGATGACAGAAATGGAGAAGGATGTCACATCTGAGACTGGGTGACAAAAGTGGTTCCTCTCCACGTTGCCAGCAGACTGTCACCTTCTTGGCTTGAACAGTTTGATGGAGCCAGCTGCCAGCTTGGAGTGGCCCACAAGGCAATGATTGGAGGGTGACCTCAGAGCAACGGCCCACGAGGAACTGAGCCTGGCCAACATCCCTGGGAGCTTAAAGCGGAGCCTTCTAAGTTGAACTTGAAGCTGTCCACAGGCCAACCCAAAGTTCTTTCTTACCCAGAGAAATTGATATAAAACCATGATTAGTTTTAAGCTATTAAATGGGAATGTGGTGCAATTTGTTATACGGCAGTAGCTAACTAATACAATCACTCGGAATAAAATCTCACCAGAGCTGGCTCGATGTATCCTTTCTACTGGGGCTTGTGACCCTTTCTTTGCCTATAGTTCACCAGCCTCTGGTTAGCCTGACCTTCTGTTTATGTTACTTCTTATTGGTTTCTGCTGCAAGGTCATTGCTCTTGCTATATCCTCTATATAGACACCCCGACCCATCCATCATGTTCCCAACACCACCACGCCCACAGCTTCTGGGTTGATTAGTACCATTCTGTCCTTTGGGGTTTCTAAGTCCAACTATCATCTCCGCTGCAGTCCTGCCTCTACATCACAGCCTCTCCATCAGTCTAAACATCCCTTGTCTTCTTGTCAAAACACTTATTATCACCAGACCAAGGCTCACTTGCCTGTTTCTTTACTTATTCACTCGGTTGTCCCTCATTAAAATGGAAATGGGACACTGTATCAGTCAGGGTTCTCTAGAGAAACAGAACCAATGGAATAAATGTATATTACAAAGGGAATTTATCAGGCTGGCTTACACAGTTTGGTCTCATGGTTCAAAACTGGCTGGCTTGTACACTGGAAAAGCTGAGAACTTTCGAGCTGATCACTGTCTTTGGCGGCTGTATGTCTCAGCAAGTTCAAGTCCAGTGCCCAAGGTCTAGTGGATTCCTGGATAGCTGCTGGTGTCAGTCCAGGTTAGGAAGCCAAAGAAGCTCAATTCTGATGGCAATGGATGATGGTGGAGCAGCAGCAGCAACAATACCAACTCCCTCACCAGAAAGAAGCCAAGTCAGGCGTAAGCATTGATCTCTCCTGGGACGTTTTTATATCTGGAAAGTGCTGCCCACTCTTGGGGGTGGGCTTGTCTCTCCTGGAGCCATCCCCAAGAACCCACCTAGAAGGTGCCTCTTCAGTGACTCCAGATCCCAATCACTATTAACCATCAGAGATGCTTGGTCTCGGTTCCCAGAATCCACTTCAACATATGAGAGGCACTCAAGAAACGGTTAAACCATTAAACCATTAACCAGCTGTCACCTGCAAATGATTCTTCTTTTTAAAAAAAAAAAAAGATTTATTTATTATATGTAAATACACTGTAGCTGTCTTCAGACGTTCCAGAAGAGGGCATCAAATCTCATTACGGATGGTTGTGGTTGCTGGAATTTGAACTCAGGGCCTTTGGAAGAGCAGTCAGTGCTCTTACCCACTGAGCCATCTGCCAACCTGCAAATGATGCTTCTTAGCCAGCTTTCACAGTCACTCCTGTGGCATCCCACCTAGATACAGACACCCGCTTAGCCTTTCGGGATAGAGCAAGAGCATTGGCTCTCAACACAGCCTCTGCTCTGGTCCTGTAAGACGTCAGGCGTGTGTGTGTGCGTGTATGTGTGTGAAAAAAAACCACCCTAGTTGTACTCCAGTGGTAGCCTGGGAATTTAGTGTTCCCCCAGATATACTTAGAGTTCCATCACAAGCAGGCAGTGCCCCACAGATTCCTCTGCCCAGCTTGTTTCTCACTGTAACCTGCACTTAAAGAAACTTGACTTTCCAGATTCATTCAGACCTTTTAGATTCTCCTTCTTAGGAAAACGAGTGTTCTGCTAGGTGGGGTACAAAGATGAAGCAGACACAACCCAATCCTAAAGGGTTCTCAGGTTTAGGAAAGGAGTCACAATGAATTTTGCTGGATCTCAGAACTTCCTGGAGAGATGACTCAGCAGTCAAGAGCACTCACATCGGTTCAGTTCTCAGCACCGTGTGATGGCTCACAATCACCTCCAACTCCAGGAAATATGATAGCCTCTTATGGCTTCCACAGACACAGAATGCACAGAGTGCATAAGTGCGTGCGCGCGCACACACACACACAAATAAATCAAGTCCATACTGTTTTACAAAGCATACTGAAATGAGAATGGTAAGCTTGGGTAAAGCGGAGCTCAAAGCCTTGGCCCTCACACCAGCTGGTCTGCATTCAAAGCCAACATTTGTCTTCATGTGTGCTACCCACATACAAACATGCATGGACCCATGCATGATTCCGGTATCTTCCTCCATCACTCTCCACCACAGTTTTTGGAGACATGGTATCTTACCCAAGCTGGAGGTCATCGTCTGACTGGACTAGCTGACCATTATGGCTCTGGAATCTTCCTCTCGCCACGCTTCTACCCCAAGTTCTAATCCCGGGGTCACAGGGACGTGCGTCCATATTTGGTTATTATGTAGGTACCGAAAATACAAGCTTGGGTACTCATGATTGCAGAGCAAGCAATTTACCCTCTGAGTCATCTTCCCAGCCCCAAAGCCAGCATTCCTAGGCTGCTTCAACTCTACAAGCAAGGCCATGCCTCCAGATTGTCATCGGTTCCTCTGCAAAGTGGGGACTCAGTATGGGACTCACAGGTGATGATTAAGTGAGATACTAATATACAGACTCTCAACTGCTGGTCACTGGAGGGGTGCTCCATGAAGAGGGTTATCATGAAGGTGGGAGAATTTTTATCTATTCCTACACTTTCTGCAAACTCCTACTCGAGAACCCAAGGGAAGGCTCTGCCCTGGATCTCTAGCAGACAGGGACACAAAGATGATAGAGATAGCCCCAGTTCCCAGTGACTCAGTCTCCTTGACGTGATGAAGCAAGCATAGGCAACAGCAGAGGACAGACGATACAGAGTAGCTGTTTACCATAATTGAGGAGCAAGCACCTGGGGCCCATAAATGTCACCGGCATTTGTATGAGCCAGGGGTGCCAGGGAGAGGTACATCTTGACACCATTGACCGCGCTTCCCAATTGGAGCACACAGCCGTGTGGCTTTATGCTTCTGTGCCCTGGCACACAGCATCCCTTCTGCCAACCCACCTGGCAGGCTCCCGTGCATCCTTGAGGCACAGTGCATTCCTCTGCGTGGCTTTGACCTTCCCTCCTCTGTATCTCTTGCTGTCTAGGCTGCCAGACCTGAATTGTGCATGGTGTTTCTGGGTGATACATTTGTCCCTGCTCTGGGTGGCTAAGCTCTGAGATAAAAAAGACGTCTCTGTGTGCAAGGGCAGCAAGGAAAGATCCCTTTTAGTGTGAACAAAAAAAATAAAAAAATAAAAAATAACAGTGTCCTCTCTGCCCTTATGTCCTGGAACCCTGCAGAGAGCTGATCGGAGAGCCCTTGCTCTCTGAATCTTTGTCAAATGAATGAACCGGTGCATGCTTGTAGAAACAAATGAGCCTGCTGTCCGGAATGATAATTGGACCAAGTACTTGAAGACTAAATTACTTTTGAAAGTTCCTGCTGCCCAGATTTCTGCGTGGCTTGGTGCTAATCCTTTCTACCACCCTTCCTTCACCTTCACTGTGTATAAGACCGCCCAGCTGGGGCTGTGGAAATGGCTCAGTGGGTGAAGTGCAGGTAGGGAGACTTAAGTTCAAACCCCTAGCACCACTTAAAAGCCGAGCACAGTGACATGGGCTTGTAACTCTAGTGCTAGAGGTGAAGAGACAGGCGTGACCCTAGAGTTCACTGGCCAGCTAGCCTAGACATTTAGTGTGCTCTGGGTTCAGTGAGAGACCCTGCCTCAAAAAGTAAGGTGGTAAATAAAATGAGGAAGACACCTGATGCTGGCCTCAGGTGTCCATGCACGCACACACACACACACACACACACACACACATACAAGCACACACACATAAAGGCATGCACAAACACACACCTGAGATGTACATTTATATGCAAAAACTATTAGTCGTTTGTTCCTTTGTTTGTTTGTTCTGTTGTTGAGTCGTGGTCCTTGGATGTAGCCCTGTCTTTCCTAGAACTCACTATGTAGACCAGGTTGACCTAAAACTCACAGAGATCTGCCTGGCTTTGCCTTCTGAGTGCTGGGATTAGAGCTGTGCACCACCCTGTCTGGCTGAAGGTTTTAAACATTGGATCTTAAGAGCTTGTTTGTAGGCCGTAACTGGAGAGCACAGCTACTTGTATACCCTGCACCAAAAAGCCACCCTCCTTTACTGAGAAGGACTATTCTCTTCCGTGGAGCACTCACCTTTGGGAGGGGCATGCGGGGAGCACTGATGCCCACCTAGTCAACCAGACCAGCCAAATCAATCCTGGTGATTAATAGGGTGGCAGCTGTCAAAACCAGATCACTCTCATATCGCGAAGGATATTTTAAATTGTATTTTATATATTTATTTTGTATGGACGTGTGCATGTGGCAGTGTGGGAGCACACTGGTGGGAATGTGACGGTCAGAAGAAAGCCCATGGGAGTCAGTCTGCTCCTTCTACCATGCGGGTCCCAAAGACTGAAACTAAGGTCATCAGGAACCTTAACCCACTGAGCCATCTCGCCGGCTCAAATGCTGAAGCCTACAGTCTTGGACCTGTCACACCTATCTCACTGCTAAGCAGCTCTGAAGCTACCATCATCAACCCCTCTGCCTCTGAGACCCACGCACATCCACAGGCACGCCTCTCCCTACCAGGTGCGTCTTTCAGAGAGGACCGATTAGACACCTGACAGAACCGAGAGTGGCATAGTACAAAGCCACGGGATTTCTTTCTAGTAAATGCGGAGGTGGTACTCACTGACGACTTTATGTGAATCCGTATGTGATTTGCATACATTTGCATGCATTTCCCCAAAGCCATCCCACGGAGTTCACAGAACAGAAAATTACTCGGTAAAGGACACCTTACCTGAAGCTTTAATTCCATATGACATCCTTTCTGTATTCACGAAGACCCCAGAGGCTGAGGAAAACAGGATACTTCCTTGGTAAAACCGCCATCGTAGAATTTGAGAGATGTTTCAATGTTTAAGAGCACTGGCTGCTCTTCCAGAGGATCCGCACTCAATTTCCAGCATCCATACGGTGCTCGCACTATCTTTAATTCCAGTTCCAAGGCATTGGACGTCTCTCTTCTGGCCTCTGCGGGTACTGCACGCACATGGTAAACATACATGCAAGCAAAACACCCATACACATAAAATAAAAATGAAGGGTAAAAAAAAAAAAATAGCCATCAGCCAGGTGGTGGTGGCCTTTAATCTCAGCACTCGAGAGGCAGAGGCAGGAGCATGTCTGTGAGTTCAAGGTCAACCATAGTCTACACAGGAAGTTACAGGACAGGCAGAGCACACTCTTTCTCAAAAAACAAAACAACAAACAAACACACAAACAAACAATAGTCATTATGATCAGGAAAATATCACTTTTGTCATTTAACTGAGCACTTTTAAAATATTGGTTGTGGCTCTCTGTGCCATTATGCGTAAAGTTTCCTTCTCTCTGGAGCACATCTCTCTCTGGAAGAGAATCTCCATCTGTGCTCCTGTTCAACCTTCAAAACCCTGGGCATGGGTCTGCAGTTAAGAGCTGTTCTTTTAAGGGACTCAAGTTTGGTTCCCATGACCCAAATCAGGTGATTCTTCTTGCTTCCTTGGACACCTGTATGTGTGCATGTTGTACCCGTCCTAAGACCCCCCCTGCCTCTCCTGCCCCCCCCCCATCCTTCTCTAAATGCTTGGTGGTCTTCCGGCCTCACAGAGCTGTGAGTTGGCTCTAATGTCCGTCTTCAACCTTAAGCCATGAGTCCCCTGAGGTACACTGCACATGCTCAGCGAAGACCCCTGTCTTAGAGAAAATGTGATTAGAGTCTGGGAACTCAGGCAGAGTCTCTATGATGTCAAACTCTAGAAATAGCATCCTGTAGCCTAAAATCATTAAAATATATGCCGTTTGTCAATAACACTTGAATAACATTAGATCCAGGTAACCAGCCCCCACCACTCTTGCCTGTAGCTTCCTTGGGTCTGCTCAGTGGTTCCCGGCTCCAGACCCCACCTCCCTGCGGTGTCCAAAGCCTCGGCTCTCTCAGCCTCTCTGTCCTTCCCCGTCCTGTTCCCTGGTTCTCATTGTCCCAGTTTGATCTCTCTCCCAAGTGCAGAACTCAGGCTCTGGAAAGCCGAGCTCCCTTTCAAAGGTGAAGGGAACAGCTCGGCTGCGCTGGTGAAGTCATGATCGCACTTTAGCCTCCAGTCTGTGGTCATGAAAGGACACGCGTTCCCTCTGGGTTCAGTTCCATAAGGTTCCTTAGAACAGGTTAAGTCGGATAGCAACCAGGGTCAAGGTCACGGCTGGACACACCTACAGAGAGCAGCTGTTTGGCTTCTCAGGACTTTCCCTGCCATGTGAAGTGACTTTTGTGGCCTTTCAACTTAAAAGAACAACTTGGAGAAACTGAGTCTGTCCTGTCCAGCCCCCTTATTGTTTATAAACCAGGGCCTCACTATATATTCCTGGCTGTCCTGGAATTCACTATGTAGACCACACTAGCCTTGAACTCACAGAGCTCAGCCTGCCTCAGCCTCATGAGTACCCAACATGTAACAAGCCAGGTAGTCCTGCAAACACCTGAAAGCGCAGCTCTGAAGAGGGTAGAGACCGGAGGACCACGTAGGGATCCAGGAAAGTTCTGCCTCAAAAGGAATAATCGATTGGCCAGTAGATGATTCAGTGGGTAAAGGCACTTGCTCACAACCGTGATGATCTGTGTTTGATCCCCAAATCCACATGGTAGAAGACCAGAGCCATTTCCACAACGTGTCCTCTGACCTCCAAGCTCACATATACACACACTAAATAAATAGATCTTTTTTAAAAAAAAATAATAATTCACACTCAGTGAGATGGCTCAGCAGGTACCTTCCACCAAGACTGCTAACTTAGCTCTGATGCCTGGAATACACTGGGTAGGAAACAACCAACTCAAAGCAAGCTGTCCTCTGACCTCCACACATACATCATGGTACATGAACTCCCACATACACACATTCACAATAAATAAGAGAATATGAAAAACAAGTCTTGTTTTTCCAGACAGGGTTTCCTCTGTGTAACCCTGACTATCCCAAAACTCACCCTTTACACCAGGCTGGACTTGAACTCAGAGATAGGCCTACCTCTACCTCCAGAGTGCTGGGATTAAAGGGATGTGCCACCACTGCCTGGCCATGGAAAAGAGTTCTGAGGGGGAGTTGCTCTGTGGGATGGGGAGAGCCCGTTATGCTGATGCTTTCATGAGCATCCAATCAGGTCTCTCCCACTGGAAGATGCTGTACCTCTCAGAGAAGCAACTCATGGGTTATTTGGGGGTCCAGTTATTTTGCCTTGAATCCCCAGCAACCTACTCTGACCGAGAAGCAGCAGTCGTTTTGTTTAATCATCGAAACCTCAAACAGCTGGGCTCCCAGACTGATCTCTGAGAGGCAAGGAGATCTGAGGAGACATCCATCCACACGGCAAGCTGGTCCTTTGAGTGGTGAAAATGAATTCATTTCCACTGGCAGATGGAAATAAATAGAACCTACTTTCCCCATAAGCTGCCAGCTCCTCTTGACTCTCGGGGCTGCAGCACCCTGTTATGTCCCGGTGGTGATTTATGGTCGTTCTACTAAGACTGTCATATTGGGGAGCTCGTCTTGGATGCATATTACTCACTGGGCTGAACCCTGGTCAGAACCAGCAATGTGCTGATGAGAAGTGTTTCCTGGCTTTTCTTTTCATGCATGCATGCATACATAACTGTTTGGCGATTTAAATATAATCATAACTTGCATAATATTCCTTATTGCACATTCTGAGTATTCTGAACTATTTCTCATAAAATGAATTTATTTAATTTTTTGCTGAAGTCATGACCTACGACGAGCCTACAGTTGCTGTTTGGCCTTGACTCAGCAAAACCAGACCACTTGAATACCATCCAGGTGGCAAATTTTAAGCTTTTATTTATTTCAAATTTTATTTTATTTTATGTATATGGGTGTTTTGCCTGCATGTATGTCTATGTGCCACTTTCGAGCCTAATGTCCACACAGGCCAGAGGAGGAAGTAGAGGTATAGATAATGCTGGGTGGACAGGTGAACTGACCCATATTAGCTGGCCACATCACAGAGTTAACAACATTGTGTTACACTAACACAATACCCCATAAAATAGAGGTTTATTCATTACTATACTGCAGGCCGGGGAAACCCATAGTTGAAGGACCTGCATCTGGGGGAAACAGAAACCTCAGATTTATAACCAGTGGATCAGAACTGCAAGAGACCTGAGAGTCACACCTAGCATCTGAAACACTGTGGGGCGTGACTCCACTTCCTGACAATGTCATATTGTAATGGAATCACACACCCAGCTGGTGATGGGAAAAATAGAGGAGGGCTACCAAGACGAGCTCATTACAACTCTCCCTCTCATTAACTTCTAATTCATAGTAAAATTAAGCAAGTGGAAAAGCAGGGGAGGGAACAAGAGTAAGATCTCTGTCTGAGGTGCTGGAAATTTAAATCAAGGATGTCCCAGGAGGCACCTCCCCATCTGCTTTCTCTTCCCCAGGCCCTCCAAGTCACTTAAGCAAAGCCACCTCCTTTCCACAAATCCTTCCTTAGTGCCAAGGGGACAGTGCATTCCTTAAAGGGGCACGCACTAAGGGGAGGTGCATTGGTCTATCTTGTGTGGCTAGAGTAAGTGCATAAAGCTGGGTAATTTTGAAAATGATGGGGATTCTTTGACTCATAATTTTGGAAGCCAGAGGGTCCAAATGTTGTCTGGTGAGGCTCCCAGCTACACTGAGACATGGACTTGAGGAACAAACCATATCCAAACTTTAACAGGAGGACTGGACTAAATTAAGTTTTGCTTGTATGCCAATATCTCTTTCTTCTCTCCCTAAACCCACACCACCATTATTCTCTGCCCCAGAAAGGTGGGGCGCTGTTGGGTTTTCATGGAGGAAGCAGAGATGGCAGAAGGGAAGGGAAGTGGGACACAGAAAAAACAAAGACCATTCGAAGAAAGAACTCGGTGCAGCAAATGAGCAAATTATGTCTTTGCAAAAAAAAAAAAAAAAAAAAAAAAAAAAAAAAAACCAAGCCAAGTAGAAAGCATTTATTGAGTCCTCGGTGCCCAGAGGCCTTGAACCAGCTCTGGATCAGATAGACACATTGTGTTGAGGGAGAGAAGATGAACAGACGATCTAAGCCATAGGCACAAGTCCAAGTTTCTCAACAACCCTGAGCCCTGATTTGACTGGCTAGTTTATTCTCATAGAATGCCCCCCTCTCCAAATACTGAATTGTAACTGTGGGGGCGGGGCAGTGTGCGTGCAACAGTGCAGGTGCGCACGAAGGCCAAAGATAGCAGATCCCTCGGGACCAGAGTTACTGCCTGCCTGACGTGGATGATAGGAACCAAACTTGGGTCCTCCGAAAGAGTAGCTAGTGCTCGCAATTACTACAGAACTGTACTTAATCAGCACCGCGCTTAAAGTGGAAACACTCAGCTAGGACCACGTGAGTCAGCTTGGCGAGGCTGGATTTGGACGTGCCTGTGTCTGAGAGGAAGTCTGCTGTCTCATCTTCAGGGAGTGAATGACCTCCAAAGACGGTGAATTTTGTCGAAAGAAAGATAGGAACAAATCAGGTGTGCGGGGGTGTCCCGGAAAGGGGGTGGGAGACACAATTTCACACCCATTTTTCAGCATATCTGTTTGTGGCTGACTGTAGATCTCGAATCATCTATAAGGTAAGCCTCCAGGCTAGATACACCCACGGGGACCAATTTAGATGAGGACGTGCCTGTAAAGGCTTTTCTCAATTAGGTTCCTTGAGGTATGAAGACCCACCTTAAAAAGTGGGCTGCACCATCCTGTGGGCTGGCGTCTTAGACTGAATGAATGGCGAAATTGAGCTGCATGCTAGTACTCCCTGCTGTGTTTTCCGTGACTTCTGCTGTCATGCCTTTCCCCCTATGACACGTATGATGTCAAACTGTGAGCCAGAATAAACCCCTCCTCCCTTAAGTTACTTCTGTCAGATATTTATCACTGCAACAGGAAAAATGTCTGCTTTACCAGAACAGGATGCCAAAAGGCAGATAAGTGTACACAAACACACAGACACACAGACACACACACACACACACACACACACGCACCAGTGAATCCAGGCCTCCTCCCCAGCTTAATCGCAAGCCCTGTTGAAGCAGAAGATGAGTTGTGTGTGGAGATACTTCATTTCCGTCTGCTGATTAGTTATTCAGGAGCTAGCTCTCCATGGGTGACACTTGCCTCAGAGCCGCGGTGACTTTCAATCCCTTGAAGTGTGAAGATTGGGCTGGGAGGGCCTCTGTGCAGAATGACAATATGCAGTGGAGGAGGCAGGGGCATAGGAAGGCTTAATTGCAGCCTTGAAACAAGACCCAGTCCTTGAAGAGCAGCTTTCTGCTGATGAAACCCAGGAAGGAGTCCAAGCTGACTCTTTCTGAGAGATCATATGGCTAAGAAGGGCCATGAAAGGAATGAGCAAACAGAGGGGACATGAGGGGACACGAGGAGACTGTCCCTCTCTGCTGGGATGAGTTCCTAAAATCTTGGCTGAAAATTGGAATTTTTATAGTTCAAATCATTTTCTCCATGATTTCCCTTGCCCTCAAATGGCTCCTCGGAATACACTCAGGCTCTTGAATGGAATAAAATTACAGCGGGGGCCACAACAAACCTTTAAACATTATTGCTTTTACAGTGGAAAGTGACCACTTTTCTTATATTAAAAAATCACACGTGAAAAAAAAAAAAAAACAACAACAAGAAAATAGCTGAGGTATTTCTCTGTGTGGTACGACAGTTTCGGTGATAATGGGTGTTGACTGACTGGCTTCTAAGTTTGGGACAGCAGGGGTGTGTATCCGCAGGGCATCTAACTTCACTCTAAACACAATCCTGTTAGAATCCTGTGAGCTAGCTAGGACCTCCATCTTAAACTGTGATGATCACATTTAGGGAGATAAGAAACTTCCCCACAGTCATGGTGAGTGAGAACTGGCAAAGTGAGAATTTAGACTTAGGTGTGGGTGGCTCAAGGTGTGATATATTTTCCCCTTGCCTTGGGCACTCTATTAACTGAACGACATCCTCGACTCCACCAGTAGCACTAGGCTGGGAACCGAGCTCCCAACACCTGCACCCCTGGAGGATACTTTGTAACCACACTACAGCAGAGGAGAACTGAAGACACAGCTCAAGCAGCCTCTAGAATAGCAGTTCTCAACCTATGGGTTGGGACCCCCTTGGAGGTCAATAACCCTTCCAAGGGGGTCACCTAAGACCATCGTAAAACACAGAAATTTACGTTGGAATTCATTGCAGGGGCTGGAGAGATGGCTCAGTGGTTAAGAGCACTCACTGCTCTTCTCAGAGGTCCTGAGTTCAATTCCCAGCAACCTCATGGTGGCTTCACAACCATCTGTAATGATAGAATCTGATGCCCTCTTCTGGTGTGTCTGAAGACAGCTACAGTATATTCATATACATAAAACAAATAAATAAATCTTTTTAAAAAAGAATTTATTACAGTAGCAAAATTATAGTTATGAAGTAGCAACAAAACACTTTTATGGTTGGGGGGTCACCACAACATGAGGAATTGTATTAAAAAGGTCACAGTATTAGTAAGGTTGAGGCCAGTTGTGGTGGCGCACACCGGTAGGATTTGCTGAAGGAGGCAGAGGCAGGAGGAGGTCCTGAGTTCAAATCCCAGCACCCACATGGTGGCTCACAACCATCTGTAATGAGATATGATGCTTTCTTCTGGTGTGTCTGAAGACAGCTACAGTGTACTTACATATAATAATAAATAAATGTTTAAAAAAAAGAAGGAAGGTTGAGAGCCACTGCTATAGGACTTGATGCTTCTGTTAAATGGGAGCAAGCCTGACTCTCTTTGGAGTTGTTGAGCCCACAGAGGGTTCACATACACACCACATCACACCAAAAGTCAGTGTCTCTCTCAGTTCTCCTAAGAGGCTCAGGCTGAGTCTGTGGCTCAGCAGATGGTTGATAAGGTAGTCTCAAATTAGCTGGATAGGAGAATTTGTCACCAAGAGGAATACAGTCCTGGCCTCTGTGTCTCAGGAAGTCAGTCATCAATTGTCACAATAATAATAACCCTCCCCCTTTTCCTTGTGAGACAGGGTCTCACTGTATATCCTATGATGGCCTTGTGTTATATTTGGTTAGCTTTAACTGTCAAGTTGGCACAACCTGCAACCACCTGGGAAAGGAATCTCAATAGGGAATTGTCCACGAGGTGTTGGCCTATGAGTATGTCTTAGTTAAGTCACTTGATGTGGGAGGACCCGAGCCCACTGTGGGTAGCAGCATTCCCTAGGTAGGAAGTCCTGAATTATGTGAGTGGTATGCATTTAATTTTTTTCTGCTCTTGACTGTGGGTATGATATTGTAAGGGCCCGAAAACAGCTGAAGGAAGACCCCAGACTCAGATAATATGCAAAGACAGAGAATGTTTATTCTGCAGAAACAACAAGCATGTGGGGGTCAACCATTCTCCAAAATGGGTCCCCAGACAAAGGTATGCAGGCCTTCTTGCAGGAAAGCAGGCAACTCTCTAGAAGGATTAGGTAATCTAAAATTTCATTGGTTGGGGGTTGGGGGTCACAGGTGGTCAGTGTTCTGCATTCCTTTGTCATGAATATTTAACCATGAGATGAGATAGGGCTGCCAGGCACAGATGGACCATTCTGAGATAAGATATTTCCCCATTTTTGTGGTTATCTCCAGGCTGTTCTTTGAGCGGGGGTTTTATGGCCTTGATTCTGGATTTTATGGTCTGTTCCTGAGACTGGTACCTTATAGCCTTCTTTTCAAAATCAGGCTTGGTCCTTAAATAAAGACAAATGGGGTTTTTTATGTCATCCTTTCAACATGACCCAGCTGTTTGAAGTTCCTTATTTTCCCACCATGATTGACTGTACCGTGGAACTAAGTCACCTTTGTCTGAAGATTTTACCACCACAACAAAATTTTTACCACCACAACAAAAATGAAACGCAGGTAGTTTGAATCCTAGACTGTCCTTCTAAAGCCTCCTGAGTGCTAAGATTATAAACTTGTGCCATTTTTAATTGAACATCACAAAGCAATAAGATTTGAATTCTGCCGGCAAGTGGTGGCGCACTCCCAGCACTTGGGAGGTAGAGGCAGGAGGATTTCTAAGTTCAAGGCTAGCCTGGTCTACAGAGTGAGTTCCGGGATAGCCAGGGCTACACAGAGAAACCCTGTCTCAAAAAAGAAAGAAAGAAAGAAGGAAAGAAGGAAAGAAAGAAAGAAAGAAAGAAAGAAAGAAAGAAAGAAAGAAAGAAAGAAAGAAAGGAAGGAAGGAAGGAAGGAAGGAAGGAAGGAAGGAAGAAAGGAAGGAAGGAAGGAAGGAAGGAAGGAAAAGGAAAAGGAAAAGGAAAAGGAAAAGGAAAAGGAAAAGGAAAAGGAAAAGGAAAAGGAAAAGGAAAAGGAAAAGGAAAAGGAAAAGGAAAAGGAAAAGGAAAAGGAAAAGGAAAAGGAAAAGGAAAGAAAGAAATATTTGAATTCTGTCTCAGAATCATCCTTAAGTTGTTGGTGGTGGTGTTTCTCTACAAGAAGGAAGAGGAGGAGGAGGAGGTCTCAACGCATCAGCAAAACACAAACATAAATATCATCTGTGCAGTTAGCTCCACTGATGATGATGCTCGTCTGGAGATGCACCGGCAAGTACGGAGAGCCAAGCAACCTCCCCAGCAGCATCCACGGGCACCCTCCCTGGACCGCGCCCATTCCCTCTCTCTGCTCCCAAGACCATGTCTCTCAGCACCTCCAACTGGGAGAGAAAATGCAAATGCTTCCTCCCCAGTTTCAGGGCTTTGGAGGATCAACTGCTGACGTCAGAGACAAATTGCTCAGGCTGGTTCAGGTCTAGAATTTCACAGCCTTCCGTGCCAGGAAGGTCTAAGCCCTGTAATGGGACACAGATGGAGCAATACTGACATGAGAGAGCTGTCCTGCCTGGATTACTAACCAGTGCTGGGCTACAGGGAAAAGCCCGGCTTGTCTGCAGCTCCAGACACTGAGAGGCCAAGGGGAGAGGGTCACTGGAACCTAGGGGTTCACTGCCAGGCTGGGCAAATAACAAGGGCATGTCTCAGAAATAAACCAAGAAAGAGAGGGGCTGAGAAAGAAGAGACAGAAAGGAAGGAAGAGAGAGAAAAAGAGGAAGGAGGAGGGATGAAGGGAGGATGGAAGGAAGAGAAAACAAAGATGGCATATAATATAGCTCAAATCTGTAACCTCAAGACTTAGAAGTCTGAGATAGGAGGACTGCCAGGAGTCCAAGTCCAGCTTGGGCTAAATAGTGAATTCCAGAGCTAAACACACACACACACACACACGTATGCACACACATATTTACGCATGCATGCACCTATTTCAAAAGAAATGGCAGAATGCTTGCCTAGCATGCATGTATCCCTGTGTTCAGTCCCCAGCACTGCATGAAATAGGCTTTGTGGCATGCACTCTAATCTCAGTATCCCAGAGGTGGAGGCAGGAGGATCAAAAGTTCAAAGTCATTCTTAGCTGCGTGGGTTACACGAGAAACTTGTTTGAAAAAAAAATCAAGAAAAAAGAAATAGGAGAGGAGGGAGGGAAAGAGGGCTGAGGAAGAGAGGGAAGAAGAGGGAGAAGAAGGAGGTAGGACAAGAGGGAGGAGGCGGGGGTGGGGAAGGGATCGATGAGGAGAAACTGCGGATTATTTTGTCCAGCAGAGGAACGAAAAGCTGCAGACAGCGATAAAAACACTCACCAAGCCAGGTAATTCAGAAATGTAACTGTGGTAAAGCAGTTACCCTGCCGTGTTCCTGACAAAGAGCTAGCCTGTCTCCAGATGGCTTTCCTGTGTTTTAGTGCTGGCCACCCACAGCCCGGGATGAAAACCAGTTCAGAACACCAGGTATGTGTGAAGGGCAAGAGTTCAAGTCCAGCCTGGGGTACACAGCTTTCTCTGCTTCGAACAAACTCACAAACACCAATAAAAAATAAATAAGCAGCTGGTCGTGGTGGTGCACGCCTTTGATCCCAGCACTTGGGAAGCAGAGGCAGGCATATTTCTGAGTTCGAGGCCAGCCTGGTCTACAGAGTGAGTTCCAGGACAGCCAGGGCTACACAGAGAAACACTGTCTCGAAAAAACAACCAAAATAAACAAATAAATAAACAATAGCGCCCTCCCCAAGGGGCTGGCATCGCGGCACTTGCTGCCAAGCTTGACCCTGGGGTAGAAGGAAAGAACAAACTTTGGAATGATGTCCTTTGACCTCCACAAGCATGCTATGGCACATGGACACCAACACACACAAATAAACAAATAAGTAAACAAACACGGAAATAAAGCTGCATGAAGTTTTATTATAGTGGCTGTGTTTTGTGTCTTTTAAAAATTATTTTGCTATTTTTACATGTATATCAGTGCACATGTACATACGGTGCTCAAGGGGGCCAGAAGAGGGCATCAGATCCCCTGGTACTGGAGTCACAGTTATGAGCTGGCTTGTGGGTGGTAGGATTTGAACCCAGGTACTCTGAAATCCTCTGAAAGAGCAGTCAGTGCTCTCAGCCACTGAGCCATCTCTCCAGCCCATGATGTTTGTGTCTTAAAATAATTCAAATGTAGCCGAGCATGGTGGTGCACGCCTTTAATCCCAGCACTTGGGAGGCAGAGGCAGGCGGATTTCTGAGTTTGAGGCCAGCCTGGTCTACAGAGTGAGTTCTAGGACAGCCAGGGCTACACAGAGAAACCCTGTCTCGAAAAACAAAACAAAACAACAACAACAAAAAATAATCAAATGTATAAACTTTATCTTATGATGAGAAGAGATCTTTTTTAAAGATTTATTTATTTTATATATATATGAGTATACTGCAGCTGTCTTCAGACAAACCAGAATCATCAGATCTCTTTACAGATGATTGTGAGCCACCAGGTGGTTGCTGGGAATTGAACTCAGGACCACTGAAAGAACGGTGAGTGCTCTTAACCACTGAGCCATCTCTTCAGCCCCCAAAAGAGATTATTTTAAAACCTCAAAACCCTCAAACTTCACAGCCTTTGGAGAAACCCAGATCACAGGATGAGTGGAGCTGAAGGGAGACAGGGTCCCACTAGAGACAGAAGAGCAGCTGTCAGGTAGGAAGCCCCGTACACAAGGATGCGCTTGGATACCCGGACGGGGGAAGCAGGTCCAGGGTATCGGGCAGCCAGGGTTCTCCAGATCCCTTAGGGCCCAGCTGATTAGAACACCTGCCCCATCAGATATCCACCCTCTTCTTGATCCCGGGTTCTTCACGCAACTCAGAGGGGCCAGGAACATCAGGACGGGCGTTTCAGGTGGCTCACGGGACACACCTGCGGGCAGACTGGTATGAACAAGAAACAAACAATAGACAGAGAGGTGAAGGACAAGGTATTCATTTACGCAGGGATGGGCTTACAGGGACTCTGGAATTGATCCGTGGTCCAGAGGGATTGTTGCGTGCCTTTGGATAAGTGGGGGACAGGCCCCTGTGAGGGGACATCTGGTTCCTTGCAGACTTAGGCTTTGGATGCCCCAGTAAGAAGTGGGGCCTGTCTCACAATTCACTGGGTAACCGCAAAATGAATGAAAACACAGAGCTTTGTTCAAAAACCAGTGTGAACTGGAACCGAAGACGGGTTCAGGGGCCGATGGCACTTGGTATTCTTGCAGATGTCCCCGGTTTAGTTCCCAGCACCCAGTTCCCAGGGAAAGCAGAAGGCTTTTAAGTTCAAGGCCCGGCTTGAGAAACATAGTGAAACCTCGCCTTAAAATACAACAACAACAAAAAAAGACTGAAAATGTTAAAGCCAGCACCAAGTCCTTCTAAGCCCAGAGCTCTAAGGGCCCACCATGTGGGATGCATGCTGAGGAAGCAAAGCCTGAAAGAGGAACAAATGAAACTTGGAAGGGCTCAGAGAGCTCTGGAGTCAGAAAGACAGTGTGTGTAGATGGCAGAGGGCAGGAAATATTATCAGTGTTGTGTGGAGGAGGGACGGATGTGTTGTGTGGAGAGCATCTGGAAGACAGGGAGAAAGGGAGAGCTGTCGATACGGCCACGTCAGACCCTCGGGAAAATGGGGAAGTGTCTCCCCATTTCCCAGGGTAAGGCTCAGAGGGAGATGGCAGAACCTTCTTGGGGGTCTGAGTGTCAATGCTGATTGTGTGCAGAAGACGTTTACCACAGCTTTCTCTCCGGAGGTATTTATGCCCCCCTCCCCTACAGAGATGGCTCCTACCAAGATTAACTAAACCTGTATCCCATACACCCACATCCCTATTCACTATGTGCTTCCAGGGTGCTGGGGCTTTTCTATCAGAGGGTTCAGCTTATCAGATCCCAGCTTTCCTGACTGTCTGTCTGTCTGTCTGTCTGTCATTTCTTCATTCTTGTCTCTTCTAGTTAGGCAAATCTCTAGACTTTTGTGCAAGGACTCGCGAAAGGCTGGTTGTTGGTGAGGGGGTTCTCAGGGGAAGCAGATGGTAGTTTGGGCCTCAGCGATGGTGGTGGAAGGCTGCGCCGGTTAACACTGATGGGTGACTTGTATCACCATGGAAACAAACCTCTGGAGATGTCTTCAAGGACATTTCTGTACTGCATCTCTCTCTGCCTCTGTTGGTCTCAGTCTTTCTCTGTCTCTCTATCTCTGTCTCTCTGTCCCCCTTTCTCTCTCTGTCTCTCCCCCCCCCCCACCCCTTACTGTGGATGTGTGACCAGCTGCCTCAGGTTCCTGCCATCATGCACTTCCTGCTGTCAGTGACTGGCCCTTCCACTGTGAGCCCAGATAGACGCTTCCTTCTGTAAGTCACTTTTGTCAGGTGTATTATCACAGCAACAGGAAAATAAGCCAGTATGTGTTTTGGGTGTTTGTTTGTTTGTTTGTTTTTACGAGACAGAGTTTCTCTGTGTAGCCCTAGCTGTCCTGGAACTCACTCTGTAGACCAGGCTGGCCTCAAATTCAGAGATCCTCCTGCCTCTGCCTCCCGAGTGCTGGGATTAAAGGCGTGCGCCACCACGCCTTGCTCAGTATGTGTTTTTGAGACAGGATCTCTTGCAGTCCTGGTAAGCCTCCAACCTGATAAATGGGTGGGGATAACCTTGAACTTGCAATTCTAACCTAACCCTAGCACTCACCTTTCTCTGCTTCCTCACTACAGACACAGTGTAACAAGTTGCTTCCTGCTTCTGCTCCGGTGAAGGACTGTCAAAATAAACCCGTCCTTACCTTATTTTTTGTCAGATATCTTGTTCAGCAGAGAAAAACGTAATGAATGGGAAGGGGAGATAGAACATTTGACGGTCCGCAGCTCCAGATGTCCACCCTAAGGTTCCCACTCACACCCTCCTCTCTTTCATCCCTTCCCTCCTCCCCTCCATCCGCCCCTCCGAAGTACTTGACATCTGGATCTTTATTCTGCACACTCAATCTCATCCTGCATCTCTACCTGAAGGACCACAGCCCCTCCCAAGCCCCGAGATCTCTTTTCTTGGTGGCTCACACAGTGTCTACCACAGTGATGCATCACTGCCATCAAATTAAGACATTTGTTAGCCCGGGCCAAGAAACAGGGCTCTGCTGCAGCCATTTAAATCTGAGCCTAGACCTTGACCTGAAAAAGGAGAGTTTATTTCTAAACACCCCAGTGCCTTCCTCTCTCATTAAATGTTTTTTTTTTTTAAGTCACAAAAGGAGAAGAAGCTGACATCCAAGGCTGTGGCACCCAAATTGCAGGCTGTGACTATTGTTTACGCTATATTTGTCCTGTCTCCAGGCATCATCCTGGGGACAGGAAGGAAAGTGCCAAGCCATTGGCTTCCCTGGCCGCAACACCTCTAGCAGAACGAGTTCGTGTTGCCCCCTTGTGGCCAGAATGCGAACCGCACCGACCTCCGAAGTAGAAAAAGCGGTAGAATTTGAAGGTATACGTGTTTTTGTTTTGTTTTGTTTTGTTATTTTAAGCTAGAGAAGGGTGAGCCTTGCTGAGGGCCTCTAGGGCTGGTGGCTTCCATTAGTCTGGACTGCTGTTTATCCTTTGGCTGCATTGAAATCCCACAGCTGCCTGAATAGTAGCTGGGAGAGACCTGTCGTGGACACGCAGCTGGCAACTCCAGTCGAGTGACGGAACTTGGGGCCTTTTAAAACAGCTTTTAATGGCCCCCTTCACAAACCTACTTTATTTACCTACCTGCTGCATGGATGAGGCCTAAGAAAAACCCACATTTAACATGTAATTTAGAGCTAAGTACACGATAGACGTCCGGAGATTTAAAATTAGCCAAGCGAGCTGAATGCTGGGGCGTTCGTTATGCCTGCTTTCAAGCGTCTTAGTGTGTCTGTCAGAGATACATCGCTGGAGGCAGACTCTTGATAAAATAATCAGGCTTTGTCACTCCCGGGAGAAAAGGGGGGGCTGTTCATAAAAGGACCTATTATCACAGTGGCTCTCAGCCCATGTGTCACAACGCCTTTGGGGAGAAAGTGACCCTTTCACAGGGGTCACAGGTTAGATATCCTGCATATCAGATATTTACATTATAATTCATAACAGTAGCAACATCACAGTTATGAAGTACCAGCGAAAATAATTTTATGGTAAGAGGTCACTGTTGGTCTTCCTGTTTGAATCAGAAGGTATCCTGGGATTTGAAAGTCCAGGGACCAAACAGTTCTGAGGTGGGAGAGTGTCCCATGGGAAGGGCATCCTGAGGACATGGAGACCCAGGGACCTTATGGCTCTGAGAGGAAGCCTCCTCAGCATTGTAGCTCGCAGAGGAGGGATCCCCAGCTGAACTGAGGTGCTCAGTAGTCTCGGCCCTGCTTGTCTCGGCTTCTTTCCTTTGTCTCCTCGTTGCTTCTTGTCTTTTTCCAATGAGAGTCACACCCGTCAGTAAATGTCAGAAAAGAGATTTATTGGAGGGTCCAGGGTGTGGAGGGATGAATCCAGGAGTGGCTGCCCAGAGAATCAGACAAAGGGAAGTGCTTACATAGGGGATCTTGGGGGTGGCGGGGGGGGGGGGGGGGGGGGGGGGGGAGTCGGGGGGGGGGGGGCGTAACTTCCTAGGGTGGAGATTTCCAGGGTGAGGATTGGTGGGATTTCAAGCCCTGAGCTTGGGTGAGCTCAGGCTTGGTGGGGTTTCCTGTTCAGGGATTGGTGGCTTTTCTTCAGACTTTTCATCCAAAATTAGCATAATCTGGGGAGGGTCCCGTTGAGGGGCTGTAGATGACCTTGTGGCTGTTACAGAAGCTGGAAACACAGTTCTAACCGTTAGGGAGGTCTGGGGGGGAGGGGCCTGACAGCTGAAGCTACTCAGGCCCAGGCCTTTCTTGCCTTGAGGGTTTACTAAGGTTGCAAAGTATACAAAGTTTACAAAAGTATACAACATTTACAAAGGGAGTCTAAGCTTTCGCTGAGTGGCTTGAATATCTAACAGTCACCACAACATGAGGGACTATATTAAATGGCCATAGCCTTAGAAAGGCTGAGAACCACTGTGTTATTCCAAACGTCCTCCATCAAAGTCAGTCAGAAGGGTTGTCTGTGTGCCCATGACACACACTGGGGTGTCCTGTGGTTTGCACAGATTAACGTGAGATCCAGAGTGATTTCCCAAATATTTTTAAATATTTGATTTTATGAACATAGCCCAGCCAGTTAGCTTTCAAAAATCAAGGCTCTCTTCTGTCCTGTCCACCATCCTACGTAGGGTGAATAACTGATAGGGTGGGGGTTCCCAATGCCTATTGATAATTCACGCTAGACATTCACGTTGACAGCCAGAGCAAACGCTTCGGAGAAGGCTCAGTGGGTAGTGTGCCTGTCTTGCCAGCGTGGGGTCCTGAGATGGATGTCCTGGAATTATAATCCTAGTTATTTACAATCCCAGTTCTGTGGAGATAGAGACAAATTGATCTTTGTGCGTTGGGGAATAGCCAGCCTAGCCTGGTTGGGGAACGCTAGGCTAGTGAGAAACTCTTGTCTCACAAAACAAGATGGGTCCGTGACCTTAGCATGTTCACATAAACACCAAACGTGCATCTAACCATGCACCCATGAGTGCATGTGTGTGCACGCGCGCACACTAGCTGAAGTGTGACAGTGTTGGTCCCTGTGCTCTTCGCTCTATAACCCATAGAAACCTTACAGTGGCTTTACAGGGCTGATATGAGCCTTCCTTCCCTGAAGGAAGAAGATGGATGACCAGGGAGGACAGATGACTTGCCCACGGTAGCAGAAGGTGGGACCAGGATTCACACCTGGACTTTCTCAAACACTCTGTGCTGTTTTCTCCAAGAGCAAAGTGGGACCCCACTGGAGGTTATACCTCAGATCCTAGCAGTTCTTGCCGTTGTAGGGGGCCAATCAATAGCCCTCTCCGGGAGCTGAGACATACAGTCGAGCAATACACACTATGCTCCTGTATCCCCAAAGTCTGCAGCCCCAACAATAGACACTTATTGCCTCGTAGTCCAAAGTAGGGAAGTAGAAAGGGAGTAGCTAGGTAACGATGGGACAGTGAATCCTGGGAGGATGTGGACAAGATTCCAGACAGGACCTGTGAACTCAAATCTCCTCAGAGGCTAGGTGATTGGATGCTAAGCGCATTCTCTGGACTAGTAGCATGAAGTATATGCTACGTGGACTTAGCCCAGGGTAGCTCATATGTGGAGGCTGATGTCTCCAGAGCAAGTGGTGAGGGACGGGAGTGGGGGTGGGAACAAAAAGCAGGGAAGAGAGGAGACTGGCAAGGAAGGAAGGAGAGGCAAGCAGTCGGATGTGATGCACCAGTCACCGTTCCTATGGGGACCACCTTGATACAATATGACATTCCTCAAGGACATGGAAGATTATCGGGTGCCATTTTGGAAGGCACCCACTTCAGAGACAGGGAGGTTGGAAAGACAAAACCATGGCTTTAAAATATAATGAGCCAGACATTGTGCCTCACATCTGTTAGTCTAGTACTTTGGAGGCTGAGGCAGGAGGATCACCATGAGTTGAAAACCAAGCTGGGCAACAGACAGAGGTTGTTTCAAACTTTAAAACAAAATAAAATAACAACAAAACCTACTAATATACACTCAAGAGGCTGAGACTGTAAGATTTGTGGTAGTTCAAAATGACCACGGTTGTAAAAAGTTAAGTAAATGTTCTTTTCCCAGAATTTGCCTCACTGCAAGGTGTGCCAAGAGATAGTCCTCTGATTGTATAGAAGAGCCCACACAATGTCTCTGGTCCCTAAGTTTATCCACCAATAGTCCTCTGATTGTTTAGAAAAGCTCACACAATGTCTCCGGTCCTAAAGCCTGCCCCTTAATGTCATTAAAGGTTAACCAGTGATAAACTGCCAGCTCTAAATCTGTGACTGAAAACTGCTCTAAAAAAAAAATTGTATAAAAGGTGTGTGCTTTAGCTACTCGGGGTCGCTTCTATACCGATTTCAGGACAACTCCAGCATGTTAGATTAATAAACCTCTTGCTTTTTGCACCAATCTCTATCTCTGCATCTCTGTGAGTGGGACATCCTGGGCATAAGGTTTTTCGGGTCTTACAAGATGGGGGAACTGCCATAAATTCACAGCCACCCTGAACTATATACCAAGTACCAGACTAGCTAGGGCTACATAGTAGGACCTCAACAAAATAAATACTGGAAATTAGTGTCAGATACATAGTAGGACCTCAACAAAATAAATACTGGAAATTAGTGTCAGATACATAGTAGGACCTCAACAAAATAAATACTGGAAATTAGTGTCAGATACATAGTAGGACCTCAACAAAATAAATACTGGAAATTAGTGTCAGAGGATGTCATGCAAGATGTTGGGCCACAAGGACTCCTTAGGGGTTATCTATGACATAAATATGTTTAGCCACCTGGTCACAAGTAAATTTGGAAGCCAAGGAAGACAGGCAGCCTTCATGAACAAAGTGGAGAAGGCTCAATGAAGGTAAGACACTCTGCCCAGAGTGCACTGGATGAAGCTGGGCAGTGGTGGCGCACGCCTTTAATCCCAGCACTTGGGAGGCAGAGGCAGGTGGATTTCTGAGTTCGAGGCCAGCCTGGTCTACAGAGTGAGTTCCAGGACAGCCAAGGTTACACAGAGAAACCCTGTCTCGAAAAAACCAAACCAAAAGCCAAAAACCAAGAGTGCACTGGATGGACCAGATCATGTCCCTACTCTCTGAGCCAGGCCCTTCCTTCCTTCTCAGGGATTGCTCTGCCCACAGATATCTGCTCATCAAGATGGCCACCAGGAGATACCATTCCTCCTTCCCGTCACTGAACTGGTCTACTCTGGTCATTCCTCTCCCATCATATCAAGAAGCCTTTCTCATTGGCATCCGTGTGCCCAGAACACCACTGTGCTGTGTGACAACCGAAGCACCATCATCCCCTCCCTCCTCTGCCCCCTCCATCACTGTTTCCTAACATGTAAGCCACAGTCTAATTCCTCCACGGGTGAGAGCGCCATCACTGGCATTCCCTGTGCCAGCCCCTTGTGCTGGTTGGTTCTTATCAACTTGACACAAGCTGGAGTCACCGAGGAAAAGGAGACCTCGATTTAGAATTGCCTCCATCAGTTTGGCCTCTGGACACATCAGAGGACATTCGCTTGATTACTAATTGATGTGGGAGGACCCAGCCCACTCTAGGTGGTGTCCCTGCCCCCTCAGGGTCTTGGGCTCCATAAGAAGGCAAGCTGAGCAAGCCACGAGGAGTAAGCCAGTAAGCAGCATTCTTTCATGGCCTATGCTTCGGTTGCTGCCTCCAGTGTTCTGCCTTGAGCTCCTGGCCGGGCTTCCCTCGAGGAGGAACTGTTCGGAAGCTGTAAGCCAAGTCAACCCTTCCTCTTCAAGTGAGTTTTGGTCAGTGTTGATCACAGCAACAAAAACCAAACTAGGGCAGTAATGCTGCCATCCCCACTTAATGGCTATGACAAGTCAGTCTTAGTAAATTCCTTCAGTATGTCCACAGTCACACAGTGAACAGATGGCCGGCGTGGGACCGGAAGCCGGTCAGTCTGACTCCACCACCTCCCTCTTAAGCTCCAGCCAGAGAGAGACTGCTTTGTAAATATTTGTTGAACTAGAAGACTTGAAAAATAACTATTGACCTAAAAGGAAGCAGAGGGAAGTTAGGAAAGAAACCCAAATAAGTAAAACTGTTAGAATATAGAAAGTTCCAGAGAGAAGCTACGGTCTGTGATGCTTTTTCCAGGCTTTAGAAAGTTAAAATAAAAAAGGGGTGTGTGTGCACGCCTTTAATTCCAACACTGCAGAGGCAGAGGCAGGTGGATCTCTGTGTGTTAGCGCCAGCTTGGTCTATATAGAGTAACAGGCTAGCTAGGAACATAATGAGACCTGTGCTCAAAAAGTCTTTTGAAAGGAGGTACAATATCTTACATATAAATAATTCATTTCCAAAAGCCGAGAGCAGGAGACACGAAGACAGTTCCCTTCCCTTGCCGTTGATTTCCCTAGGCAAGGGCTCTGTAAGGAAACCAAGCTGATCTCTGGGACATCGGCAAACTCAACAGGGTGGGTACTGTGGTCCCCCATGGCCCACCCAGGCTCACACGTCAGCTCCGACCTTCATGAGATGGGGTGGGCTTCCATTGCGCTTCGCAAGAAGCAGAACTCCAGAGTTTCTCTATGACCCAAACAGATGAAAGGCTGAGGACAGGCCACACAGGAGAGCTCCCAAACCTCTTCTCAAGCCGTGACCCATTTGCTGTTACCCCTAGTGCCCAGCCTGGCTTTCATGATGTCCCTGTCCATGCCAGCTGTGTTCAGCAGACCAGGACCCTTCATTTGAAGGCCAGTGGCCACATGGACACTAGCTGTGTGGAGTGTATTGAGCATGGTTCTTGAGGGAAGTAGGGTCTCTGGGGACAGAAGGGGAAATAAATCAGATTAGAAGTCATGGCTTAAGAGTATATATTATGGCCGGGCATTGGCGGCACATGTTTTTAATCCAGCACTCAGGAGTTAAGAGGCAGGAAGGTCTCTGTGAGTTCCAGGACAGCCTAGTCTATGGAGCCAGTCCCAGGACAACCAAAGATACACAGAGAAGCCCTGTCTCGAAAAAATAAACAGACAAGTAAATAAAATAAGAAATAAAAAGAGAAGCATGTAGTGCTTACTTTTCTCAATGCTATCACAAAATACCCCCAAAAAAAGCAACTTCAGGAAGGAAGCCTTCATTTGGGCTCCCCTGTTTGAGAGTGCAGGCCATCAATGGTGAGGAAGGCAGGAAGAAGGAAGCATGAGGCAGCTGGTCACATTGCCTCCACAGTCAGGAAACAGAGAGATGATTGCTGGTTCCTCACTCACCTTTTCCTCTTGATTTTACCTCTAGTGCCCACCCTGGCTTTCACAATGTACCTGGCCATGCCAGCTATGTTCAGCAGGCCAGGACACCTCATTTGAAGGTCTATGTTGGGATTGCCCTTAGCCCATGGGATGGGTCTTTGTACCTCAACCTAATCTAGAAATTCCCTTATAGGCGTGACCAGAGAGAGGTGTGTCACAATCCTGTCAAGATGACAATTTTAACCACCACAGATTGACAAAGAGTTAAAGAAGTTTGTGCTTTGGACAGCTGGCTTTGGGATTTCTTGGTCCTTGAGGAGTTTGCTTCAGTGTTGGAGTGAGTTAGGGTACAGGGCATGCCATATCATCATATTGACTAGTTGGCTTCAAGCTTTTCCCTTCTACACAGAGGAAGAAGGCAGCCTTGGACCAGGCTGGAGAGAGAAACTTATATGGAGGTCTGAGGTCTGAGGAGCTGAAGAGATACCAATTTGGTCAGTATTTCTTATCCCTCGTTGTTTTGGTTTGGTTTGGTTTGGTTTTTGTTTTTTTAATCCCTTATTCTTGAATGGCCCCTGAAGTGTTTGATGACAGCCTATATTATTATTCAGTGATTTCATTAAACTGGATCACTTGTCAAATACAAATTAATCCTTCTTAGGAGGATACTTCATGTCACTGTGGTAAAAGGGAAACCAGTAAGACCCATCAGACAGAGTCCCAGCCACACAGCATGGAGATGAGAACATCCGGGCATGAGAACATCTGGGCATGATGGCGCAAACCTTCAGCTCTAGCACTCAGGGGAAGAGGCAGGCCAATGTCTGTGAGTGCAAGCCTAACCTAATCTACATGGGTTTAGACTATGTCTAAAACCCAGGGATAGTGGGGCATGAAAATGAAACGAAGACGCAATGAAGTTAGGTTCTTGGGGCTGAGGTACTACTCGGATAGAGTACTAGCCTAGCATCCAAAAGGGGACCATGCCGTGGGTTTCATCCCCCGCATCAAAAAGAAAATAATTAAATGAATTTGATTTCTGGTTAAGTTTAGACTCTTGACAGACCTGAAAGAGGGATTAAAGACACAGGGACAGGTGTGTGGATGCCGTTCAGGGACTGAGTACTGGTCTAGCATGCATGGGGCTCCAGGTTCAATCCTCAGCACATGGCCCAGGATAGACTTTCTCCTTGATTCATTCCAAAGAATGAAAATAAAATGCATTCCTCCTCGGGAAATATGGTGGATTTGCCATAGGCATCCCTGCTTCTTGAGTCTTGGGAAAAGGGCAATGCCCAAGGTCAGCCCAGAAGGGGAAAAGCATACTGAATTGACAGCACGTGGAAGGACTCAGACAGCACAGCAGCAAGCGAGCTGAGCACCCTGGGATCCTTAAGCCAAGCTGTAAGCTCTGTCAGCGTGGGAGAACGCCGAGGCTCTTCCCTGAAGTTGTGACTCTGATGGGAGCTCAAGTGTGTTCTAGTACAGTGATGGTGCCCTGGTGCAGTGATGGTGCCCTGGTGCAGTGACAGAGCCCTGATATAGTGTCAGTGCCCTGGTACAGTGTCAGCGCCCTGGTACCGTGATGGTGCCCTGGTATGACGACAGTGCCCTGGTATAGTGTCAGTGCCCTGGTACCGTGATGGTGCCCTGGTATGGTGACAGTGCCCTGGTATAGTGTCAGTGCCCTAGTACAGTGACAGCGCCCTGATACAGTGTCAGCGCTCTGGTACAGTGACAGCGCCCTGGTGCAGTGACAGCGCCCTGGTACAGTGACAGTGCCCTGGTACAGTGACAGCGTCCTGGTACAGTGACAGCGCCCTGGTACGGTGACAGCACCCTGGTACAGTGACAGCGTCCTGGTACAGTGACAGTGCCCTGGTGCAGTATCAGTGCCCTGGTACAGTGACAGTGCCCTGATATGGTAACAGTGTTGGTCTCTAGAAAAGACAGTGTAAGTCTACTGGGAAGAAAGCCTCCCTGTGAGAAGTTTCCAGAACCCTTCTGATTGTGTCCCACCAACATAAATAAGGCCAGGATAAAGAACCCATAAATACTCAGAGAAAGGAACATCCCAGCAGGAGCCATAGAAGGAACAAAGCACACCATGAGAATCTCAAGATTTCCAACATGGAGACTATAAGAATATGAAGTATCAAGCATGCAACATTTACAGAAAATGCCATTAAAACAAGAGAACAAGAGCTTATAAAAACTGACCAGGCAGCCACAGGAAGGAAAAAAAAAATCAAACAACAACAAAAACAACATCAACAACAAAACCCAGAAATTTCTTGGGCAGGCGAGATGGCTCAATGGGTGGAGGGGGAGCTTGCTGCTAAGCCCGATGGCTGGAGTCCATCCCCCAAACCCACATGGGAAGGGAGAAGTGATGCCTATGAGTTGTTCTCTAACTACTGTGCTTATGTGCTTGCCTGTGTGCTTGCACACACAAACATATGCACAAAAATTAGATAAATAATAATGTAAAGATTATTAAAAGTTTAGAAAGGAAAGATAGAACTTTTTGTAACAGTGGATGTGTTTAGTAAGAGGTTGGAGAGAGAATCTAGGTGTGGTGGTGTGTACCAGGGATCCAGCACTCAGGAGGCTGAGGCAGGAGGATCACAGGCCTTGACTATTATGCTTTGCCTGTGAAATATCCCCAGACACGCCCTGTGTGAGCAATGGCTTATTAGCTGGTGGCACCATCTGGGAAGGCTATAGAATCTTTAGGTGATAGAGTCTGGCTTAGAGAAGTAGAGCCGGGCCCTGAAAGTTTGTTTTGAATTTTTACTAGATTTATATATATCTTTTAACGTGTGTTTCGCCTGCATGTATGTCAGCCTGCTTGATGTTCGCAGAGATGAGAAGGGGGCATCAGATCCCCTGGAACTGGAGTTACGGAGAGTTGTTAACCACCATGTAGGTGCTGGGAATCCAATGTGGGTCCTCTACAAGAGCAACAAGTCCTCTTAACCTCTGAGGCCCCAAATGTTTCATGCTGCTCTTGGTAACATGCCTTCCTGCCACGATACCCTGGATCCTTTGGAACTAGAATCCAAAATAAAGCCTTCTTCTCTTAAGCTGACTCTTGTGGTGTGTGTGTGTGTGTGTGTGTGTGTGTGTGTGTGTGTGTGTGTGTGTGTGTGTGTGTGTTCACAGTAACAAGAACACAAGTAATGAGGGAAACTGGCATTGAGGGATGGGGCTGTTGCTGACTGGTTCGTAAGAGGAATATGGAAGTGTCCGGAGCTGTAGGCTAGTAACACCATAGAAGATGCTAAGTACAGGCTGACGGGCCGCTCAGATAGGAGTCTGGAAGACTAGAACATGGAGAGACTGTGGACAACAAAGGCCTATGTCACAGTTTCAAAGGAAAACAAAAACTGTTAGGAACTGTATTGGCTGGTTTCGTGTGTCAACTTGACACAGCTGGAGTTATCACAGAGAAAGGAGCTTCAGTTGAGGAAATGCCTCCATGAGATCCAACTGTAAGGCATTTTCTCAATTAGTGATCAAGGGGGAAAGGCCCCTTGTGGGTGGGACCATCTCTGGGCTGGTAGTCTTGGTTCTATAAGAGAGCAGGCTGAGCAAGCCAGGGGAAGCAAGCCAGTAAAGAACATCCCTCCATGGCTTCTGCATCAGCTCCTACTTCCTGACCTGCTTGAGTTCCAGTCCTGACTTCCTTGGTGATAAACAGCAGTATGGAAGTGTAAGCTGAATAAACCCTTTCCTCCCCAACTTGCTTCTTGGTCACGATGTTTGTGCAGGAATAGAAACCCTGACTAAGACAGGTACTGAGTTAGCGGCTGCTCTGCTCACGGTACATTCTGGCAAAGAGTCTGGCTGCTTTCTCCCCAAGACTTGGGAACTTGAATGATGTCACATTACTCCATGCAAGGCCATGGTGGGTGTCTCTGCAAGCAGGACGCCTGCTTAGATCCAAGTTCTTGAGATATATCTTCTTCCGATCACCCTGGCCTTGGGCAGGGCAGAATCAGGCATCCTTCTCCTGTGAGCACCTGTTATCTATCTCAGAGACATTCGTCCTTCCTAGAAGACAGCACCATATAGCCCCATGTCACATATGAATTCTCTCTAAGCACAATCCCTGTGATCCAAGTTAGCCAGATTTGGCTATTGCAGTAGAAAGGATGCTTAAGGCGATTGGATATTCTCAGCATGGCTCGATTGTCTCAGAGTGTTTTATTGCTAAGGATTTAGGGAGCCCATTTTGAAAGACAAACACTGAGCACCAAGTCCTTTCTCTGTATAATCTTATGTCTCCCAAGCTAATCCTCTCAAAGGAGACAGCTTGGCTGACTGGTTTTCAAGAGGAGGGTCAACA
Organism: Mus musculus; assembly: GCF_000001635.26. Classification (NCBI taxonomy): domain Eukaryota; kingdom Metazoa; phylum Chordata; class Mammalia; order Rodentia; family Muridae; genus Mus; species Mus musculus. The sequence goes on along the minus strand of NC_000070.6, from coordinate 143,314,917 downwards.
GGAGTGTTTTATCCTCCAGGTAACCTTTAGCAAATCTTAATCTCATGTTTTATCATTACATGGGAAAATGGGTGTCTGCCAATGGTACCTGGTAGATGGAGACCATGGGTGTCCCTAAATATCTTATAATGCCCAGGGCATGACTTCCTAAAAAAGAATTATTGAGTTCCAAATATCAGCAGTGCCAAGGTTCAGAAGCCGTGCTGTGGCTGACAGGTGGGGACATCGGGAGAAGCCGTTTCAAACCCTTCCGTGCAGAAACCCCACAGTCGGTGTCTGTAGCTCCCTGCTGCTCCACCACCTCCTGGAGTCCCCTCTTAGCTCTCCTCCAGTACCATCCAACTGTCCTTCCTGCCTCAGTGTCTCCCTAGTGCTCCCCCTTCCACCTGCCTGTCTCCCTCTTCATCCTCAGCAGGCAGCTGAAGGCGCCTGTCTTCTCTTCACAGAAGAGACACTTCACTGAAGTCTCCTCACTTCACAAAGTTGCCCCCCCACCCCACTATTCTTTAGGTTCAGGGATGTTGTTTGTTTGTTTGTTTGATTGATTGATTGATTGATTGATTGATTTTGGTTCAAGACAGGGTTTCTCTGTGTATCCCTGGCTGTCCTGGACTCCCTCTGTAGACCAGGCTAGCCTGAAACTCAGAAATCCACCTGCCTCTGCCTCCCAAGTGCTGGGATTAAAGGTGTGTGTCACACAGCTCAGGTCAGATTTTGTTTTGCCTAAAGTAATTTTTAAAAGTTATATACACTCTGTGCACACTTTAAAATCCTTACAGACCCCAGGAGGCAGAGGCAGGCGGATTTCTGAGTTCGAGGGCAGCCTGGTCTACAAAGTGAGTTCTAGGACAGCCAGAGCTATACAGAGAAACCCTGTCTCAAGGTGTGGGGGCCGGGGGGAGTGGAGGGGGGGAAATCCTTACAGATGCTTTTAGGCTGTGACAGCTGTCTTTCGGCGATGCAGCAAAATGACAGACACCAAAGGAAGAGGAGACTCCTGTTTATGTTCTCAAAACACGGTGTCATTCCTCTGGCCACACACGTGTGAGACAAGAGGATCACACTCTAGGCATCAGGGGAATCCTTCAAAAAGGAACCTCCCATAAATGTGCCCACGGCAAACCTGGAGCTAGCATGCTGATGGCATTGCAAACAAGCAAGTTAAGGGCAAGAGTCTTGACAGGAGAATTACTGTGCAGGCGGAGCATGTGAAGGCCCTGAGAGCTGAGATGGCTTCCATAAACCAAAGGGAAGCGCTCAAAAAAGGGAACCCAGTGAGAACACACCGTGTTCAGCTGGAGTGCTGGCTTGCTGCACACAGAGAAGCACCTAAGCAGCTGGAACCTATTCCCTGTGGAGTCAAGGAACAAAAACAAGCCTTCGATCCTCAGCACCACGAACACTACAGTGGCACACACCTAAGATCCCGTTGCCTATTCAGGAAGTGGAGGCCGGAGGGTCAGAAGTTCAAGGTCAGGCCCTTCTATAATGAGTTTGAGGCCTGCCTAGGCTAAGTGAAACCCCATCTCAAAGATAGGCAGACAGACAGATGGACTCCTTCATCACAAATTTAGTAGCAGAAGAGATGGAACTCCCAGCCTGGGGATATACCACAGGTGAACCAGGGGTCAAGTCCTCCTATATATCCACAATCCATCACTGAGGTCTCTAGATGCCTGCTTCTCAGACAGCGCTAACTTATGAAGAGGTATAGTCAGTAAATAAGCAGTGGCATCGCGCCCTACATATATGAGTTCCTAAGTTTGATCCCCAGCACTCCTAAGTAAATAAACAAATAAATGAATAAATAAATAAATAAATCTATCTATAGACTTATACACACTCATAAATATATACATATATCACAGCATAAACATATGTACTTTTATGTGAACACTTCAAAATAATCTCTCTCTCAAATGCATCCAAGAGAATCTGAAAAAAAAAAAAAAAAAAAAAAGAAACATAGCAAGGTGGTGTCTTGCCGGGCGGTGGTGGCGCACGCCTTTAATCCCAGCACTCGGGAGGCAGAGACAGGCGGGTTTCTGAGTTCGAGGCCAGCCTGGTCTTCAAAGTGAGTTCTAGGACAGCCAGGGCTACACAGAGAAACCCTGTCTCGACAAACAAAAAACAAAACAAAACAAAAAAACCTTTACATGAATGATGCTAGTACAGATCCAGAGAGCATGTATAAAACAGAAATGAGCATTTTTTTTATAGTCTAAGCTAAACTGTTTGGATGTATTATTATACGACGGATACCCAATAATGTAAACGTTGACAACTGTAACAAATAAAATATAATAACAATAATAATAATAAATGAGGCCTAGGAGTGCTCACAAGGTGAATGTTTGCCTTGACTGCACGAAGTCCACAGTGCCATCCACAGCACACACCAGGTGATGTGGTGCCTGCCTGGAATCCCAGCACTCCAGAGGAGGAGAATAGAGAATCGGGAGTTTAAGGCCATCCTCTGTTACAGAGTGAGTTTAAGGCTAGCCTGGGCTACACAAGATCCTATCTCAAAAAAATAAATTAATTAACAATTCAGGCTCTGGAGAGATGGGTTAGCAGTTAAGAGCACTTGTTGTTCTTCCAAGAGAACCAAGTTCAGTCTCCAGCACACCCACTTTGGACAGCCCACAACCACTTGTGGCTCCAGCCCCAGGGGATCCGACACTGCCTTCTGGCCTCTGGCACCACTGCATATGTCACACACACACACACACACACACACACACACACACACACACACAGATATGCACATAACTAGAAATAAAATAAAGCTTATTGAAAATGTGGCCATAAGAGTGTATCAGCTTCTCTGGAAGTGGAGTTACTGACAGTTGTGAGCCACCATGTCGGTGCTGGAAATGAAACTCGGATCTGCAAGAAGAGCATCCAGAGCTTAACTGATGAGCCATCTCTCCAGCCCGTATTCATACATCATTAGAAGATTTGCACTTGTCAGTAGAATAAGGTAGAAGTCACTATTTCTGTACATTCTTAACTTGTGAGGAGCTATGCTAACTAAAGAATACCGTAGGCTGTGGACGTAGGCCAACGTTAACCAGCTGAGTAACATACACAGGCTCAGGGCTCAATTCCAAGAACTCCAGGGGAGATGGGGGACGGGGAAGAATACTGAAATGAATGGGATCTTATTTTACTTCTTTGAATTGCATTTATCAAAGACACATATTTATTAGAGATTATATGGTAATAAGTCATTAGATGATTACTCCATATGACAATTACACTATTCTTTCTGGTTTTATTATTTTCATTTTTATGTGTTTGAGTGTTTTTGTCTGCCTGTATGTCTGTGTGCCAAGTGCATGCAGACTCCATAGAGGCCAGAAGAGGGCGCCAGATCCCCTGGGACATAGAGACAGTTGTGAGCTCCCAAATGGGTGCTGGGATTGAAGCCAGATCCTCTGGAAAACCAGCCAGTACTCTTAACCACTGGGCCGTCTCTCTAGCTCCTGCTCTTTTCTCTTTCTTAATTAATTCATTTATTTACTTTACATCCAGATTTAAGCTTCCCTTCTCTCCTGTCCTCCCAATTCCTCCCTCTCACCTCACCTCTCCCCCATCCATCCCTCTTTCCTTTCTCCTCAGAACAAGGGAGCCTTCCCGTGGATATCAACCCACCTGGCATATCACCTTGCAGTAGGACCAGGCGCATCTTCTCCTATTGAGGCGAGATAAGGCATCCCAGTTAGGGGAAAGGGATCCAAAGGCAGGCATCAGAGTCAGAGACAGATGGGGTGGGGGGTGGGGGGTGGGAAGCGGCGGCTAAGAGCACTGACTGCTCTTCCGAAGGTCCCGAGTTCAACTCCCAGCACCTACATGGTGGCTCACAACCATCCGTAACGACGCCCTCTTCTGGTGTGTCTGAAGACAGCTACAGTGTACTTACATATAATAAATAAATAAATCTTTTAAAGAGAGAGACCCTGCCCCTACTGTTAGAGGTCCCACATGAAGACCAAGACAGATTCCTGCGAGTTTCAATTATCCTAGGCTTCTAGCTCGTCCCAGAGATACCTCCCCCATTCCAGTCCTCTCTCAATTCTCTCTCAGACCTCTTACATTTGTGTAGGGGTTTGGGTCCATCCCATACATAACTCTCTGATTGGCAGTGCAGTCTCTGTGAGCCCCTCAGGGCCCAGGTCAGTCGCTTCTGTAGATTTCCTTGTGATGGCTCTGGCTCTTTTGATCCTTCTTGTCCCCTTTCCACAGGATCCCCCAAGGTCTGCCTAAGGCTTGACTGTGGGTCTCTACACCTGTTTCCATTAGTTGCTGGGTGAAGCCTCTCTGATGACAGCTATGCTAGACCACTGTCTGCAAGTCCAGCTGAATTTCATTAATAGTGTCAGGGTCTCGTCACATGGGTCTCAGGCTGGGCCAGTCATGGGCTGGCTATTCAACCCTTTTCTACTCCATCTTTACCCCTGCACATCTTGTAGGCAGGAAAATTGGGAGTCCAAAGTTCTGTGGCTGGGTTGGTGTCCCAATCTCTCCATTAGAAGGAAGTCTTGCCTGGTTACTGGAGATGGCCATTTCAGGTTCCATACTGCCCATTGCTAGGAGTCTTAGCTAGGGTCACTCTTACAGATTCCTGCGAGTTTCAATTATCCTAGGCTTCTAGCTCATCCCAGAGATGCCCTCCCCATTCCAGTCCTCTCTCAATTCTCTCTCAATTCTCTCTCTCTCTCTCTCTCTCTCCTCTCCCTCCTTTTCCCATCCCCACACTCCTGTCCTTTGCTGGAAGTGGGTTATATGAATTAGAAACCTCTCGTTTTTTCATTAAAAGATGTTACTAAGTTATTGAGCTGTTTTCAGTTTCCAGATGGCACACGCCAGGCCAGCAAAATGCCTCATCAGGTGAAGGTTCTTGTTGCCAAGCCCGGTGGCCTGAATTGGGCATCCCCAGGACCTACATGGTTGAATGAGAGAATCAATTCTCTCAAATAGTCCTCTGACTCCACACGTGTGCCAAGGCTCATGCATATAGGCAGAAAGATGACTTAATAAACAAACTGTAATTTTAAAATTAAAAATTACAAAAGAAGCCGGGTATGGTGGCACACGTCTTTAATCCTAGCACCCAGGAGGCAGAGGCAGAGGCAGAGGCAGGCGGATTTCTGAGTTCGAGGCCAGCTTGGTCTACAGAGTGAGTTCCAGGACAGCCAGGGCAACACAGAGAAATCCTGTCTCGGAAAAAAAAAATTACAAAAGAAAGAACATCTTAAGGGTACTTTCAAGAAATATTAACTGTTATTATTCTGCTTTGAACACTTTAATTAGGAAAATAAAATGTGTCAGGAGACCTATGCACTTAATTCATTTAATCTTTCCACCCACTTACATTTACTTCATTATTCATTAAGGCATAGATTTTGTTCAAGAAGCCGGTAGGACATCCCCACACCACACTGGCAAAGCCAGCCTTTTTTATCAAGTGGATTTTGATGGAGCAGACTGTCCTGGTGAGAGTCTGTCTTCATTTCCTGTTCAACATAACATGTTGTCACACCTGTCCTGAGACATTTGAGAAGATTAAAAAGGTTAGGCAGGACAGCACTGTGTGCTTGCTCCTGTGTGAAGCCAGGCTGCTCCAACCTCTCCTGGCCTCCTGTCATCCTCTCTGCTTTGGCCACCGGGGAGCTAGCAGCAACTCTTACAGTCCAGAGCCAAGATACAAAAGAGGCCAAGATTATAGTCACTCTTGCCAATTGCACTAAGGATAACCCAACCTTGGTTTAAAAAAAAAAATCCTGACTCAAAGATGAATTTCACACTTAGCAGAGACATTTACCTGCCAAGAAAGACACAATGCACCCCCATGTCAGCTCCCCTCCACCTCACCCCATGACACCCCAAAGCCTGTGGTGCTTTCTTAAGAGAGGCTGTTCGAACACCGTGTCCTACTGCTTTCCACTGCCAGGACGACAGGCAATTCTTCAGCCTAGGTAAACTTCAGGAAAATAAAGTTTAATCAAGAGCTGTGTCTGGTGACGGCTTTCTTAACATGAGAATCCAAAGGGGTAGCTATATGACCTGGAAAAAGACAGTGATTCAGGGGTGTACACGTGGTTGTGTACTTGCCTCTGTGTGCATCTGCGTGTGTGTATGTCTCTCTGTGTGTGCACACCCGAGTGGCGAATGTTTGTATGTAGTGTGTGTATGTATGTGTGTGTGTCTGTGTGCTGTGTGGTATATGTGTGTGCGCGCGTGAGAGTGTGTAATGTGTCTGGGCTCTCCTTGTTATAAAATCACCAGGATCCCACTATGACACGCACATACGAACTGCCTTCCAAAGGTCCCACCTCTGAATGACACAACCCCGTCGCTTATCCTCTCAGCACCTCAAAGAGAAGATTAATTTTTCAACACAGGAATCCTTTGGGGACGACTTCCAAACCGCAGCACACAGCAACCCTGAATGAAATCTGCACGTCTGGGGGCAACGCTCCACCTTAGGAGCAAGCATAGCTGAGGGCTTTGTGTTTCTGTATCAAAGTCCAAAGTGGAAAAAGAACAGAGGACGGGGGAAGCGGATAGATGTGAGCCCAGGTTAGCCGAGACTCTGAAATGGATGCCCTGGACAAGCCCTGCTTCTGTGCCCCTTTAGAGGGCAGAGGCTCCCCCAGGGTTTGTTAGCCCTCGGAAGAATGTTGATATCCCCCATTGAGGCTTCTCTTCAGGGCATTCCTTTCTGTTCTTTCTTTCTTTATTTCTTTCTTTCTTTTTTTTTGGTTTTTTGAGACAGGGTTTCTCTGTGTAGCCCTGGCTATCCTGGAACTCACTTTGTAGACCAGGCTGGCCTGGAACTAAGAAATCTGCCTGCCTCTGCCTCCCAAGTGATGGGATCAAAGGCGTGCACCACCACGCCCGGCCCTTTCTGTTATGTCTATTATCACTGTTGACTATCTGTTTCTGGCCCCATCATCTATCTCTTTGGAATACAAGGGGCTCAGAAACAGGAACCTGAAGGTCTTGCTCCCTGGCATGTCCTGGGAGACAACACACTGCTGAGCGTACTCCGGGGGTTTGTGTAGTGCATGCTACCCTTATTCTAGTCATGACTATGTGACCACACTCCCTGCACCAGGGAAAGAAAACAGAAAGATCATTCTAATAATATTTCCCCAGAACCCTCCTGGTGCCTCTTGGTCATTTCCAGAAAACCCCCCTGGGGATGAGCAAAGCAAGGAGAGAGGCCTTGCTCACTTTATGGCCTGGAGGCAGCTGGGTAGGGGCATGCATTGCTCACACAAAGCTGTCTTCTTCCAGCTTTGTTAACTTCTAAACCTTTTCCTGTTTTCCTGTCATGGCCAAACCCATCTCTTGGCAGACACTGCCTGAGTGTTCGAGTTAGATTCCGGAGCTGTGATTAAAACAGACTTGGGACGGGCGTGGTGACACACGCCTTTAATCCCAGCACTGGGGAGGCAGAGGCAGGCGGATTTCTGAGTTTGAGGCCAACCTGGTCTACAAAGTGAGTTCCAGGACAGCCAGGGCTATACAGAGAAACCCTGTCTCGAAAAAATTTTGCAACCAAGGGGGAGGGGAATCCTCCAGGGTGGGATGGTGTGGGGTCTGTGACACAGGCACTCAGCTGACCTCCTGACAGACAGCTGCTGGCAGGATAAAGTATCTCTGGTCAAGCCTTCAGTATGTGCTTCTCCAAGGAGCTTCAGTATGTGCTCGCTTCTCCAAGGAACACAGGACAAGGAGCCCTTGCTGTGGTCATTTTCACAAGCCCACTTCCCACCCAGAGAAATAAAGTGAGAAAAAGGCCGGGACCAATGTCCACAAAGTGTCTGCCTCCCGGGCCATCTTACCCTCCCGGTCTGCCTCCCGGGCACATCCAGATGCTCAACGGAGCTTAAGCGCTTCACATCAATGGCCCATGAACACACTGAAGGGAGCCTTCTTCTCTGCACTCATTCTGCAATGCGACAAACGTCCACTTCCTTACCACTTGTCTGTCCATTTGAACTCAGCTATGGCTCTGCAGTTGCAGTGAACGCCATCATCCCAGCACTGGGGAAGGCTGAGGGAATCGAACCAAAAGTTCCAGACCAGACTGAGATTTTGCTCTCAATGCAAAAAAAAAAAAAAAAAAAAAAAAAAAAAATCACAAACTCAGCATTTACCTTAACAAAGCAAACCCAGCCTGACTCTGATCCCAACCTACTGATGTGACTCTTGCTACCCAAATCATCAGAGAGAGCTTTGAATTCGAAGTGGATTCTGACAAGTTCTCCTTTTAGTTGGGGGAAGGCAGTATGTAAACAAGCAATGAGTTGCTATGGCAACAGCAGTTGTCAGCTAAGGGAGTCTTGCATTTCTTAGGGGCAGTAAGAAGCCAGCCTAAGATGGGGTCCCTCACCTTCCCTTCAAAGGTACTGTTCACCTTGCTGGCCAGAATAGCCAGTGTGAAGCCGGGCGATGTGTGTGTGTGTGTGTGTGTGTGTGTGTGTGTGTGTGTGTGTGTGTGTGTGTGTGTGTGTGTGTGTGATGTGTCCCACCTTGAGGGTCAAGAACATTCTTGGAGCACGAATAGCAAGGAAGCCTGTTTATCTGCATTTGAATAATGTCATTATCATTCCAAGCAGATAACAACCTCTTTTATGGAGCATAAACGGCTCATTCTCTGTCCTACAACAGCAATAGGGACCCACTTCACTCACCAAAGACTGTCCTTGAAGACTCAACCTTAGGGGTGGAAAAGTATCCAGCAAGCAGGAGGTCTGGACTTCCACCCCAGCAACTGGGTGTGGTGTGGCATGAGGTGAATGAAGGAAGATCAGAGTTCAAGGCTAACCTTGGCCATATTGTGAGTTCTAGACTACCCTGGGCTACATGGAACCCTGCCTCCCAAAAGAAGAAAACAAAGTGCCCCAACAACAAAATCAAGTTCTTATCCCTAGCATCTTTATCCATCTACCCTCCTAAGGAGTATTTCCTGGGAAGGAAACAAATGTCTGGGGACTGGGAGTGTGTAGTTTAGTGACTCCAGTGCTAAAAGGAAGGCAGAGGTCCAACCATGTAGGTGGCCCTAAATTCAAAAGCCTTGATTAAAGGCTCAAAGGTGGCACTCAATAGGTGATACACAGAGATGCCACCTTGCCCTGTGCCACTGAGGGAGGAAGGTTTATCAGTGTCTGATCATCAGGAAATGTCTCACAGACTCCAACCAAGGGGCATCCTCCAAATACCTAGCCTATCACCTTCAAGAACTGCCAAGTTCATCAAAGACAAAGAAAGGCCCCATGTTCTGGAATCTTCTGAAGACATAACACAATTATGGAGTAAGGACAAAAGCAATGTTTTGTTTTGTTTATGTTGAGACAGAGTCTTGTTTGTTACCTTGCCCAGGCTGATCTCAGATTCTTTGGCTCAAGTGATCCTCCTGCCTCAGCCTCCTAAGGAACTGGGACTTCAGATGGCAGACACCATGACAGTCTGATACAGAACTTTGTTGGTCAGGCTGAGGATCAAACCCAGGATTTTCATCATGGTGGACAGGCGTTCATCCCTGACCAAGAGAGGTGTTCTAATGCTACGTTTCTTAAGCTTGGTAATTCTGGCTGTGGCTATGAAGGAAGTTTTTAATCTTAGGAAATCCACACGCAAGTATTGGCGACTAGAGGGCATATTTTCTCCATGATTTTCCCAGTGACTCAGAAATACATCATAGCCCATCTTCATGTAAAAGTAGATAATACTGAATCATATGAGGGTAATGAGGCAAGACAGAAGAGGAAGGAGGGCATATGATTCTGAGTTTATTCTTCCAAACTTTCTTCCTTTTCTTTTCTTTCTTTCTTTTCTTTCTTTCAATTTTGTTGGTTTGGTTTTTTTTTTTTTTTTTTTTTTTTTTTTTGAGATAGTGTTTCTCCATGTAGCCTTGGCTGTCCTGGAACTCACTCTGTAGACCAGGCTAGCCTGGAACGCAGATAGCTGCCTGCCTCTGTGCTGGGATTAAATGTGTGTACCACCTGTCTTCTGTCCAGCTCTTGACTGCTGAGCCATCATCTCTCCAGCCCTACCTGGTTTCTTTTTATGAAATGCTTAACAGGGTCAACATCTTGTTCAGTCAGTCCTCTGGATCCACGGGTTCAACGAACCACAGATTAATATTTAGGGAGCTGGGCATGGTGGTGCATTCCTTTAATCCCTGTGTAAGGGGGACAGAAGCAGACAGATCTCCATGATTTCAGAGCCAGCCTGGTCTGCATAGGAAGTTCCAGGCTAGTCAGGGTTACAGTGAGACCCTGTTTCAGAAAGAAGTGGGTATTAAATATACACAGACATTATTCTCTTCTCCCTTCCCTCTAAACTATATTTCAGCAGCTATTTACTAACACATAGTATTGGCATCCCACTAGTTAGTATGAGTAACCTAGCTATGTTTTAAATTCATGGGAGGATATGTTAAAGGCAATCTACAAATACAACCCCATTGTCCATAGGGACTTGAGTATCCGTGGATTATAATTGATAGGCTATTTCTCTACTGCCGGTAAAATGAGCCAATTCAATCCAGATCAGATTATATTAAAGGTAGGTTTATTGGGAAGCTACTCTTGGATTGGTGAGTTCACTGGCTCCAATGATCAAGCCCAGGGAAGTCGCCATGGGGAAAGGGGGGTCAGGGAGGGAGGGAGAGAGAAAGAGAGAAAGGTATATATGCAGAGTGAAGAGGAGGAGGAAGAAGAGGAGGAGGAGAGGAAGAGAGAGGGAGAAAGAGGGGAGGAAAGAGAAGGTAAGGGAAAAGGGAAGGAGGAAGAGGAGAGGGGAGGAAATGAAGAGAGAAGGAGGGTGAGGGAAGGAAAGGAAAAGAGGAGAGAGGGAAGGGGAGGGGAAAGGGAAGGAGGAGAGGAGGGGGAAGGGAAGGAGAGGAGGGGGAAGGGAAAGAGGAGAGGAGGGGGAAGGGGAGGGGGAAGGAAAGGAAGAGAGAAGGAGAGAGAGAAGTGGAAGGGGAAGGAAAGGAGGAGGGGGAAGGGGAGAAGAAGAGGAGAGGAGAGGAGAGGAGAGGAGAGGAGAGGAGAGGAGAGGAGAGGAGAGGGGAGGGGAGGGGAGGGGAGGAGAGGGGAGGGGAGGGGAGGAGAGGGGAGGAGAGGAGTCTGGATTATATAAAGATATAAGGAAGAGCGTCTGGGAGAAGGGCAGCCCACTCCCTGGGCTGGAAAGTTCAGAGTTGGGGGTAGGGTCTGCCAGGTAGGGCCTGAGGGATGCTGAGGGAACCTGGAGGCCAGGTTTGCTTTGTTATGTAAAATATACACCTCTGCCCTTGGGAGGGGTGGGCTCAGGCACTAAACTGTAATATCTCTGGAACCCACCTCCAACCAGTGGTGCTTATTCAACTATGTGATGGAAAACAAGTACCTAGCTTTTCAAAAATTCCTTTGGGAGTCTGAAAGTGAAATTGTTGCTCTGCCCCACTGGAATCTTGAGATGACTTTGACAGCAGGAGGGACAATTGGCACCTCACAGGAGCAGTGAGCACTCTGCCACTTAGGCGACACCAGTGGGTGAGAATTCAAGCCAGGTTCCCACTCATAGAAGAAGAGCAGAAGTGACTTCCTGGCTGAGGTCCCAGCATAGAGTCCCATGAGTGCAACCAGGAGTAAATCCAGTTTCCCAGGAGTGGGGCAGATTCAGGGAACCTTCATAAACCAGGATCAGGTAAAGGTTGGCCAAGAATGACCTGATACTTTTTTTTTTTTTTTTTTTTTGGTTTTTTGAGACAGGGTTTCTCTGTGTAGCCCTGGCTATCCTGGAACTCACTTTGTAGACCAGGCTAGCCTCGAACTCAGAAATCCGCCTGCCTCTGCCTTCCGAGTGCTGGGATTAAAGGCATGCACCACCACACCTGGTCCTATGACCTGATACTTAACTTAGTTCTTGTATAGCGAGTGATCCATGCCTTAGGTCAAAGAAACTGGTTCCCTTAGAGCCCTTTTCAAGAAACTTCTGCCCTAGACACTGGGGATGACTGCGTTTCCTGGTGGGTACAAACAGTACCAGAGAAGGAACGAGACTGAGAACTCCTTAGGGCCTGGTAGCAACAGCCACCAGCGGGAGGGAGCGTGGTGGTAGCCACACTCCTAAGGTATGCAGAGTTCTCTGGACTGAGAGTGACACTTGTTTTAAGAACGCAGATTCCTGAGGGGCCCAAGGTTCTCTCCAAGGTGTTCTGAGTTCCCAGCCTCATCTAATTCCTGCTCAACTTGAGCCCTAAGAAACAACATATTCAGGGGCCACACGGGTGCTTCATACCCTTGGAGAGTCAGTTGAAGGAGTTTCAGTCCCAGAACACTGTGTCTCCCCAGGGAGCCTGCAGAAGTGCAGCCCACCGCTCTCCAGAGTTGGCAGAGGCCTCAAAGAATGCAGCTAGTGCTAGAGACCCTAACACCAACTTCCAGCATCGCCTAGAACAAAGGGTCCCCCGCTGTTTGTATCATCTCTGCTCCTCCTCAGGATTAGCAATAGGCTCCAGCCTTGATCTGTCACTGAGAGACAGGTGTTTTCCTTCCCGTAGGACTCGGGATGTGTTTTAAGGTATGTTCCAAAGTGCGGGACCCCAGCTCTCCTCTTTTAAAGAATGAGAACTTTGGAGTGACCCGAGTGACCTGTGTGTTAGCCAGCCCTATAGCCCTCCAGGTGAATCAGTGCTAAACCATTTTCCTTGAATAGTAGATCTTAGATCAAAGGTCCATTGGTCAGATGGGCGCCTCAAGGTAACACCTGCAAATAGTGTTATCTCCTGGCGCCAGCCTTTCTACCTCTGTCTCATTGTTATGCAGTCTTCACACAAGCTGTGTCACTGGGGGAAGGGCAGTTAGGCACCAGGTCCTTGGGGGTGGGGGGCAAGATATCTTCAATTTGCCATTTGCATTGCTGTGGAAGGTAGACCCATCCCCCACCCCTGTCCTTGACTGATCCTTCTTGGGGCCAGCAATCACCTGGTTATTTAGCAGGAAAACATGTAGAAGCATTGCAGACTCGCCCAGACCTAAGTCCTCTCCCTAATACTCTTCTTGTCCCCTGGCCCCCAACAGGATTCTTCGGCAACATTTCTGCGTCTGCCCCACCTCCACCATCCTTTACAAGTAGGTGAGGGACCAGCCTTCTATAACCTAGACACATCCCTATGGCAACCTAGACACATCCCTATGGCATAGGGAGAGAAGAGCAGGGTGGATTTTATTATTTATTTACCTAATGTACATAAGTGTCCCTGTCTTCAGACACAGCAGAAGAGGGCATTGGATTCCATTACAGATGGTTGTGAGCCACCATGTGGTTGCTGGGGATGGAACTCTGGACCTCTGGAAGAGCAGTCAGTGCTCTTAAGCACTGAGCCATCTCTCCAGCCCCAGAACAGGATGGATTTATTTCCTGGACTCTTAATCTACTCCCAAATGCCCTTCAGTATAAGCTGTTTTATTACCTCTGTTATTTGTCTAAGGGGTCACACAGGAAATGGACACCCTCACCCTCACCCCCCAGTCTACAATACAAAATACTCACACCGAAGAAATAATGTTGTAAGACCAGTTCGGGAGCCATTTCTTCCAGGTCTCTCTCTTCCCCGCTTCTGGAATCCACTTCATTCCTATCTTGTAGCCCCAGGATAAGCTACCGGCCCTTGAGTAATCTCTAGACATGTCCAACCTCTTGCCTGCCAAGGTAGACCTGCTGCTGAGTGGGCAGGCTGGCTCACTCTCACCCTGGTGAGACACAGAGGCTCAGCTAACGGACACAGCTTACCAACCATTCCTGTGATCAAGCTTTCCATGGACACTGGGTTTAGCTAGCATTTCCCCAAAAGGTCTTATCAGTTAGCTTGTGGGACCAAAGCTGGGAATATGAGCTTTTAAAACAGTGTTGTCTCAGGATAAAAAGACCTGCCTGGCAAGCTAGCAACCCGAGTTTGGTCTTTAGTACCCATGTGAATGAATGTAGGAGCGAGCTGGCTCCACAAAGCTACCCTCTGATATCACACACATACCATATCATGGGTGCCCACACCTTTGCACACATGCATGCATGCGTGAGTGCATGCGCACACACAATAAATAATTTTTAAAAATCAGTCTACTTTTGAAATTCTTGAGATGAAGTCTGTTTGAAACTGAGGTCAAAGATAAAAGGATGAAAACAGCTCATTGTCACCTTCATTGGGACACGTAGGGACCGTTCATTGTTAAGTTCTCTGTAACTTATTTTTACCGTGTGCATGCGCGAGTGTGTGTGTGTATGTGTGTGTGTGTGTGTGTGTGTGTGTGTGTGTGTGCTCGCTGTCTGGTCAGAGGGCAACATACAGGAATCAATCGGGACTCTCCTTTCACCATTGTGGGTTCAGAGCCTAAAACTTAAGTCACTCGGCTTGGTGGCCGAGCCACCTCTGGGGGGCCCATCCTCAGATGCTTTTGTTGAAAGGAATTTATGGCATCTGGGAGTGAAGCCAAGACCACCCCCGACCCTGTTCTTAGATTCCAACAGGTTAGAAGGGAATAATGAACATTTCTCTTGCCGATACCCACTCCCTGAGAGCAAGGAAGGATTGTTTAAATCAAGAGACAGGGGATTACCAGTTAAACCCTAGGATTAATAGATGAGCTGAACTCTTATTAGTTCCAGGTGAGTGGCCGATAGTCAGATGACACAGCTGCTCCTGGTATCCAGGTGAAGCCACAAAGTCCCGGTATCAGGGGGTGGTGGTACGTGCTCTGCCTTCTGTATAACTCACTAGGGCCAAGCACCCTTCAAGGTCAAGCACCCCACCCAGACAAGTACCTCACCGGGCCAAGTACTGCACTGAAGGCTAGTTGTGGGAGGACAGACGCGTCCTTCCGTCCGTCCGTCCATCCATCCATCCATCCATCCATCCATCCATCCATCCATCCATCCATCCATCCATCCACGTGCCTTGCATGAAGGTTCAATAAACAAGAGCCGCCTCAGACTCACCCAAACAACGGCCGTTTTCCCCAAACCATCTGAAGAAAAAAATCCAGTGCATCGGTCTAAAAACCATAAAACCAGCCGCATACGCCACTGTGTGCGTCTCTCTTCTGCCCACTATCAAGGAAACCTAAGTTGTGGGCTTTGCCCTCCAAAACATAATAGTAAATATAGTAGAAAAATAAATAAAAATTGTAAATCAGAACTGTTTACTGCACGTGGCCCCCTTTTCTCCTGTAGTGGAACAAAGTCAAAAGCTTTTTTTTTTTTTCCCCTCTGGGCTGGGCCCCAGTGGCTGAGGCCCTGTAACTTTAAACCTGGCCTGAGGTCATCTTGTGATGCTGGCCAAACAGAGTTCGGGGGCGGTCCTAGATCTCCGGGACCACCTGACGCCCACCCGCTCCCGCCCCGGGACCGGAGACATAAATGCCGACTGTGCCGAGAGGTTGCCAGCTGCCAAGTTTGCTGTGCTTGCTGCCTCTGCGAGTCCAGAAAGCCCGGGCACTCTCTGGCGCTGAGACTTTTGCTCAGCGCCTTCCAACCTCCTCCCGAGCTCTTCCCGGCTGGGCCTGTGGCTTCGAAGTTTTTTGTTTTGTTTTGTTTTGTTTTTCATCTTTTCACAACCCACAAAAAAACCCACTAGCTGCTGAGGCTCCAACGAGATCAAGATGTGGACCGTGCCAGTGTTGTTCTGGGTTTTGGGGAGCGTTTGGTTCTGGGACTCTGCGCAGGGAGGTAAGCGCCATGCATGATTGGCAACCAGCACTTGTTGGTGGGGATGGAGGGAGGCGGGGGATGCTTGGGCCTGGGATCTGCGAGTGCGGGGGGAGGGAGGGAGAGCGGTGGGGTAGCTTAGATGGGGCTAAGTCTCCTGTAACAGCCAAGTGGGTGTGGCGGTAGGGGGTCCACCCACAGGTGGTAGGGGTACAGAATGGCCCTAACAACCCCCACCGCCCCGGGGGCTAGTGTTACGGGATGGGAAGGTGACCAAGGGCGACTGGACTGGCCCAAAAAAGCAGTGTGTTAGAGGAATGATTAATGTCTCTGAAAAAGAGGAACAGATAGGAGGACGTAGGTTGGAACTCTGGGTCACACCCCTGGCTGGGGATAGACCTGAAGAGGCTTCGCTAATTAGGATGGTAGCTGGAAGGGACGGTGGAACAGCTTGACCCGCAAGCTGCTATCTTTCTAGCATTCTTGTCTCTGCCTCTTTCTTTCCTCCCCTCCCCACACCCCTACACTGGAAATGGATGGAACCCAGGGCGCCACGGACCTGTACCTCCTAACCTGGAGGGCTGCCGTGAGCGTTGAAGCGCAAGTGTGTTTGAGGCCATGTATTGAACTTGGCCAAGGACTCAGTGGCTGAATTAGTGTTAATTAAAGACGAATGGAGCCTGAGAATGTAGCTCAGTTGGCAGAGTCCATGTTTGGCATGTGAGACACTCTCATGCTCCATCCCCAGCAAGATGCAAAAGCCAGGATGGTGATGCTCAACTGTGTCAGCACTGGGAAATGGAGGCAGGAGGATGAGAGGGTTCAGGGTTATCTTGGGGTATAAGGAGTTTGAAACCAGACTGGGCTTTAAGACCCTGACTAGAAAGAAACAGATTGATGGGACCACCATCACGTCCTCCTCTTCTGAATTACTGTCTTCTGTCTGGGTGATCTATGGCTGGGGTCTAGGACAGTCTCCTGTTATTTTGTTTCTTGCTTTGATGTTTTAAGTTGTATCTATATTCCTGGTGGAATCTAAGCTCTAATCTTGATCCCAGAGCCAAGAAGTCATGGGACAGTCTCAGTTGCTCACTAAATGAAGGCTAGTGGTCATCAGAGATGTAGGACTGTCTTTCCTGGTGAAGGAGTGGTTTGTGTGAGATGGGTGGGCCTAGCCTAGGCTTCTATAATTCTCCACAGACAACACCTAGTGTTAGGGAAATTATATAGAGTGCATGGGCGAGGTTGTCCACTTGCTTCAAAGAGACGAAGCTATTCTTTATGGTGTTCAGGGGTATTCCTGGCAGTCCTATCTTTGAAACTTCTTACGCTAGGATATATATATATATATATATATATATATATATATATATACAGTTCTGTATTTCGGTTCCATTTCCGTCATGGCGAGACAGTGCGTGTTAAGAACATGGCTTTTCACTCACCAGCGCAAAGTGAGGGGAAGCACCCACCCCAAACCACATCCTAGGAAAGTCGGAGGCTGGCATCCTCCAAAGGCAAGGGTAGGCTGCAACTGTCTCAAGCCAGCTCCCAAAATGCTCCTAAAATGTAGCTGGTATTTGGTCTTGTCTAGAAAAAGTCATCACTCAGTTAGAGTAGAAACTGTACAGCTGAAGAAAAAGCCTTGGTACAGGGGTGTTCAGAGAGGTGGCCATGCGGCCAGTTGTATCCAGGCTGCTCTGCAGCAAGATTGAGCCTGCAGGGTTTTTGTTTGAGAATAATGAATATGGATGAGTTAACTCCATTGAGTTAAGCTATTACTGGGGAGCCAGATCAGGCAGGGGTGATTGTGGTGTGCTAATTCTATTAGAGTCATATGCCATACTGATTTAGGGTTATAACCCAACCCCCTCTGCAATCCCCAAGGTGTTCGTGGATTCTAACGAGGCCTGTTGTCCTCACATCTGGCAGCCTCCCCCACTGCCAGGCCCCACCCTCACTCTGAACTGACATCCAAAGCCGGTACCCCAGGACTCGCCCGTTAGCAGTGGCTTTTTATAAGATTCTCGGCAAGCTGCTGCTTGCCGCTAACCCATGTGTGCTCTTCCGGGACCAGTCCGAGCAGGATTAATCATGTGGCACAGAAATCATCCTGTGATTTCCCTGAAGTTCTTGCCAGTTTTCGGGGGCCCTGGAATCCTCGCAAGCTGCTGAGGGCTTATGTAGCTGAGGAGGCCTTGAATAAAGCTGATTCTGTTAGAGGTTCTGCGGGGGAAGCTGGGGCTTAGGGTCCCAAACTGAGTTCAGAAGAGGGAAACACATTTAAAGATGCGAGTGCAGCAGCAGAAGGCTGAGGGTAGCCACGATCAACAAGACAAAACTCAGCTCACCCACCATTGACTTTGCTGGCAATGGAGAGACCCAAGTCTCCGGTATGACAGAGAATGGCCCTGACTAGTGGGCGGGACACCACCTCCTTGCATTCCCCCCCCCTCCCCCCCCACCACCACCACCACATTCTAGGAATGTCGCAGGCTTACCTCCTTTAATCCCCAACCTCTCCTGTAAATTATACACTATTATCCCAGAAGTTGCTGGGACCTTGATTCAGAAACAAAGTTAAGCTTTTTACTATGATTGAATTAAAAAAAAAAAAAAAGACTGACTTGAGACTGAAGGTAGACTTCACTTTATTCATTTTAAACATGAATAAAAAAAAAAATTACACACTCCCCATACAAGAGTGGAGTTGGCCTGGCGCATTAAAATACATTGCCTTAATTTGTCTTGCACACAGGCGCTAGACCTCTCCCAAGAGGGTGGGGCGGGTTGCTGGGTGCAGGAAAGCACCTAGCCGAGAGTATGCTCTGCCACCCTTGCCAACCAAGAATGAACCTGTGCTCTGGATTGCACTGGCTTATCTGAATTTTTGTCATATTTCTGGCTTCTGAGAGCAGGCGTTCCAGGTTACAGCTTGTGGAAGTATTTTGGGGGAGGCCAAGGAGGAAGCAAACTCAAGCACCAGTTTAGCCAGGAACCTTGCAGAGGATCCTTACCTTGCCCAACCCATCCCCCAAGGAAGCTCTGATATCCTGACATCTCTCAGGAAAGGAGCCTGTGTTGTGTGGTCGGTCTTGTTAGAAGAAGAGGGTCCAGTGATTTGGAGGAGGTCAAGATAAGAGGTTGCTTGTAGGATTTGTGTGAGGCACACAACAGATACAGTTTCCCTTGCCTGCAATTTTAAGAACTTTCTCAAAAGAGTTCTGAGAGAGAGAGAGAGAGAGAGAGAGAGAGAGAATCAAGTATACCTTTCTCAATTACTCTGCACCATATTTTTTGAGACTCTTTCTCTCACTGAATCTGGAGCTCACGGATCACTAGACTTAGATGGGCCATTGCCCTTAGGGATCCGGTTGCCTCGGCCTCCCCATTGTTGCGGTAACAGATGCACACCACTGTGCCCTGCATTGTATGTGAGTTTGGGGGCTGGAGCTCAGATGTTCATGTTTGTGTGGAGAACATTTCACTGGCAGCCCTCTTCCCAGCCCCTGGAATGTTCTGGGGAAGGAAAGCGACTAGGCTTTTCATCCAAGATCTAAGGTAGGATAGAGCCAGGTTAGGAAACAGCTGACATGCTGCCAAGTTCATCCAGGGCAGGAAATGAAGGTGGCTGTTTCCTCCCACATGTCTAACCACAGTGCCTTAGCTGTCCATCATCCCAGACTGTTCATAGCCAGCCAGGTGGTGGGAAATTCTTGAACATCAACAGATAGAGTAGACCAGGGTCGGAGAGACATCTGGGCCAGCATGAGAACCTGAGTTTGGTTCCCAGAACCCATGTAAAAAAAATGCTGGCCTGCTGTAGCAAGGGTTTTTTTTGTAATCCCAGTGCTAGGAATGCAGAGACAGCCTTATCCCTGAGGCTCTCCCACCAACCAGTCTAGCCCAATCAGCAAGCCCCCAGCCACTGAGATATCCTGTCTCAAAAAATAGAGTGCCTGAGGAATGATATCTAAGGTTATCATTTGAACACGCACATGTGCACCTACACATGCACGTGGGCACACACAGCAAGGGAGAGAGGGAGAGGGCTATGTCTGCATTTGTGTCTGGTCCAGTGACTTTGCCTGGAGAACAGTCTGTATTTGGCAATGAGTCAGGCTAAGTTCAGAGGGAGGCTTTCGACCTTGGGCAGTTGATCACTTAGGTGGAGAAACAGAAGACAGTCTGTGGTTCAGGCAAGGCAAAGTGGATGCGGTTTCAAAAACAAAAACCTCCGGAATGGACAGTTGCCTTTCCAGATGAAGATGAGCTTGTGGCTTCTAATCTGGAGTGCCAATAAATTGCAGAAGTGCCTGGAGAGGAATGGGCAGACCAACCGGTGCCACACTGCGGTGCTGAGAGCCCCTGTTACATTGGCAGGGTGCGGGGGAATGCCAAGGAGGCCAGAGAAGGAGAATGCTGTGAGCAGGGTATTTCCCAGAGGCCATAAGGGAGAAGAAAAGAGCAAGCAAGCCCGAGGAGAGCCCACCCAAGGGAGAAAGGACTTAGCTTGCCTGGAGTCTCTAGAAAAGGAGAGAGAGAGAGAGAAAGATAAGTAATGTCGTTTGTTGACACGAAAGCTGCCCCACCCAAGGAATTTGCTTATTTGACAAATATTTATTGAGTTCTTGCTGTGTGTTCAGGCATCCGAGCATAGCATTGAGCTCCTACCGGGAAGTCCTCTATCTTGGCAGCCTTGGGGATTCTGACCTCAGTTAGGGTGGGTCCCCGAGAAAGAGAAATCTTTAATCCCTTGATCTGGGAACACACATTCCATCCAATGCTTTTGTTCTTTGGGAAACCAAACATCTCTGGAACCCTTTTCAATTGGGAAGGGCCTGTCACAGGGAACACATATGTGTATAAAGTGCAGAAAAGCGTGTCTCACTTGTGTGGGGGGAGGGGGCAGAGGAAAATATCTATCTCATCAGACTTGGTTTTTCTTTCGTTTAAGATTCCCCCCCCACCACCCCAAGCAAGACAGGGTTTCTCTGTGTAGCCCTGGCTGTCTGGAACTCACTTTTGTAGACCAGGCTGGCCTCAAACTCAGAAATCTACCTGCCTCTGCCACCCAAGTACTGGGATCAAAGGCGTGCGCCACCACCGACCTGCTGACTTTTTTTTTTTTTTTAATTATGTGTGTTCATGCCTGTCTGTGTCAGGGCATGTGCACATGAGTGCAGTTGCCCACAGAAGCCAGAAGAGATCAACTGCCTCCGAAGATGGAGTTACTGAGAAGCCTGAGTAGCCCAAAGTGGGTGCTGGGAACCAAGGCTCTTTTGGAAATGTAGTACAAGCTCTCAGCCACTGAGCTATGTCTCCAACCCTTCTACCTGCCTAGTGCCATGTTGGATGGTCATGGGTCTCTGAACTGTAAGTCCTAAATAAACGCTTTCTTCTATAGAGCGTTGCTCTGGTCATGGTGACGTCACAGCATTAGAAAAGTGCTCAGGTACCATGCTTGCGAGGCAAGCACCCCACTGGCTGAGCTATCTCCCCAGACTCCCGTGTCTCATTCTTAGTACCCCTTGGTTCCTGGTACCTTGTGAGGTCAACTTTACCTAAGCCCATCAGTCCACAATAAGTTTATCAGTCCACAATAAGTTTAAATGTGAAGCCATAAAGCCACACCCTAAATTCGGAAGGGGAGGGGCTAAGAGCGAGAAGTATGTTGTAACTTTTACCATTGGCTGAGCTAGAGTGTGTCAGCCGCTCACAAGCCCTGTTTCCTTTGGTCCTCACAGCACAACTACAAGGTAGGAACTCTTTGCAACTAATAGATGAGTTAAGAGGCTCAGAGAGGTTTGGACAAAGCCAGTCATCAGGCAACAGTGACCTTGAATTCAAGCATTGTATGTAGTGTACCAAGAGCACACAGTCTGGGCACACATCCCTAGTCACTCATCTAAACAGCCACTACCCCAGTGCTATGGCTGACTCCCCGCTGCCGTGCTCCCTGAGATAATAGCAATGGATTCTAAGCCTCTGAAGCTGTGAGCCCCTAAATTAACTGCTTTCTTTTATAAGTCATTTTGGTCATAGTGTTTTGTCACAGAGATAGAAAAGTGACCATGACAGAGGGGGAAAGAGAATGGTTGATAGGTACAGGCATGTAACTTGTGAGTATGAGTTCTTTTTTTTTTTTTTTAAAGATTTATTTATTGGTTATATGTAAGTACACTGTAGCTGTCTTCAGACACTCCAGAAGAGGGAGTCAGATCTTGTTACAGATGGTTGTGAGCCACCATGTGGTTGCTGGGATTTGAACTCCGGACCTTCAGAAGAGCAGTCGGGTGCTCTTACCCACTGAGCCATCTCACCAGCCCGTGAGTATGAGTTCTTGTGTCCCATAGCTCAGTGGGATAGCTATGATTGACAACACAGGAGTGTGTATGTTGATGTGTAGCAGTGGGGAGGACGTTAGTGTACCTGATACAAGTGATAGGGGTTTGAGGTGACAGAAGCCGGCAGTCAGTCCCACGCTGATTGTTGCATACAGTAGGAAAGTATTGAAATGTTGTACTGTACCCTATGGATGTTTGATGGTGGTGGTGGTGGAGGTGTTTTGGTTGGTTGGTTGGTTTGGTTTTTCCAGACAGGGTTTCTCTGTATAGCCCTGGCTGTCCTGGAACTCATTTTATAGAACAGGCTGGCCTTGAACTCAGAAATCTGCCTGCCTCTGCCTCCCAAGTGCTGCAATTAAAGGTGTGCGCCACCATGCCTGGCATTATTCTTTTTTAAAAAGAATTTCATTCATGAGTACTGTGTTCACGTTATTTCCACTTTCCCTCTTTTTAATGTGTGTGTGTGTGTGTGTGTGTGTGCACACCAGAAAAGTATAGTGGACACCTGGAACTGGAGTTACAAGAAGTCGTGAGTCACCTGATTGGGGGGGGGGGCACGACTGAAATGCAAATTGGTCCCTTTGGAAGAGTATCAAATGCTCTTAATTGCTGAGCCATCTCTCTAGCCCCCACACCCTGTTTTTGTTGTTTGTTTGTTTGTTTGTTTTTGTTTTTTGAAACAAGGTCTTACACATCCAGCCTGGCCTGGAGTCCACTCTGTAGCTAAAGATGCCCTTAGACCCCTGATCGTCCTGCCTTCATCTCCTGCGTGCTTGGATTGTTGGTGTATGCCGCAGCCAGCTGGTTTATGAGGTGCCAGGCATGAAACCTGGAGTGTTTGTTGTACATGCTAAGCAAGCAACTTCCTCTCCCTCTCCTTCTCCCTCTCCCTCTCCCTCTCCCTCTCCCCCTCCCCTTCTCCCTCTCCTTTCCCCCTTCCTCTTTCTCTGTTACCATTTTTACTGAGTAGGAAGGATCTCTAATAGTTCTGACTTATCTTTCCTTTCCCTAATGACCATTGAACTTGAACACCTTCTCAGGCTGGATATCTTGGGCGGGGGGTGGGGGGTGGGGTGGAGTGGGGGGGTTGTTCAAACACTTGGCTGTTTTAAATTGAGATGTCTTCAGGTATTTTTGCTTTTTTGTCAAGTAAGGAATTAAAGTTAGTATCTAACACACACATAGGAGAAAAAGAGAAGCCTGGTGCTGGAGTCATTTTTAAAGGAACTAAGTCAAGTGATTATGAATAGATAAATTGTTTGCACATTGCACATACACCCACCTTAAAATTTGTGAATGCTGAGGCTGGAGAGAGAGGTCCTGAGTTCAATTCCCAGCAAACCACATGGTGGCTCACAACCATCTGTAATAGGATCTGATGCCCTTTCCTGGCATGTCTGAAGACACCTACAGTATATGAATATACATAAAATAAACAAATGATTCTTTAAAAAAATTTTTGAATACTAAGATGTTTCTGTGGACTTCACTTCAATAAAAGAAGCACCTTTTTTATAAATGGGATGTTTTTTAATTGTTGGTTAAAAATCATACTTTAATAATTTTTCATACTGGACAAGTGGTGCTTTTAATCCTAGAACTTGGGAAGAAGAAGCAAGCATTTTCTGTGAGTTCAAAGCCAGCCTGGTCTGGTCTACATAGTGAGTTCCAAGTCAGCCAGGATGATAGAGTAAGATCCAGTCTCAAAAAAAAAAAAACAAACAGCCGGGCATGGTGGCGCACGCCTTTAATCCCAGAACTTGGGAGGCAGAGGCAGGCGGATTTCTGAGTTCGAGGCCAACCTGGTCTACAAAGTGAGTTCCAGGACAGCCAGGGCTATACAGAGAAACCTTGTCTCGAAAAACCAACCAACCAATGAGAGAGAGAGCGAGAGCGAGCGAGAGAGAAAGAGCGAGCTGGACTATTATTGGATAGCTGAGGACATTTTTCCATCTATGAATTGGGCTATCTTGTTATTTTATGTTATAGTGTTCATTAGAGCACACCTCTTTAAGAGCGTGAAGTCTGAGCTGTCTCCTTTTCTGCTCATGCTGTTGGTTGGTATCAGTGTTGGAAGTCACTGCTACCCCGGGGCTGCAAACATCGACTCTTACGGTCTAATGGTTTAATTCTGACAGTCAGGCTTTGATGCCTTTGCAGGGAACTTCTGTGTGAGCCATGAAATAGCGACCCAGCTCCATTCTTTACCATGTGGCTCTCTTCAGTTGTTCTAGAACCTTCTGGGATGAAAAGATAACTCTTCCCCCACTGAATTACCATGGTGCTTTTGCCCTAAATCAGCTGCCCATCAGTATAAAGGTTTATGTCTGAACTCTCTCCACTCTGTTCTGTGGTCTACATGATCTCGCTCATGCAGAAATCTGTAAGTCATTTGTAAAAATGTTTCTCCATTGCTGGAAATTAAAGCACAGGCCAGCCACATGCTCTGTATGTTTTATCATTTCCCTGAGATAGGGCTCTCTCTGTGCTGCATACACTGGCCTTGAATTCCTGGACTTATGAGATGTTCCTTTATCAGGACTGCTGGCGTGTGGCTCAGAAGTAGGCCATTTGTCTGGCAAGGGAGCCCTCGTGTAGAAACATCTGGTTGGACTATAGTCACCATCTGTCAGGATGAAGAGCACCAATTTGGTATTATCCAAACCTTTGGGTGAGAAAGGCAATAAAGAAAGTGTGGGGTGGGTGAGATGGCCGAGCAATTGAGAGCACTTCCTGCTTTTGCAGAGGACAGGGTTCCCACCTGAACTTCTCTGGTTCTGGATCTGATGCCTGACAGCCCCAGGCCCGGGTTACACATAGCCAACATTGAGTGTAGGCAAGCACTCATGTACTCGACATAAGAATAAATCTCCTTTAAAAGAGGGCAGATGCCATGGTCAGGTTTTCACCACGGTGTCCAGATAGGAGAGGAAGGGTTTATTCTGGCTCTTGGTTTGAGAGTGTCCATCACAGGACAGGAGTGCTGTGAGGTAGCTGACTGCATGGACAGTCGGGGAGGAGAGAGAGAGAGAGAGAGAGAGAGAGAGAGATGCTGGTGCCCCTACTTTCTCCTTTGCCATTTTTATTCAGCCTAGATCTGCCACACACAGATGCTGCCAGCCTCATTCAAGGCGCATCTTCTCTCCTGGTCTACACATCTCTATAAACAGACATACCCATAGATATGTCTCCTACTTGACTTTACATCCAGTCAAACAATGACACACACACAATGACACACACATACCCACGTTCATTATCTGTGGAAATCAGGTGGGGTAGGTGAGAGGCAAGGAATGAATTGCTAAGCACCGCAGACACTTGCATCTCTGTGTTAGACTATGAGGTGATAGAAGATACATCTTGTGGGCATGTAGGGGCCAGTGTGCTGAGAGGGTCTGAACGGTGAGCCTAGGGATGGGACTGTGTGCTTGAGTTTCCCACATGCAAGGAGAAAGGGAGAAAGACAGCAAGGGAAGTTCCAAAGAGACCCTACTAGCCAATAGCAGCCTTGAAAAAAAAATTCATCTACCAAGGGCTGAGACGAAGTTCACTCACTCACAGATGGTAGCCTAGCACATACAAGGCCCTGGGTTTGACTCTCCAGCACAAAAAACAAGATTATCCAAAAGCAACATGAAATTCTCCCAAGATGCAGCTTCCAAACCAGGCTGAGGATCAAGGCCAAGGATGGCCGCATTCTTCACATAGCCGAAGGCTTCCCTGTGCTCACAGCTGGGCTGTCTGCACGGCAGGTCAGATCTGAAGGGGCTCATCTTCCACTCTTACGAAATCCCAGCCACTCAGCTGAGGCCCTGAGTAATCAGAGCTCAGACTCTGCTCAGTTCCCGGCAGAAGGCAAGTGCTTTCCACCCCGCTCTGATGTGATACTCCAGGCAGCGCCCCTCAAACATCCTATGAGCTTGTCACTCTTCCCTAGAAGGTGGCTTTTTCCCTAGAAGGTGCCTGCAGCTCCTGCTAGGTTCCAGAAAAAAATTCTTAGGAGGTACGATTCCTGTCCGAAAAACAGAATTCATTTCCCCTTTTACAGGAAAACCGTCTGCTGTTAGTCAAGAGTAAAAAAAAAAAAAAAAAAGGTCTCCCCGAGTTGAGTAATTATGATGAAAGCTGGGCTCAGCTGTTTCTGTCTCACTGCTGAGGAGTTTAGAGTGTGCGGTCCACTGATTCACTTCCTGGAACCCTAAAAAGTGTCACTGTCATTCACCTACTCATTCTGTGTCTTCAGGCGGGGCAGTAAACTCAGCAGAACAGCAGTTTGCTCAAAAGAAAGTTCTAGAACCTCATAGGGAGGAAATAGTGAATGGCCCAGTATGGCTAAGCCCATGGAGATACTTCCTCCTGGCTTTTCTGTAGAGAGAGGGGCTTTCCCCTGGGCAATGGGTGAAGGTTGGGGTGGGTAGCAGCAGTGTCGGGAGATGGACCTCAGCAGCCCAGCTTCAAGCTCCATTAGAAACCATCCGTGGTCAACAGTGTACCCAGCCTTTTCCTTAAAGGGTACAGGCTCAGGGCTGGGGAGTGGCTGTGTTGGTAAAGTGCTTGTCTTGCAGGCATGAGAACCTAAGTTCAGTTCCCAGCACCCACACAAAAAGCCAGGCATGGTGGCAAGTGCTTGCAGTCTCCTGGTCTGGGGGGGCGGGGGGGGGGGGGGAGAAGAAGGAGGATTCCCTGGGTGGAACTCACTAGCCAGCTGCCAACTGGGCGTAATCAGCAAATTCTGGGTCCTAGAGAGACTTCTTCTCAGAAGACAAGGCAGAAGACAGTTTCTATCTAGGAAGTGTGCCTGAGGTTGACCTCTGGCTTCCACATACATGTGCACACACCTGCCCACATGTGCTCACGCATGTGTCTGAACATCCAAGGATGGACGGGGGGGGGGGGCGGGGGGGGGGGGCGTGGAGGAGGGAGAGAGGGGGAGAACCTTCAAGGAGTGAGGCAAGAGTGACCCAGAGACATAGTGGCCTTTGTAAGTGCTAGAGCGATGGCTCAGCGGTTAAGAGCACTGATTGCTCTTCTAGAGGTCCTGAGTTCAATTCCCAGCAACCACATGGTGGCTCACAACCATCTGGAATGGGATCAGATGCCCTCTTCTGGTGTGTCTGAAGACAGCTACAGTGTACTCATGCATGAATAAATCAATCTTTAAGTAGAGTGGGCTTTGCACTCTGATGGATCTGGATTCTGACTGAAGCCACCATTGCCACCTGCTCACTGAGCTGACGGCCCCCTAACTCTCCACCTCACCCTCACTATCCTCCTGAAAAGCAGGAATGGTACTTGTTGCAGGAGTTTTGTAAAGACCCCAGGAAAGCACCCGGTAGTAGGTTTTTTTTTTTTTTTCTCCGAGACAGGGTTTCTCTGTGTAGCCCTGGCTGTCCTGGAACTCACTCTGTAGACCAGGCTGGCCTCAAACTCAGAAATCCGCCTGCCTCTGCCTCCCGAGTGCTCTGGATTAAAGGTGTGTGCCACCACGCCCAGTTCCCGGTTGTAGGTTTTATTCATTCTTGTGTAAATTCAGTCAGAAGTAACTACTTTGACCCCCTGGACCCTTCAGAGAGGAGAGGAGAGGAGAGGAGAGGAGGGGAGGGTGTGCTTGGGTGGCCTGGAGTATCCCTCCCCCTTCCTCCTGCCCAGTCACTTACTGACTTCTAGCTGTCAAAATAAAAGTCCTTAGCAGCCACAGACCTGCTGCCTTTTCTGTTTTCTTTCTTCCTTCTCTGCCTCCTCCTCTTCCTCCTCTTCCTTCTCCTATTCCTTCTCAGCAGAATCTTCCTGGAGCCCAGGGATATGTCATGCTCAGGAACTTTCTGCTTCAGTCCTTCAAGTGCTGAGATTACAATACCACCCCTACCTCTCCCATCCCACCCCTGCCCTCTCCCCTCCCCACCCCACCCCCATAGCTACCTTTGTTTTTCTTCTTTTCCTTTCCCCTCCCTGTCTTTCATTCCTCCTTCCTTTGACTCTGGGGAATGATCCCAGGGCTGCTGTATACTAACCCTGGACTCTACCACTGAGCCATACCCCAGCTCTTTCTTCCTTGCCCTGGTCCAGCTACAAACGAAAAAAAAAAAAAAAAAAAAAAAAAAAAACAACTTTCAAAAGCTGCTTCCAGCCCACTGGGGCCAGCCAGCCAGAAGTGTCATGTACAACCCTTCACCCACTGTGAGGTCAAGGGAACAGGCTCCTAACATTTACATGCAGGAGTTCCTCAGAGGAGCTAGGAGCATGGCTCCGCTTACCTCAGTTCCGACACCCCTCTCTTAAATGCACATCCTACCTGCCAGCAGCATCGTGCAGCCTGACAGTCGTGTCCCATCTCATTAAACGAGCTTGGTCTATGGCAAAACCCGTGACAGCGAATGACAGGCAGGGCCACACAGAGTTCACCCTCACTGGTGAATTGTTCTGGGTCCTGTCACTGCTGCCCTACAGTAGGGAAGGGCGTTCACCTGCTCTGCAGTGAAAGCCACTGTACAGTGAGAGGGTGATAAATCCAAGGAGGATTGTGCCTGCCCGTCAGTCACTCAGCAAATGGCTCCAGATGCTGGTCATGTGTTAGGGGGATACCATGCTCTCCCCTGGGGTGGCAGGGCCAAGCCTGCCAAGAGTTGTCTACATTAATAAAGAGCTGTTTAGCCCAGGTGTGTTGGTTGGTACACAAGCCTCTAATCCCAGTGTTTGGAAGTCCATGGCAGGGAGAAATCAAGATTAGCCTGTCCTGTATACACAGTGAGAGCTTCTCTCAAAAAAGCAGAGAGGGCTGGAGGTGGAGAGGTAGCTCGATTGGTAGAGCGTGCTTGGTGTGCAAGGATAAGGACCAGAGTTCAAGCCTCAGAATTTATGTAAAAGATAAAAACTGTCAGGCATGGTGATTCGAGTTTAGGGTTCAGAGTGGGGAGGAAGAAACTGGCAGATCTCCAGGGCTTCCTGGCCAGCCAGCTTAGCAGAATTGGCAAGTTTTCATCAAAGACTAAGGTAGATAGCATCCTGAAAAATGATACTGCCCGGCAGTGGTGGCGCATGCCTTTAATCCCAGCACTTAGGAGGCAGAGGCAGGCGGATTTCTGAGTTCGAAGCCAGCCTGGTCTACAGAGTGGGTTCCAGGACAGCCAGGGCTATACAGAGAAAGCCTGTCTCGAAAACCCAAAAAAAAAAAAAAAAAAAAAGAATGATGCTGAGATTGACCTCTGGTAAACACACACACGCACACGAGCACGCGCACCTTCATGGCACAAGTACAGACTCTCAAAGCAGTGAGGAAGTTTTCCAGCGCTGGTTTTTTGATCTGGTAACCAGTTTGCCAAGATGTGTGGCAAGACTGAGGAAACATTAAAAAAAAATCCTCGCCGTGTTGAGTGGCTTTTCTTACCAGCAGAGCATTATAAATATCTGCCATTGCATCTGTAATCCAAAGAATGACTTCAATCAAGGCCAAAAGCAGGGCCAGCAGCAGGACCAGCCCACCTTACGGGACACTGACTACCAAAGCCCTAGTCAGCACAAGAGAGCACCAGGCTCCCCTCCTTGTTGCAGAAACCCACTTCCGGGTAGCTGAGGGAAGAGGCAGGCGCTCCTGGGTCAGCAGGTTTGACACTGTTAAAGCATTAGATATGTTCATTCTGTGACTTGGGACAATTTGGGACAGGATAGGGCAATAAGATGCAAAAGCCTTTATGTGGGTAAAAGAACAGAATAGAGGGCGTGTTTCTCAAATATGGATTCTGTGTGTGTGATGTATGGAAGTGTTCGTGTGGATGCGTGTAGTCACTGTATATATGGAGGCCAAACATACATGTCGGTTTTTTTTTCCTGGATTTTTTTTTAAACGTGCACATGAGTGAAGGTGTCCTTAGAGTCAGAATTAATCTCCCCTGGACCTGGAATTTCTGGCAGTTGTGAGTTGCCTGACCTGGATGCTGAGAACTGACTAATTCAGGTCTCTCTCTCTAACCACTGAACCATCTCTCCAGCCCCCTCCACCTGATTTTTTCCAAGATAGTGTCTGTTCCCTGAACCTGGAGCTCACTGATTGGCTAGACCAGTGCTTTGATTGCAGGCACACGGCCGCACTGGCTTTATTTACGCTTGGGGTTCTGAGGACTTCACAGGTGTGTGGCAAACATTGTACCCAGTGAGCCATCTCCCCCAGGTCTGGACTTCATTTTTGAAAACAAAAAACAAAAACAAACAAAAAAAACAATTATTTACTGGGAAGGGGCAGTCACATGTGACAGCATTCACCTGGAGGTCACAGGAAGCTTTGGGAAACGGGTTGTCCCTTTCCTATGTGGGTCCTAGGGATGAAGTCATGCCTCAGCTATAAAGTTTCTGTATCCACTGAGCCATTTCACAGACCCAGGGGACATGTTTTTCCTAATTAAAAATCTCAGGTTAGCATTGGAAGCAGTGGTCGTCACCGTGGCATCTGCAAACACACGTGGCATTCTGCTTTGCTCTCACACTCCTCGATACTGCCCGCCTCCTCCTCCTCCCAGTTTGTTCCTCCTCAGCTTTCCTTATTAATCATGTTTCCTTACTGTCTTTATTCTGCACCGTCTCTAAGATCTCCCCTTCTCCTCACAACTCTCTTTCTAGTTTTGTGACCTACACACATAAACACACACACACACACACACGCGCGCGCGCCATTTAAATTTAGGTTCTTCTGCCTCTGTGTCTTTCTGAGGCTGGCTTATGTCACTAAACATAATGATTTCCAGTTGCAAAGGAACTTTATTTTTTAGTGTTTTGTGGTGTTCGGGGGCGGTTGTTTTGGTTTGATTTGTTTTGTTTAAGACAGGCTCTTCTTGTGTAGCCCAGACTAAACTCAAACTCAGGATCCTCCTGCTGCTGCCTCCCCAGTCGGTGGATCACAGGCAGGTACCACCTCCAAGGCCGCTGATGAATGCCTTCCAAAGACATTGCTTTGGGTAGACAAAGCTTTTGAATTATTTTAATAAGCTGACATTTCATAAACGGCTGTTTGTTTGTTTAGAAACAGAATCTTTCCTGTGTAGCCTGGGCTGCCTTGAACTCCTCCTGTCTGAACCCAAGTGCCTCAAGTGTAGGGATTATAGGTGTGCCCTACCTGGCAGGCCTCTTTTTCAAATATTTTTTACAGATTTGTTTCTTAAAATCTTTTCAAAATCATCTCTCTATTTTGAATGTAGCTGGGAACATAGTACTTGCTTCTTGTTGTTTTATTTAGCCTACTGTTTGTCCTAAAACGCAAAACCAGAACTTGCTAGAATTTCCTTTATAAGTATTGTGTTTCCTCAATAACCATAAAAATCATTTCAAAGCCACTTGATCACCACTATTCAAAGGCATGTCTGTGCACTGAGATATGGAGCAACCTAGAAGGCAAAAGACAGCCTTATGTATATGAGTACACTGTAACTGTCCTCAGACGCAGCAGAAGAGGGCGTCAGATCCCATTACAGGTGGTTGTGAGCCACCACGTGGTTGCTGGGAATTGAACTCAGGACCTCTGGGAGAGCTGTCGGTGCTCTTAACCGCTGAGCCATCTCTTGAGCTGCATTCTTCTTCTTCTTCTTCTTCTTCTTCTTCTTCTTCTTCTTCTTCTTCTTCTTCTTCTTCTTCTTCTTCTTCTTCTTCTTCTTCTTCTTCTTCTTCTCCTCCTCCTCCTCCTCCTCCTCCTCCTCCTCCTCCTCCTCCTCCTTCTCCTTCTCCTTCTTCTTTTTTTTTTTTAAATCATCTTTACCATTTCAAGATTGGTCCGATTCTAAAGTTGCAGGCTGATCAGTTGGATCATGGAGTAGATGGTGAGATGGGGTGTAGGTCCAGGGTAGTGGTGTTGGCAGCTCATGCCTCGAATACTTGGGAGGAGGATGCAGGTGGATCTCTGAGTTTGACTCCAGTCTGGTCTACAGAATAAGTTCTGGGACAGTCCAAGCTGTCTGGAGGGTGGGGGGAAGGTGCTTGCTGCTCATTTGCTTGCCTGAGGACCTGAGTTTGATCTCTGAGACCCGCACTGGAGGAGAAACTGACTCCCGCAAGTTATCCTTTGATAGCACAACTCACCCCCTCCCCACCCCAAGCAAATATGTAAGTATGTGATTGTAATAAGTTTCTTTTAGAAGATAAAAAGAAAGCTATACGAGCTCATCAAGTGGAACTGGAAAAAGAATTGGAGCTGCTGAACTCAACTTCACTTAGAAACAGGAGGAAACCCTCACAAGTAACATAGCGTGGCTCCTTCAAGCTCGGCTGGCTTTGTGTGGAAAAGAGCCACTCCTGGGAGGCCTTAGCATCAAAGCTGAGTTCTCAGCTCCAGCTCCTGACCAGTATATGCGTCTCTGTCCATCACAGGGTGACGAGAGCCATGGCCCCCTGCCCACCGCCTGCCCAGTGCTTTCCTGGCACACACATTCTTCAAAGCAATATGTCAGCATTTGTGTTGCAGAATAGGTGACATGCAAGATGCTGAAACTTGGGTCCTGGGAGTCTGACCTTCTTTGTTAAGGGCATTTGGACTGCAAATTGCCTAGCGTCATCTTCCTTAGAGAGATTGGAAGAGTTTTCAGATTCTGCTAGCTCTTTTGGGTCCCAACCACCAGACAGAGTAGTATCTGTCAGTCCAGGCACAAACATCCTTCTCTCATTATTATTATTATTATTATTATTATTATTATTATTATTATTATTATGAACAATAACCAAGGAAAGAGCATTCACAATGCGTTCCACAGAGAAGACTTGCTCTTCTGTCTCCGGTTCTTCCTGGTCTATAACAAGAATGCCCCCTACTCAACAGCTCACCCACTCTGCCTGGGTCAGGAAACCTCGCTTTATGAGAAAATCTTGCTTGTCGTTCGCACTGATTTGGACCACTTCCGCTCTTCACCCAGAGCATCAGAGCAGCTACTTCTGTGGCCACTCGCTTATTTATCCTAGAAAGGCCAAAGTTTGTATTCCTCGTTCATGTCGATGAGTCTGAGACGGCTGTGACTGGGAAGGAGAGATTCAGCTTCATTCTGACACAACTGTCAGTCACAGTTGTGGTACCACAAGAGAGCCAGAGTTATCTGTGCTATTTGCTTTGAGATAGGGTTTCTAACAGGGGCTCGGGGTGATCCTGAACTCACAAACTTCCTATGTCAGCTTCCAGGGTGCTTGTGAGATTACAGGCATCAGCCACCACACCCAGTAGAAAAAAAAGTTCTTTTTCATTTTTTTTTTGTCGTGTTGCATGCACATTGTCGGCTAATTCACGTGCTGCTAGGGCGTGAACCCAGACATGTCAGACAAGCACTCTATGGATAGGAACTATACTCCCAGTCCCTATGGCTCCTGTCCATATAGTGACAGCTGACTTCACTTAGACAGCAAAGGGCTGCCTTCCTAAGAGGCGCATGCTTTTATGACAAATCACATCTCCCCTCTAATCAACCTCCCACAGATACAGAGGAATGTGTGGCACCATGACACATGACAGCTACAGTGCCACATTTGAAATCCCCAGTAATCTTCCGGACAGAGGTTGTAATGGACTGAATCTTGTTATGTAAGGCATGCATATATATCCCTGTTTTATGGACCATTTCAAGAAAACACAGAAGAATCAAATGATGAAGTATGCAAACAGAGACTTGGGGAAACAGACAGGAATAAATAGTCAAATAACCTAACAGATGCGGATACTCACTAGTAGAAAAACAGGCTGTAGCCGGGTGTGGTGGTGCAGGCCTTTAATCCCAGCACTTGGGAGGCAGAGGCAGAGGCAGAGGCAGAGGCAGAGGCAGAGGCAGGTGGATTTCTGAGTTCCAGGACAGCTTGGCCTACAAAGTGAGTTCAAGGACAGCCAGGGCTATACAGAGAAACCCTGTCTCGAAAAACCAAAAAAAAAAAAAAAAAAAAAGAAGGAAGGAAGGAAGAAAGAAAAAAAAGAAAAACAGGCTGTACCATCTAAAAAAGGAACATATTCAGCGTGTGTGTGTGTGTGATGTATATGTATATTTTCATATGTGGGTGTGTGGACCTGTATACTCGCCCATATATAAGGCTGATATTGTCTATTTTCTTCTCAGTCACTTTCCATCTATTTTTGAGGCAGGGTATCTCACTGACTACTCCAGTTCTGTTAGACGGGCTGGCCAGTAAGCTCTAGCAACCCTCTCTCTTCCCTCCACCAGCACCGACCGGGGTTACAGGTGTGTATCACCATACTCAGCTGTATTATTGTTGTTGTTGTTATGGTTTTTGTTCTTCAAGATAGCACTTCTCTGTGTAGCCCTGGCCATCCTGGAGCTTGCTCTGTAGATCAGGCTAGCCTCACACTTAGAGGATTACCTGCCTTTGCTGACCCCATGTTGGGATTAAAGGCGTACCACTGCCTGGACATACTCAGCTTTAAAAAAAAAGATTTATTTTATGTATATGTGTGTCTTTGTGTGTACGTGCACGTAGATGCAGTACCCACAGAAGCCAGTAGAGGGCATCAGATCCCCCTAGGATAGAAGTTACAGGCAGTTTTGAATCTGAGCTCTCTGCAAAAGCAGGAAGTGCTCTGAGCCTCCTACCATCTCTCCAGCCTCCTACCTTTTTAAAGAATAGAGGCAAAACTGCTGTTCTTTAAAATCCAAAGGGATGGATTTCTGGCCTGTGAAGAAATTCCATTGAGTCTCATGCCCATGCCAGCTGCAGCTGAGTGTGTCAGGAAGTGTACTCAGGTGACTGGGAAGGGACACAGATGTTTCCAGAACTTTCCTGGCAAGCCAGACTGAGAGCATTGGTTGCAATTGTAGATTCCTCACTCTCTACTTACCTACCATTTGTATGCAAGCTCGAAGTGCATCCCTGAGCGCCAGCATGCTGGTGTGTACCTCCTGGGAGGACACATGAGTGCAAAGACATCAATCCACGGCTTGGAGATTACAAGAAAAGAGAAAGGGGAATGTCAGCTGCTGGCTGGAAACTCGGCAGCTGGCCTGGTCGACGCTCTCCACCGGGGAAAGCCTTCAGCCAAAATAATTGAGAATCTTGTAAAGATAACTTTCCCATGGAGCCGAAAAGAATGCTGGCCCAGGGAGACAAAAGACACGCATGGTCATTCATAAAACACCCTTTGTCTATTCAGGGCGACTTCAGTTCTTGGCTCCGCGGGCCAAGGGGAGGAAAGAACAAGGAGGAATTTTTACTGAGTTACTCTCTCAGTGAACTGAGCTCTCTATGAAGGAATTGAAGCCAGCTTCACTCAGAACTTTTGTTTTTAAAGCAGGGCTTGTTTTAAGTTAGAGACACGGGATGAAAAATGATTTTGACAGTGGTTCCAGGAAACCTTTTAATAATTGATGTTTAAAACTGAATTCAATCCAGGGGAATGAAGGGGTGTTTGTTTGTTTTGTTTTTTTAATGTTTTCTATTACCATATATTAAATGTCAATGATACCGGGTTTCATTTTGACATTTTCATATACACATATAAGTGTGTTCTAACCATATTCTCCTCTTTCTGGTCCTTCTCACAATCCTTCAAGTTTTCATTCTCTTCCAAACTAACAAACTACTCCCTTCCTGATTTCATATCTGTGTGTGTGTGTGTGTGTGTGTGTGTGTGCACCTGTGTGTGTGCGTGCCTGTGTGTGTGTGCGCCTGTGTGTCCCAGTGAGATTCTATAGGGCTGCCTACAGGAGTGTGGGTGAGGGTTTGCTTGTGGAAGTATGGGTATCTTTCCAGTGGCAACGCCACTGAAGAAGTGTCTATTTCACTGGGGGTGCTTAGCTTTTAAGTAGGGATTATTTGTCTGAAAAATGGACATTAAACATCCGTCTACTCCGCAGTCACAGTCCCTGCCCTCAGCCCACAGTAGCAAATGACCACAAGAGGAGGTCTACTATTGGTATGCACTGAGTTTTGAAGGTTTTAAGGCTTTTCCTGAGATTTTTTTTTTTTTTTTTTTTTTTTTTTGGTTTTTTGTTTTAAGGATGCCTACGCTAGGTAGCTCATCTAAAGCCATCCGTTGGCAACTGGAACAGGGCCAGCTGCACAGAGAAGGCTCCTCCGAAACAGAGCAACATTCCTCCAGGGGCCTCCCACCCCGTTGGCATGAGCACTTGGAGTTATGATCAAATGTTTATTAGCCATGCTCCTGGCTGGGCTGTCTTAACAGAGGGAGAATAACGCATGGAGGGAAGCATGGCTCGTCACCGGAAAACATCTGCTCTCTAATTACACAGGGCGCTTTCCAAGCACCCCTCCCTCCCATTCTCGTTGCCTGTGCTTCTTTCGCAACTGCATTTAGGCATGGCGTTTCCATTGCTGCTCCAGTCTAGGGAGGAAGCCCGTAGCCAGTGAGTCAGATTTGTAACTCGTGAAAAGGATTACGTGAGTTAAGTAAGAGCAGATGCCCTGATATACGGTTAGTCAGAGGCAGCAGAGGAGGGCACTTGTCAACTCTACTCACACTGTTTGAGTCCCTCTATTTTCCATTGCGGTAACAAAATACCCCAAAGCATGTCAATCAAAAGTGTAGATCGTCAATCAAAAGCGTAGATCGTTATTCTCCTTGTGGCTCTGGAGGTGGGAAAGTTCAAGAGCACAGTACTGTTTCTGCCGGTGCCGTTGTAATGGCATAGCTTTGCCAAAGATGTGATGTCGCCGTACGAGTGCATGCGTCAGTTCAGATCTACCCTCCTCTTACTAACCCACCAGTCACTTCCTGGTCACCCCATCCTGATGACCTCGTTCAATTCTCAGTACCTTTCCAAGGTCCCAGCTTCAAACACTGTTTGACTCAATGACTGTGGAGATTCGATTTCTATCTAGCACATGGAATCTGGGGAGACAGATGCAAGCAGTGACACTTCGCCGTTAAGATTCTTTTTTTCCTCGGTGGCTTTAGTTTGTGTCAGGTTGACAGTAACTAACTCACATGATATCCAAGCACGAGGACCTGAGTTTAAAGCCCAG
Source organism: Mus musculus (assembly GCF_000001635.26). NCBI lineage: Eukaryota > Metazoa > Chordata > Mammalia > Rodentia > Muridae > Mus > Mus musculus. The sequence goes on along the minus strand of NC_000070.6, from coordinate 143,277,913 downwards.
AACCCACTGAAAGCAGATGCTATAGTGGCTCTAGCCATCTGTGGCCCTAGTGCTTCCATTGAGAGATGGGGGATGGAGACAGGAGAGTCCACAGTTCACAAGCCAGCTAGCTCGACTTATATAGTGGTAAACAATAAGAGACTCTGTCTCAGACAAGGTGGAAGTGGGGAACTGATGTCTTACTTAAAGTTTAGTTGCTGTGAAGAGAGACTATGACCAGGACAACTCCTATAAAAAGGACAACACTTAATTGAGACTGACTGACAGGTTAGCCCACTGTCAGGGCAGGAAGCATGGCAGCGTACAGGCAGACGTGGCGTTGGAGGTTCAACAACTCAATCCGCAGGCAGCAGAAGGAGACTGTATACCACCACCCTGGGCATAGCTTGAGCATAGGAAACCTCAAAGCCCACAAAAACCACAGTGACACACTTCCTCCAACAAGGCCACACCTCCTAATAGTACCATTGCATACGAGCTAAGCAATGAAACACATGAGTCTGAGGAGGCCATTCCTATCCAAACCACCGTGACACCTGAAGTTGTCTTCTGAACTCTACACACACAGTATAACACATACATACCTACACACACACACACACACCACATGTTAGAACAGTTGCATCAGATAAGTTTAGCTCTTGGTACTAAGTATCCTGTTGCATCTCAACACCTTTAAGTATAGTGCTGACTCCATACTCCATATGTAACATGGCGGTGCACACCTTTAATCCCAGCACTCAGGAGTCTGAAACAGGTGGGTCTCTGTGAGTTTATGGACAGCCTGGTCTCCCTGGTGAGTTAGAGAACAGCCAGGGCTTATGTAGAGGGGCCCTGCCCATCTCAAAAAAGAAGTTGAAAGAAGTCTATGACGTCAGTGATCCAGCGGTCTTAATTATCCAAGTGAGCAGCGATCTCAATTAAATAGTAATGGAGATTTGGTTTGTTGATACACTTTTAAATTTTATTACATCTTATATATTTCTGGATTACATCTTATATATTTATATATCACATGTGTCATGGCACATATGTGACCATCAGAGGACAATTTTCCAAAATTGGTTTTCTCCTTCCACCATGTGGGTCCCAGGATTGATCTCAGATTCTCAGGCTTGGCAACAAACCAAGTCTTTGTGGCCATCTTACCAGTCATACGTTTGTTTGTTTGTTTGTTTGTTTGTTTGTTTGTTTTTAACTGGTTAATGATTTGGTGCTGGGAATTAAGACATTCCAAGCATGGGCTCCATTGCTGGGCTATAATGCTAGGCCTGAGTTTGATTGTAAAAAGTGAACAGACAATTATTTTGTTGGACAGAACATGGACCCCGGCAGTATGTTTAGAAATTGTTCAAATGATTCTATAGAGTTTTTCTGGTCTATACAATACTCTGTCCACCTGAGCACATTAGCCACGGAAGACACTGTCTCTACTAAAAAGGGAAGGGCAGACATGTCCATGGCCAGAGCATCTAGCTGGCACCTTCGCCATGTGTTTCCATGTTCTTTTGCTTCTAAGTGGAGACAAGCAGGCCATGGTGTGTGTCAGAGGCACCACAAGGACAGTGGTGTTGGCTCTGGTACAGAGGTTGGACAGAAAAGACCACATCTTACAATGTAGGAAACAGAATCATGACTGTAGGTAGCCAATTATTTTTGCCCTCGTCATTTGCATACTGCATCCCTGACTGGCCTTTCTTTTTCAGGGACTATAGGCGTGAATGAAGATGATATTGTGACCCCAGGTACAGGAGACGGCATGGTGCCCCCAGGTATAGAAGACAAAATAACAACCACAGGTGCTACTGGAGGGCTTAATGAATCTACTGGCAAGGCACCTCTGGTGAGTGTCTAAGGAAAGGGGGAGTTGGCCTTAAAAACAGGCTGTCACATGCCAGGGTGTGATGTATGTTTATGTAGGAAAACAGCTCCATACAAGGAAATGGTGGTGTGGTTCACGACGGTGACATGGGTCTCATTCAGGGACAAGAGAGCTTCTATGTTGGCACAGACTATTTGAGAACAATAGACCACATCTTCTCATGGGCTGGAGGAACAGCTCAGCGGTTAAGAGCACTGACTATTCTTCCAGAGGTCCTGAGTTCAATTCCCAGCAACCACACGGTGGCTCACAGCCATCTATAATGGGATCTGATGCCCTCTTCTGCTTTGTCTGAAGAGAGTGACAGTAGTCAAAAGAATAGACCACATCTTCACAAAATAGCAAGAAACCAGCTTAGAGCTGGGCGTGGTGGTGCACGCCTTTGATCCCAGCACTTGGGAGACAGAGGCAGTCGGATTTCTGAGTTCAAGGCCAGCCTGGTCTACAGAGTGAGTTCCAGGACAGCAAGGGCTATACAGAGAAACCCTGTCTCGAAAAACCAAAAAAAAAAAAAAAAAAGAAAGAAACCATCTTAGTATTTGCAACCTTGAGGTGGGACATGTAATATCACCTGTAATTCTAGTATCCAGGAGGCAGATATCTGTAAATGTGTATCCTATGATATGGTTGCTAAAACTGCAAATAGTAAAATAATTCCTGTAGCCTGGTCTACACAGTGAGTTCCAGGACAGCCAGGGCTTTATAGTAAAATTCTGCTCAATCAAACAAACAAGCAAATGAACTAAAAAGGACTGGATTCAGGGAATTTTGGTAGCTCCCTGGGGAGGGGCAATGCCTTTATCCGAAAAGGGTATGAAAGCCCCAAGCCAGTTTTACCCAACCTCGCCCTGGGTATCTCTTCATCCAAATCGTTTGCTCTGTCCTTGGTGTTGAACAAAGAAAAAGTTTAAAAGCCAGCACTGGGCTGGGGGAATGGCTCTCGGTAACACGAACGCCTTGCAAGCATGAGGACCTGAGTTCAATCCCCAGGGCCCATAAAGGCCAGATGTGATGATATGTGGTACTTGCCCTAACTCTGGGGAGGCAGGGAAAAGTGGGTCCCTGGGGTGTGCTGGGCAGTTAGCCTAGCCTAATTCACAAGCCCCAGGTCAGTGAGAGACTTATGTCACAGAACAATAAACACACATTCCCGTATGTATGTCTACCCCAACTCCTGCACACATTTATAATTAAAACTAGAAACACTTTGTAGTCTTCCACTGTCATGGAATGGCTGTGAGTTCTGGCAGTCTCCGTGCCTTCTTGTTTTAGGATTTATCTTAACAATTAAGATTCATTTCTGGGGCTGGCGAGATGGCTCAGCAGTTAAGAGCACTGACTGCTCTTCCAAAGGTCCTGAGTTCAAATCCCAGCAACCACATGGTGGCTCACAACCATCTGTCATGAGATCTGACATGTGTGTCCGAAGACAGCGACAGTGTACTTATTTATAATAATAAATAAATCTTTGGGCCGAAGCGAACAGGGCTGACCTGAGCGAGCAGAGGTCCTAAAATTCAATTCCCAACAACCACGTGAAAGCTCATAACCATCTGTAAAGATACAGTGTACTCATATATATATATATATATATAAATTTAAATACATCTTTAAAAAAATTCATTTCTGGATTGAACCTGGTTTTAGTATCCATCTCCAACTCCATTTTAGTTTGGTTTGGTTTTGGTTTTGTTTGTTTGTTTGTTTGGTTGGTTGGTTGGTTTTTCAAGAGAGTTTCTCTCTATAGCCCTGGCTGTCCTGGAACTCACTTTGTAGACCAGGCTGGCCTTGAACTCAGAAATCCGCCTGCCTCTGCCTCCTGAGTGCTGGGATTAAAGGCGTGTGCCACCACACCCGGCACTGTTTGTTTGTTTTAATGTATGCTACCTTAACATCTTTCCTGCGGGAAGGCAGACACTGTACATTTTAAACCTTCAGGATTTATCTTCTCTCTTTCTTTCCTCACTTCTAACAGGTACCAACGCAGAGAGAGCGTGGGACGAAGCCTCCCTTAGAGGAACTGTCCACCTCAGCAACCTCAGACCATGATCACAGAGAACACGAGAGTACAACCACTGTCAAAGTGGTGACTAGCCACTCTGTGGACAAGAAAACAAGTCACCCCAATAGAGGTGGGTCCAAGAGGCGGGACTAAGAAAACAAAGCCCGGGCCGGGCGTGGTGGCGCACGCCTTTAGTCTTGGCCTTTGGGAGGCAGAGGCAGGCGGATTTCTGAGTTCAAGGCCAGCCTGGTCTACAAGAGTGAGTTCCAGGACAGCCAGAGCTACATAGAGAAACCCTGTCTCGGAAAAAAAAAAAAAAAAAAAAGAAAGAAAAAGAAAAAGATAGAAAGGAAGGAAGGAAGAATCCCACACCAGGTTTTGTGTGAAGGATCTAGAATCCAGTGTAGCAACTGTCAAATTAGATTTAGTTTATTGGCTTTCTGGAGATATCTCTTAACCTTGAATGATACCTAGCGGTAGCTCCCTACAGGGACCAGTCACTGGCTCCCTGTGTGGTATTGCTGCCCCACCCACCGTTAAGAACCGTGTACTGGGGCTGGAGAGATGGCTCACTGGCCAAGCACACAAATACTTTCAGAGTTCAGTTCCCAGCATCTCACAATGCCTCTGTCTTCTGAGAGTGCCAGACGCAAACGCAGACACATAACGAAAGTAAAATACATATTTGAAAAGGAAAAACATCTTGCATGAGACGGGTTCTATGGCTTAGTAGGTCAGCAGGTAAAGAAAGAGGCTTGCTGCCAAGCTTGAAGACCTGAGTTCGGTCCCTGGAATGTACATGCTTGAAAGCAAAAAATTGAGGCCTAAAAATGTCTCCTGCAGGGCCCCACAGCACAGTGCCCTCATACAAGAATGAATAAGTAATAAAAACTTTTAACAAGTCCTGTGTTGACACGCAAGAGCAGCAACTCTACACTAAAGTTTCCCGCTTTGCATTATGGGTATTGTAAGTCAGACTCGGCAGGACTCTGGATGGTGTCCATCATCCAGGCTGGTGCTTACGACCTGAACTGACTTTGTAGCTGAGGCTGGCCTTGAACTCCTGACCATCCTACCAAGTGCTGGGATTCCATAGGCTGCTGTGCCTGACTGAATGTTCTTTGTTATTTAATGCAGACTTCAGGTCCAGTTGCCAGTCTGGCCTTCTGAACTCAACACTTTTTTTTTTTAATGATTTGTTTTTATTTGATGTGCATTGATGTTTGCCTGCATATATGTTTGTATACGGGTGTTGGATCCCCTGCAACTGGAGTTACAGACAGACAGCTGCAAGCTGCCATGAAGGTGCTGGGAATTGAACCCAGGTCCTGGAAGAGCAGCCAACACATCCAGCCACTAATCCATCTCTCCAGCCCCTCTACAGCACTTAGTCTAAGGCTTTAAAAAATGATTTTAGACCCAGGCTTGGTAGTACATGACCATAATGCTCATATTCTGAGGCACAAAGATTGCTAATTAGAGGCTAGCCTGGGCTACATAGTAAGACTTTATCTTACAAAATAGCCACATGGGGCTACATGAGATGCTGTCTCAGAAACAAAACAAAAGCTTCCACATTTGTGCATACCACCGTGTACATATCACTGTCCACAGTACTTAACACCTGGAAGCAACAGTGTTCACAAACAAGTGAAAAATGTAATATCTACGCATGGTGGAATATCACCTAGCTTTAAAATAGAAAGAAATGCTGGCACATGCTACAAAACACACGAGGCAAATTCACACTTAAAAGGATTTTTGTTGGCCAAGCATGGTAGTACACACCTTTAGTCTCAGGACTCAGGAGGCAGAGGCAGGTGGGTCCCTGAATGTGAGGGCAGCTCGGTTTACAGAATGAGCTCTGGACAAGCCAGGGCTACACAGTGAGGTCCTGTCTCAAAATGAAACACAAAACCATAATTAATGCCATGACTTTCTTGCCTTAGACATTTTGCTCCTATTTCATCAAGCTGGGTAGGGGTTCTGTTTGGTTGATTGGTTGGGTATTTTGGGGTGCTCTGGGTCTAATCCAGTCCCTTCCTCGGCTAGGCAACTGCTCTGTCTGCCACTGAGTTACACCCTGTGAAGTGCTTTGAAGTGCATGAAAAGCTTGCCAGGGCTGTAAAGAGAACATTAATGTTAAACACCAGGCAGAACCAAGTCAGGCTCAGGGAGGAAAGAACAAGGAGGGAGTGTTTCAACACATTTCGAAAGCGTGCAGGATTTCTCCTTTCTATGGTGATTCAGCGTCTAACTAGCAGAAAAAGCCGTCTTCCCCTTTCTCTGAGTGCTCCTGCTACTCACCCTTCTCTTAGGTGTTAGAGGGATGGTTCAGTGGCTAAGAACACTTACTGTTCGTTGCAGAGGACCAGGGTTCAGCTCCTAGCAACCACATAGCAGCTAACAACCATCTGTAACTCCAGTTCCAAGAGGATCCGACACCTTCTTCTGGCCACTGCAGGCATGCAGTGCACACTCTCTCTCTCTCTCTCTCTCTCTCTCTCTCTCTCTCTCTCTCTCTCTCTCTCTCTCACACACACACACACACACACACACACACACACACACACACACACACACACACACACATAAATAAGTTTGGGCTGGAGAGGTGGCTCAGCTGTTAAAGGTGAGGTTCACCACCTAAACTAAATCTTTGTTTAAAAAAGTAGTTGAGCTGGGTGTGGTGGCGCACTCGGGAGGCAGAGGCAGGCGGATTTCTGACTTTGAGGCCAGCCTGGTCTACAAAGTGAGTTCCAGGACAGCCAGGGCTACACAGAGAAACCCTGTCTCAAAAAGCCAAAAAAAAAAAAATGTAGTTGAGCATAGGGTACCTGTAATCTTAGTACTGAGAGGAAGAACTCGAAGTAAAGAGGGTGTGCATTGTTTCCCAACTGGGATGCTAGAGGAAACCTCCAAGAACAGAAGTGAAAAGCCACAAGGGACCAGTTCTCACTCAGCCTAGCAGGGCTGGCTGCTGCCCCATGATGCATACATAAGTCTGATGTCAAAGAAGAGTGGAGTAGATAGCAGGAGGCGGGCAGGTTACCCTTCCCAGATTAGAAGCCTGCTGGGAAAACTTTCAAATGAAGCCTCTCGTTCTCTGCATTTTCCAGGATCTTGATAAAAAGGTGAGGCAGCCACACACCTGGCTTCTTTTGCTATCTCAACGTGGCGCCAAAGTTTTCCAATCGTTTATCTCACAGTCCTGGGACTTAGTGTCCTTGGCTCTGAGAGTAAGATAAGACAAAATCCAACTGGTGCCTGTAGCTGGGAAGTAGCAGCCGCAAATTGATGGGAATAGTCACAAAGACACCACTCTGTCAGGGCTGTCTTCAAGGAAATTACCCTCATTGCGAATAGTTTGTTACATTCCACTTAAGGTAAATTTATCTGCCAACTGTTAAATTATAATCATTAAATCCTTACAATTCCCTACCATCTTGTTTTCTTTCCTCTTTATAGATAATGCAGGGGATGAAACGCAGACAACAGATAAGAAAGGTAAATGAGATTTTGGTATTCCTTTGGTATTTCTGTGAATTTTTTTTTCTTTTTTTTTTCTAAGAATTCAATTCTTTCTTGGATCTCAGTCAAACTGTAAACAGAATGCAACATCTTCCCCCTCTCCCTCTTTCATCTCTTCCTTTCTCCCTCCTTCCTTCCCTCTTTGAAGAGGTGGGAATTGAACCCAGGACTTTAGGCTAGCTAAGCCAGTGCTCTAGCACTAAGCCGCATTCCCAGACCACTTCTAACTTTTTACTTTGAGACAGTCTCACTAAGTTTCTGCAGGCTGACTGCTCTGCCAGGCCCAGCACCTTCATCTTTCTAGTTACTAAGAGAAAAAAGGAAAGCATGTATATTTGAAAAGAAATCGGACTGGGGGCATAGCTCAGTTGTAACTCTGTTAGTATGTGAAGCCAGGACTACATAAATATGTATTTGTGCATGCATATACACACACACACACCTCCACCCCACCCCACACTTGGTGTATTTACTTAATGGCAGCTGTGGGGAATAACAACATATCAGTTACTCTATTATAATGACTAAGCTCTCATCTTTCTTCTTTGTTATGGTAATAATTAGTTTTCCCACTTAATGTTGGCTGTAACTTTTCATACTTTTTTTTTTGTTGTTGTTTTTTGTTTTTTGTTTTTCGAGACAGGGTTTCTCTGTATAGCCCTGGCTGTCCTAGAACTCACTTTGTAGACCAGACTGGCCTTGAACTCAGAAATCCGCCTGCCTCTGCCTCCCCAGTGCTGGGATTAAAGGTGTGAGCCACCACGCCCGGCATTCATACATTTTTTTAATGTATTACACCTACTTCATTATGTTGAAGTATGTTCCTTCTCTTCTGAGTTTTCCAGGGCCATAGAGAAGCATGCCCATCAACAATGAAGCCAGTGTGTTGTGTGTGATAAATCTAAGAGACTAGGGAACCTCTTGATTCACAAGATGGGTTTAGACCCGGGCTGGAGCTGGGACATGGCGGTACTGTGCGGGGCGAGCATACTCAAGGTCTGGGTTTGCTCTCTGGTACCAAGCCAAGAAAAATGGCTCAGTGTTTCCACACTTGACTCAGCTGGACTTGGGAGACTAGACGAGCCCATTCCCTAACGAGAACAGCAGGGCAGTTCTGCTACTTGCTTGTGACATGGAATTCAGCACATCTCTTTCTTCCTGGGACTCACACTTTCATCTCCCCCGCCCCATCCATTCAGATGGCTTGCCAGTAGTCACCCTGGTTGGAATCATAGTTGGCGTCTTGTTAGCCATTGGCTTCGTCGGAGGGATCTTCATTGTTGTTATGAAGAAGATTTCTGGAAGGTTCTCGTAAGTAACTTCTTATCTGCATATGACGTGTAAATGTAGGCAATCCTGCCACTGCTCAAAACCTTTTCGTGTGCAGAAACCTCTGCACACGGTCCTCTTAGAAACACTTCACCTCTACAGACGCAGCCTCTGATCTGATCTCTTAGTTTTCCAACTGCTCAAAAATTGGAAGAAAAATCCCAAGTTTTAACTTATTTCCTAATCTAATTCCTTCCTCTGCCATCAACAGCAGGTGGGCTGGGGGCGGGGAGGGGGAGGGGGAAGCACTGGTCATAGTGCAGAAGCCCCTGTTCTGCTGAGGAAATACGCTGTGCATGTGGGGCGCGGAGCGTGTTTTGCATTTAAGTCCCTTCCCCACACCTGTCCCTCACATCCTTCCACTGTGTAGCTCATTATATCCTCCTGATGTTGACTTTAGGCAGAAAGACTCCTGGTTAAGCTTCCTTTAGAATTCAGAATGTTCCAACTCAGGACCAGAGGAAAACCAGAGAAATATGATGGGTGGGGAGGGGAGAGGATGTGTCATCTATGACTGGGAGGCGCACTGTCCTGCAGCTGTCTGTGCATCATGTTTGTAAATGTCTGGGGTCCTGACCCCTGGCTATGGAAGGTGTGGAGGGGAATACAGAGATGAGGGGGAGGTGTGGCACCAGGTTCCAGGACTGAAGCTACAGAAAACGACACTAGGATCAATTGACAGTGGGAAAGGGGGTGACTAGTCACAGTCACAGTAAAAGTAATAATTTTCTTTATCTTCACAGGCCCTAAAGAGCTAAACAGAACAGGTTGTTCTCCCAACACATCTGAAAATAAGAGAGCTTCCAACTTGCCCTGTTCCCCATCCTCTTCCTGTGGAGGAAGATGACCCATGGCGTGCCCACCCACCCCACCCACAGCCATGGTGACCCCTCCGCTTGGCCAGCAGTACCAAAGGAAAGATACAGGACAAGCCACAGCCCCTCAAAGCATCTGCCTTTGGAAAACTAAATTTTTAACATAAATGTTATGATCGATGATTCAAAAGACAACATGCTTAGAAAATGGAGCAAAGCCAAGACAGTATCGCCAGCTTTAGCAACTGTAACCATGGGTTCACCCTGGCCAGTCCCTATTACTGTTAAGAGGCATAGAGTCTGGAAATGTTACATCACAGAGGCATGGGTCCTTTTGCAGTTGCCAACTTGTAACTGCACTTGATACATACACATTCCAGCCCAGTCCTAAGCATCCACTGTGCCTTCAGTTCCGGGAAGACACTGCTTTTTTTTTTTTTTTTTTTTTTACAAGTCTCCAAACCATCTCTAAGCCTCCGATGAGTTGAGGAGCCACGTCCTCATCTCCCTAGGACTCAAGCCCTCAGATCAGCTGCATCTTTCTGGATAATAGAGACCTCATCCTGGATGCTGAGAACACTGTTGGATGTCACAAGATGCTAAAAGGCTCAGCCGCTGTAGAACCAAGAACATTTCAGTAGAAGTGACTCATGTTGGCTTTAGTATAGGAAGTCAGACCGACCAGTTTCTAACACCTGCCTTCTGCTTCTCAGGACAGACAGGGAAAGCAAAAATAATCTTGTATAATCTTAACTGCTTTTATGGGGTGGATGTAAAGGTTTGCGGTTAATAGAAGATATTTCCAGTCTTCGTGACACGGGGACTCAGTGTTGCTGGGACAGAGCTGTAGTGTCTTGGTCGTCTGTGTTGGTACCCAATACAGTGTAGACATCTTTTCAAATAAAACCTGATTGTGTCCAAGAATGAGGCCAACATTTGACACTTCCATTGACTTTAGATGTCATTTCTGCTGAGATTAGAATTTTTCTTTTCTTTTCTTTTTTTTTGGGGGGAGGGGAGTTCAGTTTTTTGAGACAAGGTTATCCCTGGCTGCCTTGAAACTTGTTTTGTAGACTAGGCTAGCCTCAAACTCTGTCAGCATCTACCTCCTTAGTAGTGGGACTAAAGGTGTATGCCACCATGCCTGCCTGGCTAAGATCTTTTTTTTTTTTTTTTAATTTATTTTTATTTTTTCAAGACAGGGTTTCTCTGTATAGCCCTGGCTGGCCTCGAACTCAGAAATCCGCCTGCCTCTGCCTCCCGACTGCTGTGATTAAAGGCGTGCGCCACCACACACGGCTAGATTATATCTTTTATACCTAGCTTGCCTGTTGACTTAATGGAGAGAGAAGCATCCAGGGTCACAGGAAGTTCAACCCCAGGGGGGAAAAATGGACCACAGCTTTTACCACCGTCTACTAAAACAGAGAACCCAAGGCCAAGGAGAGAAATGGGGTGAAAACCAGGGTCATCCTGAGTCGTTTACCCTCTCTGGTATCAGGGCTAGCAAGATCTTCCTTCCCTTGGCTTTCACTTCTCTGTACTATGAGAAGCCATAGGATGGAACAATTTTACCTAGCTCTTGATACTTTCCTAGGAACCTGACTTTGGGTCCAGAGCTCAGCTCAAGAACAGGCGGTGGTAAAGGCAGGAGTCTGCAGGCCTGGGGAACCATGACTCCATCCAGAACCCACTTCGCACTCGTTCTCCTCCATGGAGACTGCCTTAGTCAGGGGCTGGTCCTCTCTGTCCATCACCTGGCCCTACCACTCTGCTGGACTTCTCTGAGCCTGTGCTCATGTGTAAAGGTTGAGTGTTAGCAAGAGTGACCACCTTCCTCTTTCAAAATAAGTGAAGAGTGGGGCTGGTGTGTAAAGGCACACTCTACACAAGCCTGAGGACATGAGCTTGATTCCTGGAACCTCGGGGCGACAAGGAGAGAACTGATTCCTTGGACAACCATTCATACTCACGTAGGGACACAGTAATAAATAAAATTTTTTAAAAGGCCGGGAAGTGGTGGTGCATGCTTTTAATCCTAGCACTTGGGAGGCAGAGGCAGGTGGATTTCTGAGTTTGAAGCCAGCCTGGTCTACAGAGTGAGTTCCAGGACAGCTAGGGCTACACAGAGAAACCCTATAGATAAGAGAAATGTAGATAGGATTTTCCTTATATCTGAAATTCTTAGGGCCATAAGTATTCAGACTTTGAGGAGAGGGTTGTTTGAGATGAATTTATTTTCCCCAAAATTTTTATATTATTTCTGTGTGTATGTGTATTTTGCCAGCATGTATGTCTGGGTCACATGTGTGCCTGGAGCCTGTGGAGGACAGAAGAGGTCATAAGATCCCCTGGAACTGGAGTTATAGACAATTGTGAGCTGCTACGTTGGTGTTGGGATTGAACCCAGGTCCTCTGGAAGAGCAGCCAATGTTCTTTACTTTTTTTTTTTTTTTTGAGACAGGGTTTCTCTGTGTAGCCCTGGCTGTCCTGGAACTTACTTTGTAGACCAGGCTGGCCTCGAACTCAGAAATCCGCCTGCCTCTACCTCCCAAGTGCTGGGATTAAAGGCGTGCGCCACCACACCCGGCACAGCAGCCAATGTTCTTAACTGCTGAGCCATATCTCTAGCCTCTTAAGATAGATTCTTGTCCCATAACTCAGGCTGCCCTTGAACTCACAAGCCTTCTACCTTAGCATCCCCACTTCTGAGATTACAGGCATTGTGCCTGGCTCCAGACATTATAATGTGGAATATTATTGCCACCAGTCGAACATCTCTAATCTAAAACTTTTTGTTTTTATTTCATGTACATTGGTGGTTTTGCCTACCTGTGTACGAGGGTGTAAGATCTCCTAGAACTGTAGTTACAGATAGCATCGATCTGTCTGCCGTGTGGGTGCTGGGAATTGAACCTGGCTTCTCTGAAAGACCAGCCAATGCTCTTAACCTCTAGTCATCTCTCCAGCTTCCCCCCGGCCCCCTTTATCAGATTTCAAAATTGGGAATCCTCAACCTGTCTTCTGGTTTTTTGTTTGTTTGGCTTTTTGTTTTGTTTTTGTTTTGTTTTTCAAGACAGGGTTTCTCTGTGCAGTCCTGGCCATCCTGGAACACACTCTGTAGACCAGGCTGGCCTCGAACTCAGAAATTCACCTGCCCCTGCCTCCCGAGTGCTGGGATTAAAGGCGTGTGCTACCACACCCGGCTCTGTCTTCTGGTTTTATTCAACTGGGGGCTGTTGAATTTGCCAGACATCAGGAATCCTGTGTGCCTGATACCCCAGAGAAGACTGATATATCAGTCCATCTATTCCTTGTTTTTATAGATGCAACTCCTTAGAACCCCATTTAATCTTTGGGGCTCATTTGTAACTACTTCCAGAGACTGCAGAAAGCTTCCCTTGTCTAACCGAAGACTAGCCACATCTTCTAGTCCAACAGCCCCAAAGGGAATGTAGGCCCCTGTCCATCTAGTGCACGTGTATCTTCCATTATAAACACTCACAAGGAGTGCTAAAAAGCACAGCGTCAGGCTGCCAAGGATGTGGGATGTTTAGGGAAATGGCTTTTTTCTCCTCCTCTACTCCAGACATCTGGGGTGGTGGCAGTGATGGTGTTCCCTGTCACTGCTGTATTAACTGCCTTCATTGACAGTGCATAGTGACACACACCTGGACTCCAAGAACTCAGAAAGCTGAGGCAGGAGGGACATGAGTTCAAGGTCAGCCTGGCCACTATGTGGTTGCTAGGAATTGAACTCAGGACCTCTGGAAGAGCAGTCAGTGCTCTTAACCGCTAAGCCATATCTCCAGCCCTGTAACCTTGTTATTAAGGTCTGAATGAATTGGATTTCCATAACCAATAACTTCATAAAGATCCCTTTTCCCTTCCTGCCTAATTCCCCTTGGATAAATAGCTGGGTGACTTCATTTCTGTATGAAAGTATTTGGATGAAACACGCTTATTATTTCTTTTCAAAATGATAGGAATGTCTCATCTACATTCCATAAACATTTCTTTGGAGTTGGTGATTTAATATAAATACCACTTAGTGAAATTGAAGGACTGACAGCATTTGCTTTTAAAGTATAAGATAATTTATCCAAAAATGGGGGCAATTTTCTTTTGTTTTGCAGGGGTTGTGTGAATATGTGTGTGTGAATTTGTGTGGTAGATATGCACAAGCTTGGGGTGTGTGTGTGTGTCTGTGTGTGTGTGTGGGGGGGGGGTGTCTCTGTGTGTGTCTGTCTGTGTGTGTGTGTGTGTGTGTATGGTCTTTGTGAATGTGTGGTATATGAGAAACCTTCTTTCCTGCTGCTGGTCAGGGTGGTTAGCGATTCCTAAAACAGTACAGGATATTAGCATTGTTTTTGGTTGTCTCCCTTCGTTTAAATGTGTTAGAGACACCCCACACGCCATACTCAGGATATAGAGGCACGGAGCTGGAACTGGCCTGGAAGTCTCCTTTCTGAGACCAGCTTTCAGAGAATCTGAAAGTACCATGCATGCTGCCAAGGGGGAGTAGCAAACAGGAGTCTCAACCAGCTGTAAGACTTACAAGTCATCGCAAGGACTGGGCTTGCAGGATATCTACAGTAATGCAGCAGTACACCTGTGTTTTAGGTGTAACGAACAGTTGTCTGATTGGATTTAAGGCCCACTCAATGGGAGCAAATTCATGCCTGCTACTGTAAAGCTAACCCACTACCCGTGGATACAGAGGTCATAGACACTAAAGGGGAAATACGTCTGCCATTTCCTAAGCCAATGCAGTCGTTCACTGTGCTCTAAATATTTATCCATCTCTTCACAGATAGCTGTTCCCCCAGGGATGAGTGCCCTGACAGGTTGTCTAATCAATCCCAAAACCCTAAATAAATATACACACAAGCAACAATAAATGGGGTCTCCAGGTTGTGTGCATGAATGTTAACAATAACTATGGAAGAAGAGGTCATGAATTAGGTGGGGCACAGGAGTTGGAGAGGGGAGAGAGGAGGGTGGAAATGATGCAATACAGTACTCATAGTAGTGCGCACGTGTAAAGCCAGTGATGGGGGGAGGGGAAGAGGGACAGGTGAAGACTAAAGGATGCCTGGGGCTTGTTGGCTCCAGGTTCATCGGGGGCGGGGGCCCTGTCTCAAAATAAAAAGAGAATAGTAATTGAGAAAGATATGCCATGCCAGAAAAACATGAAAGCTACCACCACTAGGGTGACTATCCTGGAGCCACCAGAAGCTAGAGAAGGCTGGACCGCTTCTCCAGAGTCCTAGCTCTGCCCATTCTTGATTGCGGGTGGGAACTCTCCGGAAGTGGGAGAGAATAAACTCTTGTTTCCACCCTCCGATCTGTTGCCCGTTGTCACAGCTGCCCTGGGAAGTTAACACCCCTGTGAGTAACCCACCTCGAGGGAGGAAGCTCTTCACTGCTGTCCAGCCCATCCCAGATGGAAGGCAACTCTAACCTCTTCACCTCTAACCCTGAGCCGTTCACCTGAAGCCTCCAAACAATGGGCTGGCGGACGTCGGACTTCCTTTGTGATGGACAGATGTTGCTAGGCCTTACCGACTGTCATTCGAATTTATTGTCAGTGGTGGAGTTATCCGTGTTGAAAGATGTATGGCCTAGAACAATAGGCATAGCCAACACTGAAATGGGTATTGGAATTCAAGGGCAGAGCAAACTGTGCCAACTCCTAAACTTGTCCTGGTTACAAACCTTAAAACACCCTCCCTGCTCAAAGTTTAATTTGAATATACAATTCAAACTATGAAACATGTTGACGCTTAGAGCAGTGGTTCTTAACCTTCTTAATTCTGCAACCCTTTAATACATTTCCTCATGTTGTGGTGAACTCCCCCTTCCCCCCAGACCACAAAATTATTTTCATGGGCTACTTCGTAATTGTAATTTTTCTACTATTATGAATCGTAATGTAAATATCTGATATGCAGGACATGTGATATGAGATCCCTGTGGGGGTCGCGACCCACAGGTTGAGAACTGCTGCTCCAGAGCGTCTTGGCTTTGGATTCTGAATCATTTGTCCACATGTGGGAAGTCTGTCCATCTGTGTGGGTGTGCAGGAGCGCGTCCTCACTTTTAATAGTTTGTTGCCTTCTGTGCTTAAGGTTTTTCCTGACTTTTAATCCCTTAAGAGGCAGGGAAAACAAAGCAGACCAGGATCATAGACAGTAACATGGCAGTCACCTGCAGCGGTGGCTCTGGAGGAGCCAAGAAGAGCTTCCTTGCTGCCTCCCCTCCTCTCTGTCCCCTCCTGTCCTCAGACTCCTGTTGTCTGTTGCCTGGAGCCTGCCCTCACTAGGCTGCCAATGGATCCTGCTAAGGGAAGAGTAAGAAGAGAGAACATGGTGTGTGTATAGCACACTTCCTGTCTGCCGAATAGAAATGCGGTCACAGTTGACCTTAGGAGACCACACCTGGCACAAGTAGACAGTACGCATGGCTGTATCCTGCAGTGTCCATCTCTAGGCTTGTGGCCATTGACACTCCTAGCTGCTTGACCTGCTGAGATCTGATTGCAGGCGCCTCAGCTCTTAAGCCTCTCGCTCTGCTGCCACTCAGTATCACTCCCTCAAAGTCCTCTCCACCGCCACCTCCAGATAAGGCATCAACACACCCTGCTTGTTCACAGCCACTGTCACTACTGTGCACTTGTGGCTTTCTGTGCACTTACCTGTGTCATATCCTTTCCCCAGATGGGGCGTACACTCCCATATTAATTTTCTACAGCCACTACAACAAAAAGGCTACACATCAGATAGGTAGCCTGAAACAACAGCTCCGGAGCCCACACATGTGAATTCAGCAGCGCTGCTCTTTCCTTGGCTGCCCGGAGAGACTTTTGCCTCCATAGGTGTCTGGCTGTTGCTGGTGTTCCTTGGCCTATGGCGGTATTGCTCCATTCTCCAATCTGCCTTACACTGATCTCTTCCTATTCCCTGTGTGCTTGTGTATATATCCCTAGGCTCCTCCACATCGACTTTCCTGGAATGCAGGTGCCTGCACTAAGGGCCCACTTAGATAACCCGGGCTAAGCTCTTTCTCGCCAGGAATCTTAATTGGGGCTGTAAGGTGGACTCAACAGGGAAAGTGCTTGCTTTGGAATAGTGAGGGCCTGAGTTCGATTCCCGGAACCCAGGGACAGCTGGGCCGAGTGGAGATGTGTATAATTTGAGCCATGAAGTTCCAGAAGCAGAGACAGACAGATCTCCGTAGCTGACTGACCAGTTAGCAAAGCTAGCTTTGTGGCAAAGCTCTAGGTCAATGAGAAACCCTGTCTCAAACAAAAGGGAGAAGCCCCTAAGGCCTGACAGCTGGGGTTTGTCTTCTGATTTCCATGCGCATGAGCACGGATATGCACACATATACCTGCATACACACACACACACAAGCATACTCGTGCACATATGTGCATTCATATAAACACATACACACGAAAATGAACCTTATCTTATTTAATTACTTTTTTTTGGCACAGAAGATTATATTGACATGTTCTCAGGATTAGACTACTAAATACAGGAACTGTGTGTCTCATTCTCGCGGTATCTAAGAGCAGACAGGATGCCCTGGGCACTGAGTTTTACAGCACATTCCTGTGAGTCTGACAGGGACCCTAGATCTCTTTGAATGCAATAGTATTTCTGGGTTTTTTTTGTTTTTGTTTTGCTGTTACTATCACTGAATACTGCAGACTCCGTAATTTAAAAAGAACAGAGGTTCATTTGGCCCCCATGGACAAGGAGACTGGGAAGTTCACGAGCAACAGGCCGGCATCTTGGGTGGTCTTCCTGCTACACTGTAACATGGTAAAGGACAATATGAGTAGAAACAGCAATCCTGCCAGAGAGAGTTTGATTATATACAAATCCACTCTAGTGATAATCACTCATTAATCTATTTATAAAGGCAGGGTCCAGGAAAGTAACTTTCCCAACGGTACCCTGTCCGGGAACCAAGTTGACACTGAAGGACATCAAGCTATATGCTATAGTTTGACTCCAAACTCCGCCCCTCCCCCCCCCCCCCCCCCCGTGTTTGAACACTAGGTCCCCAGCTGGTAGTGCTGTTTGGGAAGATTGTGGAGCCTCTACAGGAAGGAGCCTTAGAGGGTCTTGAGGCTTTAGAGCCCTTTCTGCTTCCTGCGTTCTGATACAGTGCAACCAACCAAGCAGCCTTCAGCTCCCGCCTCCACACCTTCCCGTTCTCACTGCCATGTCTGCCATGCTACAGTGCACTATATTTGTCAGGAACTGTAATCCCAAATAAGACCTTTTTCCCTTAAGTCGATTTGTAACTTAGCAACAAGGGAGTAACTTAGATAGCATAGTAGATAGATTTACAACATATGGAATTCCCCTCCCCCTCCTTCTGCCTTCTTGACTCTGTTATCATTGTCCCCAGTGGCTGACTCTCTGACAGTTAAATTCTGTATGACTAAGCTCACCTCTCCGTGAAACTCATTACCACTCACTGTGGATTTATAAAGGCCCCACATCCTAGAAGAAAGACTCATTCAGAGTTACCCATGTCTTAGCAAGAACACAGGGAGAGATGGCTTAGCGGTTTAGAGCACTGACTGCTCTTCCAGAGGTCCTGAGTTCAATTCTCAGCAACCACATGGTGGCTCACAAACATCTGAAATAAGATCTGATGCCCTCTTCTGGTGTGTCTGAAGACAACTACAATGTACTCATATACATAAACAAATAAATCTTAGAAAAAAAGAAGAAAAGAAACAAAGAAAGAACACAGGGAGCTGGGCTTGTCCACATACCTAACCCTCTACATCCAGCCTTTGTGGGAAACAAAGACCCTCACTTCATAGTAAGAGCTCTGAAGTCTCAAAGTAGACAAAGTGAAGCTGTTTATTTTCCACCTGACCTGGTCCGGTATCAGCCTAGAACGGCAGGTGCAGTGCCTGAGGGAGAGTGCAGGCTTTCTAACCCGGGTGGATGGTCCTTCCTCCTTTTCTGAACAAGCAGGAGGGTACAATCTTCCAGCCATTTATGTCTCATATTTCCCTCTCTTGTGTTTGTCCTTTTTTTTTTTTTCTCAACAAAATCTAAGGATGGTTCATCTCTACAGTTTACATACATCCTGTTTTTTTTTTTTAAGTCTGTTCCATGAGTGTTCTTGCAAAGCAAGAGGGGCTGGGGGTGTTTTTCTACGCTAAACTTCTAGAGTGTGGGGGGGGGGCTTTAGCAGATTTGGGGTGAGAAGGGAGTAGTCAGATGAGCAAGTGTCAGCAGGAGTCTAGTGTTTTCTGTTGTTTGTAGGAGACCTAAGTTGGGTGGAGGCGCCTTTGAAAATGAGCCATTAGATTTTATTGCTAGTACTTCTCCGAAATGACGGCAGTTTTAGGGCACGTTGGTGTGGCTGAGCTTATCAGCTCCCAAATCTTCTCTGCATTTGGAGCTGACAATCGCCCTGGGTCTGATCTGGATTCCATCAGGATTGGATTCCACCGGGACTGAATTCAATGGGAGACTTCTGTCTACCTCCAGGCTCCACCTCCCTCCCCGCCCCCGACTACCGCCCCCTGGTGGCCGCCGAACCGCAATATTACCTTCGCATCTCCTAGTTCTCACCAGTCACATCTAACTTTAAAGTTCCTACAGGAAGAAGCCCAGAGATGGCTTAACAGTTAACAGTCTGAAGTCACGTCACATCGACAGCTAACAATCATCTATAATTCTAGCTCTGGGAGATCCAATGCATCTGGCCTTAGTGGGTACTGCACTCAAGTGCCCATGTGCGCTCTGTGTGCATGTGCGGGGGCGCGCGCGCGCGCTTGCTTAAAATTTTTTGAAAATCTTTTAACATTCCTAAATAAAAAGGAGGAGCCCATGCACACTCATACTTCGCCCCTGGTTGCCTTACTGTGAGTCTGTGAGTCTTAGGGCTTCTTCGCCCCTCTTTTTGTGTTACTTGGGTCTTAGGGCTTCCCCTACCCCTGCAATGTTCCCCACTTTTGCCTCACACCTTTGTTTTCTAATTCACCCCTGACTCGTTTTAGAAACTGGATCAATTTCCTTTGCTGTCACATTCATTAGATTCATTTGCCATTTTGTTCTGGAGTCATTTATCTTGTTGGCTTGTCCCTTGTTTCTACTTAAACTGAGTGACATATAAGCTCAATACCCCTTGCACGAACACACATCCTGCTTATGTGTCCGTTTCCAATTCGTCTCATCCAGACCTCCATCCACGTGGAGTGAAGCTAGGCTCATTCAGGGCGGGAAAAGGCAGAATGATGACTCCACTGTAAATTTCTACTTCTCTGTCTCTGTCTCTGTCTCTGTCTCTGTGTGTCTCTCTTTGCCTCTTTTTCTTTTTGTCTGTCTCTCTCTGTTTCTCTCTGTGACTCTCAGCCTCTCTCCCTTTCTGTCTCTCTGTGTTGCTCTGTGTCTCTGTGTCTGTCTCTCTCTGTGTCTCTGTCTCTCTCTCTCTCTCTGTGTCTCTCTTTGCCTCTTTCTCTTTCTTTTTGTCTGTCTCTCTCTGTTTCTCTCTGTGACTCTCAGCCTCTCTCCCTTTCTGTCTCTTTGTGTTGCTCTGTGTCTCTGTGCCTGTGTCTCTGTCTCTCTCTCTGTGTCTCTCTTTGCCTCTTTCTCTTTCTTTTTGTCTGTCTCTCTCTGTTTCTCTCTGTGACTCTCAGCCTCTCTCCCTTTCTGTCTCTCTGTTTTGCTCTGTGTCTCTGTGCCTGTGTCTGTCTCTCTCTGCCTCTCTGTCTCTGTGTCTCTCTTTCTCAAAGTCACTTTCTCTTTTCTCTGTTTTATTTTCTCTGTTTTATTTTTGTTTGTTTGTTTACTTTTTGTTTTCTCTGGTAGAGTCTCATGTAGCTCAGACTGGCTTTGAACTCTCTGTGTAACTGAAGCCAGCCTTGGAGTTCTCATTCTCCTGCCTGCCCCTCACCGATTCAGGCAGACCCATTAACTGGTTATTTTGTTGCTGTTGTGTTATCATTATTATTATTTATCATTATTTTTACTGTTACTATATAGCTCTGCGTCAGCCTAATCTGAGGAAATGCTTTTGTTTCTCTTACAGCTCTGTCAGATGGGATTTGCCTGTGACGTCAGGCTTTCCCTGTCCAATAGGAATATTCAACAATGGCAATTACGGTTCCCATGGAACAGGAGGGGTCTTCTTTCATTTATTCCCTTTAATTATCAAGTCAGGATTTGATGTTCTGGCTACCCTCGGGTGACATGATTAATACTTTTTTTTTTCTTCTGAGTTGCTGTTTTTCTTTTTCCCTTCATTTTTTCTTTTCTTTCTATGTCTTCCCATCTCACCTTGATTATTATAAATCCACTGAAATTTACATATGTATTCATCAACCATAGTCATCTTTAACTTTTTTTTTGTTTTGTTTTGTTTTTTTGAGACAGGATTTCTCTGTATAGCCCTGGCTGTCCTGGAACTCACTTTGTAGACAGGCTGGCCTTGAACTCAGAAATCCGCCTGCCTCTGCCTCCCGAGTACTGGGATCATCTGTAACTTTTAAAAATTGTATGGGTATGAGTGTTTGCCTGCATGTGAGTGAGTGTGTCACATACATGCAGTGCCCATGGAGGACAGAGAGGACATAAGATTCTGGGAATTATAGACAGATGTGAGACCCCATGTGGGTACTGGGAATGAAACCTGAGTCTTCTGCAAGAACACGTGGTCTTAACCATCAAGCCATCTCTCCAGGCCCCTCCACATTTTTTTTTGAGAGAGATGGGGGATCATGTGTAACCTAAGTCTGACCTTGAACTTGCTCTATAGCTTAAGAAGTTACAGTCCTGGACTTCTGACTCTCCTGTCTCCACCACTGGAATGCTGCTGTTACAAGTATGTACGACCCTGAACAGTGTTAGTCATTTTGGATGCTCAGGCTAATTTTTTTGAACCAAGGGAGCCCTGCAGGCTGAGTTTCTGATATTACCTCTTTTGTCTTTTGGGTTTATCCTGATTTAAGAATAAAATCTTATTTACTTTTATTTTATGTGTGTTTGTGACTGCCAGTTTCTATGTAAGTGCATCACATGTACACAGCACCCAGCGAGGCCAGAAAGGGGCCTCCCAGAACTGGAGCTACAGCCAGACATAAGCTGGGTCCTGAGGTAGAGCCCCAAGTTCTCTTAACCACTGAACCATCTTTTAGCTTCAACATCCTGGCTTTTTGATATAACAAGCAACCTGGGAAAAACTCAAAGCACCCCGTCTCCAGTTTAGCCTTCAGCATGTCTCTCGGTGCTCTGGTCTGCTCGGCCAAGGTTATGTTCATTGTTGCTGTGTCCTCCTTTCTGCCGTAGACTGACTTAGAAATCACATTGTTTTCAATAGATGAAAGGCCTCAAAACTTCGAGATAACATTTCCTCTTCGAATTGAGCATCTGACCTGAGGCCTGACTATGTCGCTTCAGCATTAAGTCAGAATGTCTTTGTGTGTGTGTGACACGAAAGTCTTGATTTCTAACTATAATTTTAATTGCTGCAATAATTTACGGGGCTGCTGTGTGTGCACAGTGACCGCAAACATCAATCTTGATGCTCATAAAACAGTGGCTGGTGGAGGCTTCTGCTTTCTTTGTGGCTCTCTTTTGGCCTGTAACGCATTCCACACTGAAGGCTGGACCAGTCACTTGAAATAAGTCTTTTATCTTAAGAGTACAGCGTCAATTTGATACATAATTTAGTACTGGTTTTTTACTTCTTTTCGGATTTTAGGCAGTGCTTCCTTCTCAGCCTTTTAACTTACTTCGAAATTTTTTGAATGTATAAAATATTTAGGCAATTCCAAAGTCAGAGCTTCACAGCGAGATACATTCCAAAAGATTTCATTTCCCTCTCCTGGCCCTTCGTCTGGCCTGTACTTCTTGTTTGCTTTTGAAAGTATGAAAAGTGTTTCCGCACTTGAGTGTGGGCATCTGTGTCCTTTCTTTCTCCTTCTATTTTTCCTTTTTTTTTTTTTTTTTTTTGGTTTTGTTTTGTTCTGAGGGACAAATCATGCCTGGTTTGTTTCTCCTTCTCTATGCTACACTCTACAAACATCTTGTGGGTAGAAGTTTTTTCCTATGGAAATACATTGGCTAACGCTCCCATTAGCTCCACACAGAAAGGTCAGCCTGGCAGGGCATGGTGGCGCACGCCTTTAATGCCAGCACTCGGGAGGCAGAGGCAGGTGGATTTCTGAGTTCGAGGCCAGCCTGGTCTACAGAGTGAGTTCCAGGACAGCCAGGGATTCACAGAGAAACCCTGTCTCGAAAACAAAAAAAGAAAGAAAGGAAGGAAGGAAGGAAGGAAGGAAGGAAGGAAGGAAGGAAGGAAGAAAGAAAGGAAGGAAGGAAGGTCAGCCTGGGGTGGTTTTAAGACCCAGCTCTCTCCTGTCACTCCAGAACACAGTTTTTAGTAACTGACTTAGCAGGGGTGGGAGCTCAACCAATTACAAATACCTAGCCAGCTGATTGGTTACACAATTAAAAAAAAAACCTCCCATCAGACCATTCCCAAATGAGGCAAACACCCAGCTGTGGGCACTCAGGAGATCACTGCTCCCACTTCTGAGCCACTTCCCTGCCAGCTACTCTCTGCTCACATGATTTGTGTCAAATGTATATCATCTATAGCATTTCTTTCTTTTTTAAAAAGATTTATTTATTTATTTATTTATTTATTTATTTATTTATTTATTTATTTATTTATTATAAGCACACTGTAGCTGTCTTTAGACATACCAAGAGAGGGCATCAGATCTCATTACAGATGGTTGTGGTTGCTGGGAATTGAACTCAGAGGATCTTTGAAAGAGCAGTCAGTGCTCTTAACCACTGAGCCATCTCTGTAGCCCCTATAGCATTTCTTTTTAATACCTTATATCCAGATATGTATTCCACACTCCCTTTGAGTCTCTGTCATGTAGCTCTGTCACGTCAGTCAACCATTTCTCTATTGGTGGGTGTTAGGTTGTCACCAGTATCTTTTTTTTTTCTTTTCTTTTTTTTTTTTTTTTTTTTGAGACAGGGTTTCTCTGTGTAGCCCTGGCTGTCCTGGAACTCACTCTGTAGACCAGGTTGGCCTCGAACTCAGAAATCCACCTGCCTCTGTCTCCCAAGTGCTGGGATCAAAGGTGTGTGCCACCACCGCCCGGCCATCCACTTCTTTTTGTGTGTGTGGGCTGCCATTATAAGGTGCTACTTAGATTTAGGGTGAGTCTTCCTGCATCAACTAATCTGACTGCATCAAATAATCTGGGGTTGTCTCTTTTTGGGTTTGTCCCCCACCAGTGTACCAGGCAGGGGTAATCTTATCTCAGGATCACTCCCTGCCCCCATGATAATATTTTTTGAACCAAGCATTGGTGACTTATGTCTGTCATCACAGTACTTCTGGGGCTGAGGGAAAGATTAGCTGGCAATTCAAGGAAATCCTGAGCTACAGTGTGAGATCCTGTCTCCAAACACACAGAAAAATCTCTACTCCTAGACCACAAATTCACACATTTTTCCCTGGTATTGTGTAATTTCATCAATAAAATATGGGTATTTGGGAAACATTGGGATTCTTTTTTTTTTTTTAACAAAATGAGTACCACAGTGTACTCAACAATTTCATTACTGAATATCTCTGTGGTGATTTAGATGAGAATGGCCCCCATATTGTATTTGAATGTCTGGCTCCCAGTTAGTGGAATTGTTTGGGAAGGATCAGGGGGTGTGACCTTGTTGGGGGAAGGTATGGCCTTGTTGAAGGAGGTGTGGCCTTGTTGGAGGGGGTGTGGCCTTGTTGGAGGAGGTGTGGCTGTGCTGGAGGAGGTGTGGCCTTGTTGAAGGAGGTGTGGCCTTGTTGGAGGAGATTTGTCACTGGGGATAGGAGTGGAGGTTTCACAGGCCATGCATGCCAGGCTCAGTCTCTCTCTCGTTGGCTTACATCCTGTGGGTCAGAAGTGAATTCTCAACAATTTCTCCAGCATGCCTGCCTGCTGCCATGCTCTCTGCCATGATGATAATGGACTAATCCTCTGAACCTGTAAGCCAGCCCCAAGTAAACGATGGTGATGGTGTCTCCTCACAGCAATGGAACAGTGCCTCAGACAACCTCCAAAGAATATTAACTTGTTATGGGAAGAGAAGTTTGTAGCCCCAGGTTTATTGCAAACTCTGTTCACAGTAGCTAAGATAAGGAGTTAGTGTGGAAAACTGTCGGAGGGGATAAATGGACAAATGAAACACAGAACTGAGTATTGTGAGACACGAAGTCCAAAACTAGAGATGCAGGGGCAGAAAGAACAAGAGTTTAAGGGACTGGACCTTAAGCTAAAGTTTGGGTTTAAGAGTTGAAGCATAGCCGGGCGTGGTGGTGCGTGCCTTTAATCCCAGCACTCAAGAGAAAGCGAGTCAGGAGGAGCTCTGTGAGTTCAAGGCCAGTCTGGTATACAGAGTGAGTTCTAGGATGGCCAGAGCTACATAGAGGAAACCCTGTCTAAATCAATCAATCAATCAATCAATCAATCAATCAATCAATCATTTAAGAGTTTGTATAAGAGCTTGGCTTCTAGCACTCAAGTTGGGCAACTCCCAACTGCCTGTAATTCCAGCTTCAGGGGGAATCCTTCATGCTCTTTTGGCCTCTAAGGGTACATGCACACACATGTTTATATATACATTCAGATACACATGCATACATATAAATAAAAATTAAATATGGTGGAGAGATGGTTCAGGGATTAAGAGCCCTGGCTATTCTTACAGAGGACCTGGGTTCAATTCCCAGCTTCCACACAGCCATTCATAACTGTCTATTCTTCCAGGTATGGAGGATCTGATGCCCTCTTCTGGCCTCCTAAGGCACTGCAACCCTTTGGTGTGCAGACATGCATGTAGACAAAATACCTATATACATAAATTACTGAAATGATTAAAAAAATAAAGTTGATAATTTTTAGAAAGAATTTTAAGGCTCAACAAGGTATATAGCAAGATTTTATCTTTATAAACAGTGATACACACACACACACACACACACACACACACACACACAAGAATATTATTGTCTTAGGTAGGGTTTCCATTTCTATAATTAAACTGAAAATAACTTAGGGAGAAAAGGATTTATTTCAGCTTATAATTCTTAGGCCATACTCTATCTGTGAGGGGAGTCAGAGCAGGAACTCAAGGTAGGAATCTAAAGGCAGGAACTGGTGCAGAGGCTATGGAGGGGTGCTGCTGATGGGCTTGCTCTCCATGGCTTGCTCAGCCTGATTTCTTACTCACCCAAGGACCACCTACCTGCTAAGGGATGCTACTTCCTACAGTAGTCTGGGCCACCCCAAATCAAACACTGGTTAAGAAAATGCCCCACTGGCTTGCCTACAGGCCAATCCTGTGGAAACAGTTGCTCCATTGATGCTCCCTCTCCACAGGTGACTCTGGCATGTGTCAAGTTGACAAAAACAAACAAACAAACAAACAAACAAACAGGACAACTACTCAGTCATGAAATCCTGTCAATTGCAGCACCATGGATAGAATTAGAGGCTGTGGTGTACAATGGTATAGCCCAGAAACAGTAAAACACATACCACATGAGGGAAGACTCATAGATGAGTGATCTGTAGCTGTGGTCACTAGAGCCTGACCAGGAAAGGAGGAGCAGGGCAGACATCAGTTAAATAAGAGGCCCAGTTCTGTGGGAGAGGAGCAATTGGTTCTGGTTTTCTAGTGCCCAGTTAGTGACTTTTGATTTTTGAAAATTATTTCATATATACGGGTTTTGGTCTGCATCTGTAACTGTGCACCGTATGTGTACAGTGCCTGAGGAGAGCAGAAGAGGACACTGGATACCAGGCAAGTGAAGTTATAGACCATTGTGCAAGCATGTGGGTGTTAGAAGTCAACTGGGGCTGGGCGTGGTGGCGCACACCTTTAATCCCAGCACTCAGGAGGCAGAGGCAGGCAGATTTCTCAGTTCGAGGCCAACCTGGTCTACAGAGTGAGTTCCAGGACAGTCAGGACTATACAGAGAAACCCTGTCTAGAAAAACCAAAAAAAAAAAAGAAAAAAAGAAGTCAAGTGGGATTCTCTGGGAGACCAGCCCCATCTCTCCAACTTCTGTGATTCTTTTTTTTTTTTTTTATGGCTGCAAAGAAGACATTCTCAGCTTGTAGAAATGATTAATGTTCGAAGAGACAGAATCTTTATTATCCTAATTTGAGCATTACTCATTGTCGACATTTATGGAATTACTATAATGTACTCATAATGATGTATGACTCATACTTCTCAGTAAAAGAAAAGAAAAGAAAGAGGAATGCTAATTTAAAGATAAATGTTAAGGGGCTGGTGAGATAGCGTAGCAAAGTAAAACATTTCTCCGCAAGCCCGACGACTCGGGTTCGAGCCCTGGGACCCACATAGTTGGAAGAGAAGTGGCTCCTTCCTGCAAGCTGTCCTTGGACCTCCGCACTCAGGCTGTGGTACTGGCAACCTCCCCACAAAGTCATGAAGGAAATAAAGAAATAAAACATAGATCTTAGGCTAGCGGAAATCTTGATGATCATGCAGCAGACAGATTTGTACCCTCCCCCCTTCTCCTGTGCCTTTGGAATCAGTTGACATGGTTGACGTCCTGGCTATTGGATGCTCTCAGCTAAAATAAAATAATGTGCATTTCAA
Organism: Mus musculus; assembly: GCF_000001635.26. Lineage (NCBI taxonomy): Eukaryota > Metazoa > Chordata > Mammalia > Rodentia > Muridae > Mus > Mus musculus. The sequence continues at coordinate 143,250,667 of NC_000070.6, read as the reverse complement.
ACATTCAGCATCTCCTGACCCATGGGCTCGGATTGGAGGACATTCTGAAAGGCGCGTACTTTAGCATGGCCACCTCCTAGCAGCCTTGCCCTTCGGAGTTCCGACACTCCACTCCTCACCCTGCTGCCTGAGTTTCCCTACTATGCACACTGACACCCAGTAGGGCTGGATCTCTGTCAGCTGAGCTGCTGAGGTCATGTTCTCCCACGTTTTCAATGTTATCTCACTTCCCAGCGCAGAGGGGACAGGAGAACCCAACACCTGCTGCTGTAAAACAGAGATGGTGATGTGTTGGTGGAGGGTCTTGCTCTCTGTGCATTCAGATGCTGATTTCTGTACCCCAAGACCTGCTTACAGTCCAGGCACGGGCATGGTCAAGAATCTCCTGTACCAAGGTGGTATAAAGAATGCTCCCCAGAACCTAGAGATGCCCCCCATTTCCATTCACTCTCCCTGTCGTCTGTCCTCCTCTCTCCCCACACCTGATCCTGACACCCCCTTTCCCTTCCCCACCTTCTCTCCCGTGCAGTTCCCTCCCTCCATCTACCTCTAATGATTGTTTTATTGAGTGAGACTCTTTTCTGAGTGAGACTCAAGCATCCTCACTTGGGCCTTCCTTGTTATTTAGCTTCTTTGGGTCTGTGGAGTGGAGTGTAGGTATCCTGTACCTTACGGCTAATATTCACTTATCAGTGAGTACATACCATGCATGTCCTTTTGTGACTGGGTTACCTCACTCAGGGGGACATTTTCTACTTCAATTCATTTGCCTGCAAATTCCATTATGTCTTTGTTTTTAATAGCTGAATAATATTCTATTGCATAAATAAATCACATTTTCTTTATCCATTCTTCACTTGAGGGGCATCTGGGTTATTTCCAGTTTCTGGTTATCATGAATAAAGCTGCTATGAACATAGTGGTATGGTAGCGCATTTTGAATAGATTCCCAAGACATACCAGAAACCTGGTTTGGGGGAGGCTCCCAGGAGTCTATGAGGGTGACTCTAACTGAGACTCCTAGCAGTGGGGGATAGGAACCTGAAGCAGACACCTCCTGTAGCCAGGCAGGACCCTCAGTAGAGGGATAAAGATGCCAACTTGCCCACAAAACCTTTAACCCAAAATGTGTCCTGCTTATAAGAAGTGCAGGGACAAAGATTAGGCAGAGACTGAGGGAATGGCCAACCAATGACTGGCTCAACTTGAGACCCATCCCATGGACAAGAACCAGTCCCTGACACTATTAATAATACTCTGTTATGCTGGCAGACAGGAGCCTAGCAAACTGTCCTCTGAGAGGCTCCACCCATCAGTTGACTGAAACAGGTGCAGAGACCCACAATCAAACATTGGATAGACTCAGGTAGCCTTGTGGAAGAGCTGGGGGAAGGATTGAGAATCCCAAAAGGATGGAGACACCACAACAAGACCAACAGAGTCAACTAACCTGGACACTTGGAGGTTCCCAGAGACTAAACCACCAAACAAAGAGGATATATGGGCTTGACCTAGGCCTCCTATCTATATGTAACAGATGTGCAGCTTGGTCTTCATGCAGGTCCTCCAACAACTGGAGAGGGCACTCTCCCTAAATCTGTTGCCTGCCTGTGGATCCATCCTGTTCCCCTAACTGAGCCACCTTATCTGGCCTCAGAGGGAGAGGATGTACCTAGTCTTGCAGTGACTTGATGTTCTAGGGTAGAGTGATAACAGGAACGGGGGCGGGTGGGGTGGGGTGTGCTTTTTCTAAAAAGAAGTATGGAAATGCTGGAAGACAATACTGCACATTTCTAGACGTGATTCCAGTGGCCTCTGGAAGATGTCTAAGTGTAGCCATGGATTTAAAAAGAGCTGATTGCTGGGCGTGGTGGCACACGCCTTTAATCCCAGCACTTGAGAGGCAGAGGCAGGCGGATTTCTGAGTTCGAGGCCAGCCTGGTCTACAAAGTGAGTTCCAGGATATCCAGGGCTACACAGAGAAACCTTGTCTCGAAAAACCAAAATAAATAAATAAAAAATAATAAATTTAAAAAGCCTGAGGACCTACGTTTGAGCCCCTGGGACCCGCAGGTAGAAGAGGTGAAATGACTGCTGCTAGTTGTCCTCTGACCTCCACACAAATCAAATTATACGGAAAATTAGCAGTGGGATAGAGAGAAGAGCCTCATATATACAAAAACATAAAGGAGAAGATTAACACTTAAGAACAGATATCATAGGAAACATACACACAGCAGAGAGATTCTAGAATGCCACAAGTCAGTTCTTTAAATGAATTATGGTGCAAATGCTCTGTGATTTAAGACAAAAATCTCTCTTATAAAAATGATTTATTTATATGAGTATTTGCTTGTGTACTTCCATGTGCACCATGTGCACGCAGTACCAGCACTGACCAAAAGAGGGCGCAAGACATCCTGGCGCTAGAGTTACAGGAAATTGTGAGCCACCTGATAAGGGTGTTGAGATTTGAACTCTGGTCCTCTGGAAGAGCAGCAAGTACTCTTACTTACTGAGCCATCTCTCCAGTCCAAGAAAACAAAGACCAGTTAAGAGCACTTGTTCCTGCAGAGGATGCAGGCTTGGTTCGCAGCTCCCACGTGGTGGCTCATAAACATCTGTAAGTCCAGTTCTAGGGGCTCTGATGAACCTTCTGACCTCCGTGGGCACTAGGCACACATGTGGTGCACACACCACATGCATGTAGGCAAAACACTCATACGTGTCAAGTAAAACAAATTATAATTTTAAAAAATTAATAAGGGCTGGTGAGATGGCTCAGTGGGTAAGAGCACCCGACTGCTCTTCCGAAGGTCTGGAGTTCAAATCCCAGCAACCACATGGTGGCTCACAACCATCCGTAACGAGATCTGACTCTCTCTTCTGGAGTGTCTGAAGACAGCTGCAGTGTACTTACATATAATAAATAATAAATAAATCTTTTTTAAAAATTAATAAACCAAGATAACTATGATTATTTACCAGGACATGTTTGATATGTATGCTAATTTGGCCGATGTACCCTGATAAATAATTTTTAAAAATTAAGATGCAGGGCTTGGAGAGATGGCTCAGTGGTTAAGAGCACTGGCTGCTCTTCCAAAGGTCCGGAGTTCAATTCCCAGCAACCACATGGTGGCTCACAACCATCTGATGCCCTCTTCTGGTGTTTCTGAACACAGCTACAGTGTACTCATATAAATAAATAAATCTTTAATAAAAATAAAATTAAAAAATTAAGATGTAAAGATGTCACAGGTGGCAGAGAGAGAGAGAGAGAGAGAGAGAGAGAGAGAGAGAGAGAGAGAGAGAATCCAAGATTGAAAGAGTGGTCACAGCAGGAGTCACCATCACCATAAGACATGATGAACGAGTCTTACAATGAATTTGAAAACTTGAATAGAATAGACAAATTCTTCAGGAGAAAAATTAGCTGGCAAAGCCAATTTGAGAAGAAATAGAATAACTGAAGATTTCTGCTATTATTAAAGAAACTAAATTGGTAATAAATATAAAATAGACCCAAACTCCAGTGATTTTACCGAAGGTTGTCATCAAAAAAGCAAATAAAGAAATCTCTGCGCTGTGGCCATGACTGAGCGGGTAGTGTGCTTGCCGGGCCGCAGTAGCCCTGGACTAGATTCCCAGAACCCAGACTGGGGACTAGGGAGGTGGAAGCAGGGTGACCCGACGTTCAGGGTCATCCTTGGTTACGTAGAGAGTTAAAGGCCAGACTGAACCTAACACATTGACTGAAAATCTAACTATCTTTCTTCCTTCCTTTCTGTCTGGAGGAGGAACAACCACCCAATCTCATTTGGGAACATGGAAGCAATAATAATAATAATAATAATAATAATAATAATAATAATAATGTCATATAAAATGGATATAATATGACAGTCACATTATATTTATACTAGGAATACCAAAGTTGATTTATGATTTTTAAGGATCCAGTAACAACACCCACAGCGTTAAGACGTGAAATGAGTGGAACGATGTGATGTGGTGGCGCTCACCTTTCATCCCAGCACTCGGGAGTCAAGAGATCAGTGGATCTCAAGGCCAGCCTGATCTATGAAGAGAGTCCCCAGTCAGCCAGGGCTGCACACTAAGACACGGTCTCTAAAAACAAAACACCCAAAACAACAACCACCACCACATAAAAACTAAGAAGAAAGGGAGGGAGGGAGGGAGGGAAGTTAAGATAGCTTCGTGGGTAAACGTGCTTGCTGCCAAGGCTGATGAACTGAGCAAAGTTCCTAGAACTGACTCCCACAGTTGTCCTCTGACCCCCACACATACATCACAACACACAAGTGTGTACACCATCAATTAGTCAGTCAATACATGAGAGAGAGAAAAAACATAAGTGCAGTGAAAGGCTTCATTATTTTGTTCGATAGATGCAAGGACATATTTAGTAAAGCAACATGCGTTTGTGATAAAGCTCAGACTACAGACAGCATCCCAGCAAATCCAGACTCGTCCTTTGCTCTCAGTAGGCAAGACAAGGACAGCTGCTGCCGTCATTATTCAGCGGTGTAAGAGAGCCCAGGAAAGTACCGGGAGATAAGGAAATAGGAAGAGAGAGAGTGAATTAGGAAAATATTAGTATGTAACAAAACTAGAGAAGAAGTTTTCTGGGGGCTGGAGAGCCAGCTCGGCAGGTAGGTGTTAGCGTTTTTTGTTTAGGCTCCGCCCCACAGTTACAGGGCAACAGCCAGGTGTGCCTGACTCCCTATAAAAGGGTCCGCTTGCCCTGTCCGCTCGCTCTCTCTTGCTTCCTTGTTCTCGCTCTGTCCTCTCACCCCTTCCCTCTTCTCTCTCTCCAGGAGCTGGTAGCCAGCCTCTACTCTGTTCGCGAGCGCTCTCTCTGAATAAGCTCTATGCTATACCGTCGTGTGGCTGGTCCCTCAGGGGGAAGGGATGCCTCAGCAAGGGCTCTTGGAGGCGCCCCCTCGCCCCACAACTGACTACACATCCACAAACATATTCCTTCTCTCTTTATTTTTATAAAACACAAGAGTAGGAGCTCTGTCTGCTCTGGTAGAGAATCCTGACTTGATTTCCATCACCCACACGGATGCTCACAACCATCGGTAACTCCTGTTCTGGGATCGTCTTCCTTTCGGACCACTGTAGGGGCTACACACACACACACAGCACTATGCACACAGATGCAGGCAAAATACACACATCAAATAAACACAAACACATCTTTTAGAAAAGAACAGCCCGGGCTGGTGAGATGGCTCAGCCGTTAAGAGCACTGACTGCTCTTCCAGAGGTCCTGAGTTCAAATCCCAGCAACCACATGGTGGCTCACAACCACCCATAATGAGATTGAAAGAAAGATGAAATTTCAAGACCTGTAAGTCATATAAAGTACTCAGAAATTGCTGGTTGTTTGTGAGCCTAGAGGCTGCCTGGGGCTGAGAAAAGAGAAAAACAAACCTGGGTATGCCTTGTAGTTAAAACATTCCTGGGAACATCTTGACCATAAGATAAAGGGGGCTGTGAAGACATAGCAGTGCCATATTATCTGAGTCAACACCACCTGGCCGGAACCTCCCCTCTGTCTACTGCCCCTTAACGCCGGGTAAAGTCATACATCAACTGGTTGCTATGTGAACAAAGATAAGCCCCCAGCCCACAGGAACAAAGTCTTGATGCCCTGTAATCTTTCTGTTAATGTTTGAATAAGCCAATAGTGTGTCGCTATGCTGAATTCCACACCCCTAAGCCCCTTACCCCATAAAAATCCCTAGCTTTCGAGCCTCGTGGCCGGCATCCGTTATCTCCTGTGTGGGATACATGTCGGTCCGGAGCTCCGTAATTAAACGTCCTCATATAATTACAGCAAGTTGGGTCCTCATGTTTCTTTGGGTGCTCTCACACTCCCGAGACTAGAGTAGGGGTCCCCGAAAGGGGGTCTTACAAGATCTGAAGACAGCTACATGTACTTATGTATAATAAATAAAATTAAATTAAATTAAGTTAAAAAAGAGGATTATCCAATGTTTAAAAAAAAAGAAAAGAACAGCCCTGTATTTTGTTTGTTTGTTTGTTTTGTTTTTTGAGTTGAGTTGAGTTGAGGATATACTACTAAATTCACAGGAAAACATACATTCTAGAATTCAACACGCACTGATGTTATAATGTAAACTACTTAAATAGAGTTCTGGCTAACTAGCTCTTTTGCTTTCCTTAGGGAGTGTTTTCACAGCACAAATATGGAGACTAGTGTTTTTAATCTTTGTCTTTTAGATCTCTAGCCAAATATCTAATCTTCTTTTTTAATTTTTAAAGATTTATTTATTTATTATATGTAAGTACAGTAGCTGTCTTCAGACACAACACAAGAGGGCATCAGATCTCATTACGGATGGTCATGAGCCACCATGTGGTTGTTGGGAATTGAACTCAGGACCTTCAGAAGAGCAGTCAGTGCTCTTAACTGCGGGGCCATCTCTCCAGCCTGGCAAATATCTAATCTTTTGAAGGAGTTAAAAAAATATATATATAAAGGGCCGGGTGTGGTGGCGCAAGCCTTTAATCCCAACACTTGGGAGGCAGAGGCAGGTGGATTTCTGAGTTCGAGGCCAGCCTGGTCTACAGAGTGAGTTCCAGGACAGCCAGAGCTACACAGAGAAACCCTGTCTCAAAAACAAACAAACAAACAAACAAACAAATAAATAAATAAATAAAAATAATAAATAAATAAAAATAAACACACACGCCCCGAATAAACAGGATGATGAAGTCAGAAAATTCTAGTGTTGGAGAGACTCAAGATGTCATTTCATTCCAACAGAAATCTCTTGTGATGTGCATCAGCTCTGATGTAAACAGAGCTTCAGGCAGTAAGGTCAGAAGTTGCTACCAGACAAGGACATCTCATCAAACACAGGGAACAGCCAACTTCGGGTGACTGATCATAGCTGGTGTGGTGTCCCTGTGTGCTTGCTGGATGGAATCCTCGTACCAGCTAGTGGCAGAAGTAATGGGGATGTCATTTGCCAGGATAGGAAGGGGGGTGGGGGGCACTCGGCATAGGAGGATCTTAGAACTGTTTCCCAACTTCTTTTCAGGCATGGAATTTTTGCCCACATGTTTAAATAATCACATACCTTTGTTTAAAACATGGAGGGTTGGTGAGGTGGCTCAGTGGGTAAAGGTGCTTGCTGCCTGTGGTGGTTTGAATATGCTTGGCCCAGGGACTGGCACCATTAAGACTTGAGGCCTCCTTGGAGTTGGTGTGGCCTTGGAATGGGTGTGGCCTTGTTGGAGTGCCTTTGGTAGAGTGTTCTCTGGGGTGGTGTCCACAGGCCTGAAGGTCTGGATCCTGGGCCCCAACTACACGCCTGGGAAGAAAGAGGACCTGTACCTGAAGCCTATCCAGAGAACCATTCTGATGATGGGCCGCTATGTGGAGCTGATTGAGTATGTGCCCTGTGGAAACATTGTGGGGCTGGTCGGAGTGGACCAGTTCCTTGTGAAGACCGGGACCATCACCACCTTTGAGCACGCTCACAATATGCGCGTGATGAAGTTCAGCGTCAGTCCTGTCGTCCGGGTGGCAGTGGAGGCCAAGAACCCAGCTGACCTGTCCAAGCTGGTGGAGGGGCTGAAGCGGCTGGCTAAGTCTGATCCTATGGTGCAGTGCATCATTGAGGAGTCTGGAGAGCATATCATTGCTGGCGCCGGTGAGCTGCACCTGGAGATCTGCCTTAAGGACCTGGAGGAGGACCATGCCTGCATCCCCATCAAGAAATCTGACCCTGTTGTGTCATACCGGGAGACAGTCAGTGAGGAATCCAACGTGCTGTGTCTGTCCAAGTCCCCCAATAAGCACAAGCGGCTGTACATGAAGGCCACGCCCTTCCCTGATGGCCTGGCAGAGGACATCGATAAGGGTGAGGTGTCTGCCCGCCAGGAGCTCAAGGCATGTGCTCACTACCTGGTCGAAAAGTATGAGTGGGACGTTGCTGAAGCCCGCAAGATCTGGTGCTTTGGCCCTGATGGCACTGGCCCCAACATTCTCACCGACATCACCAAGGGCGTGCAGTACCTGAATGAGATCAAGGACAGTGTGGTGGCTGGCTACCAGTGGGCTACTAAGGAGGGCGCTCTCTGTGAGGAGAACATGCGTGGTGTGCGGTTTGATGTTCATGTTGTGACCCTGCATGCTGATGCCATTCACCAGGGAGGTGGCCAGATCATCCCCACAGCACGCCGCTGCCTCTATGCCAGTGTGCTGACCGCACAGCCCTGCCTCATGGAGCCTATCTATCTGGAGGAGATCCAGTGTCCTGAGCAAGTGGTGGGTGGCATCTACGGTGTCCTGAACAGGAAGCGTGGCCATGTGTTTGAGGAGTCCCAGGTGGCTGGTACCCACATGTTTGTGGTCAAGGCATACCTGCCTGTCAATGAGTCTTTTGGCTTCACCGCTGATCTGTGATCCAACACTGGCGGCCAGGCCTTCCCCCAGTGCGTGTTTGACCACTGGCAGATCCTGCTTGGGGATCCTTTTGACAACAGCAGCCGCCCCAGCCAAGCGGTAGCTGAGACCCGCAAGCGCAAGGGCCTGAAAGAGGACATCCCAGCGCTGGACAACTTCCTGGACAAACTGTAGGCAGCCTCACACTGCCACACGCTGCACAGTGCCCACCCATCAGAAGACACCTTGAGACTGTCCCACAGTGCTCTTCTAGAGACTGCTGGGGCCACCCTGACATCACTCAGCACTCACTTGCTACCAATTCTATTTATTTCGGAATTACAAGGAATCTCTCTGCAGGCTGGACTGACAGGCTGTGGGGTGGGCGGGACACGGCTCTTAACATTTTCAGAGGGAAACACGCAGATGTCCAAAAGTCTAAATAAATGAATTCAGAGGTTTTTGGGGTCCATGGCCAAGTGGAGTTCCCCCAGAGGGGGAGGTGGGGTAAGTGCCTCCAGGAAGGCAGGCAGCCTGCCTTAGACTTTGCAACCCGCTGTGGGAATCATTGGAGTAATAAACTACAGTGGTTGATCCGCAAAAAAAAAAAAAAAAAAAAAAAAAAGACTTGAGGCCTCCTTGGAGTGGGCGTGGCCTTGTTGGAGGAAGTGCGTCACTGCGGAGGTGGGCTTTGAGACCCTCCTCCTAGCCACGTGGGAGACAGTCTTCTGATTCGCTTCACAATAAGGTGTAGAACTTTCACCCCCCTCCAGCACCATGCCTGCCTGGACTCTGCCATGCTTCTCACATCGAAGATAATGGACTGAACCTCTGACCTGTAAGGCAGCCTCAATTAAATGTTTGCCTTTATAAGAGTTGCGTTGGCCATGGTGTCTCTTCACAGCCATGGAACCCTAAGACACTGCCAAACCTGGTGAGCTGACTTTTAATCCCTGGGACTCACATAATGAAAGAAATGAACTCTTTAAAGTTGTCCTCTGACCCCTCCCCCCACATGAATGCATGTATGTACATGCACATACACACATAAATAAATGTAATATATATATATACATACATATATATATTAAGCTGAAGGATACTAGTAGCTAAAAGCCAGCAAGCAGTCCTGACCATTGTTAGAATCCTGGGAGGATGGCCAAAGATAGAAACAAGTACAGAAAGGAACATAAAAGCTTTTTGTTGTTGTTGTTGTTGTTGGTTTTTTTTTTTTTTTTTTTTTTTTTCCGCGAGACAGGGTTTCTCTGAGTTTTCCTGGCTGTCCTAGAACTCACTCTGTAGACCAGGCTGGCCTCGAACTCAGAAATCAGCCTGCCTCTGCCTCCGATGTGCTGGGATTAAAGGCATGCACCACCACTGCCTGGCCACATAAAAGCTTTTTTAAAAATCTTTTTATTTTAGGGGCTGGCGAGACAGCTCAGTGGTTAAGAGCAATTGCTATCTTTCAGAGGACCCAGGTTTGGTTCCCAATATCTACACGGTAGTTCACAATCATCTGTAACTCCAGTCTTAGGGAATTCAACACCCTCTTCAGAACAAGCATGCGAGCAAAGCATAAGTATGCATAAAATACAAATAAAACCTATTTACTTGGTTTGTTGAGACACAGTTTTCTTGTGTAGCCCAACTGTCCTGGAACTAGCTCTGTAGACCAGGCTGGCCTCATATTTACTGAGAGTCACCTGCCTCTGCCTCCTGAGTTCTGGGACCGAACAGATGCACCACCATGTCTAGACTGATATTTTATTTTAACTTATGTATGCATACATATGTACAGTGCCTATAGAGACCAGAAGAAGGCATCCAGTCCACTGGCACTTAAAGGACAACATGAAAGCCCATTTGTCTCCATTTAAGGACCAGGCCTCCCAGCACTTGGGAGGCAGAGGCAGGCGGATTTCTGAGTTCGAGGCCAGCCTGGTCTACAGAGTGAGTTCCAAGATAGCCAGGGCTATACAGAGAAACCCTGTCTCAAAAAAACGAAAACAAAAAATAAAAAGGACCAGGCCTGACTGAAAAGAAGGCCATAAGGAACCAGCTCCAGGAAGAGACCATAAAATCCAGGACAAGATCATAAACACCGCTGCCTCCACCACCCCACCCCCACCCCCGCTCAAAGAATAGCCTGGGGATAACCACAAAAATGGGGAAATATCTTACCCCAGTGTGGGTAATGTGTGCTGGGCAGCCCTATCTCATCCTGTAGTTAAACATTCATAACGCAGGATTGTGGACCACTGACTTCCTGGCACAAGCCAATCAGAAGCCGACCCCTGTGACCTCCCCAGCACCCACCAATGAAATTTTAGATTACCTAACCCACTCTCTAAATATAGCAGAACTAACTAACATAGTAGCCAATCAAAGTTCTACTAATGTCACTGTTTGGCTCCTACCAATCCCATTCCAGATTACCTACTCCTTCTAGAGAGTTTCCCTGCTTCCCTACAAGAAGGCCTTTGGGCCTTTGTCTGAGGTCGCCATTTTGGAGAATGGTTGACCCGCACCTGCTGGTCGTTTCTATAGAATCAACCCTCTCTGTCTTTGTGCACTGAGTCTGGGGTCTTCCTTCAGCGCTTTTCGGACCCTTACAGTGCAGGAGTTACAGGCAACTGTGAACAACCCAGGTCGGGTGCTGGAAGCTGAACTTGGGGCCTCTGCCATTTCTCTAGCCCTGAAAAATCGTTTGATAAAACCCACCCTCAAGCTGTACAACCTTCAAGATTGGTGTACATCCTTTATAGTCCTCTCTCTTCAGCCTAAAGGGTTCTCCGCCTGGCTCTCCCTGCACCACCTCAGGTCTTCCATCTGTGGCTCCCCCAAGCCCCACCTCTCCCCCGCTCCCCCAAGCCCATGCCAAATCCTGTCAGGAAATTGCACCATCTTTCAGCCCTTTCATAATCCTTTCTTGTATCTAAAGCATGGGCCCCAAACTTCACTCTGTACAAAGCAGCATGGCAGGGTAAAAAAAGCCCAGAGGAACCAGCTCACCCCCAACTGTCCTGGACTCGGCTGACTTTAGCACTGATAGGCGGGTGTCCCAGAAATTTTTTCAGCTCTTACAGACAGTCAGACAAGAGATTTTACCTCTTTAAAAGGCAACCTCCGTATTCTATCTCCTGTCATCTTAACTCTAACACACCTCAGCATCTTAAACAAAACCAAATCAACCCCCTCCAAAAAACCCACAAAACCAAAAATTAAATGTAATTGTCCCACTTGGCCACGAGGCGGCGCCATGGTCTACATAAACGGCATTGCTATTAGAAAGGAACAAAATAGTTCAGAATAGCAGGAAATTTAAAAAGCTGTCAATGTTTATGTTTAGAAAGAGGATGAAAGGAGGAAGAGGGAAAAGGCGATTAAATGAATGTTATTTCTGCTGCTAAATTCGAAAACAAAACAAGATAATGCTGACACTGGCCGTCCAGTGACCTTGTGAAGTGAGAAAACCGATAAAGTAGCCTGAGGTCACAAAACCGTGTCATAACTGGAAAGTCTGGAACTTTCCGCAGGTTTCAAAGGTCTATCTGCAGCTGAGCAGTAAGGGAAAATAGATTGGAGCCAATGCTGCGTAAGTAAAGGAGATTTTGGTGTGCATCCTTAATGGGGAGGTGGAGGAAGTGACAGCTAAGACATGTTCAGGATTCCAAGCCACCAGCTTTAGTTACCTTTTTACAGCTCTGACAAAAACACCGCGATCCCCGACCCCCGCGGCGGCGACTTATAAAAGAAAGCATTTAGCAGGGCGTGGGGCCACCATTTTACATTCCATTGCTTGCGAGGCAGAGGCAGGCGTGTCTGTGATTTTTGAGGCCGGCAGGATTTACACAATAAATTCCAGAATAGCTACCTGAAACTTCCCCCATTACTCATGCAGAAACTATCTCCACGTGCTAATCACTTGCAAATCAAACAATATTATCTGTAAGGAAGTCTCCTTTCAGTGGCCAACAAAGAACTCAATGTTTTTTTGGAGGTGACTTGTCTCATAATGTCACATTAGGACTCTGTATTTTTTTTTAATTTTACTTTTATTTATTTTTACCCTACAGCTTTTACATATATATAATATGTAAAATATTATATATATATATATAAAACGACTTCCATCTTTGGGTTTTTATTGGATTCCTGAATGTGCAAACAAGTGTGTCACTGTGTCGTCTAGATCTGTTTCTTGTGGCTTCCCTTGGGTTCTTTTCCTTCTGTGTGTTTCCTTTGCCCTATTCTTATCTGAATATTATTTTGTTATTATTCCTTAGATGCCAGTTTGTCTTCCAATGAAGGGGGAAGGTAGATCCAGATGGGGAGGGACTGGTGGGGGGGGTAGAGGGAAGGGAAACCATAATCAGAATATATTGTATGAAAAAAAATCTGTTTTCTTTTTTCTTTTTCTCTTTCTCTTTTTTTTTTTTTTTTGGACAGGGTTTTTGTCCTGGAACTCACTCTGTAGACCAGGCTGGCCTCGAACTCAGAGATCCGCCTGCCTCTGCCTCCCAAATGCTGGGATTAAAGGTGTGCACCACCACCACCCAGTTTGGAAATAAGTCTTTAATTCAGTTAAATTTAGATTCTTTTCTGATTTTCTTACCCCTACATAGTCTAAGAAAATGAATTTTATTTATCCTTATCTCCACCCACCCCCCTTTGAAGAAAAACCTCTACAATAACGTTCCCTGTGACGTGGAGTTGACTCCCAGTTTCTGCCTTCTTGACATCCATAGTCTGAGAGATAGGCCGAGCTGTCAGGATAATGACTCTGCTCCACGGTGTCTCATCTGAGACAATTAGAGCATCGGGACTGTGCACTAGGTGGCTGTCTCTGTCATCGTCTGCTTGCCCATCATGGTTAGAACTAGGCTACTTTTTTTTTTTTTTTTTGTATTGCAAACTCTCCCTTCCCTTCCCCACAGGTATATTTTTATCCAAGACAGCATTCCTCTAACTCAAGGCTTAAAAACGGAAGCCCATCTGATGTCAAAAAAGATGAGGACTTTCCAATCGTGAAGCAGGTTGGAGCCTAAAAAAATAAAAAGGAAAACATTCCCTTTCTGACAAATCTTCTCTCCAGGAACCAAAATGGAAAAGACAGGTCCTGACTGACAGCTCTTTCTGAGTTCTGTTGAGAATGACAGGAGACGTGATTTCTCAAATCCTCACTAAGGAGGGAGGCCCCTTTGTTCCTCCCATATCAAAACTGATGTGCAGCGGAGCCCCACTGGAAACCCCTCATGTGTACAAATACTCTCCAGTCTTAATGCATAGTCTCGCTCCTCTCTTAGGTCCTGTATTCATCTCTCCAAGACACTGCTTCATGGAGGATCACAGACCATGTAAAGCAGCTAAGTTCAAGATAGCAGCATTGGCAGGCACCCACAAGTCAGACAAAGAGCCAGTGTGGACTGGAGAGATAGATGGCTGTCCTTAAAGTGTTAGCTACATAAGCTTAAGAGCTTAGTGAGAATTTTGGTTTCTTTAAAAACCCAGTAACTAATGTTATGTGATTACATTTTTGTTTTAATCCCAGGTGTGCAGTATGTGCTGCTTCAGGTTGCCCACAGCCGATCACTATGATTTGTCTCGTGCTTTAGGAGCGGCATGATTGTCCTGCAAGCAGTTTACTCTCCAAATTAAGGAACTGGCTCTCCAAATTAAGATCTACATATTTGGGGGCTGGAGAGATGGCTCAGTGGTTAGGAGCACTGACTGCTCTTCCAGAGGTCCTGAGATCAATTCCCAGCAACCACATGGTGGCTCACAACCATCTGTAATGGGAGCTGGCGCCCTCTCCTGGTGTGTCTGAAGATTGCTACAGTGTACTCATACAAAAACGTAAAATAAATAAATAAATCTAAAAAAATCTACATATTTAAAATGTTGTCATAGTTCTTTGTGACTTAAACAGAATAAAAGAAATCTGGGCACTCTTGAGAGGTTACAAATGTGAGGACCTCAGAGCAGCCATGGAGGCTGCTGCTCCCCCTGCTGTGGTTCCTGCAGCAGCTGGTGTTCCTCGTCCCTGCTGCTGTGCTCTGTCAGATGCTCTGGAGCAAAGAGATGAGAAGTTAGGTCGGCTGGTGGTGGCACACGCCTTTAATTCAGCACTTGGGAGGCAGAGGCAGGTGGATTTCTGAGTTCGAGGCCAGCCTGGTCTACAAAGTGAGTTCCAGGACAGCCAGGGCTATACAGAGAAAAAAAAAAAAAAAAAGAAAGAAAGAAAGAAAAGCTAGATATCCTGAAAACAACCAAGATTGGACTTGGACTTGCCCTAGGAACTGGCCCTTTAAGTGTTGATAAAAGCACTTTAATCAGCAGGAAGTAGACTAAAGAAATATATACCCCTTTCCCCTCTAACCTTTTGTCTCTTCTGCCTAGTGTTGTGAGTTGGAAAGGATTAGGGTTTAGGGTGGCGAAGGGTTATAGAGGTAAGAACCAAATAAAGTAGCCAAAGAGTATGGCTATGTAAGGGCCTGAGTTCAGGTTCCAAGTGCCCACATGAAAAACTGGTTGATGCAGCCTGTGATGCATAAATAGGGGAGTCAGAGGCAGGAGGATGCCTGGGATCCACTGGACAGCCAGTTTAGCTGAACTGGCAAGCTCCAGACCTGTGAGAATCTCTGCCTTAAAAAAATAAGACAATAGTAAATATAAACCTTAAATAAGGTGTTAGAGAGATGGCTCAGTGTGTAAGAGCACCGACTGCTCTTCCAGAGGTCCTGAGTTCAAATACCAGCAACCACATGGTGGCTCACAACCATCCGTAATGAGATCTGACGTCCTCTTCTGGAGTGTCTGAAGACAGCTACAGTGTACTTACATATAATAATAAATAAACCTTCAAAGAAAAACTTAAGTAAACCTTTGACCCTGCAAAACTATCAGTGTGTTTACATGTATATGAACACATGCTAACAGCCCAATATATTTGCATAAGTGGTGACATCACTGTCTCCTTGTCCAATTTCAGGGTTTTCACCCTGACCAGGTCTTACAGAAAACGACTTGCAGATACTGATGTTCAGAAAACATGTGCTTATACAGAGCTAGGATGATGGGACTCCAACGTGGAAAAGAAGGTATCACAGAAGGAAGCCTCAGGCAATGTTCCCATACTAGCTGCATGGGGAGGCTACTCTGCTGGGGTTTGGTAGGTAGGTGGCTCTCCAAATTAAGATCCCCATATTTACAATTTTGTCATAGTTCTGGGTGACTTAAACAAAATAAAAATGCTTCAAAATTAAAATGGGTCATTGCCTGTTTTCGGGAACAGTATGATCCTGTCCCTTCTCTTTAAGAAGGTATCTGGTGGACAGATTTAGGACAGGTCTGGTTCCAATTTTAGCTATTTGTTTTGAGATAGAGTTTGGCTATTGTGGTGGCCTGAGTGAGAATGGACTCCATAGGCTTAGCTGTTTGAATGTTTGCTGTCAGGTTAGTGGAACTGTTTGGGAAGGATTAAGAGGACTGACCATGCTGGAGGAGGTGTGGCTTGCTGGAGGAGGTGTGGCTTGCTGGAGGAGGTGTGGCTTGCTGGAGGAGGTGTGGCTTGCTGGAGGAGGTGTGGCTTGTTGGAGGAGGTGTGGCTTGCTGGAGGAGGTGTGGCTTGTTGGAGAAGGTGTGGGCCCGCTGGAGGAGGTGTCCTAGCACCCATGTCAGATGGCTCACGACACCTGTAACTCCAGCTCCAGGGGATTGGACACCTTCTCCTGGCTTCTGCGGACATCTGCACATGTGGAGTGCATACAAACATGCATAAATAAAAGAACAAGTCTTAAAAACTTTTTTCTTCTTCCTCTCCCCTGTGTCCCTGGTTTCTGTTTGTTTAGATGGTTCTGGTTTTTGAGACTGAGTCTCACTGTGACTAATTTTAATTCACTTGTTGTCTTTTATTCTAGACCTTTCTGTTTACAGTGAAGCAGAGGTAAATGCAGACTTCTCCACACTTCTATGTATCACTATCTGCTATGGTGTGTATATGCTCGGCACAGGGAAGGGCACTATTTAGAGGTGTGGCCCTACAGTGGGCATGGGGCTTTAAGAACCTAATCCTTGCTGCCTGGAAGCCAGTCTTCTCCTATCAGCCTTCAGGTGAAGATGTAGAACTCTCAGCTCTTCCTGTACCATGCCTGCCTGGATGTTGCCATGTTCCTTTCTTGATGGTAATGGACTGAACCTCTGAATCTGTAAGCCACCCCAGTTAAATGTAGTCCTTATAAGAGTTGCTTTGGTCATGGTGTCTGTTCACAGCAGTAAAACCCTAACTAAGAGAGCATTCGTTAGAAAAAAAAAGTTACACATGGTGGGGCATCCCTGTTATTCCAGCGCTAGGAAATCTGAGGCACGAGGAATAAGACTTCACAGCCAGCCTTGGCTACGGTGAGAGACCCACCCGTCTCAAAAAAAGAAAGGCCGGGAATACAGGAAAATATGTCCAGCATGGGTCCCAGATCTCATCCTAGAACCACAACAAACACACACTGCAAAACAGTCACGGAGGACAGGTGGGTCACCAACCATGCCCCCACTTTATTTTATATATGTGTCTGTAGCTGTCTTCAGACACAGCAGAAGAGGATATCAGATCCTATTACAGCCACCATGTGGTTGCTGGGATTTGAACTCAGGACCTCTGGAAGAGTAGTCAGTGCTCTTAACTGCTGAGCCATCTCTCCAGTCCCATAACCCCCATACCCCACACACGTTAAAGCAGCAACAATGCTTTGGAAGCGATGATCCCCTTAAGCTGACCTGGATCTGTAGCCAGTCCTCCAGCTTGGGGTTGCATCTGCGGAGACCACACTGTGTGTAAGCAGAGGGCTAGTTTTCTCCCACAGTTTAGGATGCTCTTTTTAAGGACAGCGAGGCACAGTGCCTGGCACAGAGCACTTGCCCAGCGCTGGGGAGACGGCTCAGTGGGTGAAGGGCTGCACACACATGAGGAGTGGACTTGGACCCCAGAGCCCACAGAAAAGTCAGGCACAGAACACACCTGTGCCCCAGTGCTGGGGGCCTCAGGGACAGAGGCAAGAGGGTCGCTGGGGTTCACTGACCAGCCAGACTGGCCAAACATTCTGAGAGAGACCCTGTCTCCAAAAATAAGATGGAGACAGGTGTGGTGGCAAACACCTTAATCCTAGTACCATGGTGAGGCTCTGCTTCCAACTGTATGTGTATGTGTGTGTGTGTGTGTGTGTGTGTGTGTGTGTGTGTGTGTACACAAATATAAATATATATACAAATATAAATATATAATTATATTTATATAAGTATATATGATATTGGTAGACTACCTATGTAGACCAGGCTGGCCTGAAACTCACAGAGATTCTCCTGCCTCCTGAGTGCTTGGATTAAAGACATTCACCACTACACCTAGCCCCCTGTCACCATTCTTTTTTTTTTTTAATATTTATTTATTTATTATATGTAAGCACACTGTAGCTGTTTTCAGACACTCCAGAAGAGGGCATCAGATTTTTTGTTACGGATGGTCTCGAGCCACCATGTGGTTGCTGGGATTTGAACTCAGGACCTTCGGAAGAGCAGTTGGTGCTCTTAACCGCTGAGCCTTCTCTCCGCGCGCCCCCCCCCCCCGTCACAATTCTTGATGACATAGACTGGTGGATCTCTGTGATCTCTGGGCTAGGCTGATCCACATAGTGAGTTCTAGGGCAGCCAGAGCTATATAGTGAGACCCTGCCACAAGACAAAAACCAACCAACCAAAACAAAAAGTTTTAAAAGGATAGACAGAGACAGAGGAAGACTCCTAACATTGACATTGATGTCTCCACATTTGCACACTTGAGTGCAACCCACACCCCAACACAGCCTAAACCCCACACCCCCACATAGCCTGAACCCCACTCTCCCACCCCCACCCCACACCTCCACAGCCTGTACTGCACACACTCACAAGCCTGTACCCCACACACCCACACAGCCCGCACCCCACACCCCCACACAGCCTGAACCCACACTCCCACACCCCCACACAGCCTGCATCCTACACCCTCCCACAACCCGCACACCCCCACACCCCCATACAGCCTGAACCCCACACCCACACACTCCACACCCAAACAGCCTGCATCCGACACCCTCCCACAACACACACTCCCACACCCTCCACACAGCCTGCACCCCACACCCCCACAAGCCTGCACCCCACACCGCCACACAGCCTGCACCTCACACCCTCCCACAAACCACACACCCACAAGCCCCGCACCTCATACCTCTACACAGCCCACACTCCACCCCACACACACAGCCCGCACCCCACACACGCACGCACACCACGCAGCTACTTTATGTACTAACATAGACATTACTGATTCGCTGTGATCACATCAAGAATGGTGGTGAGAGGGGCAGGCATAGTGGCAAAAGCTTTTAATCTCAGCACTTGGGAGGCAGGAGGATCTCTGTGAGTTTGAGGCCAGCCTAGTCTACATAATGAGCTCCAGGCCAGCCAGAATTACAGACTGAGAACCTGTCACAGAAACAAACAAACAAACAAACAACATGGCATCAAGAGTTTAAAGCCGCCAGGCGTGGTGGCGCACGCCTTTAATCCCAGCACTCGGGAGGCAGAGGCAGGCGGATTTCTGAGTTCGAGGCCAGCCTGGTCTAAAAAGTGAGGTCCAGGACAGCCAGGGCTATACAGAGAAACCCTGTCTCGAAAAACCAAAAAAAAAAAAAAAAAAGAGTATAAAGCCAAGCTGGAGAAACTGAGGCAGCACCACAGACAAGCATACACATTATCGCTACCCCCTAAGAATATCCTCATTTCCCCTTTGGATTGCCTCCAGAACATGTGGCTGCCTTCTCTTCGGTGTGCCTGGTGCTCTTTGTGTTCTGCCTTTGTTATTAAATTCTAATTTTATTGCGTTTGAGCTGAGGACTAAGGTCTGCATGGTTATGATCCTGCACCTTTGGAATTTACTGAGACTTATTTTATGGCCCAATTCCTGGTCTGATTTTGAAGTAATTTTTTCCATATGTTCTCAAGAATGTGCAAAAATATGGTGAACTTTGATTTTTGTTACTATTCTCTTTCTCTTCTCCCATCTCAATGTACACACACACATACATAATATATATGTTATAATAGATCATACGAAAATATATGTGGACATATGCATATACTTGTGGTATGTTTATGTAGACTGAGCTTATTAATTACATTTTTGAAACTGTTGCTATCTAGCTTTCTGGGTTTCATTTTAAAAGATTTTTAAAATTATTTTTATTTTCCGTGTATGAGTATTTTGCCTATGTAATGTGTATGTGCCTGGACCCTTCAGAAGCCATAGGAGGGTGTTGGATCCCCAAGAACTGGGGTTATAGATAGTTGTGAGCTGCCATGTGGGTGCTGGCAATTGAACCTTTGTCCTCTGGAAGAGCAGCCACTGCTCTTAACCACCGAGCCATCTCTCCTGCCACATCACCTGGGTGTTCTCGCCCCAGTGCCGCTCCCGGCTTCCCCTTCCCTTAAGATGCTCTAAGCACATTTCTTTTTTTGGTTTTTCTAAGCACATTTCTTAGTTCCTCAGTTTCGTTCTCTCTACCTGCTGCTCTCAGTACCCACAGAAAGCCTAAGGTCCACCACCCACGTCCTTATCTCTGCCTGGAGAAGTCGTAGGAGACACAGGCACAGCAGAAATATGACAGGGCCAGAGGCAGCCCATTCCTATAGCCCCGCAGCTCCGTGAGGATTTCTGGTACCTATAGAAGGCAGTGGCTCAGGATTGTTACAGTAAGATGGGCAGCAATAGTGGCACAGGGTCACCCTGGGAAAGAAGCAGGAGCAGGAAGGCTAAGGCCTCTCCCCCAGCCTGGCTCTCTGTAGTGGCGTCCAGCTGCTTCTTAGGTTAGACTGGTGAATAGTCCCTCAGCTGGGCCTTGTGGCGTCCCCAGAGGATGCCTACCTTTACTGCTGCAGTTTAGTTCATTTGTGGAACCCCCTCCAGTATTGCCGCTCTTCCTCCTTCCCACCTTCTGTCTTCTTTTCCCTTTCTTACCCCCTCCCTCACTTTTCCCTCTTCCTTTCTTTCTTGCCTTTTTCTATGGATGACTCCTAGCCCTGTACAGGCTAGACAAGTTCCCCATCACTGAGTTACACCCCCCCTCGTTTATTTTTTACTTCCTTGTATGTGTGTGTTTGTGTGTGTGTGTGTGTGTGTGTGTGTGTGTGTGTGTGTGTGTGTGTAGGCGTGCACACCTCTCTGTATATAGGCTGAGGCTAAAATCTATGCGCTCCAGAGATATTTTGGGGGGGGGGGTTCAAGACAGGGTTTCTCTGTGTAGTCCTGGCTGTCCTGGAACTCACTCTGTAGACCAGGCTGGCCTCAAACTCAGAAATCTGCCTACCTCTGCCTCCCAAGTGCTGGGATTAAAGGCATGTGCCACCATGCCTGGCATCTTTGCTCTTTTTTAAAACTAAGGTATAATCCACATACCACAAATCTACTCCTTCCATATGCCCAGTTCAGTGATATCCTGCTTATCCACAAAGTCTCAACAGCCATTGCCAAAGCGGAGAACATTTGTATCCACCCCAAGAAAACCTGCATCAACAGATGTGGCCGTTCCATGCCCCCAGCCAAGGCAGCCACCCATCTCCTTTTTGCTTCTATAGCTCTGTTTGGCTGATTCCCAATGTCTCATAGACAAAGTCAAAGTCACACAGTCTAGGGCCTTTGGCTCCTGGCTTCTCTTTACCTAGGACAGTGTCTTCAAACCTCATTCTCGATAATGCTAGTGTGGATGTTTAACCTGTTTTATGACAGAATGGTACCCCATTTGTATGAACACAGCATGGGGGAGGTATTTGCATTTGGGGCTCTTATACACGATGGTGCCTTGGATGTTTGGGTGTGGATGTCTGTACAGATGTGTGTTCTCAATATGCTTGTGCATCCAGGCATGGAGCGCTGGGCCATGGGTGGCTATGCATAACTCTTCCAGGACATGCTGAGCAGTTTTCCAAGCTGCTGCTCGACTTCACATCCCTGCCAGTAGTGTGTGAGCATTTCTGTCATTGCAAGGGGTGGCCAGCATTTGTCATTGTTGCCTATCCTGGGTGGGTGTGAAGTGGTATATCATTATGGTTTTGATTTGCATTTTCCTAAAACCAAGTGATGCTTCATATTTATGTATATATGTATATGCTTACTGGCTATTTGTATGTCTTCTTGGAGGAAGTGTTTTTCCCTCAAAATAAAACCAAACAACCAAACCAAACCAAACCAGGGGGTTGGAGAGAGGCACAGACGTTAACATTTGCTGCTTTCCCAGAGTACCTGGTTTCAATTCCCAGCATCCACGTGGTGACTCACAACCTTCTATATCTTTGACTACGGGGGATCTTTTGACCCCCATGGCTCTCAGGTATGCATGTGGCATATATATACACACTGCAGGCAAAACACTCAAAAACATAAAATAAATATATACAAAATTAAAATTAAAACAGGCTATTTTTCTTGTATTGTTGAGCTGTGAAAGTTCTTCACATAATCTGGATATGAGACATAGTTTTAATTTTTTTTTCTTTTTAGATTGATTTATTTTATGCATACGAGCATTTTGCCTGAATGCATGTGCATGCACCACATGTATGCCTGGTACCCAGGGAGGTTAGAAGAGGGCAAAGGATCCTCTGAAACTGTAGTTTTGGATGGTTGTGAACTGCTATGTGGGTGCTGCTAATTGAGCCTGGATCCTCTGGAAGAGCAGCTAGAGCTCCTAACCGCTAAGCCATCTCTCTTGCCCCAGAGAGACACAGTTTATAAATAGTTCTGTCATTGCATAGCCTCGTACTTTCTGGGTGGTGTTATCTGTTGCTGGGTCTTTAATTTGATAAGGACCAAGTCCCTTTTTGCCTCAAGCTTATCACACTGGAAAGTTCCTGCCTACCCAAGGACAGTAGGATTTTCTCTGGGACTTGTACAAGTATTGTCTTTGTCGCTCCCCGGTTTCTGAAAGTCAAGGTTAATGGCTCCAGAAAGCCTTGACCTCCAGGTGAGACCTACTTTGGCTTCAAATGCAAATTGTAAATTCTAGTCAGGTAAGCTCCCCTCCCCCTCCAGGTCTGTAGGCTCACATCCAATCTTCCCATCCACTGCTCGGTGCTCAGCAAATCTGTGCGGAATAATGAGCCAATGAATCTGGACAGGATGAACTTCAAGTTGCCACCTAGTTGATTTAGTGACACAAAATATTCTTTTTTTACTACATAATTCTGGCATGTTCATCTAATAAACAGCTCAGTAAAGAGAGACCAGCAAGATGGCTCAGTTTTTAAAGGGGTCTGTGCTGTGCCCGATGACCTAGGTTCAGTCCCTGCTACCTACATTTTTGAAGGACAAATCACTCACTATGTAGCCTAGACTGCTCTTGTATTTGTAACATTCCTCCTGCCTTAACCTCCCGGGTTATGCTCCGGGATTTTATAGGTGTTCACCAATACCACACCTGGTCAGAATAGTGACTTTTATATAACACATACATTTCTTGTTAAGTATATTGACCTATCTCAGACTATGTTTTATATATGCCTGTATCATGTAATGTATATAATCTATTCTATATGCACACCTTGAATATTCTATATTTTATATGTTATTGAGCTTTGGGTCTGTCACTTAAAAAAACCATTTAACTGCAAATATCCAGATTCCATATGATGTAAGAGAGTAAGTCTCAGTTATACAGTTGTGCTCTCTCGTTGGTTTTGTATGTTGTGTGTAGCAGAAGACTACATAATTTCGACTTAAATAGCTGTTAGTGCGAAAAATGTGCAGTTTCATAAAAGAATGTTTATAATTTGGGGAGCTTTAGATTTTGTTTGCTGTCTGCTTGTTTTGGGGGCTCCTGGGTTTTTGTTTTTGTTTCTTTTTTAAGATAGAGATTTGTTATGTGGCCCAGCTGGCCTCCAATTTATGATCCTCCTGCCTCTGTTTCCAGAGTGCTGGGATTGCAGGGTGTTTACTGCCTGGTTATAACATTTATTATTCTAGAAAATATTTTTTATTTTATGTTAATGAGTGTTTTCCTGAATGTGTATATGTGTATGTATATATGTGTGTGTGTGTGTGTGTGTGTGTGTGTGTGTGTATGTGTGTGTATATATATTGAACACAGTGCCTACAGAGGCCACAGGAAAGTGTCAGGTCTCTTGGAGCAGTAGTTACAGAAGGCTGTGAACCCTTCTGTCATCCCAGCATGTAAGAAGCAGAGGCAGGTGGATCTCTATGAGTTTGAAGCTAGCCTGGTCTACACAGCCAGCTCTGGGCTAGACAGCACTACTGTTAGGATGCTGTTGCAGAAACCCAAACATAAATGAGTTGATCTTTTGACAGGTTCTTACCTGCTGACCCATCTCTCCAGCCCACAATATTTATTTATTTATTTTTAGAGCATTTCTCATAACCTAAGAGATAAACTATTTGTGTTTCAAAATACCTCTCATCAATTATGGCTGGTTTTAGTATTCAGTTGTGAAATTGCTCTGGAGAAATGTGAATAAAAGCAACAGAGTAGACGGAAACCTTTTTAGGAGTAGGCAGGGGCTTTAGATGCTTAGCTTAACCATACACACACACACACACACACACACACACACACACACACACACACACACACATATATATACATATATATATATATATATTACAGATATAATATAAAGCAGACCCAGGGACATTGGACATCACCAGGTTGAACAAATGCCCAAACCCAAACACTCAAAAACAAACAAACAAAAACCCCCAAAGCTTTCAAAGGCTAAAATAAATCTTTTATGAGCATACGCAGGAATCCATTTTACATTTAAGCACTATTTGTAAATCTCACACAAAAGACAACTTTGCTGCGAAAATGTTTGTTTGTCCTCCTGTGAGGACAATTGTAATATTTCATCACAGTCAATTATAAGAAGCAGTTGAGGATCTGTGACTTGTGATGACAAGCCCACTGTGAACACTGACCCCGTCCATCGTCATGCCTATGTTAATGTTAACTACGTCTGGAAGCTTGAGCCTCCTGGCCCAGGGCGGCTGCTTCCTCTCTTTCGCTCTGTCTGCTGGAAAGTAGTCTGAATTCCACTCGGCTGAGGGGATTCTAATGAGCTGTCAATCTTGCCCCTAAATTGTTTTGACAGCTGCTCCTGGAGAAGAATATATATATAGAGAGGGTGTTCTACGCATCCAGTTTTTGCCTTGCCATGCCTGCCACGACTTTTTCCAGTACGAGACACCCCTGGCTAGGGGCTATCTCTCTCCAGTCCTAGTGCACCTTGAGTGAAGGACTATTTTAAGATCCAGTCCCCACAGTACCAGGCCGTGAAGCTTCAGTCTTCTCAGCAGAGGCTCCTTTGCAGTGCTGCCTCTTCAGGTTTGCTGGGCACAGCCCTTCCAGATCTTAGTACAGAGGTCAAGTTCACTTGCAAGTGCTCAGCTTTAAAGATAACCAGATTAAGAGGATACCATTTATATAATCAAAATGGCAATGCTCTCCTGGATCCAACTCATTGATTTTCTTCTGGTTTTGTTTGTTTTTGCAACAAGGTCCTAACAGTAGCCCTGGCTGGCCCAGAACTGGCTGTGTAGACCAGGCTGGCTTTGGATTTACAGAGATCCACCTGCCTCTGCTTCCTGAGTGCTGGGATGACACGTGTGAGGGACCTCCAATGGTTATTCTAGTTTAGCCATTTGATGGGGGACACTTCTGGGACACAGGACCCGCCCCAATAGGCCAGGGTGAGACTTAGATGGGGCAGGAGAGAGAGAGAGAGAGGAGAAGGCGTGCAGTGTGGTACTCTCTTTCTCTTAGATGGATACCACGAGGTGAACTGCTTTGTTGGACACTACCTGTCTGGGTGGACTCAAAGCTCTGCAATCTCCAAAAGACAGATGCTCAGAGATGACTGGAACTCTCAGATTCACAAAGACAGAAGGCAGAATTGTGGGTGGTTGCCATGGCCTGGCAGAGGGAACTGGAAACTGTCACTTCATGAGTGCAGGGTATCACTTATATAAGATGAAAACATTTCTGGAGCTGGGTGGCTGTAAGAATTAAAAAAAAAAAAACAAAAAAACAAATGTCCCTGATGTCACTGGAGTGCACACTTAAATAGCCTTAGCTAGTAAATTTTATGTTAAATATAATTTGTGACATTTTGAATGTTACTATTTTTAAAATTATTGTATCTTTATTCTTTTCAGATAACTTCACACACCCATACAATGTATCTCGATTGTATTTACTCTGTATGCCTCTCCCCAATTCTTCCCAGGTACACCTTACACCCCCTTCAAACTTCATGTCCCTTTAAAAACATAGCCCACAAAGTCTAGTCTGTGGTGCTCACACACTCATGCATGTGATATCATCCACTGGAGGCTGGTTGACCTACCAGGGCCCACACCCCTAAAGAAAACTGACTAACCCTCTCAACTGTCAGTGACTCCTTAGCTGTGGTGGGAGCTCCAGTCTCTTGTCCCTCCATCCTGGAATGGTGACTGGCTTGATCTTGTTGTGTAGGTCTTGTGCAGGCAGCCACAGATATGATGACTTCATGAGTGCAGCAGTCCTGTCCTGTTATGTCTTGAAGACGCTGTTTTACTCTGGCCCTTCTCAATCAATAAAAAAAAATCTCAATTTATTTTATGTATGTAAGTACACTGTAGCTGTCTTCAGACACACCAGAAGAGGGCATTGGATCCCATTACAGATGGTTGTGAACCACCATGTGGTTGTGGTTGCTGGCAATTGAATTCAGGACCTCTGGAAGAGCAGTCAGTGCTCTTAACCGCTGAGCCATCTCTCCAGCCCTCAAACTCTATCTCTTACAGTCTTTCCATGCCCTCTTCTACGAAGGTCTGTGAGCCTCAAGGGGAGGGGGCGTGATGTAGATGTCCCATTTCCGGTTGAGAGTTCCAGTGACACTTATTGTACTTTAGTTGAGTCTGCCTTAGGTGTTGTCCACTGCACAAAGAATCTTCTCTGATGAGTTCTGAGAGCTGCAGTAATCCTGGGTAGAGAGAGAGGAATTTAGAGGGGAGTTTGATAATATGTCCGTTTAGCAAAATACTAGTAGGTGTTTTACCCCTGGGTCCTATTATCTCCCCAGCCAGGGGTTCTTGGCCCGATTTACAGTACAAACACATTCCTTCCTAGATATCAGGCCTTAGAGGCAGCTAGAGAGTGACTGGTTATCCCCATAACATTTACACCACCATTGCATCATGGCTACACATTGCCAGGCAGTCTTTATTGCAGCACAGAGAATTCTCAGCTGGGCGGGACCGTAGATCCCTCTCCTACGTAAAGGCCGTATAGCACTCTCTGGAGCTAGAAGATCTCTCTAGAAGCAAGGGAGCGTCTTGCTCTGAATCGCTAGATTCCTCCATGACTTGTGACAAAAGCATGTGAAGTCCTCAGTCATTGAGTTTTACCATTAAAACCAAGAGCCAGAGCCTATTTTGTTTGGGGGTGGGGGAGGGGCCCAGGGACACACCTGAGTAATGGTTTAAGAACACCTGGCCCAGGGCCAGTTTAACAACCTATGGTTTCAGGTGTAAGGTAACTCTTACTGAACACACACACACACACACACACACACACACACACACACACACACACACACATATACCCACACACACATACACACACACATGCACACACACAGATACACACACACACACATACACACACACATACACTCACACCACACACACATACACACACACATACATACACACACACACACACACACACCACATATATGTGGCTTTAAAAGAACACTATGTTTCTATATGCCCTTTTCAAACATCCATAGTGTTGACTGTCTCTTCTCCTGTACACTTCTATCCCTTCCCCTGACAAACACCTCTCCCCAGTTGCCCCTTTTATACCATTTTTTAAAGAGAAAGAGAAAAAGTCTCACTATGGTGCCCAGGCTGGGTCAGCCTCCTTAGCAGCCAAGATTACAGGCAAGCACCTCCGCGTCAGCCTCATACCACCATTTTTTCCTTGCTGGTGTTAAACCCAAGGCCTCCTGCGTGCTAATCAAATACTCTAACTCTGAGCCACACCCCTAGTCCCCGGAAGTGTTCTCCCAGAAGCTCTCTGTCATTTTACACGCAAGATTAGCTGATTCTAGAGACGTTTGTACAGAATATAAGCGAACATATTTGTGATAATAATATTTCATGAAGGGTGACAACGAAGCAACTTATTGAAGACAAGGTTTATATGGGCATATGATTTCTGAAGGATGGAAGTCTACCATGACTGGCAGGCACAGCGGCAGGGGTGGGAAGCTGTGAGCTCACATTCTCAAGCCCAGTCGGGAAGCAGAGAGTGGTAAACTAGCCATGGCACAAGACTTTTAACCTCAAAGCCTTTTCCCATTGACATACTTTCTCCAGCGAGAATGTATCTCCTCGTGGTGGCGCACACCTTTAATCCCAGCACTTGGGAGGCAGAGGCAGGCGAATTTCTGAGTTCAAGGACAGCCTGGTCTACAAAGTGAGTTCCAGGACAGCCAGGGCTATACAGAGAAACCCTGTCTTGAAAAACAAAACCAAAAAAAAAAAAAAACAACAACAACAAAAAAAAGAATGTACCTCCTAAAAGCTCCCCAGGCAGTGCCACTAACTGTGGACCCAGTCTTTATAGACCCAGAACCGTGGAAGAGGTTTCTTATTCCAACTGCCACAGGGAGGGATTAAGAAAAACAAACATGGGCTGGTGAGATGGCTTAGTGAGTAAGAGCACCGACTGCTCTTCCAAAGGTCCTGAGTTCGAATCCCAACAACCACATGGTGGCTCACAACCATCTGTAACGAGGTCTGACTCCTTCTTCTGGAGTGTCTGAAGAAAGCTACAGTGTATTTACATATAATAAATAAATAAATAAATAAATAAATAAATAAATAGAAAAACAAACATGAAAAATGCAAAGAGTTCATAAGATGGGAAAATAATAAAAAGTGGACTACACACACATATATAAATATATATATTAATATATATATATATATATTTATTTTATTTTATTTTATTTTTTGGATGAGTCTGAGCTCCATATTCCAGCCAAGCAGAAACATCTCAAGGTGAGGCAGGAAAATCAAATGTAGTTATCCAGGACAGTTTTGCAAACAGTTGTGGTATGTACAGCCAGATATTCCTATGATAAGGAAGATGTTTTTCTGTACCAAGTAGAATGTTTATTTAGCAATCTCTCTGGCCATGTCTGACTAGAGGCCACACCTGCTCTCTAGTCGATGATGACACTGCTGCTGTTGCACATGTCAAGTGTCCCCTGAAGGTTAGAAATCTCACCCAGCTTCACAATGAAAGTTAGTCACGGGCCCACAGGGGCTGGTGTCAGTGCCTATGAACTCCCGCCCTGCTGTTTCAGCCCGGACAGGGGCTGCCTTGCCTATAACACCTGTATGGTTGCCTTATGTTGTTGAAATGACCTTTGTGACACCTTCTTCTTCTTCTTCTTCTTCTTCTTCTTCTTCTTCTTCTTCTTCTTCTTCTTCTTCTTCTTCTTCTTCTTCTTCTTCTTCTTCTTCTTCTTCTCCTCCTCCTCCTCCTCCTCCTCCTCCTCCTCCTCCTCTTCCTCCTCCTCCTCTTCCTTCTCCTCCTTTTCCTTCTCCTTCTTCTTCTTCTTCTTCTTTTTTTTTTTTTTCAAGACAGGGTTTCTCTGTGTAGCCCTGGCTGTCCTGGAACTCACTTTGTAGACCAGACTGGCCTCGAACTCAGAAATCTGCTTGCCTCTGCCTCCCAAGTGCTGGGAGCAAAGGCATGCGCCACCACGCCTGGCTTGTGACACATTCTTATCAAGAATGCCAAAGAATTCCTATTTCTGTGCGTAGTCCAAGAATCCTTATAAGGAAATCAGAGCTTCAATTCTTTGGGCAGGGTGAAGGACGGAAGAAACAAGAATTTAAGGCATCTTATGCCCAGTAGGGGACTGAATCTAGCTAACACAGCACGCTACTGCTGAGCACCAGCCCAGCTGTGGCTGTGGCTATGGCTAAACAGGGTACTGGAGAAATGGCTCAGAGGTTAAGAGCACTGACTGCTCTTCCAAAGGTCCTGAGTTCAATTCCCAGCAACCACATGGTGGCTCACAACCATCTGAAGTGGGATTTGATGTCCTCTTCTGGTGTGTCTGAAGACAGCTATGATGTACTCATACATATAAATAATATAAATAAATAAATGTTTAAATGACAAAACAGCACTGTGTTTACCACTCAGCAGTGTCTATGAGGAAGATCGGTGCCTGTCACTCACACACAGTGAAGATGGGATGGGATTGTTTTTCTCTCCTGGGCTTAAGATACCTTTGGGGTATAAGGCAGGGATGTTCAGGAATTGCACCACAGCAGACAGACAGCACACAGGTAGTTGCAAATGCAGGTGTTGTAATGAGATCACAGAAAGAAGAAATGACACACATGGATTCTATTTCTGGGTTAGAAAGTGCCTTCCATGGTGCTGGAGAGATGGCTCAGCAATTAAGAGCACTGACTGCTCTTCCAGAGGCCCTGATTTCAATTCCCAGCGGCACATGGTGGCTCACAACCATCTGTAATGAGATCCAATGCCCTCTTCTGGTGTGTCTGAAGACAGTTACAGTGTACTCATATATATTAAATAAGTATTAAAAGAAGAAGAAGAAGAAGAAGAAGAAGAAGAAGAAGAAGAAGAAGAAGAAGAAGAAGAAGAAGAAGAAGAAGAAGAAGAAGAAAGTGTCTTTCAACATTCATGTACTTGGTGGCCTCAGAATGGGACTTTTCAATAGACTCTTTGCAGATACAACTCGTGGAGACCGTCTTCATCTAGGGTGAATCTCAAATACAGTGGCTGGTACTTTTTTTTTTTTTCTTTTTTTGGTTTTTCGGGACAGAGTTTGTCTGTGTAGTCCTGGCTGTCCTGGAACTCACTCTGTAGACCAGGCTGGCCTCAAACTCAGAAATTCACCTGCCTCTGCCTCCTGAGTGCTGGGATTAAAGGCATGCGCCACCACGCCCAGCAGTGGCTGGTATTCTTTCAGTGAAGGCAGAGGCTCTGAAATGATGCCGTCCACAGGCTGAGAAGTACAGAGGCAAACCCTATCCCTCTGAACCCTCAGAAGGACCTAGCCCTACCCATGCCTGCAGAATGGTGAGAGAACCCTGCATATGGCTTTAACTCAGCAACTTTGTAAGACTGTATTGTGTACAAAAGCCACATCACTAAGGAAGATTTCACCCAGTTGCTGGCTTCTAAGTAAGAAAGACAAACTGTGGATGCAGAATAGAAATTGTAATGGGAGACACTCAGAAAAACAGCAAAAAAAAAAAAAAAAACCAAGACATACTAAAACAAAAACCAAAAACAACAACAACAAAAAAAAACCCATGCGTTTCCAAAGCATGGGGCTCTAGAGACAGCAGACATCTTTGCAGCAGTGGTGCCCTGTGTAGAGATGGTTTATGTCATCCTGTGTGCAGTTAACCCCTCATATGCAGAAAGCACAGCTTCCGTCCCAGGGAAGAGAACTCACCTCCCCATGTGGCCACCTCTGTGTGGCCTGTGGGTTTGTGCACCTGATTTATTTCCTGCTTCCTCCCACACTGCTGCCGTTTCTCGCTGAAAACATTTCACTTCGTCTTTGTTACCGGCGGGTATGTTTTATTCATGCTGTCATGGTGGTGTGTTAGTGAATTAATTCCGCAATCGAGGGCTGCAGAGATGGAACCTTCCCTTTGTGAGCTGGGGAGCAGACAACTGACGAGAGCCTTGGAGCTCTGCACACTGTGGCTTCTGAGAAGGAAGGGGAGAAGGCTACTTAGGGGCTGCTGTGTGGGAACAGCACGGGGCCTCTTAACTCATTCATTAAAGTGTTTGGCTCAAAGGCTGCAAAGGAGAAATGAAGAACCTGACATCTGGCCTCATTTGGGATAAGGTTATTCTTGCTAGAATTGTTATTTTATCAAGTTGGACTTGTCCTTTTTTTAATTATTTAAAAAATTATATATTTATTTTATTATTTATGTGTATAGGTGTTTTGCCTGCACACATGTCTGTGCATGCCTGGTGTCTGCAGAGGCCCCAAGAGGGCATCAGATCCCCTGGATCTGGAGTTATTGTGAGCTGCCATGTTGGTGCTGGGAATTGAACTCTGGTCTTTGAAAGGAAAGACAGTGCTCTTAAACGTCAGGCCACCTCTCTAGTCCTCCTCTTCTTTATAAAAAGTGATGTTTTTTTGGTGGTAGTGGGGCTGCCAGTGAGTTCGGGTGTGGTGGACATGCCTATAATTCTAGAGACAGAGGCAGGAGTCGTAGTTTAAGGTCCTCTCCAGCCACTTAGTAAGGTTGAGGCCAGCCTAGGCAGTAGGACCTGTCTCAAACAAAACAAAAGAAAACAAAACAAAACAAAAGAAAACAAAACAAAACAGCCTCGCATGGTGGTGCACGCCTTTAATCCCAGCACTGGGGAGGCAGAGGCAGGCAGATCTCTGAGTTCGAGGCCAGCCTGGTCTACAGAGTGAGTTCCAGGACAGCCAAGGCTACACAGAGAAACTCTGTCTCGGAAAAAAAAACAAACAAACCAAAAAACCAAAAAACCAAAAAACAAAACAAAACAAAACAAACCAGTAAAGCAAAGCAAAGCAAAGCAAAGCAAAGCAAAGCAAAGCAAAGCAAAGCAAAGCAAAGCAAAGCAAAGCAAAGCAAAGCAAAGCAAAGCAAAGCAAAGCAAAGCAAGACAGGCAGGAGGCAAAGAAGAGGGAGGGTTAGAGTTTGTATTGCCCGCAGGCATGTAAGTGGTGGGTGACTACAACAGTCCACCAAAAATCCCAGTGCCCTGGATTTTTTTTTTCCAGTTTTTAAAAGGAAGATTTATTTAACAAGTTTCACTTAGTACAATACATCTAAATGGAATTCACAATACAAGGTAAGGTTTAAATCAAAGCCCCAGAATTCCATACAAATAACATGACCAAACTCCTAATGTATTGGTATCACATCTCAAAATTGTTCCGGATCTTTAAAAAAAAAAGTGAAAGTGTACACTCACGTGCCTTACAGGATATTAAACCAAAAAGCTAAAATTAACAAACATGCCAAATGTTGTCACTTTGAATCATAGACACAGCTCCTATATATTTTTTTTTTTACAGAAAAGCATGTTTTTCAACATGCATCTGAAGTTTTCGATGTATTGTGGTATAAGAGCAACATTTAACGTAAGTGAAACTGCTTTAAACCTAAATATGCTTGCTGCTTAAGTACACTCCTACAACATAACTAACTCGAGGAAAGCTCAAAGGGGAGTTGACAGTTATGGTCAATACTGAGGCTGTGACAGGTTTAGCTGCCAGCTAAACTTGCTGAATAGTTCTAGCTGAATTCTAGCTTCAGGTTCAGTGAGAGACTCTGCATTAGTAAATAAAGTGGGGAGCAATCAAGAAAGACACCTGATGCCAGCCTCTGACCTCCACATGCACAGATGTGCACCCACACATGCGAACCACGTAATACACTACATGCACACACATGTAAAAGACACCCTCCCCTTATAAACTGGCTCTCAAGGAACATGACAATAGAGGGAGGGTGCGGTTCCAAGCCCTGACTGTGCTGTAAGCTGCTTTTGCTAAGCCCAGTCCTCTAGCCTCAACTTCACGTTCTTGCAGAGCTGGGACAGTGTCTCAGTCTCCTGTGCCCTGGTGCACCTTCATGACCGGAAGCATCATGAGCAGTGGACACATTCTGGACTTTGACACCACACAGGTCCTCAGCTCTGCCTGCGGCTTGCCACTAGCTGTCTGTCAGCAATGACCCTCAGCTTCAGCCTCTTTGGTAACTGGCAGCTGTCAATGCTGTGGCCAGGCTGACCCAGTGTCAGAGCAGGGCTGATGCTCGGTGCAGATGACTTCTTCCATCCCTCTGCCCACTGTTCAGCGTCACCACTGTGAGTAGCAGCTACGTGGTGAGGCTGCAGCCGTTTTCTTATGAGACCATGTAGCTTGTTTGTCCCACATCCAGGTGCATCCCAGCTTTGAAGTTCATTCGTTTTAACTAAGAAGCATCCAGAAGATGAGCTTCACATCTCTTGGTGGCTCTCGTGATTTGTGTAAGATGTCATTCTTGCTTGAGTGAATGATGTGGCAGAGGGGTGGAGAATGAGAATGGCAAAGTCACCAAACCAAGGAGACACTGCTTCTAGTTGAAAAATAGTTCATATCCACCAGAGAAGAGATTCTGTTTTTGTTTCATTTTGTGGTTCTTAAGGAGAGCAGCCCATACATTACCCGGACGGGTGAGGTTATGAGACAGTTTTCTCAGATCCTGGGCCCTCTTCTGTTCTTTGCAAAGCTGTTCTCGTTCAGGGAGAACATTTAGGATGCTCAGGCTCTTTTGATGCAGATGCTGTTTTTTTTTTTTTTTTTAAGATTTATTTATTACATGTAAGTACACTGTAGCTGTCTTCAGACACACCAGAAGAGGGCGTCAGATCTCGTTACAGATGGTTGTGAGCCACCATGTGGTTGCTGGGATTTGAACTCTGGACCTTAGGAAGAGCAGTCGGGTGCTTTTAGCCACTGAGCCATCTCACCAGCCCCACAGATGCTGTTTTATACTTTGCTAGGCCAGGGATTGCACTTGCTAGGAAGGGCTCACTAGATTGCCTGGCCCATCCTTGTACTTCCCCATTTAGCCTAAGATGTCCTTGAACTCAGGTTCTTCCTGTTTTGGCCTCCCATATAGCTATGCTTGTAGTCATCAGTTCTAGCACTCTTTATGCACAGACAAACAGACAGACAGACACACACACACTTCTCTTACCTACTCCAAGTCTTGAATATCTTAGAGGAAGCATGGTGATCTCGAACATGACAGTTGATAATTGTGATTGAACGGGCCATCAAGACAATATTTACCTTAGAAATTATGCTTGAGAATGTGTATGTGTGCAGGCAACACACACACACACACACACACACACACACACACACACACACACACACAGTTGCCTACAATGGCTACTGGTCTGGTCTAGCTTTTAAGTGTGTGTGTGTGTGTGTGTGTGTGTGTGTGTGTGTGTCTATGCATGTATGTGCTCCAAGGATGAATGAGGTGGGTGCTTTCTATGGAACTGAACTGTCCAAGTTAAAAACCTGGTTTCATTTCTTTTTTTTTAAATTTTAATAAGATTTATTGTTATATGTAAGTACACTGTACTGTCTTCAGACACATCAGAAGAGGGTGTCAAATCTCTCTTATTTTAATCCCTCCTCCCTCTTTTTTTTTAAATCCCTTCCCGTGTCAGATCTCTTTATGGATGGTTGTGAGCCACCATGTGGTTGCTGGGATTTGAACTCAGGACTTTCGGAAGAGCAGTCAGTACTCTTATCCGCTGAGCCATATTTCCAGCCCCTGGCTTCATTTCTTTAACTGGGCAATGTCTTCATCCACATTGGCCTTAGTTCTCACAGCTGTACATGCGCTCACCACACACAGCTGTGATGAATGGGACATAATCCATGTACAATGTCTATAACAGAACCTAGCAGGGAATAAGTATTGTCATTCAGGGAGTCTTAAGTCCACTTACATTGTCACTGATACTGTAGTTTAAAGTCTTTGGTACTAGCTATAAAGTGTTTAATCTTTTTTTTTTTTTTTTTTCGAGGCAGGGTTTCTCTGTGAGGCCCTGGCTGTCCTGGAACTCACTTTGTAGACCTGGCTGGCCTCGAACTCAGAAAACCACCTGCCTCTGCCTCCCAAGTGCTGGGATTAAAAGCATGTGCCACCACCGCCCAGCTAAGTTTTTAATCTTTTAAGGGGCAATTCTATAGAAATTGCTGTGGTTTTGATTACAATCACATTTTTTTTTAAAAAAAAATACAATGTCTGGGCTATACATAACTGCTTATCTCTATCTGTTTTGAGAGTCAGGGAGATGCCATTTTCCCCCCGTAAGTATTATCTATTTAGTGCTTAGACATTGCTCTGGGTTTTGAGTGTAGCATGTGCCATTTTAACACATAATATGTGCATAAGTGACCAGGGCTGAGCCAGGTGACTTGTGCAACATGGAGTTTCATTCACGTTGCAGACTTTGATAGTGAGTGTGTTGTATACGTCCGTCTCCTAATAAACAGACCACAATTTCTGATTAAAGCATCTCTATTCCCATCATCCTTCATTAGCAAGGCATTTCATCATTTCAAAGAAGGAAAACAGTAGTATTTAGTACACCGCACAGCTAATCATCACTAATGAAATTTCACTGTAATCTCCATAGCCTTTGTCTTTTTTAATTGAACAGATGAACTATAAAGTGTGTCGTTCAGTCTGGGAAGTATCACAGTTTAGAGAATTGAAACATGTTCAAACAAAATACACAGATTAAAAGTATACAGTGGTTGGTTAGAGGTGGTATTTAGAAGGACCGAAGATTTACTCAGTGTGGTAGGCTAAATAATCGTTACTAAGCATCTGACCTCAACTCAATCCCTTGAATTCTCAAGCATTACCTCTTGCAGAACTTCTGTTGCTATGACTCAGCAATGAAGAGATTAACTGTGGTTTAGCTGGGTATCCTCAGTGCAACTGTATAGATTATGAAAGAACAGAGGGAAATTTCACTACCTACAGAGGAGAAAGTGATGTAAAGATGAAGAGAGTGTGATGATGTTGGCCTTGAAGAGTTGAGTGGCATAGTGACAAGCCAAGGAATGTTGGCAGTCACCAGAAGCTGGAAGAAGGAAACAGTCTCCCCTAGAGACCTCAGAGGAAGTGTGGTCCTACTGACACCTTAGCTTGAGTCTACTGATACTGATTTGGACTCTAGCCTCTACATTTGCAGGAGATTAAATTTCTGTTGTTTTAAGACATCAAATCTGAAACCGTTGCCCCAGGGGAAAAAGGCATTGTCATATCAGATTAAAGACAGGAAGAACAGCCACTGCCTTCTTGGCATGGTGTTCTCTGGTTTTACCATGTCATGTTTTGATTTGACAAAAATCAAAATCCCCTATATTTCCTTTTGCATTCTATTGGATGCCAGGGGGTAAGTAGATTTTCTTTTAAAATGATGGCTATGGCAGTTTGGTGGTAGATGAGGTGGTGGTCTCCCTTTTGCTCCCACGCTACCTCAGATGATTTTTGATGCATATACTTAGTAAGGTGTTAATCAAATAAAGAGTGCAAATTCCAGTGGCAGCCTGTACCATAATAGTGTATATTCTAGTGACAAGTTTGCATGTCTCTCTTAGGTTTGTAAACTCTTGACTAGTGAGAGACATAAGCAAACATTTGAGGTTTTATTTCCTCTCTCCACGGGCTCTGTGGTGATCCAGACCTTGACAACACTTGACATTGTCCTCACCTGTCAACAGTACTGATGAGATAATCACCATGTCACCAATCCTTTACAGAGTATACCACAATCCACGTTGATTGACGTACTTTCTAAACAACAGGTACATTTGATGAGCTTGTCTGGTCTTTCCAAAGTTTTGGAGGCACATTTGAACATAATACATTATCTATTTTTCAGATCCTTTTCTCAGAGGACTAATACGGCCCACTACACTTAGATTTTTTTTTTTTTTCCTTTCTTCTCAGAGGATAGCTTTATCTTGAAGTACTCATGGCTCTGGGTACCATCTAGATGTGACAAGTAACTTTCATCTCTCTACAACTTCAGATTGATTGGCAACTATGTTCCCGTCAAACCTCTTTTCTGGGATGTCAGAAGTGGTCTCCAGTTCAATCCAATCCATCTCCAGCTCACTTGTTTGTAAATAGTGGTGCAGTTCCCAAGGGCAAGATGAAGGCCATGCTGGGTACCACAGAGCCTTGGCACTGACCTAGGCCCATAGCTGGCAGTTAGCAAATGCCTCCTGGTAAGGGATGAATACAGCCGCTCAGTTGCATCTGCTTTGCTGAAGTTTCGGGTTTGTGTGTGTGTGGCTATATTGGTCCTTTGCACACCATTTAAACGGTCTATTTGCCTGGCAGTGGTCTAGTGAGTGGCCTTCAGAGTGGATTCTGCTCTTGTTTTTCTTGAAACAAGGTCTAAGGGTGTGGTCCTGCCTTCCTGGAATTCACTATGTAGCTCTGGCTGCTTCTGCCTCGAGTTTGGGGATTAAAGTGTGCGCCACCACGCCAGTCAGTCGCGGTCGTCTGAAGTAGGGTGGCTTCTCTGACCAACTCTTGAGTTTCTCAGCCCTAACTCTATAGTGGTCAGGCTGGCCCGGCCATGGCGACGCGGGCTTCCCTTCGAGGTAATAACGCTCTGGGGCGAGCGGCGAGTCCGTGATTGACAGAGAGGGCGACACAGTCCGCCGGGGTCACGCCTGACCGTCGTGTTGAGCTCCTCGGGGTCGCAGGCCACGAGCTACGCGCGGGGTCGGGGTCGGGGTCGGGGGTTGTGGGCGCCGTGCCGACGTCACTTCCGGCCGGAGCCAAGATGGCGGCGGCGCGGCCGCGGGCGCCAGAGCGACGGCGGCGGCTGCGGCTCTGGGCTCGCTGAAGCGTTGGCACGTCGCGCTCTGGTGAGGAGCGGCGGAGCCGGGGAGGGCGGGCGGGCCTCGGGGGAATGTCCCTTGGTGTCAGTGAGGAGTGTGGCCACCGCGGCGGGGGCGACCGGGCCGGGCGCTAAGGGGATTGCGGGGCGGGCTGACGCGCCCCCTTCGAGCTTCCTCCGAACGGCCGGGAACCGGTGGCTGGCGCTGGCGCCGACGCGAGGCGGCGCGAAGGCTCCCGCTCCGCGGCTCTTAAGTCCCCGCGGCCAAGTTTCGGGTCCGTTTGGTGACGGCGCGGCGGACTCGGGGTGCGCGGCTGCGGGGTCGGCGGGGAGCGCACGTGGGCCCCGGGCGGTCCCCATCCGCAGGGCTGCGCTGATCTCTGCTCTTTTGTGTCCCGGGTTGAATGTGCGAGCGCATCTGCAATCCTCGAGTTGGTTCTGTGCCTCGAGCCTTTGTGTTTTTCACCCCCGTATAGTTTCCGTGTGCTATAAACCTGCCAGTGGGCTCCTCGAGTGTCCCCCATCGACCCACTGGTGCATACGTGCATGTGTCACAGGTGTGCGCTAGCATACATAGGACTGGTTTGCGTTCGTCAAAAGATCCATCTACTATGTCTCCGAGGGTGACGAGCGAGACACGAAATAGACCTTAACAGGTCAGTGTTCTTCCACGATCCACGCGTGAAGCACCGGCCAATGGCCTAGCACTTACCGTTAGGTCGGGCCTCGAGCTGGGGAAACAATCCCACAGATCGCCGGGAAGCCCCGTTGCCTCTTACTACCCAGCTGGAATTTACACCTAGAGAAATGGGGTTTCCCTTCACCCCCCGCATTTCATGTATTGAGGATTTGGGTGTATTTGACACGTGAACTGCCTTTTGCCAAGTTCCAGTGCCTTGCCCTTAGGACCCTTTAATGAAACACGGGAATGTTTGTTTCTAGTACACAGTGTCCCCAGAACATGACTAAAATTGTATCTCAAAGTTTTTTTGTTTACTTCGAGGTTATTCTTTAAAGTAATATATACAGCAAAGACAACCTCCCAATGGTTTTTTGTTTGTTTTTTGGTTTTTGTTTTTCTTTTACCTACAATAGCACAGACTACAGTTGGATCATTCTGCCCACGATGATATTGGAAAAGAGGTTTTAGGATATTAAGAGGAGGAACTGAGAGACATTATTCTGTTGTTTTCCTGTTCTATAGAGTTCTGTTTTTGAGATTGCACGCAGCTGCCACCCTCCAAGCTCTCTTTCACACACTTTATTTGATGAAATTTCTTTTTCATGAGCAATCTCGCCATAGCTTTGAAA
Source organism: Mus musculus (assembly GCF_000001635.26). Lineage (NCBI taxonomy): Eukaryota > Metazoa > Chordata > Mammalia > Rodentia > Muridae > Mus > Mus musculus. The sequence continues at coordinate 143,211,331 of NC_000070.6, read as the reverse complement.
ACCTTCAGAGATCATTTAATAAGCCCCCTTTATTCCAAGCCATGGGAAGAGAGCTGTAAATCCATTGTTGGAAGCAACACTCAGCTGCATTTGGTGTTATTTCAGGGCTCGACCCTTCCCTGCCCCCCCCCCCCAAAAAAAAGCCGTCGATGCATTTACAAAGTTATTAGAACCAGGGACATAATGAGAATGCTCAATGAATGTTCGCTGTTTGTTGATGGAAGACTTGGCTTCGTTGAGGTTTGAGGTGGTTTGTTTTACATTTTCTATGCAGTGCTCGGGATAAGAAGGTGTAACTTTGTAATAATGTATTAGCTCTGTAAGCACAAAACAGCAAAACAGTCGCACTGGAAGACAGTTGGAAAACAGAGGCGCACAAAGAAGGAATAGAAACCGCCTGTAAACTTCCGCCTCCTCAGATAGCCATTGTTAACATTGTAGCAGATTGTCACTAGTCAGTCCCTCATGGTGTGCCTGCTTGTATTTCTTTATTCACATACATTCATTTATAGAAGCATGCACTTCTGTATAATAGTCTATAGAGAATTGATATGTTGTGTATATCGATGAGGCTTGTCTTTCATTATGCTGTTGTGTGTTTCTATGTCTTTAACTGTTCTTCAATTTGATGTTTAATGGCTGATATGTGGATGGGCCATCATTCATTAACCAATCCCACATTGATTTTCAAGGCTTCTAAAGTCTGACATTTCTTTTCATTAATTTTCGGAAGTTTTTTCTCTGTGATGAATTTAAAAATTCTGCAACTATTTAAGATGTGAAAACTGGAAAATCTGCTTTGGTAGTGTCTGATGATACATCTTTTTTTGTTTGTTTGTTTGTTTCAGCTACCTAAGAAGTAACCTCCCTGATTTCTCTGTGGTGTCTGTAGCTCACACATATCTGCACACAGTTCCTTTTGATGATTATTTTATACTGGCTATTTATTTATTAATGGGATTTTTTTTTCTTTTTTCAGAATGCTGATATCTTTTCAACTTTAGATCTGACTTAGACACCTTTCAGGGGTGTGTTAAATCACAGTCTCCAGGGTGGAGAGCACTGTGGAGTATTTGCTATTTTCATGTCTTCTGACTAGTTTCGTGTTAGTTTTAATATATGTAAAGGGGAAAAACCCAACAGCAAATATGCAGCTTTCACTAGCAAACTCCATAGTGGAAGTGTATGTGGGCCTTGAGGGGATACGTCAGACCTGCATGCAGAGAGCATCTGCAGGGAATGCTGCATGTCAGACCTGCATGCAGAGAGCATCTGCAGGGAATGCTGCATGTCAGACCTGCATGCAGAGAGCACCTGCAGAGAATCTTCAGGGAATGCTAGATGCAACCGGGACATCACCAGCTGAGCACCTGCTGAGCACTTCTGCTCCTGCTGACATGCATTTAGGGCTTCATAGTTTGATTGCTGCCTATTAGCAGTCACAGTGCTTGGGATTGGGCCTGGTGTCATGTCCTAGTGCTTGCCTTTTGCAGTTAGAAATTTTTAGTTAGAGCTATAAAAAAATGATTTTCTTAGAGCAGGTCAGGGGAAACTGGAGTCTGTTGGTAGGGATAGCATGGTGAGTTAACAATGTTCCTCGGCCACTCTACTGCTGATGTGTGGGCTGGATTAGTTTTCTTGGGGATGTCACTCTTGTCCATGGTGGAATGCTTAAGCAGCTCCCCTCATCCACCCACAAGTGGCAGTGGTCCCTCCTTTAGTTATGACAAGCTGTGAAGTCACCAGACATTGCCATGGAGGGACAAAATGGAATGATTCTAAACTAGCTCATTAAATGAAACTTCCTTTGTTGGATGGTTGAATCACAGAAGCAGCTGTGGTGTCTCCAAGAACTCTGAGGACAGATGCTATGGGTTAGACCTTGAAGAAGGGAATTGTCTTCCCATCCAAATTTCTTCTAGCTTTTGCTTTTGTGGTTATAGAGTAACTCTCTGTAGTTGAACATTGACGTCCTTTTATGGGAAGAAACATGGCAGTGTGAGGTAGGCTGGAGATTATGACGTTTTCATGACATGGGATCAGCATTCCCAGTATGCAGATTAAATTATTATAAAATTTAAATACATTTGCATAGAGTAGATGCATAATTTAATTATTTGGTCCATGATGCTGAATAGCACAGAAATAACTCTTCCAGAAAATGAGACTTGAAGCAACTCCTTGAAGATTGGCTAAACTGTACTTTTCTAAACTACTTTTTTCCTTCTTTTTTTAAAACAAGCAAACAAAAAAAACCCCAAAAAGAACCAGTTGGGTTTATGCACTAAACTTGTCCTAAGGAAAGAAGGCTTACTTTTGAAATGTTTAGTTTAATGCATCTTCATGGAAAACATGTCATTGAAGTACTTTCTGCTGGGGGAGAAAATATGTCTCCTAATCTTTATTTCTAATTATTCTAAGTAGAGATGGTATTGGCTGTGGTTCCTATCTGTTTGCTTGTTTGTTTGTTTGTTTTGGCTGTGAAATACTATTGAGAATGCACCATTAAATACAACATGTGAAAAAAATCTGCTATTGGAGCCATATTTGGTAACGAGTGGTTTTACTTACAGGAATATCTAAATGATTTCAGTGCAATAAAGGAATGCTTTTCCTTTCTACCTCACCTCCCTGGAGCGTGCACAGAGCCCTTGTGTATAGTAAACCTGGTAATTGCAATGGTATAAGCATGTGTGTGTTCCCTTAATTCCGTGTAGTATTTACTAGTGGCATCTTGGTCCATGTCCTGTTTACACTGTGTTCTTACTTACTAGCCCCTTAGAACATGGGAAAAAAGGTTCACTGAATCTGTCTATATTTTTCAGCTATTTTGGTGAAAAAACAAATTACATGTTAGGCTTTGCTTTGAAAGAGCTGAATTATTTCTTGGCACAGCTTGTCTGAAATGTGTAAAGTTAAGTGGAAATGTTAGCTTGATTGCTGTGGGCAGCCCATCTGGAAATTGGTAAAACCTACATATTTTATATGTACCTACATGTAGTTTTTCTAAGATTTTCTTAAACTCTCATGGGAAATTTAAATGATGCATTCAAAATTTGAAAAGGACTGTGAGATTTCTCCAAACCTGTACATACTTCAGCATGAATCCTGTATATTTTTCAAGACCTTATTCAGACTATGTATGTTAAGCATACAAATGACACTCAGATTGATTTTCTGACTTAAAGACTTTGCCATAATTCAGCAAATGTTGGCTTTAAGATACACTTGCAAGTAGAGGTTTTGAAATGAAGGCTCTTGGGATAAATGTAGATGTGTACTTATGTTAGAAGACATGGAGGCAGTGTTTGCGTATAGCCCTGTGTTACTTAGCAGAACCCTACCTCAGCATACAGAATGACAGGATCATGGGACCACATAGCTCTGTGTGGTGGTGGTGGTGGTGTGTGAGGGGGATGTAGGTAGCATTTCTTCTGACCTCTTAATGTTTGCAAACTGGGGACAAATACTACTTTTGCCTTTCACTGGGGTATTTTGAGCTGACAAGGTAAAGAATATGCAAGCAAGGCCAGCAAGATAGGTTAGTATGTTAAGGCTCTCCAGGATCCAGCAGAAGGAAAGAGAATAACCCAAGATTTGTTCCTTTGACCTGAGATGCCTTCACACACACACACACACACACACACACACACACACACACACACACGTACACGTACTATATGATTTAGGAAATTTTAAAAATGCAAGTAGTTTTTAAAAAAAAATTATTTATTTAATGTGAGTATACTGTAGCTGACTTTAGACACACAGCAGAAGAGTGCATCGGACACTATTACAGATGGTTGCGAGCCACCATGTGGTTGCTGGGAATTGAACTCAGGACCTCTGGAAGAGCAGTCAGTGCTCTTCACCACTGAGCCATCTCTCCAGCCCGCAAGTAGTTTAATATTTTTGAAAAACTAACATTTCCTTAGATATTTCCAGCACAGCAGGTCTTGAGAGAGATTATCTGTTGTTGAGAGAATTGTCCTTAGACCTTGTTAGGATATTTCCCTCTCTGGATATAGTGTGAGGTGACTCCTCCATTCAGTTTCACGATTTCAAGTCCTGCATCTACTTACTATAGACATATTTCTCCTCTTGGCAGTTCTCTTCCTTCAGGTACCCTAGGGAGACTAAAAATGTCTGCATCTCTATCTCTGACCTCCATGCCCTTCTGTGTGGGGACCAGTTTTCCCCTTTGATGGATGTGGCTTTTTTTGGGGATGTTTGCCTTCTGAGCATCAGATGCCAGCATGGATCCCACATGCCACCCCAGTCCCATCCCTGTTCCTGGCTGCTTGCTTTGTAGATGTTTTTATGGCCCTCCTTGGTAGTTACCTTCCATGGTTTAAAACGGCTCTAATTGCTTATTAGCTTGGGGTTCCTTGCTTACATTTTCCTTATATATGAGGCTTTATTTTGTTTAGGGTTTATCCTCAGCCAGAAAGTCTTTGTTGATCCTCCCAGGTGGATAAGACCTTCCTTATGGCTGTCCCAAGCCATTTGTCCTGTAGGTGATGCTGGCTCTGCTTTTCAGCATTCCCACCTCTGACTTAGCCTACAGATGGATCTCCAGGGCTTGGGAGCAGGCAGAGGGCAACACTCTCTGATGAGTTCTATGGTGCTGCTTGTTTTTTTTGTCAATTTGACAGAAGCTAAGGGCATCTGGGAAGAGAGACTCTTAATCAAAAAAGTGCCTCTACCAGGTTGTCCTGCAGGTATGTTTGTGGAACATTTATTTGATTACTGATTGATGTGGGAGGGCCAGTACACTGTGGATAGTGCCAGCCTTGGACAGGTAGTCCAAAATGAGCAAGCCAGTAAATAGCATGCCTCCACAATCTCTGTTTAAGTTCCTGTCCTGACTTTCCTTGGTGATGGACTGTGTGCTGTAAGGTGGAATGAATCTTTTCCTCCCCAAGTTTGGTCATCAGAAAGCAAACTAGGACACTTACCACAAGGTCAAAGTCAGATTTAACCTGAGATCCAAAGGCCCCTAGAACTGTCCCTACCTGTTTTGTTCTTACTTTCTAGACCCTTGCATCGGGGATACTATTTTATTGAAAATAGTGGACCAATATGAAGAGACTTTTTTCATGTTTTTATCATAAATTCCTAGACATTTGCTTTTATGTTGAATTGAGAATTACAAATAAGTTATTTTGAAGAAATGCGTCTTTCTTAAACACAACAACAACAACAACAATGCATTCAAGGGCTTTTTAAAACTGTAGAGCAGTGTATACACTTTGTAAACAGTAGGTACTGTTACTGTGTGTAAGTGGTCTTGAGAACAGTTGTTACACATTTATTGCCTAAATACAAACCTCAGATTATACAAGTTAACTCCCACTCCAAATAAAAAAATCTAGTCACTAAAGTGGTAGGTGAACCTTGTGGTGTCCACGTGGCCAGTACCTTGAGCAAGCACAGTGCCAGTGGTGATGTGTCTGGTGTCGGCTGCAGTTCTCAGCTGTTCACCTATAGTGTAGGGAAGCCCATCACAGGTGTGAGTTATGTCCAAGATGAGCTGTCTTGCATTCTGCAGTATGTTGGACAAATCTGAAGGGCTGCATGTAGTGTTTGAAGCATGACCAAATGAAACTTATGTGGATCATGTTCACCATGTCTGTGTTGCTGTAGGTTTTTTTTTTTTTTTTGCTTTTCAGGAAACGCTTAGGCAAGAATCCTGAATATTTCTCAGAGTCGAACCACAAAAGTAGTGCTGTTTTGGGAACTCTGATGGGAAAAGGTCACTCAAAGTGATCAACTAAATCTTTGTAGGTAACTGTGGAATGAGCATTAACATCACTCCTTGCTTTAGACGTTCTTCTTGAGGCTGGATTTTGAGGATTAGTGAAGAGTTGATTTTACTTCCTTTTCCTCTTTTCTTTCTTTCTTTCTTTTTTTTTTTTTTTTAACTTTTTATTGGTTCTTTGTGAATTTCACACCATGCATCCCAGTCTCCCCATACCCGCTCTTCACCCTGGCAACCTCTCCCCCGCAACAGAGGAAAAAAGTCTGATGGAAGCTGTAGTGTGTCACAGTGTGTCCCACAGTATCCCCCTTGGTCCACACTTCCTTGCTTGCACATGTTCATTGTGATGGCTTGTATGTGGCCTCTAGCTTTTGCTACTCTACTTGATACTGGAGCCCTGCTATTACTCCTGTTGGATATCCTGTTGTTGCCCTGGTCATGGAGATTGTATAGTTTTGGATCTGTAGGATTGGCCCCTTCATGCACTCATCCATGGGATAGATGTTGAGGTGGGCCAATTCAAAGATACAATTCAAAGATACCTGGACAAGTATCCGAGCTGGTTAGCCCACCAGCTCTCCTGCTCTCATGCCCTCATGCCTTTGGGTCTGGGTCACCAGCAACACCTCCTCACCCCCAACCAGGGCCAGCTCTATCCTGCTGCCTGGCGAGATACAGGGCCCACTCTTCTGAGTGCTGCAGTTGGTGAGGGGCATGGTCAGTTCTCCGACTCTCACGACCCTGGGGCCAGCTCTTGTGCCTGTCGTAGATGGCAAGAGATGAAGGAAGAGGGCGGTAATAGATCCCAGGCCTGGTCTCTCCAGTGGCAGAACAGGCTAGGACCCCACCATGGTCCTAGGTGGTATCACCAGCTATTCACATCAGGTATCTTCAGGTCTCTAAATCTGCCTCTCTTCATGTGCCCACATCCTTCTGTTTCTTTTTCTCTTCCCTTTCTCCACCACTTGCTTCTCTTGGTGGTGCCTGGGCTCTCTGAGTGTCTAGGGTTAGCTCAGGAGTGCCTGACTTATGAATTATAGTGTTGGACAGGGGTCATGTTGGGCATGGTGTCATCCCCCCTACCTCCAGGCCTGTGCAGTGCCCAACTGGTGGTTGTTCAAGGCTAGATCCCTGTCCAGGCCCCATGGCGCCGGTCTGGCGATCATCTCAGGTTTGTTCCTTGCTCTGCCTGCCTGACTCCATGCCCAGTGACCTCAAGTGATCACATGTGAGGGATCTGGGGCTCATTACCACCCAGGGCCTCAGACCCAGGGCAGGGTTTTTCTAGTCACTGGCTTGCTCTGTGTCCTGGGAGCCATCAAGGCCTGTGCAGTGCTAGACCGGTGGTCCTCTCAGGTTTGCCTTTCTTCAAGGAATTTTAGGCTACTAATCATTTAGATATTCATCAGTCAGAACACTGAGCATAGACATAGCTTCTGTCCTCTCTGCCACCCAACGCGTATAGGACATGGCAGCCACAACTGCAGTGCTTCTAGAAAAGGCAGGCTCTTCCTTTTCTATTAACGGATGCTAGGAACTCTTCTTCCCCTTGCAGTGCTGGGGATCGAACTCATTATTTCATACTTCTTAGGTAAGTACTCTCCCACCGAGCTCCATCCCCAGCTTGGGAGTAATGTTTTATGAAGAATTTCCCATTAATTGTTTTTATATTGATTGATGGATTGATTGTGTGTGTGTACGCGCATGTGTGTGCATGTGCATGTTTGCACTCATAGGTGCATTCAAGTGGGTGCATGTGCACTGTGGCACTGTATCAGCACTGGATTGTAGGCATGTGCACTGTGACACTGTATCAGCACTGGATTGTAGGCATGTGCACTGTGACACTGTATCAGCACTGGATTGTAGGCATGTGCACTGTGACACTGTATCAGCACTGGATTATAGGCATGTTCACTGTGGCACTGTATTGGCACTGGATTGTAGGCATGTGCACTGTGGCACTGTATTGGCACTGGGTTGTAGGCATGTGCACTGTGACACTGTATCGGCACTGGATTGTAGGCATGTGCACTGTGGCACTGTATCAGCACTGGATTGTAGGCATGTGCACTGTGGCACTGTATCGGCACTGGATTGTAGGCATGTGCACTGTGGCACTGTATCAGCACTGGATTGTATGCATGTGCACTGTGGCACTGTATCAGCACTGGATTGTATGTGTGTGCACTGTGGCACTGGGCTTTTGTTTTTTCTTTTTAAACAAGGGTGATTGAGTTCAGGTCCCCATGCTTATGCAGCAACAAGCACTTTATCGATTGAGTGATCCCCAGCCCATTTTGTTTTCAGGTAGTGGTTCTCAGCTTTGTCAGTGTGTGGTCCTTTACAACAGTTTAGTGTTGCAGTGACCCCAGCCATAAAATTGTTTGCTGCATTCCATAATTGTAATTGTAATTTAATATCTGTATTTTCCATTGGTCTTAGGTGACCTCTGTGAAAGGGTTATTCAACCCTCAAGGGGTCGTGACCCACAGGTCAAGAACCATTGTTTTAAAGTTAGAAAAAAATTCCATTTGGTTGGAAAACCCCTGGGTGCCCGCAGTCTAAGTGCAGATTTATAGTACTTTCCTATGATATCAGCTGGTCTCCTACTGGACATTTTAATATGATGGTGTTTAATTGCTTAAGGCCCTCTAGAGCCATGGGCTGTTGACCTCAGAGCTCTGTAACATATATAGTAATTGTCTACTTGGTGGTACACGTGTGGCAGGAATGACTTTTAGGCCAGAGAGATAGCTTAGCAAGTAAGGGCATTTGCCATTATCTTGGGCAACAAAAGTTTGGTTCCTGGAACTTTATGGAAGGAGAGAATCAACTGACTCTTGCAGGTTGTCCTCTGACCCCTACACACGCATAGTGGCAAACACATATTTACATACATATACACATGCATACAATAAATTAATGTAATTTTAAAATAACAGTTTGAAGTTAATTACAGTATTTTTCAAATAAGAACAAGAGATCTAAGCTGGTCTTAAAAATAGCTGAGTGATTTATGGTTGAATATATTAAATATTTTCATCATTCTTCCTTTCTCCTAGACATAAACTGGTACTTTAAAAATAATTGCTTTTCCCTTAGCTTTGTAAAAGTCCCAAGTTTGCACATGTGCACAAAGACAGCATAACCAGCCACATCTGTTTGGTTTGTGCTAGTGTGTCTTCCCCTAGATTGGTCTAATTTCAGAGGATGGTGAGTGGATGGTGACTGTGCACACCCAGGGTCAAGATAGCCACTCAGCTCCATTGTCAGGTCTTTGGAGCATCTTTTTAGTTGTTCAGATTGTTTTGATACTGAGAACTGAGTCGTTTTTCATTGTTTTTTTGGTACTGACCTTCAGTAATCAAGTCACCCTTATATTAACAGGTTAATATTGGTAAGGATGATTGTTGCAGAATTTGAAAACAATATCTTTGAAAAGGACAGCTGAATGCTGCCAAGTTCCCAGACTTTGCCTAGCATGGCAAAAGCTCTGGGTTTTCTCCCTAGCACTATAAACTACTAATGGCAGTACACTCCTGTAATCCCAACACTCAGAAGTCAGAGTTAGGGGGATCAGAACTGTTAGCATAGGTTAGACACTATTTAAAAAAAAAAGATTGCTGGAGAAAAGGGTTAGTGATCAAGATCACTTATTGCATTTGGAGAGGACCCAGATTTGGCTTACAGCCACCCCTAACTCCAATTTTAAGGGATCTGACACTTTTCTAATCTCTGTGAACACCAGACACCTACATGGTATATACATACGTTCAGACAGAACACCCGTATACATAGAATGAAATAAGTATATCTAAAAAGAGTAAGTGTGTGCATGTGGTTAGAACTTTAGAAACCTATGGTGGTGTTGAAGCTTGTGCCATTTCAAGCTTCTATGCTATTTGTGAACAACTGATGACTGAGATTGACAGGTTCAAAGCTTATGTATCTGCTTACTGTTCCCTTTCTACCTATTTTCAGTATTTGCTAGTAAATAGAAAATCAGAAGCACTGAATTTTTAGTATTAAAAAAGAATTTGATGCCCTGGAGAGATGGCTCAGCAGTTAAGCGCACTTGTTCTTGCAAAGGACTGGAGTTTGGTTCCCAGTACTCACATGGTGCTCACAACCATCTGTAACTATACTTGTAGGCAATCCGGTGCCTGCTTCTGACCTCTGTGGGTGCCAGGCAGTCATGTGGCAGTCATACATTGCATTCAGGTGAAACAGTCTCACATATAAGTAAATCTTTTTTTTTAAAAGATTTTATTTATTATTATATGTAAGTACACTGTAGCTGACTTCAGACTCACGAGAAGAGGACATCAGATCTCATTACTGGTGATTGTAAGCCACCATGTGGTTGCTGGGATTTGAACTCAGGACCTTTGGAGGAGCAGTCAGTGCTCTTAACCACTGAGCCAACCAGCCCCCATAAGTAAATCTTAAAAAAATTATAAAAAGCATTTGCTGGAATGGTTTTGATGATCTGTGTGAGAAGATTCTTCTCTGTCCTGATAGGATCCATTGCGGATCTCTTGTGGATTACTTTGGCTTTGAGATGCCATACACTAGCTAAGTGGGAATGTGAAAGTGATGCTGTCTTAGCCAGTGTTAACTCAGAGTACCGCCAGGGCCTTAGGGCTTGTGAGCAGTGCTGGTGGACCCTTAAGAAGGATACTTCAGAATAGTGTTTGCAGTGTGTCATTGCTATAGGTAGCACATGTGATGTTATTATACTAGTCACGTGATTATTCTGAGCCCCTGAGCGTGTGTTTAGGAAGGTATTTAGTTTTTTGGGTTTTTTTGTTTGTTTGTTTGTTTTGTTTTCAGTTGTGAAAATGATTGAGGCACTGCTGGCATTGATGGCCTAGGGTAGTGCTAAATGCCCATAATGAAAGACACAGTCTCAGGCTAGGAGCTGTTCAGTTCAGTACAGTTTCCCGTTGTTTTTGTTGTTGGTGTTGGTGTTACAGATAGGGTCTTGCTAGGTTGTTCTAGCTTGTCTTGAACTCCTAGACTCAAGGGTGATCTTGCTATCCTGAGTAGCTAGGGTGACAGGCACACACTACCATACATGGCTTTACTTTAGCATACTTTAAAGGAAGACTGGGGAGATGCCTCCGTGGATAAAAAGCACTTTCTGCAAAAGTGTAAGGGCTGGAGTTCAGATTCCCAGCACCAATATAAAAATAGTGGCTCGCCTCTCTGTAATCTCAGCCCTCAGGAAGTGCTCGCAGGATCCCAGGGCAGGCCAGATACTTAGACTAGCTGATTTACCAAGTTCTGGGCCCAGTGAGAAATCCTCACTCAGTAAATAAAGTGGAGAGCCACTAAGGAAGGCATCATATGTCAACCTGTTGACCTCCATGTGTGTGTTCACACAAGTTTATAGACACTTACATACTGGTGTGCTCCTCACATGTGAACATGTGTGTGCACATGCTTGTATATACTATGCATGTACACATGCTAAAAAATCAGCTAAGAACTATTGGTTTTGTAATAATTCTGTTATTTGGAAATATTTTTTTAAAGGTAGATTTATTTATTGTATTTGTGAATATTTATGTATGGGTGCATGAGTACCCCCTCCCCCTCCCCCTGTGTGTGTCTATGTGTGTATCTGTGTCTGTGTGTCTGTGTAGGTCAAAACAACTGAGAGAATTGGTTCTTTCTATTCACTTGTGTTCTGGGGATTGAACTCAGGCTATCAGGCTTGGCAGCAAGTGCCCTTACCTACAAAGATGAGTTTTCTAATGGTTAGGATTAGAAGTAACAGAGAAGAGGGTCCAGTAAACATGACTATGTAGTGAACTTTTAAAAGAAAGTGTGGGGCTGGAGAGATGGCTCAGGGGTTAAGTAAGAACACTGACAGCTTTTCCAGAGGTCCTGAGTTCAATTCCCAGCAACCACATGGTGGCTCACAACCATCTGTAATGGGATCCAATACCCTGTTCTGGTGTGTCTGAAGACAGCTATAGTGTACTCATTTAAAAAGAAATATTTTTTTAAAAAAGTGAGCCAGGTAGTGGTGGCGTACGTCTTTAATCCCAGTACTTGAGAGGCAGAGGCAGGCAGATTTCTGAGTTTGAGGTCAGCCTGGTCTACAGAGTGAATTCCAGGACAGCCAGGGCTACACAGAAACCCTGTCTCGAAAAACAAAACAAAACAAAACAAACAAAAAAACAACAACAACAACAAAAAAAGTGAAAGTATAAGCCAGTGGTGTGGTGTGGTGGTACACACGTTTAGCCCCAGCACTTGGGACGTCCAGGACTAACTCTGTCTTGAAAAACCAAAAAAAAAAAAAAAAAAAAAAAAAAAAAAAAAAAAAAAGGAAGGAAGAAAGAAAGAGAAGCAAAGAAAAGAGGAAAGAAAAGGTTAAGATCCTTATTTTTTCCAACAAGAAATGATGAATGGGTTTTTGTTTGGACATGGAGGGGGAGGTATAGGAAGTCTTAGACTGTGCTTCATCGTGTACCAACTCATATTACACGGTAGGTTTTTTTTAAATTAGAAAAAAAATTGCCATTTATTAAGCTAAATGCATCAAAAAGAAATGTTTTAAACACTGTACTGTTTTATCTGTCCAGTGTCAGATAGCAGATAATTCTGCTATTTGAATTGTGCCTGTGGGTTAACAACTACAAAGGGTAAGGAAAGGAAAGAAGACAAATGTGAAATAAAGAGGGGAAACCAACTGCAACCCAGACACAAGGGGAGGGCAGCACCCCTGCAAGCAGCAGCCACATTCTCCCTTCTGGGAACGGAACGTGGGGACCCAGGTTCATCTCCACTTGCTTTTTCTTTCCTAACTCATCTCTAACCAGGCAGCTAAAGTTACAGGCTCGTTGGTAAACTTATCCAGGACCCAGTCACTTCTTCCTTCTTTTTCACCATGCCATAACCAGCACTCTGCACTGTCTTTGCCCCTGACACTGCCACCTGCAAGTAGTGACCACCTTGGTGTAGACTTCGAGCTCATATTCTGGAGTCTCTTGTGTTCTTCCTCTTTCTTCCCACACCTTCTCAGGTCCCAGCTCTTCTTCCTGTCTCCAGAGCAGCTTGTTGGATTGGCAGCAGTTGCCTGTGTGGGGACAGGCAGATTGTGATGCAGACCTTTCTCTGCTTTTCTGTATAGCACTTTCTCCACATTTCAGGTATTTGCTCATTGCGGGCCCCTTCTCTAGAGGTCAGGGAACTTCCTGTTTGTGGCCCACTAGTGCTCAGGATGGAAGGAGTAGTGCGCAGGTGAAGGGCCACTTACCTGCTTGTGTGGAACTAAGTGCTGTCTAATTTCTGGAATGTAAACTAAAGCCCATTAAGGTCATTCATTGCCATGACTTCTCTTGATTGACGAAGTGCAATGTTCAGAACTGATAACTATATATGACAGGAAGTTGTCAGTTGTTGCTGATGCTGCAGGCTGCGCAGGAGGAGTTGGGGCAGGTGTTGTCACTGCTAAGGTTTTGTGTGTGTGTGTGTTGACAAAAACATCTGTGGATTGTGGTGACAGTTGCACTACTCTATAAGTATGGCAAATACTCTCTTTAAGATTTATGGCTCCGTGGTTAAGAGCACTAACTGCTCTTCCAGAGGTTCCAGCAACCACGTGGTGGCTCACAACCATCTGTAATGGGATCCAATGCCCTCTTCTGGGGTGTCTGAAGACAGCTACAGTGTACTCATATACATAAACTAAATCTTTTTTAAAAATTTATTTCATTTTATGTGGATGATGAGTGTTTTGCCTGCATGTATGTCTATGTACATATATACATGTATGTGTATGTGCATGTCTGGTTGTCTACAGAGGTCAGAAGAGGGTATTGAATTTCTTAGATCTGGAGTTATAGAAGGTTGTGAGCCACTTTTAGGTATAGGGAATGGAACCTGAATCTTTTGCAAGAGCAACAAGTGAGCCATCATCTCTCAGTCCATAAATACTCTTGAACTGTACATTTCAATGGAGTCAGTCACATGACACGGGAATAGCCCAGGAAATCTGTTAAATTACAGCAGCATAAACCCAAACAAAATCAAACAGCAGCACCACACAATTAACTAATAGCAGGAAGCAGGTTTGTACACAATGGCCAGGTTTTCTAATTCTGCCTGAAGCTGAAGACGCCAATGCTTCCCTCAGAACAAAGGAAGCGTGTGAAGATGGCACAGGCCTGCTGTCCCTGGAAGAAGCTTCATTTGTGATAGTTACAGTGATGCTGTTGAGTCTTAGGAGAATGAAAAGTGACACTAAGGAAAATGGCACAGGTGTCTTACCTTCCAATATCTCTCAGCAAAATACTGTAGTTGGTGGTAGTATTTTTCTCATTTTTCAAAGAAGTTCCCATGGCAGAATTTATAAACTCATATGTAAAAGCTTGAAGAAGGTAACAGAAAACTGGAGCCTAAGATGTCACACAGTCCTAGAGGAACTGATAGTAGCCAGTGACCTCAGGTATGCATATCTAAGAGACCATGGGCCTTAGGACTTCTTCATACCCCAGAGCCACATTCAAATAGGATAACAGATTAAGTCTCAGGCTATAGGGGCAGTTGTGTTTACTGCATTATACATATCCTAGGGAAGGTCTTATTGAATATCTATGAGAAAGATGTTTAAGTTACCTTCACATTTTATCTATTGAATATAACCAGAACTGACCCATGTAACAAGATGGCATGCTGTGGAATACATTCCTCGGGCACAGTAAACATAAAACTTAGTTCAGATGAGCATGTCCAGATTTAACTATAAGACCTTGCTTGTTAAAAGCCATCCATGAGCCGGGCGTGGTGGCGCACGCCTTTAATCCCAGCACTCGGGAGGCAGAGGCAGGCGGATTTCTGAGTTCGAGGCCAGCCTGGTCTACAAAGTGAGTTCCAGGATAGCCAGGACTACACAGAGAAACCCTGTCTCAAAAACACCAAAAAAAAAAAAAAAAAAAAAAAAAGCCATCCATGATGGTTCCCAACAGCTCAGGGAAGAACAGAAAGGCAACTCCCCTTAGAACTAGCTAAGAACACAGCTTATCAAAGCACTGTTCCTTCTTACCCTTCCCGTCTAAAATGTGTATCATTATATCACACGCCCCTGCGTTATTTATAGTCACATCGGACAGTTACCCTGTAGGCGATGTCTCCTAGATCAAGGAAGTAATGTAATTGGACAGGGAAAAATCCTGTGTCTTGGTCTCTTATACTTCATGGTATGTTTATATGTGCTTACTGGAGACATTTACAGTGCTACAGTGGAGAGTCTACTGAATAGTTATAATTTGTATATAAGAATCATAAATTCACTTAAAACATGTTGTAGCTTTACATTTTTTAATTATTTTTTTAATTCTTAATTAAATTAATTTATTTTTATTTTTTGGATGCTGTCTCATGTAACTCAGGATAACCTTGAACTCTTGATTTAACTTTTTAAATGCTGGGATTACAGGTATGAACCATCATGCCTATAATGGCATATATTATATAGAAACAACTGTATCAACTTTAAAAAAAAATATATATATATATATATATATATATATATATATATATATACACACACACACAGCTTATCAAAGCACTGTTCCTTCTTACCCTTCCCGTCTAAAATGTGTATCATTATATCACACGCCCCTGCGTTATTTATAGTCACATCGGACAGTTACCCTGTAGGCGATGTATATATATACACACACACACACATATATGTATATGAACACACACACACACACACACACACACACACACACATATGTGCTTTCTGCATGTGCACCTGTGTGCCAGAAGAGGACATTAGATCCCATTATACATGGTTGTGAGCCACCATGTGGTTGCTAGGAATGTAACCCAGGTCCTCTGGGAGAGTAGTCGATGCTCTTAACCACTGAGCCATCTCTCCAGCCCTGCATTGACTTTAAAGATAACAGTGCTACATAGCTCAGGCTGACCTTAAACTCTGAATCTTCCTGTCTCTAAGCGCTGGAATCACAATGTGACACCATACCTCTCTAGTAGATTATTATTTAGAAATGGATACAGTGACATAAGTGACTTAAGGGAATGTTCTGACAATGTATCATGGGCAGTTTTGTTTCTGCATGTCAGTATGTACTGGTACACCATTGCTGAGACCAGTGCTACACCACGACACAACAAAACAATCTCATAGGCTCCTCACTGTATATGTGGTCAGTGGTTGATTGCATTATTGTTATGAGGTATATGACTGTATGCCATATGTATTTACAAGAACTTTCGTTGTCATGTCTGACTATGTCAAACGTAACACTCTAGAGATATAATTGTAGCTCTTTCCAGACCTTTTTAAAAAAGCCTTTGCATGGTACTGTCTGCTTTTTATTCTTCCCTTTGAAGAGAATTCCATGTAGTCAATCCACCTTACTGCTTCAGGAGCTTGAAAAACAGAGTAATGGAGTCTAATTGTGTTTGCATGTAGCAAATACTGAAAGCAAAAGAAGGTTATCTTCATTGCACACCACTTACTCCCTCCTTCAGGCTTTGTGTTTCTGACTATTAACACAGCTAATTGATTTCTCCTAAGGAGTGATATAATTCTTAATAAAAAAAATATGTCATCCTGATGATACTGCTTTGATGATAGAGTACACTGAAATCCTAGTAAGGTTTAGCGAGAAGGGCATTTATCTATTGTTATAATGAATCTGAGACGTTAGTTGTCAGTGTGGACTGAGCTTAACTGGCATGGATTATGAATAGCCCTTGCAGCACATTCTGTAGTTCATATGTGGTTTTAAATCACTGTAAACTTATAGGCAGGTGAATATTACAATTGTCTGTTTTTCTTTTTAGGGCTCATGTAATCAAAGAAGTTTCTTTGTTGTGTGTATCTTTACAGAACACAACAGGAATTGAAAATGCATCAGGTGAGTTTAAAAATAAAAATTTATACAAATTCATGACCTAGATGTTAGGTAAGCTATTGATTTTTAAAGATAGCAACACAGGCACACTCCTTCATTCGTTCCTCCTGTATGTTTGCTTTTGTTTCCTAACACCGTTACCCCCCTGCCTTTGTTTGCGTAGTGTGAGTTGTGTGTGGTGTAGCATGCGCATTACTTGAAGTGTGTTGGTGTTTCTTTGGATCCTGAGGGAGACTAACTCAGGAACTTTAGCTCAGATTTCCTTTGTTAACTCCTCTTTTGCCGCACTTAGAATTAGGGTTTTTGTGTTTGTTTGTTTGTTACATATCAATCTTTTGTTCTCTGAACTTTTTATTTTGTAATTTACTGAGATTAAAAATCAATTTTAGAGACACTAATGCTCAAACAAACTTTCAAGTATCTTGTTCTTGAAAGTTCTTTGTATAAAGCACAGAATGCAGATACTGAAATGTAAGATGTTTTCTTTTGCAGGAGGATGTGTGTTTACCAGGAGATTAAACTATTCTGCTATGGGATATTTCTGTAACGTAGCCTCAGTGGTATTAGCTATGTGATTTTAATGCATTCTAGAGCAATTTTCTTATTTTTTGTCTCATTCTCATAGTTACAGACATGGATGTCAGAAACAATCTCCTAAAAGTTTTTGTAAGCATGCCTTGAATCCCAGCATTTGGGAGGTAGAGGCAGTTAGGTCTCTGTGAATTTGAGGCTAGCCTGGTGTACAGGGCTAGTTCCAGGACAACCAGAGCTACAGAATAGAGAGACCCTGTCTCAAAAAAACCAAACCAACCAAACAAATAAACAAACAAAAAAAGAAATCCAATATGGATGTCAGAAACATTATCCTAAAATTTTTTATAAGCAAATTTTTAAAAGATGTGAAAAATAAAAATATAAAGTGTATATATATATATATATATATATATATATATATATTACTTCATAGCTTAAACCATTTAAGACTTGAAAACATTTTGTATCTTATCAATTGAAACTTTAGATACTTAAAAAAAAATCATTTCCAGGTGTTTCTAACTAGAAAGCCCAAGCATAATTCCATGAGGTGATGAAGTTTAATAAATTCTGTCCCATGTTGCGTTGAGAGAGATGAATTGTTGGAGTGGGTCATTTTGATTTCTTTTCATTGCTTTCATTATCAATGATAAGTTTATTTTAATACACAGGACTGTATGTACCTCATAAACAGGAATCTGGCGAGCACATGGGCACATGGTCTCCATTACAGTAATAGGTGAAGATTTACTGACGTGCTTTTGAAGGCAGCTTATAGTTGAAATGGTGAGCAGTTAGGAAAAAAGCAGAATGTGTTTTTGGGGATCATCCATCAGAGGTATATTTATGTATGCATTTCATTTATTTTCCTAACTTAAGATTGATTCTTAATGTGAACCTGGTCATCAGCTTTG
Source organism: Mus musculus (assembly GCF_000001635.26). Classification (NCBI taxonomy): domain Eukaryota; kingdom Metazoa; phylum Chordata; class Mammalia; order Rodentia; family Muridae; genus Mus; species Mus musculus. The sequence goes on along the minus strand of NC_000070.6, from coordinate 143,193,215 downwards.
GCTTTTCAGCGTCTGGGGCTCGTTAGAGGAGTCAGTTCTGGGCGGAGTGATGGTGACTTCCCAAAGTGGAATTTGAATGCAGACTTTGTTCTTGGTGTGGTATTCTGTGCTCATTTATCTGAGGAGCTGACGGTAAGCTTAGGCTTAACTGTCCATTGATTCTCATGTCCTACTGAGTCTATACGAACCAAGTGTGTTTAGACTTTATTAGTTTCTGATATTTTATACTTCTGCTTTAACGTACATCCCAGTTGTGTCAAACAAAAAGTGTGCATGCTATTTCAGGAGAGGTGTCATACTAACCCTTGCAGCTTTTGGCTCTCTAGCAATCTCATGTTACCTGTGACAAGGCTTAGTCTTAGATTTGTGCAGGGCTTCCTTTGACGCCAAGGATCAGGAGGAAAGTAAGTGCTCTAACAAGCAGCGCATGTCTGACTCGTGTGTGATTGAAATGCTCTGACAATAAGGAAAGTTTTATTTTGAATATAAGACTGTTTAACTTTTTCTGACTAAAACTTTTAGTACTTTCAAATTTCTTTATTAAATTGGAACACTACATTCATCCACAATTGTTCTTGTAATTAAAAAAATTCAGAGTAGTTTATAGTTTTGTTCCTGCACTTATCACTCTTGTTGTCAGTCAGATTGTACTAAAAATTTCTAAATAACTACATGACACAATTCGGGTAGAAAAAGTTTGAACTTGAGTAAAACTAACTTATAATTAAAATCGTGAAGTTATTCTTGGTTGGGTGGAATTTTCTCTCCAGGAAATGATTAGCATCTCTCGGTTGCGGCTTAGCAGGTAGCGCTGTCCTATGATGGCTGTGGTCTCTGAGACACTAGCACAGACTCTTTTCTTTCCCATGAATGAGCCAGTTGAGGCACGGGGATGATCTGGGTCGGGTCATGTTGCTTATGAGAATCCTCTAGGAGGGGTGATAGCTCTCAAAGCATGCCCGTGTTGAACACACCCCTCTTCTGTGTGGGCGTGTCCCAAGTTCCCCCTCCAGAGGTAGCTTGTTAGGCTCTCCCTCTGCAGCCATTTCTGGGGCTCCATACACCCCCAGAACATGAGTTCTTTGTTTTTCCTTCTCTCCCCTGTTTGTCACTCAGTACCCACTCACTTGCTGTCTCTCTCCTCCCAAGAGGGAGCATAGTTTGCTATGCAGGTGAGTCCTTGTTCCTCCTCACTGCCGTGCCTAGCTGGCAGTCGGAGTCACCTTTGCCCTCATGTTGTATTTTCTGTTTTTAGGTCATAGCTATCCTTTGTTTCCTCACTACTATTCCACACTAACCCAATACAGTTGCTCCTAGACTTACAATGTGATTACATCCTACTAAACTCAAGGTAAAGCCAACGCAATTACAACTTTTTTCTTTTGTATCTTAGACTATTGTGAATTAGAGATCATCTCTGTGATATTTTCCTGTTTCCTAGGTTATTTAGTGGCACAATGTAAATAGGCTCAAAGTAGCCTAGCTTAGATATGCTACAGTTTAATTCCATTTTGTATCTGTTGAGTTCTTAGCACAGTTGCCAAGCTCTTTGTTAAGTATATATATTCTCCTCTTATAAAAACAACCTATGAAATGCAGGCATTAGAATTCCCACTTTGTGATGGAAGACTTTAGGACCAAGAGATGGTCATTCCAGAGTGAAAAAAGGAGCTTTGCAGTCAGCAGCAGTCAGATGTATAAAGCCTCTCACTGTAGCAGCCCAGGTATACTCAGGTTTGCAGAAGTGGCAAACAGCTGCCCAGCTCAGTGGCTTAACACAGCCCCAGCTTATTCCCTGGTCTTTGCTGCACACTCTGGATTGTCGTGGTGCTGTCCTATTGTAGTTACACAGGAACAAGGGATCGTGGACTTTTGGTATGTGACATTAATTGGCCACACTCACGTTGGCATATGTCATTTAAAATTAATGTGGTGGTGGGGTGTGATCCCATCTGGTAGCAGAGAAAAACCAAAGTATTTGAGGACAGCTATGAGGATTTCCTGGGACTACCTTTATTACTAATTTCCTGAGTTACATAGTTTCCCCCCCTGGAATCTTTTCTGGCAGTATAGGAACTATAGTCACAACAGCTCTCTGTTCTAAGCAGTGGCCTGTGTTACTACTGCCATTAACCAGTAGCAGGGGAGTTTTGCTTTCTGTGCTAGTTTTAAAGACCAGTAAAACAAGGAAAGAAGCTTGTGAGCACCGTTGTAATCCATCTGCAGTTCTCGTAGCTCTGCTGTCCTGGGTGTTTATTTGTTCCCATGCACAGAACCCCTCCCAGCATGTCATGGACACTGCAGAGAACCACGTGGATGAGGCTCTGCAGTCTTGATGCTCAGAAAAGCAGGCAAGGCTGGTTCCAGAGGATAGTGAAAGTGCTGTGAAGCAGCGAGTCCCTGTGAGGAGGAGTGGCAGGGAGGGCTAGAGGAAGTGCTCTGTGTTACACAGCCACTGATCTCAGAACCAAGGTGGGACACAGCCAGAATCCAGGTGCACAACAATACAGGAAAGGAAGTAATGGGCAGACTGAAAGAAACACAGTGTGCAAAGGGCAGGGCCGTGCTTCATTATATTTTATTGCAAATGGGTAAAGTATAGACGTGGATTTGCTTATTTATATTTCTTCTCATGAAAAGCCAGTAAAATTTGCTTATTATGTATGAATATTCGTATATATGTTTGTTTTCTGGGTGTTTATTTATTTATTATTTTTTAATTTTGGCAAAAAGTTTCTCTACATAGCATTGGTTGTCCTAGAACTTACTATATAGACCAGACCAGTCTTGAACTCACAGAGATCCCTCTGCCTCTGCCTCCCAAGTGGTGGGATTAAAGATGTGTACCACCATACCCAGTCCTTATATTTTTAAAAATCAGAGCCATTAATCCATATTGCTTATGTGAAATAGTGAATGCAACCTTCTATAATAGCCATTTTACCAGTAGCAGCTGTCAGCTGGCAGAGAGTGTGAAGAGAGGGGCTGTGGTAGGGAAGGAGAGGCTGGTCCTGAGGCCACATGAAGCCAGGCAAAGAGGTACAAGGTCAGTTTCATGGGCCTTGTTAAAGATCGGAGGAGAGTTTGCTTGAGGGATGGGGGAGTTTGGGACAGTTCTGAGTATAGGAATGTTTGAATTGTGTTAATAAATATTAATTAAAATGATACATTCTGTTCTGTTATACTGATATTCCTGTTCTTTAAGTCTGATGACTTAAAGGTTCATTTTGCTTTAATGATTAATAAATATTTAGGATTATTAATTATGAGGTTAGCTAGATTTTCATGTGTTTGTAAGTTGGCCTTTCTATCTGTAAATAGAAAGTATTTAAAACTCTATCTTAGTTTCATACGTTTAAAAATATTTATTGTAGCCAGGCATGGTGGCGCACGCCTTTAATCCCAGCACTCGGGAGGCAGTGGCAGGTGGATCTCTGAGTTCGAGGCCAGCCTGGTCTACAAAGTGAGTTCCAGGACTGCCAGGGCTATACAGAGAAACCCTGTCTCAAAAAAAAAAAATATTGTTTGTATGTGTGTGCATGTGTCTGTATGTAGATGCCCTGGAGGCCTTGCAGCTGGAGCTACAGATGCTTCCGAGCCTCCTGCTGGGGACGCTGGCGTCCAGAGCCAGCTCCAGCCCGGTTTAGTGTTTGCTGCAAAGAGGTGTTAAATGAACATACTTGGGTTTTCTTTTCCTTTCTTTTTTAATACTATAGACACTGTGTTTATTCCAGTCGTGGTATTTTTACAGTTTGACACTGGTTCATGGTTTCTTTTCCCTCTTCATGTTTTAAGTATTTTCCCATCATTTTAGTTCTTGTTAAGATGTAGGGCTGCTGAACTCTGCCCTCTGGGCTACTGTTTTTCTGCTGTTAGGTAAACTCTTGTTGTTTGCCTTAGCTTGCCATTGTAGTTGTATGTCATTTCTGGTTTTCTCTTTTCTGAGTATCTTGTTAACATTTTACCTCAGCTGTTTATCTCTGAGCTTAAATTTTAAGTTGTTTGATATTAAATGAGACTCCTAGGCCAGTTTTTTTCTAGATTTTTTAACCCCTGAGGTGTGATTTGTGTGCCTCATGGTGTACCCATTTGACACACATCTGCACTCAAGGAGATATGGCCATTTGCTGGCTGTGGGACATTGCAATGTCCCAGGCTTCCCTTGCTGATTAGTCCTTCACAAGAGGCAGCTGCTGACGAACTTGGTGTCTCTACTGTCCTGTTCTCTAGTGTCATAGCTATGCAGTCCCACGGAGTACATCCTGTGTTTATCTTCCCATGACTTGGTCATCCATCCGGGTTGTTGCTGCTTAGTGGCTGCATTTTCTTTGCAGAGGTTTATTTTTTTATTTTTAATTTTTTTATGTTTTAAAGACTGTCTGAGTTTGGCCCACTCCGTTCAAAGGTATGATTCTACCAGGTGGTTAACACTGTGGCGACTTCTTGATTTCATTTTCATTATCTTCTTCCTTTTTTTCTGACCCTAAAAATAGACTGTTTCAGCATATGCTAATTATGGAGCAAAGAAGTGTTTATAATTATAGATACAAATTTAAATTTTCAGATTTAAAAAGACTTCCATAAGGTACTCCTAGTTGTTATGATTTAGATCTCAATAAATATTATCTTAAGAAATTTGTATTCTAATAATGGCACCTAAATCTCCTTTTAAATCTAGTATTCTGCTAGATATATAATAATCTTTATAAACATGGGTGTGATTTTTTTTAATGAAATGATTAGATTATCTGAAAATTGAAAAAAAAACAACTTGGATTGTATTTCTTTAAATAATTGGAAGGCTTTGCTTTTTTGTGTTGTTTGGGCATGGATTATGGTAGACAAGACTTAGGGCTGTTTGACTGCCTTAGCTTTATGGTCCTTGATTCATTCCCCATGCTCAACTGTGAGCATCACTCCCTCTGTGACTGACAGGCTTGCATCCTGATAGGTAAAGGTTAGGCCGGTGGTTACAGTCATGGTAAATGGGTAAGCGAAGCCTCTGGGCTGCACCTGGGAAGTGGGAACACTGTAGATTATTGCTGCTACTTCAGCCAGCAGCAGCTACATTGTGGTTCTGCTTCCTAGTACCTTGTTGTTGACAACAACAATCTTTATTGTTACTATGTGTAGGTGTATACTGTGTGCTTGGGGAGGTATGCGTGCAACAGGTAGTTGGAGGATAACTCTGAGGAGTCTGATTTCTTTCCACTGTAGAGTCTGGGGTTTGAACTCAGGACATGTTTGCATGACAAGAGCTTTCCCTGCTGAGCTGTCTTGCTACCCTCTAATGCCTTTTGTTACATGTCATGGTGGATGTGAACTCAGACCTTTGCTTGTTCTGGTACAGTTGTGCTGCTGACAGCTTCTCCATGGCCCTTGTGTCCTGTGTGTCTACGATAGAAAAGTGATGGAAACTCAAAAGGAGTAGTCACAGTGAGTTGTTTCTCTTTATGAGTAAGCTGGGATTCAAACTGAACTTGGAAAGATGAAGAAGACACTGACTGGCTGGAAGGATGGAGGCTTAGGAGAAGCAGCAGCATGAAAACCTGCCTTGTGATAGACTCCTTGATCCAGAGGAGGAAGAACACAGAGGCTATGCCTGCTGTTGTCACCGGCCAGAGCAAGATGGCAACCTTTTTTTCCCCCCACAGAATTGTGGGATTTTTGTTTGTTTCTCTTTTTCTCTTTAAAGCACACAGTAGACCAAGCAAACTCCATCTGACAATGTGTCTGTAGACTTTGTTTGCTGCCCTTGATAAAAATAGTTTAAAATTAAAGTATCAATTTAGACCTTGTCTTCCGTGGGGCAGGATCTTGTGTGTGTGTGTGTGTCAGCCTGGGTGCTGCAGACTGGTCAGACCCGCCCTACTTCATTGGCTCATGGGACACTCACTGTGCATGTGTGGGTGTAGTAGAGATTGCCTTGCTATTTCAGGCGTTAGGGCAGTGGAGTGGATAAGAGCATCAGGTACGATAGATTGAAAAAGTTCAGTCATCTTGGTTTGTGGACACATTACTTCTGGAATTCCTTTCTGCTTTGATGACGTTATTTCATGGATTCCTCTGTCTCTGCCATGGCTCCTAATACAAGGACCTATTTCTCCCTTTGTCTGCTTCACTCTGGGATAATGGCATCTTGAGTTCTCTACTTCCCATGAACTCTTTCTGCACTTCCAGGAATCCACGTACTCTTCATCTATCCCTTTGTGTCTCAGACCTTTTGGCAGTTGAAGCTGGACCTTTGCTCATTTGTTCATAGCCCTCCCTTTTCTGTGTCTCCTAGCCTGGGGAAGACACCAGACAGAGGAGTACATGCCTTAAACCTGCTCTTGATTGACACACCGGCCAGTAAGGGCTCACTAAATTCCAGCCCCAGGAGTCTTGTAGGGAGGAAAGTGGAGACAGACTTGAGGCCTGGCTGATCCTGGGGAAGCGTAGAGGCTGCAGTACAAATACAAATCGGCACCTTTAGGTGCTGGTTCTGGTGTGAGGTATGGCTTCCTTCCTGGGCCTGACAGCGGGGAAGGGGACCTCTTTTGTGTTGTTTTCTCGTCTCTCCTGGGCCTGACTGCAGCCCTGATGAAAGATCACTGTGCTTAGGACTCTGGAACATAGCAGTACATCCTAGAACGTTCTAATTTGTTCTCTCAGATTAGCAACATCACCATGGAATCCTACATCATCCCATGTATGATGTAACATGAGTAAGTTACCTGGGCCAAGGGATAGATGCAGGGAAAAGCATATGGTTCTTCACACTTTGCAGTGAGGTCAGACCTGGAACATCACATTTTTAAGGTTTTTGGGTTTTTTTTTTTGTATGTTAGGCAGTGGGGACAGAGGTTCCTCATAGATGGCTTAATGAGCAGGAGGTTGGCAGGTGTTAACTCACCATTGTTTCCTTCCTACTCAGCACAATGCCAGCATGGAAGGATTTGTTAATGATTGAATGAAGAAGGGAGACCTGTGACCATCAGTTGGGGACAACTGGCTCTCTTTGGTTTGAGGGAGTAGAAAGTTGAGGGCATCAGATTGACAAATATTAGTCAATTAGTTAAGACTCAGTAACTCACTAACTTACCACATTAAACTTCTGGCTTGCTGATCCTCATTATAGGAAAGCAGAAAGAAAAATCTGGTGACATCTTCCATCTAGAACACAGAGGTCTCATTAACCCCAAAGCAGGGACATGCCTATCGTCAGCAGCAGCAAGGACAGACAGACACTTTAGGCCTGCGAGTCTAAGGAAGCCGTGGGTGGCTTGCTGAGCACATCCATTCTGTTTGCCTCCTTTGCCTTTCGCTGCATGCTGGTGGATCCTGCTCTCCAGGCTCGCCTCTGGCGGTTCCTGCCTTAGCTCCGGCTCTCTCTCATGTCCTCCGTTGGGAACACATTGACCTTTTTGCCTTTCTGCTCTCTGAGTTCACCAGGCTTCTTCCTAATCGTGATTTGGTTTCTACTGTTGCTGTCTGCATTCGTCACACTTGAAGCATTTTCTCTGACGTGGCCCCTGGACTTCAGTCCCCTCCCCGCTCATCTTCTACACTTGATCTGGACTCTGAGCATTGGGTACTTTTTGGATTTTGCATTTTTGACTCTTCTTACTACATAGAGGCATTGTTGGGGCAAAGGGGACGCCCAGAAGGGACTCAGAAATATAGTGATGCATTAATATTGAGTAGATAGATATTGTAGTTTCTTTTAGATTAAGACTGGAAAGAGAAACAGTTGTGATTGTTTCATGTAAGAACCAAGGCAGGTCAGTTCAAAGTATGAAAATACATCTAATATTGTCTTAAGTAAATGTACAAAAGTGTCTAGCTTAAAAGTGCTTCGGGAGACAACTTTTTTTTTTTTTTTTTTGGTTTTTTTCGAGACAGGGTTTCTCTGTGTAGCCCTGGTTGTCCTGGAACTCACTTTGTAGACCAGGCAGGCCTCGAACTCAGAAATCCGCCTGCCTCTGCCTCCCGAGTGGGGAGACAACTTTTTAAAAAACATTCTTTTGCTCCAAAGGTTTATTTCTGAATTGTTTGTTTCTAAAATTGTATTTTATTTTCTTTTCTTTCCTTTCCTTTCCTCTTCCTCCTCCTCTTCTTCTTCCTCTTCCTCTTCCTCCTCCTTCTTCTTCATCTCCTTCTTCCTTCTCCTTCTTCTTTCTTCTTTCTTCTTTCTACTTTCTTCTTCTTCTTTCTTCTTCTTTTTTTTTTTTTTTTTGGTTTTTTGAGACAGGGTTTCTCTGTGTAGCTCTGGCTGTCCTGGAACTCACTTGTAGACCAGGCTGGCCTTGAACTCAGAAATCCACCTGTCTCTGCCTCCTGAGTGCTGGGATTAAAGGCACCACTGCCTGGCTAAAACTGCATTTTCTAATAAAAAGGATTTTTGTGTAGTAAGTCTCAGTATTTATGGTTTCTGCTCCTCTAGACTTTATCAAGTTGAGATTGCAAGTATTTGGAAGGCAAGCTTGCCTCTGCATTTAACACATACAGCCTTTGTTTTTGTTTTGTTTTGTTTTTGCCTGTGCTCCCTAAATAATAAGGTATACCATGTACTGACATAGTGTTTAACCTACACTGAGCAGATTAAAGTATATAAGAAGATGTGTGCAGATCATATGCACATTTTGTGCTATTCATATAAGAAACTTTGAGCACTTTTGGACTTTGTTACTGCAGATGTGTGGTTGAGAGTAGGATAAGTTCTGATTCTGGACCAATTGGGGACAACTGTATCAGCCCTATGGATTATCTATTACAAATCCAAAACATTCTGGCATACATTGAAAACTGTATTCTGAGAGATGACCCTGCTCGTTTAAGTCTGTCTGTCTTAAGAGAGGTCGGGTGATGGTGATGGAGGTGGCTGAGCAGTTAAGAGCTGCTTTTGGGGATGGTCTGCGTTTGATTCCCAGCACACACATGGCAGCTCACAACTGTCTGTAACTCTGGTTCCAAGGCATCTGGCATCTTCTTTTGACCTCTGTTCACAAAGCACACATGAGGTGCATTTGTATACGTGTAGACAACCACACCCACACCCACACCCATACACACACACACACACACACACACCCACACACACACACACAGAGTTTGGTTTGGTTTGGTTTGGTTTGGTTTGGTTTTGGTGTTTGGAGCCAGTTTCTTCGTTTAGCCCTAGTTGTTTTGGAGCTCTGTCTGTAGGCCAGGCTGGCCTCCAGCTCATAGAGATCTGCCTACCTCTGACTCCTGAGTGCTAGGATTAAAGGTGTGTACCACCCTGCCCAGCACAAATATTTTTTTTTAAAAAATGTTACATTTGGAGGCTGGAGAGATGACTCAGTGGTTAAGAGCACTGAATGCTCTTCCAGAGGTCCTGAGTTCAATTCCCAGCAACCACATGGTGGCTCACAACCATCTGTAATGAGATCTGATGCCCTTTTCTGGTGTGTCTGAAGGTAGGTGCCGTGTACTCATATATATATATAAAGTAAATAAATCTTTAAAAACAAAACAAAACCAAAAATATAAGAGTTTGGTTCATAGCACGCATACAGGAGGAGGAGGAGGAGGAAAGAAGAAAAGAAGAAGAAGAAAGATTTTACATTAATCATTTTATAGAGAATCATATATTTATTCAATTATGTAAATGCAACAACTATTTCGACTTTCCAACAGTGGGAATGAGAGACACAGAGTGTGTCTGCTACAGTCTCACAGGGATGCACAATTCAACACATAGCTATACAAATCATTATGAAAAATTGCCTAAGAACTTTAAAAGAAAAATAGGGAGAGAGGGGGTGTTTGAATTGAGCCTGCCTTCTACTTCTCAAGCCTTTGCTTTTCTAAGAATGTGTTGAGCAGTTTGCAGCCGTGGAGATGTTCCAGCAATTAGCCAGATGGGAGGGGGAAGCCATGGCTGACAGTTTCTAGAGTGTTCTGCTGTGAGTTTAGTTGCATCTTATTTTCACTGAAGACAAGTACAGTGAACAGAAAAAAGAGCTTCTACTATAAAGACGAACCCACATTAAAATCGTGGTTGAGTCTAGTTGTGGCGTCTCATCTTCCTCGTCCCAGTACATCAGCGGCTGAGGTGGGAAAATCTTGAGTCAAGGCTATTTGCAAGACCATAAGCAAACCAAAACATAAGACACACCCTAGATAAGTGGTTGACCCACAAACAGTTCCTCTCAACCCCCCTCCCGCCCCCCAGCAGCTCTGCTGGGGTCTTCTATATTTACAGGTGTTTCAGGAGTTTTAGTAAGTCTCCAGTGAAGCCACACATTTCCTATGGAAGACCATCCGTGCCTTGGGTACCTTCTGCTGCCTTCCCATGAGTCTGGGAATTGAGGGCAGAGGCTCTCTGATGATTCCAGCTAGTCTTAATGGAAACCCACAGTGACTATGGATTTGGGCTTTAAAGTTAAACTAGTGTTCAGAGTCAGATACGCCACTTTTCTAAGCCTCAGTTTTCTAGAAGTGTGTGTGTGTGTGTGTGTGTGTGTGTGTGTGTGTGTGTGTATGTGTGTATGTGTGTATGTAGGTGTGTGTGTGTGTGTCTGTCTGTCTGTCTGTCTGTAGGGGCTACCTCTCAGGGAGGATAGGTAGGCTACAGCTGAGGAAAGGGAAGAAGGCTCTCATTGATTATTCTAAGTGGCTAGCCCTACACACACACTCATAATTCTGGCTAATATTTATTGGTATTATTCTGTTTATTGGTGCCATAGGATATTGTCAGGTCAGTACTTTTCCCCTTTTGGCAGAAAAAGCTTATTCATTTTTCCAAATATCTAGCTTCTGTATTAAAACATTTTAAAATGGGAATCGCATATATAGAAGTGAGAAATGTCTGTTAAGTTTATTGATATTTTTAGCTAATTAGAAGTACAGGAGGCTATTTGCTGGGGGCAATTTGAAACTTCTATTTTTAGAAAGTATGTTGGAGGATTTGTTGGGAAAAGGATGTAAGTCATAGCAGAGAAAGTATCTGCGCTTCTGAAGCAAGCGCACTGGTAGCTCGGCCTTGCCCCAGAGGTGATACAGCTATAGATGCCCTCTTGGGCTTTCTGACTCCAAGCCAGCCAGGGGACAGCCAACGATGATTGGAATTGTTGGAATTGAAATATATATATACATATAAATATTGAAACTCAGGCGGTTTTGAGTTTGGGTGGCTTGTTTTTCTTTGTTTGTTTGCTTTGGTTTGTCGCCTAACATTTGTTGCTGTTTTTGAGACAAGGTATTTCTGTTCTATGTTTCTGTTTGTCTGGAACTTGATATGTAGAACAGTCTGGTCTTGAACTCACAGTGATACTCCTGCCTCTTGTCACCCAGTGCTGGGATTAAAGGCGTGCTCCACCAAGCCTGGTACACATGCCTTTAATCCCAGCACTTGAAGAGACAGGTGGATCTCTGAGTTTGGGCCCAATTTGGTATACATAGTGAATTCCAGGATACTCTGGGCTATACGGAGAAACCCTTGTCTTGAAAAACAATCAAAAATTAAAAATGCTTCATTGCTGTAAGAAAATTAGTCTTTAGTTTTCAGTCTGATTTGGAAATGATTCTAAAAGCTACATCCTGGTTTTCCTTGTTGATACCAGTATCCTTATTCCTTACATAAACATTTAATACTAATCTTATTTAAGACTCTGATGAATTCCAGCTAAGTTTTGAGGCATAATTCTGTATTTCTGTCAACTCTGAGATATTGTGATCTTTGCTGTTCAGTGGCCTGATACACAACGGTCAGCTATTGCTCCTTGGAAAGTCCCACTTGAAGTGAGGGCTAACAGTGAGCTGTCACTCTCTATAGAATGTCCAACCTACTCAGGTTGCTGGAGGGATACAGGAGGGAGGCAGCATCTGATGGGTCAAATGGCCTTCATGGAGTGTGGCAAAATTATCCTTTTAGGGTTGTAGTGTATTGCTGGTAGCCTTTGATTTAGTAACAGGTGGAAGCTGTGTTCTGCTGCCCAGTTCTGTGGGAGCACTGTTAGAGAGCAGTGCAGTGTTGGGGACTTACATATTTTGAAAGTGGATACAGGTGGCTGGAACAGACCAGACCCTGGTTCGAAGGTTGCTAGTGTTTCACTACTAGGCTCAGCAAGTGATACAGCAGCTCCAGACCTGTCCCCTTCTGCTTTGTGCACTCCAGGTTCAGTAGAGCAATGCAAAGCAAAATAAAAAACACTGCTGGTTTTCTTCCTTTTGCTATGACCCTTCTGCTGTTTGCCTTGCAGAACACTGAGTCTGTGGCAGTCACTGAGACTCTGGCTGAGGTACCTGAACACGTGCTTCGAGGACTTCCAGAGGAAGTAAGACTTTTACCATCTGCGGTCGACAAGACTCGGATTGGTGAGTACTCTTGTTGTAGGAGTCAGGTAGCAAAGAGTAGACTGCTTTCTGGGGGAGCAAGGATCATGCTAGATAGGCATTATGCCAAAAAAAGGGAAAGCTTGACCCTCACTTAAAAGATTAAGTGGTGTGTGTGCACTTTCTACATAAGAATCCAGGGTAGACATGGGTTATAGAAAGGAAACCAGCTTCCTCTTGCATATTCGATCCTAGGTTCTGTGTTCCAGTGTGCCCTCCTCTGCATCTCCGCGGGCCTCATCCTACACAGTGGGAGGTTTCCTCTGATTTCACTGAGCCTTGAGACACATTTATCTCCTTACTTTTCAGTTGACTTTACATCTGTTTCTGTTACTGACAGTCTGCCTTACCCATTGCCCTACCATTTCCACTTAAGGACCCTTTGTGGGTATTTGAATGAATGATATAAGCTGGCTAGAATTTCTTGTTGAGTATAAAAGCTTGTTTGTATTTGATTTTTGTGTCTGTGATGTAAGATTTAGATACAACACTAAGAGTAAGTTGTAGAGCTCTTGTAAGAACACACTCCTGAATAGGTCATGCTTCTATTCTTTTGTCATTTAGATGTTCTTCTGATGAGAGCTGTAAATATGACTTGCATGTCTTCTAATTCTCACTGGAACTTTGCTTACTGAGCACTGGGGTTATTATATTGTTCTGTCTCACAGTTTAACTGGTTGTTAGTGTTTATAGATGCAATTCCTAGCTGACTTTAGGTGGGAGTGGGGTGTGTATGTCCCAGCCACACGCAGCAAGACTAGCCTCTGCCTCCTGTTCCGTACAGAATGTGTTGTTCTTGACTGCAGGGGTCCTGAGGTTCTACTGACTGCATCTTCATTGGTTTGCTGTACTTTCTGATAGGTTTTATATCAGGTAAATAGGAGATGCCATAGGTTAGCATGTATGCTGACTCTGAAACTCTGCAAGACAAGATGTCTCATGAACGATGTGTTACAAAGCTAATGAGTGGAAACTATGTCTCCACTGTAATTAGGCAAATCAACTTCAGAAGTATTTATTTATAAAACCCAAGTCCTAACCCTGATTATAAGAGAATTGTAAGAATGACTTTGTTTAGTAAGGACAGTTTGAGGTCTGTAGAGAGATAGAATGAAGAGTTTGAATGATTTATAGCTTTATTCCATTCATATTTTCTCTTATGTTAATTTTCAAGTGTTTATGATTGTACTACATATGCTCTATTTTACACATGAAAGTTAATATAAGCTTTTAAAAAGTTGTAATCAATGCAGATCCTTTACAGACTATTGAGAAGCTGCTGAGGGCGTACAGAAGGACACTCAGAATCCCCTGGAGGACTTTAGTTGATTTGATTGAACTGAATTCAGTTACTTTGCTGTTAAGCAACCTAGCTTTTTAATTGTATTGTAAAACTGAATGACATTAATGCTTTCGATATTTAAAATAACCACATTACATTATAAAAATACTGGTTTTATTTTCTAGGTGTCTGGGCCACTAAACCAATTTTAAAAGGGAAAAAGTTTGGGCCATTTGTTGGTGATAAGAAGAAGAGATCCCAGGTTAGGAATAATGTATACATGTGGGAGGTAAGAGAGTTTCAAGCACTTTCAAGAGCCCACTCCCTGTTTTCACAGGATCTGATGGGTTAAAGTTAAAACAGTAATTTCAATGTGTTCTTTAAAAGTTTTTCGTTAAAGAGAAAATGACTTTTCTGGGTAGACTGTTGTTTGCATGTCTGTGTAGTTTGAAGCTGCCCCATTGTCTTTGATGGTAAATGGCACATCTGTGTTTTGTACTTTTTGTTCAGGGCATTTTGCCTTATACCTGAGACCGTGACCTCTGTGTCATTTATAAATGACACAGATACACCATAAAACATACTCCAAAGGCTGCAAAGAATAGTCTTAGATTTGTCTCTGTATGTTAGAAAGTAGTTTCTATGTCCCTGGAATATTCGGAGGTAGACATGTATAGCACATGGCACATTTACATACAACTTTTTTTTTTTTTTTTTTATGAAAGGATTTTCTTCTACTTCACATATCTTCAACAATCCCGGAGGACAAAGCAGGGAAGTGGCAGGCAGCCTTTTATAGAAGCTTTCAGTGATGGGGAGGCAACCTTTGCTCTCTACGTTCAGGCCTGAGGAGGGCAGATGTAGTCAGAGCCACACACATCTCCTGGAAACAGTGGGACAGTTACGCATATTCTCCCAGATTGCCGGGGCGGATTCTGCTTCTACAGCAGTTCTCTGACTTAACTTTGCCGTGAAGCCTTCCATTAAAGAGTGGGGTACTGAAAACGTTTCACTAGGGTGTTGCATGGGAAGCACCTCGGGGTGGCTCCTTTACAAGTTCCGTTTTGAATGAGAAGGAGTCATATCTGTCTCATACTTGTTGACATATATAAGCCTGACAGTGAAATGTGTAGGCAGGTACCTCCCAAGAGTCTCAGGGCATCGGGAGGGGGCAGTTCTTAAGGCTATAAAGGTTATAGCTTGGTCTGACAGTTTCATCATTTTGTATTCTTTCTTAAGAGTTAGTTGTTTGTGATAGTATCTGACTGCAAACCCTGGGAGCTTTGGGAAACAAGAATTTACCTCAAGGATCAGGACTGTTTGGAAGTGAAAGAGCTTTGTAATTGTAAAAAAATGGCCTGGTCACAAAAAGTCTTCATTACTAAAGATAATACCTTTATTTTAGTATTATTAAAAATGTATTGCTTGTACGATATTGCTCTCAAATAAAGCACTTTATTAATTTAAAAAGTTTCTCAAAAGAAGCTAACAGGGAAGCTTGGCTTGGTTAGTAATCTAAGTGAGGAATGTCAGGGAATCACATGCTTATTTACAGTCTGTGGATAGTGCCGAGTAGAGCAGATGCCACCATTGCCTAAGGGGATGCAGCGGCACCTTGTAACCAGTGTAGCAGTGTGATATTGGCCATGCTGTGTAAGCCATCACTCAAGTCTTATGACAATTATCACCTGCATTCAAGTTCATGTGTAGTGTGCTCAGAATTGTGATGTGCAGCCGAGAACTCCTAGGGACTCATGTTCCTCTACACGTAGCATCCTAGTTAAGATTCTTTGCATAGATAGGCTTCAGTTTGGAACTCCTTGTGAAAATACCACTTCTTTATAGTCAGGTTCAAGTTTACATCTTGTTCTTGTGAAGACTGACTTTCCTTACAAGGAAGAAAAGTCAGAAGCTCACTTAGGTCTCACATCTGAGAGGGCTTTTTATTTTTAAGAAGTGTTAAGATAGGATATAGGTGACATAGGTGTATATTTTTGTGTATGGCAAAGTATCAGGAATAATAACAGTAATGGGCATATTTGTCATAAATAAATTGAAAAATTAACTTATTGGTCTTATCCCCAGACTTGTATCAGAAAATCTCTTCCCAATATTATAGAAAGAGTTTATCATCAGAACTGCATCTTGGTGATTGTTCTTCCATCAAAGCCCCTTAAGACCTGCTTAAAATACCTTAGCAGTGGAATCTTACGTCCCATCTCGTAGACCATTGTGTGCTCACCTAAGACAAAGTGTTCAGTTGCCTTTCTTGAGCCCTTGACTGTCTGACTCCTTAAGTTCTCCAAGGTTTCCTTTTTTTTTTTTAAAGATTTTATTCATTTATTTTATGTATATGAGTACACTGTAGCTGTATAGATAGTTGTGAGCCTTCATGTGGGAATTGAATTTCAGACCTTTGCTTGCTCCAGTCAGCCTCGCTCCCTCAGGCCCAGAAATCTGTTTATTACTTATTTAGATAAGTACTGTTGCTGTTTTCAGAAACACCAGAAGGGGCCGTCAGATCTCATTATGGGTGGTTGTGAGCCACCATGTGGTTGCTGGGATTTGAACTCGGGACCTTTGGAAGAGCAGTTAGTGCTCTTACCCACTGAGCCATCTTGCCAGGCCCCAAGGTTTCACTGAAAGCATTCACATCCCTCTTAATCCAGATGAAGATGAAGGATGCTCGGGGTGAGTGCATGGAGCGGGTGCTCTAGAGAGAGGAGAGCTTGCTTTGACCTGCTCTCAGCAGGACTGTGGGGACCTGACATGCTGGGCTGTCTGTAACACTTCTTTTGACCATCCTGGTGTGTTGAGCAGTAACAGGATTTTGAAACCATTCCCGATACAAAGTTCTCCCCTCCTTTTGAAAGGCAGAGTCTTGCTTTGTAGCCTAGGCTGACTTTGAACTGGTCTCCTTTTACTTCTATCTCCCATGTGCTAGAATTTTGAGCACGGGTTACTGTATGCCTGGAGCTGATAAAAAGCCTTTCAAGTTTTGGGCTCATGTGATTGCCAAAAACAGATTTTTTTAAAAAGAATTTTTTGAGCAAGATTTATTCTAATAACCCTTTAAGGATAAATTGCTTTATTTTGCTTTTATTGCTTTGACACAGAGCCTTGGTTGTAAATTAGCCACAAATTCAAACTCCTCCTGCCTTAGCCTCCTGAGTGCTGATAATATAGGCACATACCACTGTTCCAGCTCCTAATTAGATTTGTTTTAGAACAGTGTTAGGCTCAGAGAAAAATTGATTGGATACTTCTGTTTCAGTTTGTTTTGTTCTGCTATGATAAGGTACCAGAGCCTGTGTAACGTACAGAAGCTCATCATGAAGGCTGAGAGGTCCAAGAACAAAGAGCGCTATGTATCTGATGAGCGCTTCTTAATCTATTACAGATGAAGGCAGAGCTTGAGAGGAAAGCTATAGCCATTTATAACCTGCACCCTTCCATCCACAGAGCCAGAGCTCCTACAACCCGAACGCCCATTACACCCTGTGTCTCTACACAGCACACACATTTGGAAGCCATTTCTACCCAGTTGACCTGAATACTCAAAGGTTTTCCATCCATCAGTATCTCTGGTATTCAGTACACAACCCCTTTTTCAGTGCAGGGATTCATGACGTGTGTACCTGGTCCAGTTATAAGTCTTAAAAATTTAAACAGTGCTAGCAAGGTACCTCACTAGGTGAAGATGGTGCCACCCAACTGTATGACCTAAATTCCATCGCTGCACCCACATGATGGAAGAAGACCCCCCCTACACTGAAATTAGAAAACAAAAAAGAAAAATATATACTTCCCATAAAACTGTATGAGAGTATATAAAAAGCTCACCGAAAGGTAAAGCTCACGTAAACTCCTAGCACCCGGCATTGATGAGCATTCTTAACTCTACAGTAAGAGTTTACTAAGCTAGTGAGGAATTGCCTGGGTCAGAATCTCATGTAGTACAGGCTGTCTTTTCTCTGCCTTGTGCCTCTCCCGTCTTGCCTCTTCAACACTAGTACCCATCCCCACACCACTTGTAGGAGTGGAACATGCTTTTTCCTAACCATGTCCCAGGACTGTGTCTCTGCCTGTGTCAGGTGCTTTGTGTTTGCCTTTTGTGTGTGTGTGTGGCTGCTCATAACTCGTTTGTCTGTCTGCCATCCATATTTACCTTCTGTTGAACATTTAAATGGCTTTAATCCTTTGCTGAGTATGTATAGTTCTTCCAAGAATAAACTCACTATACATGCAATATTCTGACTTGTCTGATATTTTCTTTAAGATACATTCCTAGAAGTGTAAATGTTAAATCAAAAGTTATGTAAACTTCTGTACATTTTTGGTCGGTTTTGCCCAAAAGCACTTAGAAAGACTTATAAGACCAACAAGAGTATATTTTTATAGGCCTTTGAAACTTAATATTGCTTATCTTTTTAATAGTCTTTAAAAAAAACTATTCTTTTATGTGAATGGTTACTGACTGCTTCTATTGCATTTTGATCATCTTGGCAATAAATTCTAGAGGACAGAGGGAAGAGCTAGAACTCTTATCAATAGAAATTGATACAGAAATGATCACTGCATACTGAGAAGTTCGTAATACAGGGTTTTTTTTTTTTTCAGGAGCAAAACCCCCCTTTTTTATAAGTTAACATTGTGAATAAATGTTAGTGTGTGAGCTCGATAGCTAGTGCTGGCTGTGTCCTTGTAGTTGGATGTCATTTGGAAGCTGCCAGTTGGTTCTGCAGAGCCTGGTTTCACAGGGTGCTTGTCATGCTCGCTGCTGTTGTCCAGCTGTCAGAGTGTCTCTAGATCCAACTTGCGCACTGTGTTTTAAAGCTCCCAAACAGAGTGAGTTCCAGGACAGCCAGGGCTCTACAGAGAAATCCTGTCTTGAAACAAACAAACAAACAAACAAACACCCAAAAAAACCTAAGGAGCATCTTTATATTTTTAAACACCATGGCACATGAAGATACCATGAAATACAAATTTCAGTTAATGAGGAAAGTTTTGCTTACATGTGTGCCTGAGCAACATTTGTGTATAGTGCCTGAAGAGGCTAGGAGAGGGTCTCAGATCTCCTGGAACCGGAGTTACAGACAGTTGTGAGCAGCTGTGTGGGTGCTAGGAATTGAACCTGGGTCCTCTGGAAGAGCTTTTTAACTCCTGGGCCATATTTCCTGTCTGCCCCCCTCCCCCAAATACTTTCACATTACTCTATGGAAAGTTTACTGTGTCTTGGCAGTGTGGGGAACAAGCCAGAGGAGTGAATGTGGAGGTGTCTGGTGTTATGGTTTACCCAGTGGGGTACAGCACTATGCAGAACTTGGTACTTCAACTGTAGAATGGTTGTCATAGTAACAGCAGAGCCAAATATATGCTGTTTCAAGAGTTTTATAATAGTTGAGGGTATTGAAGT
The DNA here is from genome assembly GCF_000001635.26 of Mus musculus. Lineage (NCBI taxonomy): Eukaryota > Metazoa > Chordata > Mammalia > Rodentia > Muridae > Mus > Mus musculus. The sequence goes on along the minus strand of NC_000070.6, from coordinate 143,174,157 downwards.
AGAGATGATTAAATAATTTCTCACAATTTAACTACTTTGACTTAGGTTAGCATCTTAGTATGGTGCATTTTTCCCCCCTTGGGAGTTTATTTACTCATCCATTTAATGTCTCTTCATTAGGCCTTTTTCTGTGTGTTTTGCAGCATTGATCTTGGCATAGCAACATGTGCTTCTAGCCTGGCTCTATCTCATGGAGGTAGTTGGTCTGGAGTCTGAGAATCATCCAGATGATAAGTTTGGATTCCTAGTAGCTCCTTGAGGACTTCAAGCTGCTATACCGGAGTCAAAATCAGACTAAGCCTCTGGGTTGCCATCAGTAATCTTCCTGTAGCAAAGATCATAGAGTGTTTTGTAATGTAGACCCTTGTGTATCGTCATCACTGTGACAGGATGCCAAAGACGGGTTATCTGAAATTTTAAAGGTTTGTTTTGGCGCACGGTTTGATGAGTAACCATCCACAATTGGGCAGTCGTGCAGGCTGGGCTTCTGGTAAGGTAACAGGGGTGTCTCCTGGCAGGAGCACATGCAGGAGCCAAAGTTCTCTATCTCAGACTGGAGCAGAAGCAGAAGGATAGATAGGGTCCTACAGTTCCTTCTGAGTGCCAATGGCCTAAGGGCCTTCCTTCTACCAGGCCCCACATCTTGAAGGTCCATTATTCCTCAGTAGCACCTGCTAGAAGACTGTGACTATACAATACATATGGCTCTTTGATTCTCATCCAGACCTTAGTACCCTCTTGCAAATCTTCACAGAAAACATAGGCCTGCATACCAGGGAAGGTTGCATGCCAAGTGGGCATGTGTACTGCATTTTGAATTTAGATTATTCTAGAACTATTTTAAAATGACTGCATTATTCACAGAATTAAAATTAAGTTGTGGGACATTTATGCTCTGCTTGAAGAAGAATTACTACCTCATCTGTTCAGTGAGAAAGAGGGAAGGAGTAGGGTTTCCTTTTTCTTTTTTTTTTTTTTTTTGGTTTTTCGAGACAGGGTTTCTCTTGTGTAGTCTTGGCTGTCCTGGAACTCACTCTGTAGACCAGGCTGGCCTTGAACTCAGAGATCCGCTTGCCTCTGCCTCCCAAGTGCTGGGATTAAAGGCATGCGCCACCACGCCCAGCGGAGTAGGGTTTCCTCAACCCTAACCTGAAGGTATCAGGAGTTGGGGAGAAAGGTCTGTCCTTTTGTTCAGTGCTTCTGGAGGTGACATGGGTCAGCCGCTGAACAAACACTTTACTATGAGTTACACCCTAACCATCAGAAGAAGGATTTAGGAGTGTTCGTAAGGGCTCCCCTTCCCTGCTCTCTGCCTGCTTATCTGTTTCATTTTGGTGTAAGGAATAAATGAGAGGATCAAGTTTGAGTCTTGGCTGTGATTTTCAGTGGCTTGTTTATTCTCCTAAATTGCCCATCTGCTATGCTTCCTCATTTTCAAAAGGGACTAATAGCATTTCATAGGGTCTGGAGGGGTTAACTTTTTAATTTTAATTTTTTAAAGACATGGTCTATGTAGCTCTGGCTGGTCTGGAACATATTATGTAGCCCAGGCTGGCTTTCAATTCACAGAGATCTGCCTGCCTCCACCTCCCAAATGCTGAGTGCTGGTATTAAAGGTGTGCACCACCAAGCCCAGCTGTTTTTTGTTGCTGTCATTGCTGCTGCTGCTGCTGTTTTTGTTTTTGTTTTTTATTTTGTTGTTGTTTTAAAGTGTAGAGCAACAGGAAAACCATGTTGTGGTTTCCCTGGGCATCCAGCAGACATCATGTAGATGTAGACCTTCAGGATAGCACTGCCTTTTCCCCCACCCCACCTCAGTGTAATGGTATTCCAGTGGAGGAAAGGCAGAAAGTTAACATAAGCAAAAGAAAAAAATGACTGAATTATTTCATTTTCTCAGAGAAAACTGTTATTTAGTTTTAAATTATTTTCTCTTCATATATTCTTCTATATTCTTACATTTTAGGTAAAAATAAATAGATCATTTTTATCAATGAGTGGTTTTACATAGTCAGCATTGTGTGATTTCGTGTGTGTATGGATGGGCACACTACAGAGTGAGATCCTTTCTCAGAAAACAAAACAGAAACTGAAACATGCCCCCCAAATGCAAACACATCTCTCTTAAATCCCCTGACATATTCATCTTCTATGGGACTTTTTTCTTTATATACATCATTGTGCCTTAGAAGATTCCTCACTTTCCATTGAGTTACAATGAAATATGCATAAATAAAGAGTTTACTCAACTGGAACATTGTTATTTTTGCAACGATTTGTTTTGACTTAAGAGCCAGGAAGTTCTAGCAGATGTTGTTACAGCAGACGTGTAGTCAAGGTGCCACCTTTGCCTTCTATTCCGTGGGTTTCCTGGCTTCCTACTGCTCTCTCTGTAGTCCCATTGATACCTGTCAGCACTGCTACTGTGTGGGGGGTGATCCAGTGAGACCCTGGTGTCTGCCAATATACATTAAAATTAAAAGAAAGAAAAAGACTATCTCTGAGGCCAGGGGCAAAGTAATACTAATACCTGTGTGAGTCAGTGAGCTAACCAGAGGCTTGATTACAACCTTCATGTGTCTGTCCTTCACTCCACTTTCAGCAAACGGGACAATCAGAGCTCTTAAACACTGGAAAGCAGCTTTTGTCATTTTGTGTACTATGTTTAACATTGAAGTTTGCAATGGCTTCAAACATACCATTTGAGGGGGTCCTTTGATTTGGAGAGAGAGGGAGGGGGAGAGAGGGAGAGAGACAGACTCGGTGTGTGTGTGTCTGTGTCTGTCTGTCTGTCTGTCTGTCTACTCCTGTAAGAGCTGAGGGAGGCTTGGTTGCTGGTGGGAAGAGAAGAAACCTCAGGGACCCAGACTTGCTCAGGAAGTCAGCATCCTAGCCATCAGCTGAGAGCAGGACCTTTGTTCTAAGGGAAAGTCACCTAATGACAGTGATGAAGGTGGTGGGAGAGAAAAGAAGGAGTAAATGGTAGGAGTCAAGGTGTGTGTGTGTGTGTGTGTGTGTGTGTGTGTGTGTGTGTGTGTGTGTGTGTGTGTGTGTGTGTGTGTGAGAGAGAGAGTCCTTTCTTCCTAAAAAGAATGCCTATTTGTAGTTCTGGTTCAATTTACTTAGGTGTTTTGCAGTCTGGTTTTGGGGTATAAACGTATCTGTATGCACATATTTTAAAATGACTGCATTATTCATAGAATTAAAATTAAGTTGTGGGACATTTATGCTCTGCTTGAAGAAGAATTACTGCCTCATCCGTTCAGTGAGAAAGAGGGAGTAAACTTCAGACTACTTGCAGAGTTCATGTTCTTTCAAATGAAGGCATGACCAGCTATGAGTTTGTTGGCAGCATCTCAGAGGAGGAGTTGAACAAGCATGAATGTTCCCGTGTCCTGGCTTTTCTGGTTTTGTTTTTGTTCTTTTGTTTTTTTCTGCATCCTAGAACTTTGCAAAGATGTTTGCTGAACCTTAGTTCTAACACATATGCTGGATGGAGTAGGTGTTAAGGGACAGTGAAGTTTAGAAAACAGTTATCACCTACATGATTGATTCACGTGTGTCCATTTTCTGACATCTCTGTAAATCATGCCAGAAAGAGACCACTGAACTGTGTCCTCAGCAGTACAGACCTGGATTGGACCAATAGAGTATCTTAGAAGGCATGTTGTTAAGTCACACTTGAGAGAATGTAGTGGTTACTTATTTCCATGCCCAGGGAACATTTGTAGATCAAGCAAGTGGCCTTCAGTCCCTCATATGGTGGCGGGAGGTGGGAGGGGAAACCAAGCCTAAAGAAAGACTAAGATTTGACAGCTTCTGTTTTCTGCTTGTATTTTTCTATATTGCTTCTATGAAGTGCTTTTTAGAGTGCTTTTATATAGTGAGAAAAGCTGTTTGGAAAGTTGAAGATGAAACTGTTTTTAGGCATTCCTATCTTAATACACGCTTGTTCTTCTCCATCCCTAGGTGTACTACCCAAATTTGGGGTGGATGTGCATTGATGCCACTGATCCGGAGAAGGGCAACTGGCTCCGCTATGTGAACTGGGCTTGCTCAGGAGAAGAACAGAATTTATTTCCACTGGAAATCAACAGAGCCATTTACTATAAAACCTTAAAGGTAACAGTGTTAGTGTTAGTCTACTCCTAGCTACTTTGCATGCATTCTCTAAATGCAGTCTAATTGTAACTGAAAAGAACAACTTCCCAGACCTAGAATGGATTGTGTTTGAAGTGGTTCATCCACACACCTAAAACTCTATGTTAAACACATGGTTCATGAGGCCTTGCATATATTGGAGAACTAGAGCAAGAAGACTGTGTTGAGTAATTATAGACTGCATCTTTCTTCATACTATTGATTATCTGTGGCATCTGCTCCCCTCCTCTTCCTCTGACACAGATGCACTGGGAACTGACTGGCAGGTTTAGCCCACTGTGCGTCGCTGTTACGTGGTACCATGGTAGTGCCTGTAACAGAAAGCGCACTCGCAGTGTTTAGAGTGCGTGAAGCCTTGGATTAGCTTTTCCTTTCCTTTGATTATATTCAGGATAGAATTTGGGATTTAGTTCTTCCTGTCAAAATATTTCTTGGGAAAATTGATTGCAGAGGTGAAGAGGACCATACTCAGAGCTGGTGATGAAGGTACCCAGTGCATTTGGGACCTTACTACTAGGATGCTTTTCATATTAGCATGTTTCTGTGGCGAGCAAGATTCTGGCTCCCTCTTTGGTTTTCACTGGTCATGTTTCTGTAGCAGATAGATCTACATTCCATGTATGGAATGTTCTAGAATGGAATCTTGGGGCTGGAAAGATAGATGATGGTAGCCTCTTTTGGAATAGATACCTCTGTCCAAATTGCTGTGACAAACAAATAGTTCTTCATTCACTTGGTTCCTCTATCTATGTTACAAGTCAAGGACAAGTCTATAGATTTTTTTTTCTTTCTTTCTTTTTTTTTTTTTTTTAAATCTTCACAGAGTTGAGAACTCTTGAGCATTTCGGGCAGTGTCCTGAGTTCATGGTGTGTGTAGTAGCATAAGGCCTTCTGCAAGTTGAGTTAGTGTGTAGCTGTTAAATGTTCTTCAATTGTATTTTCCTAACTTTGCCGCTGTGACATGTTTATACCTAAACCTGGCTTCTAGGTTTTGCAGAATTTGGATTTTTTCCCCCCATGTTCATACTTAGGCAGCCCAAAACTTGTTTTCCATTTCTTTCTGCTGAATTGTAGCTATAGGCTGTTCTAATAGACCTGCTGCCTGGTTTCAAAGAGCACTAAGGATTCATTTTGTTTATCACATACATCTCAAGCAGGAGATACAACTGGTTCTGTTGGCAAGGTTGAATCCTTGTAGAGACAACGTGGCTGTGAGATAGGCAGTGTAAACTAGGGATGGAGACAGCTGTGTAAAGTAAGCTAAGGATGGAGATAGCTGTATAGGTAAAGCGTTCCTTATTTGCACTGCTTAGTATCAAAGTGTTTTGGATTTTAAACATCTGCATACACTTAGTTTTTTAGGATGGGACCCACCTGAAAATACAGAATTGACTTATATCTCAGATACATCTGAGACAAGTGGACATACTGGAACTTTATGCAGGGGCTCTATTGTCCTGGTTTTGATTGTGGGGGTTATATCACCACATATAACTTTGAAATTTTGGAGCATTTCCGGCTTCAGAGTTTTGTACTGGGAGTAGATATTTAACATAAAAAAATTAATTCATATAGTTGCAGACAGTATGCTGTGGTCAGTGTAGGGTGTTAATAACTATTCCACGTGTGGGCTAATGAGCTGTACTGGTAGAGCATAGCTGATCTTTGTGCACCTGAAGGCCTGACCTTTGGCAGTTGTTCCGGTATGTTTGAGACCTTTTGGATCCCTCAGCTGTGCTCTGCTGCTGTGTTCTCCAGGATTCAGCATTCCTGAGGCAGGCTTTGTAAATGAATTACAAGGAATGGCTCTGAACTCTTCTTTGGTTTATTGCAAGAGATCTTGAAAATGCTAAGGAGTACAAAATAAAAATACCTCTTTTCTTTCTTGTAAGAGAGTGTCTATTAGCATGCAGCTCCATAGCATAGCACCATCTCAGTCACTGACAGCACTGAAAGCTGTTCCGGACAGAGCACACTGGGCTCCCCTCAGCATTTCCCCAGTCTACCAACACGTAAGTGGTTATCTTATTCGATTTGCAGTACACACAGGTTCTAGGTTGTGTTTTCCATTAAGACTAACTTGAGTGGACATAAGTATTCTTCTGTATGAGGAGTTTGTATTTATTTCTGCCCTCTCCATCTTTGGTGTCAAGGCTCAAACCCAGGGCTTCACCCCTATCTCTGTGAGATGTTTAACTTTTCTCTGTGTGAAGTAAAGCTATCTCTGCTGATACCCAAGAGCAATGAAAAGGAAGCCAGGAGCTAGGTACAGGACTCTTGTTCTTAGAGGCCTGGGTGTCTCCTGCTTGCTTCTGGCCAGAGTTCTGACTGTGCTGTGATGGAAACCATGGTATACATTTGTCCTCATTCCCCTTTGCTTTTTTTTTTTTTTTTTTTGTTTTTCGAGACAGGGTTTCTCTGTGTAGCCCTGGCTGACCTGGAACTCACTTTGTAGACCAGGCTGGCCTCGAACTCAGAAATTTGCCTGCCTCTGCCTCCCGAGTGCTGGGATTAAAGGCTCCCCTTTACTTTTATTTTTTATTTTTATTTTTTTAATTTTGTAATTATATGTAGGTACAGAAAATTTAATGTACATTTAACCCAATTTAGTGGCGAGTTCTTTAGCCTTTGCTTTTTCCAGCTTGGCAACGCGAGCCACAGACTTAGGACCCAGGACGTTGCCTCCCCAGTGGCGACGGATCTCGTCATATCTGTCATTATAATTGGTCCTAATAGCTTCCACCAGCTTAGCCAGAACACCCTTGTCTTCCGAGTTAACCTGTGTGAAGGCAACAGTGGTGCATGTCTTCCTGTGGACCAGGTGCCCCAGCCTGGCCTTTCCCTTGATGATGCAATAGGGCACCCCCATTTTTCGACGCAGGGCAGGTAGGAAAACCACCAGCTCAATGGGGTCTACGTCATGGGCAATCACCACCAGCTGAGCCTTCTTGTTCTCCACCAAGGTGGAAACTGTATTGACTCCTGCTCAGAGGACAGGCGTCTCTTAGTTGGGACGTCGCCTTTGCCAGCAGCTTTCTTCTCAGCACGGGCCAGTAGCCTTTGCTTCTTCTCTTGCTTTGTCTCTGGCCTGTACTTGTGGGCAAGCTTAAGCAGTTGAGTAGCTGTCTGCCTGTCCAGCGCCTGGTTGAACTGGTTAATGGCAGGAGGGCCTTTGAGCCGCTTGTAGAGGATGGCTCTTTGCCGCTGCAGCCTGATGTAGCGGGGCCATTTGACGAAGCGCATTAAATCTCTTTTGGGCTGGATGTCCTGCCCAATGCCGAAGTTCTTGGGCCTCTTCTCGAACAGAGGGTTGACCACCTTCTTGGCCTCCTGCTTCTTGACGACGGCCAGGGCCGGGCCCACCTTCTTCCCTTTGGGCATCTTGCTCGGCTGCTGGAGAGAGAAATTCCCCTTTACTTTTAAACTTTGCTTGTATTTTATATTTTCTAGGGTCCTAATCATTTCAGATAATGTTTAATAATACTATCTATTATATATGGCATAAAAAAAAGAACTGAACTAAAATTTATATGATCTAAAAACAATTTAATTTTGGAAGGCAAACAAATCAGATTAGCTCATCAGAGTGCCAAAAGGTGTTTGTGATGGTTGTTTTAGCTCATGAATGGATTGTCAAAGTAGGGATTTTGGTTAAGTTTAGCTGACTCAAGAAAACATATGAGACATTGGTTCAAAAACAGTAAAGTGGTAGATTTTAGCTATTTTTGGAGGAACAAAGTAAACAGTGTCTGGTTCTTTAATTTTTTCATTTCTTTTTATAGATTTATTTATTTTATATATGTGAATACACTGTTGCAGTCTTCAGACACAGCAGAAGAGGGCATCAGGTCCCATTACAGATGGTTGCGAGTCACTATGTGGTTGCTGGGAATTGAACTCAGCTTGAATACTTTGAAATAATGAGAGTTCTGTAGACAGTGAAACAAAGTGTTAGAGTTTTTCTGCTGTGAACAGACACCATGACCAAGGCAACACATACAAGGACATTTAACTGGGGCTGGTTTACAGGTTCAGATGTTCAGTCCATTATCATCAAGGCAGGAACATGGCAGCATCCAGGCAGGCATGGTGCAGGCAGAGCTGAGAGTTCTATATCTTCATCTGAAGGTTGCTAGCAGAAATCTGGCTTGCAGGCAGCTAGGATGAGAGAGTCTTATAGCCCACACCCATAGTGACACACCTAATTCACAAGGCCACACCTTCTAATAGTGCCACTCCCTAGGCTGAGCATATACAAACCATCACATTCCACTCCCTGGCCCCCATAGGCTTGTTCATACACTTGAGTCTAAGAGGGCCAAAGCTAAACAGCACAATGCAAAATACATTTAGTCCAACTTCAAAAGTCTCCATAGTCTATAGCAGTCTCAACAATGTTAAAAGTTCAAAGTTCAAAGTCTCTTCTGAGATTTGTTCAATCACTTAACTGTAATCCCCAAAGCAAGACAGGAAACCAACTGGGCAAACTTCAAACTTTGAATCTTTAAGGCTGATGTCAAAGCAGCCTTCAGATTTCCAACTCCTTTTTTACTTTTGTTGACTGCAGCAAACTTCTTTCTCCTGGGCTGGTTCCACTCCCTGTTAGCAGCTTTCTTCAGCAGATAGCCCACAGCTCTGGCATCTCAAAAATCTTTGGGTCTCCAAGGCAACTTAAGTGTTACATCTTGTTTCAGTGTCTGGGATCCACATATGATCTTCTGTGCCTTCTCCAAAGGGCTAGCATCACTTCTCCAGCTCTGCCCTTTGTAGCACTCTAAGCTCAGGTTGATCCACTCCACTGCTGTTGCTGTTCTTGGTGATCATCTCATGGTGCTGAGACCTCCAATACGCTGGGGTCTTCTGCTGCAGCTAGGCTTCACCAATAGCCTCTCATAGGCTTTCTTCATGATTCCAAGTCTCAACTCCTTGCATGACCCCCTTTAGTCCTGGGCCATTAACTGCTACTGAAGCTGTACCTTCACCATGGCCTTCCCTGGCCTCTCACAGTGCCTAGCCTCAGCTGCTCTTCATGACCCCTTCATGCCTTCAAAACCAGTACCATTTGGGTGACTCTTACACAATACCAAGTTCAGCTGTACTATGAAAAACAACCTTGACTATCTCTAGAACACAGCTTCTTTGAGCTCTCAGAAATAGTTCCCAGAAGATTTCCCAGAAGACCAGAGATGCTGTGTTCTCTCTCTCTCTCTCTCTCTCTCTCTCTCTCTCTCTCTCTCTCTCTCTCTCTCTCTCTCTCTCTCTCTCTCTTGTTTTTGTTTTGAGACAGGGTTTCTCTGTGTAGTCCTGGCTGTCCTGGAACTCTCTCTGTAGACCAGGCTGGCCTCGATTCAGAAATCCACCTGCCTCTGCTTCCCAAGTGCTGGGATTAAAGGCATGTGCCACCATTGACTGGTACTGGTCTCTTCTTAATCACCACTAATTTTTTAGCTGCAGCTAACCAGCTTCAATTGTCCCAGTATTCCTTTCTATTCTGGACTCTCAAGCCAGAGCCATGTGTCCAAAGCTGCCAAATTCTGCTGCTTGCAGGGGTTGGAACATGGCCCCCTTGTTCTATTACATTATCACCAGCTTTCTGTTTTCCAACTCCTTTACTACCTAAGCTTGGCTGCCCTGGAACTTTCTCTGTACATGACTTTGAACTTGGAGATCTTCATGTCTGTCTCCTAAACACTGGGATTAAAGTTGTAGTCCACCAAACCTGGATTTAAGTTTGTGTTTTGTTTTTTTATTCTCGCATAGAGCTTGCTCTGTTCAGTCTATTCTTGAACTCAGAGATCTATTTGTCTTTGCCTCCTGGTGTTGAAGGTTTGTACTACCATGCCTGAACCTAAAATTAGCTGGGTGGGCTCTTGCCCCAAGGAAGGCTGCTAGCAGAATACTGGCTTCCAGGCAGCTAGGATGAGAGAGGGTCTTAAAGCTCACACCCACAATGACACACCTACTCCAATGGGGCCACACTTTCTAATAATGCCACTCCATGGACCAAGCATATACAAACCATCACACTGTCTAAACTGAACATTTCTGTTTGAATTTCTGCTTTAAAACAAAAATAAGGACTGAGTGTTGTGTACACACTTTTAATGCCAGAGCTTGGGAGGTAGAGCACAGGTGGATCTCTTAAATTCAAAGCTAGCCTGGTCTACTAGAGTTCCCAGGCTAGTCCAGGTTACATAGTTGAGTGAGACCCTGTCTCAAAAAGCCAAAACAAACAGCAAACAAAACCTCTAGGACCAAACTCTTCCATAGCCCCAGTATGCTGCACACGAGGAAGCCAGCACCATGGCAGTATTCTATCAGCTGATCTGCCTACTCAGTCACATCCTTGGAGACAGAGCTCTGGCTCTCATTTGTCTCCTAGGCTTGGGCAGTTACTTTGGTCTTTGATAACTTTTCAGTTCTGAGGAGACTCAGTTTGGCCTTCCTTTTGATTAGATTCCACTTATGCCTTTGGGCATCCAAGACGGGCTCTGTCCTCTGCGTGGTCTCAGGAGGCAGGGGCTGTCCATCTGACTCATTATAAAGACTCTTCCTCCATCTGTGGCTGATAGCTGTTTATGGGCAGAGGCTTTGACAGGAAGCAAATGTTCTGATACTTCTCACACTCACCCAAGGACAGTAGGTCCACTGGGGAGCCTTGTCTGGATCAATCTGTGTTGATGATTGCAATATGGGTTATTTTAATTGCCTCATTCCCACTCATTCTACACTAAGCAAAAACATTCCCTTTTGTGTGTCTCTTCCTGTGATCATCGGTGTCAGCATGTGGGTTTAGATGGGCTTTACTTGAACTTTCTGAACAGATGGGTTCCTGACAATGAAAGACAACTATTAGCTACCTTCCCAGTTCTGTTTAGGCCTCACTTTTCTACTCAAAATATTTCTTCAGGATGTTGCAGGTGTAGTTATATGATGGTGTGACTGTGAAGAATTTAATGTTTTAGGAGCATAATTCATGGAAGGTATTCTTAGGATTTCTGTAACTAGAAGTTGCGATATACACTCTTGATGTGTTTTCAGAGGCCTGCGCTACTTTGATGACTCTGCATTGAGAATGCTATCTTAGGCTCTGAGCTCAGAGCTTTAAAATACTTAACATAGTGGTTGTGTGCATGGATAAAGGTGCACAACGTTCCTGCTTAACTTGTGCTTGGAATCTAAAACGTATGCTGCTAGCTCTCATGCCATTTGCTTAGTAGCACTTTACATTTCTCATTCAATGAAATTTCATGGGCAAAATGGTCTCATGTTTTCTCTTTTGCTTTGTTGGCATGAGGCTTGGGACTAGCTGTAAGAATCTATTGATGGCCGGGCGGTGGTGGCACACGCCTTTAATCCCAGCACTTGGGAGGCAGAGGGAGTCTGGTCTACAGAGTGAGTTCCAGGACAGGCAGAGCAACACAAGAGAAACCCTACCTCGAAAAAAATAAAAAAGAATCTGTTGATGGAGGCTGAGCACTAGGCCCAGATCAGCCGGTGCGTGCATTCCTGCGAGCCTCTGTGACAAGCTGCCAGGTTGTCCTGCTTGTCCGGAGCGCCCTGCCTTGGCCTTGCCAGCCAAGGAATTTTCTGCTAGCCCTGGCCGCGGCTCCGCCTTCTGCCCCGCCTACGTCGTAGGGTCCGCCTCCTCCCCGCGCGCGCCCTGGCCCCGCCTCCCTCCGCGCGTGCCCGCGGCGGCGGCGCCCTCCCGACAGCTGTTTGCGGTCGGCGCGCCGCTCTTGCCCGCTGTCGTGCCGCCCCCGCCAACAACCGCGTTTCTGATTGGTCTGCCCCTTGTCTCTTCTCTTTGGTAGCCAATCGCGCCTGGCGAGGAGCTCCTGGTCTGGTACAATGGGGAAGACAACCCCGAGATAGCAGCTGCGATTGAGGAAGAGCGAGCCAGCGCCCGGAGCAAGCGGAGCTCCCCGAAGAGCCGGAGAGGTAGGAATCGCCGCCGCCGCCGCCGGGCCCGGGCCGCACCCGCGCCGGCCTAAGTAAGGGTCGAGGTCCGGGCGTTGCCCGTAGCGTCGCGGTGACCTTTTCCGGGCTCTGCCCGCCGTCTCCACCCGGCCCGCTGCTGAATCACGGCAATCCCAGCGCGTTCGGGCTGTTTGCGAACTTGTGCCTGAGCGCCCGCGCGGCGGGAAGTGCGCGTGCGGCCGCCGAGTGCGGGCCCGGCCCTGCTCCCGGAATAGGGCTGGCCGCGCCGCGAGGGAGGGCCGCCTGCGCCTTCCGGCCCGGCTGACAGCGCAGGACGCGGCAGAGGAGGGAGACGGGAAGGGAGAACCGGACCTGGGAGAGACAAAGATGGGGTGCACCGGGAACCGAGGGAGGTAGGCTGCCGCACAGAATGTGTTGGGCTTTGTGGAAGTTTAGGAGGCTTGCCGTCCCCTCAGATCTGTGTTAAAGATGTTTTGAACAGAAGCTAGAGTGTAGTCAGTCACTTATAAAAGGGAGGGGATAATTTGTGGGTAGGAAAATAGTTTGGCTATATCATATTTCCAGCTGGCATGCCGATACGTCGCTGGAATATTTTTACGAAAAACTTTTAATGTGAATTTGGGGATCTTTTATTTGAGTCTACTTTGAATACAGGCCAAGGCACGATGTGGTGGTCGCTTTTGATAAGAACTTTGGGTTTTTTTTGTTTTGTTTTTTGTTTTTTGCTCTCCCCTTGGATCTTGGTAAATCTGAACAAGCCTTTTCTTTTCCCAGACATTGTATTTTGTGGGAGTGAGGCTATAAATAAAAGCATAAACATGGTTTTGGAAAACTCTCAAGCCATATTTGATGAGCTCATTGTGACTTTTCAATTACATATCCTTTGCATTTCACAGCAAAGTGAAATAGGCTCACCCAAGGGAAGGCTGGTGGGTCGCTTGCTGAATACATTTTTTCTGTTTATTGACGGTGATTTAGTTGTTGTTTTAGGTCAGTAAATACTTTGATTCTGGGTCAGAAGATAAGAAAGAGTCCAGAAAATTCCAGCCCTCTCTCAAGTGTTTTAACTCTACATTGAGGTTTTGTTGGGCCAAGGCTCAGCATTTTGATTCCACGCCATTATTTGCCTTGTTTCTGTACTTAATGTATATTTGTAAGCAAGAGTCATGCTACCAGCCTTCCTAGAGAAGGTATGACTTGTGGAGGCTGAAAACTAGGGGATATGGGGACTTTCTTAACTGTGCAGCTATACTTAATTCTGACATTTTATCAGATCTGTAATTTGATGGTAGTCATACTTGGCTTTGTGTAAACTTTGGTGTGTGTATTCAGAACTGTTTCATTATTTTTATTGTTATTATTATTATTAGTCCTTACTGTGGAAATTCAATTCAGTGTGGAGGAAAAACCTGAAAATAATCTTTTTGTTTTATTAGTGATACACAAATGTACACATTTTGTGGCAAGATTGCTGGTTTTATATTGTTTGGTGCCCTTTTTTTCTTTTCTTTTGTCTGTCTGTCTGTTGGTTTTGTTTTTGTTTTTTTGAGTCAGGGTTTCTCTGTGTGGTCCTGCCTGTCCTGGGACTCATTCTGTAAACCAGGCTTGAACTCACAGAGCTCTGCCTGCCTCTGCCTCCAGAGTGCCGTGATTAAAGGCCATGGACCACCACCACTTGGCAGTAATTATATTTCTTTCTGCCCCATTATTTTGATAAAGAGTCTGAGTAGCAGACAGCTCACTGAGTCTTTGTTGAGCTTTAATGAAAAGACTCGTGTGGAGTTCATTCTTAGAACATATAGCCTCTCTTCTCTAGGCAGCTTATCTCAGAAAAGGCCTGTTTGCTGTCTGTGACCTTGAGTTTGGAGAACTTAATGAATCAAGCCTTTTAAATTATGCTGTGAAATCTAACTTAACAGCTTGTAAGATCTGAAGGCAGAACTTTTTATATTGTATAACTTTAGACATTTTAAATAATAGTATCAGAGAGAATAAAAGTAAATTGATTCATAGACAGTGTGGACTATTTCTGAAAGCCAGATGTTGGGAATCTACAGCTGTCTAGTAGATTGATATTTGGCATAACCTTGTACTTTGGAAACAAAGGACTGAGTTCTTCACGGTTCTGGACCTTAGCTCCTTTGCATGGCAGCTGTGTGTTGCCAAGAGGGACCTTTCAGAACTCATCATCAGATTGTTGGTGGATCATAAGGACTTTTGGGTGTATTAGGTAGTTAGAAGCCCTGGTTCCTGTGTCTGCTACCTGCCTCCTACCTACCTACCTACCTACCTACCTTTCTACTTTCCTTCCCTGCTCCCTCCCTTTCCCTCTCTCTTTTTGTTTGTTTCTTTCTCTCATTAATGTTTGTTAAGTCCTGCCATGTGCTGGACTTTCTGGCCATTTGTGTAGTTCCTTGGGTAACCTAGACTTGGGGGAAATGGGCACACCAGGAAGGCAGTGATCAGTGTTTGAGGGGTTGGCTGGCCCTCAGCCAACACTCAGACAATGTATAAAGGAAGAACAGTACATAGTGCTTTGAGATGGCAGTTCATATTGTACCTGACCAAGGAGCATGCAGTGTTTCCCGTGGTTGCAGGTGTACATGCACTAGGCATTTTTCACTGGAACTCTGCTTTCTATTTCTGCTGAATCGTATGCATGTCTGAGCAGCCTCTGTAAGCTTGAATGTCAGAAGTGGCTTGGTTTGGACAGGTTAAAGCTTTCAGGTAGAAAAGTGGAAGGTTTAGTGTTGAAGGTCTCCAGCTATTTAAGTATGAGTTGTATAGATTATAATGGAACAGAAAAGGCCACATTGAGAATTTTTATTTCCTTCTTGATTTCTGTCTCCTACTCATGACTGAGAAATGCAATTGAGTTTGCTAACCATAAGTAATAACTGTTAATGAATCTTTCTTTGCTTGTTTAGTGGCACTGGAGATGAGACTCGGGTCTTGTGGTGCTAATAAGCAAGCGCTGCGGCACTGCACTAAACCCAGTTGTGGGGAGTGCGGCTTTGGAACTTCACTGCAGTCGCAGTGTGTGTACAGAGATACCTACCTGAAGGAGGAGCATCAGTGGCATTGCACAGATGGGTTTGCTGGAAGGAATGGGAGACGTGAGGTACCTAGGGCTCACTCTCCCTGGTGTGGGACTGTGGCCCAGTCTGACACTGTTCTGAGGTGCACTTTTCCAGCTTTAACAGTGGGTGATTGTGAAGCCACATGAGCTCTAGCTGTAGCTTCATCTTTAACCTCTTGGTCACTGAGGAACACGTGGGATGACAAAAGGGGGAGGGTGTTTTCTGAAAATTGAAGACACTTGGAAACTAGATTCTTTTTTGGTTTTTGAGACAGGGTTTCTCTACATAGCCCTGGCTGTCCTGGAGCTCACTTTGTAGACCAGGCTGGCCTCGAACTCAGAAATCCGCCTGCCTCTGCCTCCCGAGTGCTGGGATTAAAGGCGTGCGCCAACCATGCCGGGCTGGAAACTAGATTCTAATGTGGCTTGTGGGTTTCTTGTTGAGGACTTACTGAGCTGGTGGCTCCTCCAGCCAGTGAATGTTTATGACCACCTAGAGCTCTACCTAAGTGCTGGATTCTTCCCTGTTTTCTTCACTAGGTTCAGCCTCACTCCCATTCACCCTTATTAGTAGCTATCTAACCCACTGACCTCCCATTTCAGGCAGGTTAGGAGAGAAGAGTTATTTATAGGAGCAAGAAGTCCCTTGGCTCTGAGAGCTGGGTGGTTGAAGACTTAAGTTTATAGCCTTTAATGGGCTGCACAGGATTATGTTCATTAAGGTTCTGTCCTGTCTGAGAATATCAGCTAGTTACCTGGTGACTTTCAACTAACATACAACATTTAAATTACAGTCAACCTTAAGAAGGAATTGCTTCGTCTGTCTCTGCATGGAATTGTTCAAAGGAATACTCTTGGTGTAATGAAGAGCACTGACGTGTTTTGAAATTGAGCATACTTGACATTCTTCCCCAGAGGTGCTGAGCAGCTCAGGCCAGGTTAGAACAGCTGAAAAGTTTCACATGCAGAGAACGCAGTCCAGGTAGGGGCGGGGGCAGATGAGATAAGGTTTCTGCTCTCACAGGGTCCGATGGCCAAGGGCTCATAACATCTGTGTGGGGTGTGGCACAATTCCTGTCAGGGCCTTCCTTCACCTGTGTCATAAGTGACATGAAGTTCCAGGGGGCTGAGGGCTCCAGGCAGAGAAGAGGCATATGATCTAGACAAGCTTATACTCCATGCATGTGAGAATTTCTTGAACTGAGAAACTCAGCTCTATACATGGCTATATTGGCCTCTTTTCTGCAAGGTACCATGTTTGCATTGGTTGGGGAGATTCAGGAGCTGGCTAAATTAGGCATTAAATGCCAGCCCTGTGAAGTTCCTCGTCTACATAATTGCAATCAAGTGCAAGCCATACTAAGTGTCTCTCCTTGTTCATGTGGGTCAGCAGGGGCCCCTTGAGGCTTCCTGGTTGTCATGAGAAGGATCTTGAGAAAGAGCAATGAATGAATTTTCCCTGTGAGGGATATATGGCATCAAAGAAGACTGTTAGGCTTGTTGGAAATGTGTAGAAGGAAAGGTGTGCAGGTGGTGGGTGCCCAGCCTCCTGAAGAGAGTTGCAGACTGCTGAGCCCCCCCACCAGTGTTCTCACTCATCTTGCATCTCTGGAGTGTTTTGTCCTAGCTCCAGATGAAGAATGGGCACTTCTCAGGCGAGCGTCAAGAGCATGTTTGAGATTGGTGATCTGCTGAAGGATATCAACTTAGTATGGGTTGGGAGATGGTTTGGGCTGGGGAGGTGGCCATGCTTTTGTAAATGCAGTGGGCAGCAGTACAGGATTTGAAGTTAGCTATTCAAAAGTACACTTTATAAAAGCAGAGAACAGGCTGGCTTACATGAAACGATCACTTGGTCTCTTCTAGCAGCTGGCAGCTCTGTTGCATATTCCTGACTGGAGCTGAGTGATCGAGGCCTGATGGTGGTAGGCAGTTCTTAGGTAGACTTAACTGGGCCCTCACCTCTTGACAGGTGTGGAGCCAGACGCAATGTGTTCCTGTGCTTGTGGCCTCAGACTTGTTAAGTCAGGCTGTGTGGCAGGCAAAGTGTATAGTGAGTCTTAACAGCGGTGTCTCCTGAAGCCCTAGCTGCCATCCATCTGAGAGATGCCTTCATCGAGCAGTGCATGTCCTGCCCACCTTTCCTGCTGTGGGCTGTGTCTATGCTCAGGATGGTTTCAGTTAAGCTTTTCACCAGGAGGGAGAAAACTTGTGTTACTTTTTCTGTTTACTTGAGCCATCACTGAGGGGCTCCAGATTTGGGCTAAATGTTGGAAACTGTTTCTGTGCCTTTGATTCTTAATTATGTGTAGCCTTGTTCACAGAAAAATTGTGTGGATTAGCCAGAATTTTATAAAATGTTCTTCACAAACATTTCTTTATGTTTGTGTGCTTGTGTCTGTGCCTGTGCACATGGCCAGAGGCAGAGTAGGGTAAAGATCATAACAATGTGGGTTCTGGGAATTAAACTCAGTTTGTCAGGCTTGGGAACAAGTACCTTTCTTTGTCTGCTGAGCCATCTCACTTGCCAGCCTAGAATCCTAATATAAAAAAACTATTTGAGACATCTGATGGAGTGTGTTAGGAACTCTTGACATGTGCTGCCGTGTATTCTGTCTAAAAGGGAATTGGAAGCTATGACTTGTCTAAACCAGAAAAAAAAGTTTGATTATAATTGCATTTTCTAGAAGACCCTTATAATGAGTTCAAATTAGTTTAGTTTTTTTAATCTGACTATAACTTGTATGTTAAAACCCTCAATTTTGTTGTTTCCTTAAATATATGAACACCAGGTTCTTTGCTTAAATAACTGATTTTTAAATTGGTTTAAAACTAGCTGTGCTTCTCTCCCCTAGGCAGTTTCGTATTCCAGTTCACAGATGGTGTTTAGATACGGGAACTTGGTGTTCCTGAGCGTGGAACCTAACAGAGGAGGGTGTAGTTTCATATTTGAAGTTGCCTCTAACGAAAGCAGGAGCCAGGTGTAGTAGTGCATGTCTTTAATCCCAGTATCTGGGAGACAGAGACTGAGTTTACATCTCTGAGTTTGAGGCCAACCTGGTCTATAAAGAGAGTTCTATCTAGGACAGCCAGGGCTACATAGAGAGACCATGTCTTAGTAAACAAATGAATGAATAAATAAAAATTAACTAGGAATTGATTGGATGGAAAGCTTGGTTGGTTAACTGGGGATTGACTGTTGATGGGCACTTTGAGTGAAGGCTGCATGCAGAGCTGAAAGCTGCAGTCCAGGTTAACAGCCTGGAGCTGTGTAGTTTGGATTCCCTATGTGTATTACATGCTGCCAGAGAGATCTGGAGTTTGGTCTTTAGTAGCATTAATAGTTTAGGGGAGCTTATATTACAGTACAGAAGCAAGAGCTTCCTCTAAGTGAAAAAGATACTGAAAGCACTTGTGCCCCCCATCCTCCCTCTCCCGCTCTGTGTAGCCCTGGCTGTCCTGGAGTTCTAGGCTAGCAGGAACCACATAGGGAGATCATCTTCAAAAACAAAATGTACTGTAGGATAAGCACAATGAAGAAATGAACTCCAGCACTCCTTAAGAAAACTCAGTTACCTTTGCAGTTAGTTCAGCCAGGCCTAACAGCACATGCCTATTGTCCAAGCACTTAGGAGGTGGAGGCAGATCAGAAATTTACAATCCAGTCTGGACTGCGTGAGAAGTCCATTAAGAGGAAGGCAATAAGAGAGAAAATAAAGAGGAAGAAGGGGTGCTGTGCCTGGGTCCAGACTGGGGAAACTGTTCCTAACAAGTCCACTCTCCTGCCTTTCCTACAGAATGAGTCAGGCAGCTAGGACGGGACCAGCTTCGTCAGCAAACCAAACCTTTGGAGATGCCACTTCAAAATAGTGCATTTGTGTTCCAAAAAGCCAAAATGAACCACGAGACACTACCCTTCACAAATTAATAATCTGACAAAACAAACAGAAAAACCAGAACACTTACCTACATCCTAAGGCAGGGAAGGAAAGAAGCAACCATCATTACTTCCTTCTACTACAGCCACAAAATGAATTAGAACTCCACTAAATCAGTTTCTAGATTTAATTTTTATATTAGATCCTGTTCAGGGTCCTTAATGTTTGGCCTAAGGAAACCTTAAAGTTCATGAACCAGTGCGGCAGTGACAAGGCCTCAGTGTGCTGCAGAGGAGGAGACTGCGCGCATCAGCACCTCTTCCTTGAACTAATCAGTAAGAGTAAAGCGGGCCAGGAAGTAGACAGGGCCGAGACAATACAAAGTAGTCAACAAATCCCACATCAGCAAACGTGTCTGCAGAAGTAAGCTGCAAGTATTTTGTAAACTGTTTACTTTTGGATACTCAAAAGAATGAACAACTTAATTTATAAGTTTCCCATTTGCTGTGATCACAGTGTACACTGCTAATGAGAAATTGTTTTTAATTCATTATATGCTTATGTCTGTGTGCATAGTGTTTTGTTTGTTTGGAGCACCGGACCTTGGACTCAGATCTAGGCTTAGACATGCTGAAGTACTTTACCATGCTGCTGGGGTACTGACTACATCATTACATCCTGACTTGGCCCACTGTAGAGTCTTTATCTTTTTCTTGCTTAAATAATACAATGTGATAAACGTGAATCTGGGAACTCCGGCTGAGACTGTTCAGTTGTGTGTCGTGTCCCCCCCCCCCCCCCCCGATCCTGTGGCAGCCGTGCCTGATTGGCAGCGCAGAGGTAGCTTTGCACTCAATTTCTAAACGTCTTAAATATTTCCTTTCTGTTATTTTCTCCAGAAGGTCTGAGGAAGTGATATTGCTTACAGTGTCAGAAGTAGTGCATGTTAAGCCCTAGTAGAATGTGAGTGGGAGACGAGAGAACTCGGGGAACTTTGAACCAGTGATTGTAGCTGTTTATTATTTCCAACTCTGGTTACCATCTGGAAAATTTTTTTAGTGTTTTGTTATAAAAACCTGTTTAAATATATGCTTTATTTAGGAGATAACAGTGAAGCCACATGTCTAAAACCTTCATATAGAGAATTACTATGGTTACACAAATGTCATGTTACAGACCCTATAGTTGTCCTGACTGCCACATGCTTATCCATCCCATAACAGATACACCATCTGGACCCCTAGTAGTACTAGGAGTGACACACAGTACTATAGCTCTAGAGCCAGAAGGCTTTTATCCTCCAAAACCTCCTAAAATGATTTTTTCCGTATTAAGTGATGCCTCTTAGCATGCACTTGACTACTAAAGCAGCGTCAGTACTAAGCACGCCCAGTCTCCCTCACTCCCTAAAGTCTCAGGAGTTAACTTTGGTTTAATGTTCCAGATTTAAAGATGTAGACGATCAGGGTCTCAGTTTTATTTCCTCCAGTTCTCTACATAAAGTTTCATCTTGCCAGTAGTTCAAAGGCCACAGCTTTGGTTGTCAAGTGTCCCAGTCAGTGTGCTGTGCTGATGTCCTCTTGCAGGCAGGCGTGCTCCTAGGAACAACACCTGGATGCCATCAGAAAGTGAAGCTGGATGCAGCCACTACCTCCTCCCCTAAGTTTCCATACTAAGCTGTCCGGTAATAAGTGGCCCAGTCCATTACAGTAAGCTTACAAAGCCAGGCAACTGCTAGCATCTGGATGGCAAGGTTTTTCTTAGAACTTTACATTTTCAGGAAAACCCATCTTGCTTCTGGTTCTCAGGATTTTCTGAGACCAGGTTTCTTCATGCCGAGCTGAAAGTAGTGGCATTCATCAATTCTTTGAACATCAAGACCATACATAGAGCCCACAGGGATGTAGGAATTTACAATTGTGTGAAGTTGGGCTACATTTATTATCACAGACTGACTCTATCAAGGGCCCACACCTCACGTCTTCCTAGAATGTTAGGCAGATTCCAAACATGTAGACAAGGGAGGGTGCAAAGAACCTACTCAGACCACATGGAAAATGTTAGCATTTAACCTTCAGAGTGGCTTTTAAGCCACCAGAACACAGGCACCTCAACACCCTTAATCTTCTCCTCAGCTCTTCTGCTGAGGCACGTAGCCTTCATGATGACAAGTTGCTCAGGGAGCTTTCCCTGCCCAGAACTCTGTAGTAGCCTGATCACACAACATCAGTGATGGGAGCAGCTCCAGTCTTGTTCTTTGCCGCATTGACCAGTGCCTGCTCCCTGACCCAACGTCCACAATTCATCCAGGTTGACAGTTGGGCAGAAGCTCTGGTTCCTCTTCATGTGGTAACGCCTCACACCAACTTTCCCAAAGTAACCTGGATGATATTTGTCAAAGTTGAGTCTGTGGTAATGCACTCCTCGAGCATTTCCATGGCCTCCTGGGTGCTTGTTGTGCTTACCGATGCTGCTGTGGCTCATGTGGCCCCGGAGTTTCCAGGTCTTCCTTAGTCTGGATGGCATGGCGGTGACAAAAAGGAAAGAGGGCATGATCTGGAAATTTATAAAGTGTTTTTTTTTTTTTTTGACTCATTGTTATCCCAGACTGGCCTTGAACTTGAAATTCTCCAGCCTCCATCCCCCAGTGTGTGGATATTAAAGATGTGTACTCTACTGCCACTCTGTCTTCAGAGTACTTCTTCATAGACGTTTTAATTATCAGCCGGTGAATGGATGGTTACCTTACGTGTTATATATTCAAAGTATACTATCACACTTATTTTGAATAGACAGGAATATAGTTTCAGAGCCAAGAAATTTTATGATAAAGCAATGATATTGTATTAGTGTGGTATATAAAAATTCTCTGGTTTCTGAAATGAGGTGGCGTCTTTGCTCACATGATACCCTGGACCTTTTCAAATGTATATTACTAGTTTAATGGTGTCTTGCCCAAGACCAATTTCACATTTAATGAATGGACACTATGTTAATTAAGTAGGGGTTTGTCTCTGCATTGGTTAAAATGAAACACAGTGAATAAATATGCTTAAGCTCTGTGTGTGTGTGTGTGTGTGTGTGTGTGTGTGTGTGTGTGTGTGTGTGTGAGAGAGAGAGAGAGAGAGAGAGAGAGTGAGAGAGTGAGTGTGCACGCTATAGTGATAATCTTTACTCCTGTGTTTATAATCCCACCTCTTGGGGTACAGTCTTTTGTAGGTTTCTTGACATCACGTGCCACAAAAAAATGAAGGCAAACTGGTTGAAGGCAAACTGGTTTGTTTGCCCGTATTTAGATCTAAGAACAGTATTATGGGCACGGTTTGAAGTTCTAGTACAGTTGAGAATGGACGACGATTCAGTCTTTGGGTCTTTTGTTGTTTTTACTGACTTCTCAGGTTTAGTTTTCATTTTCTTGCCAGGCTGAGATGTAGAATATGCCTTTCTGGACCTGCTAGCTGTTAGTGTTTTTAATCTGAGATTGTCAGAGCCCCTTTGCCTGAGGGATAGAGTGACTGCTGGCTATAAGTTAAAGTCCAAAGTCTAGGAGAAGAATGGGGGCTTCACTCTGTGCCTCCTCCTTGGGTCCTTTGCTGTGAGGATGTGAGTGCTCACAGGCAGGGGGCAGTGTGGAGTCTGTCCATAAACAGACAACTTTGAAGTATGAGTGGCCCTGGCGGTCAGTTTGTCTTGTGATTTCTCCAATGTGGGACAGTCTCCTGGTGTGTTTTCAGAGGCTGTACTATGCAGTTCACAATGGCACCCACACATTCTAGATCTAGGAGGATTAGTCTGTCATTAGCTGCAGTTGGTTGACTTTTTTTTTCTTTTTAGGGACCCAAAGTGCCATGTGTACTCACCATTAGGAATTTTACCAGCAACTACACGAATTATTCCAGGAAATATCTTTTGCTTGTTACTTAGGTTATGGGAATGCTTAATGATAAGATGGAGTCTAAGTGTCGCATTGCAGTTACTATTGCATCAAAACTGTTGAAGATTAAAAAAACCTATTCTGTATGCTAAGGTAGTAAATTCATAGTTGCATATATTTCCAATGTAGTGTAGACAGTATTAAATTGTATGTACTTACTCTGTTTCTGGTTAAGCTTTGAGGAGACAATGTCTTACACATCTCTTGGGTAATTGTCAAAAGTACAAGTTAAAATAATGACCTAAATATTTTTTTTTATCCTAAGCCAAGCAGAAATGCACATTGCAGGGATGCACAGATTCACTGTTGGCTGCTTCCTTGTTGAATACAAATCTATACTTTGCGAATGAGTAACTTCTTCAAATGGCGTCTGAAGTGTGTGGGGAGTGGTGGTAGGGGTACTGCAGATCTCTGTACCTCAAGTGTTGAATATGTGAAGAATGGACTGTTTGCAGTGAGCATAAATAGCATAGCCTTAGAATTAGTAGGGCCAGATTGAAAAACCAGAAAATAAAAAGAAGGCCAAATTGACTCTTTGTTTTAGTAACAGTGTTGCTTTCCATGTTCTTGCCTTGTAGTGAAAGTCCCTGTAAGCTGGGGTAAGATAGATGAGCACGTTGTGGTAGCTCGTGGCCCCTGAGCCGGCCTAGGATGTAAAGGGAGAACTTTTGCCTCAGAATAGCAGCAGCCGCAGAATGAGGATGGCTCCTCCCTTGCTGCTCGCTGTGCATCTCCTGATCCTTGGCTTATTCCACAGTAATGGAGGAAGCAGCACAATTCTGTACTGACTGTCAGTGCTTGGGTTTACCAGCACACATCTAACAAGTCAAGCTTCAACATTTTTTAACATGCTCTTTAGAAATGGACAGTTTTGCTTTTGAGACACAGACTTAACTATTAGGTTTAACTACTCGAGAGGTAGTCTTACCTGCAGTCCTACTTGTAGTCTGCCTGGTTGTACTTGTTACCTTAACTTGCTCACCTGTGCTGCTTGGGCGTGGCCAGATGACCTGTGGCATTTGATGTATGTGTCGAACATCGTTGGCTTGTTGGATGAAGGTTTGTCTTCTGTGGTCTACCCTGTGTAGTTCACAACACTCCTGACTGCCGTGCCTTTTAACCAGGTTTTATGTGTTTGACATTTTGAATGAAATTTATATACATTTTCTCAGAAATCATTAGTCTTAAAAGTAACTGAATACATTTCAGATTTTTTTGTACTCAAATGTGAAGAACCACTTTCTTAGAAGTTACTGTTGAATCTGGCTTTGAGGGGAGCAAAGGGATTTGACGGTTCTGAGAAGTTAGAGACTACACAGGTGTGCTTCTGTGGAGTGGGCACTGCTTGTGTGCACTTACAGCCGCTTTCCAGTAAGAGGAGGCCCAGACCTTAGTGTGGACTACAAAATGTGCTCATGCCCAGCATGACTAAGGTGTTTATTCCATAGTAATGGAGGAACTTGGGAGAGAGGCCTTAGGTTTTACCTGGGTTTCAAAGGTGTCCAGGGTGTCCTTCTCTAAAGAGTAAAAACTACTAATGTGAACCTCAATATGTTTAATTTAAAAACAAAACAAAGAACTTAGGTTGGGGGCCAAAGAGGCAGCTCAGCACACAAAAGTGTTTCCCTCCAAGCCTGATGACTTTAGTCCCATCTGTGGATGCACGTGGTGGTGAGAGAACACCAACTCTTGAAAGTTGTCCTCTCAAGTCCACACACACTTGAGCACACACACGCACACATTGCACACATTAAAATAAATGTAAAACGGATGTTCAAGATAGAGAAAAGCAGATTGAAAGATTTGTTAAGAGTAATAAAATCCGTAAGAATAGATAGTACTTGTATCTTATACTTGTAAAAGTAGACTGCACTTGTATCTTATACTGCTAAAGCATTGGCCTGCACTGATAGAGTGTTTATGGGTATTGGGAATACTTTTTCTTTCCTGCCTCATTAGACTCACACATATCCATAATTACCTCTGTTCCTATTCAGTGTAAACCTAAGGACCAACACAAACGGCTGACGTAGACATTTGCTAGAGGGTGCATATGACAGAACATAGGCTGACAACTTAGAGTTCTAAGTTCGGAGGATTCCAGAGTTTTTTGAGTAGAATCTGATGGGTACTCCTTATAGATGATTCTTTTTTTATTTTTTATTCTTTTGTTTTTTTCAAGACAGTTTTGTTTTGTTTTGTTTTTTTTCTGTGTAGCCCTGGCTGTCCTGCAACTCACTCTGTAGAGCAGGCTGGCCTCAGAAATCTGCCTGCCTCTGCCGCCCAAGTGCTGGGATCAAAGGCGTGCGCCACCACTGCCCTGCTCTTACAGGTGATTCTGTTTACAGGGTGGAACAGGCTTCCTTTGTATGCTTGGTCTCACTTGCCTCTCAGTGTCAGGGTCAGATTGCTGGACCACCAACCTGTACCCAGGTAGTTCCTGTTTGCTTGCAATGAATGGGGTCAGTTCTTACTTCTCTCATCATGCCCAAGAGCTGCGGTGCAGTATGTCCATTCGGGTTTGCAGGTTATTTTTTCTGAAGACCTTTTGATTAAGTGTGCCCCCTTGATTTAGCTCAGTTCTTAAAGAGAAAGATGTATGGCCTTGTACATGGAACATCTACTGGGAACAGGTAAAATGAGGGCCTGGGTTGAGAATGACAGAGCCCCTTTCCCTCAACCATGAGCACGGGCCTCAGAGGCCCCTTGTGTTCTAAACCTGGTCTGGCAAGCCTTCATCCTAGTCTTCCTCCCACCCTTAGGGTCAGCACTCTCCTTTATCCTGATTGGTAGAAGAAGAAGAAGCATCTATCTATGTATGCTTGTGTGGAAGTGGGGGAGCCTGAAGTCTCACATAGGCTCTGCAGCACCCTGGAAGGAGCAGGCACATTAGAAATTTACACAGCAAAGCTGCAGAGCTTAGGCAGTTGGAGGCTGTTGGAGAGATCTGTTTAATATGTGGAACAAAGTTAAAGTCATGAAGGTTTTATTTTGATAATTTGCCTCAGTGATTACAGGCAGCTCTTAGTGACCTTAGCTGTAGAAAAAGAGGTGTAATTGTTCTGAAGGAGCTTACCAGTTTTTTACTCTCAGGTAAATTAGAAGTTAAGTTAAAAAAAAAATTCTGAGACGTGTGTAGCATGTTTCTTTCATTTTTATAACATGAAAAGCGAGTCCCAGCCTCTTAGCAGTGTCAAGCTAAGCGGGTAGACTGACAGGGCCTCTTCCCTGGGAGCTACTTCTGACCTTGTTCCAGGGACATAGTGCTGTTTGGTGACCTTTACAGAGCCCTCTGGGCACCACATCTCAGACACTGGGCCCCATCAATCCTGTCATCTCAGCTTCCTGAGTCTCCTTCCAGTGGCTTTTGGTGACCTACAAGTCTACAGATACAGAAAATTGGCTGGAATTCTTTGTGAAGAACTTAGTTTCATAAGTGTTCCCAGCTTTTCTGCTGTCTCTATACCCACTGTAGACCATTCAGTCACCTCCAGTGGAAGACAGTGCTGACATTGTTTTCCCTCCTGCTCACTACTCTCTAACGTAACTGGCTACTTAAGGTACTGATGTCGCCATTACCTGTCTAGTCTTCTACCTTGTTAACATGATCAGAGGTAGCTTTACTTTTAACAGTCCACCCGAGCTAGTACTTAGTGCTTTTTCCCAGTTAAACTTTTCATCTGGTTTTCAGAACCCAAGTTTGTATCTTAGCTATATTTCCTGAGTGCTGCTCATCAGCCGACGTTGCTGTACAGAAATGTGGGAAAAAGTGTATAATGAGCTTAAGTGATTTAATGAATTGCTCACACTTTGCCTGAGATATAGAAGGATTCATTGTGTCTCATTTTTTAAGAGTGAAATTAGAACCTGGAAAATGTCATTAACGGGACTCTTGGAACGCAAAGGATGAAGGGGAGAATTGGATGAGAATCAAAGTTCCAGGATGGTCCTGACTTGATGTGCTGAGACTTGGGGCAGTTCACACAATAATGTGAAGTTGAAAGCTGTGTTTGAGGTCAGGGGAGCTGGAATAGTCTTCAAAGTTCCTCATGGTGCTCTGTTGGCTCTCACCTTTGACTAAACAGCTCTCCCACACCTATTACCCTCTGTGTGCTCACTGAGCCTTTGTGCCTCTCTTAGCCTAGCTCTATGTGTTTGTGGAAGTCTTTCTGTAGCCTACTAGGGAAGCATACTTCCAGTTGTCAGATTTCCCCGAGGGACAGGAAGAAAGAAAGACCTTGCAGAAGCTGGAGATAGTGGATGGTAATGCTGTGAGATTAGGAAGAGGGATTCTAGGGATGGAAGATACTTTATTTACCCCATTGTCAGTGGAAGAATACAAGACAAAAGAAACAGAAGGGACATTGAACTTGAAATTATGACTTTAGTGGTAATTACGGGAAATGGACTTTGCTGGAGTGGTGGCAACAGAAGTTGAGTTGCTGAGAAGTTGGTCTGGCTGAATGGTGAGGACTGGAGGCAGTGGACAGCCCAGGTTGATGGCCTCTGCTGATACTGTTGGTCTCCACTCAGACCTTCAGTGACCTTTTATGGTGAAGCGTAGAGTCTCACAATAATCCTGGTTAACTGTTTGTATCCAAGGACGGGGACAGTATGAACTCCAAAGAAAGATCCATGGGCCTGGCTTTTGTGCTGCCCTAATTCTGTTGATACTGAAGAGATGGCTAACTCCTCAGTGAGGAGGCAACACACAAGGAGAGTTCTATGGATTTCTAAAATTAGTTCCCTTAAACGATCGTATGCAGGAACTTCACTGTTGTGCTGAATTTTTAATGTTGCTTGAGCAAACCTGGAATTTTGCATTTTCTTTGCTGCCTGAACATTTTTAAGTGAAACATTATTCTCTAGTATTTCCTGTTGTTTTCTAGTTTATTCAAATAGTAGAACATAGTCTAGATCTGGGTTAAATTATTAATGTGCTGCCTTAAGCAATTTTGATTTTGCAACTCCCACCTTGGACACTAGCAGTATAAGGCTGTCCATTGTCTAGAGAGCAGCCATTTCAGCTGTTGAGTGTCTTTATATGGCAGCTGTTTGATTAGAAACGCCTGTTTCCTTGCTGAATCATATTTGTTTGGAACAGAGATCTGTGCTGTTGACTGATAGTTTTTGATATAAGGTAAAATGAAAATGGAAGAGTGCTCCCTTCCAACTTGACTGGCATCCTTATGCTGAGTGTGTAGAAGTCTTAATGTATCTGCTTCGTGTACCAGGTTATGAATGGGTGCCAAGAGTGGGGTGTGCTGACTGAGGCATGAGGAGATGGCTGCAGGAGAAGGAGCACTTTGAGTGGTATTATCTTCATTAATTATGGTGCTAGAGCTATAGTTGTGAGACCTGGGTAGACACCTCTCATCTCTGATCTGTGGGTGTCTTTATTTCAGGCATGGGTTGGTACTTTAAGGTCTTCTAGAAGAATGGTTTGTAGGTAGCGTGAGCATCATGTCTTATAACATAGGCATGGTATAAACCTGACAGTGAGCCTAATACATGGATCTTAACTTGAGCAATTAAGAACATAGGAGTGGCCTTTTTTGGATATATAAGAGACTTGATGCAGTAGATAATTGCTCTGTCTTGTTTTTTCTTCATCTTTATGTGCACATTTCTTCCTCTACACATGCTATGTCTCATGCTACTCTTTGTCATTTCCATTTCACTCTCCTCATGTTTCATTCCTGTATCTTTCTTGTCTAGACCAAGTGGAGCAGCCAGCTGGCAGTAGCGCCATGTAGGACCCTGCAGGAACCCCTGGTAAGTGCACTTGTGTACTTGCCAGCCACCCAGTGGTACCTCTTGCCTCTAAGAAGCTACAAGTCCCCTTTTCCCTTTAGAAAAGTCCTGATAGACAATATTGTTTTCTCTTTTAAGCTCTTTCAATGTAGCACACCGAAACCAAGTACCTGGAAAGAACTTTACTGTTTAAGGAAATGTATCCAACAGTACTGGTGTGGTACCAGGCACTCAAATCAGTTGGAGCAGGGTTTAATTTGTTCTTTGTCACAGATGTGTTTGTTCCTTTGTTTGTTGTCTGAGCCTTCAGTTTCATCCACAAAATAGCACTCTGATGGGACAGACAGGTGTTTTTTGTTTTTTGGTTCTTTTTGGTAGTCCTATCATCTCCAGTCAGAGGGCTTCAAAAGTATCTTGATAAATGGCTCTGATTGAGAAAATTTTGATGTCATAGCTCCATGATAGTTTTGCTAGATTTCTTTTGCCACATAAATTCATTGTTGTTCCTAAGTTACTTTGGTGGTTTCATTTCTTCATCTTTAGAATTTTTATATTGGTGTTATTTTAGTTTTTAGCATGATTTTTAATAAATATGTAGACTGTAGAGCCACATATGTTTGTAGTAACCTCAAATATAGTAAGTACATTAGTCTAGTGCTCTGATATTTGAGAGATCTCCCCACAGAGAGAGCACCGCGGAGACTTTGCTGTGTTTTCAATTTGAGGCTGTCACATACTGGGTAGAGCACCCTTTCCCTCTGCAGTATGCTGTGAAACAAACTCTGGTGAATCAGCAATCCCCACAACAGACAGTTGTGTGACCAAGAGTGTCATTTGTGTTCTGCTTGAGAAACCAGGCTGGTTAACTCTCTGTTTGTAACTCTTGTTAGTCCTCTGAGAAAGGCACAGGAGGTGGGTACTCATCCTGATGCCTATCTTGATAGATCTGTCCTCACAATGGATTGCATTTCCATGGTGGCTGTGGCTTTACAGTGGATACCTGGGGAGTAGTAAACTCCTCCTGTGCTGAGGAGTTCAGAGGGGGACATGTGGCACGGCCTAGTTGTAGTAAGGGTGTTTGTTTTGTTTTAAGGTACAGAATATGGTATAACATAGCATTTGCCTTTCACATGCTTAAGCAGCTACATTTTTAGTTCATCATGTTACTTGTTTAATTATAATAATATACTCGCCAGAGTATTTTGGTCAACAAATTGATACCTGTTTCTATTAAATTTTACAATGTGCTTTATTTTTAATGTATCTGAAGCTTATTGCAGAGGGCATGTTTAAATTATAATTTTCCATTTAAAAACCTGTAAACAGTTATAGTAAAGGGTCCTGTTTCTTGGTCTGTGTGAGAATGTGGGGTAGTACTGATTACACGAAGTACTGGTAGTTAGAAAAAGATGTGGTTTTGATTGGGGGAGGGGGTTGGGGAAAAGGATCTCTCTTCTACTTTTGAGTGGAATGTCTGAGGGTTCTGCTGCTGGCTTTGTGACACTCAGCCGTTCGGTTGCACTATATCAGCAGATTGTCATTTGTGTTTTTGTTTGTGGTTAGCATGCGTTTCGTTTGGAGTTACTAATCTCATTCAGACTGAGCATCACACACACAGGAAGGGTATAGACGTAGACAGGAAGGGAGAGAATTAGATTCTGTTCAACACGTATCCTTCAGGAGCTTGAGCCAGCAATTACCAGGCTCACACTAAACAGGAGGAAGTTGACAGGAGAGTGTGAAGAGCTACTGTGGAAGGTGCCTGTGTATCTATCTGCCTCGTGTGGTACCAGATAGGATGAGTCTTCATCTGGAGATGGGATCGTTCATTCATTGCCATGCCCTCTGCTTCATATCAGAGTAGATGAGCTTTTGGTCATGTGTGTGCTTATGTTCTTAAGGTGCATGTGGAAAGGAACATGTGACCATACTGTTGGGAACATATTGTTGACACCCCCCACACACACACACACACACACACACTCCCAAAGGAAACAGAACACACCAAGCCTGTTTTCTTACTAGCTAAAAAATTGGGCACTTTAAAATGATATATTAGTACTTCCCCTTAAAAGACTAACAAATTGTTTTCTTGTTATGTCTGTTAGATTTTTATCAAAATCCTTTAAACTAGTACTTTATATTATGGTTGATTTCTGTACTTTTAATCTAATGATCTTCTCAATTATGACATTTTTGTGTTTCTGACATTAAAACTATCCGTTGTCTTCATTTTAGCTGATCGTGTTTCTCTCATGATCATCCACTATTCAGACTCTGTAGAATTTGATTTCTCTGTGTTCCATAGTCATGAGTGGTGTCTTTCCTGTCTTTGGATAAGGTGGTTATGGAGGAGGCAGAAGTCTTGCTCAGGAAAAGCAGGGAGCTTGTCCTAGGGATCTCTAGGAGTGGAGGTGGCTTGTGTGTGAGGAGAATAGTGCCAGACGAGAAGGAAGTGCTTGGGAAGGGACGTGAGACTCACCCGGATCTGGTAACCTTGGTGACCAGTTTGGGACCACTACTGCAATATACTGTGTTCCTTTGGGGCTTCAGTTCATTGTTGTAGCTTCTCAAGAGAGGTCATGGTTTAATTTAACTTTCTATAGTTTGGGATCATTTGCGTGTAGTTAGTATTTTCTGAACTTTGTGTGCCTCCATGTTATTAATTCAATAGGAGCCATGCTTGTGATTTCTCTGCATTTGAGAGAGACCATATGTATCCCTTATAATGCAGTGCAATGCCTACTTTCAAAGTTGAAGTTGTAGTCCTGGATTATCCTATCTTAACCAATAAAATGTTTTAAATTGTGACATATTGTTTCTCTCTAATAGGTATTTTCCATATTATTTATATGATTTCAAATTTTTTTGATTCTAGAGTTTTTTATATTAGTATTATTAACTTTTTGAGAATACAGTGTTCATTAACTTGATAGCTACTATGCTGTGAAACTAAGGACCAAACATCTAAAAATGCAGGACCTACGAGCTTTGTTTGTTGGTTTTTGTTTTTTTTTTCTGACAGATTTGATGATATTTTTAGTCACTATTCATTCTTTTCTTTGGAAATCAAAATGATAGTTGTCTACAAATTCAGTCTACTTTGCTTGGGTTAATTGTCTCAAGGACCAGAGTATCATGAATGAATGAGTAAATAAATATATGCTGTGTTTCAGGGAAGAAGAAATCACAGGAGAATAAAAACAAAGGCGTCAGAACCCAGGCTGCAGCGCGGAAGGCGAGCGAGCTGGACTCCACCTCTGCAAACATGAGGGGCTCTGCAGAAGGTCAGTGCTGGCCATGCTTGGTGAACACACGTGTTTACTGTAGTAAGCTGAACTTTCCAAACCCTACTTCCTCTTCAGAATGAAAGTATTCTCCCCTTAAACGTGGTTCTTTTCATAAAGGGAAACAGGCAGAGTGACTCCCTGCACGAGAGAGGCAGAGGCAGGTGGGTCTGAGTCCAAGGCCAGCCAGGCCTATATAGTGAGACCGACTACACATTTTTTCTAGATAGACGGGCAGACATATGTTGACTGTTTTAAAAACAAAGACTAGGCTAGTAGCAGTGTGGCATTCTGACTGACCTACCTGCTCAGTGAGTACAGGGCTGTATTTACATAGGGAACAATTTGTCTGTGATACAGCTGTGGTTTATCTGTATTAGTGTGTGTGTCGTCAGTTAAACATTTACTTACAAATATCAGACATTTTCCATACCGTATAGCAGAATGAAAAGTGCTTCTACTTAGTGCCAGAATTTTAAAATTGTATGTTATTTTTGCCTCTGAACATTGATACTCTAGATCTTTCATGATGTGAGCATTTACAGAGAAGCAGTTTGAAAGTTAAATCACTTACCTTACTCTGCTCAGCATAGCTGAGTCTCCATATTTGGGACGTCTGTGTGCCTCAGTTTGTTACAGACGAATTTACACAGAGACAGGAGCTTGTTTGGGTTGTTGATTGTGACACAGACAGGCAGATTTCAGAATATAGACTTGTGAATCTTGAAAAAAAAAACAAAAACGAAAACACACTGTGTGTGTGTATGTGTGTGTGTGAGCAGTGGGGAGGTCAGTATTTTGAATACCTTTTATGGCCATTTAATTTGCCCTGTTTGTGATAACATCAAAAGAATCATAGGTTTTATGCCCTTTTGAGAATCAAGAATGGATGGGTTCATTGTGAGTGATGTGTACATGGCCTTTAGTATGGCTGAGGGAGTCAGGTAGAAGGTCAGTGTGATTTTTTTTTTTTTAAACAGGATTTAACTGGAAGGAGGGCAGCCCCGCCCTTCCACCCCCGCCCTTCCTCTGTGCTTGACACGGTGTAGGAAGTGGGACAAGTATGTTTCTTAGTCTTAGGTCTAACTTTTGCCTCCTGAGAGCAGCAAATTTGGTAAGACATTTGTTTGAGCAATACAAAAAGATGCAAAACAATTTTTATTTAAAAGTAGACTCTGGGGCTGGAGAGATGGCTCATCGGTTAAGAGCAGCGTCTGCTCTTCTGAAGGTCCCGAGTTCAAATCTCAGCAACTACATGGTGGCTCACAACCATTCATAATGAGATCTGATGCCCTCTTCTGGGTTGTCTGAAGACAGCTACAGTGTACTTACATATAATAAATAAATCTTTTTTTTTTTTTTAAAAAGGTAGACTTTGAAGGTGAGCACGGATTAGCACACGCCTTTAATCCCAGCACTTGGGAGATAGAGGCTAGTCTGGTCTACTGAGCGAGTTCCAGGACAGCCAGGGCCATACACACACACAAACCATGTCTTGAGACACAAAAAATAAACAACAACAACAAAAAATAGAGCTTGAAATTTTAAGAGATCTCTTTAGTAACTCAAGAGTTCTGGGCTTTTTTTTTTTTTTCCCTCTACCATAATGAAAAAGTTATTTGATGCTCGGGCCCAGTGTTTGGCACTGGGTCAACATAAGGGCTGCTCTGCCTAATGTAGCTGATGACCGGAGGTCTCCCAGCCCTGTGTCTGAAAGCCCAAGAAAGTAGGCAGTGCTTTGGGACCTGGCTTGTTAGTAAGGTTGTACACCTTAAGCTCCTATTCCTTACTTTAGACCAGTGGTTCTTAACCTGGGGATCGCGTGTTAGATATCCGGTTTATC
This sequence comes from Mus musculus, assembly GCF_000001635.26. Lineage (NCBI taxonomy): Eukaryota > Metazoa > Chordata > Mammalia > Rodentia > Muridae > Mus > Mus musculus. The sequence continues at coordinate 143,140,280 of NC_000070.6, read as the reverse complement.
AGATATTTATATTACTATTCATAACAGTAGCAAATGTATAGTTATGAAGTAGCAATAAAATAGTTTTATGGTTAGGAGTCACCATAACATGAAGAAATGTATTAAACAGTCAACACCATTAGGAAGGTTGAGAACCATTGAAATAGTTTCAAATCAGATTGATCACCAATTGTAGGGAGCAGCTTTTAAAACTAAGGAAACCACAGATTATCACAGAAAACAAATTCTAGAAAGACATCTTGAGCTAGCCTATTTCTGTTATCCTTTGTTGGCTTTTTTGTCCAGTGTTGGGTGTCTGTTGAAAATGTGTCTAAGAGCACATTTGAAATGTGCTATTACTGCCATTGACTGCTGTCCTGGCTTATTGAAAGCACATAGAAAGTATCAAATGTGTCCAAGGGAGAACATTTTGATTTCTATTTAGAAACAGAGGCTAACTGCTAATGAAGTAGCCACAGATGGTAGAGGCAGGGCCCTCATTCTAGGAAACAGCAAGAGGGCTGAGGTCTGGGTGTTTAAGTGAGCTTATGTTCCTAACTCGTGTTTGTAGAGACTGTAGCATTTGGCTACTCTTTAGCATCTTCTCCCCCACTGTTCCCTGTCTGTGGACAGCCTGTTGTATCATGACAGTTGAGCCACTCTTTTATGCCTTTGTCTCATGGAGTATTGTCCAACAGTACCACGCTCTCCTTGGTCTCAGTATTCAAGCCTTTTTCTCAATCTCTTAATCTACCGCGTAGTTCGTGTCCCAGATGACTCTGCTGTATTCAGATGGCGCACTGGATGCTCTTTATCCCACATTTTGATTACCCCCTTTTGCCTTTTTCTCTATCCTTGATGTTTATTACCCTTCCTTGTGACTTGTTTCTTGGCCATTCCTCATTCTTAAGTTCTAGTTTGTGTTCTGTTGCTATGATAAAACAGTGACCAAGAGCAACTTTGGGAAAGAACTGGTTTATTTGGGTTGTGAGTTATGGTCCATTATTGAGGGAAGCCGAGGAAGGAACTGAAGCAGTGACTGTGGAGGACCCCTGCTGTGTTGGCTGGCTTTAGAGCTGATAGTCTGCTACCTTACTCACATAGCCTGGGACCACAGTGAGCTGGACCCTCCAGCATTAACCACCAATCAGGAAAATACCCACAGACAGGCCTATAGGCTGGTGTTATAGAGGCTCTTCCCCAGCTGAGATTCCCTCTTCCCAGGTAAGGCAAGCTATGAAAGATGCTTAGCCTCTCAGCGTCTGGGATATAATCCTTCCTTGTCTGTCCACTTTCTAGGTAGTGTGCCATTCACTGTTCATGAACTCTCTCTCCTGAGGCAGGTACTGCAGCCTCTGTATTGACCTAAGATCTTACGAAATTCTACTAAATCTCCTCACTGAGACACATACTACCATACTTTAAATTTCAGCTCATCTTTTTATTAGGTATTTTCCTCATTTACATTTTCAATGCTATCCCAAAGGTCCCCCATACCCACCCCCCCAATCCCCTACCCACCCACTCCCACTTTTTGGCCCTGGCGTTCCCCTGTACTGGGGCATATAAAGTTTGCAAGTCCAATGGGCCTCTCTTTGCAGTGATGGCTGACTAGGCCATCTTTTGATACATATGCAGCTGAAGACAAGAGCTCCCGGGTACTGGTTAGTTCATATTGTTGTTCCACCTATAGGGTTGCAGTTCCCTATAGCTCCTTGGGTAATTTCTCTAGCTCCTCCATTAGGGGCCGTGTGACCCATCCAATAGCTGACTGTGATCATCCACTTCTGTGTTTGCTAGGCCCCAGCATAGCCTCACAAGAGAGAGCTATATCTGGGTCCTTTCAGCGAAGTCTTGCTAGTGTATGCAATGGTGTCAGCATTTGGAAGCTGATTATGGGATGGATCCCTGCATATGGCAGTCACTAGATGGTCCATCCTTTCGTCACAGCTCCAAATTTTGTCTCTGTAACTCCTTCTATGGGTGTTTTGTTCCCATTTCTAAGAAAGGGTAAAGTGTCCACACTTTGGTCTTCGTTCTTCTTGAATTTCATGCATTTGGCAAGTTGTATCTTATATCTTGGGTATCCTAAGTTTCTGGGCTATTATACACTTATCAGTGAGTACATATTGTGTGAGTTCCTTTGTGATTGGGTTATTTCACTCAGGATGATACCCTCCAGGTCCATCCATTTGCCTAGGAATTTCATAAATTCATTTTTTTAATAGCTGAGTAGTATTCCATTGTGTAAATGTACCACATTTTCTGTATCCATTCCTCTGTTGAGGGGCATCTGGGTTCTTTCCAGCTTCTGGCTATTATAAACAAGGCTGCTATGAACATAGTGGAGCATGTGTTCTTCTTACTGGTTGGGACATCTTCTGGATATATGCCCAGGAGAGGTATTTCGGGATCCTCCAGTAGTACTATGTCCAATTTTCTGAGGAACCGCCAGACTGATTTCCAGAGTGGTTGTACAAGCTTGCAATCCCACCAACAATGGAGGAGTGTTCCCCTTTCTCCACATCCTCGCCAGCATCTGCTGTCACCTGAGTTTTTGATCTTAGCCATTCTGACTGGAGTGAAGTGGAATCTCAGTGTTGTTTTGATTTGCATTTCCCTGATGATTAAGGATGTTGAACATTATTTCAGGTGTTTCTCTGCCATTCGGTATTCCTCAGGTGAGAATTCTTTGTTCAGCTCTGAGCCCCATTTTTTAATGGGGTTATTTGATTTTCTGGAGTCCACCTTCTTGAGTTCTTTATATATATTGGATATTAGTCCCCTATCTGATTTGGGATAGGTAAAGATCCTTTCCCAATCTGTTGGTGGCCTTTTTGTCTTATTGACGGTGTCTTTTGCTTTGCAGAAGCTTTGCAATTTTATGAGGTCCCATCAGCTCATCTTAAGTTAATTTTTTTCTGCCCCATGTGTTTATAGTCCTCCTGTTCCTCCTGCAGTCTTTGGTTTGGTAAGCAGGATTATTGCAGTTTCTTGCAGTCCTCTTTGGCTTCTCATCACACCTGGTCAGCAAGCACATTTTGTCAGCTTCATTTCCAAAATACAAGTTCTCAGGGTCTGATTACTTCTACCAACTTCCCTAGCCTTCTACCTGCACCTCTCCTGGAGCAGTGAGCTCTTGTTGCCCACCTCCTTCCCTTCTCCCCATAGGGCTTCCATTTTCTTCCCAGTGGGGCTGGATGACTTCTCTGTTAGAACTCCTCTTTGACTCGGGGCAGTGAGCAGCTTCTCATGGTATCTTATCCTCAGCACTGGCTCACCCTAGTCTCATCTCCTGGCCTTTTCCAACTCTTCTCTACAGCCTTCCTGACTTTGAACCTGCTTAGGGTCATCTTGACTCAGAGATAGCTCATGGTATTTTATTTGCTGCTTCCTCTGCCCAAGGCATTTTGTCTACCAGGTGATTGCATAACTTTTTTTAAAAAAAAAAGATTTATTTTTCTTTTATTTATATGAGCACACTGCAGCTGTCCTCAGACACATACCAGAAGAGGGCATCGGATCCCATTACAGATGGTTGTGAGCCACCATGTGGTTGCTGGGAATTGAACTCAAGACCTCTGGAAGAGCCGTCAGTGCTCTTAAGCCATCTTTCCGGCTCCCGCATGGCTTTTTTTTTTTTTTTTTTTTTTTTTTTAAATGTCTCTGATCAGCTGTGGCCTCATTAGCAAGCCCTCTCTGGCCTGTCTAATTCAGGGGGATGAACATAGACAAGTGATTGGGGATGGCTGTTTTACTCAGTAAACTGCTCCTTAGGCTGCTGAGAGATAGGAAGTTTGTTTGACTAGCAGAGTGGATTTCATCATCTAGAACAAGTTCCATCCTTCAGGTACACCATCAAGAATCTAATCTGATAGTTTGAATCATGAGAAATTGGAATTTGTAACCAGGCTCATTAGTTAATGTTGGCTATTCCAACACAGTTATAGGCACTAGTTTTTATAAGCCGAAAAGCTTAGTACCCTGTGGGCATGCTTGTCATGATGTGTCTATAGAGTGTTGCCTGGTCCTTAGCAGTCTTCTACATTTGTTAATTAAGTTAATGGAAGGGATTTGCACCCAGCTCAACCTCCAAATGAAATAATTTTGTTCACATATCTTAGCAGCTTCTAGCAATCGAGTCATAGGAGTTGATTACAGAGCAAGCGCTGTGTCTTCATCTCTGTGCTTCTGCTCCTTAGGTCCAAAAGAAGAGGATGAGAGGCCTTTGGCTTCTGCACCTGAGCAGCCAGCCCTTCTGCCAGAGGTGGTAAGCCAGGATGCAGTTCCACAGGTGGCCATCCCTCTTCCTGCCTGCGAGTCACAGCCAGGGGCAGATGGGAAACAAGAAGTCACAGACTGTGAGGTCAACAATATGAAGGAAGAGGAGGAGGAGGAGGAGGAGGAGCTGGAAGAGGAAGAAGAGGAGGAGGAGTTGGGAGAAGATGGGGAGGAAGAAGCAGACATGCCGAATGAAAGCTCTGTGAAAGAACCAGAAATACGGTGTGAAGAAAAGCCAGAAGATTTACTGGAAGAGCCACGGAGTGTGCCAACTGAAACTTCTGAAGGCTCCCCAGGCGCCACCCCTCCTCCCCACGCTCCCAGGGCTAGAGAGGAGGCCAACGGCGAGGGGCTTGAAACATTCATGTTTCCATGTCAGCATTGTGAAAGGAAATTTGCAACGAAGCAGGGGCTAGAACGTCACATGCACATCCACATTTCTACAATCAACCACGCTTTCAAGTGCAAGTACTGTGGGAAACCATTTGGCACACAGATCAACAGGAGGCGGCATGAAAGGCGCCACGAAACAGGGTTGAAGAGAAGACCCAGCATGGCATTACAATCCTCAGAGGACCCAGACGATGGCAAGGGGGAAAATGTTACTTCTAAAGATGAGTCGAGTCCACCTCAACTTGGGCAAGACTGTTTGATATTGAACTCAGAGAAAACCTCACAGGAAATACTGAATTCATCTTTTGTGGAAGAGAATGGTGAAGTTAAAGAACTTCACCCATGCAAATACTGCAAAAAGGTATTTGGAACTCACACCAATATGAGACGACATCAGCGTAGAGTTCACGAACGCCACCTGATTCCCAAAGGTGTCCGGCGAAAAGGAGGCCTCCTAGAAGAGCCGCAGCCACCTGCAGAGCAGGCCCCGCCCTCCCAGAATGTCTATGTACCAAGCACAGAGCCCGAGGAGGACGGGGACGCAGATGATGTGTATATCATGGACATTTCTAGCAACATCTCTGAGAACCTAAATTACTATATTGATGGTAAGATTCAGACCAACAACAGCACTAGTGATTGTGATGTGATTGAGATGGAGTCTAACTCTGCACACTTGTATGGCATAGACTGTCTGCTCACTCCAGTAACTGTAGAGATTACTCAAAACATAAAGAGCACTCAGGGCTCTGTGACAGATGATCTTCTTAAAGAGTCTCCCAGTAGCACAAATTGCGAGTCTAAGAAACGGAGGACTGCCAGTCCACCTGTACTCCCTAAAATTAAAGCAGAGACAGATTCTGATTCCACGGCACCCTCGTGTTCCTTAAGTCTGCCTCTGAGCATATCAACAACAGAGGTGGTGTCTTTCCATAAAGAGAAGGGTGTCTATTTGTCTTCAAAGCTCAAGCAGCTTCTTCAGACCCAGGACAAACTGACTCCTCCTGCAGGGATTTCAACAGCTGAGATTCCTAAGTTAGGTCCCGTGTGTGTATCTGCTCCTGCATCCATGTTAGCTGTGACTTCTAGTAGGTTTAAGAGACGCACCAGCTCTCCCCCCAGTTCTCCACAGCACAGCCCTGCCCTTCGAGACTTTGGGAAACAGAGTGATGGGAAAGCAGCATGGACAGACACAGCTCTGACTTCCAAGAAACCGAAGTTAGAAAGTCGTAGTGACTCACCAGCGTGGAGTTTGTCTGGGAGAGATGAGAGAGAAACTGGAAGCCCTCCTTGTTTTGATGAATACAAAATATCAAAAGAATGGGCAGCCAGTTCTACTTTCAGCAGCGTGTGCAACCAACAGCCGTTGGATTTATCCAGCGGTGTCAAACAGAAGTCAGAGGGCACAGGCAAGACTCCAGTCCCATGGGAATCTGTATTGGATCTCAGTGTGCATAAAAAGCCTTGTGATTCTGAAGGCAAGGAATTCAAAGAGAACCATTTGGCACAGCCGGCTGCAAAGAAGAAAAAACCAACCACCTGCATGCTACAAAAGGTTCTTCTCAATGAATATAATGGTGTTAGCTTACCTACAGAAAGCACACCAGAGGCGACCAGGAGCCCAAGTCCTTGTAAATCACCAGACACACAGCCAGATCCTGAACTTGCTACTGACTCGAGTTGCTCAGCCCCCACTGCTGAGTCTCCACCTGAGGTTGTTGGCCCTTCATCACCCCCTCTCCAGGCAGCCTCCCTGTCCTCTGGTCAGCTGCCTCCTCTCTTGATCCCCACAGAGCCTTCTTCCCCTCCGCCCTGCCCTCCTGTGTTAACTGTTGCCACTCCACCACCTCCCCTCCTTCCGACTGTCCCTCTCCCCAACCCCTCTTGTGATGCCTCTCCTCAACAGTGCCCCTCTCCATTCTCAAATGCCACTGCTCAGTCTCCTCTTCCGATTCTCTCCCCAACAGTGTCCCCCTCTCCCTCTCCTATTCCTCCTGTAGAGCCACTCATGTCTGCTGCTTCCCCTGGTCCTCCGACACTTTCCTCCTCTTCCTCCTCCTCTTCCTCCTCTTCCTTCTCTTCCTCTTCATGTTCCTCCTCCTCCCCCTCACCACCCCCTCTCTCAGCAGTGTCATCTGTGGTGTCCTCTGGGGACAACCTGGAAGCATCTCTCCCTGCAATAACTCTCAAACAGGAGGAGTCAGAGAGTGAAGGTCTGAAACGCAAGGAAGAGGCCCCAGCTGCAGGTGGGCAGAGCGCTGTCCAAGAGACATTCAGCAGAAACTTCGTCTGCAATGTGTGCGCATCACCTTTTCTTTCCATTAAAGACCTAACCAAACATTTGTCTGTCCATGCTGAAGAATGGCCCTTCAAATGTGAGTTTTGTGTGCAGCTTTTTAAGGGTAAGACCGATCTATCAGAGCACCGATTTCTGCTTCATGGAGTCGGAAATATCTTTGTGTGTTCTGTATGTAAGAAAGAATTTGCCTTCTTATGCAATTTACAGCAGCATCAGCGTGATCTCCACCCAGATGAGTTATGCACACACCACGAGTTTGAAAGTGGGACCCTGAGGCCCCAGAACTTCACAGACCCCAGCAAGGCCCATGTGGAGCATATGCCGAGTTTGCCAGAAGAGCCTGCGGAAGCTTCTAGAGAGGAGGAGTTAAATGACTCCTCTGAAGAGCTTTACACGACCATCAAAATAATGGCTTCCGGAATAAAGACGAAAGAGCCAGATGTTCGACTTGGTCTCAACCAGCATTACCCGAGCTTTAAGCCACCTCCATTTCAGTACCACCATCGAAACCCTATGGGGATTGGGGTAACAGCCACAAACTTCACCACCCACAATATCCCACAGACTTTCACTACTGCCATCCGCTGCACAAAGTGTGGCAAGAGTGTTGATAACATGCCTGAGCTGCATAAGCACATCTTGGCGTGTGCATCTGCAAGTGACAAGAAGAGGTACACTCCTAAGAAAAACCCAGTGCCGCTGAGACAGACGGTGCAGCCCAAAAATGGAGTGCTGGTTTTAGACAACTCTGGGAAAAATGCCTTCAGACGGATGGGGCAGCCTAAGAGACTGAGCTTCAATGTTGAACTCAGCAAAATGTCTCCAAATAAGCTCAAGCTAAATGCATTGAAGAAAAAAAATCAGCTGGTACAGAAAGCGATCCTTCAGAAGAACAGATCTGCGAAGCAGAAGGCAGACCTGAGGGACACTTCCGAGGCGTCCTCACATATCTGCCCTTACTGTGACAGGGAGTTCACGTACATCGGCAGCCTGAATAAGCATGCTGCTTTCAGCTGTCCTAAAAAACCCCTTTCTCCTTCCAAAAGAAAAGTTTCTCATTCATCTAAGAAAGGTGGCCACACATCATCTGCCAGCAGTGACAGAAACAGTAGTAGCAATCCCCGGAGGCGCACCGCAGATACGGAGATCAAGATGCAGAGCATGCAGGCACCCTTGGGCAAGACCCGAGCTCGGAGTACAGGCCCTGCCCAAGCCTCGCTGCCCTCCTCATCCTTCAGATCCAGACAGAATGTCAAGTTTGCAGCTTCAGTCAAGTCCAAAAAAGCAAGCTCTTCATCCTTGAGGAATTCTAGTCCCGTAAGAATGGCTAAGATTACTCATGTTGAGGGCAAAAAATCCAAAGCTGTTGCCAAGAGTCATTCTACTCAGCTCTCAAGCAAAGCATCCCGAAGCCTGCACGTGAAGGTGCAGAAGAGCAAAGCTGTTCTACAAAGCAAGACTGCCCTGGCCAGCAAGAAAAGAACAGACCGGTTCATAGTAAAATCTAGAGAGCGGAGCGGGGGCCCAATCACCCGAAGCCTTCAGCTGGCAGCTGCTGCGGACCTGAGTGAAAGCAGGAGAGAGGACAGCAGTGCCAGGCATGAGCTGAAGGACTTGAGGTAAGCCCAGAGCTCGGGGAGGTGAGGACTGCTGGAGAGCTGTAGCTGGCCTGGAGGACGTCTGTCCTTTTAGCAGAGTGGCACTGGCATAATCTTGTGGCATACCCTTGCTACTTTGATGCTGTACTGATGAATAAATACAATGATTTCAGACTTAGTGCTCACAAAGTGGTACCATTTCTTTAATTTCTGAATGGAGCTTGAACCCAGTTCCCTGTGTGAAAAGATGAAGTTCTCTTAATTTACATCTTGGGCAGTGTTCCAAGGCCACCTGTGTTGGTTCCTGGTCCTGCATTGCTCCTTAGGGTTAAGTGGGTGACGACAAGTCCAGTAGCAACCTCAGTGCTCTCTTGTTTAGTAGTTTGTGACTTAAGCATAGTTAATGATGTCTAAATATCTAATGTTAATACTTCCATTTGCTAGTGTTTGAATTTAAAATTTTTTCCACGTTGCTTAAAATAAAATCACCATATATCTTTAAAATGCCTTATATTCCCCTCTAGCCCTCTGCCTACAGCAATAGAGAGACTAGCAATTGAGGTTCTAATGGGGAAGAAGAGCAGGCCAGGCCCTGGGGCTCAGTGCTTCTCCTATAATGTTAGGTTTCTCAGTTTAGATCTGAGCTGACCTTACTGCCTTATTCCATATTCTCCCCATATACACATGGTTCTCAGGGACAGTGATGTGGCCCTAGGATAGCCTGTTATATTGACTTCTCAAGCTGAGTTGATATACATTTGGAATTCCTTCTTATTCCCAAATAATGTCCACAGGTTAGTGGCCATCATCAGAAGGTTACTCTGCAAATATTTGGACACCTATGCAGCCTGTCTTGATTCTGGGTTGTCATGACTGTAATTCTGGGTATTGGAAGCAAACAGAGTTAGGGACAGCTGTGGAGTGACTTGTTTTGGAGAGAAGACCTAAGCATACCAAGGTTCCAGTGTCACTCAGGTAAAGTTCTTGGTGCTGTGTGCCTTGAAGCATAGCAAAAGAAAGTTCTAGACATTGGGCACAACAGTTCCCTGTAGTGCTGAAGGATTGAGCTCTTTTGGAAGGCACTTCGAAACGTTCTGAGTGTTAGTTGCTGTCGATCTGGTCATATTTAGCCACACAGGTGCTTGGGCGACATGGTTGAGTTGGCTGTAGTGAGGAACAGCACTGCTTTCAGCCGCCAGTGCTCCTTACCTGCTACTGGCCTCTGCTCTAGGGAATTCCACACCACCTTAGCATTTTGAACCATCCTGGATTAGCATGTAGGTGACTGATGATTTAGAGTGTGCTTTCTTCCAGTGTTTTCTAAAAGAATTAACTGTTTTGTACTAGATCCTGTAGACTTTTCAGGGGTAAACGTATGAAAACGTAAGAGCTGAGTGTGCTTGTATAAAGTTCACTTGCTTCACTCTTACCTGGTGTTTTAAAGACTCCCTAAGGCTAAATGTGTCCCAAAACATGTCTCTTCTCTTGCTCCAGTGGATTTTAAACTATTTTGATAGTTAACAGAATTATATTGCTGGAGTTAAAAGTTGGCTTAAAAAGCACCACTTAAAGCTACAGATAACGAAATCATGAATAGTGTGCTCAGTTACAGACACTGAGTTGTTCCTAGTGACTAATCCTTTTCCTTGGCGAGTTACTGCCCTGTGTTTTAGACAGATCTGCAGAATGAGAGACATCATCCAAGATAACTTTCCAAGAGATTATGACCTTGTGAGTTGTTTTGGACAATTAAAAACCAAATGTCCAATTGAACATCGTGTTTGACTATCTAGACATGAGAGTGGGTATTTATTTCTGCAGAGTGTATTTCAGTCATTAGTACCCCTAGCAAACATATAGGCAACAGTAGGATTCCTGGCTACTAGCATCCACACACCAGGGTCCTCTAACTCAGGGCTGCTACAGACTAGCCTGAGCTCATTTTCAGTGCTTGTGTGTTTTGTGCTGACTAGGGAGGAGTGTTTACTGACAGAGGTCCTCAGCTCCGGTGGTTGTCTCAGTTGGCTTAAAGGAGACTAATGGAAGGAGCTGTCATGCCTGGAGCTTCCATGTTCTGTCCTCAGCTCTGTAGAACACATAGCTTGTTCCTTCCCTGCCTGTTGATTGCAGCAAACTATGGTTATAAGTCATGTCCAGTATCAGACACTTGACACTTGAAAGCCAGCATAGGGTTCTGCAGATTTTCAAGGACATAGCTGTAGCCAGAACAGCATTGAGCACAGGCTCCACAGGTTGCCGGTTGGTCACTTCCTGAAGCACCAGCTGGTTTACCATTCCAGGATAAAGAGCCATCAGAAAAGCCGGTGAGCCTCTCCCTGAGTCTGTCCCAGTCTGCCTGGACCTTCCTGCTATTGCCTTTGGCTTGGTTCCTTTCTAGAGAGAAGAGCAGACTCTTCCATGTTCTTCCCTGTAATCCAAAGAGAGCTGTTCTATCCAAGCAACGTTTCCATTTTTCATGATGCCCACTACCCCTGTGTCCAGAAGTTAGAGAAGAAGCAAGTCCAAGACAGGTTCTTCACTGCCACCACCAGGTGCCCCTACCCCCACTGCATACTGTGCGTGGGAAACTGCCCTGTGTCTTGGGAGCAGGAGTGGAGTTTCTAACTATTAGAGTTGTTTATGTGTTTCTGTCTTGGTGACATTTGTCGTACAGTCTCCTCACCTTTTTCTTTAATTGGTCAGTTCATACAAGGTTGTGTATGTTGTCATTTATCTTCAGTTTTCTTATTTTCTAGGAACTTCCTGTAGAAAAGTCCCCCCCACAAAACAAACCTTAACTGACTAAAAGATATTGCATGCTCAACTTAGGATAAGCACTACGGCAAAGGATACGAAATCTACCCAGCTTGCAAGACCAGTTGAAGCTGACTCAAAAGCTGTAACATACAGCTGCTTACCGACAGGCTTCTTGCCCTGGTTAGTGTCAGGCATCCGTCTCTTTGGTGGAGCTCACGTGTGTGCTGGGCTCTCAGGGGATTGAAATCCAAAGAGAAGGGTGCCATAAGATGGGCTAGATGGACTGGCTCTTCCTCATCACCGGACTGGCAGCTCAGCTCTGAGTGTGGCCCTTGAGTCTGGCAGAGAGCAGCTAAGAGAGCAATTGAACTGAACCTTGCAAAGCAAGTGCCCTTGTTTTATGAGTGGTCCTAGTTTCAGGGATGACAGATCGGGTGTGCCCACCTCAAAACGCTTGCGTTACACCAGCCCTCGATGCCTTCTTTCATGTGAATTATACAGAGAGGCATTTAGTTGATCCCTATCCCTCTCCCCTTTAAAAAAAAAAAATCATAAGCAGATTGCCAGCGTAATGCAGAGGATCCCAGATTGGATAGGACTCCTTCTCATGCCTCTGTTAGTGTTTGTGTGTCCAACTGGACGTTACCCTCTCACTGTCTGGCACTAATTTATAGCTGTTATATTACGAGATGCTGTGTAGCAGTGTATCAGTGCACGGAAAGCATCCAGGCCTGTATAGCTGTTTGTTATCTGCACACCAGGCCTTACTCTTGTCTCAGTAGATTCAAAGCAACAGATCAGCCTCTTCCTTTTGTAGCGGGTCAGCACCACTTCTCCATGAGTGCTGATGCTTCCCCCAGAGTAATGACCGAGGTGGTGGAAAACGGCTACATTTTATTCATACTGTGTTTTGTACTCAACCTTAAAAGTAATCTACCTCTTACACTTTGTAGTTGAATACTTGTGTGATGAATTTGTGCCACTTTAACCTTTCACTACCATTCCCATTTTGTTACCTTTCTGTTCAGGAGACTTTATGTTGGAATACTGTATAAAGCATTTGTAGCAGTTTAAAAATAAAATATTTAAAATTATTTAAATTGTTTTGGGTGCTTCAATTGTATTCTGTGATTTAGAGCTTACATTTGTGTTTGCATTGTTAATCCGGAAGGTGTCTGCTGTACTGAAGTTTGCTGTTAGTTATTTTATTGCTTCTTGTCGCAAAGTGCTATAAAGATTATTCTAATGAAAACATTAAAATTTATAATTTGACATACAAAAGGGATTGTTCATTGTTTTTAACCAATGTAGCCTTGACAGAGTTTTTATTACAGACACACAAGAGTGATGTTTGCTACTTTGCCCTGTTAGCATGGACACATCCTCTGTTTGTCAGATGTCTAAGAAAGCTCTTTTTTCATGTTATTTAAAATACCTGATAACTAGGGGAGACTTGGATGATACAATCTATATCATTGTAACGAATAAACACTTTGTAAACACTTGTGAAAGGACTGCATTTTGTCCATAAAGGGGAAACAGGCCACTTGGACCTTGTTTGGTATGTAGACGGGTAGTCAGCCGTTGACCTGGGACCTCTCTCCACCTGTGTCTGCGTGGCATCAACCAAGTTTTGCTAATTGTAGTTGCTTCCTCTTTGATGGTAGATACTTAGCTGGATCAAGAAGTACCTTGTGGAGTGTGAAAGAGTACAGAGGACTGGGGGAGTTGTTAACCTCAGATCTCAGCTGCTTCTGTGCTGCCTGCAGTTTAGTTTGCAGACTGACAGGAATCAAGGACGCTTGTGTTAACTTTCTTCCAAGGACTGTTTTCATGTGTGGCTAGGAGGCATTTCCTGTAGTCTTGACACTCATCTCTCATCCGAGAGCCCACTGTCTGACCTTCCTCTAGGGAGGGGACTGCAGGCCTGACAATGTGTCCAGATAGTCACAAGGCTACCTACGAGGTTCCAGGAAACCCGGTGAGGAGGAGGGGAGGGTAATGGAAATTGGGAATGTCTTCAGCAGTAGTTCTTGTGGCATTGTACCTAGATGCATGCAGGTGCGTTGCAGTGCCCCGCCAGGAAGCCAGATCTGGGAGGTCATCCGAGAAAGAGAAGCAGCGCCCCTTCCACCTGCCTGCTTAGCATCCACTCGTGGCACCCTCGTGCTTTCCTGGTGTATGCTGGGTTAGCCTTGGGTGAGTGCTGTTTTCTAGATCTTTACGTTTCCAGTACGCAGAAAGCAAAGAGTGGATCGCTGTTGGGTCTGCATGCGGTCCCACCCACACTAGTACAGAGCAGGGTGTGCTTCTTCTCCCTGTCTCCATGGCATCCCTCGCTCTGACAGGCGCTGGATCCTCACACGCATTTGCCAAATTGGAATAGTTCCCCAGAAACTATGCCATCCATGTCCGTCTGGAGGAGCCGCTCCGTTCCAGAGCTCTTACCCTTTATGCAGAATGAAATATTTTCTAAACATTAGAAAGCTCAGTGATTGGAGCCTTCTGTCCCTTTCACTGTTTGAAGGCTCCTCATGTCATTTCCAGTGATGAGTTCAGATTGCCCCAGGAAGGTCCATGATGCACATCATCAACCCCAGCATTCCGTAGGCGGGGTGGGGGTGGGGAGACGACAGACCTCTGTGTTTGAGACTAGAAAGAGTACATGGTAAGACCCTGTCTCGGAAAAACAAGCAAAACTGCTGTGAGCCTGTGTTTTTCCTAGTGGCCGTTCCTCTTAATTAAATGTCAACTAAATTCTTAGTATTTGGAGTATTGTCCCAAAACCGAGTGACAGGAAAGATGTAACCAACTTTTATGTTTGAGTGTTGCTGTCCCAGAAATGCAGATGTTCATACTTGGGTCAAAATGCTTACTGACATCGAAGCTCATTTTACACTTGCGGCATTTGGATATTGAGCTTCACTTTGACTTGACTGATGTCCATAAGAAACTTTATAGAGGGCAGGCAGTTTACTTTGAAAATGGATTAGAACCTCGCTAGATGAAGAGGGTCCTGTGAATATGCAGGCCACCTTTCAGGTGCCCTCAGGACTTGCCTGATGACCAAGAAGAGTCTTCTCTGTTGGCTTTCCAGATGCAGAGAAAGGCCTTTAGCCTTTGTTCCCTGATGCCCCACTATCGCATGCTCAGTGACATTTCTGCTAGAATGTGTGGGCAGGCCATTATGAGAGAACCACATTCCTTCTGGCCTAGCCTGGGGCTTCTGCAGTTCACTTGAAGAGCTGTCCCTCAGCCAACACACACACACACACACACACACACACACACGAGTTGAGTGTGTAGCTCAGTCCTTGGGGATCTGGGCTCTAGAACCTCCTGGTGCCTCGTGGCCATCCTGCAGGACATGTCTGGAGAGCCAGAGCTCTGCAGGAGTCATTCTTGAACTCTGGATTCTGAACCGGGGGTGGGGGTGGGGGTGTACATGCTTTGGTGGCACAGGGCTAGGGTGTGTGTGCAGAGCCTAGGGGAGCGTGGACAACCACAGCCTCCTCAGACTTAGGTCTACCTGCCAGGACCTTAAGTGAACAGTGCTGTGCAGTATCAAATAATAGATCCAGATTGAGGGTGAAGATGACATCTTTGTTGCATTAAGATCCCGTTTAAGAAGCAGTCCGTGTCATACAGGGGAATAATGAATAGGACAAAACCTGGGGTTTGTGACTGTGTGATTAGGGAAGGCATCAGCTGCTGTAAACTGTAGTCTCAGTTGTGCCTTGGGGCCACTGCTCATTTCTTACTCAATGGTGCTCCATTCCCTGTACCCCGTCCCTTTTCCAGAAGTATTAGGGTTGCTCTAGGAGCCATCCCCTTGGGTCATCTTAAAGGAACACTATGGCTGAGGGACTGCCCTAGGTGGCAGTTCTGCCCCACCTCCCTTGTCCTCCTGTCCTCCCTTCAGACTAGGTGGTCTGTCACCACACTGTCCTTCTCAGGGGGAACCCTTTGCTTCATCAACAGTTGACTGCAACAGGAACCAAGTGCATTCGCATATAATCAAGTCTGTTAGCATCACACCTTTTGCATTTGACAGTGATTCTTAAGAAGTCAGCCCGAAGATGATAGTCAGCTGTGTGTTAACCCCAAAGGAAGGCCAGTAGAGCCGCCTCCCACCCCAGAAACTGCTCCTAGTGCAAACTCAGATCTGCCTATAGTATGTTTAAAGGTCATTTGAAGTTTGTCTTGTGAGGGTTTTACCTGTGTTTATGTATGTGCAGTGCATGCCTGCCTGTGCTTCGAACAGTTGTGAGCTGTCATGTGCTGGGAACTAAACCAGCCTTTCCCTCCCCTGTATTGTAACAAGAGTGTTAGGGCCTTAAGGGTCTCTGTAAGCTTCACTTACTTTCTCACTAATCTTGAGAACTAGAGATGGGGTGGGGTCACGCTTATGTGACTGCATTAGAGTACTTAAAGTGATTCCAAAAGTCATTCAATTTTGAGCCATGAAGGTCTTGAAAATACTTGTGTTTTCTGCCTCACTTGTGCTGGCTTGGTGTCCTTCGAAAGCCTCTGAAGGAAAGTGATAAGAAATCCAGGCAGATGTCACAAGGGACATAAACATCTTAAAGAAGACATTAGCCAACAAAGCAGAGCCGAAAGCTTGCTAAAGAAACCGCTTCTCTGGGGATCTTGTGATAAGTGCTCTTTGGGGTGTTGGACAGACGAACGGAGCAAGACCTGTAATGTCATTTAGGTAGGGAGCCACAGAGTCTGGGACTCTGAAGCGTACGTTTATGTTCCGAGCAGGGATCTCCTGTCAGTATTTAGACATTGACTGTATCTACTGGAGTTCTACTTTAATAATGTATTGAGTCGGCATCAATCTAAATGTAAATTTTAAACCGGATTCTTGTCATGGAGACGTAGAATTTGCAGCAGACATGAGCAGCAAGAATGTATGTCAACCTTCGGGTATAATCCCTGTATTGTTTTCAGAGCTGTTTTCTGCTGAGAGATATTTCAGTATTCCTTGCTGGGGTAAAGTCATGTAAGCCTCTTGGATTTAGTTTTGTGGTCGTAGCATCCTCTTCTCACTTATAACCAGGGCCAGCCACTGCCAGCGCAGCTAGGAAGCAGTGGCATTTCAGATGGCTTCTGTTTTCATTTACTGACTGGATGTGTTCAGTCTGGCCTCTAGCTCCTGCCAGTCAGAGAACATGGCGTGGATCACCAGGTATTTGGCTATATTCTATATCTTACTCTGGAGCCGGAGAGCATCCCTGTGCCCCTGGGCTTAGAGATGATGCCTGGAATGCACTAATCCTGTTGAGCAAAAGTAGCCAGTGTGTTTCCTTGTATAAAGTGTATAATGGAACCTCACTCTCTGTTCTCCTGGGATCTGGGGGAAGTAGATTCTCAGTACAGGCAACCCAGAGGGAGAGGTGACAGCACTTGGATCCTGTTCCACACTACTGTAAGGGGACCCCACACCCCAAAAGTCTGATGAAGCTGCTGTGCTGAGCCACAGTTGTATTAAAATCATTTCTATAGCTCTAAGCTTGACACATACATCACTGTCTGGAGCTCGGTTTTGTTTCAGTAGAGAGGAGTTGGAGCTGGTTCCAGCTGAACGACTAAGATTCCCTTGGTTCTGTCAGTAAGGACAAGGCCTCCACTCGTGGTGGCCTCGAGTGTTAATAAAGGTGACACAGGCTCCTGGGAAGGCCTGGTAGCGGCTGTCAACACCCACTTGGTGTCAAGTACCAAAGTAACGTAATCTTGGGTGGTGTCGCTGAGTACCTGCCAGGTGACATTCAGGAACTGTCTCCATGTGAAGTGGATTGGAAGTGCTTTGAGCAGTCTCGTGGCGATGGTCACTGAAGGACTTTTGGAGGGAAGGGGCTGCTGAAGAAACCCCTGCTGCTGCTTGTCTCCAGTGGTGGTCAGGTTGAGCCCAGTCGTGGGGATCAAAGTAACTGCTGTGCAAAATCACTTCTGTTGCTGTCCTTAAGCATGTGTATTCTCAAAAGCCCATTAGTGGCACTGGGAGCCACCGTCTCACTGGGGTGACATTCCGAGCTCTAAGTGACCTGCTTAGGTGAGGGGAATGTTTTGCTGGAGTGTTGAATGGTACCATTCTGTGTCTGACCCAGAGCCCCGGGAAGCTTATGGAAGGTTCTAGATATGCTAAACCATAACCCCCGAGACTTTGAAATCGGCTTCCCAAATGAGTTGTGACCAGACTACGGATTCCTTTCCATCTTAAAAGATATATATTACTCTTCAGGTACTTTCCTTCATGTTCTAATTCTGTATTCCTCTTGCTTTTACCGTCTCTCCCTGGTATAGAGTTCAGTTGTCAGGCTCTTTCATGCATGTTTTCTCTTCGTCTTTATAACCCTCTAGTGACTGGCAAGTCAGGGACAGTGTTAAAGTCCAGGGCTGTCCTAAAGTCAGAACTGAGGGTTCTCTGGCTTGTCTGTCCTTTTGCAGTTTCCTGAGAAGGAAATAGGAACTTGAATCATTACTTGGGTCAGCTTGGTGTAGCACCCGCCTATCCCATGTGTCTATCCCAGCACCTGCCACAGCCCTGACAGCTATACAGAAACGCAGCTGGTGAGATAACAGAAAGAAAAGAAAGCTACTCCACTTCAAAGACCCCCTAAGGAAACTAACTCCACTAAGTTTCGGTTAAAATGTGACTATTGGAGCTGTTGCAATGATCAATTAGAATCTACTGAGAGAGAAGGGCTACTTTGTAGAGCCAGGTGATGACCAACCCCACTAAGGGTTTGTACCCCAGACTGTAACCCTCATGGTGTGGTCTGGGGGAGGTAGCAGAGTGGGTAAAGAACTTGCTTTGTAAGCACAAGTGCCTGAGTTCAATCCCCAGACCCTCCTACAGGGAGGCAGAAACAGGTACATTTCAACCCGGTGGGTGGCCTTTCAGTCTAGCCTAACTGGCAAGCTAGAAGCCATTGAGAATTACCTATTTCACAGGACATGGAGAACACTTCTAAGAATGACCCTCAAGTTTGTCTTCTGGCTTTCATGTGTACTTACACATGTTCATACTTGAAAAACATGACAGCTGATCCACAATCTGCAGAGGCTGCATGTGCTGGCAGAACAGCGTAGCACCATTCATTCATTCATTCATTCATTCAGAGACGGGTACATTTGGCTGCTGTCTCCACAGTCCACCTGAAGCCTTACAGGAAAGTTGTGACCTCAGCCAAGCCACCTGAACGTAGGGAGTTGAGCTAGCCACATAGGCTTACAAGGTTTTCCATTATGTTCATCCAAGTTTGGGAGCTGCAAATAGGATCATCTCCTACTTTAGTCCTGACACTTGGCATCTGTGGGTACCCTTTCCAGTATTGCCACCCAGAATACATTGCAGACACTGCTCTTGTGTCTTCTGATTTTTTTTTTTTGTTTGTTTTAAACCCAGAATAAGGAAGCCCCCTGTTGATATCTACGTTGGCTGATTTGCACAGTGCTGTACCCACTTGGCTGAGCTGTGTTTGAACATGTCTCTAAAGCCTTGTTCCACAGCCTAATGTCACTCACCTTAGTGATTTCTCCATCACGCCCATGAGTCAGAATTGCTGTAATAAAGCAACTGGCAGAATCAAAGGGTGATGGCTGCAGATGAAGAAAACTGGTCTCAGTCACTGAGTGTGTCGAATGCTCACTGTTGCCTAAAGTGTTGAAGCACAGGAGCTGGCAAGGTGGGGAGGCCCCAGAAACACTCTGACTTTTTGCTATGACACCAGCTATGGACTGAATGACACAGTTGAGCTCATTTGCCTTTAGTGTCACCCCAGCATACTGTACCCAATGGTTACAGCTTGGTGCCTCTGTAAATCTTGACCACCACTGAGCCAGTGTTTGCTTCCCAGTAGTCATTAATGAAAACATTGTTCCCGAAAGCTAGTGTGATTCAGTTATGTCCTAGTCCAGAGGAGGCAGAGATGGGTAGCTTCTTAGAGCTCCCTGGCCAGATAGCCAAGACTCCTTGGTGACTTCCAGGCCAAGGAGAGATCCTGTCTTTAAAAATAAGGCGAACAACACCTGAGGCTGTCCTCTGTCTTTGACATGCACATGAGCACACAAAACTAAACTATACATTGGTCTTCTTGAGGCTTAGCATAGGTCCCTGAGCAAATCCGTCTCCTTGGAGAACATCCTTCTCTGCCTTCCCGGGTATGCAGTGTTTGAGCCTGGCTCAAGGCTACATCACATAGTGCCAACAAGTTAGATAAATGGGGGAAAGAAGTTGGGTCAGTAATGAGCTGCCTCCTATCCTTTCGAATCTATACTGCTTGAGTTCAACCCTGGTTCTTCAAGCCAGGTGTCTGGGTTTGGGCAAGGTGCTTACCCTGTGTGAAATGCTGGCATACCCATCTCACAGTTCTTGGTGAATAAATCTCCAGGAACAAGGCCCCCAGCATGCCGTTAGCAAGGGCAGGTAAGGGAAGAAATGGAGAGAATGCCATTCTATACCTGCCTACATGTGGCTGCAAGCCTGTGTATTCCCCAAGTTAGAAGCAGCATGTAGCTGGGCCAGGTTGTCTGTCCCCAGCCAGGAGGAGCCTTTCTAGAAGGCCTCCACCCAGTGAGCTGGAGAAGCAGCCCAGGGTGGGACAGGTGACCTGAGGCCACACTGTCTCCTCCAGTTTGTAGAGCAGGTTAAACTGTTGAGGTTGGCGCCAGACAGGGTGAGGACTTTGGGGGAAGGCACAGAAGCGAAGGCGGGACCTGGCCCCCATCCCACGATATCCCTGCTCTTTTGGCAGCTCCATTCTCATTGACTAATGCCATGCGTTCACATGGTAAGCATGCCTTTCCAGTGACAGTGCCAGCCGTGTGTCTGGGACTCACTGCCAGCCAGGAACACCAGGCTTCACGGAGGTGGGGGCAGTAAGGCCTTCGTGAGCTGCACACCTACCTCTGGGCTTGTTCTTAGGATAAACCATCTTCACCACTGACATCACATGAAGCCTACCAATAGCAAACCCCATGAAGGTTGAGCCCTGCTTGGCCCTGGAACTCACCTCTTTTGACATCTTTGGCTAAGCTCATCTTTAAAAGACAGGTCCTAATGATGTTTTCAGCATCTCCAAAGGACGTTGTCACTGACAAGAACAATCCCATGTACCGTCCAGGGAAGAGCATCCCTCTTTAGGTTTTCCACACTGGTTGTCTTAATTTTCTGGCAGTCAGCATTCCTGGCACGTGTATTTATTTCTCTTCTCAGCTTTATTGCAAATGGTGTGTTTTCACTCAACTGGAGGAAAAAAAAGAACCTGGAAGTAGATGTAGAGAGGAGAAAGTCAGGGGGATCATTCCTGTGCTGGCTCAAGCGGTAGCAGGGTTCCTGCAGAGATGATGTCCCTGAAATGTAAGAGGCAGCACTAGGTGGGATGGGGGTGGGGTCTGTGGGAGAGGTCTGAATCTTCAGATGTGTTCACAGAGTTGTTCAAAACAGACACCTTGACCCATGTTCTGGGCAGGACTCTGGCAGTGAGTGAACCCCTCTGGGATGCAAGTGCTTGGAGAATTTGACTCTTGGGAGTAGGGACCTGCATGTTGGAGAGCTCGGATGTGGATTTGTTCCTTATTGTTTAGGATGCGCGTTCTGGGCGCCCCTTTGTGCCCCCAGCAGTGATGGCCCCATAGGTAGGAAATGGACAGATACAAGCTGTCCTTTGGCGTTTTTGCAGTTGGTTGTTTTGGTTCAGCTGGAAGGGAAAGGAGAGTCTATCCAGTTAAGACTCCCGACTCCCAAGCTTCCTTCTGTGTTCCTAGGGCTCCCTACACTCCACCAGCTCTTGCCCTGGTGAAACAGAAGCCAGTGGCAGCTTCCTTACCACACTGCACTGCTGGCCTCTTCCTCTGCTTGCTGGAAGGGAGGCGTCCGCACAGGGATTTCCCCACTGGCAACTTCCTTGGCTGAGGTCCTCAGGCCTGGCTGGCCTGCCAGCCTTCCTGTTAACTGGGTCAAGTGTTAGGAGCTTGCTACACACTAGACATTAAAACGCCAGTAGTGGTGCTCAGACCAAACAGGTTTGACCTAGAAGCCCCAACAGGACAGAGCCCAATAGATAAGACCTTTTAGGTGAGAAAGAGGCCAGGTCCTTGTGGGCCTGTTGGAAAGGAACAGAAACCCTCCTCCATCAAAAGGGTACGGGCGTCTTACAGTGTTAAAGAGGAGACGAAACTAAAAGAGACCCCAAAAGCAGGCGCCTAGGCTGTGCTTGCCGACTGCCCATGTCAACTGCAGCTTGCCCCAGTATCATAAGACTCAGAACCATCCAGGCCCAAGAATTTTTTCTTTCTGCTTTTTTTTTTGAAAAATTTGTGTGTGTGTTTGTGTAGATGTACTCATTTCATGGTGCATTCCACTTCATTTTGAGACAAGATTGCTCTTATTTCCACAACAGTGTCTAGTTGCCTTGCTAGTGAGTCTCCTGTCTCCTCCCCCTGTAGGAGTGCTGGGATTGCAGATATGCACCACTACTTCTGGGGTTTTTGTGTAAATCCCAGCAATCCCATTAAGCTATTCAAGCATTTTAACCTGCTGAGCCATCGGGCCACCCAGGAGGGCCAGCGTTTTTCTGGCCCTCTGGGACCACCTGCCTTTTCTTCCCCACTCCTGCATTATTAGAGGGACTTGTTTACAGCTGCTGGACACCAGCCCCAACCCAGATCAGAAAATATTTGTACATCTGGCTCTACCTACCTGTCCTCAGCTGCAGGTCCTCGCAGCTTCAGCATATCACCCCCAACCCCACCCCCGTCAGTTTCTTCTAAGATTTCTGTTGGTTCTGAGCGTCTGTAGGTCCCACCTACATGGTTACTGTGCTGCCCATCCGTGGACCTCATTTTGAGCAGAAGTACAGAGCTCACCAACTCTTCAAGCCTGCTCTCATGCCCAGTGCTGAGCTATTGGGGGGAGGGGGGAGCCAAGTCCAAATATCTGAGGCTCTGAGCCCTATCTTGGGTGTTTTCTGCATTACCAGGGCATCTGAGTTAGAAAGCCTCTGTTCCCAGCTTCCTCTGAGCCTGGAAAGGGACAACTCAAAGCAGACCAAGCATGCTCCTTGAGGTCTGTCAGCAGATCTAGGGCAGAGGAGCCCCACACTGAAGAACCCTTCATCGCTACTGCTGCTGGGCCTATGTCAGGGGTGCAAATAGGCTTGGGAGCACACGGTTCTGGATTCGTATCGTGACTGCTTCCCTGTGAACTTTGCTAGCTGGTGCCTCCACTCCTTTGAACCTCTTCTTTCCCCTCCAATAAGACAGGATCATGGCGCCCTGCCTCACAGGGGAGGTGATTCAAAGAACTCCTGCAAAGGACCCAAAATAGCACCCTCCCCCGACCCCCAGTGTTCAGGTCACAAACGCTGTCATGCTACCACTTCTTTTTTTTTTTTTTTTTTTTTTTTGAGACAGGGTTTCTCTGTATAGCCCTGGCTGTCCTGGAGCTCACTTTGTAGACCAGGCTGGCCTCGAATTCAGAAATACGCCTGCTTCTGCCTCCCAAGTGCTGGGATTAAAAGCGTGCGCCACCACGCCCGATGCCACCACCTCTTCTTGAGGTACTTACTTTGCAGGAGAGTCTCCTGTGGCTCAGAGAGGTTGAGGAATCTTGTGGAGGCCCCAAGGCAAGTCAGAGGCAGAGCTAGGCTCTGAATGAGAGGGGCCTCCTGGATCACCCAGGTGCCCATAATGGGAAATGCCAGGTGACCGGCATTGCTGGAGGTGTCTGGTGGCTTCTTCACTCAGTACACAGAGGATTTCAGCAGAGGTTTCAGGCTTGTCTTCCCTTGACACCAGCTTCCACGCCTTTGGCCTTCCCCTCCACCTCCGCTCCAGAACTGATTGCCAGTCAGTGAACTGAGCCACAAATTTATAGAGATAGGTAAGGCATCAGTGTGAGGCCCAATGTCATCTGTGCCAGAGAGAGAGAGAGAGAGAGAGAGAGAGAGAGAGAGAGAGAGAGAGAGAGAGAGAGAGAGAGGAGCCAGGTGAAAGCCAGGTAGAGAGACCCAGCAGCCACCCTCATGCCTTGGAGAGCTCCTGTCCCTTTACGTCACCTGCTCTCTCCAAGGTCCTCACTTTGCTCCCATGACCTAGTGTCTGCCTACACGTGCTTTCCTCTCGGCCTTCTCTTGAAGTCACTGTTGAACATTTGTGTCCATCAGTTGTGGGAATCACAGCTCCCAAGGTTAACACTGGCCTCTGAGAGACTAAATGTGTGGTGGCTCTGCTCCTAACTGGCCTGGCTCTCCCTGGAGTCCCTTCCCCACAGCAGCAGGACAAACTCATCCTGCTTTGGAGCTAAGCTAAACTGCATGTTCTCTTCACACACCCATGTCCAACCCTGTCGTTACCTGCCCTTCTCCTACCATGATCCCAGTTTGTGTAAAGCTGGGGCTTTTCACTGCTCAGCCTCCAGGAGTTCACGAAGGCCAGCCCTCTGCCCCCATCACTTTTTCCTGGATGGCATCAAGTGCCTGGTGGCTGGTCTTCTCAGTTCTGGCCCTGGAAACCCACAGTTGTCCCATCAGGGACAAGCAAGCTCTCATTTCACCCAGGGCCTACAAGATCCTCCTCTCCCCTTCCCTCCCTTCCCCTCTCCTCCCCTCCCCTCCACCTCTCTGGTGTTTTAGACACGCCTCTGCCCAAGCATCTGTAAGAACCAAGTGTTTTGAGATCCACATTTGGCAGCTCACACACAGCCGTCCTCTGACTTTGCGGCCCTTGCCTTCCCTCTGCATGGTCTCGGACTCTCTCCTGCCTTCATTTCTGTACATAGCGATCACTTAACCATTATGGGCTGAGGAGTCCTGGGTGCCCGTTTGCCTTGTGGCTATGTCTAGCACACATGAGCCCAGGGAGCCAGGCTCTGACACCCTGTGTGTGCTGTGCTTCCGGTCCCCTTGCTGTGCTGGACAGCGATCTGTGTCTGCATCAGGTCTGGGAATGTGGCTTCAAGAGGGGTGCCGTGGGCAGACTTCAGGAGTTGTGGCGGGACCTCTGGTGGAAGCTGGGGTTTGTTCTTGGGTTTGCCGTGTCTCCTCGCATGCAAAGGCCGCTTCGTTCTGGCTTTTGAAGGTGATGGTATGTGCTGTTCTTTTGCTCTGCCACTTAGCAGTGTTTATATTTGAAATTTGTTCAGTGACTTGGTATCTTTTGCCAATTTTAAGTCGTTTATTAAAACGACTTCTTGATAGAGTTACCTATCTTCTACTTAATTTATTTTGGGATAGGGTTTCATGTAGCCCAAGGTGGCCTCGAACTCCTGCTGTAGCTTAGGATGACTTTGGCTTTCTCATTGCCTCCCCAGCACCAGAACGTTGGGTTTTATGTGCTGGTAGATTTGAACCCATAGCTGCCAGCAAGCTGCCAACCGGGCCACACCCAGCCCCCTTCTGAGGGTTTTGTTTGTTGTTGTTGTCTTTGTAGTTCTTGCTATGGCTTTATTTCACCTTGGTCTCAGGTTCCCTGTCCCCGAGAAAGCTCAGGTGTTGTGACCTAACCTTTTCCCTTGCTCCCCAAGGCTTGGTGGTAACCACTGGGGCTCTGTCACCAGGACAAACAAGCAGACTAACTCCCTCGGGGACCATGTGTTGCTGATAGCCTGAGACTTGGCTGCTCCTGGCTGCTCCTCTGTGCCCCTGTATCACTTCCCTCCATCCCCATCTCCCCCTACACTCACTCTTCTGAACTTCCTCCCATTTCTCCTGTACAAACCGTCTTACCTGGGTTCCTTTCACACGGATTCCTGGGAGCTGAAAAGGGAACATAGCCCTTTGGCAGCCTGAGGCCTGAGCCCTAGAACCCAGCTCCCTTGGACACAGAGCTGTTCCTCTATAGGCCATAGGGCAGAAGCCTGGATGCTGGGGGTGGTGGGAGTTATTTGCACATATTAGCTATGCACAATTGCATAATAATAGGTTTCATGATGATGTTTTGATACATATATATAGTGTAATTTAGTCATGTTTGTCTCCCATTGTCCTCTCCTCTCCCTTTCTGACTCTCACTGGTCCCCTTTCTCTTCCCAACTAGCTGTCGTCTTTTCTTCTCCTCCTCCTCCCCTCCCCCCTCGTTCCCCCTCCTTCTTTTTCCCCCTCCCCCCTCCCTTCTGTGACCCATTCATTGGGAGTCATTAGAGTTGCTGATAGGAGTATGGGCGAGGACTATGTACGGGATCACTGTCACCTCGACAGTGGCTACACCACCGTATAGCATGTCTCCATGTCCTCCGGCAGCTATTAATCACCGATAGATCTTCCCGGAGGGGTCGGATACAGGCTTTAACAGGGAAGCATCTGAGTGAAGATCCAGAGGAAGGAAGGGGAGTCTTGAGAGGGAGAGAGTCCTGATAGACTGAACAGCCTGGCAGAGTGCACACACAGGAAGTAGAAATGGCTGCCCGGTCGAATGGTTGTGTCCTGCCTGCTCACCTTTTCCGAGCCTTGCCTAAGTGCCAGGTGTGGGTAAGGCGCTCTGCACTGTGCCGTCTGTCCGTACAGACTGGGGTAGGCTGCATGGCGTGTGCGGCCTATGGACTTTGTTTCCTGAAGTGCAGCTTCTGGAAGGTACCTTGTGCAAGCTACGGGTGGTGCACCCCCCTTGCGCAGAGCCAGTGCGTGTGAAGCACAGAGAAAGCCCTCCCATCCCCCAACACAGCTTCAATCTCAGGGAAGTCAGATGCTTGAAAGGAACTCTTAAAAACATGGCTCTGTTTCTTAGCTGTCCAAACCCAGCTTCTACCAAACCCTCCGGCCGGGTTAGCTGAAGCAGTGAGCCCTGAACCGACTGAGGTAGGCTAGGAGGTCAGAAGAGCTGGATCCTGTACATCCTTAGAAAAAAAGTAGGCTTGTCCTGAGGGTGGTGGGAGGGAGAGGTGCGGTGAAGGGGTGTCGTGGTCTAGTGTGCCCTTTGGGGGAAAGATCACAGATCTGCAGAACAGACTGGAGGGAGGCCCGTGTGGCCAGGAAAAGCCCCATGAGGAAGGAACATGGCAGGAAACCTGGAGAGAGGTGTCCACGGTGGGGGACTGAGGGAGGAAGGTGAACCAGATAGCCTCCAACAGCAGCCGAGGAGGGGACAGGAAGACCCCCGTGGGTCTGGCTTTCAGGATGTCAAGAGAGTACCAGTCACCAAGAAAGAGATGATGTGTGTCACAAGTTGAGGTCAGGATCTGAACTCAAGGGGTTTCCCAAATGTCCAGGTGATGTCCCCTCTGGGAGACTTAGCTGAGAAATGTCAGGCTTGGGGTCAGCCCTAGGTTCAGACCTCAGCCCCCCAAGCTTACCTCCAGGATCTTGAGGTGGTCATCACCTGCAGTGGGGCTCAGGAACTCATATAATCCTTAGGTTAAACAGGGGACCAACTCGGTCCAGAGTTGCTGTGGGCACTCAACCTCCCAAGGCAGGAAGGAGTCTATCTCACAGTTGAGTCTTAACCCCAGACTTCATGACAGTCACCTAGGTGGTGACCTGGTGTCCACCACAGTCAGGGAGCGCAAGACCTGGGCTCTGCCACCCCCAAGAATAAGCCCCTGTCCTTGAGTCATGTCTCCATTTTCTTATCTGTGAAATGAACATAGAATCATTTGCTCTTTTTGACTGCTGGGGTGGAGGATCCAGAGAGAAAGGATGTGGAATTCACAGAGGCCTTGGGAGTGTGGCTGAAATTGTCTTCCCTTCCTGCCAAAGATGCCCAGGGGTAATGACAGAATGGGCCGTTCCTGCAGGTTGCTGGGAAACACTAGGACAGAAACCCTGGGCGGGGGAGAGGGTGCGCCCCCTTGTGGAAATGTCTGTGTTTGCTGCCTCCTGGAGAAGAGGGGCCGCCTAGAGAGGAAGGTGGGGCCTGCAAAGACTTCTGTGTCTAGGGGCTGATTTTGAATGTTGGGTAGATTCACAAGGAAGGGTGGTATCAGATGCCAGAGAGTAGCTGTCAAGGCTTCTCAGAGGGAAGCTGAACGTGCGGTGAGATATTAAGAGAAAAAGAACATTCAGCGATCTTATTCTAGCCTAGGCTGATAGGAATCTGTTGCACAGGTTGACCCCAAACTCATGTGATCCTCCTGCCTCAGCTTCTATGTGCTGGGGTTACAAGCATGAGCCACCAGGCCTGGCTTCATTTGATTTCTAAGTCAAACTTTACTACAGCTTGTATGTGTAACCATGCTGTGTACTGAGCTCAGGACTGTTTCAGTACTGGGCTCAGTAGTTTCAAGCGCCCACTGGGGATGGAGTGTCCTGGAGAAGATCCCTTGTTGCTAAGGGGCGGGTGCTACTGTGTTAGACTCTGGCTGTATAGCTGTTTGCTGCCTTGTGCATAGTGGGGTGTTTCATAACTTCCTGAGCATTGCTTAACATATGCAGTATGTGTATGTATGTGTGTGTAACAGACACACACACACACACACACACACACACACACACACACACCTCCAGTGTGACAACCCAAATACTACCAGACACTGACAAGCACATGCCCTGGTTAAATAATGCTGCTTCCCATGATGATGGCTCCTGGGCTCTTTGTGCCTCCATTTTCCCTTCTGTCAATTCAGGATAATATGAGTCTGAGTCAGTCGCTTGTATGAAGAAGAGAGCTGGTCTATATGAAGCACAGTCAATAGTATGAGTCAGGCTAGCTCCAATCTCACCATTCTCCTGCCTCAGCCTCCTGGGCTGCTGGGGTTACAGGCACATACAGCCATTCTGGCTCTTGTCATGCTAAGCCAATGGTGCAGCAGCAGCTAAGGAGCCATGACCTTGAGCTCTTAGTGCCCCAGGAGGAGAGCAGCTCCTGTGTCCCACAATAGCAGTTTGGGATGCCAGAGACGGAAATGGGGAGCCAGAGTGGGGATGAGGCGTGGGGTGCACTCACAGGAGGCAAAGAGGGCAGCCTTCCCAGAGGAGGTGGGAGCCCAGCTGGGCACAAGCAGTCTGTGTGCCAAAAGAAGTGGGTGGGATCATCTCTCTTCCAACACTTCTTTAAAAGTAAAACACAAAGGGCCCTGGACTGACATTTCCATTAGGAAGTTCTGTCACCCCTCCAGGTACGTGGCACGAACATGCAGGAAGTGCCACCTTGCGTGGGCCTGGGAGATATGGGCGGCAAAGATATCCCCGCCCCTTCAGTGATGCCAGAGGCCCAAACTGGTTGCTGCTGATGACCTGCGCTCTTCTTTCCATACAGCTACAGCCTCCGCCTGGCATCGCGATGCGCCTCATCAACAGCCCCTTATATCACCAGACAATGCAGAAAGGTCAAGGCTGCAGCAGCAACTCAGTTCCAGGGACCCTTCTTCAAAGAGTAGGCACTTTGTCTGCTCCTTAACAGGTAGGAGACAGAGGCGCCCTGGCACCATCTCCTGGCTCTTGGGTCCGAGGGTGGGGTCCAGGTACATCTTGGGTGAGTGAGTAAGCGGGAGAGATGGTGTGTCAAGCACCCTCCAGGCTAGCACGGGGCCTTCTGCAGGCATGAGTTTTATAGCTTAGCAAGAAGATTCTGGACCACCAGGGTTCAAACCCTAGCTTCACCATTTACTGGCTGTAGGGCTACAAGTCAATTTCTCCAAGTCTCAACTTCCGTATGTGTAAAGGTGGACTTGCGGCCTCCAGAGGGGAGAATGCCAAACCATTCTGTGTTGATGTTGCCCATTGGATGATATTTTTGCTATGGCATCCCAAACAGACTCAGGCAATAAGAGACTTCTTTTAACATTGTGTAATACAACTGGTCCAGCGATGAGATCAGTGCATATGCTTGCCCACACCAGGCCTGCCAACCCTCAACCATGGAAGGGAGGTTGCACGGCCCTTGTATTCCCACTGCTGAAGCGATGGCCACTGGGAGACTCTGGGAAATGGGGAGCTAGTGCCGTCAGTTGAGTACCCACTGGTGAGCTCCACTAGATGTCTCTAGTGGAGAGGTTCAAACCCACAATCACACAGACAGCCCTGGTTACACTCAATGGGTCTCAAAACAACTCAGGAAGACTAAAAAGGAACTTAGTGGGAGAGGGGCTCGAAAAGGGGGGGTGGGTGGGAGGAGACAAGGGAGGTCAAGGGAGGGTAGTAGTCACCAGCGTGCCTCGTATACACGTAAGGAAATAACAAATAACAAATCTAATATTCCAAAGCATTGTGTGTATGCACACGTGTATGTAGAGGTCAGAGGACAACCTTCAGGATTGCTACAGTCGGTTCTGGTGAGGACACTCTTTCTGGATTGTAGACAGTATCTTGTTTCTTACCATGTCCGCACATGATGGGCCCTAATCATCTCTACAAGGTCATGCTCCTTCACACTGAGGGATTTGACTACAACGCAGGGCTTTCAGGGAGACACAATTCATTGTAGAACCTACCAGACACAGGTACAGAAAGGTTTGGACATCTGAGACATAGAATCTCAGCTCAAGATGATAGCACGCAGGTCCGCACCCTCCTGTTTCAAGAGGGAATTGGATGGGTAGGACGTGCATCAGAACTCTGGTCCTCTGAGTTCTGGCATGGATGGAGGTGAACCATAGGTGACTATGCCCAGGGAGGGAGAGCTGCCCATGTGCGTGTAGGAGAGAAGGACCTAAACGTCCTGTGATCTCAGGAAAAGTTAGTCCTCTCTGAGCCTGTTTCCTTCATGATGCATGAGCGTCTGCGCTGTCTGCCGCAGAGGCTGTGTGAACCGTTGAGGGAAGCAAGGGGCAAACGCTGGCTCACAGGGAGAACCAGCCATTAGTGGCCACCAAAACTGACCTCCTGGCTCCTTTGGGCTTAGCAGTGCCTCTGCCAGCATCACCTTGGCACAGGTACATCATCCATGGCTTCTAGACCCACACAGGAAGTTCCAGTGGTGCCACGCCAGGAGCATCACTGACCCACCGGAAACATCTGAGTTGTGCGTCAGCAGTGGGGCAGACAGACAGACAGACAGACAGACAGATGTGGCATGTTTCCACATATTATAGAGCAGCATGTAGACAAAGCTACACCCACATGGTCAGATGGACAGAAACACAGCATATTCAGACAGACAGAGCTATAACTGCATGCCCAGAACTTCACAGACATGCAAAACTGAAGCACAGAGCCTTAGGTGCCCAATGTGTTGTCTAAGTTTTTAAAAATGAGCTAGGCTTGGTGGTGCAAGATATAGTTCCAGACACGTAGGAAGCTGATGCAGGAGGATTTCAGAGTTTGAAGTCCCCTTGGACCACATTGTGAAAGTGTCTCAAAATAAAGTAAAGAGGCATTGAGGATGTTGCTCAGTGGTGAGGGTGCGCGGCTAGAGTGTGGGAGGCAGGAGGCCAGGATGGAAGGAAGGAAGTCAGGGAGACAGGCAAGGGCAAGCCGTCTAAAGTGATGCTGTGCATGGGGAGGCATCCTGAGGGGGATGGTTCAGGATGGGTTGGGGTCACATTCTGCATCTTCATCTGATGCTGGACATATGCCTCAAAGATATCCAGTGGGGCTTTTATCCATATGTCCATCATACTTTAAGAAACTGCTTAATGTAACGCATAGATCACATCGGAAGTTCAGCGAGTACTGGCTGACATTGTCATTTTCTTTTTGTCTCTCCTCAGCACCTGAAGTGACCTGGAATCAGTGAAGCCAAAGGGACCAGCAGTCTGCCCTGCAGAGAGCACTGACCTCTCCCAGTTGTGAGAGTGAGAGAGTGAGCATGAGAGAGGATCAGAGAGAGAGAGAGAGAGAGAGAGAGAGAGAGAGAGAGAGAGAGGAGAGCGCATGTGTGCATGTATGTGTGTGCTGGTGCATGTGTGTGGTCCCAGCCTCAGGAGCAGGACCTTCATGTCATCCTCTGGATGATCCTTGGACATGGCCCAGAACCGTGCTCTGTGGTGCAGCCATCCTGCCCGGGAGGGGCGTCTCCTTCTATGCAATTTTTTAAAAGAGTTCCTTGGCCCTGCTTCGTGCTTCTTGAGCTGTGCGTTTGCCATCGCTGGGACTTTGATCTGGCCCCGAGGGGTGGGGAGGGGTCCTAGCTAAGGATGACCTTTCAGAGGTCAAGCTGCCCCTCATGCCACCCCTCCCCACCGCCCCCACCGACCTTTTCCTCACACTGTCTCTGGGAATCAATAGCAAATAGCATATAGATCCATCAGGGCTGAGCCTGAGCCTTGGCCCTAGCACTAGGAAACCCCACCCCCTTTTCTCCCTAAGCAACTGGAGCTGCCAGCTTTCAAGTCATTTCCTCCTTTGAGGTTCAGGAGTCCACTGCTCTGAAGTCTCCACTGGGAACCCCGGAGCCCACGCGCTCAGGATGCAGCCTCCGCGGCCGTTCTCAGACCTGGTCTCTCATTTAGTAGAAGCAGTGTCTAGGGACGCTGGGGTGGAGATGTGACTCTCCTGTGCCCTTCTTTGTCTCCCATGGTGGGACCCACTACACCATTAGCATCTGACCCTTGCAAGTTAGCTGCAAAGTGAAGCAAAGGAAAAAAAATAATAAAAAGGGAAATAAAAAGTATATGGATGGGTTCAAACAAACAAAAACCAGGAGGATTTGAACGGGTGATTTTCAGATGCCATAAAACCGCTTGCCAGGGGAGGGCAGGGCTGACCTCTGACCTCTGCTGTGGTGGACAGTTGGAGCCCGGCAGAAACACGGACCTTGCTCACTGAGGTCCTTGGGTTTTGTGCCTTTGGGGCGGAGGATGCCTGAGACGATTTTGGTAATGTTTCCTCAGCTCCGATCTGGTCCCTACCTGTCAAAGTGGGAGGACAGAACTTGGGAGAGTTGTCACACAAGAGAGGGGCTGTCTTTTTCAGGGCTACTATGGTTGATATTGCAACTCTGTAGATATGTATGTAGACACTTTTAAAAGCACGTATTTATGGACCCTGCTGTAAATGCCCCATTTTTAAAGTTTTATAACATGTGTTATTTAATTAATCAGTTGACTGGCTGCAGTAAGGGGACTGACTGGTCCAGGAAAAAGGGTCCCTGGAGACCCTCACATGGGCAGGAAAACATCCATCAACGTCCAGTGTCACAGTTTTCCGATTTACCCACCCAGCCAGACTCTGGCGTGCCCCTCTTTTATTTCTTCAACTGGAATTTTCTCCTTCTACGCACCCTGCAGTTAGTCCTCGAAAGCATGGACTCATGGCTGTCGCCAACCCCACTGACACAGTCTGTCCTACAGCTGGTCGCGTGCACTGTATCCCAGCCACGCCCTGCAGCCGGGAAAAACCGCACGAACCCAAAGCCTTAGCAAACTGCTTTCAGTCAAACTTGGAAAATGTTGCTGGGCTCGTGGGGGATTCTCTCTCTCTCTCTCTCTCTCTCTCTCTCTCTCTCTCTCTCTCTCTCTCTCTCTCTCTCTCTCTCCCTCCCTCCCTCCCTCCCTCCCTCCCTCTCTTTGCATGTGCAAACTGTGCTGGGTCACCCTTCAACACTTCCCAGATTGTCAGGAAAACAAAGAGAAAGTTTTGTCAGACGAGGTGTTTCCTGGTCAGTGGCGGTCTTCCCAAGCTAGCGGATTTCCGTCCCAGTGAAGAAGATTCAGTATTCTGCCATGTGAAGACAGTGAACAATAAAAGTGCTGAGCGATTGTGAATCCCGAGTGTGCGCACGCTCATTCTCCGTTTTCAGACTTCATCTCCCGAGTTGGTGGATTGTGGGCTGGTGGAGCAAAGGTGGGGTAGGCTCTGATTTAGGAATGAAAGAAACCAGAGGCTTAGAGAAGGCCAGTGGTGGGGACGTCCTTGGGTTGGGCAAGGTTTCTCTAGCTTCAAGTCACTCTCCCTTGCATCAGATAGTATGTTACCATATTCAGTTACAGCTGGTCAGTCTCTTGTGATTGCAATACGCTGTCGTCTTCCTGTGTGTGTTGGGGGGGGGGCCCTGCACCCCAACAGTGATGCTAGATATCCTAGATCTGGAGTTAAATATGGCTGTGAGCTGACATGGGGGTGCAAGGAATCAAACTGGGCCCTTGGCAAGAGCAGCTCATGCTCCTAACTCCCGGGCCACCTCCCCATTGTTTATTGAGAGCTAATTTGCTTTGGATGCAGTAGACTTACAGAAGAACACGCATCAGTGTTTTGTTTTATGTTATGGGCAAAACTTCTCTGATGTCCAGATACTGTATGAGGAGAGAGAGTCCAGAGTTCTCTACAGAGTTCTCTATTTTCACCTGAACACTCTTTAAAAAGCAGAAGTGGCAGATCAGCACCCCCCACCCCCACCCCCACCCCCGAGAGAGAGAGCCAATAGGAGGAGATTTCCATATATGGAAAAGGAGGCACCATGATCTGCTTGTCTGCAAGCATGGTGTTGAGAAGCTTTGCAAAGGGTACCATTCAGTCTGGGTCCAAGGACCTGAGAACCAGTGGTGTCAGCAGAATGTCCCAGGCCCAAGTCAGGAGAGGAGGTGAGCTACATCAGCCCCACCTAAGTGGGGGTACTGTTCCAGTTTCCGTCTGTTGCTGTGATTAAAAAACAAAAACAGAAACAAAACAACAACAAAACCACTTGGGCCAAAAGTGAGTTGGGGAAGAGTGTGTTTATTTGGCTTCCACTTCCAGGTTGCAACCCATCACTGAGGGAAATCGGGGCAGGAACCATGAGGAACGATGCTGGCTTACTCACAGGCTCATGCTTAGCTTTCTTACAGAGCCCACTGTAGGTTTGGCCGTTCTACATCAATGAAGACAATAGCTTGTGCCAACCTGATAAGTACACAGACTGCACTGAGACTCAATTAAGAGGGGAATATTTATGCTGTGTCAGTTGGTCATTCATGCTAAGACAGGCAAGGATCGGGCAGAGCTCCACCTAATTTTGTTCTCTTCAGCCCCTTCCAGAGGTTGTACAAGGCCGGACACACTCGTACATCCTCTGGGATTGAAGAAGTGGTGTTCTCATATGAAAACCTCAGATACCTTGAAATCAGGTTCAACCTGATCCCGTGTTCACTTCCACCCACGTGCAGGACTGACCACGGCATACAACCTCCCACCCTGGAGCAATGTGAAGGTGAACCTCCTCACACGGTGAAGCCTGCACCTTCAATCCCTGGTCCTGGACTTCAGGGCTGGGTTCACACAGGTCTCACTCTGGAACCCCACAGTGGTGGCGGCAAGAAGACTGCCAGCTGAGTTCATGCAGGAGAAAGTAGAGCATTTGAGATGCTAAAGAGAGCGGCTAAGGAGGTCAGCCTGCCTCGTGGGTGTTGAGAGCGCTTGGAGTTGGCCATCAGGGTTTTCTAGAAGGGAAGGAGTCGCAGGAACTCTGGCTGATGCTAATCAGGTCTCAGCTGATCTCCATCTTGGTCACCAGAAGTAATTTCTCTGTGTAGCAATGTTGTGTGACAGACTTTTCCTGGGGAGAGATCACACACACACACACACACACACACACACACACACACACATACTCATCGCAGAAAGGGAGTCCAGGACAGACCAATAAATAAATAAATAAATAGATAAATAGATAAATAAATAAATAAATAAGGACTACACTGAAGTCTAACCTGGTGAGCAGATGAGATTTTGTTTTTGTATATTTAAATTTTTTATTTTATGTGTATGGGTGTTTTGTCTGCATGTGTGCCTGTGAACCACACAGACGCAGAGCCTGGGCAGTCCAGAAGAAGGCACCAGATCCCTTGGAGCTGGAGACACAGACGGTTTTGTGCTGCCATGTCAGTCCTGGGACTTGAACCTGGGTACTCTGCAGGAGCAGGAGTGCTCTTAACTGTGGGGCCATTGCTGGCCTTGATGAACTAGTGAGTTTTTAATGGGGCTAGCAGGAACATAGGTGAGGGATTATGGGCACAGGACTGATGTGTGCAGCTGTATCTCTGAAAAGTTCACCATAGCACAGGTGACACATTGCGTTATGGCACACAAAAGCAGCAACCCAGGATCTCTGCATAACTTACAGGCAGCTGGACAGGTCTGAGAACTCAGTCGGTACCTCTGCCTCCTCCAACACGTGGGCTCCTCCGAGTTTCCTCCCCAAGATGTTGCTCCAGATGTTTGCTGCTGCTTCCCAGATGGTGTGCTGGCTGGTTTCTTGTCAACTTCACACAAGCTACAGTCACTCGGGAAGAGGGAACCTCAACTGAGAAAGTGTGTGTATGAGCCTGGGGGACATTTTCTTGATAGTGTTTGATGTGGGAGGGCCAGCCCATCATGGGCAGTGCCACCCTTGGGCAGGTAGTCTTGAATCATATAAGAAAGCAGGCTGGGGGCTGGAGAGATGGCTCAGCTGTTAAAGGCTAGGCTCACAACCAAAAATATAAAAAAGCAGGCTGGACAAGCCATGAGGATCAAGCCAGTAAGTAGTACTCCTTCATAGTTATCTTCAGTTCCTGCCTCCAGCTTCCTGCCCTGCCCTTCCTGGATGATGGACTACAAGCTGTAAGACAGAATGAACCCATCTCCTCCCCAAGTTGCTTTTGGTCATGGTGGGCTTTATTTTAACCACAGGAATAGAAGCAGCAGGGAGGGGCTTTTGGGAATCTTGCCAAGTCTCAGCAGTTCTATCTCATCTGACAGGCTCTGTGTGGCAGGGCAGGTCCCAAGGCTCCTCTCTGCAGGTGGTGTTTTGGCAAGCTAAGAAATGCATCCAGACTATATCTACTCAGTGTTTAGGCAGGTGGGTGCCATTGCAAGGGACCAGCTTCTGGGTCCCATGATGTGCCAGGCAGTTCCCAACAAGCCATTTCTGTGGGCATCAATTACCATCACACCAAAAGCTTAGAGATGTTGAACGATCTGGCCAGCATCACACAGCAGGTGGATGTGGACCAGGAACTGGACACAAGCCTTTGAGGGACCAATGGCCGACAGACATTTCTTACTTGCTGGTTCCTGCCCTCACTGTTCCTTCCTCCTCCACAGGTTTGGTTTCTCCAGCAGATGGGAATGTTGCCACAGGGACCAGTCTCACCCCCAGGACAGAGCACTCAGCTGCCAGACTTTTGTTCCAAGTCAGGTTCATGGCCATAGAAGAGGCTCAGGTTTCACAGGCCAGGCTTTGCAGTACCAGCCCAGATCAGAGCCCAGCACTGCAGAGCTGAGTGACCTAGATCAGAGCCCAGCATTGCAGAGCTGAGCCAGACACTAGACTGAGATTGCCAACGTAGTTCTGACATCCTGATGATTCTTCTTGTGTGCAGGTCCACATGCATACACGGATGCACAGGTGTCTTCAAGTGTATGTGTATACCTCCTACACACGTATGCACATATATATGTGTGCATGTAGAGGACAGAGGGAAACATTACTTGTCATGCTTAGATGCCACCCTGGAGACCTGGTAGGTTGGAAATAGTTGGGCACCCCACACCAGACCACAGTCCCTCTCCCTGGCACCACAGCTGACATCCATTCCGAAATTCCATCTCTAAGAGAGAGTCTCACCAAATAGTCTAGACTGGCTGGCCATCAAGCCCTGGGATGCCCCGTGTCTCTGTCAGTGTTGCAATTAATGAGCACACACCACTGCACATGGCTAGTTAATTATTTTACATATATTCAGTGTGTATGTGTGCACATGCCACAGTGTGTGTGTGTGTAGAAGTTAGGGCTCAACTTGTGGGCTCCACGTGGGCTCTGAGGACTCAAACTCAGGTCGTCATGGTTGCAAGGCACACAATTGATCGAGCTATCTGTCTTTCCAGCCTTCTTGTGACTGTGTATCTTCCAGGTGCTTCCCAGAGCCTGCTGCACCCAGCTACTTGGCTCCAAAGAGGTAACGAAAGGACAGTCTATTGAGATAGGAGGCTCCATATCCCTCTGTGGCAGCAGCTGTTAGAATGGCCTCAACTTCTCTGGGATGATTTCAAACCCAGTGGGGAATCACAGCAAAGCAGGACTTTGGTGAAGTCTGGGGTATAACAAATGCTGAGTGACCACAACAAAACAAACAATGCCAGAGGACTGGAGTTGAATGCACAGTGCTTCCTAAATAGTACCTGCTTCGAGTCCTGGCTGGGAAGTTGGACCATCATCCTGGGTAACTGGGAGGAAATGAAGCCTAGGGAGACTAGATTAAATCCTGAGCGTACGTACTGTTGACATGAACAGGACCACAGCAAGGACACCGATGCCCGAGACCCATGGGGAATGGCAGGGCTTTCTCCTGGTCTGTGTACCCATATTGACAGTCAGTATATGCGGAAGCTATCAACTACAGCTTTCCCTCTTCCTGGATGAGTGACAGCTCCCTACAATGTACCCCTACCAAGATTTGCTAACTGGCCTCCTCCTCATCCAGTTGTACTTAATAAATGCACCAAAATTTCAGGTTTCTGGTGTGTCTCCATTAGAGTACCTACCCCACCTGATTCCAGCTTTTCTGTACACGTGTCTGCCATTTCTTCATTTCATCCATTGCCTAAGTCAGGTTAACCCCAAAGCTGTGCAGGTCCTGGTAGGGTACCCAGCGGTTCAACCTGTTTGACAGCAAACAGGTCCTCCCTGGAGTTGGGGCTCCAGGATGCTGGGCAGGGACAGGATGCGTCTGGTGGGACAAGGGAGCCAGGAGTTTCTGTGCCTTGGAAAGGAAGGCTTGGTATGGCCCTTGGGTGTGTAGCAAGGGAGAAAGGCCATGATCTGGGGTGAGATGCCCAACTCCATCCTGTCTGCCTGGTCCCCAGGGTGGGGTTCTGCTACTAGAGGAACATAAACTCAGGGTTCTGGGTTGTTTTACCAAAGGCAGCAGAGCAGACCGAGCTTCCTTTTAGAATCCCCATAGGAGACTCATCCAAGCCTAAGCTGGTCTCTGCCCCTTTCTGATGATAACAGCCTGTTAGGTGTAGTTCCTTAGTCGATCGGAAAATGGGACTAACCACCTGGCCCCATAGGTGGAGTGTGAAGTAAATTTCCTTTCACCTTGTCTTTTCTGACTGGCCTTTCCACTTGGACAGTCATTCAGGAAATAGGGCCATATTTGCTCAGAGGCTCAGGTTGCCCGGTCATGTGATAACTGCCACCCAACTTCTACCGGAAGAGCTATGAGTGAGAACTGGTACTCGTGGAAATCTAAATTATTTTAAAATCATTTTCATTGCACTTGTTTCTCTCGTGCAGGTGTGCATATGTAGAGGTGAGGGGACAACTTTCAAGGGTTCCCTCTCGCTTTCCACCATATGGGTCCTGGGAATTGAACCCGGGTCATTACAACTGGCAGCGAGATCTTATCAGCTGATAATCCATCTCAGCCTCCCAACTCAAGAGAATCTGAGAGTGAACGTTTCTAATCTTGTACCCCAGTTACCTTACGTGGGTACCCCTATTGTGGTCCAGGTGTTGTGCGTTTGTTAGGCTGAGTAATCACTTCCTCCTGTGTCTTGTTCTCTTAGCCCAGCCATAGCAGCTGCATTTCACTAAGGTATACTGGGATCTATAAGCTATCCTCTGTTATGAGGTGTTGGCATGAACTAAATCTGTTCCCTGTTTCAATGGCCACATGGATCTCTGCTGAAAGGCCACCTCCCTAGGATCTCTCTCTCTGTCCACTCTGTTGGCAGAAGCTTTCTATTTGTAGCTGGTGCTGGATGGGATCTTCCAGTCTTTAGCTTCTCTCAAACATCAACTCTATGAGTGCAGAAAGACCAGCTCTGTATCCTTTGCCAGCTCCACCCTCTGGCCTCAGGAGGATGTCACTGTAAGATGCACCGGAGGCCTCTGTGTGTGTCGGAGATTAGACTTCAGAGAGGCCTTGGCTGTATTGTTTTTAACTTCAAGGTATGTGTCTTACTTAAGTTAGGGTTTTACTGCTGTGAGCAGACACCATGACCAAGGCAAGTCTCATAAAAGACAACATTTAATTGGGGCTGGATTACAGGTTCAGAGGTTCAGTCCATTATCATCAAGGCAGGAACATGGCAGCATTTAGGCAGGCATGGTGCAGGAGGAGCTGAGAGTTCTACATCTTCATCTTAAGGCTGCTAGCAGAATACTGAGTTTCAGGCAGCTAGGATGAGGGTCTTAAAGCCCACACCCACAGTGACACACCTATTCCAATAGGGCCACACTTTCTAATAGTGCCACTCCCTGGGCTGGGCATATACAAACCATCACAGTATGGAAAGACTGGTTTGCAGATGTCAAGCTGGGTAGAATATTCAGCCCTGTGCTTACCAGTGTTCTGTCTGCACAGGGGCTACGTGCCTGTCCTCACTTCTATACATGGTCTCTGTGCCTGGCTCAGCTATTGTGTCAGCTCTCTGTGTGCCCACCTTTGGGTCCAAGGGCCAAGTGAGGTGTCTTTATTGTAAATGTTGCTTCTCAGGTATCTTGCTATTGTACAGTGCTATCCTCCAAGTATACAGCTGCCATCTTCCTTGACCACACTGTGACATTCATGAGAAACTCCCGTGATTGGGCTTGTTGACAATTGGCATTCCCACATGGAGGGAAGGAGTGGGGAGGATTATTGGACCCTCGGGAGATGCTAACCACTCCCTCTTGTACCTTTTGGTTATCTGTATGTAATTCTGCCCTAATTGCTCATGGCCTCAGGCAGTGCTAGTGCTTAGAGGCTGGAAGGTTAACTGATTGGAGGACTACATATTTGCAGCTATGGGAAAGTCTCCATTCGTGTTGGGGTGAGAATTTCCAGCAATAACAGCTGCTTTGGAGCCACCCACGCTCCTCTGAGGAAGCCCTCCCCTACGCCCAGTTAACTCATCGCTTCCCCAAGTTGGGCTTTGGTGGAATCATATTTTGGTTTGTTGTCAGTGGCCTACAAGGAAAAGTAGGCCTTTGTTTGTGTCCTCCCAGGAAACAAACGGATTCCCACAGCAGCTGTCAGATTAAGATACAGGATGCCCATCAAATGTGAACTTTTTGGAAATCACACATGCAAAAAAAAAAAAAAGTTGTAGTGTAAGTCCATTCATAATATCACACAGGGCACACTTACACTAAAATGCCGTTTATGTGAAATTCAGATGTGCCTGAGCATCCCATGTTGCCCTGTCTGGCAGCCCTGTGCAGAGGTCGAATTGCCCTTACACTGTCCCTCTCCTCTGGATCAGCTTGAGAGACGTCTTCAGTTGACACCGAATGCTCAACAGTCAACTGGCCTTTAGCCCAGCTGCTGGAGCAGCGACTCCCCTGCTCTCAAGAGTAGCTCCTGCCTTGAATGCAAAGGTCACCGAATGTCAAGTGGGGCCCTGAGGACTCTTAAAGAGTGTTCAAGTGACTCTTGACACCTGCCACTTACATCTTGGGATTGTGGCTCTGCCTTCTGCTTTATGCCCGAGATTTTATCTCGCTTTGGTTTTTAAATGCATAGCCGCCCTCTCTTGCCATCTGATATAAAGACCCAGAGGCAGAGGAATGAGTAAGAGGATCTGTTTGGGCAATGGCTGGCAGGATGTTGCAAAATAAAAGCATTTGTGGGCGAGAAAGGGCTTCACCAGCAGTGAGCTCCCTTCTCTGCTGGGGGAGCTAGCGTTTCCTAGTGGGCTGTTGCTAAGGGCTTCAGGGAACTGCCTTGATATGCATCCACTCTGTGGCACCCAAGTGCAATTAAATACTTTAAGGAGGGCTGAGGACCAAGAGAGGGAAGGCAGGGTTGATACACAAAAGCCCTACCTGAGACCAGAAGAATGAAGCCTGCCCCCCTGGTTATCTCTCCCTCAGTGGCTTCTAAGGCTTTAGGTTTGCCCGCCTACCCCTTAACAACCACACAGACGACCCATTTGAGCATCCTTAGCACCAAGGCACTGGTGTGATTCCCAAAACACTATTTTTGTTTAAATTAGAAAGTTTATGTTGTTAGTAATTGGGAAAAAAAAAGTAAGAGAAAACCTAACAAGATCTCCAATCTCCAGGTTGTTGTAAAAATAAACACTAGGACCAACTGTGCCATCAACTTGCTCTGTGGCCCTGAGGTGCCGTTGTGCCTCCTGTACCTCAGTTTGCTTGTCTGTAAAGTTGGCATGTTGTTGGGAAAATTAAGTTTGCTTTTAAAGTAAAAGCACATCAACCCTGGCCTACAGACTGTTAGTGGCAATGTGTCCATACTAATTTTTAAGCTCTAAGACTGTCGGGGCAGGGGATGTGGCTAGATCAATAGAGTACTTGCCTAGCATGCATGAAGCCTTGGGTTCCATTGCCAGCATGGCATAGACCAGATAGGGTGGTATGTATCTGTGATCAGGGACATGGGATCAGGAGAATTGGGAATTTTAGGTCATCCTTGGCTACAAGGTGAGGTCAAGGCTGGCTTGAGTGATAGAAGGCCCTTAAGCAAACTCTCAGACAGCCATTACCTTTACCATCCGTCAGTGATGGTGATAAGGTTTCCAATGTGGGCAGTGTTCAGAATCCTTCTGAGATTTCCCATGCACCCAGTAAGGATGCCCTGTGCTGTGAGCTTGTAGCCTGATGGTCTATATCGGGCTGGGATGATTGTGTTGAGGGGAGCCATACTGACAAGCCATACTGAATATGCAGCAGGCCAGTACCTGACTTGTAGAAGTGGGGAAGGAGGGCTCCGCTAGTGCTCCCAAATTTACAGAGAGGGAAACAAGTCCAAAAAGGATGGTTGCCTCCACTGAGGTCTCACAGGGGAAGCAAGACACCAGGACTCTTAAAGGCCAAGGGAGATAGACTATGGTGCCTTCTGCAGGAAGTGTTCTCCAGCTGCTGCAAGGGCCTAGAGCACAAAGTTCTTCCTGGTTTCCTAAGGCTCTGCAGCTTGCCTTATGCCACTCAAAGTTCCTATGTTCAAGTTCTCTAAATCATGATGCTACAGAGTATCTGCTGGCTGAGAGTAGACTTTGAGGGTGTCCTAAAACAAAGCCCTCCGGGCATAGGTGGCACTCACGTAAGAAAGAACATCCATAGGTCTATTTCTATCTAGGTTCTAGGTCCAATGGGTCACAATATCCATGTGCCCTTTGCCCTTGCCATAGCTGTGGGCAGCGCCTCTACAGAACATGGGTTCAAACAACTAGTTTTCCCTTCATTTATCTTTTTCCTTTGCTTTTGAATCATTAATGGGAGGTAAACACAACACAAGCCAAGAACCCTAATTTCTGTGCCAATCAGTGCCTTGTGCTCCCCTCAAGCACTGGGCAGGAAGGAGAGCAGGTCAAAGAGAACAGGCATAGGGTTTATGCTCTGTTACTGAATTATGCCCTGTCTTTCTGGTGTTGGGGAGGAGTCCTCGGAACTAGAAGTCCCAGGTAGTTATGTTTGGCACCAGCTGTGTGTACATCTGCTCGGAAGAGCTGCTTCTGCTTCTGAAGGTCTGATATCGTGGGGTTTACCCCCTCTCTAAAGGGTTGGGGGCAGCAGGAGCCTTGCAGGGCCCATGAAGAAAGGCATGGCACATGATGCCCTCAACGCACCTTCAATGACCTAAGTTAGAATTATTTCATTTGCTTCAGATTCCCAAACTCTACATTCCTTAACAGATCATGTGCACACACATATATGTAGATATACACATGCATGTACACTTTCACATACACATAAGCGTGCATGTATACCTTCACAATCATACAAATATACACATACATACTCAAGTTCACAAACACATAGGCTCACATGTATGCACACATTAAAACATGCCAAAATATGTGCATACATGCAGAAACACACATACTACGTAATACACACACACACACACACACACACACACACACACACACACGAATAGATGCCAAGGACCAGCCTGTGCTTGCTCGCTCTCTCGCTCTCTCTCTCTCCCTCTCTCCTCTCTCTCTCTCTTTCTCTCTCTCTCTCTCTCTCTCTCTCTCTCTCTCTCTCTCTCTCTTTCTCTCTCTCCTCTAGATAGCTTTTTCTTGCTATTCTAAAAACTCTCTGGTTGAGACAGCTTCCTCTGCTAATAAAAATTCTAAAAGTTATCTGGATAGTTCATGGGTTTTCTGAACAAAGTCAGAAAAGCTACTATAAAAACTTTTCGGATGTTCTGACCAAGTCAGAAATCCTGTTAAGAAAAAAAAATCCCTGAAGAGCTGTTTTTGCTCTCCAGAGATCTTTAGACAGCTCAGCTCTCACTAGAGAAAATCCTAAAGTAGAATTTTCTGTTTTCTGCGAGCTCATCTCATGCAGACCCAAAGCCCAGTTTTGTCTTTACATGTCACTTGAGTTGTTTATTCCTGGTTGCCTTGTGGTTATCCTGAGACTCTGCATCCCTTGACCTCAGCACTTTGATTCTTAGGAAACAGTCAGCATGCATTTTCTTTTAACCTTGCAGAAGAATTCAGAGCTCTTCCTGCCTGTGTTACACACAGAAGCTAAACTAGCTGGGTGGGACCCTGTCCTGGGATCACCATTTCTACCACCCCTGAGTCTAACCATGCTCTGTCCTAGGCTGATCCTGAACTCAGAAATCTGCCGGCCTTTGTATCTTTCTGA
This sequence comes from Mus musculus, assembly GCF_000001635.26. Classification (NCBI taxonomy): domain Eukaryota; kingdom Metazoa; phylum Chordata; class Mammalia; order Rodentia; family Muridae; genus Mus; species Mus musculus. The sequence goes on along the minus strand of NC_000070.6, from coordinate 143,096,591 downwards.
AAAACTGACTCATTAATGCGCTGCCTTTGTTCCTTTAGATTTGTGAAGCACCTCATATAATTCATTTTACAGCCTTATTTTTTTGTACAGTTGAGGAATTACGTATTTTCAAACTCATGTATTTAGAGCTCTTTCTCATACCTTAAGGACTGTCCTGAAGGTCCCATTGTTTGCCATTTTGCAGAGACATAGGAGACATAGTTGCACCTTTGTCTCCTCGACTCCAGCTGTTTCTAATTCTCATGGAGTCATTAACATTGACAGAGAGGACAGTCCTTGAAGGAATGTGAAATATGTGTGTTATTATACAAACAAACCTTATGCCATACCAGCCTCACTCCTGGAGATTCATACCTGGGTCCCGTCCCAGGGGCAAAAAAATGTAACTCTGTCCCCACCAGGGCCTCGTTGGGCTTAGAAAATACACATGTTCACACATGCACATTTGCACTACCTCTGGTGAGCCCTCATAAATGTGCTGACGGGACACATACAGGTTCCCGGTGATATCTGCTGAGACAGTGGTTGGGAGAGAACCTGTCACTGACCTTGCCTGTCCATAAGATGAGATCCTGGGCTGTGCTGGCTCCTAGAAGTTTGTTCTGGTTGTTTTTTGGTCAACTTAACACAAACTCCAGTCATCTGGGAAGAGGGAACCTCAGTGCAGAGAATGCTCCCATTAATGTACTACAGGCAAACCTGTGGGATATTTTCTTAGTGACTGATGTGGGAGTGCCCAGCCTACTGTGGTCAGTACCATCCCTAGTCAGGTAGTCCTGGGCTATATTTAAAAAAGTAAGCTGTGTAAACCATGACAAGCAAGCCAGTAAGCAGTGCTCCTCTAGGGCCTCTGCTTCAGTTCCTGCCTCCAGGTTCCTGCCCTGTCTTCCTTCAGGGATGGAGAGTTTAAGCTGAAAGACTTTCTTTCCTAGTTGGCTTTTGGCTATGGTGTTTTATCTCAGCAACAGAAACCTTAACTCGGAGAGAGTTCCCAAACCAATACTTCACCTGAGGCCTGTGCTCTCTTACGTACTTCAGGGCACAGTGCCCCCACTTAAAGGCTACAGCAGGAGCACCTGCAAGTCAGTGGAGCCCTGCTCTTTGCTAAGAGTGCGGTCTTGACCTGGAGAGTGTGAGATTGTGTATACAGGAAGGGGAGGGATTTGCAGGATGCTACCAAGATGGAATTGTCCACTAATGCTTAGAGTACTTTCTTCAACACAGGATTTGATGTATGGCCTTAGGGGCATATGTAACATCACAAGATACACAAGAACAAATTGGTCTGATTGAGGAGGCTTGATTTTATAAAAAAACAAAACAAAACATTTTTAAAGTAATTTATTTATTTACAGATAATTGTAAGCTGCCATGTAGTTGCTGGGAATTGAACCCAGGTCCTCTGGAATTGCAGCCAGTACTCTTAACCCCTGAGCCACCTCTCTAGCCCCAGTTTGATGGAGACTTGATGACAACATCTTGCGGTTAAGCTCTGGGTTCTCATGACCATCACGCTCAGGTCAACGCTGGCTTGTGACCTGTTGAGGGGATACATACATGATATCTACCTCCTTCTCACAAGATCCCAATGTCAAACCAAAGCATGATTCCACCAGGGACCACCCTAGTGAGACAGTGAGTTTACTGGGAGCCCTTAAAAGCATGGGTGAGGGCTTATTGTCTGGAACATGTGTGACCCCCCAAAGCAACTACCCTGGAAAGTCTTCCCCAGCATAGAGTATCTCTCAGGTAACCTCTTCTGATCTATATACCTTAGCACTGTATGCCCTGAGATTCCCAGGCCACATACAGTGGGGGCAGAATTGCAAACAAATGGCTGAGGAGGAGTGGCTGAATCGCAAGCAAGGGTCTAATGACCTCCCTGTGCTCTCAGTCTAGGATGGAACGTTAACTTTGCTTATGCTCGGCTACAGAAGGCACAGTTGGGCTGGGGAAGACAGCTGTTTGGGGGAGGGAAGAAAGAAGTGGCATTCACTGTTTGAAAAGAAGCTTGGTAGAGCCTTTGCGTGTGTTCCTGCTGTTAGGAGTGCCATCAACAGGGCTGGAGAGATGGCTCAGTGGTTAAGAACACTGACTACTGTTCCAGAGGTCCCAAGTTCAATTCCCAACAACCACGTGGTGACTCAAGACCATCTGTAATGGAATCCAAAGCCCTCTTCTGGTGTACCTAATGACAGTGCAGATATATATGTGTATGTACACACACACACACACACACACACACACACACACACACACACACATATATATATATATATATATATATGAATTGCTGCCACCACTAAAATCCCTGCTCTTGTCCCTACAAACAGGATGCTTTTCCTTGTCTCTAAGCCTCCTGTTTCTCCTCACCCTGTCCTGTTACAACAGGACACATACATCAGCTCCTGAGTGTTTAAACAGCTGCTTTGCCAGATGGTCCAGCCAGTTCCTTCTTACCTCAACATCCACTTCTGATGCTTTGTTGGACAACATTTACCCTGGACCCTGTAGTCTGTGGGATGCCATGACAAACTGCACAGAATCCATGACAAACAGGCTGGAATTCCATGATCAAGGTGATGATGGATGTGGTCTCCTGTGGTTGCTCTCCTTGCTTACAGATGGCTGTCTAGTCCCTGTGTCCTACATGGTCACTCCTGCATGTGAGCATGTTGTGTGTTGGTCTCTTCTTATGGGTGCATTAGTCCTTGTATGTCAGGGTCCATCCGTCCATATAAGCCTCATTCCGCCCCTCTGACCTACCTCCTTAAAGACCTGGTCTCCAAATACAGTCTTAGTTTGCAGGGTGTGCTAGATAGTTTTGAGTCAACTTGACACAAACTAAAGCCATCTGAGAGATGGGAACCCCAGTTAAGAAAATGACTCCATAAGATCAGGCTGTAGGTAAGTCTGTAGGGCATTGCCTTAATTAGTAATTAATGTGAGAGAGCACAGCCCATTGTGGGTGGTACCATCCCTGGGCTGTTGTTCCTGAGTGCTATAGGAAAGCAGGCTGAGCAAGTCATGAGGAGCAAGCCAATAAGCAGCACCCCTCTGCGGCCTCCAGGTTCCTGCTCTCTGTGAGTTCCTGTTCTCATTGCTTTACTGCTGAACTGCTATGTGGAACTGCGAGCAAAATAAACCCTTTTCTCTCCAAGAGGCTTTAACCATGCTGTTTCATCACATCAATAGTAACCCTAACTAAGACTCAGGGTTCTGACAAATAAGACTTCAACTTATAAACATGCAGGCTGGGGGGCGGGGGTGGGCAACTCTGTCTATAGCATGGACATTCTAGGGCATCTTGTCCAGTTGAAGTGACAGGGTGGTGCATGAACAGAGGCCATTGGTGGTCTGGGGTCTATGTAGAAGTTAACCCAAGTCCCCACTTTGTTAAAGCTGCCCAATAGTTTCCTTGATTCCAAAAGACACACTTGCTGCTGTTGGGTAAGGTTACAAGGTCTCTATTAACTATGAGGACACAGAGGAAAGTTCACACCCCAGTCAAGGGTCAGAGAAGACATTTTGGACCAAAAACAAACCAACAGCCAAGAGCTGAGACTGTAGCTCAGCTGGGAGAGAGCTTTACCTGGTGTGTGTGTGAAACCCTGGGTTCAAATCTCAGCACTACACAAATAACACAAAAGCCAAAATGGCTTAATGAGGAACAAGGTTATCTGTACCAAAAGCCAACGGAAATAAACAAGGGGGAGGGGCAGTGGCTTCAAGATGTGCCAAGTCCTCTCTCTATACACTACCAGCTCTTCATTGGTGGTCTCTAAGAGCAACGGATCATTTTTTTCTCAGTGATTTATACTTCTAAAGACCAGAGTCCACGTTTTTTGCCCTCCTTTTGGAGACCTTGAACTTCTGAAGGTCAACTGAACATCACGGAAATCCTCTGCCTGACTGACCTGTTCCTTCCTGTGAGGATGTGGGAATAAATGGAATCACAAGTCTCCATGGAGTAGTGACAGGAAAAAAAGAAATGTCATCGCAGCCTTGAGAATTTTATTTCTCTCTGCTACAGTGAGGTGGGAGTGGCCTCAGTCACCAGCCACCCCCTACTCCCCACCCCCCACCAACTGGCAGTGGCGTTAGTCACAAATCATGACGACGTTTATTGCAGCTAGGATCCCAGCAGATTGATTATTTAGGAAAAGAAGTGAAACAGAGATGGCCGAGCCTCATGAAAAATACACCCTGTCACTTCTCATCCTGATGGAAAAAAAAGGAGCTATCAAATGTAGATCTTGTGTGTGCCTCAGGACAGCAGGCAGCCCCTGTGTACCATCTCTGATCAATTGGTGACTCTTCATTCATATGAAAATCTGCGCCACCCCGGGAGTTCTTTGGAGGGAAGAATTCTTCCTTGCCTGAAGCTGCATCGTGGCTTCTGGTTGGGCTAATGGGAGAAGAGCCCATATCTCTGCTTCAGGGATGGGCACTGATGAATGAACATCTCCGTGAACGCAGCGCTCTGCTTCCCTCCATTCTCTCTTCACCACCAAGTCCTCCCCTCCACACCGAAGCACTTGTAAGCCCTGTGGAAGCCTCTATTCAGGGAGGCACGGGGCTCCTTTCTCCTTTATAGTCCAAGGCTAGAAGAAGCAGGCCCAAGAGGGAACCTGAGGCCTACTGTGGTTTCAACTCAGGGCAGGGAATAACCCTGTTACAGCAGTTTATAGTCAATGGCATGATACCCTCTGGGACTATGATTTTCAGTGCTACGCAGCACTGACCGTCTCAGAGGGGGTCCACACTTAACTGAACTCTCCTTTAACTGGGAGGAATTACTGGTCCTCTGTAACACGGTTGTCCTTCTAAGACTAGGGGCTTTCATGCTTGAGTATGTTAGTTTTATTGAGGGACCATGACAGATACTTGTAACAGGCCTGAATTTTCCCATGGTTCTCCAGGCTGAAGTCCAAGATAGCAGAGTTGGTAGGGTTAGTTGCTGAGGAATGCTCTTTCTGGCATGCCAATGGCTATTTTTTTGATGCCAGGACAACTCTGTCTCTCTTCCTCTTCTCATACAGATGCCAACATGATTGGGCGCAGCCCACTCTTAGGACCTCATGAGCCTTAGTGGTCTTCTGGTAGACCCTGCTCCCAAATTGCGTCACACAAAGATGGATGGGATGGGATTAGGATTTCCAAGGAAATTTTTTGGAGGAGATGCAATAATCACTGCATAGATAGAAGGGAGAGCTCTTGAGCCCTGTGTGGGGCATGTCAGGTACTGGGTAATGCCCCATTCACTCTTGAAGAGTTCATGTCACAGTGAGTTATGAGCTTTTGAGACCACAGATTGCCACTGTAGCTGTGCCCCCACTGTGTATTTTATTGTAAGGAACTCATGGTCCTTCCCATTAAATGCCCCACTTCATTTACTATCTTAATTTGAAATGTTTTTATTACAATCATTACACACACACACAGACACACACAGACACACAGACACACACACACACACACACCCGGATGTGCATGTGAAGAATACAGGACAATACTGTACAGGAGTTTGTTCTTTTCTTCTACCACAAGGGTCCTGGGATGGAACTCGGGTTGGCAGAAGGTGCCTCTATCCACAAAGCCATCTCATCAGCCCCCACTGTGTTTTTTGAGTCAGGGCGTCTCACTGGCCTGAAACTGGTTTTCCAATGAGTCCTTGGAAGTCATCTATCTCGGCCTCCCCAGAGTGTGATTGTAAGCATGTGCCACCATACGTGGCATTCTTACCTTTCAGATTTATTTTGAAGTTATATATATAGGTGTCTTGCTTGTGTGTATGTCTATACAACACATGGATGCAGTGTCTGAGATGGCCAGAAGAGGGCATAGATTTCTTGGAACTGGAATTACAGACTGTTGTGAGCCACTATGTGGATGCTGGGAATTGAGCCCAGGTTCTCCGGAAGAGCAGCCAGTGCTCTAACTGCTGATCCATCTCTCCAGCCCCTGACTTGTGTGGGAGGGGGGAGGGGGAGGATGTTACATGTACTATGGGGCTCTACCCTCTGTACTCTGACAAGCACTGCCTCAATACCCAGCCTTTAATTATGATTTTGGGGTCACCAAGCTGTTAGCCAGCAAAGGCACTTGCTGCCAAGCCTGACAGCATGAGTTTCACCCCCAAAACCCACATGGTGGAAGGAGAGATCCACTTCCTGAGACTTGGGCTGTGATCTTAATATACACGAGTTGGCATGCCTGCCCCTCACTCACACGCCCCTGCAGACAATAATAAGAATTAAATTAAATGTTGATGTTATAGATTTAAAAAAAAAAACTATGTTACTTGTCTTTATGTTGAGTTGCTTGGCATATCCTTCAATTTTATGCCCATTGCAGGTGCCTGGTTTACCTCGCCCTGTAACAGTGTTTCTCAACGCTGTGACCCTTTAGTCCACTTCCTCATGTTGTGCTGACCCCCAACCATAAAATTATTTTGTTTCTACTTCATAACTGTAGTTTTGCTACTGTTATGAATTGTAATGTAAATATCTGATACGTGGACCCCAAAGGGATTGCGATCCACAAGTTGAGAATCGCTGTCCTAAAAGACCATGGCTCTCAACTCTTAGATCAAAATTTGACTTCACAGGATGTCTAAAGAGTAGAGATGGCTGGCTCACTCAGGGATGCCAGAGCTATCTTCTGTGAGGCTGTGGGGTCAAAATCTGAGTTGAGAAATAGAAGGAATTAACTCTGAGTCCAAAGGATGTATAGAAGCAAGGCAGGTGAACCACAGGTGCTAATGTGCCATGCTCAGGGTGGGCAAACAGGACAGCATGGACCACCTGAGTCTTTAATAAACACTTGTCTGAGCTCTGGCACCTCCTGCCTTTAACCAGCCACTCAGCATTGCAGTCCACACTCGGACTTATAACCCTGAGAGAAGCAACTGGAGCAGAGAGAGGTGTTAGTTTGCATTGGTCATGATGGCAAAACATGCCCCCAGGTGTCTTCCACCCAGGAATAGCCATGTGGCACCCAGTTGATAATAAGGTAGGGAAAGGCACAAAAGGCTACAGGGGCATACAAAAGATGCATCCAGCACCGGTTTCTATTTTAGGGCTAACAGCATTAGCTGCTGTGTAGAAAGCAAGCTGCTTAATTACCACTCAAATAACATGCCTGGCAGCACAGCCCGGATCCCAGAGGATCCTGACTTAAGTTTGGAAGTTTCTGTAGAGTCAAGTTCCTAGTCCCAGAATCCCTTGCGACCTTCCCTCCCAGTCTATCTAGAGCAGCCTTGGATTATGCCCAGATAGTTATACTAAGACCTATGTACGGATCCAAGACACACAACAGCATCTTCTAGCTAGCTAGCTTGTTCTGAGGATCTACTGTGTCCACCTTGCCAGCACTGAGGTCACAGGTGGGGTACCACACTCACCTGGTATTTATGTGGGGTGCTGGGGAATCTGAATTCTGGTCTTCATGCTTTTACCTGCTGAGCCATCTCCCCCAGTCTCCACCACAACCGTTGTCACACTTTCAAAGGCATTGGTTTGGGCAGTAAATGACAGGCCCCGTAATGACACAGAACTGAGGGGACTAAACCCACACTCGAGGCAGTGGCTAACCATCAGTTCCTTAAAGAAAATCTATTCCAGGGGAATCTGGTATCTAGGTCTCAGCCAGATCCCATCCGTTAATGATGAGGGCCTGTTCAACAAAACCCACATAGAGATCCTGGACTTTGTGCTATGTTCAGGAGAAAGCTTGCCAAAACACTGCTAACATAGGCAAAGCTTGCTTTCAGAACAGCTCACTCCTCCAGTAAGCCTTTCTCCGGAGCAGTGACCTGGTAACACGAAGCTTTCCAGGTGAGCGCTAACACAGCACCCTGCTTCAGCTTAGTGAATGAGAACTGGACAACTCTGGTTTAGACAGTTTGAAATGACAACATCACCCACCCAGTGGTCCTCCTGGTTCAAGGTGAGAATCGCTGACGTCAGTGTACATCCATCTGGATCATCCAAAGTGGTTTTTGCACACTTGTGAAATTGCTTAGAAGGTAGATACAGGAGCTAGAGGCCAGCCAGGACTATAAAGCAAAAAGTTAGGAGTCCAAGATAAATTAATAAAGGCTCAACCAATAAAGTGTTTGCTATACAGGCCCGAGGAACTGAGTTAGAACCTGAGAACTCAAGTGAAAACAAACAAAAGTAAAACCAGAAATGTGCTTCTAGGGAGGCACAGAGAGGTAAATCTCTGGGACTCCCTGACCAAACTAGACCAGATCAATGAAAGAATGTTTCAAAAAACTGACCTCTCCCTGACAAACAGAACAAAAAACCTCAAAGTAGACAGCTCCTATAGAACAATACCGGAGAGGAGAGGAAGGGGGAGGAGGAGGAGGGAGAAGAGAAGAAAGGAGGGGAGAAGCCGGGTGTGGTGGCACAAGCCTTTAATCCCAGGACTCGGGAGGCAGAGGCAGGCAGATTTCTGAGTTCGAGGCCAGCCTGGTCTACAAAGTGAGTCCCAGGACAGCCAGGGCTACACAGAGAAACCCTGTCTGGAAAAACCAAAACCAAACCAAAACAAACCAAAACAAAATAAAAAAAAAAAAAAAAAGAAGAAGAAAGGAGGGGAGAGAAGAAGAGAGGGGAGGGGAGGGGAGGTAAGGAATGGGGGAGAGAAAGGGAGAGGAGGGGGAGAGACAGACATACACACACACACACACACACACATAGAGAGAGAGAAGGGGTTTTGGTTAAAATTGCTTACTCAGAACGGGGAGACACAGACAGGGACTAAAGCAAAGTGCCTGTTCCCAGGGAACATCACAGGCGTCCGTGGGCCGCTCCAGAGCCTCACAATTCTCTCCTCCTTTTATAAATGTGAGCACTATTCTGATCCCTAGGGCCATGAGTCCACAGAATTCAAACGGATGCAGCTCCATGGAGTTGCACATGTATTTGACTTGGCTTTATTTCTCAGCTGTCCTCCTTGCCATCTCTTCCACCGTATGAATATTCTCATCCATTTTGTTCTGCTGTGGTTGGAAGTTTGGGTTATTTGCGGCTTGAGGCCGCCATGAATAATGAATGGTTCCGGGAATGTTCTGCTGATGTTCTCCAGCTCTCTTTTGAACATACCTAGGAGACTTGCTGGGCGCTCTAGTTTCATTACGTTACTGTGATAAAACACCGACTAAAAGCAGCTTGGGGAAAAAGGGGGTCTATTTCAGCTTACAAATTACAGCCCGTGACTGAGGGATGCCAACGCGGGAGGTGAAGCAGAAAACATGGAGGAAGACTATTGCTGGCTTGCTCAAAGGCTCGTGCTCAGTGAACTTTCTTATACAGTCCAGGACCTCCTGCCTAGGGAATTATGCCGCCTACATTGGGCTTGTCCTGTCTACATCAATTAATTGTCAGGACAATTCTCACAGACTTACCCACATGTCAGTCTGATCTGGGCAGTCTCTTCTTTAAGACTCCCTTCTCAGGTGACTTTGGACTGTGCCAAAAAGCTCACTAGGACAGAGTCACAGAGTAGAGGATGCTCAACTCTAAAATGAGATGCCATACAGCTTCATAAAGGGTCCCATTGCTGCATCCTTCCACCAGTCACATGAGAGTTCCTGTTGCACTGCACCTTTGTGAACACCTGATGGTGTCAATCTCCAGTGCTGGCTATGATGTGAATATATAATCAGAGTTCATTGATAAGCTAATTTGCTTTCCTTATGAATATTGGCAGAGACTGTCTATTTGTGCTATCCGTTTTAAATACGGTGTATTAGTCAGCTTGCCGTCACTGTATTAAAATGCCCGAGATACTTAATTATTTATCAGGAGAGTGTTTTTATTCTGGCTTGTGGCTTTAGAGGTACCTTTGTGATTGGTTGGCACCATCGCTTTAGACCTGTTGTGAGGTAGCGTGTCCTGGTAGGAGAGATTGGCGGAACAAAACAGCTCAGCTTATAGCCAGTTTGGAGAGAGAGGAAGAGACTCAGGTCCCACAGTCTCCTTTATGGTCACAGTGCCAATGACTCCATGACCTTACATAAGGCCACCTCATAAAAGTTCCCATCACCACCCAGTAGCACCAAGCTGGGGGAAGAGCCTTTATCATGCACGGCCCTGGAGACCATCTCAGAACCAAGTGTATATTGCAAACGTAGGCATCATCTGCAAAGTGCCCGTCCAGGTTCCTTCCTTACGCTTTAAACGAGTTGTTGGTCTAACTGGTCAGAAGGGATTTTCTCTGTAATGAGAATGCATCTGTCCTAGTTTGCATTAACTGTTAACTTGGCACAGCCTAGAGTCGTCGTCGGAGACAGTCTCAGTTGAGGGACTGTCCAGATTGGCCTGTGGGGTTGTCTGTGAAGAATTCCCTTCACTGTTTATTGTTGTCAGAGGGCTAAACCCACCGTGGGCTCCACCATTCCTCAGGAAAGTGGTCCCAGGCGGTACAAGAAAGGTAGCTGAGCCTGAGAGAGCTGGCAAACAGCTTTCCCACGTGATTTCTGAATACAGTTTTCCTGCTCTGAGTTCCTGACCTGGCTTCCATCAGTGATGAACTATGATGTGGAGGGAGTTCTAAGCCAAATAAACCCCTTCCTTCCCTAGTTGCTTTTGGTCAGAGTGTTCTATTATATTATAGCAGTTGAAAGGCAACGAGGAAAGCACTTTTTCTTGGTTCTAGGTGTTTCAAATGTCATCCCTTCAACAGGGGGCAGCCTCAGGAGAGTGAACACAAAAGCTGCAGGGCGAAGGGTGGTGTATGCATCTCTATGCATGGATGTACTAGCCAGTGCATGCACCTGTGGAGACTAGAGATTCACACAGGGTGTCTTTCCCTACTGCTACCTACCTTGTGTTTGTTTTTGAGACATGGTTTCTCTGAACCTGGAGCTCACCGGTAACTAGATTGGCAGGACAGCGAACTTGGAGAAGTCTCTTATTTCTGTGTGCCTGGTGCTGAAGCTCCAGATGTGTACCACCATGCTTGTGTTTGTGGGTGCTGGGGATTTGAACTCAGTTCCACTTGCTTGCAGTCTCTCTAGCCCCAGAAGAAGTTCTTTGTCAGGATACTCTGGTGGAGTCAGCTTGTGAGGCAGAAATGCCAAAAAGCTGCTCATGAGAAATGAATTTCTAGGACTCTCCTCCTGGATATTCTGGCGAAAGCCAACTCTCCAGTTTGGATCGGTTTGTCAGGCGAAAAGCCTGAAAGCTGTTTCACGAGGATAAGAGTCCAGGGAAATTTTCCTCCCAGAGTTATGGCATCTCTTTCCCTAACCCATTATATTTAAATTTCCACCACATTAATCTAGTGTATAGATTCACGTGCACTCTATTAAGCATCACCTTATAGTAAATGCCTTTTAAGATTGTATTCTAACATAGCTAAAGCCTTTTCCCAGTGTTCTTAGATTCCAGCTAGCAGCAAGGAGCTTAACCCATTCAGTAAACAATTAAGCACTTGCCATTTTACTCAGCTGTTTACAGATAGAGACTAAAATTCTCACTGAGATAGAAATTCTTATTACAGACTACATTCCATGCCAAGAGCAAATTAGTATACTATACTGAAAATAGACAGTCTTCAGATATTGATAAGAATTAACGAGGCCTAGAGAATTTTGGGGTCAGTGACACTACATTATTCTTGAGGCGTGTCAAGAGTTAACTACCCTGAGGCAATTAACTCTAAGTGTAAAACTCTTGCCTGGCAGAAAGTGCTAATCTCTAATGTAAACATTTATCTGGTCCCTACAAATTCCCTTTGTAGTCACTCCCCTTGCATCTGTGCTAAATCTCTAGTGTTATACATTTATCTGGTTCCTTTTGAAGTCACTCCTTTTGCACCTGGAAAAATTCAATGTGCCTTGTTCTGCAATTTATTCTGTATTATAAAAGTCTGATGCTCGACTGGCAGATTACATTCAGATCCAACACCACTCGTGTGTCTGGCTGTTTGTCCCATCCTAATCTCTGCCCATCTACTCTAGAGACTCTTTTCTACACAGGCACAGGGGACCAGAGGGCCTGTGGCAGTTCTTAACTTTGGTATCTGATGAGTCAATCTCTTTCTGTTTGGTCAGTGCTTTTTGCACGTTATTGAAGAAACCATTGCCTGCTCCGCTGTCCTGATGTTACAAAACTGTTCTCCATCATTGCTAGGGAGTTTGGTTTAAACTTCACACAGAAATCCGTACGCCACCCACTTTGACTTTTGCCTGTGTTGGGAGGGCAAAAAAGTCAGATTTTATATCTTTTCATACACATTTCCAACTGCTTGAGCCTCACAGAGCATTCCATTACTGGGTGTGGTGTCTCTGTCATGATGTCATGGGGAATCAGCTTCCAGATCTGTTATTGTCATTTTCCATTTGGGCCTCTTTGGGCTACTGCTCCACTTTGCTGTTGATGGTATGATGTGTGTTCCTTTGTGGGCATCTGCTTTTATGTGTGTATACAGTGGCTAAGACCTTCTCCTGTCTCTCTCCTCCTCTCTTCTCTCCTCTGTCCTCCCCTCTCTTCCCTTTTCCTCTCCTCTCCATTCCCTCCTCTCCCTTTCTTCTCTCTCTTCTCTACCCTCTCCTGCTTTTTTCTCTTCCCCTCTCCTCTCCTTCACTCTCTCCTCTTTACCTCTCTCTTCTCTCTCTGTTCCTCTCTCCACTTTTCCCTCTCCTCCCTACCTTTCCTCTCTTTTCCTACCCTTCCCCTCGTCTCTCTTCTCTTCTAACTCTCTCCCACCATACCAGGTCTTACTATGTAGCCCACACCACAATAGCTTCAAACTTTTGATCCTCCTGCTTCATAATGCTGTGTTCTAGGATGACAGTCACACTCCCCTAAACATAACTCTGTACCAGCTTTCTTTTCTTCCTTTCCTTTCCTTTCCTTTCCTTTCCTTTCCTTTCCTTTCCTTTCCTTTCCTTTCCTTTCCTTTCCTTTCCTTTCCTTTCCTTTCCTTTCCTTTCCTTTCCTTTCCTTTCCCTTCCTTTCCCTTTCCCTTCCTTTCCCTTTCCCTTTCCCCCTTTCCCCCTTTCTCCCTTTCTCCCTTTCCCCCTTTCTCCCTTTCTCCCTTTTTCCCTTTTTTCCCTTTTTCCCTTTTTCCCTTTTTTCCCTTTTTCCCTTTCCCTTTCCCTTTCCCTTTCCCTTTCCCTTTCCCTTTCCCTTTCCCTTTCCCTTTCCCTTTCCCTTCCCTTCTTCCTTCCTTCCTTCCTTCCTTCCTTCCTTCCTTCCTTCCTTCCTTCCTTCCTTCCTCTCCCTCTCCCTCTCTCTCTCTCCCATTTTATTTATTTAATGTAGGAGTGTTCTGCAGCATATACATCCACAGGCCAGAAGAGGACGTTGGATCTCATTACAGATGGTTGCAAGCCACCATGTGGTTGCTGGGAATTGAACTCATGACCTCTGGAAGAGCAGTCAGTGCTCTTAACCACTGAGCCATTTCTCCAGCCCCACATCAGCTTTCTTAATAATTAATTTCTCTCTCTTTCCTGACATTTTAAAAATTATTTTTATACTCATTTTTCCTATTAGCATAGTAACATTATAAATTTTTAAATAATCTTCAGTGGCTATTCAAGAGACTGATGCATGCACACGACTTACCAGAGGTTTACATAAATTAATACCTTTGCTGGCATGGGCAATGAAAGGATCTTTAGACTATTCTAATTTTTTTTGCCTTGTTCTAATGTCTAAGCTATTTTGTTCTATGTTTTATTTCTGTATTATGCTTAAAATACTTCAATGCATTAATATGCTAGCATAGAATAGAATACTGCTAGTTATAGATAGTCATAATTTGTATAATTTATAAGCACTGATATGTATCAATATCCCTATGTGTACTAGGAGGCTAGGCATGAGCCCTCATCTCTTGTTGTGGATGTCAGATCTTTTGTGGGGGTGTTGTTCAAGTCTGTAGGCACACAGCCTCCTATCAACCCTCTGCTCTCAAGCACGCTGGCTCCTACATGAGACATGACCAAGGAAGGCTGCAGACAGCAAACTTCCACTCTTAGCATTTTGCACATTTCCTGCTTGCCTTCCTGCTACAAAGGAAATCACCTCCTTCCATCCTTCCACATTTGTATGAATTTGTTTATGTCTGTACGCACAGGCTGATTCACCCATGTGTCCACTCATTCATCCATTTGCACAGGCTAGTGAGTCTAGTGCTTGGCTCCGTATCATGTCATGGCATTGGGGGTGATGTGAAGAAGTTGGAACCCTCTTACGTTGCTGGCAGGAATGAAAAATGATGACACTGTTGGAAAGTAGGCAGTTCCCCAAAAGACTAAAACATGGAATTACCACATGACCCAGAAAGTCCATTCCTCAATACATACCCAAGGGAAATGAAAATAGATGCCAGAACAAAAACAAACAAACAAACAAACAAACAGATGTGCTTACATATACTCATAGCACATAAATAATAAATGATGTGATGCAATATGAGTAACATAACAGTCAGTATGTGGGAGCAATCCACATGCCCATCATTAGACAAACAGAAGAGTAGAAAGGGGTTTATACACACCGTCTTAGTCAGTGTTCTGTGCTGTGAAGAGACATCACGACCAAGGCAACTCTTAAAAAGAAAAGCATTTAATTGGGAGTTTGCTTACAATGTCAGAGGCCTAGTCCATTTTCATCATGACAGGGAGCATGTCTGCATCAGCATCAGATAAACATGGCGCTGAAGCAGCTGAGAGCTTTGCATCATGATCCTCAGGTAGCAAGGAGAGAGAAAGAGAGAGAGAAAGAGAGAGAGAGGGAGGGAGAGGGAAAGGGAGAGGGAGAGGGAGAGGGAGAGGGGGAGGGAGAGGGAGAGGGAGAGGGAGAGAGAGAGAGAGAGAGAGAGAGAGACAGAGAAACACACAGAGAGAAACAGAGACAGAGAGAGAAAAACACACAGAGAAACAGAGAGAGAGAGAGACAGAGAGAGAGAAAAACACACAGAAAGACACAAAGACAGAGACAGAGAGACACACAGAGACACAGACACAGAGACAGAGAGAGACACAGAGACACAGACAGAGACAGGGAGAAACACACACAGAGAGATAGACACCAACAGACAGAAAGATAGACAGACAACTGACTCCCAGAGACACACCTCCTCCAATGAGGCTACATCTCCTAATCTTTCCAAGCAGTTCACCAACTGGTGGCTAAGCATGCAACCATGTGAGCCTTTGGGGGCCAATTTCAATAAAACCATCATATATATAAAAGAATTAGGTATTTCTATATGCTCCAAGATGGGCAAACCTTAGAACATGGTGACAAATGTAGGAAGCCAAACAAAAGTTAACATATTACAGAAAAATACAGACCAGGGAAGTGAATAGATGTGGAAATGTAAGTGCCTTTTGAGGCTTGGAGGGAGAGATGGGGTAGGGGGGATAACTGAGACTCTTAGATTTCTTTCTCTGTTTGTGGATATGTGTGTGTGTGTGTAAGCCAAAAACCAACCTCATATTTCATTCCTCAGGAGCCATCTACCTTGCTTGTTAAGACAGAGTCTCTTACTAGGTCTGTGGTTTGCTAATTAAGCTATACTGGCTGGCCAGTGAGCTTCAGGGATCCACCTGTCACCACCACCCAGCACTGGGATCATGAGAGCAGCCACTATGGCTGGAGTGTCACATGGGTGCTGGGGATTGAACTCGGGTCTTTATGTGGCAAGCGCTTTATGATTGAGACATCTCCCCAGTTTTCCACAATGTATTAATGCTGACTGTGTCATTGGCTGTGCATATACCAAACCCACAGAACTATATATACCCTAAATAGAATGATCCAGCATATGAATTACGCTGATAAAAAAATCTAAGAGAACATTCATCATTGTGACTTTTCTAGACAACTAGAGTCATTATGGGACCTCTGTAGCTAAGCCATAGCACAATTTCTCAATGAGATAGGCCGTTGCTAGTTGGAAAGCCGTGAAACCTAGAGGTAAATTACCTACTCACAGCTAGGCAACTCGGCTGGGGGATCTTGGCAAAGCACATATTTTTCTAAACTTACATTTCCTCCTCTGGGAAGGGGTGTGTGAGCATCTGCTAGCAAATGTGAGTGTTCACGGAACATACAGGACTGAACAGTATAATACAGTACAGAACCAACAGTACGCTAGTTCATGCTGTACAGCCGCCTCTCCTCACCTGCTCACGATGGTCTGAAATGTGCTAAATTCATGGTGAAGTTGAACTTTTATCCTGATGAATAAAAACCAAATCAAGGGTGAAAACTCAATTTGACTATGCTGTTCAAAAGAGGCCTTTGGGCTGTGGTTAGCATTGAACAAGGCCATGAGGGTGGAGTCCCCGTGATGGGATACTAGTGACTCTGTAAGAGGAGAGAGACCAGAAAGATGCATTGCCATGTGTGGTTCACTGTGACAAAATGTCTAGGTGGGCCAGCTTAAGGAAAGGCCCATCTCGGCCCATGGTTTCAGAGGGTCTAGTCTCTTCTATGGTGAAATTACAGTAGGCAGTGTGTGTGTGTGTTTGTGTGTGTGTGTGTGTGTGTATGTGTGTGTGTGTGTGTGTGTGTGTGTGTGTGAGTGTGTGTGTGTGTGAGTGTGTGTGTGTGGTGTGGTGTGATGGGGGAGGTATTGGGGATGGGATGGTTGGTCAGTTGGCTTCATTATGTTGGTGAAGCAGTGTACCATAAACTATGGTGTAATGGAAAGAGATACTGACTTCCTAGAAGCAGAAAAGGAGAGAGGAGGAGGAAGATGGGGACAAATGGACTGAGAACATGCTAATCTTTCAAAGGCACTCCCCCAGTGACCAACTTCCTGCAACTAGGTCCCACCTCCTAATAACCCATCAATCTATGAACGCCACAATAGGTTGACCATTGAACATATTAGCATTTTCGTGGACGAATTAACTCTCAGTGACACCTTCTGCTGGGGCGTGGGGGTGGGGCAGGCCTTCAATCTGTGAGTGAGCTTTGGGGAGGGCAGGGTACATTTGATATCTGAACCTTAACACCATGTGATGACCCGAACCTCCCAGGGACTCTGCAAGGAAGAAGGCTGTCACAGATGAAGCAGCTCCACCTTGAACTTCTAAGAATCATGAACCAAAATGAGATTTTCTTTATTTAAAACATACCCAGGCTGTGATGCCGTGTTATTATCCACATGAATCACACTGACAGAATACTCTTTGGCCATGAGGAATGAAATGTCATAAGACAGCTCGGTTCTAATCTCAGGGTCACGTTACGATATACATTACCCTTTACCTTGCCTCTGTCTGTGCTACATGGCTGTAGTTGCTTCTCTGTGCCTTCTGGGAATTGTGGGTGATAGCAGCTGACCTGACCTGTGGAATCGGTCCTTAGCTCTCAAGGGTTGCCAGGTCAAGAGAGCCCTTTGGGAAAAGTCAATTTAGAATCTATCAGACTGAAAATGTACCCAGGGAGAGCTTAGAAATATGGGTCTGTGTACTGACTTGATCCAGGGAAAATTCATCTCTTTCTTACGAGCCCTAAATGGACTGACCCTAAAACCTTTCAGCATAACACAGTATTTTAGATTGGCCTTGGACAAAGGGCTCGACTGGAGCAAATTTCTCTCCACTAGCACAATCCTCTTCCTTCTTTTTTAACCAGCGCTGATGCTCTGTGCTTTACAGAGCTACGAAAGGTGCTAGCCCTTGTCTGTTCTGTGCTACAATAAGAAGACCTCCTAAAGCCCGTGATGTACTGTGTGGTATGCTTGTCCATAGCTCCTCAGATTTAGCAGAGACAGACAGAGAACATGTTGTCTTTCCTTTCTCTCTTCTCCCTACTTCTCCATCTACGTTGGGTATCAATTAGATATTTAGCCAGTGTACTAGCAAAGATGGAACAAGAGCCCTAACCATTAGCCAATAACTTTCCTAATTGTGAAGCTATGATTAGGCATGGGCTATGAAAGGAAATCTCTCTGCTTTCCTTCCTGAAGTAATTTCTTTGGTGTTTTTGTTTTTGTTGTTGTTTTGTTTTGTTTTTATAGCCCACTTTGTAAACCAGGCTGGCCTGGAACTCAGAAATCTGGCCTGCCTCTGCCTCCCAAGTGCTGGGATTAAAGGCGTGCACCACCACCACCCTGCTCTGAAGTAATTTCTAATCCTGAGCACATCCTCATTGGCATAAACTGTGATGTAAGCTTGATCCATAGGAAGGCGAATCTCTGTTGACTGAAGCACAAGGCAAGTAGGGTCAATGAAATCTGCCCTGTGGGAAACCCAGACTTCTTAAGATGTTGTTTACTGGGCTGGGAGATAGCTCGGTTGGTAAAGTGATTGCTGTGTAGAAACAGGAGCTAAGGTTGATTTCCCAGAGTCCATGTAAAAAGCTGGACACAATGGTGTGGGTTAGTGACCCCTGCACCAGGAAGGTGGAGGTGCTAGGGCTCACGGGCTCATTCAAACCCTTGACCCTATGCGGGCATTGATCACTCAAACCACTAGCTTGGGTGATGTGGCTTGAGTGATAAATGTCCCCCATAGGACCAATGGTTTGCATTGTTGGTCCCCAGTTGGTAGAACCATTTGGGAAAGTTGAAGGTCATTAAGGAGGAGGGGCCTCCACAGAAGTATATCACTAAGGGTGGGCTCTGGGGTTTATAGCTGTACTCTACTTCTTAACCTTTCTCTCTGCTTCCTGTACTGTAGATGGAATGTGATCAGCCAGCTTCCTGACTCTCAGGCAGGCCTTGTGTTCCAGCTGTCATGTCTTCCCTGGTATGATGGATTGTGTCCCCTCTGGACCTGTAAGCTAAAGTAAAACCCTTCTTTTTCTAATCTGCATTTTATCAGGGTATTTTTCACAGCAACAGAAAGGGAATTTTACATCAATACATTCAACTGAACAGTCAAATTCTGGGCCAGTGAAGAAATCCTGCTTAAACAAAACAAAGCAAAACAAAACTAGTGAGATTACCTCCCTGCATAAACAAGCATTCGTGCACACACTCCTGAGTACACGTGCACACATACACATAAATATTGGCAAGTAACTTTAAAATGTTAGCATCGATAGAATAAATAGTCTTGGGAATCCACAGAAGAGGGCAGAGACATCACCCCACATCCACGGAAATAGAGGCTATCTGATGATATTGAAGCCACAGTGGGGCAGGCTGGGTAGGGCCTTAGTCAGTCACCGCCTGCTGGGTGGCTTAGACAACAATAAATGTTTCTCTCTGTTCTGCAGACCAGAAGGCTGGGTCTGGTTCTGGTGCGGACACTCTTCTAAGGTGGCAGATTACACCTCCTTCCTGTGTTCACTTGGTGGAGAGAGCAAAGGAGATCTCTGGCATCCTTTATGTGAGGACACTGACCCCATTCATGAGGGCTCCACCTTCAGAATCTAATTGGCCTCCCCAGTACATTAACCTCTAATAGCCTAATTGGGGTTATGGTTTCAATATAGAACACTGTGGGTATGAGACATTCAATCCATTGCAGAGGAGAAAAAGATGGGTTGAAAATAAAACTGGTTCACAATATTGGGGATAGTGTAACTGTCACTGCTAAACACCAGATGTATAAGTAGGCCCCTCCTAGGCTAAGAACACCATGTACATGTCTTAGTTTTGTTTCCTATTACTGTGACAAAATTCCCTGGAGGAATCAGCCTAGAGGGGAAAGGGTTTGTTTCACTCACAATTCCAGGTTACAGATTATCCTGGTAAGGAAGTCACAGTGGCAAGAAATTGAAGCATCTGGTCACATCATATTCACAATCAAGAGCAGAGAGCAATGAATTAGTGCCTAACTCAACTACCCCCCCCTTTCAATTTTTCCCACTTTTTTGTATGTGTACACATGTGCACATGTCATTGTATGCATGTGGTCAGAGGGTAATTTGTGGGACTTCTACCATCTAGTTCCCAGGAATTGAACTCAGATTGTCAGGCAAGTGCCCTTACCCATTGAGCTAGCTAGATGACCCCCTTTCTTATACAGTTCAGATTCTTCAGCCTAGGGAATGGTGCCACCCACAGTGGGCGGGTCATCTCCCCTCTGTTAATATAATTAAGATAATTCCCCGTAGACATACCCATAGGCCAACCTGATCAAGACAGTGCATTGGTGAGACTCAGATCTCAGCTGTTTTCTAGATTTTGTTGAGGTGATAACCAAAGTTAACTCTCACAGCACGAGAGGTAAAAACTGTGTTAGAAGGAGGCTAACTTTGTGACCAGAAGTAAGGAAGCATGCCTTTGGCAAGATTAGTAAATAAGATTATAAATCCAAAACTCAGTGGGTCTGACCACATTTGTTTCTAGTTTTAAAAAAAAAGATACCAGGTGCAAAACTACTGGAGGGTGGCCTACGGTGAGAAGACCCTGACAAAGCCTCGGGATAAGTGTTTAATGTGTAGCAGTCCCAAGAAAACTCTTGTAATCAGGAAGAAAGCCAGGAAACGGAACGGAACCAGATTCCAGGACAAGAGCTTGAACAGGAACTTTCCGGAGAAGGAAACCTCAGAGGCGAATACAATTTCCAGGGAGTACTTGGTAATTAAGGGAGAATAGAGCAAAACAATGAATTCAATTGGAAGACACCTGTTACATTTCCCAGCTTCCTCTTTTTTTTAATTGTTTTTTGTTTTTGTTTTTGTTTTTTGTTTTTTTTTTTTGTTTTTTGTTTTTGTTTTTTTGTTTTTTTTTTTTTGCTGAGAACAGTTACTGTCAAAGATGTGGGGGTGTGGTAATATTAGGCTCACACGTAGTAACTTTGTTACATTAGCACCATGTACAGGATTAGTCTAATAGAACCTATGCAGACCCATGCATCCCGGCTCATGCCGCTTACCCTGGTGTAATTATTCACAGGGCCTCCATTTATCCATCCGGACAGTGTGTGGCTTGATGACTTTGAATCCCAGGTAGTACCCTGGTTACTCTTGGTCCCTGGAAAGCAGGCTGTTTCTCCTCTGTCTTAGGGTGTTTTTCTCTTACCAAAAATCAAGACTTCCCCTGACCCCAATCTGGGGTTGCCTTAGAGCCTCTCCCTCAGTGTCACAGAGACTGATCTCTGTTGTCTAAGATTCCATGATGTAAAAAGAGACTTTTCTATGACAGGAAAAGAGATGCTCAATCACTTAAGATGTCAGAAGACAGACTGGGTGTGGTGGTGCAGGCCTTTAATCCTAAGCAGAGGTAGGCACATCTTTGTGAGTTCGAGGCCAGCTGGGTCTACACAGTGAGGCCCTGTCTCAAAAAAAAAAAAAAAACAAAAAAAAAAAAACAAATGAACATGCCAACATGAAATCAGATCTCATCTGAATTCTGGGGTTATTTCATAGTTTCCTCTGGTTCCTAGGTAACCCTAAACACTAGCTAATGTCACCTTTGCAGACCACGGGCTGTCACATGAAAGGCTCCTTCCTGTCAGAAAACCTGTGTGTGGGTAAAGGAGCTGCACCTTTGGTACCTTCAACCCCAGAGAGGCTGTAACCGTCTCTGGAGGACGGCACATACCAGAGCTGAGATGACTGCAGCTGAGAAACTGGGACACATGCCCACTCCCTCCAGGTGCCTGTAGCACTGCCTCACCAGGTGATTGCCAGCCCTGGAGTCCCAACAGTGTTGGAGTTGACTCCCCAAAGAGAGCACTATCAGGAAAGCTGGAGTGAGTTGGGGCAGGGTCTTTACAAACATTTTTGTCCTTGGCAGATGGGATGGCGACTTTAAGACCCAGTGCCACCCAGGTGGAGGTTGTATCCTGTGGAAGGTATCCCTCATCCCCTCTTTCGAGACAAGCTGCCCCTGTCGTTTGGTGTAGTGGGACTGAACATTCTGCTCCTAGCCCGAGGTTAGGGTGGCTAAGATGCAGCCCTCTGCCTTTTTCTCCCTCCAGGGGTCACTGGAAACGGTCGACACTTCTCTGTTCTCCTCTCCTGGATCTGTAAATTCCATTGCCAGCAGTCTGGTGTCCCAGGTCTGGCGCTTCTTTGGCTGTGGACATGAAGAGGTTACTCCAGCCCTGGAGCCTGCTGGGCTGAGTTAGCAATTCCCCTCCACATCCAGGAGCTCTCCAAGTAGCAGCTCCCTTTGCACCACGCAAAGGGGATAGCAGAGCAGGCTAGGGACACCGCTGCAGTAGGTCGCAGCAGGGGTTCTGTCAGCATGTGTCATCCCGTGGATCCCCACTGTCAGGCCAGGCGGCCGGGAACTGGAAGGCAAAGGCATCCGGAGGAGTGAAGGATGCCCCCTTAGCTGCAGAGCGCCTGCTGGAACTGCTGCTGCTGCTGCTGCTGCTGTTGCTGCACACGCCTTTCGCTGTCTCCCCAGGCTGCAGCGGCCCCTGGGACCCAGAAGCGGGACTGGAGCCGCAGAGATCCAGGCAGGACCCAGGAGTCTCGGACTGCCGCCTGTGAGGCAGCTCCCCAGGGAGCCTGGGCAGTGCTCTGCTGGCTGCCCGGTGCAGGGCTGGAGCCCTCTCTAGCCAGTGTGGCTGAGAAGCAATCATCTCTTCCCCAGCCACAGGAGCGGCCCATCCACATCCAGGCTTCTTTCTTGAGCAGAGGAAGTAACTCCTGTTGGGGCAGCTTTGACTGAGCTCTACAGCTAAGGCTTGTACACCAGCCCCCTCGTTTGCAGAGCCTTCGGGGTCATTTCTCAGCTGCCGAATTTGAGAGAAAAAAACAAAAACAAAACAAAACTGTGAGAACAGAGCAGAGTGTGGAGCCTTGTAAACTTTGGAGGCGGGGACATTTTCTTGAAGGGGACAAGTGGCCCCAAATCTACACTGTTCTCGGGCTAGTGGCAAAGCCTATTGGTGGAACACCAGCCACAAGGCCAACAGCAAGGACTTACGACCGTCATGGAGTCCGTGTTGGCAGCATCCAGTTCTCCCACAGGCCGGGTTACCTTCTCCCGTGTCTTCGGCCAACAGTGCCAGCTGATGGAAGCAGGTAGGATGCGGCCAGAGGGTGAGCAGCAGAATCTCCTGGTAGTGGAGGTCTCTGTCTGTCTCATCTTGGTCTCCCTGTTATTCTGGGGTGTGATTGGTGACGATGGTCACGTTAAATGATGAACTTTTTAGGCCTGACTCTGAGACTTGAACCTGATGCTGAGTGTGTGTGTGTGTGTGGCGGGGGGGGGGGGGCTCTGTTGTTTGTTGCCTGTTGGGAAACTATGTCAGATAAGGTAGTCCGGTGGGGGTGCCAGCCTCTGGGGACAGCTGTCAGCCCTGGACTAGTGGCCTCCCTGCTTCTGGTTGCTGCTGCAGCCATGCCTCAGGAGCACTGCTGGAGTTTAGATACCCATCTTCTGGGGTCCTTGTCTCTGGTAGGGATCTCTCAGGCAAGGCAGCCTTCGCTTGTAGGTCTGTCCGGCGTTTTAAGAAGAGAAAAGTTGGTATTGTTGCAGTCATAGCCTCTGCCAGTCATCTTGTTGAGATGTGCGTTTGATTGGATGGTCCCGGAGAAGGAGGCCACGAGCGGCGCTTACGGTGCTGTGGGAATCGATTCAGAGCTCCTAGCTTTGCCTCTATGATCTTTATGTATTTATTGAGTTTATTACCGTGGAGGAAAGGACTGAGTTTAAAGTATAATTGTGTATTTTGCCTCGAGGCTCAGGAAGGTGTTGGGAAGAGCACTGTCTTAAGAGTCTGGGGCTGAGTCACATAGGTACCTTCCTGGGTGGCTCCATCACCTTGGGGATGGTAGACTCTTCTCCAATGGTGGGCTATATCACTTTAGGCACAAAACAAAATGATTGGACTCAGGCCATCCTGGTCTGCCCATACCTAGGGCTCTGTGCTTTCAGGAGCATCGCCTGGGAGAGGTGTCAAAGTCGTGCTTGTTTCTAAGACGGCGTGCACAGAGAGGCAACTTGTGGACCGTGAGGACTCAGAGCTGGACAGCCTGAGTTTGAGTCCTAGCTTCGCTTGTGTAAGTTATAAGTTGCTTGTTTTCTAACAGACTCTCCAGCCCCTCTGTGCCTCAGTCTCTTCACCTGTGGAGTGAGGGATAACAAGCACCCTTACATGGGCCACGGTGGACACTTTTGTGTAGGCTTGTGTGGACGTCTTGTTTTGCAGCGAAGGGCACAGTGGGCTCTGTGAGGAAAAAAAACATCTGGGATACAGAGCAACCTTGTCTGCCCCACAGATGGATGCTGATTTATCCAGAGATTGAGACTCTCCCACTCCTCCATCTGTCTGGGGAATATTCATTCTATCTAGAAAGGTGACTTCCACCTAGGAGGGCCAAGAGTTGCCCTGCTTCTCTGAGGTTGCTGGGGTAAGGTAGATTGCATTTCTAAAGCGCCTGGGTTCCCTGTGGCTTTATCCTCCTTCCTTTTCAAGCACCCTGACCTAAATCGGGCCATGAAATCCTCAAAAAAAAAAAAAAAAAAAAAAAAAAAGGAAAAAAAAAAAAACCCCAAACATCCCATCTCCTTTATATGAAGAGAGCACTGCAGGACAGGATGACAATGGCTAGCTGGTCCTTTCTAGGGAGGACTCCCTCCCTGAAAGAACACAAGGAGGAATCATTAGCTTGTATTCAGGGAGCACGCTAAATTAGGAGGTGGAGGGAAAGAGGAGAAAGCTGGCCTGTCGCCAGGCAGCCATTGGTAGCCGGTTAATATCATAAAGGAGAGCTTAAATGTATGTTTGAATGATTTGCAGAGCCCAGAGCTCTGCAGTTGGGTTAATCATGGCTGTTCCCCAGGGAACGGCATCTGTCAACCCTGTGTATTCTTGAGGTGTTCCCTGTATGCTCTCCACGCTGCCAAGACCTGCAGGATCTACGGGGTGAGGTATGGCCCGCGCTCTGGAATGCTGGTCTGACTGGCAGGAAATACAAATCACGTTGAGGAAATGGGACACCCTGATTTTTCCAACTACGCCACTTTCCTGGCCATCCTCCTTCTATTTTATGAAGACTATTTTTCATAATGAGAGAGAGAGAGAGAGAGAGAGAGAGAGAGAGAGAGAGAGAGAGAGAGAGAGAGAGAGAGAGAACCAACCCTAACCAGTTCCCATAGGCAAAGGAAACACTCAAGGGTGGCCTGCAGGTTCACACCCATACAAATTTGGAAGAAAGTATTCGGTGCCATGCTTAACTCCTGTGACTTATAACCTCAAAAAGATGTCCCTGACTCTGGCTAATTGTTCACATCCACAAGTATCTCACGTCTTAGGGGAAGAAGTTGCATCTTGAGAATGAAGCACTAAGGATTCATGAGAAGATATTGTGTTTGCATGCGTGCACGCATGTGTGTCTGTGTGTGCGTGTGCAAGTACATCAAGGATTTTGGAGATATGTATAGACTTCTGGCAGCAAAGGTGAAACTGGGCATGAGTGATACCCCCCATAACTCTGACCCAGTGTACAGCAGTAGCTATGTAGACATTGGCTTGCATGTAGAAAGAATATAGACTTCTTTTTCATTTAGTCTCAGTTCAGCTGTTGCTGGCTGTTTAAACTTTATCTAAACTGCAGAATTCTTAGAGCAGATGCTGGCAAACAATAGTCCCTGGGCCAAATCGGGCCTACTACTTCCTTTTGTAAATAAAGTTTTATTGACAAACAGCCATGGCCAGTCAAATACGTTTTGTCTGTGCTGCTTCCGTGCCATGGTGGTCAAGTTGAATCATTGTGACCAAAGTCATGTAACTTACCCAACTGAAAATACTGACTGACAGATTGTAGAAATCACTTTGCTCACTCTTGCTGTCTTAATTAGGGTTACTATTGCTGTGATAAAACTCTACGATCAAAAACAACCTAGGGAGGAGAGGGCTTATTTGTCTTGCCTATCCTAGTTCACAGTCCATCAAGGGAAGCCAAGGCAGAAACTCAAACCAGGCGGGAACCTGGAGACAGGAGCGGATGCAGAAGCTGTGGAGGAGGTCTACTTACTGGCTTGCACTTCATGGCTCGCTCCAGCCTGCCATGGTTCTTTCTTATAAAACCAGGACCACCAGGCTGATGGTCCTCCACCCACAATGCTCTGGGGCCCTCTGTCATCAATGACTAAGAAAATACCCTATATGCTTACCCACAGCCCAACTGTATGGAAGCATTCTCCCAATTGAGGTTCCTTCTTTTCAGATGACTCTAGTTTATGTCAAGTTGATACAAAAACTATCTAGGATGCTGGCCCTAGATCAAAAGATGTGGCAGAGTGGTACAGACCAGGCTCAAGCCTGATGCTGAGCGATACCTTTGTCCTCTTAAGTCCTCTGTCACCTGCACAATGTTACACTGTTGGTTCAGGAAGCAATTTTGCTTGGATGTGGAGGTCATGATGAAAATAGGCACATGCCCAGGTCCACAGCACTGGGGCTTGGCTCCATCCTCAGAGCTCCTGTTTCCTAGTTAACAGTTGAGGTTTGGAGGTTGGATAAGTTGGGATTTAACCTCCCCTTAGCCTAGTTTAGGATCCTATATTCAAGACGGGCATGGCAAGGGTTAGAGATGTGGTTCAGAAGTGGAATGCTTGCCTAGCAACTGCAAAGGCCAGGATCCCATCCCTAGCACTTTACAAACAAAGGCAACAGACCGCCATTTCTGCAGAGAGTTTTGATCTTAATCAGGTCTCAATCAAGGATGTAGAGGGGACCTTCCGTGCCTCTGTTGTGTACCTTTGACCCTCACCATGGTCCTTCATCCCATTCCTGATGCCCAGACCCATCAAGGTGCTAGGTTGTTTGTTTGTTTGTTTTCATTTTGACAGTTATTTCTAACTTTTAATGCACAGGGCTTTTCTTTCCAATCTTCAGTGTCAGATTCAAACAGTGAGAGGGTGGCTGGTCTACAAAGGTGTGACAAACGAAAGCTCCACCCTTCTTCCTGATGCCTCCAAATGGGAGCCGGTACACTATCCAGCCTCAGTCTTTGTTCTGGCTTCTCTTCAACATTGTGCTAAGGATGCTAGGGAAGTCTGATGGGCAGACAGTGCAGACTCCAGCGCGTGTGATCTTGACTTTGGTGTAGCTGAGCAGTTTGCCATCTTGCCTGTCTCTTCACTGGCCTGCAAAGTGTGTGCCCAGACATGCTTCTGACTCAGTGTTTTTGCTGAGGACTCTTGACTTTTGTGTGTGTGTCTGCCTGTCTGTCTGTGGGTGTATCTCTCTGTGTATGTGCGTTTGTCTGCTTGTCTGTCTGCGGGTGTATCTCTCTCTCTGTGTCTTCTGTCTGTGTCTGTCCTTGGGAGTATCTCTGTCTCTGTCTCTGTCTCTGTCTCTCTGTCTCTCTCTCTCTCTCTGTGTGTGTGTGTGTGTGTGTGTGTGTGTGCATGTAGAGGCCGGTTGCCAACCTCAGCAGTCATTCTTCAAAGACCAACTACCCTGTTTTTGAGACAGGGTCGCTTACTGGCCTGGAACTCACCAAGTATATTATGCTGGTTGGCCAGTGCGACCCATGGGTGTGACTGTAGTGCTGGGATTACAAGCACATGTCATGACACCTGACTTTTATAATTTGAGTTCTGGGGCTCAAAACCAGGTCCTTGTGCCCATAAGGCAAGCACATTACTGACTGAGCCATCTCCCCAATCCACCAGGGTACTCTTGACCTTGGTGTAGCTAAGGAATCCTCTTGTCCTTTTTCAGAGCTCATGAAATGTGCAGTGGTAGGCGCATCTTCAGCTTAGTTATTGGGTATGTGTCTGGTGGGAGACTCTTGATTTTCCTTTGGCCTAGCATCATTGTAGGGTGACCACAACTTGCAAGGGGCTTGGTTGGTACCAGAGGTTGACTTGGGAAGCAGTCTCCCTGTCTCCTGAGTTACTTTGCAGCTCATGGTTTGGACACAAAGCATTTCTATGGGTTTACAGAGCTTGACCAGTGAGACTGAAGTCACCCTGTCCACTGTGTTCTGCTGATGCTGCAGGAACCCAGGCCCAGCTCAAGGGGAGGGGGGGAGAGAACAGAGGGGAGGACAGGAAGGTGACAGGGCTTCGGCACTTGAGCTACTGCTGCAGCTCTGCAGTTTCTGTCGCAGCTCCGAAGCCAGCACAAGTTTTCTTACGAGCACAGCCAGGTAAGGACTCACCCCCTATACCACACCACATAGAAACTCAAATGTCCATGACTGTCCATCTCCCTCTCACTATTCAGGCAGGGTCTGCTCATTTTTTTTAGACTGTTAACATGTTTTTTTCTGAAGGCTGTATCCCCTTGTCCTGTCTTTAGAACAACACAGAGAGGTCCTTTTGAATAAGAAGTTACATGTATCCGGAGGCAGTCTCCAGCTTTACAAGTGAGGGGTTAATGAAGTGACGTTTAGGCTTACTGCTATGTATGAAGCAAACTAAGTCCATTTGCAAAAGCCAAACAGGTGAAGATGCTCAAAACAGAGACTCTGTCTCCGGTCTCTCCATCTGTGGGAATGACGCCATGGATTAAGGGTTCCTTATAGATAACGTGCATTAAGGTTTCTATCTCTGGGATAAAACATAACCAAAAGCAACTTGGGGAGCAAAGGCTTTATTTAGCTTACACAGTTTGGTCCTTCGTGGAGGGAAGTCAGGACAGGAAACAAGGTAGGAACCTAGAGGCAGGAACTGAGGTAGAAGCTGTGGAGGAATGTTATTTACTGGCTTGTTTCTCCTGGCTTGCCCAGTTAGTTTTCTTATAACATCCAGGACCACCCGCCTAGGTGTGACGCTGCCCACAAGAGACTTGGCTATCTTGTAACAATCACCAACCAAATGCTGTCTATGGGCCAATCTAATGGAGGCATTTTCTCAACTGAGAGTTCCTCTTCTCAAATGACTTTAGCTTGTGCGACATTGACAAAAGTCTATTCTAGACAATCCCAAAGTGGGATATCTTGGTCCAGCATCCTGCCTGGATGTTTTTCTGGTGGGAAACCCAGTGATTGATGGCCCAGATCAAGATTTAGCATGGCGAGCTGCTGACACTGGTGTGGAATGCCATCCATTGTTCGCACAGTTACAGCCATTTGGAAATCAAAGATGGGGTTCCTTCTAACCCTTGCCAGATCAGGACTAGTAATGTTTCCTCATAGAAACTGGGACTGGGGAGGGTCAGGCCTGTAACCAAGATTGCAGCCAATCTTCCTCCCGCTGCCAACCCTGCCCTCAGTTTGGTTGTGTATGTTACCAAAGCCGAGGGAGAATTCTAGACAGTTGGACTCTGAGCCCTGCCCCACTGAAATCACCAGGAAGCCCTTGGTTCCAGTGAACAGATTCCATGGGGTGAGGCTGTTGTTTCTAATGTTAGCAACAACCCATCTTTTGCTCTTGTTCCATGATGTGTGTGGGATGGTCCCCTAGCTAGCTCACTTTTGTTCTTGGAGCACCCAGCCTCTCCGCATCCCCGTGCTGCTGTGACTGGAGAGGACAAGGTGTAGACAAATAGTTTTGACTGCCCCCACTCCCCCTGCTGTCCTTGTCCTCGTCCTCGTCCTCGTCCTCGTCCTCGTCCTTGCCCTCGCCCTCGGTATTGCCTTCTTCATCACAGGCAGCTGAGAAAGACATGACAGGGATAGAGGAGAAACAGCTGGGGGTTGCTGTGAATTTCAGGAAGTTCTTAGGCCTTTGAAGTACAGGTAGCTGCAGGGCTGATCTCTGCTCTTGTACATGTATTCACATTCATGTGGAAATGTCTGTGGGTACAGGTGGATAAGCATGTGTGCACATGTGGAGGGCGGAGATCAACCTTGGGCATTGTTCTTCAGGTCCTGTTTACCTTGATTTTTGGGATAAAGCCTCATATGGATCTGTAGATCACATAGCATAGAGCTGACCAGTCTGTCAGTGAACACCAGGGATCCACCTGTCTGTGCCTCTCCAACACTGAGATTATAAGCATACCTTACAGTGTGCGGGAGTTTTACATTGGCTGTGAAGGTTAAACTCAATTCCTTGTGCTTGTGTGGCAAGCATTGTGTACTGACTACACTGTCTCTCCAGACCTCCTTTTTATCCCAGGCTGACTTCAAGCTCTATGGGTTAGACACTGGCCTTGAACTCGATGTGCACCACCACATCAAGCCTATTTTTTTGTTTTTGATGGCAGCACTCCAGGGCAAAGGGAAAGGTCTAGATTTTGGTAAAACAGTAGAGGGTATTGCAGAAAAATAAGAAAAGTGCATTTGTTGTTGTTGGCAGAGGTCAGCTATGCATCCAACACCACCCTTGGCTTTTTCTTTGAAATCCCAGGGATTCAATGACCACTAGGTCCTTCTTGGAGCCAGCCTCCTCAATGCTGGAAGTTCCCTGAGGGGTGGGGCCCAGACAGTGCCTTTTTTTCTTCAGGAGGGGTGGCTTCTCCATCGATCTTTTTCTTGGACATGGTTTGCTGAGCACTTTCACACGAGCTGGTTTTGATTGTCCCAGTGTGGTCAGTTGTCTGAGGTAGCTCCTAAAATCAGGTTTTCTTTGCTTCTCCCCATGTTTCCAAACTTTAGTTTGGGCAAAGCTCTCAGCCAGACAAGCTCTTCAAATCTCTTCCCAAAGGAAATGAGAGGAGCTGCAGGTTTCAGACTCGAGGGAGAACACACACTCCCACCACGTGCCTAGAGAGGTGGCTGGCTATGAAGTGAAGCTCAGCCCACCATGGGGATTGATGGGTACAGAGGAAGTGAGGAAGACTTCCCTGTGCCCTGGCCTGGGGGACTTGCCAAGCAGTAAGGGGTATTAGAAGAGAGCCAGTGTGGGGGATGTTTAACGTAGGGGAGATTGTCAAAGTGATGCTATAACCCCTGAGAGATACTGTCCCCAGGTGGCACTGGGGTACCTTCCATATCCTCTCTCCTCCATGTCTCACAGTGGGGACACTCAGACCTGCTGAATCAATCACCTACCCCAGGTTTTAATGCAGTCTCTGACTATGTCTTTTGAATCAGTTCATCTGCCATCCATCTTCCTGAGCATGTAAGACAGGAGACAAAGCAGACACAGTGTCTAGGCTTTGACTAGAAAGGAACACACATTTTCTCCCATCCTTTGTATCAGTGCCTGCTCCAAGGTCCATGCACAGCCTTTCTTTTAACCCACATGAAACAATGCAATGTGCCCAGGAGGGAGCCTTGGCCTGAGTCCCCTGAATGAAGGTTACTCCAGTGGGCTCCAGAGCACAAAGCTAGAGCCAAGATAGCAGCTGAACCACCAAGCAGGGACCCACATTCAATTTGGGATTTTCCGAACCTTGAGCTCTTGCCTTTGATCTTCTGAAGTCATTATCAGCAACCCACTGTAAGCGCACAGCGGGATGCTTATAGAGAAGACTGGCTTTGAGGACGAGTGTAAACAGAGGACTTTGACCACCAATCTCTGCTGGTCTAAGGGACACATGGCACAGGGAAGACAACCACTTCTCAGGTGGCTTTGTGGGAGGAAGTGCTCCTCAGGGCAAGGAGAATCAGATGTCTTGATCTTAAATGTGGGGTGAGAAGTGAGTCTCAGAAGGAATGTCCATGCTGGGTCCCTGGGAGTTTCTGAGTGACTTCAGGATCCCAGGCATCAGGGAGAGTTCCTGGCCTTTCATCAAATGTGATATATGAGGAATCCCTTGCATAGCTACAGTAGAGCCAGAAGCAGGTCTTCAGCTAGAGCCTGCATTTAGTGAAGTAATTTCCTGGGTAGAGGGATGGGAAATGGGACTAACCAAAGGAGTGGATAGAGCCAGGCCTGGAGTTAGAGCTGGCAGGTGCCTTAGGATGCTAGCGATTGGGTCACACCCTCATCAGCATGGGGGAAGGTGTTAATGAAATCCTGGGACAGGCAGAAGAGGAAATTGAGATTGGAGGTGATCAGGACCAGAACTCTCCTTGTCTCTACCAGGATACTCCATTCTGTCTGTCGGAGAATACCTAAGAGTGAAGAGTTGAGTTCTGAGGTCAGGCCAACCAGGAATCAAGGGAGTTGCTGAGACTACCATGGGTGGTTTGGAGCCAGGCCTGATGGGGGCCAAGAGCAGCATTGGGACAGACAGACAGCTGGACTGTCGACAGCTCTGGTTTAATTTTAGCCATGCTCATTGAACAAGAATAGCTGGACTTGGATTTCTGTGTTGAGTTATTTTCTCTCAACATCTTAGGCATGGAATGCTTCTGTCGTCTGCCTTCTGTTAACCACCATTGGCCGTAGTGATCTTGGGGTCATTTCTCCATAGGTATCCTGCCTTTGTTAAGCACATGCCTTTAAAATCTTCGTCCCGCAGGCTCTGTAGTTTTACTATAACGTGCCTCAGAGTGGATCTAAATTTATTTATTCTATTTGGGGCATATGTTGCTTAGATCTGAGGATCTAAGCCTCAGCCCTGAAGAATGTTCAACCTCCCTCCCCTCAGAGTCTCCCCTCCTCCCCTCTCTCCTTATTTCCCTCTTGTCTTAGTCAGGGTTTCTATTACTGCACAAACATCATGACCAAGAAGCAAGTTGGGGAGGAAAGGATTTATTCCGCTTACATTTTCCACATTGCTATTAATCACCAAAGGAAGTCAGGACTGGAACTCAAGCAGGTCAGGAAGCAGGAGCTGATGCAGAGGCCATGGAGGGATGTTCTTTACTGGCTTGCTTCCCCTGGCTTGCTCAGCCTTCTCTCTTATAGAGCCCAAGACTACCAGCCCAGAGATGGCACCACCCACAAGGGGACCTCCCCACCTTGATCACTAATTGAGAGAATGCCTTGTAGCTGGATCTCGTGGAGGCATTTCCTCAACTGAAGCTCCTTTCTCTGTGATAACTCCAGCCTGTGTCAAGTTGACACAAAACTAGCCAGTACACCTACCTTCCCTTCCTTTCCTTCCCCATTTCCTTCCCTCTCCTCCCCCTCCCTCCCCTCCCCTCCCCTCTCCTCTCGTCTCCTCTCCTCTCCTCTCCTCTCCCCTCCCCCCTCTCCCATTTTCCTCCTCCTCTTTCAATACTGTCTTACTATGCAGCAGAGTCTGGCCCCGAACTCTATCTCCTTCCTGTCTCTGCCTCCTTAGGGCCAGAATTATAGTCCCATGGCTCCACCAGCTTCAGCAGGTTATTTTTTTGGACAGGGATTTTCATCTGTTCTTTCCATCCCTCCCTTTAGATATTCCTCATCTGCACTGGAGTTTTCAAACTGAACTCTGTCATATTTCCTACCTCTGCCTCTCAGCTGTGGTCTGTAAAATGACTTAATAACAATCTTCCGGTTCATTAATTTTCTTTCTGGCTGTGTCTAATCTCCAGTCAACTTCAGACAATCTGATCTTATTTAAATGTCTCCTCCCTTTTTATCAATCTCAGGAGGTTCTGTGTGAGCAGCTTTCAAATCTTCCAGATATTCTTTTATATTTTAAGATAATAGCTTGTCTCTCTTATTCTTGATTTTATCTTTAATTTGTTTGACTGTTTAAACCAGTAGTTCTCAACCTTCCTAATGCTGGGAACATTTAACACAGTGGCGGTGTCTCCCCCAGCCACAAAATTGTCTTTTGTTTTTTGCTACTTTATAACTGTAATTTTGCTACTGTTAAGAATCATTGCACGCCTTTAATCCCAGCACTCGGGAGGCAGAGGCAGGCGGATTTCTGAGTTCGAGGCCAGCCTGGTCTACAGAGTGAGTTCCAGGACAGCCAGAGCTACACAGAGAAACCCTGTCTCGAAAAAAAAAAAAAAAAAAAAAAGAATCATAATATAAACATCTGTGTTTTCTGATCGTCTTAGGCGACCCCTGTGGAAGGGTCATTCGACCCCAAAGGGGCCGTGACCCACAGGTTGAGAATCACCAATCTAACTCATCTCTCTGAAGCAGGACTTTCGTGCTCTGCGTCTAGAACTTTTGGGGACAGTCCTGATTGTGTTGACTCATGCGCAGGATGGTCCTTTGTGTGTTCTGTTAAGTTTGAATTTTGCATTTGTGTTTTGGGGCTTTGACTTGATATACAATTTGATAGAACTTTGATAGTATTTAATGTACTTTACCTTGAGGTACTATTATCACAGCAAATGCTAATTTCTGGACTGAGGATTTCCACAAATTCAATTGAACTTAACATTTTTTACAACATTCTATCCAGACAGACAAGTTTCCTTAAAATTAAAAAAAAATTCTTTTGTGTTTTAATTGTGTGTGTGTGTTTGTGTGTACATACATGTGAGCACAGTTTCCTGGGGGAGGTCAAAAGAGGGCATCAGATCTCCTGGAGCTGAAGTTACAGGAAGTTGTGAGATGCCTGATGTGGGTGCTGGGAATTAAACTCAGGTCCTTTGCAAGAACCATCTCTCCAGCCCTCAAGTTTACACACACACACAGACACACACACACACACACACACACACACGCACGCACGCACGCACGCATGCACGCACGCACACGCACACGCACACACACACACAGCCTTTGCACTGGCTGGTTTTGTGTGTCAACTTGACACAGAGAAAGGAGCCTCCCTTGAGGAAATGCCTCCATGAGATCCAGCTGTAAGGCATTTTCTCAATTAGTGATCGAGGGGGGAAAAGCCCAGCCCATTGTGGGTGGTGCCATCCCTGGGCTGGTAGTCCTGGGTTCTATAAGAAAGCAAGCTGAGCAAGCCAGTGGAAGCAAGCCAGTAAGTAGCATCCCTCCGTGGCCTCTGCATCAGCTCCTGCTTCCTGCCCTTGCCCTGTGTGAGTTCCAGTCCTGACTTCCTTTGGTGATGAACAGCAATGTGGAAATGTAAGCTGAATAAACCCTTTCCTCCCCAACTGCTTCTTGGTCATGATGTTTGTGTAGGAATAGAAAACCTGACTAAGAGCCTGTATGCCAAGTCCTCTGTACTTTTTAAGGTGAAGCTATGTATCCATTTGAGTGTGTGTACAGGTACATGTGTGTTTGTGAGTGAGTGTATGTAAGTGCGGGTGTGGATGTGCATGTATGTGTGTGTGTGTACAGGTGTGTGTGTACAAGTGTGTGTGTGTTTGTGAGTTTAGATATGTAAGTATGGGTGTGTATGTGCATGTATGTGTCTGTGTGTTTGTGAGTGTGTATATGTGTGAGTGAGTGTGTGTGTGTGTAGCTGCAGCTTCGGGATGACTTCTTCATCCCAGCAACATAACAGTCAAACACTTAACAAGGCCAGCAAGGCCTCAGAGACAAGTGTCAGCCTGGTCGCCCATGTTGTGACTGTGACCTTCAACGCTGTATTTCATTACTTTGTTCTGGTGGATGTATTTGTTTCCTCAGCCACTGTAACAAACTTTCACAACACTGTTGGCTCCAACCAACAGACTTTTATTCTCTTGCGAGTTGGAAGCCAGAAGTCTGGAGTCAGGATGGCAGCAGGGCTGTCCCCCTCCTCCTGTGCTCTTGAGGGGAGTCTGCCGCTTGAGTCTTCTGGTTTCCGGGGGCTGCTGGCATTTCTTAGCGTGTGTCCATAGCACTCTCATCATCTCTGCTTCTACATTGCTCCTTTCCTTCCTCTGCGTGTGATCTCTCTGCCTCTGTCTTATGAAGGTGAGATGGCAGGTAGTGCCCTGGAAATCTTCCTACGGCTAAACCCTTAACCCAGACCCATCCATAAAGACCTTCTACCGTGTAAGGTGACAGGTAAATGCCAAGGATCAGGATGTAGGTGCCTTTTTTGGGGCGTTTTTTAGCCTTGGGCAGATTTTGCTATGAGAAGTCATTTTTACATGTACAAGGATGTCCACTCTATTTCTAAATGTCATGGAAGCTTTTTCCCTCTCCATATAGGTCCATCTAATTATTCTCTGAAAATGAGATATTCCAAAGGCTCTCTAGGCTGGTGGGGAAAGGTTCACCTCTGGGACAGGACTGCTTTCCAAGGGCGGGGGGCCGAGGATGCTGAGATGGAGATGCTGTCTGGTACCGGGAAGGGACTCTTCTCCATCCCTATGGGACAGCAAAACTGGGCTTTGCTTAAGCTAGTAAGATCCACTGTGTGGTCCCATGGACTCGCCCGAGTTCCTCTGAATGCTTCATCTCTTTTTCTCTTTGCCTATGTTTGCTCTCATCTGTGTCTCTTGGTTCTTGTGGATGACTGATCCTAGGTTTTTCTCCCAGTTCAACTATGGTAACTCCATGTGACTGCTCATGACAGACTGTGAACCTGTCTGTCCCTCTTACCGGAGACACTGCAGGGGACACCCACCTGGGAGTTCCTCAGGCACGTACTGCATGCCAGTGGACAGCACCAAGAGTAGAACAGGTCCAAGCCTGGAGATGACTCTTGCTGAGAGCTGAGTATATTTGGGACATTCTGTCCTGGTCCAAAGTTTCCTTCCTAGGGACAGTCAAGGAAACTGAGCCAGAAGTTGTATCATGTGTCTCGTGGTTCTTTGAGGATAGAGACTGGCCAATCATTGCAAAGCAAAACACTCGGTGTCCTTGGGTAATTAATGTCTTAGAGTGATGATGACAGCTTTTGGCTGCATTAACTCCGAGGGAAGTCCAAGGAAGGAAATAGCTTTTATGCGTAGCATTTGTCCCTGTCTTTCTTCATGTGTCCCCATCTTCTGTTAAGGACTAAAACCTTAACTATGAATATTTTTATAGCCAGAGGTAGTTCTGGGATCTCTTATCACCCAGTACAGGTCCAAACTTTCTTGACAGCTGGAAGCCCGCTTGGGTTTCACACCCTAGTCCTGGGGATTGGTGGGCTAATGTCTCCTTCCATGAAGGTGAGCATGGAGTTGGTCAGAGAAGATTCTAGGCCCTAAACTCCCTGAGGCATTAAACAGGCCAGGGACAGTAGAGAAAGATTACTCACTGGGACTCTCAGC
This sequence comes from Mus musculus, assembly GCF_000001635.26. NCBI lineage: Eukaryota > Metazoa > Chordata > Mammalia > Rodentia > Muridae > Mus > Mus musculus. The sequence continues at coordinate 143,059,911 of NC_000070.6, read as the reverse complement.
CTAACAATGACTGGAGGAATGGCAGGGCTCAGGGTAAGACCTTCTGAGAAGTGTGTATCTGTGAGTGTATGTGTTGCCCGGAAATGATGAAGGCTGGCATCATGCGTGATGATGAGCGCTGAAGGCTGGCATCGTGTAGGCCCTCTTACCCAGAAAGACACAATAAAGGCAGTTGTCTCTGACAGCTTCTCCAACCTGGACTCCACATGCCCCACCCCCTCCGCCCCACACTTGGATGACTCTTGTGTTCAGCCAAGTGAGGTTATAAGACTCTGTGGTTCATAAGGAGAGTGGGATCTACTTTTCCCAAGTTGGAGCTGATGCCCTGGGTGAATCTTGGGGGTCTGGAGAAAGCAAGGCCAGGTGCAAGTTAGCAGTCTGGGTCAGGCTGGGTGTGGCTCAGTCACTAAGGTATAAAAAAACTTGGATGGGTACAGATGCATAAGCTTGTAATCCCAACACTGAGGAGATAGAGACAGGTGGACCACTGGGGTTCACTAGTGATCCAGGCTAGCTGAATTGATGAATTCACGGAGAAAGAGGAGGCTAGGTCACAGAACACAAGACAGGTCGCGTCTGAGAACTGACACCCGGAGTTGACCTCTAGTCTCTGCACGTGTGTACCCGTGTGTATACACGAACATGTGCATGCACACACATGCACATGAAAGCACGCACAAGCACACATGTGTGCTCACACACACATGCACATGCACGCGTATGAGGTGGATCAGCTAAGGAAAGGTTCTGAGACAGGCAGAGACAGCCCTTGCTTCCAACGGGCCTGAAGAAATTTTAACAATTTAAAGAAAACTCCAACCACGTTTTAGCAGCCAATCAGGTTTTCTCCCTATTACAGAGTCCTTGGACTTTGCTTCATACCAGAGACACAGTTTATTTACAGGAGGCCAGTAACTGGGGTTACTCAGAAAGCTGATGGCGGTAATGTGTGCTCCTATAGCAGAGAAAGACACTCTTGCCTGCTCTAGCATGAAGGGCCAGTCCCTTTCCTTTGAGGCTGATGAACAAGGTCATGAGAAAGCTAGGGGGGCTTTGAGGAAGTGCATGCTCAGAGCACAGAGCTGGCTGAGGCAGCTGACATTTTGCTTTGGTCTTGATGCCTCCAGCCAAGGAGGCTCCAGTTACTGCAGCTCTGTCCCTTGAGTTCTGAGCGGTCATTAGAAAGCCACTTTGTCAAGGTGGTACCACCCTTGGTTGTCCCCGATTCAAACAAAAGTTCCTTTGTGGCCACTGGCATTTGGGGATAGAACTGTGGAGCCACGTCGGGGCCAGGAGGCAGCTTTGCTCAGTGAAGTGTCCCTGATAAATGAGCCCTATGCAGCGTAAGACGAACTGGTCCTCCCAGCTGGTCTCTTGGGTGACTCTGGAGTTCTGAGAGGATTGAGGAAATGGCTCAGTTGCCCAAGTGCTTGTCATGCAAACATGAGGACATGAGTCTGGATCCCAGGCACTGACGTAAAAAGCTGGGCATGGTGTGCATACGTATGTAAGCCCAGTGCTGGGGACACAGAGACAAGAGCACCCCTGGGGCTCACTGGCTAGTCGGCCTGGACCAAGCAGCGAGATTCAGATTTCTGTATCCTGGTCACTTTTTGTCAGTTTGCTATGAACTAAGGTCCCCTGGAAAGAGATCTCAGTTGAGAAAATGCACCCCCAGGCCACCTCAGGTTGGCTCATAGGCAAACCCGTGAGTCATTTTCTTGATTGATGGTTGATCTAGGGGTGCCAGGGTGACACCCCTGGGCAGATTGTCCTGAGGTGTGTAAGAAATCAGTCTGAGCAAGCCACAGGGAGCAAGCCAGTAAATAACATCCCTGCATGGTCTTTGCTTGAACTCTGCTGTCAGGCTCCTGTCTTGAGTTCCCCGCCCTGACTTTGTTTGATAATGAGCTGTGATGTGGAAGGGTCAGACAAAGTAAATCCCTTCTTCCCCAACTTGCCTTTGGTCATGGTGTTTTATCACAGCAACAGGAAGCAAACGGTCTCAAGATATAATGTGGAGGGTGAATGAGGAAGTCACATGGCATTGACCTGGGGCCTTCGCACATGTGTACACACATGCATGCACATGCACACATACATGTGCACATTCATCCTTAAGGTATGGGAACTGTGGCTCACTTTAAGGGTAATGCACTTCTCAGATGAGACACTGGGCCTGACCTGGGGTCCTGAGCTGCAGAGCTTGGGAACAGAAGTCATGACACAGCCGCAGAGGACTTGGTAAGCTGCAGAGGAGAACGGAAAAGAATTTGTGATTTTGAAGAGCAAAGAGAAAACGTAAGGAAGCCCGGGGCTGGTTTGCTTTGTGCGTTGGGTAGAGTTGGGAGGCTCGCAGCTCCTTCTCTCTATGTATGATTCTGTGAGACTAGGCAGGTGTGTTTGGATTGTGTCTCAGCATAGTTCAACTGTAAGCTTTCCTGATAACCCTGGTGTCTAGTCTTGAATGTGGGATTGGCTGGGTTGAACTGACTCTTGTATGGATACACGTGTTTGTGTGTGTGCAGGAGCACATACGTACAGAAGCCACATGTCAATGTGACTTGTCTCCTGAGCATCATCTATTTCGCTTTTGAGACAAGGTGCCTTGCTGCCTGGACCTCACCAGGTACGCTCAGCTGGCTGGCCAGTGGTGAGCCCTAAGGGATCTATCTACCTGACTCTGTCTTACCGGTGCCATGACCACACCATGTTATTTTCTAAATGTTGCCTCTGGGGGTTGAACTTAGGTTCTTGTGCTTGCTAGTGTGAGAAATAGATTGTTATAGTCCATTTTCAGGGTCTGCAAGCAGATAGTGCAGTGACACCAGAGGTGACTTCAGTGAGGGGACAGTGACTCTGGGATGATGAACAACGAGAAGGCCTGGAAGCTGACAACAGACTTGTCTGCAGGAGGATAAGGGAGGTGCGTAGGACTCTCTCCTTTCTGGATGGACGAGAGAGCTAGAATCTAGTGTTGGAGGGTGGAGAGGTGGTGAATGAGGGGACTCTAGATCTGGCTCCTCAGCTCCTTTCCACCTTGCTTTGTAAGTTCAACGCTGATGTTTCAGAGACTCTGCTGATCAGTATTTATGCTTGCGGTCATCTAGAATAACATCATCTTTCTGGATGATGCTTAAGGCCTGGGCTGTAAGCAGTGGCCAATGAAGCCTCTGCGAGTGGAGGAGGTCTGAGTTTAACCCCTTGTTGGAAAGCTGCAGGGATGAGAATACAGGAGGGAGCCCAGAGGCAGCCCTGGTACCCTGTAGCTTCATGAACCTGCCACTTAGACTGAAGCATGAACAGCCCCCATTAAGCCCAGAGGGTGGCCTTCAGCCATCTCTGTGCATCAAGAGGCTGACCAGAGGGGTGATGTGTCTATAAAGACTGGCATGTGCATTGGCTTCTTTAAACAGGGTTTGACACCCCCCCCCCATTTTTGAGACCTTTTCTATAATAAGAGGTGACCATAGGCCCCTTGGCATGACTGGGAAGGAGTGAAAGACCCCTGCTTTCTGATGCTGCCAGGCAGATGGCCGCTGATCTCTCGTCTATAGAGCTCTCTCACTCTGAGCTCTTTCTCTGACTATATGTACCTCCTAGAAGAGCAGAGACAAGTGTTTTGGATGCATACATCACATCACCTAACAGGATCCACAATGTCCTTATGTCTATAACTTAAAATCTGGGTGCTACTTGCAGCAGTACTGTGCAGAGGGAAGAAAATGTCTGGCAAAACAGTCATGTGCCAGGAGTCAGGGTTGAGTGTGAACCCTGAGTCCTTCAAGGTGACAAGAACACAGAGATAAAGGGGTGGGTTTGGGGTCAGACTGGAGTACTAGCTACAGTGCCACCCTTTACTGACTGTGTGACATTTTCCCTCGCACTGTTATTGCTTTAAGTCCCTCTGAACTTTGTTCTTTTTTATGGCAAACAGGAATGGTTAATTCTTGAGCTAGGAGCTTGGAGGGTTACAGAGAAATGCATGACTTGAGATGAAGGTGTATGCACTTGGAGCAGCCCAAAGACCAGCTGTCCCCAGCCATGGGCAGCATCCGAGTGGGACACGCAGCCTCTCCCTGCTCTGTCCTATTCTAGAGTACACAGTCAATGTTACTCTGGTGACTATGACCTTCAGGCCAGAAGAGAGTCCTACTCTTCCTCTGGACCCACAGAGCTACACGGTGACTGCCCTTCACTGACTGCTGACTGGAGGAACCGTGGTGGTTGCTGAGCAGCCCAGGCGGCTGATTGGTATAGAAGCGCACAGCCAGAATCCACAGCCTCACAGAGCACCTGGCCGCTAGCTGTGATAACCAGGTGCCATTTTGTCAACTGCTGGGCCCAGAGCCAAGTACCTCGGACTCCAGGTCCATAGGAAGGAGCTAAAACAGAGGGAGGACTTGTGTTAACACTGCAGGGCCACCTCTTATCTAAGGAGGAGGGAAGATGCGTGATCCAAGCACACATCCAAGGATAAAACTGGATGAGTTGGCAGGATTCCCATAGCTGTCAGTGAAAGGTTGTTTAATGAAAATTCTATGTGTCATGCAGGACTCACCTGCTGGCACGCATTGTGGAGGAGCCAAGGGGAGGCTAGGCCTCATTCTAGCATTCTTTTTTGCTTCTTCCTTTTTAAGGTACTATACCGTATAGTCTAGGATAGCCACAAATGCCCTACAAGCTTCTATTCCTCCTGCTTCTACCCTCTGAGTGCTGTGATATGGCATGCACTATCGTACTTGACTTAGCAGATTAAGGCAGACCCTCAGCTCTAGTATTCTTTTGGCCACAGGGAAGATCCCAGCTACTCATGGTTGTTGGGCTTAGCTCCCAGCTCTCGGTGAGCACTTAGAAGCATTTCTAATCCAAGCCACTTTGCCACACAAGGGACCTTGGTGGGAATAACCCTTTCTAGAATAGTCTTTTGACTCAGTGTTCTGTAATGGCTTCAGAAGCTTATTTAGTGTGCAAACTCTCTCTACCTCACTCTTGAATTTATGAAGCCCAGACTCCCTGCAGGCTTACTGAGCAGGAGCCTCCTGGGGCTAGGGAGGTGACTCAGTCATTAAGAGCACTTGGGGCCTTTACAGAGGACCTGGGTTCAGTTCCTAGCACTCACATGGCAGTTCACAACCATCATAATTCCAGATCCATGGCATCTGACACCTCCTATTGGCTTCTGAGGGCACCAGGCACGCACGCAATGCATTTCTGTACATGTAGGTAAAACACCCATACACATAAAAATAAACAATTCTTTCACAAGCCACATGTAGGGCATGCAACTTTGATCTTAGTGCCGGGAGACAGAGACTGGCGGGTCATGAGCGCATGAGGCAGCCAGAGTCTGAAGTTCAGAGAGAGATCCTGTCTCAAAAAATAAGGTGGAGAGTTGTTACAGTAAAAAGTGGGGGCATTGAGCTCTGGCCTCCATAGACTGCACACACATGCATATGTGCATGGTATGCATACATGCACATGAGCACACACACACACACACACAGAGAGAGAGAGAGAGAGAGAGAGAGAGAGAGAGAGAGAGAGAGAGAGAGAGAGAGAGAACCTTGAGAGTGACTTCTACTTCAGGTGGCCGGAGAATCACTGAACTATAGTGGTTCCCAATGTGAGGTCCCGAGCCAGCAACCCTCAAGGAACTTGTTAAAGATGCATATTTAGTGTCCTGAGACCTTCTGCATCAGAAACTCCAGGGATAAAACTCTGCATCCAAATCTCAGCAACATCCACCCCTCACTCTACCCTACTCTTGGTGCTTTCAACTCTGACTAGGGCCTGAGAAGCCGTGCACCAGGGTTTACAACTAAGTGGAATTTGAAGGAGTTGCCAGCTCTGCTGGTGTGTCACTTCCTTTGGACATGGGGACCAAATACCAGCATGAACAGGTGTCTTAGGGTTCCTATTACTGTGAAAAGACACCATAACCACAGCAACTCTTAAGAAAAAAAACATTTAATTGGGGCTGGCTCACAGGTTCAGAGGTTTAATCCATCATCTTCATGGCGGGAGGCATGGTGGTGTGCAGGCAGACATGGTACCGGAGGAGGAGCCAAGAGTTCTTCATCTAGGGATGCAGATGGCAGATCTTCCTGTTGGCAGACAACAGGAAGAGAGAGTGACAATGGGTCTGGTTTGAGCATTTGAAATCTCAGAACCCAACCCCAATAATACAATTCCTTCATCAAGGCCATACCTCCTAATAGTGTCAGTATCTAAGGGCCAGTGGGGGCCATTCATATTCAAACCACCATGACAGTTTATTAGTCTGTCTTTCTGAGAAGGACAATGGAACACTTGCACTCAGAAGCCTTCCACTCACCCTTCTGTGATCTACACTATGCCACCCTGAACTCTGAATGCTGGCTCTGAGCACCTGAAAGCCTCCTCTAGCCCTCTAAGCACCCAGAGGGTTATCTTAACATCAGCTGTATGGGTGTTAAGATGCACATGGATTGTACAGAGTGGTGCCTGGCCTAAAGCAAGCCTTTAAAGGAGATGGGGGTAGCAGAAGCTATGGGTAGGAAAATCCTGAGGTACAAAGTAGAATAGCTCAGGCTTGGATGTATCCGAACGGAGTCTCCTATTAGACACACAAGTGGTAGCGAGAGAGGAGCCAGGGCTGGAGATGAGAATGGAGGAGGTGGAGTTGTCTAGACAGTTTTAAGAGCTTTGTTTGGAATGCTTTCATGATGACAAAGACAAGTACTCAATTTAATTGAGTCTTTTGTTCTGCTTCTCTCTCTCTTTTTAATTTGGTGTTCAAAGTTTCTTCCCTTTTAGGAATACAGTGGTGATCGGGCCTTTTTTTTTATGTTTTGACGTTGCAAAGTAGATGATCAGGGAACAGATCCTTGTCTACACCAGGGACACTGAGACTTCAAACTGAATTGCAGCATAGGCTAAAGCAGGCATTCACTGGGTCCTCGAAGGACACATGTCTGTGTAGATCCACTCAGCTCACCGAGGCTGGAGTCTGCTGGGCCTCTTTCTCATGCCTCCTTTGGTCTCTCACAAAGCCTTTCCCAAATGTAGACTCTGCCCTGGCCTCTTCCCGTGCAATATAGTTTGATAGTGAGATTCATCTATTTTAGAAGCAGATTTTATTTTTCAATATGCGTGTGTCTGTGCAGATGAGTATAGGTGCTCATGGAGGATAGAGGCATTGACTCCCCAGCGATGGAGCTGCAGGTGCTTGTGAGCTACCTGATGTGGATGCTAGGAACTGCACTCAGGTCCCCTGGAGGAGCAGTGTGTACTCTTGTATTGATTCATCTCTCCAGACTATCCACATCCTAATAGCATGGATCAGAAATGTAGTTTTTCTTCTATTGACTTGCCTTTGCATATTCTCAAAAAGTAAGTTGGGCTGGAGAGGTGGCTCAGCAGTTAAGAGTGCTTGCTGATTTTACAGAGGATCCAAATATTTCAATTATTTCTCTATTGCTGTGAAGAGAACACCATGACCAAAATACCTTTTAAAAGGGAACATTTGATTGGGGGGTTTTCTTACAGTTTCAGAGGATTAGGCCAGAAACTTCATGGCAGGGAACACGGCAGTAAGCAGACAGGCATGGTGCTGAAGCAGTAGCTATAACCTTACATAATTTGTATATTTCAGGTAGACACACACACAATCAGAGAGAGAGAGAGAGAGAGAGACAGAGAGAGAGACAGAGACAGAGAGAGACAGAGAGACAGAGACAGAGACACAGAGAGACACAGAGACAGACACAGAGAAAGACAGAGACAGACAGAGAGAAAGAGACAGATAGATAGACAGACAGTCAGACAGGCAGGCATGCAGGCATTCAGGCAGGCAGACTGGGCCTGGTGTGGGCTTTTAAAAAACCTCAAAGCTGGGGCTGGTGAGATGGCTCAGCAGTTAAGAACACTGACTGTTCTTCAGGAGGTCATGAGTTCAAATCACAGCAGCCACATGGTGGCTTACAACCACTCATAATGAGAAACAAAACAAAACAAACAAACAAACAAACAAAAAATCAAAAAAACCAAAAAACAAAAAAAAACCTATGGGCCAGAGTGAGCAGGGCCAGAGAATTGGGGGAACCTCAAAGCCCAACCCTAGTGACACATCATCTTCAATAAGCTACACTTACTCTAACAGAGCCATACCTAATCCTTCTCAAACAGTTCCACACTAACCTGGGGCCCAAACATTTAAATACGTTAGCCTGTGGCAGCCATTTTCGCTCAAACCACCACAGCAAGTATGGGTTCCTTGCTGGGCAGCTCACAAACACCAATAGCTCCAGTGCCCATACCTGCCTCCCAGTGAAGGGTTCCTTTAAGAGATTCCCCCATTACCAGCTAGGAGGGATACTTGTTCAGCTGAGTTCTGAGTTTCTGCTTGGTCGGTTTGAGTGAAATGGATGTGAGACTTAGCAGAGAACAGCCTGGAATCACCACCTCCCCTGGATTTACAGCTTCATGAGCAGAGTCATCAGTTACCTTGAGAAGATGTGACTCAGCAAGTCACCATCAGCACCAGGAGCTGATGAGGGAGTGTGTGGCAGCTGGCTCACTTGAGGACACTCTCAAGCTGGGGCTGGCTCTCTATCCTTTAGAGTCAGCATCAGAAGCTCATGCCAAGACTTCAGGTCTGTCTTGGCATGCTTTTATACTCTGATTTCCAGCTCACTTCTACAAGTTAGTGCCTAGAACATTGGCCAACACTCAGCAGATACACAGGACGTAGATTCTAGCAGGTGGCCAACTTGATAACAAACCTACTGTCATCTGGGAAGAGGGGACTCATTTGAGGAACTGCCGAGATCAGATTGGCATGTGTCCATGTTTATAGAGTATTTTCTTAATTGCTAGTTGATGTTGGAAGGCCCAGCCCTCTGTAGGTGGTGTCATCCCCTAGACAAGGCATCTTGGGCTCTATAAGAAAGGAAGCTGAGCAAGCCAGAGAAACAAGCCAGTGGGCTGCTTTCCTTTATGATGTCTGCTTCAGTCCCTGTCTTCAGGTTCCTGTTTTGAGTTCTTGTTCTGACGTCCCACAATTATGGGCTGTAAGTGATAGGGTGACATAAACCCTGCCCTCCCCAAGTCGCCTTTTCTCACAGCCACAGAAAATAACTAGGACAGGGGAAGCATGAAGTGAGGTCAGGGAGGCACCAGATCAGGATCGGGAGACCACCTGCAGATGTGTCTGCAGGCCACATACATCTCAGGATAGCTACAAAGGGAGCCCAGCATAGGTGTGGATGACATCATAATGTCGAAAGGCTAGTCACCGCCAGTGAGCCTCCTAGATGCATGAAAGGAATTTGTTTATTCTTCTACATGAAGTCGAGGCAGACCTCTAGAGAGGCTTCATGTGGAGGAAAGCCTTTTCTAATGCACACACTCAAAGACCCACTGTCTACTGTGTTCACAGTAGACCTTAGAATGAGAGGCAGAGTTGAGACCACAGTTCAGAGAGTGTGATTGTGACCCTGGGGTTTGGAGGGGTTGTGACCAGCCTCAGTGTGTATCTAAAAGTAGTGCTCATGGCATTTTTGAGAGACTGGATCCCTGGTAAGAGAGAACAAGACTGGAGTGGGTTTTATATGGAGAAAGTGGTCTCGGGAATCCACACTGGGCTTAAGGGATGCCCTGAGTGTCTGGGAGGGTGGGGCGGTTGTGGGCCAGGATGGTTGAGACTTGGAAGGGGCTGGAGTAGAGTGCAGGGAGGGCGAGCAGTTTGATTTCTACCACAGTCTCCTCACCTTCATTTTTGTTTTCAAACAGCATGATTCTGTGTGTGTGTGCCCATACGTGTAGCTGCATGTGTACATGTGTGTATGTGTGTAGAGGCCAGAAGCTAATGTCAGGTATCTTTTACAATCGTGTTCTACTTTATTGTTTTTCATTTATTGTGTCTGTTTAATTAATTAGTTAATTAATTAATTAGAGGCAGGGTCTTTTTCTGAGAGATTGGCTGGGGACAAGTAAGAGTAATGCTTGGGACAAGCTGATGTCACTCGACTGACTGGCTAGCAAGCTCCAGCCATCCTTCCATCTCTGCCTCCCCCATCCAGGGATGGCAGGCATGCATTGCCACCCCCGGGCTTTTCTGTGAGTGCCAGGGGATCAAACTCAGGTCTTAGACCTTCATGCTAGCCAGGCAGGCACTCTCACTCATCCACCTCTCCGGCCCTCAAAGACTCCAGTTCCCACCCAGTTTCTCCTCAGTGTTAAAATGAGTCTCAGAATCCCACACACGGGGTTTGGGTCCTGTACTCTCCCTCTTCATTCATGCTCCCCTCTGCCTTTAGTTCCCCAGGACATGAAGTTCCCCAAGTAGCCTGAGCACAGGACAGAAACACACCAGGCTGACTCCCAGTCCTAGCTGGGCAGGGCTACCCCTTTCTGCTGCCCACGTGGAGAACAAGAGACACTGGCCGTTAGCCTGGTGGCCTCCCTGCCTGTGTGACTTAGATATATTTCCCTTCTAGCCTTGGAATGTTCTAAGCCACCTGCTCCCCCCCCCCCCAGCTTGTGACACCAGGTACTGATTAAAGTGTCAATGACAGGTCTCTGTTATTAATGAGAACTAACCCGGATCTGAAAATGGGAGAAGAATATTTATCTTCATTTTAAGGGTTCATCTCTCGGGAACCTGAGTGTATGCCTGCAACAAATGGCTGTAAATCTTCCCAAGCACGAATCAGTCTCTTTCAGTGACACATCATTGGCTACAGTGACAGAGTGTATTTAATATTGAGGTGACAGCTAAAATAGTATCCCCTTCATTTGCTATTTTTTTTCAAGTTAGGAATATGCTTAGGGAGATGAGAAACATTTATCATCTAAAAATCTTCACTCCATCCCAAGGTTAATATTGTTGTTTTGTTTTAAAGGGGAAAAAATCTCTGCAAAATAATAAATTTTAAGTATACGTTGGGTTTAAAGTGACTAAAGTAAAGCTTAGTCCATGTAACCCATTATTTCCTGAAAAGTTCTTCATGTGGGATCTGCCTAAAGTGTGGTCTTGCTGCCGATGAAGAGAGGCCATGCTTTGGTGTCTATGGGAGGTTCTTTTTGCTCTGTGTGTCTGAGTTCCATATTCTTCATACAGCTTTGCAGAGCAAGCCTGGTGCAGTTCTGGGCTTTGATGATAGGAGTAGTGTCAGGGTGTCCAGACTGATGGGCCCCCATGCAAAAGTCTGGCCATCTTTCTTGGGAATAACCAGTCTTAATTGATTGAAGAAGGACCCCAAGCAATTGAAGGGTCACACAGGGGCCTTAAAGCAGGCCTGGAGACCGTTCTGTGTGGGACACAGCTGAGCTTGGTGGATCGTAAAGGGATTGCAGCCGTGCTGGGAGCTGTTCTCAGACAGGGAGAAGATATTCATTCTGTGCATGCAACCAAAGAGCCAATGTATTTGTGACGCTGTGACAAAACATTTGACAAATGTCACCTAAAAGGAAAGATCATAATGTGAGAGAGCAGTGTATCACAGTGGAGACATGGTGTTGGGAGCCTGAGGTGGCTGGTTACATTGCACCTGCAGTCAGGAATCAAAGAGGAGTCAATGGTGGGACTCAGTTCACTTTCTCCCTTTCATTCATTCTAGGACATCAGCCTAGGGAATGGAACCTCCCTGTAAGACATCAGCCTAGGGAATGGAACCTCCCTGTAAGACACCAGTCTAGGGAATGGAGCCTCCCTGTAAGACACCAGTCTAGGGAATGGAGCCTCCCTGTAAGACATCAGCCTAGGGAATGGAACCTCCCTGTAAGACACCAGTCTAGGGAATGGAGCCTCCCTGTAAGACATCAGCCTAGGGAATGGAACCTCCCTGTAAGACACCAGTCTAGGGAATGGAACCTCCCTGTAAGACACCAGTCTAGGGAATGGAGCCTCCCTGTAAGATACCAGTCTAGGGAATGGAATCTCCCTGTAAGATACAAGTGTAGGGAATGGTACCTCCCACATTTCAGGCAGATCTTCCCTCCATAGTTAGCCCTATAAAAACTCCCTTACAAACATGCCCAGAGGTTTGTCTCTTAGGTGACTCTAGATCTTGTCAAGCTGGTAATTAATATTAACCATCCCAGTTGGCTTAGGACTTGGTACACACAGGGATCTGGATTACAAGCCCCAGACTTTGTTCTGGGCACGTGTGGGTCCAAATCTCAACCTCACCATCTCCTTTCGTTCATTGGCTCTGGCTCTTCAGTTTTGAGTCATGTACTTTCTAGGAATGGGGACAGAGTGAACACAAGGGAGGGATGGCCCCCTGTCTTAGTCAGGGTTTCTATTCCTGCACAAACATCATGACCAAGAAGCAAGTTGGGGAGGAAAGGGTTTATTCAGCTTACACTTCTACATTGCTGTTCATCACCAAAGGAAGTCAGGACTGGAACTCAAGCAGGTCAGGAAGCAGGAGCTGATGCAGAGGCCATGGAGGGATGTTCTTTACTGGCTTGCCTCCCCTGGCTTGCTCAGCCTGCTCTCTTATAGAACCCAAGACTACCAGCCCAGAGATGGTCCCACCCACAAGGGGCCTTTCCTTCTTGATCAGTAATTGAGAAAATGCCTTACAGCTGGATCTCATGGAGGCATCTCCCCAACTGAAGCTCCTTTCTCTGTGATAACTCCACCCTGTGTCAAGTTGACACCCAAAACCAGCCAGGACACCCCCTATTCTCATGAGGCTCATGTTGGTGGGAAGGAAAGGCAAATAGATCTGCATTCAGAGAAATCAGGTAGCAATTAAGGTAGGAAAAGATCAGAGGATTAGTGGCACCCAGTGCATGTGCAAAGGCACTGTGGTGGGAATCGACTGGCAGAGCGTTCAAGGGCCGAGTGTATGACAGTGCTTAGATTCCAGATTGGTCTCACCCCATATAATTGTTCAGATCCTTAACTTAGCCAAAAAGAATCAATGCGTGTATGTGTGGAGTCAGGAGAGGCTTCACTGCTCAGTCTGCACAGAGACCAGATTCCTACATGCAGTCAGGGAGCAGCTCTGAGCTTGCACAGCACCCACGCTTCTTCCTGAAGGGCTTCCCCCATAGCATGGGCCAACACAGGGCTAATCTTTCTTACTTCTTTATGCTGTATTGTTCTTGGAGTTTGGATCACGGATGTTGTCATGGTAATGCCGGCAATGGTGACAGCCACATCTTTCTCTGAGGACCCAATATACAACAGGCTCTCTGGGTTTCATCTCCTTGAACCTCTGTTGCTGGGGCTCTTTCTCTCTCTGTGTGGTCATGGAGGCTGAGAAGGGTCAATGACTTTCCCGAGGCTGTACAGAATCGGCACTGGCTCTGTACCCATGCCTGTCTTAATGTTCTCTTGTGTGTGTGTTTATGTGTGTGTACATGTGTGTTTATGTGTGTGTACATGTGTGTTTACATGTGTGTTTATGTGTGTGTGGAGGTCAGAGATTAATGTTAGGTATCTTCCTCAATCATTATCCACCTTATTTTTTAAGGCGAGATCTTTCACTGGTCTGGAACTTGCCTGTTCAGTTAGACTAGCTGGTCAATGTGCCCCAGGGATCCTCTAGACTCTTCTCTCCAGATGTTTGCTGTCCCACCTGGCTGTTTAATCTGGATATGGAGAATCCAAATTCAGATCTTCGTACTTTCACCCCGTGAGCCACTATCTCCCCAGCCCCCTAATTTGTGATTACAAATATGGGGAGATTTGTAGTGTATTTGGAAGTAAAGTTTAGAAATTCATTATGTCTTAAACACTGTGATTTGTACTGTGTGATTCACATAAGAAAATATTAAAAATGAGATTTATTATTTTTCTCTGAGACAGAGTCTTGCCATGTAGCCCAAACTTTTAGTCTTGCCATGTAGGCTGGACCCAAACTTTTGCTGTTTCTGCCTCAGCCTCCTGACTACTAGGACTGTAGGTATGTGATAACACATCTAGATATGATTCAAGAATCGTAGATCATGATTCTTGATATGAGTGTGATACCCATCCATCAAGGCTCTGTGTGAGGGTGATGACTGGGCTCTGCATATTATGGTGATGGGTGCATGATGTTCCAGGTAAGGCAGTTCTCCAAGGTAGACTAAACATTGTACTCTGATCTTTCATTTATTTCTGTGGACTCCTGTTGGAGAAAGGTCTCTTTAAGGATGGATTATCATGCCTTTTCAGTTCCCAAACTGGCTCTAAGTTGTTGTGGAAATTTACTTATGTGTTTATTAAACTGACATGACCGGCCAGAGGTAGACCGGGCTCAGGTTCTTGTTGGCCCCTTGGACTGGGCTATGGCACTGAAGTCGTCCCTCGCTCTCGTGTGTGACTGTAACACTTCCCAGCCTCCAGTCTGAATTCAGTCTGGAAGGAGCTCAGCTGCAGCCGAGGCCCATGTGAGAACTGTGGGGTGGCTGAGACTCCCACGGTGTGCCCTTTATCTCCATGGCTGAGCTCTGGCTCCTAGGGGGAGATGGATGGTCCAGGCAGCATGCTGCAGCTCAAGCCTGTAGCCATCCATCACCCAGACACCCTATTCACGGGCACAATGACTTTGGGGATGCTTGCTTCAATGTCAGCCTGGGGCTGTAGTGTGGCTGAGAGCCTGACGTTCAAGGGCACTTTGAGTGGCCATTGCAGCTGTACCAGGGGCTCATAAAAGGATTGTGTGAATAAGATGAGGGATGTGGGCCAGTTGGGCAGAATCTGGCCTCAGGGGGTGTGAGTATGTGGGGCTGGGAGGCTGGGAAGCATCTGGAGTTTACTGGAAGAAAAAACAACTTGGGGGAGAAAAACAACCAAGTAATTTTTGTCTGTCTCAGTTAGCAATCAATTATGTATCTATTTAATCTAAATTACCTATTAACAATCTATCTAATTTATCCATTCATCTATTATCTATGTATACATCCATCATCAATCTATTATCTATTTAGCTATCTTTTCTATCATATATTTGTCCATCCATCATTTATCCATCTATCCATCCTTCCATCCATCCATCCATCCATCCACCCACCCACCCTATCTACCTACCTATCTATCTATCTATCTATCTATCTATCTATCTATCTATCTATCTATCTTCTATCTATTCATCCATCTAACCAATCATTTATTTTCTAATCCACCTATCATCTATCTAATCTATCCACCCATCCATCAATTTATTATTTATTTCTCTATCCATATAACATCCATCAATCCCTGTATTCATACATCTATTATCTATCTCAATCATCTATCAGCTATTTCATATAAATATCTATTATCTATATATCTATCAATCACTTAATACATTTATCCATTCATCTATTATGTATATATCATGTATGTATGCATGTATCCATCAACTATCTCACATCCATCTGACTATATATCAACCAGTCTATTAATCTGGTCTATGCATCTATTCATCTATTATCTAATTAATATCTCTCTCTCTCTCTCTCTCCCTCTCTCTCTCTCTCTCTCCATCCATCAACAACCTTAACAAGCAGTTGTTATTCTTAGGTCCATATAGTAGGTGTGATGAGCCTGAAGTACTGAACCTTTGAGTCACTTCCCCAAGCTCACTTAGTGAGGTTCAGTCAGCCTGGCCTTTGAATCTGGCTCTTAGCCTTTCCCTCTGTTGCTTTCTCTTTGACCATCTCTGTGTCTGAGGCACATACAGTTACTGGCACACTACTATGGGGCAGAGGGAAAAATCTCTTTCTCTCTCCTACTTGATGTTGTACTTGGTTGTTGTTGTTGACTTGATTTAGATAGAAGCCTTAAATATTCTGGGATGGTTTATCTTGGGGTCCTACTTTTCTGCTACCTTCTGTGAAAAGGGGTTTCCCAGGAATCCGTTTTTGTACAAGATAAACTTGACCCCAACTTGAGAACAAACCGAGCCACAGAAGCAGAGCAATCCATTTGCTGAGCCACAAGAGAACCCCAGTGCCTCTTGTAGGCCTTTGGGCTTGGGTGGAGCATCCTTGATAAGGAGGGATCTGCAGAAGCTGTTAGTTTCTTTCCTTCTCTTTCTCCTGCCTCTTCTCTTACTGAGTACTTACTATGTGGCAGGTATCCAGACACAGCCTTATCCCCACAGGCCCTAGGCATGGAGTTTGGAAATAGTCTCATCAAAGTGTGTGTTAGCTTTTTATTCCTGAGACAAAATGCCTGGCATAAACAACTTGAGGGAAGGATTTATTTTGGCTTGCAGTTCCAGAAAGCTCAGTGGTCCATAGTCTTTGTGGCTCTGGACTGATTGATTCTGAGTCATTGTGAGTCAGAACATCATGACAGTGGGAGTGTGTAGCAGAGGATAGTCAACTTATGAGGAATGGGAAACAAAGAGAGAGGAAGAGGGAAAGAAAGAGATGGATATATATATATATATATATACATATACATACATATATATATATATATATATATATATATATATATTGAGAGAGAGAGAGAGAGAGACAGACTGACTGACTGAATGACAGACCTAGGACAAGATACAGATTTTAAGGACATGCTCCCCACACAACTGATTCATTCTTAGCTAATTCCCACATCTTAGTTCTAGAACTTTCTCAGTTGGTGCTTTCAGTGCATAAGCCTTTGGAAGAACCCGCCATATCAGAACTATAATAGATTGGCAATGTTTAGCCTGTGCTTTGCAAGCTGCATAGGAATTTTCTGGACTCGATATCTAGAGAAAAGGAAGAAAAGGAAGCGTTGGGTACAATCACCTCTGCATCCCTGGCTATCCCACGATGCTCATCAGTCATGAGTGAGAAACAGAAAACTTGATGCTTAGGGCATCCTGAGCTGAGCTGTCCCTCTTGGCCAGCCAAGGTCACTCCTAGGCTATTTGCCACCAGTGCCTTTTCCCACCCTGCAGCTCTCATCTTACTCGTCTGGGCTTGAAGGAAGCAAGAAGCGGCTCCTGCAGCATGTCTCGGCAACCCCCTGTGGTCAGAGCATCTGTGTGCAGAGCCTTTGGTTCTCTGCTGATTAAATAATGAGAGCCATTCATCTCCATTCACACTGGAAGAATTCAATTTTGCCGATTAATGCTAGTGAATTGCAAAATCTAAGGGAATGGTTAGTTTCTGCAAAATAGGAGCAGGCATCGTATTTTTGTGAATGAGTGTAATGGTCTAAGCACACAGCTCTGATTGAATTTATAAACTGTAAACATAAATCAGCAATTCTTTCTCTCAATACCAGCAAGGGTTCGCTGATGTATTTTAATGGCTCCGCATTGTGGGGTGGTAAAGGCTGGCTGAGGTGGGGATCAGGGTGACCTGCATAAATCACCCCTCTGGCAACCGCTGGCACTTTCCCTCCAGAGGGGTGGGTGTACTGGTAAATGCATGTGTGTATACACATTTGGATGTGTGTCTTTCTTGGAAGGTCCTGAGTTGGGGCTTATCATGTCAGAGACAGGGGAACTTAAACCAGAAGGAGTCACGATTCACTCCATTGTTCTAATCCCTCTTACCCAGAGATGACCCAGTATATGTAAAATCAAAACCATGGACGATCCTCCTGGATTGCCCATTTTGTAAGTGTATTGGTTCTGGCATGTGTCAACTCTTTTAAAAAGGTATTTATACTTTTATTTGTGTGCACATGTCAGTGTATGTGTGTCTATGTCGTGTGTGTGTGTGCGCAGGTGTCTGTGGAGGTCATATCCCCTGAAGCTGGAGTTCCTGGGTATGGTTTGAACTGCCTGATACGCTATGGGTGCTGAAAACCAAGCTCCAATCCTTTGCAAGAGCTGAAAGCACTGTTAACTACGGGGTCCTCTCTTCAGCCCACAGTACCCATAAATGGCTTCAACTGAGGCGTTCCAGAGGTCCAAGCCAGGAAACAAAGAATGTGCAGAGTTTCCAATCGACAAACCTGCCAATCATCAAAAAGGCACAGTTTTAGTTTTACATTTAACAGTTCATCTTCGCATCCTGATATCAGCTCCTTTGCTTTCATGCACATTGGAAACATGGCTTTCAATTCCCTAAGCTGGACAGGCACTAAATTCTACCTCCATTTTTTTCGATGAGGACTTAGCCCCCCAGCCCCTGACATTCTCCATCCTACATACTCTCTAAATAAATTAAAAATGAAAAGTAATTCAAATATATGAGAAATCAAAGTAGGAAGTTTGAGGTAAAGGGAATGAATGAGCATTTTAAATTCCTTAAACTGTTTTTTTGTTTTTTGGGTTTTTTGTTTTTGTTTTGTTTTGTTTGTTTGTTTGTTTGTTTTATTTTGTTTTGTTTTTGAGACAGGGTTTCTCTGTGTAGCCCTGGCTGTCCTGGAACTCACTTTGTAGACCAGGCTGGCCTCGAACTCAGAAATCCGCCTGCCTCTGCCTCCTGAGTGCTGGGATTAAAGGCATGCGCCACCACGCCCAGCCAAACTGTTCTCAAAGTGGTAAAACAAATAATTGCTATCTGTTCATGATAAGGCCAGCTTTGCTGGCTAGTGAGATGAAACCTCCTGTCTCTTCTGTCTGCCTTCTCACTTCTGGACAAACGAACAAGTGCACTTTTTCTTAGGAATATTTTTTTCTACCATGGATGATGGGGATCCAAACTCAGGTTCCCACGCTCGCTCACAAAGCAGGCACTTTCTGAGGTGAGGCAACCTTCCAGTACTGATCATGTGCATACACTGTGTGTGTGCTGATCGTGTGTGGTCACTTCCTGCCACTTGTTGAAAGCAGGCAGAGGTGCTGGGTGCCTTCTGATCATATGCTGTGGGATAACCACTCATAGAGGGGTGCAAGCTCTTCAGCCACCTACAAAGAGATCACTACAGAGTGTGTGAAAAGCAATCAGGTAAAGTCAGGATGTGCAGGAGAAGACAGACAGTTCAGCAGCAAGAAAACAACTAGGTGGCTGGCTTAAGCCCAATTTATCAATAATTACACCATATATGTACATAGACTAGATCAGTGATTCTCAACCTTTCTAATGCTGCGACCCTTTAATATAGTTCTTCATGCTGTGGTGACCCCTCAATCACAAAATAATAATAATAATAATAATAATAATAATAATAATAATAATAATAATAATAAGTTTCTTTTGAGGTAGGGTTTCTCTGTATAGCCCTGGCTATCCTGGAACTCTCTCTGTAGACCAGGCTGGCCTTGAACTCAGAAATCCACCTGACACTGCCTCCCAAGTTCTGGGATTAATGGCATGCATCACCACTGCCCGGCACAAAATTATTTTTTGTTACTACTCCATAAATGTAATTTTGCTACCTTTATGAGTTGTAATGTAAAAAAAAAAATCTTGTGTTTTCCAGTGGTCTGAGGAAACCCATGTGAAAGGGTCACCCACCCACAGAGGGGTCATGACCCACGGTTGAGAACCACTCTACTGTGTAGTCTAATCAGCAGAGAAAATGGACAATATGTGCCTAAAAGAGGCACAGCAGACAGTTTTATTGACAAGGATGTCAACCAGGGGAAAGCTGTTGTCATCTTGTTAAGAGTTATATGTACACTTCAAAGCAAGAGCCGTTTCTGGATGTAAGGAGAAATGATCCATGCTAGCAATAGCAACTGTGGGTTTAGGTCACCTGTGCAGGTTTGTTTTTGCCAACTTGACTTGAACTATAGTCACCCGAGAACAGGAAACCCCAAGTGGGGAGTTGCCAGCATCATACTGGCCTGTAGGCAAGTCGGTGGGGACATTTTCTTGGCTAGAGATTGATGCGGGAGGTACCATTCCTGGGTGGGCAGGTCAGAGAGAGCAGGCTGAGCAAGTGATGGGCACGAGCCAGCGTGCAGCACCCTCTGGTCTTCGCCTCAGTTCCTGCCGCCAGTTTTCTGCTCACATTTCTTCCCTGGATCCTCTTGATGTTGGACTCTATCCTGTAAGATGAAATAAACTCTTTCTTTCCCAAGTGGCTCTTGGTCAGGGTGTTTGTCACAGCAACAGAAAAACTAGGACGATATCTAAGATACAAAAACTCCAAACACAGCCAAGTGGTATGTTCCCTTCATTGAGTGATATAGCGAGCCACCCTCTGAGTGTAGGCCCCTCATCTTTATGTGAGCAACTGTGACATCTTTTAGGAGATCAGGCTGATGGGCTGTTGATGATGAAGGAGGGGGTGGGGGAAGCCATTGACCATCACATGAGATTCCCGGACTTCTCTATATAATTCTTCCCCAGTTGCACATGGCCTTGTGTCTCAGGAGATACGAGACTGGGAAAGGATAACTGAAGCAGGGACTGCATCTTGGGACCTGTGGGGAACTTATCCTTCATGCTGGGGTGAGTCATTCATGCCGGGGTGAGACTTTCTGGTGTGGATGCTTTGGGGCCACCCACACTCCTGTAAGTAACCCTCCCCCATGTTCTGTAACTAAGCTTCATAAACTAGTTGGCTTTGCCAAGTTTGGCTCTGGTGGGATCACTGTGCTTTAGTTTATCATTTGGTGTCCCATAAAGAGGGGGAGATATTTGTTTCCATCTTCCCTGGGAGAAGAGTTCCTACAGCACGGACCACATGGAGGCAGTGTGTACTCCATCATCTGACCCAGACGTTCCTCAAACTCATAGCAACAAGTCGCAGATGCCCCAACTAACACACTAGATACAGCACTACATGACGGAACAAGAATGAGTCTACAATCAGAATATTGTTTGAGAGAGGCTCTCAGTGTGGAGCTCAGGCTGACCTGGAACTTGTGATCTTCCTGACTCAGTTTTCCAAGTATTCAAATCATAGGCGTCCTCTACCACACCAAGCTACTTGAAGGGAGCTTCACATACACGGATTTCAGGAGGGTATTTAAAAGGACCATGTCCCCTTGGTGGGGTGGCGTGTGAGTGTGGCTAGGTGAGGGGTTAAATTTAACCCTAGGTCTTCAGTGGGTCTCTGTGGATCTGCCTCCGACAGGGCTCCGATATGAGATTTTGGGAACCAGGATGCTGATTCTGACAAGAGCTGCTGAGTGGGAAGAGGAGGCAAAAGTTTGGTCCACAGTCACCACCCCTGCTGGACCCCCTTGTTTGCTTCGTTCACCATCTGCCGGGAACTCCACTGCCTGCCTCCTGAAAGACTGCAGTGATGTGTTGTTGGGAAAGCCAAGAGGGGCCAGATGGCTGTGGCCCGGCAGTCCGGGCTCCCGAGTCCCCAGCCTGGTGTCAGTCAGCCTGGTGAAACTCACCTATTTTTGAATAAAGCCTGAGTTAGCTTTTCCGCGTTTTCCTTGCTCAGCAATTTCTGATGTTTTCCCCATCAAGAGGCACATACATTTTGGGCACATCAGTCACGTGGTAACTTCAGTACTATTTTCCTCTGCTTACTGCTTTATTATTGATGAAAATCCCCCACGGCTGACTTGCTTCATCAATCACACGGTGCTCAGCGATGGCACTGAGTCCCAGATTTGGAAGCCCATCTTCCTGAGATCCAAAATAGGGCTCTCGTTCTTGCAGTGTTTGACAAATGACTTCCTTTTGCTCCTCCTATCTATAAAACACAGCCGAAGGAGCAGTTCTGAGGATCCTTGGACCACAAACTCCATGGAGCATCTCCAATGAAACGATTGACAGAGACGACTGTGCTCTGAACCTGCTATAGAAAACAGGAAGAGTCTGGGGAGTAACCGCAATCATTCTTGACATCACCGTCTGTCCCTACTGGGTGCCCAGGGTGATCCCAGATGTCTAATACATTCTTAACACATCTGTAGAATCAGTATTCCATAGACATCTCAGACAGTTCCCCAAACCATGAAGTTTGATATTCTTTTTGTGTATTATGTGTATGCAGATGCACAGTGTGTGTGTGTGTGTGTGTGCATGTGATGGCCAGAGAGCAACCTTGGGTGTTTTTCCTTGGGTGCTGTTGATCTTAATTTTGCAGTCAGGGTCTCTCACTGTCTTGGGTCTTGCCAAGTAGTCTCAATGGGCTAGCCAGGGATCCCTGGATCTCTCACTTCTCAGTGCTGGGATTGCAAGTGCATGCTACCATGTCTGGCATAGCGATGTGAATGAGAGATGTCTCCAGTAGGCACAGGTATCTCAACCCTTGGCTCCCAGTTAGTGGCACTATTTGGGGGAGGTTTTCGGGAGGTGGCACAGCCACGATGGAGGAAGTATGTCACCGGGAGTGGGATTTGAGAATTTATAGCCTTGCCTCACTCCTGGTTCACTCTTACTGCTTAGTGTTTGTGGTTTTGAGATGTGATCTCTTAGCTTCTCACTCCAGGCTGCCATGCCTCCCCTGTCCTTATGGACTCTCCCTATGGAGCCATAAGCCAATATACACTTCCTTCCCTAAGTTTCTTATGGCCATGGTGTTTTATTACAGCAACAGAAAAGTGAACAATACACCCGTTTTTTTTTTTTTCTGGGTAAGGTTTGTTTTATTTTAAATTATGTGTATGTGTGTATCTATGTGTGTGTGTGTGTGTGTGTGTGTGTGTGTGTGTGTGTGTATGCCAGTGGAGGCCAGAACTGTTCGATCCTTTGGAGCTGGAGTTATAGGTGGCTGCGAGAGCCTGATATGGGTGCTGGGACCTGGACCTGGGTCCTCTGGATGAGCATTATGTACTCTAAGCCACTGAGTCAGCTCTCCAGGTTGGCTTTTTGAATGTGCTTTCTGGGAATCAAACTAGGGTCCTTATGCTTGCAAGCACCGAGCCATCTCCACAGCCTTTGAATTTCTATACTTTCGAAGGTTGTAGAAAACTTATATATATATATATATAAAAAGCCTTCATCATAAAGCTTATTGACTAAGGCTGTGTGAGTTCCCCTAGTCAAAGTTAGATCATGCTTTAAAATGAGGTAGCATATTGTCTCCCTGCACCTTTGTATCAAATGGCCGTATACACAGTGAATTACAGCAAAGCCTCCTGTCATGGTTCTAGACACTGGAAATGAAGATTGTCAGCAGGGCTATGTTCCCCCACCCCCCCACCCGTGAGCTCTAGGGAAGAAATGTATCTTTGCTTCCCAGTGGTTGCACCACCTGCTTCTCTGCCTCTGAGGCTGCCCTGGCTCCTTTTCAGTGTGTGGGTGGGTCAGCATCCCTCCACCACCCTCCCATAAGCACAGTTGTCATCACATTCACGGCTGTCTTTACCCAGCAGAGCTATTGTAGCTAATACCACAAAAGGGGCACACATTGTAGCTAATACCACAAAAGGGGCACACATGCCAAGGAAGTGTCTCGTTACAGGGCTCTGGATGCTGAAAGTCTATGGAGAAAGTGTTGTAAAGTGAATGTCTAACCCGGCCTCTCTCTTTGGCTTGTGGGCAGCACATCTCATTATGAAGTCACTTTTCCTGGAGTGTCTGTTTACACATTACCCTCTTTTAAAGATACCAGTTATGTTGGGTGGGTTAGGGTCCGCTCCAGTGACCCGGCTTTAACCCAGTCACCTCTGTAAAGGAGCCAGTGCAATGTGCAGCTAGCGGCATTCAGAGTAGCAGGTAGCAAGATTTCAACATTTGTATCTGGGTGGAGTGATGGGGTAACAATTTAACTTCTAAGCTGGCCAGCTGCAAAATACGTTCCCAGGTTAGGAACAGCCATGGATTCCAGGAGGAAGAGCTAATCTGGGGTGTGTGTGAGCCTCCTCTTCCACAGTGGCCACACTCTGGGATGAAAAAGCTCTCGGAACACAGTGTGTCCTCAGCTGCAGCTTCTACAGCCCACAAGCGGTCTTTCCTCCTGCCTCAGCACTTACACTGAGTTATGTGCCAGCAGATGGCGAAACAATGCCACCACAGTGTCCTGTATACCTTCTGACCTCCCTGGCTGGTCAGTGCCTTTCCTGATCCGCATCATACGACTTCGGCTTGCTCACCAGGAGCACCGCAGAGCTGTCCTTTCTCTGCAGTTGGGTGTCTCTCCTTGGATCGTCAGGTCCACGGGGACAAGGCTGCATCTGTTTTCCCAGTCTTCACACTACCTGCCAGATTGAGTCTGTGAATGGTCTAGCTGCCTATTGGTTCCCTCCCGAGACTATCGTGTCCTGACAGGAAGTGGGCTTTGTGTTCAGTTTGGATGATTGGTTTTCATAGCGATGTGAAGGGAAGTGGAGGTAAGAAGGGAGAGGCAACCTGGAAATGCACAGGAGGGTGGAGGCGTTAGAGCCTTGGACCTAAGTGTTAATAAGCAGAGGAAGCTTCCCGGGATCATAGCAAGAACAGAAGAGGAAATGTCCACCAAGCTCGCCTGCTTCTTGCCTTCTGACCTCCCCGTGTACCTCCTATTGGCCGAGTCCACCGAGAAGCCAATGGACAAGCGGGTTCATGGACACAGTCCACTTGCGTTGTTCTTTTGTGCTCATGTGTGTGCAAATGCACACACATGTGGAAGCCAGAGGACAACATCTGGTGTTCCTCTTTGGAGGCCATCCAGTTTAGTTTTCCTTGAGACGGGGGTCTCTCACTGAGACCTGGGGGTCACTGATTAAGCTAGACTGATTAGCCAGTGAGCCCCATACCCCATCCAGACACTAGGGTTATAAGCAGGCAACCATGTCTGGCTTTTATGCTGGTGTCCAGGATTGAACTCTGTTCCTCATTTTGCAGGCAAACACTTTTCCAACTGAGATGTCTCCTCAGTCCCTTGGGGCTGGCTGTGGGGATGACGTCAGCGTTATGTGTTACAGGGGTGTCTGAAGGGATGAATTGCCCTCTGTGATGGTGACATTACAGGAAACCCCAGGAGGAGAAGGAGGAACAGAGAGCTGCTGCTGGCCTCCAGAAAGTGACAATGCCTGGACTCTGTGGGATTTCTTATTCCAGACTTTTCTGCCTGCCAAACTCTGTTCTCTCTCTCTCTCTCTCTCTCTCCCTCTCTCTCTCTCTCTCTTTCTCTCTCTCTCTCTCTCTCTCTCTCTCTCTCTCTCTCTCTCTCTCTCTCTCTCTCTCTCTCTCTGTGTGTGTGTGTGTGTGTGTGTGTTTGGGATTGGCAGCAGCAGTTACAATGCCATGGGGAGATCCCCTGAGCCAAGGAATTGGCAGAGGGTAGAGTATGGTACGTGGCTTTATAAAGCCCAGCTTTGGGGCAACCAGACACTATCAGAGAGTATACTTAGGCTCCCAGACAGGTGGCATAGCCTACTGGTGACAATCATGGGACCTGCAGGTAGACTGCATGGGTCCAAATCTTAGGTCTTGCCTTGCCTTTCTCATCTGTGAAATGGACAGTGGTATATGGAGTTAAGATGAGCCAACACACACTCAACACAGTAAGAGGAGCCACATCTGGCTTGTAGTTGGACGAGCACATTTGCCTGTGAGTTTAGGACCACTCCAAGGTCTGTCTGTGGTTCCAGAACAATTATTAGCCATGTGACTTTCACTCTCAAAGGAGCTGTGGTCTGGAGTTAGTTCTTAGGATCTTGCCCACTGTGAGGTCTTCTGGTGGCTGAGTGATGGGAGGAACAGGAAACCCCAGGAGGAGAAGGAGGAACAGAGAGCTGCTGCTGGCCTCCAGAAAGTGACAATGCCTGGACTCTGTGGGATTTCTTATTCCAGACTTTTCTGCCTGCCAAACTCTGTTCTCTCTCTCTCTCTCTCTCTCTCTCTCTCTCTAAAGTGTGTGGCTTTACCCCTGACACAGGCATCGCAGTGTCACCTGTGCTAATGGAAGCCATAGGAACAGCTGGGTTGAGTTCCAATTTGCCGATATGTCTTTGGCTATTTATACCTCGACAGTGGAGCCGTAAGGATCTGGGCAGGTCCCAACACCCTCTGCCTCCTGTTTCTGCCCTGTAGAATGTCTCCAAAATGAGTAGTCCCTGCGAAATGGAGGCCCAGAGTTCCCAGAAGGAAGGCGTGCCATGCCCTGTTCCCCTTTGCCTTCCCTTCTCTCTAAGCTGTGTTGTTATCAGTAGGGTACTTTGGGTAACTGTTTCCCAGGGGAACCTCAAACCAGGCCAGACCTGGTTGCTGTGATCAAAGGGTAGTGTCTTAACCCAGATTCCTGCAGGCCTGCAGGATCGCTGCTACTTTGAGGTCTGCTGGATGCAGATAGGGTTTTCCAGCAGCTTCTTGGCTGCGTGGGAGCTTTCTGAAGCTTCTGGAGGGATGTGTTCTCTCCTCCCTCTTGCCCCCTCTCCTCTCTTTCTCCTTCCTCCCCAATCCACCCTCCTTCCTCTCTTCTCTTTCTTTTACCCCAAATATCCAGTGCTGGCCTCGTCAACTGAAGGAGGCAGGGTGGGCAGCTGAGAGTATGTCTTCTGGGAGAAATAGCCCTCCCAATCCCCTCATGGGGCATGTCAGCCCTGTAGGCTTTATCTTACGGAGCTGGCTCTGAACCATGATGCAGAGACAGTATCCCACCCCAATTAAGAAAGTTATAGCTGGCTACATGCATTTTATCATATGACTTAGCACAATTGTTTATTTGGTTCCTTATTATTATACATTTTAGAAAGTAAGAACAATTTTTAAATTAAAATATAATTATTTCACTTCCCCTTTCCCTCCCTCCCTCCAGGCCCTCCCATGTCTCCTCCAACTCTTCAATAGACAACCTTTTTCTTTGATATTATTGCATGTGTGCACGTGCATGTGTGAGTGTGTGTGTGTGTGTGTGTGTGTGTGTATGTGTGTGTGTGTGTGTGTGTGTGTGTTGCAAGGCTGGAGTACCTGTGATGTGTGCTGTGTTACAGCTGTGAGTGTAACCTGTGGAGCCTGCTTTTCCTTTGGAACCCCACTGCCTCGTTTCTGAAATGAGGGCACGGAACTGACATTAGCTGTGAGTTTTCACTCTGATCATGCCCTTCTTTGATCCTGAGACCCAGAGACCCAGTTTGAGCTCAATGGAAAGGTATCCAATAGCCACAGTTGCACAGTGATGGATACAAGAGGCTGCCTTGGGAGTAGGGAGCTGCCTGTGCTGAGGGATTCAGGTGAGACCACAGAACAGGCTGCTGGTGGTGGGGGAGCAGAGAGCTTCCAGAATACCACAGGCAGTTGGCTCATGGGACTGCAGTTTACCACTATTGCTCTTGGGAGGAGGTCACCTCTCCTCTCACCCGACATGTGCTGGATGTGGAGGTCACGGCCACTTCTAGACCAGGGTGACTGCAATATCTCCGACCTTTTGATACTACAATACCATGCTGTCATCCACAAAGCCACACTTAAAATCCTGTGATTGAGCTACAGAACCAAAACAAAACAGCCTCACCCACAAACTTACAAACTCGTCAGTGTTTCTCATCATGTGTATATGTGCTTGTGTTTGTATGTATGTATGTATGTATGTATGTATGTATGTATGTATGTATGTATGTATATGCATGTGTGTGTGCACATTGTATGCATGTGCACTTGTCTGTGTATAGGTATATACATGTGTGTGTACACATGCACTTGTCTGTGTGAGTATAGATGTATATATGCATGTATGTATGCATGCATGTATGCATGTGATTGTATGTGTGTCTGTGTGCATGTAGAGGCCAGAGGTCAAGCTCAGCAGTCGTTTCTCAGGAGCTGCTCCTTTTGCTTTCTGAAACAGGCTCTCTGATTGGTTGGAATTCACCAGGCAAGTTAGGCTGCTTGCCATCTGCCTCCCCAGTGCTGGGGTTACAGGTGTGTGCTGCAATGACCAGCTTTCTACTCGGTTTCTGGGGGTCAAACATAAGTCCTCATGTTTGTGTGACGAACTTTACTGCCTTGAGCTATCTACCCATCCCCCTAATTTGTAATAAATAAGTTATTGACCTTGCATTCAAAGGCTTTCGTGGTTATCTTTAGCCTTATGCAGTCAAACACAAGCAGCCAGCATGGGCTGTAGACTGGAGACACGTGCTTGAGTCTGAAGGCGTCTTCACTTCTCAAAGCTGGAGCTGTTTTTTAAGCCCAGTTGGTTGCTTAAAACCCCATGAGCCAGGCTGGAGAGATGGCTCTGGGGTTAAAAGCACTGACTGTTCTTCCAGAGGTCCTAAGTTCAACTCCCAGCAACCATATGGTGGCTCACAACCATCTGTAAAGGGATCTGATGCTCTCTTCTGATGTGTCTGATTACAGCTACAGTGTACTAACATATGTAAAATAAATAAATACATTAAAAAAAAACTAAACTATGAGCCAAGCGTGGCTACAGGCCAAGGCCAATGATGAAGAGGGCTCTTGTGCAGATTTTGAAAGGACCCCAGGATAGACCGAGTGAGCTCATGTCCAAATTCAGTGCTTACCTCAAAATGACAAGTTGGTTGAGCAGAGTGATTCCCAGTCACTCTCAGCCCTGCCACGTAAGTCCTGTGCCAGTAATTCTGACTGCAATATGACTCTTGTGTCCATGTTGGGAACCCTTCTTCTTCTCTTCTGGAAGTTTCTAAAACTTTAATTCTGCCTTGCAAGTGAGCTATTTATTATATTTGGGAATGTGTGTCTGTTTTCACAAATTAAGTTTGTTTGTTTGTTTGTTTTAAAAGGTATATTGTCATTTGAATTATGTGTATGTGAGTGTAGTGCCTGTGGAGACCAGAAGAGGGCATCAGATTCCCTGGACCTGGAGCTCCAGGTGGTTGTAAGCCACCTATTGTGGGTGCTGGTAACTGGGTCCTTTTGCGAGGGCAAGTGCTTCTAACTGCTGAGCCATCTCTCCAGCCTTGCCTTCTGGAGTTTATTGAAGAACTGTGTCCTGGGCCAGTTTGTATTTCTCCTACCTTGGAGCCTAGGGCTTTAGTCGCATTACACGGGCACTGCCACTTAGCCACATTCCAGTCCATATGTTATCTTTCATCTTGATCAGGGTCTCACTAAATTGCCCAGGCCAGCCTTGAACTTTTTCTCCTGTGTCGCAGGAGAAAGCTCTGGATTTACAGCCCTCCTGAGTACTTGGTTTCAGAGGCCGGTGCCACCGATCCCAGCTGTACATCATGTATCTCAGGCGCCAGAGAAATAGAAGACGTCTCAGTGTTTTGATTTGATTGATCATGTGTTGAAATTGAAATATTTGG
Organism: Mus musculus; assembly: GCF_000001635.26. NCBI lineage: Eukaryota > Metazoa > Chordata > Mammalia > Rodentia > Muridae > Mus > Mus musculus. Next base: position 143,030,983 of record NC_000070.6, on the reverse strand, counting down.
CAAATGTCTTATTAAAAATCTATTATTGAAACAAACCCTTTCTGTCTCTTTATCCTGCAAGCAGCTGTCAGGAAAATGTAAAATTGAGACTCCGGAGATGGCTTGGCTGGTAAAATGCTTGCTGTGCCAGCATGAAGGCTTGAGTTCCATTCAGAACCAATGCAAAAAAGCCAGGCGTGGTGATTTCTATTCCCAGAGCTGGAGATGTAGAGACAGGGGGATTCCCAGGCCTTGCTGGCCAGCCAGTCCAGCCTGCTTGGCAAACACCAGGTTCAGGGAGAGACCCTGGCTTAAAACTCTCACTGGTAGTGGATAGTGTCTGAGGAATGACAGCCAAGGTTGACCTTACAAGCACACACATATGAACACATGTAGAATGTAAAACTACGTGTGTGTGACTTGTATGTTTAGTCATTGTACGAGACGTGTCGGCCGTCGGAACTTGTGGGGTTTCTCTCCGTTCTCTTTTTGCTTTTCTCTGGTACTGTCCTTCTTTCGTCTCTTTCCCACTTGTGTTTTATGTCTCTAGGACCCTTGAAGTAATTTGGGAGCTCCCTGGCCTCATACTTTGAGTACACAGAGTACTCCATTCTGTTTAAACATTTACCTCCTCCTGGGTTATCTGGCTGTGAAATGCTGGCTGCCTCTCTGTGCTGGATGATAGAAGTTGGCGTTCTCTTGAGAATTTACATCCATTTATTTATTATTTATTTCATATGCATGCATCTATCTATCTACCTACCTATTTAAAGATTTATTTCTTGTATGTATACAAGTACACTGTAGCTGTCTTCAGACACTCCAGAAGAGGGCATTAGATCCCATTACAGATGGTTGTGAGCCACCATGTGGTTGCTTGGAATTGAACTCAGGACCTCTGGAAGAGCAGGCAGTGCTCTTAACCACTGAGCCATCTCTCCAGCCCCTACCTACCTATCTATGTGTATCAGTATGCCACAGGAGCCTGCAGGGGGCGCCAGCTCACCACTGTTTGCTTTTGCCCCTTTTCCCCAGAAGTCAGTTCCTTCCTTGGAGCTTCTGTGTGAGGTGCGGGTGTTGCTTCATACGCTGTCAGTCTTGACTGTGAGACTCCCCCTCTTCTGCCTGAAGTCCTTCAATCGATCTTTCTTTCCTTGCCTCCCTCACTACCTCTCTCTCACCTTCCCACTCTGTTTATCACAGTCTATGCCCAGGAATGGCAGAGAACAGTTTGAAAGCATGGCTTATGGTCAGTTTGGCACTGTGGATGGGACCCAATATGGCCCCAGAGTGTTGAATTTAGTTTCAATCCCTGATGGCACTGAGAGAAGATAGAACCTTGAAGAGTCAGGGTCTAGCATGAGGCTTAGGGGCTGGGAGGAGTGGCCTTGTGAGATTCTGATTTCTTCCTCTCTTCTTTTACACTTGGCCTTGAAGTGAACCAGTCCTCTCCATGTGTCCCCACCATGACGCCACAGGCCCAAAGCACCCCGACTGGTTGGTTACAGACTGAAGCCCGGGACCCAACAATAAACCCCCTTCCTCCTCCTTCTCCTCCTCCTCCTCCTCCTCCTCCTCCTTCTTCTTCTCCTTTTTTTTGAGACAGGGTTTCTCTGGGTAGCCCTGGCTATCCCGGAATTCACTCTGTAGACCAGGCTGGCCTTGAACTCAGAAATCTGCCTGCCTCTGCCTCCCAAGTGCTGGGATTAAAGGTGCGTGCCACCACGCCCCACCATTCTTCTTCTTAAATTGATTTATCTCAGGCATTTGTTACAGTAGTGAATAACTGACTAATACAGAGCACTTTATCTCCTGGGTGTGGCGCTGCCTCTGTGAGATGAGATCTGTGGATGTTTCTAGAGGCATCTCTTGGAGAAGCCATCTCCTGCTGCTCAGCACAAGCAAGGGAGGCAACTGCAGCTGTGTCCCCTGGAGGTTCTCAATACGGAACCGGTTTACCCACCACAGCCTCTCTCCACATTCAACTCATCCCCTGAGCTGGGGCTTTGTGCACCAGCTTGTGACCCCACACTCATGCCATCTTTACCCTAGTATACTCGGTCTGTGACAGTTTTGCAACAGCATCCCGAATGCATTAAAAACAGCACTATGGCGCCACTTTCTACGAGAAGCAGACTGTAGGATGACAAGAAACAAGGTGTGTCTATCCTCAGTTCCCAGCACAGCCCAGACAATGTTCCACTACAGTGAATCCTTATAGGGCAGGCATGTTGGAATCAATCAAGTTAGTCCTACGGGTGGCACTAAACATGGTAGCACCTTCGCATACCTCAGGACCTTTGCACATGCTGTCCTTTTATACAGCACCACTTCCTGTACCTTTCTGACTTCATCTGCCCCTAAGTCTTTTATTTTGTATAGGTTCTATAGTACCTGACCACATTCAATTCCTCCTGCTCCCCTGAGGAGATTACCTCATCAAATCAGCCTTTCATTAGACATAGACGCCATGGAGCACAGGGGCCAATGCACACCCTTCCCGAGCTGCAGGCACTCTGTTCAGTTTTCTATATGTGATGGTTAGCCTTGATTGTCACCTCTCACCTATGGAGCTGGAGAGATGGCTCAATGGTTAAGAGCACTGGCTACTTTTCCAGAGGACCTTGGTTCAATTCCCAGCAACCACATGACAGCCTACAACCATCCGTGACTCCAGATCTGACGCCCTCCTCTGGGTTCCTGAGCATTGCACACATGTGGTCAGTCACATGTTCAGGCAAAGCACCCAGACATACCAATCAAAATAAAACTAAACAAAGATGAATGAGACCACCAGGATACCAACCCCTTGATGACACACTGGGTGCATGTTAGATCTTTTAAAACTGGGAGCGCATACTTGACAAAAATCAGTTTCAATGCGGGAAAGGCCTCTTTTGGCTACAGCTAGAGGGGATGTAATCTGTCATGGTGGGAAGGGATGGTGGCAGGTATGTGAGGTAACTGGTCATTTCACACCTATAGTCAGAAAGCAGAGGACAGGCAGGAAGAGGATCCAGACTATAACTTCAAGGCCCTAGTGGCACACTTCATTAAGGTTCCAGAACCTTCCATTATAGCGCCACCATCTGCGGACTAAGTGTTCATACACATGAGCCTATAGGTTTCTCATTTAAACCTCATTGTGAATTCTTCAGCATTATTTTGAACTGCCTGCAGGTAGGCAGGAACCTGGGGTATTAACCCAGGCCTCATATGTGTGCTAAGCACTTTTCCTCTGCCCTGTACCCTAGACTGGAGTTAGTTCTCATGCACTCTCTTCAAGGAGAGCAGAGGGGAAAACTGAGGCAGCGAGAGCTTTGCTCAGAGTTACATAGGTAGGTGGAGCAGGGTTTTAGTCCAGGTCACCTGATGCATGTTATGTGTACTGTAGTGTGTGTGTGTGTGTGTGTGTCTATAGCTATATCCTGGCAACGCTGGAGTCAGCCTCCAGGCTCTTCTGAGGTGCATCTTCCCAGCTATCAGAAACAAACTCAGACCCTTAATCAGGTTTTTCAAAACGCTCCGTGCAGCTCCACCGCCCTCTAGTGTTCATAGCACAATAGTGTGGATGCCTCACTGACCAAGAGCAGTCCAGGTTGTTTCTCAAGCCAGCTGGGCTTCTCTCAGGGCTGCTCTGGGTCTTTGTGAGCCCTTGAGTACACTCGGAAGGGTGTAGCTCCACACATGGATTTGCAGGTGTTGGCTAATGGCTGGACATGTGTCAGAGGATTTTGTTGCTAGCTCCTCCGAGGCCCGACAATACAGAGGAAACTTCAGTTTATACCTTCAATGGTGTAAGTTAGGACTCCCTGTCCTGCCTCTTCTCAACAATTCTGATGATAACTTGGTCCAAACTTGGGATCAAAATTTCTATGTTGGAGTGATCGACACACAAAGGAGATATGTTCCCCTGTCCTACTGTGTGCCCCACACTTAGGGTTTCGGAGAAGGAAGCCAGGTGGATTTTTGGGAAGAACATTCTGGGAAATGGGAACAGCAGGTGCAAAGGCCCTGGGGGCACCTGGGGGACAGTGAGGAGGAGGCAGGTGGGACTAAAGGAGCGTATATGGGAGAAACGCGTAATGAGGGCAAGAGTCAGGGGAAGCAGCCATTCGGGGAGCCTCAGAGACATGCCTTGACAGGACTGCCTGCAACACAGAGTGTGAGCAACTTAGGATGCTGAGCGACTTGAACGTCACTGAGCTATGAGGCCACTTAGGGTCCTCCTGCACTCAGCATCAGTGCCTGCTCCTGTCTGCACGGATTCGGTTTGCTTTTCCAGCACCCATTGTCTAGATGAGAAAACTGAGGGGCAGAGATGAGGGTGCAGTTCTCACTTGATGAGGACATGAATGGAGGCTCTGGAGGTTTCCAGGGCTGGGGTGGGGAGAGTGAGTATGAATCGGGGGAGGGAGAGAGAATGTTTGTGTAGGTGGACTGTTGTGGTCTTGTTGTAGCTACAGTAAAATAGACAAACCAGAGCTCATTTGCAGAGACTTGTATATCACAATGTACATCAATGTCAGCAAGATGTCTGAAAAAATTTGAAATTATATTTATTTGTTTAGCGTGTGTGCATGTGTGTGTGTGTGTGTGTGTGTGTGTGTGTGTGTGTGTGTGTCTGTGCATACATGTAATGACATGCATGCAGAGGTCAGGCAACAACTTTTGGAAGTTGGTTTTTCTCCACCATGTGTATCCAGAGGCTACACAAACTTGGACACAAGCACATGTCTTCACCTGTGGAGACATGTTTCTAGCCCATCACAAGATATTAAAGCAGCAGTTCTCAATCTGTGGGTCATGACCCTTTGGGAGTCACATATCCATATTTGGGGATATCCTGCATATCAGATATGTATATTATGATTCATAACAATAGCAAATTACAGTTATGAAGGAGCAACTAAATAATTTTATGGTGACGTTTACCATAACAGGAGGAACTGTATTAAAGGGTCTTGGTGTTAGGAAGCTTGAAAGCCACTGGGCTAAAGGAAGCAGGGGCCTGGCAGGGTCTGCACAGCTGTTTTACTGATTCCTTAGATGCCAGGCCTGGTAGTGCATGTCTATAATCCTAGCACTTACATACCATGAATTTGAGGTTAGCCTTGGCTACATAGTGAGACCTCTGGCTCAACAAAACAAAGAAAAGGGATATTCTCAAAGGTCTTTAAGGCAAGTGAGGTGGCTCAGTGTGTAAGACTTCTCATTGCCAAGCCTGATGATCAGAGCTGAATCCCTGGGACTCACACGGTAGAAGAGGAGAAGTGACTCCCATAGTTATCCTTTGATACCCCCCAACGTGTGTACTGCGACAGAGAGAGGGGAGAGAGAGAAAGAGAGAGAGAGAGAGAGAGAGAGAGAGAGAGAGAGAGAGAGAGAGAGAGAGAGAGAGAGAGAGAGAACAAAGAGAGAGATGTGGTCATTAGAAGTGGGGATTGGTGGGTCAAACAGACAGGGATACCCAAATCTCAGAGGAACCTGTCAACTGAAATAGATTTGGGCTCTTCTTAAGAGAATCAATCTGCTTTAAGCACAGGTTGGAAGCTGAAGTGAGGGAGGAAAGAAGGGGGCTAAGGAGGAGTATACGTTTTTATTTTCTATCTCCTTCATTCTCTAGGGCACTCTGCTTGGTGTGGGCAGGGTAGCAGGTATTGGAGAAGTGTTTTGGGGGATGGGATTCCTCAGGGATGTTGCTGCCTGTGTTCTTGGTCATTCCTTGCATGAATGATGTGTCCAAGGGGCTCACATCTCCTCCCAGCCGGGCCAGGCGTATCTTCAGCACACTGGTCCTTTTGTGCTGGATGCTGTGTTGACGGCGATGCCTCTAGCTCCTGATGGCTGAGTCTATTATGCCAGCAATTATAGCATTTTCTAAGTAAATACCAGCTGCTTATCTCCTCTCGTCTCTCTTAAAATTCCATCCATGCTTTGGAGATTTTCCTATATGAAGGATCTCATGTCCCCTTCATTTTCTCTTTTCTCCCCTCCCCTCCCCAATTTCTGGGCTTAAAGGTTCCTGCTCTGACTCTTTGAGTGTGGCAGACGAGACAGTATACATCATCATGGGCTTTGGAATCAGATACCCCGGTTCTAATCCCGGTCCTGTTGCATGCCACCTCTGCAGCCTTGAACTGATTGATTAACCTCTTGGGGTTGTCTCTTTCTCATCAGTAAAGTGGGATAAGAATATTCGCGTCCTAACGTGAAAGTTGAATTAGCTAATTGACCACAGAGCTTGATACAATTTGACATATGCTCAAAAAAATAGTGATTAGGGTTGTTCATTCTTCAATAACCTTTAAATTAATGTTAAGTTATTACATAAGGGCTGGGGATGTGATTTAATAGCAGAACAGTATAGGACTCAATAGTAGAGCATTTGCTCAGATTGCATGATCCCCAAGGCAAAAATATACCATACATAAACTACTATCTATTATATAATTAATAACCTATAACCAAATAAATTAAAAGCTATTCTGGTTAGATCAGATGCAATTGTGTGCAAGTGTGTTACTGTGTTACTCAGGAGACTGATGTGGGAGGCTCACATACACTCAGAACACAACCCAAGAAGCCAGAAGAAGGAATTGAGATGAAATATGAATGCATAGAACCCCTATTCATTCATTGAATTATAGCGGAAAAGTTCTCAAGCCTAGGGAAGAAACAGACAGGCAAGCACAGTAACCATTAGGACCCCAGACAGACACAGACAGAAAAGAACTCTACAACACTCACTTAAAATGCCAAGACTGCAGAACAAAGACCGTTAAATGATGGAAGGAAAGCTCATCAGAGTAACACCAAGAAACCTTAAAAGCTGGAAATTCATGCAGTGATATATTTTAAGCCCTGAAAGTCAATAATTGCCAACAGAGATTATTATATCCAGTGATCTTTAAAAATTGATAAGGAAATAAAGACCTCATCAGGCAAGCACTAAATTAAGCAGTTTGTGATCATCAGTTATCTCAGCCAGGGCAACATAGGCAAGAATAGGTTCTATGGGAAGAATCAATGGATAAGTGAGATTTAGGAAATACTCAATCATATCCAAGACCGTAGACTAGGGGTCAAGTTCGAATAGATTAGAATAAAGAGTATTTGAACCAATCCTGAAAAACATGGCCAACGGAACCACAGGAACCCTCTCCATAAGCAACTTAATGATATAGTGTAGCAGGCTGAGTAAACAAACCTAAAGCAAAGTAAGCAACTTAATGATACAGTGTAGCAGGCTGAGCAAACAAACCTAAAGCAAAGAGCCAGACAAAGCCTAAGTGCTCATCCTCTGTGAGAGAACACACCTCACAGGCAAAGACATACACAGACGGAGTGAATGGGTGTAGTCAAGATGGCAAGTTATAAAAAACCAGAAGGTGCTACCCTCAGACCTGGTGATGTAAACTGCAGACAAAATTAATCAGAGATAGTCAAAGCCACTGCTTGTTGATAAAGGGAAACCCATTCAGAAGATATCACTAGTATAAATGTGTATGCAACAAACATTGACAAAATCAATCTTACGAAGTAGCGCTGCTAGAAGTAAAGGGACTGATAGGTCTGGATATTATAGTGTGGGATTTCAACCCAAATAGATAATGCAGGCCCAAAACTCTTTCAGTTAAATTGCACTATAGATCCAATGTATTTACAAATCATCTACAGAATATTTTACCCAATAGCTGTGGATACACATGCAGCTGGCCACAGAACATTGAATGGAGCAAGACTTGGCAAAAACACCTCCCCAAAACCCCAAAACAAAACAAAACAAAACCAAATAAACCCCTCCCAACAAAACCAACCAACCAAAACAAACTCTCCAAACCTTCAAAACTTCAATTTTATCAGATTGCAATGAAACACATTTGGATATCAGTAGTAACAGAAACTACTAATACACTATACTAAACAATATGTGATTGAATGAACAATGGGGTCTTTGGAAAAATCAGGGAGGGATTGAAAGAATTCCTGGGATAAAATGAAAGTGAAAAGGACTTATCAGAATGGTTAACTTACAGCAATGGGAGTCCCAAAATAGTTATGAGTGATTATGTTAAAAAATAAATGTTTGGGCCAGCAAGATGGCTCAGAGGGTAAAGGCACTTGCAGCCAAGCCTTGATGGCTTGAGTTCTGGTGGAGGCAGAGAACCAACCGACTCTTGTCTTTGGATCTTTGCATGTGCAGCATGGCATGTGTGCATGAGAGGGCACATGACTGCATGAGTGCATATGCACACACACATACATTAAATAAATATCTAAAAAGCCAGATTCTAAATAAACAACTTAATAATTTATCTCAAGGTCCTAGATAAAGCAGAACAAGTTAAATCCCAAATCAGTAGGTAGAAAAAAATAATACAGATTATGGAAGAAAGAAATGAAAGGGATGTTAAAAGAATAATACAAGGTGCTAGAGAGAAGGTTCGGTGATTAAGAGCATTGGCTGGTCTTCTAGGAGAGCAGGGTTCAATTCTCACACCCACAGGGTAGCTCACAACTACCTGTAACCCCAGTTCTAGGAGATCTGGAAGCCTCGCACATATGTCATAATCCCTTAAGAACAACATCCAAAGCTGACCTCTGGCCCTATATGAATGTGCACAGATGTGTATGAACATCTGCACATATAGGAACTCTCTGGAGCACACACACATTTCATGTACCATGGGCTTGCTCACCTGTGTGGTCTACAGAGTTCTAAGCATGTTGAAGGTGGACAGGGCTAAGTGACAATGTTTGGTGGACAGCCAATACATTTTTTGACTTAAAATAATTTCAGCTCAGTGGGATTATGGAGCCGTCATCTGTGGAAAGTGAAGCAGTGTAGACTGGGGTGTGTGTGTGTGTGAGGGGCTGAGCAGAGGGACCCACAGGTAGGAGGATCTTGAAGAAGAGATAGTGGTTCTGGCCTCAGGAAGTCACAAAGTCACCCCTGGACAGTGTGGGACATGAACCCTCTTCTGGGGCTGACTGAAGCTAGACAGAAGGGAAGTATGAATCTCCGTGCTCCCAACATGTTTGGTGCTCATCAGCTGGAGGTGGGTGGTTTTCACTATGATGGTCAGCTTAATGGTTGCTGCTTCAGAAGGACTGGCATGCTGAGCCTCCTTCAGGGGTATCGGTGGGGCCCTCACTATCTTGCACCATGAAGATGCAACTGTGCATTGCTCTGGCCATGCTCCCTGAAGGCATCTTCCTCCCGGCACCATGATCTGCATAATTCTGGTGCTCAGTGGCATAGTGGAGGACTAGCAATGTGGGACGCACCCCGTGTAACCTCTAGAACAGGAGCTAGGCCTTTGTCACCCCACCCGCAGGCCAAGCACAGCACCACATTGTCTGGAGCTCTAGGACTGGAATTACATGCTTTTCCATGTGTCTTTTAAATTAGCTGTGTCCACTCTGCATTGTCTGGGGTCTTAGGAACTGCACAGTACTCTTCATTCCTGAGCTTTTCCAACCTCACTCTGTCTTTCCTGATTAACGTGGTTATTGAGCTTGGAGTCCAGGAGGGGGCGGTAGAGGACAGTAGAAAGAACGCCCCGAGTTAGCTGAGCAGCCACATCTGTGCTGCCCTTGCTGCTATCAATGGGGTCCTTTGGTGCAGCTGTGCTTAACCCTCTGAGGCAGTGCCAGCTTTCCCTGTACCCCACTTCTCTTCCCTCCCTTTCCACTCTGGTCTGGCCCCTTTCCTCTCTGGTTCCTCTCTTCCTTCACTCCTGTCTCTCGCCTTTTTCTGCCTCAGGGACCCCCGTCTCTCTCCTTGCTCCCTTTCTCTAATGGTACCTGAGTTGCTCTTGAAGGATGCCTGGGGACCAGGAAGGAAAGGTGACAGGAGTGAAAAACAGGAGACAGGAATGTGAGGGACCGGGGCGGATCTCACAGCTCCTTCTCTGGGCTTCCCCTGACCTGATTCTATCTGCCTTCCATGCTCTCAGCAACAACAGTGGCTTTCCATACCTGCTCTGCAGGAGGAGTACTGCAGGACTGACCGTGTGGGAAGCCAAGTTCACTGACCTGGCCTAAGAGTATGGACCACTGAGGTGGAAACTGGTGGTATACAAGCTGGTGTGGCCTCGCCATGGCAACACAGGCCAGCAATGAAACCAGAATCTGTAGCCAGGATGGGCCACTGCCAACCTCAGATGTTCCCCACAGCAGCCTGTCTCCACATGCGGGCCATCTGACACTTAGCACGTGGCTCATCTGATGTGCTTGCTGTGGGTGTTAGAGCCACATACTGGGTTTTTAAGGAATTGGAATGAAAAAGTAAATATAAAAGTATGACACTAATGTTGTTTTATATTAGTAATGTGCTAACATGATTAGTTTCAGTTATATGGCATCAATAATGGCTATTAAAGTTAATTGCACCTTTCCGTGTTTTAAGAAATACAAGAAAATATAAAGTCCCAGATGTAGCTTACATTGTAGTTTTAACGGTCAGTGCTGGTCTGGAATTTATGGCCCACCACCTTATTCTTTATCGTCTTCCCTTTCAATTGCAAAGAGACAGGTTCTCCATATGTTATCCAGTCTGGTGTCACACTCCTGGGCTCAAGAGAGATCTTCATGCCTAAGTCTCCTGAGAAGTTGAGACGACTGACATATACCATGATGCTTTGCTTTCAAAATTTATTTTAAACCACCCTGATCTATACTGTGTGTATTTAGATGTCTTGCTGTGGCCACATGACCAGGTGCCCATTCTTGCCACCCTGCAGGGAAGGAAGAGTCTCTTTTAGAATTTTCTCCTGGGGAGTTGTAAGCAATGCCTACCCCGTCTCATAAGATCCCAAGAACGAACCAAACTGTTGCTTTGCCAAAATGCATCCTGGGAGTCAATGAATTTATTAGGGTCATTGGTAAAGCATTGGTTACAGGCAGGAGGGTCAATGACCATAAAGTAGCCTCAGAGGAAGGCTTGTGGCTAGTGTGGATGGGAGCTCCCTTGTCAAGACTGCAAGATGGAGCACCCTCCTGTTAGCTTTTCCTAGTCTCTGTGCCTAGCCCTTCCAGCAGGACCCCTCTCCACTTCCAATGACTCTCCCCACCCACTCCTTTTGTGAGGGACTGCCATTCACCAACAAGCCTAATGGTGATAGACTCTTGAACGTGGGCACAGTTGATCTGGTAAAGATGGCACCTGCCGTGCTCCAGGACCAGGTCCTTCAGAATTGGAAAGACTATGCTGAGGAACTTCCAGGCTTCAGAAGATCCTCCTCCAACCCAGAGGGGTCTTGGGACAATAAAGGGAACCACCCTTGGGAACCACAAGCATTAAGCAATGTAGCCATGGAGACTGTGTGGCCTGAAGGCAAATGAAGGGGCCTTGGAACATCACAGTGTCACAGTCAATTCACTTCTGAGCCTCCCTCTCCCCACCTGGAAAACTGAAGCAGGATTGTGACCTACTTGCTCCCTGGTTATCCTGTAGAGCCCAGAGTTGTTAAATCCATCCTGAGTATAGGAATGGCGTCTGTGAAGGTCTGCTTTCGAAACCAGCCAGGGACTGGGGTGTGAATTCAGATCTCAGGACCAGTTTTTCTAAGACCAGAGAGGGGGCTTTGTCAGGCAGGAGTCTATATGCTAAGCCCAGATGTGGTGCTCTGCACACCTGCCCAGGTAGCAGCTGCTTTTCTCCTGATAGGCTTGTGACGTTGTATTGTAGCACATGCTTCCTGAAATGTCCAAGGGGTAGGAAAATGAAGGAGCCTGTCCATCCTTCTTAGGGCTCTGTGCATCACTGGTCCCCAAAGGCCAGAATGGGAACTATGGAAACCAGGAGGCCAGAGGTCCCTCTCCCTCTCCCTCATCTCCCTCCTCTCCCTCTCCCTCCTTTCCCTCTCCCTCCTCTCCCTCTCCCTCCTCTCCCTCTCCCTCTCCCTCTCCCTCTCCCTCTCCCTCTCCCTCTCCCTCTCCCTCTCCCTCTCCCTCTCCCTCTCCCTCTCCCTCTCCCTCTCCCTCTCCCTCTCCCTCTCCCTCTCCCTCTTCCTCTCCCTCCCGTCGAACTGTAGGTCTCCTGGTGCTTCCTCCTTGCCCCCTCAACTCTATTATCCCCAAGGTGGTCATTTCTTGCTGTGATTTCTTGTGGAGAAAATGGTTAGTTTGAGAGTCTGGGTTTAAGTAGCTAAGTGGTGGCTCCTGCCCCTGGGAAGCTTGCATCCTGAAGGCAGTTCAACAAAGGCTGCTAAAGCTGTCATCCTTTAGGGAACCCAGGGATGGCTGCTCAGTTCTTGGGATGTCTTCCAGGTTTATAGTAAAGAAAACAGGACCATCGGGAGAGATGATTTGCATTCGTGGCAAGCGACCCCTGGCATTCCCAAGCTCAGAGTGGGGTGGGGTGGGCAGGTTTGCTGGATTGTAAAGAAGCCCTGGGAGACTCAGAGCTTTGGAACTTTCACTGCGGGTCCTGATGTGCAGTAACTCCACCCCTTCTGGTGTCTGCTGTTCAAACTCTAACCATGTCCCCACCAGTTAATTTTACTGTTCTCCATTGTTAGGGACCCCCCCCCCCCGCCTTCCCTTCACCTCCGGAAGCTTTTTTGTGCCACCGGCTCTGTTTTCTCATTGGTCTCTCTTCTGCTCCTTTCTCACTCTTGGGGCTTGTCCCTTCTGGTCTTCACTTGTTAGGTTAGAGCATAATTCCTGGACAGTGCATCAAGCCAGGCTCAGCCATTCATTCTCAGAGAGAGAGAGAGAGAGAGAGAGAGAGAGAGAGAGAGAGAGAGAGAGAGAGAGAGATTGATTTAATATGACCACACTGGGAAGAGGACCACAGCTTACCAGTGATCTCCCTAACCCTTAGTCCATCTTAGGGGGGCCTAGAATGAGGTTTCGGTTGGGAGGGCGAGCGGTAGGCATAGCTAAGCAGTCCCTGTGGATGTGGCCCTGCCTCTGGTCTCTCTGTGAGGTGGTCTGACAAGCTGTAAGTCTCTCTTCTGGAGACAAATTCCCACTCTGGCGGGCGACAGTCTCTGGGCTCTCTCCTCCTCCCAGCGTGAGACTTCCGGGGAAGTGTCTGTTCACCGGTGGCGGTGGCGCTGTCTCAAGGGTCTGGTAGCCGAAGGGAAGCACACAAGGGTCTGTTTAGAATATTCATGCCTGCCAAGCTGGTTACAGCAAGGCTACCAGGGATGCTCATGTTGTCAAAGCCTTTTGCTTGACTCCTTAGTGGCAGCGACACAGATGATGGACTGTCTTGTCCTTGAGATGACCTCTCTTCTTCCTTGGTAGATGCTAGGCCACTGTTTTTCCCTCCCTAGTTGACTTCCTCCAGCCTCAGATTCAAACGCCGTGTGCTTGCTAATGCCTCGCAAATCTACAGCTGCAGCCAAGCTAAAACTGCCTACAGGTGATCTCTTCTCTCTCTCTTTGTGTCTCTGTCTCTGTGTCTCTCTCTCTCCCTCCCTTTCTCTCTCTTTCTCTCTATTCCTTTCCCTTTCCCTCCCTCCATCTCCCTCTTCATCTCCCTCCCTCCCTCCCTCCCTCTCCCCTCTCTCCCCTCCCTTTCTCTCTCTCTCCCCCCCCCCCTCTCTCTCTCTCTCTCTCCTTTCCCTCTCTCTCTCCTTTCCCTCTCCCTCCCTCCCTCTCCCTCTCCCTCTCTGGTGTGTTATATGTGTCTGCATGTGCACATGTGTATATGAAGCCCAGAGGCTGATGTTAGCCCCACCCTCACTGAGCCCACCAATTCAGCAAGATGAGCTGGCTGGCAAGCTCCAGTGATCCTCAGTCTTGACTTCCCCAGGGCTGGGGTACAGGCGCACACCACCACACCTGATGGGGGTACAGGCGCACACCACCACACCTGATGTTTCGTGTGAGCCTTGGAGATTCAAATGCAGGCGCTCATGCCTTGATGGCAAGCATTTTACTAACTGAGCCCTTGCCCCTGCCCACTGTGTGGGTGTCTAGCTGGCATCTCAAACTGCAGGATACTTGGTTTCCACCCCACACATTCTTCTCCACCAATTTCCTCCAGTTATTTATTGAACAAATATATTATTCTGGCTGTATTATTATTTGCTGTATGCAAGAGAATCTTTTTTTATTAGATATTTTCTTTATTTACATTTCAAATGCTATTCCGAAAGTCCCCTATATCCTCCCCTCACCCTGCTCCCCAACCCACTCACTCCTGCTTCTTGGCCCTGGCATTCCCCTGTACTGCGGCATATGATCTTCACAAGACCAAGGGCCTCTCCTCCCATTGATGGCCGACTAGGCCATCCTCTGCTACATATGCAACTAGAGACACAGTTCTGGGGGCGGGGGTGGTATAGGCTAGTTCATATTGTTGATCCTCCTATAGGGTTGTAGACCCCTTTGGCTCCTTGGGTATTTTCTCTAGCTCCTTCTTTAGGGGCCCTGTGTTTCATCCAGTAGATGACTGTGAGCATCCACTTCTGTATTTTCCAGGCACTGGCATAGCCTCACAAGAGACAGCTATATCAGAGTCCTGTCAGCAAAATCTTTCTGGCATATGTAATAGTGTCTGGGTTTGGTGGTTTTATATGGGATGGATCCCGGATGGGGCAGTCTCAGATGGTCCTTTCTTCTGTCTCAGCTCTGAACTTTGTCTCTGTAACTCCTTCCATGGGTATTTTGTTCCCATTCTAAGAAGGAACAAAGTATCCACACTTTGGTCTTCCTTCTTCTTGAGTTTCATGTGTTTTGCAAATTGTATCTTGGGTAGTCTAAGTTTCTGGGTTAATATCCACTTATCAGTGAGTGCATATCATGTGTGTTCTTTTGTGATTGGGTTACCTCACTCAGGATGATGTCCTCCAGATGCATCCATTTGCCTAAGAATTTCATAAATCCATTGTTTTTAATAGCTGAGTAGTACTCCATTGTGTAAATGTACCACATTTTCTGTATCCATTCCACCAGAGAATCTTTTAATGGAGGAAACACAGCCACAAGCTGAAACAGTGTGCCTGTCCTCACAGAGATGTTCTAGATCAGTGGTTCTCAGCCTTCCTAATGCTGTGACCCTTAAACACAGTTCCTCATGTTGTGATGACCCCCCAACCATAAGCTTATTTCATTGTTACTTCATAACTAAAATTTTGATTCATTATGAATCATAATATAGATATCTATAATACAGGACATCTGATATGAGACCTCTGTGAAAGGGCCATTCAACCCCCAAAGGGGTTACAACACACAGGTTGAGAAACACTCTTCTAGATGGAAGATGTGGGTTGGCATGTGCCCCTGGAGAAGTCATGTATCAAAGCCCAAATCCCAAGGACTATTAATAGCCTCATAGTAAACTATTAATAATATCCTTAAAGGAGGAGGAGGGCTGGAAAGAGGGATCAGTGGGAAAAGTGCTTGCTGTGCAAGCATGAGGACCTGAGTTCGAATCCCTGGACTCACCCGAAGGCTGGAGGAAGTAGAGTGAGGCTCATAATCCCATTGGCCCCTTGGGTGGGGATGACAGGCAGGGAATCTTAGATGCTCTGGGACACTAGTCCAAGAAAAACAACAGAGACCCTGCCTCAAACAAGGTGAACAATGATGGCGTTACCAGAGGCTGTCACCTGACCGCCACATGAGTGTCCTGGCACCTCCACGCATGCACACATGCACTCGCACACACATGCAGATGAATGCTCATGCTCGAACACACGGACACTGTAAGAATATACATGAGCATGCGCACACACAGAGACAAATTATCGGGCTGTGTGCTCAGGGGAGACAGGGTGTAAAGTGAGGATCCCTAGCCTTGCCAGATCAAAAGGTTCCGAGGGGCTCTGGCTTGGGTTGGAATGGCTAGGGTTACAGCTGTCTCAAGGGAGGCTGGGCAGGCAGCTGGATTTCTTCGGCTACCAGCCATGGTGTTAATGGCAGCAATAGCGACCAGCTGTGGGGGCCTGCTGGGAAGCTCAAGTCCAGCGGTGAGTGCTTCAGGAGAGAAAACTCTCCCCTGAAGTGTTAAGTTTAATAAAGCAACCGCCCTCAGGCGGTTCTTGGTGAAATAACTTGTGCACGTTACTCCATGTGGATAGGGACCTCATAAACATGTTGTGGGTAAGGGATCCAGGGGTAGATGCTTCCCACTGGTTCAGTCTGAGATGTTAAGGATGCTTCATTTGCATGGGGAAGGACTTTGGGGGTTGTCCCTGTGTGACTGGTTGTCATGGTCCTCTCAGTGGGGTGTCATGGTTACGTGTCCCAGAACAGGTAGAGCCTGGCTGGGAGCTGATTCTAACACCCACCGTTCTCAATTATGAGAATTCCTGACATCTTGAACCTGATTGAACCTGACCAGACCTTCTGTCTGGTGGCACGGTCCACTTGTCCACAGTAAATGTTTTAAAAAGGGGAAAGAGGGCATTTGGCTATAGACATGCACCCACGGAGAAGGCCCGTAAAGTTGAAAGCAGAGATCCGATGATGATTCTATAGGCTGCTGGGTGCCAGCCATTGCCAGTGAGCCACAGGCGCCCTTGGAAAGCATCTCTCTCACCGCCCTCAGAAGTGGCTGAACCTGACACCCAGCTCTTGAACTTGCAGCCTCCAGAGCTGTCCTGGCCACATAGTTGTGGTTTGTAATGGTGCTCTTCAAATTCCCACGGGGAGACAGACAACAACTGAGTGTATGTAAATATCAGCTGCATCAAATTGGGAAATTCATGATTGAGAAAACAAATTCAAGGGCCTCGAGAAGCATTGGGAAACAGCTGTTTATAGATGCTGTCACCAGAGCAGGGACCTGGAGAGGAAGAGAGGCAGGTAGAGAGTCGGGAGAGGGATGTTTCAGTCGAATGGCAGAGCCCTCAGGTGTTAATACTCAGACCACAATCCTTGGTGGCCTCCTTGAACCCTCACCTCCTGCCCCACTCCATATCCTATGATAAGAACCCCACTGGCTCTTCCTTCAAAAGACAGTCAACTGCGGCCCTTTCTCAATATCTGATTGCAGCCACCCTTCCCAAGGCTTTGGATATTAGTGAGAGCCACTGATAGGGTGGGTAGTAACTGCTGTTGCCCCACCTTCTGCTCGAATGGGTACAGGGCTCGGGTCCACTGTTCTTCCATTTGTCCACCTTTGACCCCACAAGCCTCCTCAGCGCTTCCACTCTTGTCTTTCCTCAGCTCCATCGCCCCCTGGCGTCCCCATCTTCCTTAGCAACCTGACTGATCTTACCCTGCCCTGCCCCGGGACCACCTCATCCTCCATCTCTCTGCCCATCCCTAATCCGTTTGTCCGTCCCGCTGTCCTTCTGGCCAGCAGTGAACGTGCTGAGCCTGCTTCTTTCTTGGGAACTGTACACCATTGTCCCCAGCACCCCCGGAACTTCATTCCTTATGTCCTTCAGACCTTGGCTCAGATCCCACCCACCGAGTCTCACAGGGTGTCAGCTTTTACCTGAGGGAGAGAGGGGGACTGGGATAGATGCCCAAAGCTATAGTGCCACAAGATGATTGCCTTTAGATGTAATTCTGGAACTCTAGACTGTCTCTTGGATTTAGATATGGAGACCAATCAATAATAGCGAATCCCAATTACTTTTTCAAAGGACCCCATGAGGAAAGAAAGCAGCTAGCCTTGCAGAAGTAGAAAGCATGATTGAGAGTGGTTAAGTAGCTTGCCTGAAGACACACAGCAGGAGGGTGAGCGAGATGGCTCTGTAGGTAATGTGCAGCCTTGATGGAAGCTTGCTTCGGAGAAACTTGTGTTCTTTTCTAGTGTACCAAGTGCATCCCCGCTCCTGTGTGCTCCTCTCTCTCACCCCAGGCTCCTAGAATACTTTATCTAGAGAAAGAAAGAAAGGGGGAAAAAAAGAGGCTGAAAGGCCAAATAATTGTATTTTTAGTTTTAAGCAGAAGGAGTATTCCGCATGCCATCTGCTTCCAATCTCTCTGCGAAGCCTGTCAGCGAATGAGGCAGGCTTTAAGTATTAGTGAGGAGCGCTGACAGGGTGGATGGGAACCACTGTGGTTTGGGGTGGCTGGAGATAGGTGCTGTGCTGAGCGTGTCCTCACCTCATGGGTTCAATGATAGCCTCAGAATTACATACCGTTGTTATTTTTGTTTCATGGGGGTGGGGGTGGGGAGGATGGGATGCTATTGAATCCCACTCCTGACCGTACTCCTGGGCTCATAAAGTGTGACTCCCAGGCCTTAAGTCAAGAATGACAAGGCAGGGGACTCTGAGGAAGGAGAGGAATCTGCTAGGGTCTGCCTGCCATGCAGCAGGTGCGGTGCAGCTTAAAGGCAGGAGGCATGAATGATATGACCCTTTAAGGTGATTCTGTGCCAACTCTTGATGCGTGTATGTGCCCCAAAGTGTGTGAACTCCATATGGGAGCTAGAGGTTAATGTCAGATGGTTTCTTCAGTCTCCCTCCACCTATTTACTTATTGATTAATTAATTGATTTATCAATTGATTGACCTATTGATTGACTGATATAGGGTTTCTTGCTGCACCCGGAGTTTACGGACAGGCAAGAGGGGCTGGCCAGTGAGTCTCAGGGATACACCTGTCTCTGTCTCCACAGTGCTATGGTGACAGAGTATATGTCCATGCCTGTCTTTTATGGGAATTATGGGAATCTGAACTCAAGTCTTCATGCTTGAACAGCAAACACTTTAAAAACAGGGCCACCTTCCTAGCCGCATCCCACAACCCTAATAATAGCTTTCCTGGAGGGACAGAAGGCACAGGGCTCCACCCCACTCTCACCGCCTCCACACCTGCTGCATCTAATCTTTACCTACAACATGTCATCCCAGGTCTCCCGGGGTTGTCGATTCTGTCTAAGCCAATGCAAATACTCAATCATGGAAAAAAAAAAGACTCTCAGGCATAAAGCATTTCTCACTCACATGGCAATGACAACTGGAAATAGCAGCGACTGATTCGAATTGTGACTTAGATCCTGTTAACAGAGAAGAGTGACATATTTTATATCTCAGTTATCTGTCATGGTAAACCACTGTGCCTTTGCAGGCATGGCACAGGCACAGTGCACGTTTGCTCAGCTCCCCTTGGAGGGTGACTTAGATGGGTTCAGCAGGGAGGTTCTTCTGCCCTGCACTGACCCTCTCATGTTGAGGTATTGGCTATTGGTATCTGACATGGGGCAATCAGGCTAGAGAACAACTCAGATCTCCAATACATCTCTACTGTCCTTCTACCAGGCTAGCTCGGGCGTGTTCTGTGGCCACACAGAGATACAAAGACACAATTGTTAAAGAGAATGAAGGATAGGGATGTAGGTCATTTGGTAGAGTGCTTGTTGGCTCCACATGAAGCCCTGGGTTCCATCTCCAATGCTGCATAACCAGGTATGTATGAATGTACACCAGTATTCCCAGCACTTGGGAGATGGAGGCTGGAGAATCAACAGTCCATTCAAGGTCATCCTTGGCTACATAATGAGTTTGAGGCTAGTCTGGTTCATGTGAGGAGGGAGGAAGGGGATGAATATGAGACTATAAATACTGGAACCTCATGTCATCCTGAAGTCAGCTCTTCTTCCTCTGCTGTATCAGGTAAGCTTCAGTGTGTCACAGGGCTGAGAATGTAATTAGAACCAGTCTGTACACAGAGCCTATAGTTACGGCTCAAAGGTTAAGCAACTGGGATCCACACTTGGGGCTTCTGATACAGTAGCCCTACCACATTTCAGAGGCACCTCAACATGGGCTTGAGGCAACCTGTCAGTCACTTGTGAATGCCTCAATTTCCACACCAAGTCATACTGTATTCTTCCACTTAAGGACCCAGGTTTTGTGAGTTTTTAGTTTTGTCTTACCTGCGAGACTTTCACAAATCTTGACTTCCAAAGCCATGCCATTGGAGACACTTATCATGTGCTGCTTCAGAGTAGACCAAACATGTATGGAAGAGAAATAGAGCGTTCTAGTAAGCTGGGCATGGCAGCAGACACCTGCAGTCTCAGCTGCTCAGGAGGCTGAGTAGGAATATTGCTGGAGTCTAGAAGTTCAAGACCAGTATGGGCAACAGAGCAAGACCCCTGTTTTTAGTTGTGAGCCTAGTCTTGTTTTTTTTTTTTAAACAGCTGAGCCATCTCTCTAGCCCAAGACCCTGTTTTTAAAAGGAGAACATTCCAGTAATCGATGTGACTTAAGATGCTCACTGAAGAGTTGTTTGACAAATTATCAATTCACAGCATCCTATCTGGAAAATACCTAGAGATGAGGGTATCCCCCAAGTCCCCTGTGGAGTTAGAAGGAGATCAGCTGTCTGCCATGAAGCATGAAGGAAATCTAGTTCAACACAGCTCAGTACCTGGTGTCAGTTCAGAATTCTAGGGTCTGATCCCAGGCAGTTTATTTTAGGTATCTTTAAGGACAGTGCAAATTTGGAAAGACGTTTCCTGGTAGCAATAATCTCAGTCCCACGTGCACACTACAGCTTAAGGCATGGCTACACTAAAACTCTTCTCAAAGTACACATGACCTCTTCCCTAAAGAAGGGGTCTGTAGATGGACTATCTGTGTTGTCTTAAGGGATGAGGGGGAAGATCTGGTGTGGTCTCGGTCCTACACAGATAGCTCGGAGGTCACCAAGCTATCAACCACCTCTGTTGCATTTGTTAAGTACAGGTGACCATGTGACAGACATCTCCTGTAAGGGTGGCTTCTCTCTCTCTCTCTCTCTCTCTCTCTCTCTCTCTCTCTCTCTCTCCCTCCCTCCCCCCTCTCTCCCTCCCTCCCTTCTTCCTTCCTTCCTTCCTTCCTTCCTTCCTTCCTTCCTTCCTTCCTTCCTTCCTTTTTTTTGAGATTGACATTCAAAATATGAAATAGGGTACTTATGAGTTTTCTGCTACAGTTGCATTAACTTGGACAGGGAAGTGTTCAGACCCCTCAGGCTCCCCCTGGTGCTGTGGGGGTTCATGGAAGTGGCATCTGGATAGTGCTGCATCTGTAGCTCTGTGACCTGAAGCGCAAGTGGCCTTTCTCTTGGGCTGGCTCCACTGGGTTCAGTATTCCTTAGGATGCATTCTGTATCCCTGCATCTAGACGATGGGATGTGGCACCTTATAATGGCAGGACCAGCTTCCCAAGGATGGCTTCTACTGACCGAGAAACTGTGCTTAAGATAAAAGACTAGGGAGGAAGGGTCTGGGACAAAGAGTCCGGGAGAGTCAGGTGTGACCTGGCCCTACAGACAGCACAGGTTACCAGGCTATAGCTACGTCCATTCCCAGTCTTCTGGGAGGAAAACAGGTTATACATGTCTTTTGTTGAAGAGACAACCCTGAGCATTTAACCTTCTTGATTTTTTCCTAGTGCTTATCTGAAAGCATGTGGAACTCATGCCCTCCACAGTGGCCACGAGGTTCTCGACACCGTGCTGAGCCTGGACTCTTCACTCGCCAACCTGTGAGTGCAGAGAGCAGATCTCAGGCCTTTGGCTCTCTTACAGCCTCCAAGTTGAATACTCTGTGCCCTTGGCAGATGATAATGCTCTCAACTCTTTCACTGGCTCACTGTGTGTCTGTAGAAAAGACACTTCCCTTCTCTAGGCTCCAGCTATCACTTCAAACTACTTAGAAACACACACACACACATGGACACACACAGAGACACAGAGACACACACTTTTGTGGTACTAGAGATAGAACCCAGGATTTTGCATGTTCTAGGTGGACACTCTAGCAGAGTTATAGCTTGTTGTGGTTTGACTGTGAACTGTCTCTCATCAGTCTGTGTTTGAACACTCTGTAGCTGATGGCACTGGTTTGGAAAAGGTTTTAGAACCTTTAAGAAGTGAATTCTTATTGGAGGAAGTGGAGCACTGGGGGTGGGCCTTGGGGTTGTAGAGTCTGGCTTTTCTTCATGTCTGCTATCTGCTTCCTTTTCTACCAAGACAAGGGAAGGCAAGGCACCCTGGCTGCTGACTCTTGCAGCTACCTGTCACCATGCCTTTTCCACTATGATAGACCACACCCTCAAACTGTGACCCCAAATAAACTCTCCCTTCCATAAGCTGCTTCTTTTTAAGTGTTTTTTTTTTTTTTCACAGCACTGGGAAAGTGTCTGGTACATAACCCCAGCCCCAAACTAGGAGTGTGACTAAGTACACCCTCCTACTGTTCTCTGTCTCCAACGCCAAACCCCAGTGCTGAGCCAGTGTTTAGAACGTGGGTCTGAGAATCATCATTTAAGCAGTGAGAATTGTCCACTGTGGGCCAGGAATTGGTCTGGTGTATAGACTTTCCCCAGGACGAACATCAGGTATAAAATCAAAAGAGGACAAGATGTAGAAGCAAAGCCTGGGGTCAGAACCCCTCCCATGGGTTTGTTTTACAAGCTGCACCCAGTTACTCTAGCATTGAGCTATGGGCACATGTGTGAGATATGTCTATCTGGGACACTCATTTGGAGGCTGTGGTGGTTAGAAGAACATGTCTCCCATAATTCTCAGGTGTTCGAATACTTGGTCCCTAGTTGGTGGCTACTTTGGGGGGAGGGTGTGGAGATTAGGAGGTATGGCCTTGTTGGAGAAACTATGTCAAAGAGATCAGGCTTAGAGGTTTTAAAAAGACTCTTGCCATTCCCAGTGTGCCCTGTGCTGCCTATCTGTAGCTTGGGATATGAGCTCTCAGCGGTTCTTGCCGCCATGCCTTCGCTCTGCCATCATGGACTCTAAAACCATAAGCTCAGAGAGACGCTTGTTTTTGTGAGTTGTTTTCGTCATACTGTTTTACCGAAGTGAGAAACAACTGATCTGGAGACCCAGGGTCAGAGTTTTATGAGATCTGGTTCTGTAGGCAGCCTCTGCTGATCATGCACTCCAGACCTAGGAGAACGGCAGGTGTTGGAAATAAACCACATTGCGTAGACCAAGAGTCTAGGTTCAGAAAGCCAACCATATCAGTATAGGGAACTGTTTCTAATTCACAGATCAAACTCATAGATACCACTCGCCACGGGTTACCTCATCATTACCTCTCTCTCTGTCTCTGTCTGTCTGTCTGTCTGTCTCTCCTTTAAAAGGATAAAAGGGTTTCATTTTAATTGTGTGTCTGTGTGTAGGCAGACGTATGTGAGTGCAGGCATCCAAGGAGGCTGTGGGTGTTGGATCTGCACTGCCCACCTCTGCTGGACCTGGAGTTACTGGCACTTGTGAGCTGCTCAATTTGGGGATTGGAGATTGAACCTAACTCTTCTGCAAGACCAATGATTGCTCTTAAGTGCTGAGCCATCTTACCAGCCCCCCCAACCCCCTGCCCCGTGCCCACCTCATTAAGTTCAGTCAGTATCACAGAGCCCGAGGCTGTGGTTGCATTTGGAGAAGGGGGTCTTTGCGAGATGAAGATGGCACCCTAGATCATCTAGACCAGCAATTGTCAACCCCTTTCGGAAAACACAGATATTTACATTAGGATTCGTAACAGTAGCCGAATTACAGTTACGAATTAGCGTTGGAAATAAATTTAGGGTTGGGGCAATCCCAGACTAGCATGTTAACTTTTTTTCACACCTTCCTGTCCGCACTGTTGCCTTTGGTTATAGGGCAGTGGTCCTCAATCTTCCTAATGCTCCAGCTCCTTAATACAGTTCCTCATGGTGTGGTGACCCCAACCATAGAAATTATTTTCATTGCCAACTCATAACTCTAATTTTGCTATCATTATGAATCATAATGTAAATATCTGATACGGAGAATGGTCTTAGGTGACTCTATGAAAGGATCATTTGATGTCCACCCCCCCTTCAGGGGTTATGACCCACAGGTTGAGAACATTTGCACTTAGAGCATACGTCAGCTGTCTTTAGGTCACTTTCCTTACCCCAACAGCGCCATCTGATCGTTCATTACACATTTACTTAAATACTTATATTTTAGCCTTTATTGGCTACTGATATTTGTATCTGTTGTGTTTTGGTACATATGCGTTATAGAATAATTAAATTAGGCTAATTAAAATATCACCTCCCATAATTATGGTTTTTTTTTTCATTTTTGTGGTGTGAAGATTTCAAATCCTCCGTCTTAGCAGTTTTGATATGTATGCACAGTGTTGTTAACTGTTAACAGTAGACATCACACTGTGCTGTCTACCTCGAAGGCTCCTCCCCTCTAACTGGAATTTCTGGCATCCCAACATTCCCTTGGGTCATCCTGCTCTTTTTTTGATCCCATAGGCACTGCCTCTCTTCTGCTCTTGATTTCCATGCCTTTGAATGTTTTTTTTAGGTTCCACATGTGTCCTGAGGTCATTGGGTCCACACCTGGCTTACATCACTTAGGGCAGTGTCCCCCAGGCTGGTCCTCACTGTTGCAAACAATGGGGTTTCGTTCCTTGGAAGGGCTGAGGGGATTTTTATTATGTGCACACACAATCTTTTTTCATCCGTGCATCCATGACCACGCCCTTAGGCTGGTTCTGAATCTTGGCTGTCGTGAACGAGGCTGGAGGAAACATGGGCATTCTTTCCCATGCAGGCTTCACTTCATTTGGATGCACAGACAGAAGGATTGCTGGGACCTAGGTGGCTCTTTGTGGATGTGTTCCAGGCTGGTCTGCAACTTGATGTGTAGGCAAGGATGACTTTGAGTTATTTAAAAGTATTGTTAGAGAATTTCATACGTGCACACAATGAACGATCATATCAACCTCCTGTCTCCCCTCTCCAGCTATCCCTGGTCCACACTTCCACACCCAGCTCCCAACTTCAGGTTCTCATATCCTTTTCCTGTGTAGTCCTCTGAGTCCATAGGGATGTGCATGGGTGCGAGACCATCCGCTGGGGTCTGAGCTTTTAAGCCTCTCGGTTTCTCCTCCCACTCAGTAGGTTTAAAGGCGTGCACAGGACCATGCCAGGTTTCTGAGGTGCTAGGAATGGATCCTAGGGCTCCTTGCCCTGGCATGTTCAACCAACATACACACTGTCAACTGAGTTACACCCCCCAACCTGGCAGTTCTTTTTCTTTCGCCTTTTAGAGGAATCTCCAAACAGATTCTCACCATAGCCACGCTAATTTACGTTTCTGTCAACAGTTAATGTCTATTTATCGACCACCTTCTGTGTTCCAGGCACTGTGCTAGCTTTGGGCCTCACAGAAATGAGAAAGGCAGGCACTCAGTCCTTAGAATTGTGCAGGAGGGAACTGCAACATAGAGCAGGTGGCAGTCTGCTTCAGGGCAGCGGCCAAGTCAGTTGCCCATCCCTGTCTTCTCTCTGTCTTTGTCTCTGTCTCTGTCTATGTCTCTCTCTCTCTCTCTCTGTGTGTGTGTACATATGTGGAGGTCAGAGGACAACTTGAGGGATGCAGTACTCTCCTTCCACCATGTAGGTTCCAGTGATTGAACTCTGTCTGGTCTTCAAGCTTGGCACCAAGCCCCTTAACTCATTGAGCCACCTTTTGGCCCATCACCTTATTCTTTAAGATAGGGTTTCTCACTGAACCTGGCATTAAAGGATGAGGGGTCAGTCTTGCTGGCTAGTGAGAAGGGACCTCCTGTCTCTCCTGTCTGCCTCCCCAGTTCTCTCTCTCTTTCTCTCTCTCTCTCTCTCTCTCTCTCTCTCTCTCTCTCTCTAACATGGATAATGGGGTCCAAATTCAGGTCCTCATGCTCACACAGCAGGCACTTTCCGAGGTGAGTCATCCCTTCAGTACTCCGTGTGTGTGTGTGTGTGTGTGTGTGTGTGTGTGTGTGTGTGTGTGTGTGTGTTGATCATGTCTGGTCACTTCTTGCCACTTGTTGAAAGCAGGAAGAGGTCCTGGGTGACTTCTGATGGTATATATATGGTGATCAAGACCCCTGTTTAGAACCCATCACTGTTATGTAAACATCCACACAAGCATATGACAAGCATCTGTGCTCAAAGCATCTCTGAGTCATAATGGACCTCGAGATCCCATTGGCTTGGGGATGGTGCTCCCTTGTCCAGGTACCCACACCTCTGGAATCAGAGCCATAGGTGCAGATCAGGGCTACGAGGGAATTTCTTGCTGTGCTGGCTTTGCAGGCTGAAACACAGTTTCCACTGTGTTTATCCTGCATCTGCCCTTCTAAAACTCCAGGTACCCCACAGGCCTCTCCTCTTCTAGTGCTGCACACAGAGCTTGGAACACAGTAGACCCTCATTCAGCATTGGGGGATGAAATGAATGCTACCTTCCTTCTATGGCATTTCTCTCAGTATCAGACTTACCCATCTCCCCTACCAGACCGGGGACTACTTGAGAACATCAGTCACGCTGTTGGTCCTTTTCTGGTCCTTGCATATGGACAGAGTCAGAGAAGGTTTGCCCAATGAATGAATGAAGGACTGAATGAACGAATGAATGCAGCAGTGAATGCGTCAAAGCAGATAAGCATCAGTATACACGTATCGCACACAACCCTTGAATAGGGGTTTTGAGAAAAAAATAAAGGGGGTGCTCAGGAGGCTCCCTTTGGTGCTAAGCCAGCTCCTCTCTCCCAATCCTCCACCTTTTTGTGGTCCAGGACAGCTGACTTTGTTCAAAGCATCAAAGCCTGTCTTAAGTTCAGATACCTAGGTGATTCTCCTAAACCTTCGGCTATTTATCATACGGAGTTGGTTTCCCCGCACTGATGCTCGCCCCTCCTATCCAGTCTGCTCTCTAAATTCTGTGCCCAGGAGACCCCTTACAGTTGCCCTCTCGAATCCAGCTTTCCAGATGATTTCCACATTTGTGATAATGACCATTCTGTCTAATTCTACCTTCCCTGTTTCCTGATGGGCTCTTCAGATGCGCTGGTGCTTTTGATCTTTCCAGAGAGCAAACGCAAGCAGACTAATAAAAAAAAAATTCTGTAATGTAATGATTTTAATAAGTCAATCTGTCCTTGGCTGTCACGGAACCGGGCTTCCATCTGACTGTGGGAGAACTCATCCCGTGGAATGACCTCCCTGTCACGAAAAATTACTCCATATGGTAATGTAATCACAAAAGAGAAACATCGTTCCTCTATATATTATTCCCTGCAGAAACTGCAGTAAGAAAGCCATCACATTAAAAAATATTGAGGATGCTGCTGCTCCTGTTTGCCAGACTGATGGGGTTCATTTTCTTTATAGGGGAAGCAAACTTGGTCCTCATTGGCAGCATTTTATTTTAAGGGTTCATTAGGCAATCGTACATTGTGCGGGGACACCTGTGGAAGTGACAGTTACATCTACGTGAATACCAATGCGTTTGTTCTGGCTCACGCCATTACAGTCAATAACAGATGCCTCGGTAAAGGACGGACACTTAAGAAGAGGTGAGCATGTGGCAGCGTCCACCAATCTTCTAGAATATGTTAGAGGCAAGCGGTGTGTGTGTTTTAGATTTAGGGAGTCAGCGCGAGGAGAGATTAGAGAATCTCTCCTCTATTAGGCATCACCTTCCGCTCTAAGTGCGGTGCTGGGCAGAGAAATGTATGTGTTTAAACAGCATCTTACCAAATGAATCCTCTCTCTGAGCCACACTTACTGCACAAGGAAAATATTTTTTCTTCATCTCTGTAGGGCTGTGGAGACGAATGAGCCAAGGTTGAGTTGAGCTGAGAGCCTTCCTGTCTTATGAATTATTCATCGGTTTCCAACCTCAGAAATGAAGGCTGGTTCTCCCTTGTTGGGGAGGATCAGAGAGGGGGTGAAATAGTCTAAATACTTTGTGCCTCAGTTTCTCACGCTTAAAATGGAGTTCAAATCCCAGCAGTTATACTGAGAGGCTCATAAATGCCTATAATTCTAGCTCCAAGGATCTGACGCCCTCTCTGGTCTTAGTGAGTACTGCACATACACATACACACATACAATGATTTTTAAAAACTATTTATTTGTGTATACAGCATACAGCTTTCTGCCTGCCTACATGCCTGCAGGTCAGAAGAGGGCACCAGACCTCACTATAGATAGTTGTGAGCCACCATGTAGTTGCTGAGAGTTGAACTCAGGACCTCTGGAAGAACAACCAGTGCTTTTACACCCTGAGCAACCTGACAACCTGAGAGTTGTTCAGCAAGCACCTTTCACTTAGAAAGATGATGGGTCCTTTGCCAGCCTAACACTCACCCAGGAAGCTAGGCCAGCTCACCAGGCTGCCCCAAGAATCTGCTGGCCCTCTACCTCCCCGATGCTGGGATTATACGCTTGCACTACCATGCTTGGCTAAAGGGTTGGGCAAATGTTTCAACAGTTCCACCTAGAACCTGGATGGTTTCTTAGATTTACAATGTCTAGCATTTAGCAAATCGCCACACATGTCAGGAAAAGGACCAAAATGACTGAAAAGTACAAGAAAAAAGATATCTATGAGTTATCACAATGTTGGGATTTTCAAACACGGATTTCAACATAATAGCGGCTTATCCATCCCAGAAAACAAAAGTGAGAAATGTCACTAAGAAAGTGGAATCGGTATGAACAAAAGTGAGCTGCTACATTAAAGACAAAAAAGAGTTAAGGCCCAATGGGGAGGGTGGAGATGATGGCTTAGTCAAATCCCTTCCTCAAAAGTGCTGTGTCCTCAGTTCAACCTCAAGAACCCCTATAAAAATTCGGGGTGGCCTTACAAGTCCCATAGTGTCACTTTGCCTAAATATGGTCTGCTGGTTGATACAGTCTCAAACCTGCCCAGGTTCAAAGAGGGGTAGCTTAAACCCCACTTCCTGGGGTGGGGGGAGGTGGGAGAAGGGGCGGAAGGGGGGCAGCGGCAAGGAATCTGCTACCGATTTAGATCCACCAAGGTGAAGTTGTATAGATGGCCACAAAGACACAGCGCAAAGGTCAACCAGAGGAACATGCAGAGCGGCAGGGAGCCTAAGTGAACTTGAACCTGTGACAAAACAAGAGGTCGCATTCGCAGCCGACTGCAGAGCTTTTCATCTCCAGTGGGAGGGGCAGGGGAGGTCAGGGCAGCTAAGCATGGTGTTTTCCTGTTCCAAGAGGATCACGAATGACTAGGCAGACCGCAGGAGATGCTGTGCCGTGCCACAGTTGTAAGTGGGCAGCGATTACTGCGGGCCTGTGCATCCCTGGGCCACATTAGGGGGTGGGGCTTTCTCAAACGCTTGCCGCAGAAGCAGAAAACAGCTTGGCTAGGTGAAGCCACACAAAAAGGGGGAGGTTGGAGCTCCCGAATGGCCAGATTCTAGACTGTTACTTTAACGCTGGCTTTCCTCACGTGAGGGGAAAAAATGAGAGCACTCATTAGTGACTGATTGATTGCAGTTGAAAATGGCCCAAAACTCAAGGCCTAGAGGGACTTGAGTCAGGCTGGCACCTGAGTCTGGGAGGGAGGGGGCTTGAGTTCTCCTCAGGTCTGTTTTGTGTTTTTCTCACTTCTGTGAGTGCGAGGCCAGTCTGGGCTCCACAGTGAGACTCCATCTAAAAAAAGGCAAGGAAATAAAGCAAGGTGCCGAGCAGGCTCAGTGGATGAAGTGCCATCACACAAATGAGAGGAACGGAGTTTGGAAATGGGTGTAGACAGTGGTTATCCATAATCCCACTGATCAAGAGGCAGGAACAGAGGATCCCTGGTTCAAGCCAGCCAGCTAGACTAGCCAAACTGGCAAACTCTGGGATCAGGGAGAGATACCGCTCTAGTAAGCAGTGGGGCAGTGAGGTGGCTGTGCTGGTTGGTGACGCTCATCTCATGAAACCCCACCCTCCTCCTAAACTCTGAGCATGCTAATTGAGCTTTCAACCCTTGCTTGCAAGAACAATGCCCTTTGGTCTCCATTTCAAAGGCCACACATTCGTATTTGGGCCTTATCATCTTCACTTAAAGCACTGTGTGAGGCTGAAGGCAAAGGGACAGATGGAGTGGGAGGGGAGGGAATTCTTACACTTCTCAATTCAAAGCTGGAAACGCTGGAAGAAATTATGTGTCTTGGGGCATCTCCTTGAATTAATTGACCAGGAAGCTAGGAAGACAGACTCTGGGCAATGGACTCCAGGCTGCTTTTCCCCAGAAGCACCAACTGGTATGATAACATTGCTCTCATACGTTGTGTTGGAAGTGTGAATTCACATAAAGACATAGGAAGACATTTGGACATTGTATCTGTCAGCCTTCCATAGCTATGGCAAACATCTGATGGGACCAACTTAAAAAGAAGAAAGGTTTCTTTAGGGTTGTCGTTTTAAGCTGTGGTTGATCCGATGCTGTAGGCTCTGTGATGAGGCAGAATAGAGAAGCCCAGTCCATGAGGAAGCAAAGCATCTCACCTCACAGAGCAGGAAGCAGAAGAGTTAGGGTCAGGCACACATCCCCAGTGACCCAGCTCCACTTAGATCTCGGCTTCAGCACATGGGTTTTGGGGGAGACGGTAAGGATCCAAAACTACAGCAAACATCAGTAAGTTCATATTTGAGCAATGTCACTAAGAATCTCTTAAGGAAAAAGTGAAAGAGAAAGGTGACAAAAGCCTAGGAGTGTGTGCCAGTGTCATTCAAAATCAGGACATTTAGGAAGCAATGTAAACTTCCAACGATGGGAACTTTAATAATTTTAGTTGCGTGCACACACACATGCATGTGCACGAGGCAGAGAATCAACCAGTCTTTTTTATTTATTTTATTTTATTTATTTATTTTTGAACCAGTCTTAATTATATCTCCAGTGATGAGCAAAAAGTATGGTATAATAGTGTATAATTTTCTCACACATGACTATGTGCTTGCCATACATGTATGTTCATGTAAGAGCGTATGTGTGTTATATATGCATATTCATATAAGACTGTATTATACTTGCATGTTCGTGTAAGTGTGTGTATGTGTGTGTGTATATGTGTGTGTGTGTGTGCATGCGTGTGCTCAAACCAGAGGTCAATGCCAGGTGTCTATCTCATTCACTCTTGATAAAATTTTTTGAGACAGAGCCTCTCCCTGAACCTGGAGTTCACTGTTTTAGATAGTCTGGTTGTCCATCAAGTGCCAGGGGTCATCTTGTCTCTGTCTCTGTCTCTGTCCCTGTCCCCACATCATTGTGACTTCAGATATGTGTCACTGCACCTGGCTGCTGGGGATTCAAATTCAAGTCCCTGGCATACACATCACACACTAGCCAGCTCCCAGCCCTATGATATTCTTTTTAATAGGAAGCTCAGTGACATCCAATTCATATGCCACAGAGTTCATCCATCTAAAATACACATTTTAATAATCTTTTGTGTACTCACAATAATGTTTTCTGTCTCTCCTTTCCCCTAAGCCATCCCCCTTATTTATCAAATCCCAGGCAACCATGAATCTTGCTTGTGTCTGCTGATTTACCTGTGGAGTCAGACAACACATGGTCCTTTATTATAACTAGCTCCTTTCACTCAGCGTGCTTTGAAGGTTCGCTGATGTTGTATTGTGAGTCAATATGCCATGTAGTATTCCATTGGATGGATATACCACATTCTGTTTATCCAGTTTATTATTCAGTTTATAAAATGAGAGACACTAGGACTGGGTTATTTATCCATTTATCTTTTGATAATGTGAATAGTCCTGCTATTAACATTGGTGCACACATTTTTTGTGTATGTGCAAGTGTTGTGTGTAATTTTAAAAAACACGCTACCTGGTTTAGCTTTCTCACTGAGCTCTGCCAATGGCCAGTTGGCTGTTTTCCTGGGGGCTGTGATTGCTCCTCCAGCCCCTCCTGGCTAGCTTTGCCAAGCCGCCAACACATGCCCTGGTTTCCCTCTTTCTCCTCTTGCCCACCTTAGTTCCATGGATGGAAAACACTAGGCAGTTTTATTATTTTAAAACTAGCCAGATGACACAATGGCTGGGTGAAGAATCCTGCCCTAATCCTATGAGCTAGCTCCTCACAAC
The DNA here is from genome assembly GCF_000001635.26 of Mus musculus. NCBI lineage: Eukaryota > Metazoa > Chordata > Mammalia > Rodentia > Muridae > Mus > Mus musculus. The sequence continues at coordinate 142,999,191 of NC_000070.6, read as the reverse complement.
CTCCTCGTATGGAGGCTACAAGCTCTAGGTGCCCCAGACCTTACATGACTGTAGCTTCCTACCCGTTTCAAAGCCTGGTCTGAAATCTCTCCTTTCCATGTGACCCTTCCCTTCCTCTGGGACCCGGAAGTCCCACCTTTTCCCTTTTGTCCAGCAATTGCCTTCCACCTTTTTTATTGACACAATTAAGAACCATTTTGGGAAACCACACTTCCCTCTACATGCAAGTTTTCATTTTTCTTGGAGTATGTGTTTAGGAGTGGAAATCCTGACAGGTTTCACACGGTAACTTTATGTTTAAACTGTGGGAAGCTACCTGGATATTATTTCCTTATGTGGCAGTACCAGTTACACTCCCACGGCGATGTGTAATCTCAGTGCTGGGAACAGAGAGAGCTCTTAAGGAGACCAGTGAGACCCTATTTCAGAACAAATGAACAATGTGACAGTAGAATGAGGTGATATTCAAAGTAGTCCATTGACACCACCTCCCTAACACTTGCAGAACCCATGAGCACATACCCCATACACCTGTACACCACAAACACGCCCTCCTACACGAAAACCACACATGCAAACACATGCTCCTGCACGCACAAACATACAAGATTATAATGCTGTAAAAATTTTAGGATTTTTATTTAAAATTTTTTTCATTAAATAGGCAATCTGTGGAAACAATGGCAGGTGGGCTCTGGTTGTACTGTGGGGTTCCTGGTATGGTGCAATTAGAAGTGTGGAGGTTTGAATAGGAATGGCCCCTGTAAGCTCCCAGATTTGCATGCTTGGCCATTAGGGAGTAGCACTACTTGACAGGGAATAGGAGGTGTGGCCTTGTTGGAAGCACGTGATCTGCTTTTTTATTTTGTTTTTTCAGGGGATTAAAGCTTAGAAATTTCCATGAGTCTCTGGAGAGACTTTGAACTTGGACTTTTAAACAGTCAGACTATGGGGATTTTTGAAGTTAGAATAAATGCATTTTCGAATTCTGATATGGCTACAGGCCTATGGGGACCAGGGAGGGGAATGTAGTGGTTTGTGTAGTAATGGGCTCCAGAGGCTCATGGATTTGAATGCTTGGTCATTGGGAGTGGTTCTACTTGGCAGGGATTAGGAGGTGTGGCCTTGTTGGAGTAGGCGTGGCCTTTTTGGAGGAAGTGTAACACTGAGGGTGGGCTTTGGGGTTTGAAATGCTCAAACCAAGTCTACTGTCTGTAGCTCTTCCTGCTGCCTGCTGCTCCAGATACATTAACTCTCAGCTGTCCACCCCACCCTGTCTGCCTGCCTGCTGCCATGCTACCCTCCATGATGATAACAGATTAACCCTCTGAACCTGTAAGCCAGCCCTAGTCCAATGGCTCCAGTTATGAGTTGCCATGGCCGCTGCGTCTCTTCACAGCAATAGAACCCTGACGAAGACAAGGAATAATTACAATTCTCACAGTTTTCCTTTCCCTGCATCCTCTCATTTGCTGCAGTGAACAATTGTTGCTTTTGAAACAAGGAAAATATTTTGTGAAATGCTGTTGGCTGGTGAGTTGTTGAAACCAGCAGGAAGCGCTGCTTGGGGAATGGTGTCTTATAGGCCCTGATGTCTGTCTGCGTTACAGGTGTTGTTTGCCACGAGCCTCTGCTCCTTTGTTCTCACCCACTTTGTGCTGGATGTAAATATTCAGGGATAGAGTAGTGTCACTCTGCATTTCTGCCTCACTGCTGGGGTGTCAAACGCTGCCTACATGGGTGAAAACAGTTGGAGCTGGGACAGAGGCTGTGGTTCTCAAACTCCTGTGTACCCAGATGCCACTGGGAACCGTGATGAAGGAGACAGTCCTTGCTTGTCCAAAGTGTTTTATTCATGGCGGATGAGGATGCGTACCTCTTACTCAGGGTGAACCAGAGATTAAATACCTTTTTCAGGAAAGGATGTCCAGGAAGGGAAGCTCATTGGCTAAACACTCAGGGCTTGTCTAGATACCTCACTAGCATGAAGAACTGTAGGTTTTTATGCTATAGGACTGGATGTCATGGTCCTCTTAGTGGGGTGCTGTGGTCACATGCTCTAGGACAGGAACCTGGTTGGGAAGCTAGTTAGTTCCAACTCCTGCTGTTCTCAATGATGAGATTTATTTGGGTTCTGAACTTGCTATAACCTTACCACTTCGTCTGACTGTTAGCACCATCTACTGCCACACAGAATAGGGGCTGTATGTTAGGAATCTTGGCTGAAAACAATAGAAGCCAACTCCTGTCACCTTCCTCTGAAAAGGAGTGTTCTAAAAGCATATTCTGGTTTGCAGAAGGCTGGGGACTAAAGCTCAGAGCAACGAGTATAATGAGAAGAGACAATGTCACTGTTGAGGAAGAAGGGGTCAGCCACTGGCCTCTCACATCCAGGCAGTGCCCAGACATTGACTATGTCCCCAACAGTTTTACTGTCATGTTGAGGAAGCCCTGTGATAGAGGTTTCTCTGTTTCCTCCTTCAACATCTGAGAACATTAAAGCAACTACACTCAGGTCAGCTGCCTCCACAGCACCAGCTAGGAAGCCAGGAGAGGAACCCGATAGTATAGGAAGTGCTCTTCCATGGTGTCTCAGGAACCACTGCCCCCTACTGGTGGTGAGATTTCTCTCCAAAGACGAGGGTTTGGTGCTCAACCAGCAGGATTCCACTCACGAGACACTGGGTCAGTGTCGTCAAGACTTGGAACAGAAAGGAATGGTTATTTTATGTGGATGAGGAGAACATATGGTCAAATTACTCATACTTCAGCAGAGAACACCAGGCATGCACACGCCTGTGTCCTCAGAGTAAACAGAGGAGCCATGAAGCCCACTGCAGCAGGGACTGGGTGGTTGAGCATCATACGGTTTTACTTCTGGCTCATCATGACCCAAAGAGCTGTTCAACAGACTCCTCTGAGCACCCAGATTCTGGCCTCCCTTGCAGAGGTGACCTTGCTAGGACATCTTGTGTTTCCAGGATCTGGGAGGTCATGAGGGAAGAGAATGGACAAAGAATCACCCAACAGGCCTCTGAAGTGGCACACAGCTCATCCTTCTGACTACGCCACAGTGATGTCCACATTCCCCTCTGGTCTCCATCCCAGCAGCAGCCCTGAAAGAGAAGGGCCATCTGGAAACAACATTTAGAGTAAGCAGCCAAGAGTTTAATTGAAGTGGATGTGGACAGCAAGGATACACTCTTTAGAAAAGAGGCATACCTGGATGAATAGCAGCCTCACTGATCTTAGAAAGCATGGGAATTATGGCTTCCCTTTCCCCGTGACTCCCTCTGTTATGCCTCCCTCCCCCAGAGTAAGCACTTTCAGAAACAAAGCATGCTTTCCTTAGAAGCATTTACTACCCAAAATTCAGTCTGTTGTAAATAGCTAAATGGGGTGTAGAATATGTATTGGGGGAGAGGGTGACCACTCCCTTTACATGCATCCCCAGGGATGAAGTTCAAACTGACCCAGCTAGAGACTACTGCCATATATTGTTTTTACATCCTGATTTGGAGAGAGCACTACACACTTGTTTTTCTTTTGACTCCTAGTGGAACCACATCATCAGCTCTATACCCTAGTTCAGAGCCTTCAGCAGGCCTACCTGTTGTCTCTTATTTCTGGTTGTGGGAAGGCTGTTGTTCAGTCTCTCTCAGAGCCTAACAAGTTTGTCACTCCTTAGGAGGAAACAGAGGAAACATATACCACCTGGGACCAAGCTGAGTACAATGCCCGTCGCACAAAAATGTTGACTAAGGAGAGGTTGAAACCATAGGTTACCCGAGTATAAGTGAGTACCTGAATGAGTGGATTCAAGTAGAGAAATTAGAATGCCGTAGGCCATTCACATCTGTCTACCTCCTGACTATCCAACCCATCCATTAACCCACCCATTCATTCTTTCATCCACTATGTATCTACTCAACTGTGTAAAGTCCTTCTACCCAACCACCTATCTACACATCTTAGCTATCCATCTACCTCCAGCCACTCATCCATTCATCTACTCAGCCATCCATTCATCTACCCAGCCATCCATTCATCTACCCAGCCATCCATTCATCTACCCAGCCATCCATTCATCTACCCAGCCATCCATTCATCTACTCAGCCATCCATTCAACTACCCAGTCATCCATTCATCTACCCACCCACTCACTCTTCCATCTATCCATCTATCTACCCACCTACCCACCTACCCATCTCCCTACCCATCTCCCTACACATATAGCCACTCATCCATTTGTCTATACACCTGCATACTCACCCACATGCTAATTCACCCATGCCACTATCCACCCATTGAGCTTCCTGACCAGGACATTATCCGTTTTGTCTCACCATATTCTCCCTTCATATGTTCCATACTATAGAAGCCTTAAAGCAATTGGAGGGCTTGTTGTCTATCTTAGACTACCAAAGAACTTACTACATGATTTCATTAGCCTCAAATGGGGCAATCTTCCTGCCTCAGCATCCTAAGTGCTATCATTATGAAGCATGGCATTACACCTGATGCTTTTTGTTTTGTTTTGAAACAGGGTCTTTTCTAGCCCAAACTGGCCTCAAACCCACAAAGTCAAGGTTGACCTTGAACTCCTGATCCTCTTGCCTCTATCAACTAGGTGCTGAGATTACAGATGCTTCCTACAATGCCCAGCTGCACGATGTAAATATTCTTATGGTGTAGTTACAAAGTACCAATGTGGCTATACTGTACATGGACTTGGGAAACACAGTATTTCCCTCCACACAAATGAAATGGATATAAATTCCTTGAGAGTGAAGATGATGGTAAAACATAGTAAAATAATTGGCAGAGGATATATTTGGGCACTTATTAACTTTGTCCTTAATATGATTACATTGCAAGTTTCTATAGTTTAATTTATAATAATTATTCCACCAAGGGACTGACTCTCAGTGTCCTGAAAGCATAATGCTTCAGGCTGGCAAGAGCTGGTTCCCTCAGCACACCACTGCAGAAAGCAAACCCTTGCGTTTAGGTGATGTTAGAGGCTAGCTGTGGCATCAGACTCTGTACATGACAAGTCTACAGGATTGGAAAACCATAGAATATGGCTTTGGAGCTGGATGGTCCGATCCTGTGTTAGCAGACTACAACTTGTCATCTCAGAAACAGGAGCCTTCTTGTGTCTCTTGTGGAGAAAATTGTTTGCTTTCTCTGCTTCCTCAGGGGCCAGCTCTTCCGTCCCTCACTTATGCATGGAGTTTGATGAAGTGAAGGTATAGCTGGTGATTCGCCCAGGGATTGTGGGATCATTTAAATCAAACGTTCCGTAGAGCATCATTGGTCCTTCTGTGCCTACCACCACTTGTAACCATCAAATACCATGTTGACATTGTGCTTCTCACTTGCTTCTGTCTCTTGGTTTCTTCCAGGGCATCATGAGCACTTTTACACCCACCAACTCATCTATCCACCCATTCATGCACCCACCGACCTATCCATACACTCCTCCACTCCTAATATCCATCCATCCACCTATCCATCCTTTTATCAGTGTATCTATTCATCCAGCCCACTTAATCACTAATTTGTCCAGTCTATCTACTTTACCTCAATTAATCCACATAACCATCATCCATTCATCCATCCATTCATCAATCCATCTATCCTTTCTTCCATCTACTCATCCATTCATCAATCCATCCATCTTTTCTTTCTTCCATCCATCCACCCATTCATCCATCCACTCATCTGTCCTCTTACCAAAGTATTTATTCATTCAGCTGATTGAATCACTAATTCGTCCATTTTCTCTCCATTTAACCTTCAATTCATTTACTTATCAATCCACTCATCCATCCATCCATCCACCCCCTTATCTCTCCATCCACTCACACATAGCCATCCATCAAACTCCAGTGTACACTGGTCCCAGTGCTCCATGTCTCACTCTTCCCATCTTCTCTCCACCTCCAACCCCTTGATCACTACCAGCTAGCTAGATTTAACCCCAGATCACATTTTTTTTCTACCTTATATCTGAAATAAGCTCTATAGCAACTCTCAACCTGTCCCAGGCTGGATGGGTAATCACCCAAGCTCAGGGCTAAGGAGATAGCTTAGTCAGCAAAGCCTTGTCCATCTTGGCACTGTGTTCAGTCCCTACCACGCACATAAAAAGGCTGGGCATGGTGGTGAGCCTTCCCTCCCAGCTCTAGAGACAGAGTCAAAGGAGTCCTGTGGCTTTCTGATGAGCCACTTTAACCAAATAGGGGAGCTCCAGGTACAGTGGGAAATGCTATTTGTTTAAACTAGGCAGGGAAAAATAAAAAATGACACCTAATGTTGTTCTTCAGTCTCCAGCCACACACATGTATATACATGTGCACACATGCAATAACTGTTTTCATCCTTCTAGACCATAGGTACCTCAGCTGCTTGGCTATGTCTTTCACACTTTTCTAAACAGTGCACAGCAGTACACTGCTGTACTAGTAGTAAAATCCATGAGTGTTGCTGAATTTGTGGCCCTTTATTTTATCTGTCTGTCTGTCTATCTATCTATCTATCTATCTATCTATCTATCTATCTATCTATCTATCTATCTATCTATCTATCTATCCATCCATCCATCCATCCATCCATCCATCCATCCATCCATCCATCCATCCATCCATCCATCCATCCATCCATCTATCTATCTATCTATCTATCTATCTATCTATCTATCTATCTATCTATCTATCTGTCTTTATATCTATCACCATAAGAACTCTCTGAATTGACGTCCCAAATCACCTTTCCCATTTACAAAGCCAGAAACTGGGAGTCACTAAACCCACCCATCTATGCTCCTGTCTCCTGTTGGCCTGCCTTGGTCTCTTCAAAGACTCTCTCTCCCCATAAGCCATTAGTCACGGGGAAGGGAGCACAATTTCCTGAAAGCAGCAGGTCTGAGGAGACTGAATTATTTTATTTTATTTTATTTATTTGATGGTTGCCCTTGCAGGTCCTTTTCTACTCAGGCTACAAGCTTGTAGCAATTCTCTTGCCTCCCTACCTTGACCAAATCTTTTTCTAGAAGGTTCCTGCTGAACGCTGGCTGCCCTTAGCCCTGTTGCCCAGCCTTAGGACAGAACTACTGGTTTGTAGCTCCCAGAGTTCTCTTGATTAGAGACAAATTGTCCATGAAGGTAGAAGAAAGGGCTCTGAGCTCTTGGGTGCGTGGCGAGCAGGAGATGTTGGACGCTGAGCTGTTTCTTCTCTGAAGCTACTTCCTGCCGGGCGTGGTGCTGCATGTGGTTTTGGACGTCCTGCAGGGAAGGGAAAAAAATCCCTCCTCTCCTCTGGACTTCTGCAAGGACTCAGACATGGCTGAGTGTGGCTGGCCCCTGTGTAGCTTCTCCAGGTAAGGTGGGAACAGTTCTTATTTTGTCTTCTTGAGTTTGGATAGTCTTTGTTATCAGCTCCCAAAGCAGAAACTCCAGTGTTTGGATGCATAACTGCTGGCCCGGATGTCCCTGGTGCTTTCTTTTTTTTTGGCCTTTTTGCCCAAGTGAGCCAGGCTTGGTTACACGACTTGCTGGGATCAAGGCACTGTGCATGGAAATAACTTGTGTCGTGTCAAAGCTGAGGAGGCATGACTCACCATGTGCTCCCTTGGCAGGAAATGTTTACGAAAAGGGCTGTTCTATCAGCCTGGGTCTCAAAGTGAGGGGGCCCTGAGTGGGAGAAAGGGGGTTTGCAATGTATGTGGGCTGCACAGTTGGCATATAGAGAGGAGAAATGCAATCAGTTCTGCTAGATAGAGAAGAAGCAGCTCGTGAGTTGGTTTGGTAAAGAAATTAACAGAAAGGGCCCAACAAACTTTACCAGGGAACTCCTTCAGCAAAGTGGCTGAATACAACATTAAAAAAAAAATCAGTACCCTTCTCTATACAAACAACAAATGGTCTGAGAAAGAGAGCAGGGACCCTCTACCCTTCACAATAGCCGCAAAATGTAAAACATCTTGGTGCAACTCTAACTAAGGAAGTGAAAAACCTGCATGACAAAGAAATTGAAGACGATATCAGAAGACCAAAAGATCTCCCATGCTCATGGACTGGTAGGATTAGTGTAGTAAAAATGGCTTTCTTACCTAAAGCAATCTACAGACTGGATAGGATCGCCACCAAAATGCCAACACAAAACTTTACAGACCTTCAAAGGACAATGCTCAACTACATATGAAAAAAAAAAATCCAGGATAACTAAAATCATCCTGTGCAATGAAAGAACTTCCAAAGATATCACCATCTCCAACTTCAAGCTGTGCTACAGAGCAATGGTGATAAAAACTGCATGGTTCTGGCATAGAAACAGACAGGTTGATCAATGGAACTGAATTGAAGACTCAAATGCTAATCCACACACCTATGGACAGCTGATTTTTTTTTTTTAAATAAAGAAGCCAGAATTATACAATGGAAAAAAGAAAAAAGCTTCAACAAATGGTGCCGGTCTAACTGGATGTCAGCGTGTAGAAGAATGTAAATAGATCCACAGTTATCACGCTGCACAAAATTCAAGTCCAAGTGATCCAAAGACCTCAACATAAAACCAGATACACTGAACCTGATAGAAGAGAAAGCTGGGGAGCAGTCTTGAACACACTGGCACAGAAGACAACTTCCTGAACAGAACACCAATAGCTCAGGTACTAAAAGTGACAATAAGTAAATGGACCTCGTGAAACTCAAAAGATTTTACAAGGCAAAGGATACTGTCACTAGGACAAAACAGCAGCTTACAGAATGGGAAAGATCTTCACCAACCCCACATCAGAAAGATGAGTGATCTCTATAATGTATGAAGAACTCAAGAAACTAGACATCAACAAACTGAGTAATGCAATTAACGAATGGGGTATAGATGTAAACAGAATTCTTGACAGAGGAATCTCCAATGGCTGAGAAACACTTAAAGAAATGTTCAACATCTTTTGCTATCAGAGAAATGCAAATCAAAATGACTCTGAGATTCCATCTTACATCTGCCAGAATGACTAAGATCAAAGGTACATGTGACAGCTCCTGCTGGCGGGGATGTGGTGCAGAGGTACACTCCTCCATTGCTGGTGGGAGCACACACTTGAACAGCCACTTTGGAAATCAGTATGGTGATTTCTCAGAAAATGGGAAATTGACCTACCTCAAGACTCAGCTAAACCACTCCTGGGCATACACCAAAAGGATACTTCATCCTACCATAAGGACACGTGCTCAGCTATGTTCATAGCAGCTTTATTCACAATAGCCAGAAACTGGAAACAACCTAGATGTTCCTCTGTAGGGTGAGTTTTGCTACACTGCTTTGGTTCCCGGTGGATCACAGTTCACCCGCCCAGGAACTATCTTTGGATCCGTAAATGAAACACACACACACACACACACACAGAGAGAGAGAGAGAGAGAGACAGAGAGAGACAGAGAGAGACAGAGACAGATAGACAGACAGACAGACAGACAGACAGACACACACACACACAAGCTTATTTTTAACATGCCTTACTAGCTCAGTGGTTGGGTACTTCTAAGCCTCCTGTGGCTAGCATGCCCTTCTCTCCAGTACTCCTGGGTCAACACCTTCTAAATCTCTTTTCAACTTTGCTGCCCTTTAACCTTCTGTGAACTTCATTGGTCTTTGCTGCCCAGGACGCTTCTGGAAAGCCCTTCCGGGGCCGCCACTCCATTACTCCTACATTCCGGATAATTTCCCCTCTTCCTCTGCAGCTCTAAATCTGTTCTGTCTCTCTGGATTCCCCTTTTCCCCTCCCCTGGATTTAGCTCCCGCAACTATAAGGGTCCCACCCAGTCTTTCTTTGCCCAGCAATTGGCTGTACGGCAATTCTTTATTGCCAATCAAATCCAGCTGGGGGCAGGCTTCCTTTAGCCTGCACGCAGGACACTGCAAACAGGGTTTTTTTTTTTGTTTTTTTTTGTTTTTTTTTTTCTTTTTTTGTAACATAATTAGCAAGAAAACACCCGCTGCTACATTCCTCAACCAAAGAATGGAGTGTTACTCAGCTGTTAAAAAAAATAACAGCATGGGATTTGCAGGCAAATGGGTGGAACTAGACAAAAAAAAAAAAAAAAAAAAAAGAATCATCCTGAGTGAGGTAACTTAAACACAGAAAGACAAACGTGGTATGGTACATATTTACTTGCAAGTGTATATTAGTTGTAAAATAAAGAATAATCACGCTATAGTCCACAGATCCAGAGTGGCTAAGTAACTAGGAGGGCTCAAGGGGGAACATAAGAATCTCCCTGGGAAGGAGAACTAGAATAGATATTACAGGTGGATCGGAGGCAGGTGACAGGCAATGGGAGCAGGAGGGATGGGCAGGGAGGGAGAGCATACTGGAAGAAACAATGATTTGGGGAGCACTTTGGGGCAAGGTAGGCACCTAGGAATCTACGAAGGTGACCCTAGCAAAGACTTCCAGTGATGGGATATTCAGAGCCTGAGCTAGCAGTCTCCTGTAACCAGGCAAGACTTCCAGTGGAGGGATTGGGACACCAAGCCAGCCATCAAACCTTCAACTTACAATTCGTCCTGCCTGAAAGATGTGTTGGGATACAAGTGGTACAGAAACCAGGGGAGTCGCCAACCAAAAACTGGTTTGTCTTGAGTCCCATGCCACATGGGGGAGCCCACCCCTGATACTGCCTGGAGGGCCAGGAACCAGAGGTCAAATAGCCCAGACATCTAGGTTAAAACCAAAGTCAATGAAAGTTAATGTTATTCTGCTATCCTCATAGACAGGAGCCTCACATAATCATTATCAGAGAGGCTTCATCCAGCACCTGATACAAACAGATGCAGAGACCCACAGCCAAATATTAGGCAGAACTCAGGGAATCCTGCAAAATAGGGGGGAGGAAGGACTGGAGCAGCCAGAGGGGACACGACAAGAAACCCCACAAGCAACTAATCTGAGCCCATCGAGGCTCACAGAGACTGAACAATCAGGGAGCCTACATGGGTCTGATCTAGGCCCTCTGATTATATGTTATTGTTGTGTAGCTTGGTCTTCTTGTGGGACTCGTAACAGTGGGAGCAATAGCTGTCTTGGACTCTTCTGCCTGCTTTGGGGACCCATTTTCTCCCACTGGGTCACCACATTCAGCCTTAATATGAGGGGAAGTGCCTAGTCTTATTATAACTTGATAAGCCAGGGTTGGCTGTATCCCCAGGAGGCCTGCCCTTTTCTGAAGAGAAACAGGAGGAGTAGAATAGTGGGGGTGGGGTGGTGGTCAGGGAGAGGGTCTGGGAGGAGAGGAGGGAGAGGAAACTGAAGTTGCAATGTATTGTTTGAGAGAAAAATAAATAAAAATAAAGATTTATTTTTGAAAGCTGCTAAATCCTTTTAATTGATTGGCTGTACCAATCACTCTAGAAATTCTTAGATCTGGGACTTGAGCTCTTGAAAGACATGGGTCCTTCTCAGCACCTTGTTCTCACAAACCAAAGAAATCAGCCCCGCACTCTGCAGCTTGCTTTCTGGGACAGAGGTTTAAAATGTGCTCTGACCTAAGGGCTCCTAAAGGTCTCCTAATTTGCCGTTTTATCCAGCACCCAGCTCTCCTGTGCTCCTTGTCCCATGAGCTATATACAACAAAACCCTGTGGTGGACCTTTCTACCACCCAGGAGAGGGTATAAAAGTCAGATGTGTTCCTTTGTTTGGGAGGTTTCTCTGAAGGCAGCTTCTTCTTCTTCTTCTTCTTCTTCTTCTTCTTCTTCTTCTTCTTCTCCTCCTCCTCCTCCTCCTCCTCCTCCTCCTCTTCTTCCTCTTCTTCTTCTTCTTCTTCTTCTTCTTCCTTCTCCTCTTTCCTCCTCCTCCTCTTTCCTCCTTCTCCTCTTCCTCTTCCTCTTTTGGACTTCTGCCATCATGCTGTCCGTGATAACTAGCTCTCAAATCTTACTTTAAACTGTCCCTCTTAGTGAAACTTCAGCTTTTACAGGAATGCCTTCCCTTGAAGGCTCCATTCACATTATCTCAGATACGATGTATTCCCACGTTGTCTTTGATACAATGTACCTTTAAATTTAGAACTTGTTTTGTATGCCTATGTGTGTTTCTAAGCATGTAGCTACAAAGATCAGAAGATCAATGATTGGACCCCGCTGGAGCTGGAGGATCAGGGCTCAGTGAGCCATCTGATGTGGGTGGGGCAATGAAACTCTCGTCCCATGTAAGAGCCATAAGCATCCTTAACCAGGGAGCTGTCTTTTGAGCCCTGTACCTCCCCTTTTTAATGCTTTCTTACCTCAAGGTACAATCATGACTTCTGGAGGCCTTGAGACCCTATCTCTGAACATCGTATCATTTGCAAATGAACCTTTACTTTTAAATAGTTGTTTGTTGACATTAAACTATTTAAAATTTACCTTAGAGACGAAGTGAATATTTTAATAGAAATAGTCTCTTCTCTGTGCTTGTCCATTTTGTATGTTTTTGTTGGGGAGGTGCATGTGCACCTGTGTACATATATGTGGGGGTCAGAGGTCATCCTCCAGGGTGGTTCCTCAAGACCACCCAACTTTTTTTTTTGACAAATTTTCTCTCTCCCACTGACCTGGAACTTGACAAGTAGGCTGGCTGGCCAGAAAACTCCAGGAATTTTTCCATCTCTACCTCCCCAGCCCTTGGCTTATAAGTGCATGCCACAGTACCTGGCCTTTAAAATTAGTTCTGGAAAAACAAACTTAAGTTCTTCTGCTTGATACCCCAGTATAGGGGAACGACAGGGCCAAGAAGTGGGAGTGGGTGGGTAGGCGAGCAGGGCAGGGGGAGGGTATAGGGGACTTTCGAGATAGCATTTGAAATGTAAAAGAAGAAAATATCTAATAAGAAAATAGAAAAAAAAGTTCTTCTGCTTGCATGACAAGTACTTGACCAGTTGAGCCATCTTCCCCATCCCTCGGTGTAAAAAGTGCTAATCTGACATTCTTTCTATGCAAATTGGTTGGTAATTGTTAAGTCAACCTTTGCTTATCCTTTTGTGTCTCTGAGTGTGATGTGTGATTGGGTTTCTACACGTTTTTTTTTTTTTTTTTTTTTGCATGTGTGTGGGGTACGTGTGTGGGTATGGACATGCATGCATGTGTGTGTGCATATGCGCGTGGAGGCCCATGGTTGGTGCTGGGAATCACCCTTAATTGTTCTTTTACTTTATGCATTGAGGCACTGTCTCTCAGACCAACCCAGAGCTTTCAATATGGCTAGCGTTGCTAGCCAGCTTGCTCTGTGGATCCTCTGTCTCCATCTTCCAAGGCTGAGATTACAGGCAGACTGTAGCACCCACTCAATGTTGCCATGGGGCTCTGGAGATCTGAACCCTGGTCCTCACTCGAGTGCAGCAAGTGCTTAATCATTGAGCCATTTCCAAAGACTCTCGAGTTGTTCATTGAATGGATTTGTATCAAGTAATGATAGTCTCCCTATGCCTGTGTCTGGTCCTGAGCTGTGGTAACAGTCAGAGCCTGCGCATGGCTCTCAGTTTGTTTGGGCTAGGGGGATTAAAAACAAAGTAGGTGACCAAACTAGGTGTGCTAGTTTCATTTTTGTTGGTGTGGCAAATATCCTGGCAAAAAGCAGCTCAGAGGAGTGGGTCTGGTAGAATCAAGTCATGAAGGAAGGAAGAGCAGGTGTTCCATGATTATATAAACCGGATTAGACTGGCCTGTTCTGATGGGCTGCAATCAGGGGAGGCCACTGTGGAGCTTGTCTTTAAATAGAAGGCTTGGAAGGTGTGTAAACTGGCTCTTGTAAGATGTTTTCCAGGAATGTGTAGCGGTGGGATGGGGTACTATGAACATGGATGGAGGGATTCTGGTGGATGCAGGCGCAGCATGCTCTAAAGGGAGCAAGTGGGAGGGTTAGAGAGCAGAGAGCATGGAATTTATGGGGAGGAGGGTTCCTAGAGACATTTATGGGAAAATTAAACATCTTTAAGGAGGAAGCAACCTAATCCAGTTTCCTGTTTGGAAAGAACATTCTAATAGTTAATTTAATCCAGTAAAAAATTAAGCCTACAGCAAAAGTCCTTCATGGCAAAATGTTGATATGTTTTCTTTCAAGACCCAGAAGGCAGATTTCGTTTGTCATCATTGCAGGGAAATCTTAGGCAATGCATGGAAGCAAGAAAAGAAGATTGGAAAAAGACCTGATAATATTACAGGTCTTTTTCCAATCTTCTTTTCTTTCCAATAATGATACATACTATATATGTAAAAATCTAACATAATCTGCCCACAAGTTATTAAAACTAATAGACAACATGGAAAAGTTACTAGATATAGGACAAGATGCAAAAACTAGTTTTATAGGCTGGTGATCATAAATAGAAGTTAAAGCTTCTAAATAAATATTTTCACAATAGCGTGTGTGGAAAAAGCATAAGACTAGTCAAGATGCCCTTTAAAAAAAAAGGAAATTTCACTATGAGGTACCAATACCTATTAAAAACTTGTAAAATTGCCAAGTGTAGTAGCTCATGCCTTTTTGTTCCAGTACTGGGGAGGCAGAGGGATCTCTGTGAGTTCAAGGGAAGCCTGGTATTTATAAGGAGCTGCAGGCCAGCCAGGGACACATAGTCAGACCCTGTTACATCATCGTCATCATCATCAATCATCATCAGTAACAACCGTCTGCTCTTGACAGACACATGGATGGACAGAGACGAAAACCAAGTGATGTTAGAAACGTCGAAACACTAAGGCTGATCCATCTCCTTTTGCTGAGCGGGTGATTTCTCAAAGGATGTGAAACTGAATGACTAGTGGAGCGGGGGAAGGGGAGGGGGATGGGGGCACATATGACCAACACACTGTAAGCACACATGAAAATGTAACAAGAGCCCCTGCCTTGTACAGTTACGTAAGCTAACAAAAGTGTCACAATCCTCAATAAATAAGTTTAACTTCTTTTTGTTACAAGTGCTTTCTTAAATAGCCAAGGGTCAGTAAATTACCTATTATTTTGATTTTTAAATTAGCTGTAAGGAGAGCATTAATATTGTATCTAGTGAATAATAATTTAGCCTCCTTTTCAGTATTTAACCATATGTTTCTACATTAAACAAATTATGTCTCTGTGATTAAGCTCATTTTATCATGCTATGGATGTATAAGTATTCTCTCTCTCTCTCTCTCCTTGCTTGGTGAGCTGACAGTGCCTTGTGGTGGTGAAATGAATTTTTTTATTTCCTTAAATGCTACTGGGCAACTTGACATCCATGTAGAAAAAAAAGATGACAGACAGATTGTGAAACGAGGAAGAACAAACCCAGAGCCACAGCAAAGCAATAGGTAATTGTGGAAGAAAATGTCAAGATCAGCTGCTTCTGGATGGAGTCTGACACAGGACCCATAAAGCTCTGAGGAGGAAGGAGAGGCCACAATGGATTACATAAAAAACTGAGAGTCATTGTTCTCTAACGGATACCAGGAAAGGAGGGAGAAGGTAGACTCAGGAGTGAAAGAAAATACCTGAAATGTATGTGTCTGACAAAGGGCTCATTGTGGTCACATGAAAAGACTCCGGGAAGGCAGACAGCTTCATGGGAAAATGGACAAAGGGCTTTAGCATCCATGCATAAAAGGAAATATCATTTACATAGCCAACAAGAAAAAAAAACACACAAAATGTTCAGGCTCACTAGAAATCAGGCAGGGGCGAATCTGAACCATTGTGGGTCATGATGGATGCCTGCACCACGGGGGCTAAGGTGGAGACAGCGGACATCTAACACCAAGAATGTGGGAGGAAGGAGCGGTTCACACACGGCTCAGAGTTATACTAGAAGAAACATGTTACCTTAAACAAAGGGGATGGAAATCATAACTGTAGGGAACTGTAAATGTTGTTTCTGGAAAATTGGTCCTGATGATGTTGAGCATATCCTACACTGTGACCTAGAACTTCCTCTCTCATCCAAAAATCCCCTCTGGGAATACTGACGAATTCCACATTCAACAAAAACACTGGACAATGAGGAGCTGGGAGGGTGTGTATAGCTCTGTCACAGAGCATCTGCCTTCCATGTGTGACACCCTGGCTTCGTTCCCCAGCCCTGTGATAAACAGAATAGAATAAGAAAAAGCATCTGAACTGGTGTTTGGAACTCCAGGAGGATGCTGAAGTGTATTGTTCTTTTGGGACGAGAGACTTTGAAGAGCTGACGGCCACAGACAGGCAGACAGCAGCAAGGCAGGGGCTCTGAGGAGGGGCCAGGCTGACTTGGCAGAGGGCATGGCAGATCAGGGGGCCCCTTAGAGGAAGGGAAAGGTCTATGCTATATGATTAATGCTAGCTCTAGGGATGCACCCGCTCCATGGAAAACCATCAAGCTGTTCCCTTAGGATTTGTGTGGTTTTGTACAGTGTTATATCCGAACACACACATTAAGCTAAAGCCCTAGCTCACTGTGTACACACCCAGGCATCTACCTGGGTCAAGGGCAAGCGGGGCTCCAGCTCAGTTTACCACCTTGTTTTTTATTTATGGATATATTTATCTAACTTATTTTGTGTATGCATGCACATACTCTGGTGTGCCACAGTACACCTGCGGAGGATAGAGGAAAACCTGCTGGATCCTGCTCTCTCCTTCCACTTCCGGCAGATAGAATTCAGGTCTGCAGGCTTGGCAGAAAGTGCCTTTACTTACTGAGCTGTCTTGTTGGTCCCGTATTCACTCATCAGCCTTTCGAGGCACCTTCTCTGATGATCTTTGACTAGGGGAAGGGGGAAGGGGAGGGATTTGTTGTCCTATGACCTGTGTCCGGTGTCTAAATCCCGATTCCTCTTACGACGATGACATGACTTCTTCTGCAACAAGAGAGTTTATACTGTTTTGCCTCTCAGAATCTCCAATCTGATAAATATTCATGATTGTAAATTGAATGTCGTGTTGGGTGTACTGTTTCGTTAGTGGTAATTGACATTGTGACCTCCCTGACTTCTTGTAGAGGGTCAAGGCAGTGCTGCTCCTGACCTCTGTGCTCAGTGCTCACTTGCTGACCTGAGATTTGAGTCAATCATGCAAAAGCCTCCAGTGCCCAAACGCATCGGAGGCGGAAAAAAGAACTTGTGTGAGTTCCGGCCCCAGGGGAGCAATTTTTCCCATACTTTAGTGTCTCCACTGCTCCAGGCCTGCACCAACTTCCGTGTTCTGGAACACTATAACGTTTGATCAAAGGAGATCTAGGGATGAGCAGTGAGCCTGTACATGATGACCTATGTCATCACCGTACTGAAAGGAGACCTCCCAGGATCCCAGGAGAGGGGAATTAGTTCATCTGGTCACGGAAAACTGCCGACCAAGCACGTAGAAAATGTATTACCTAGCTTTCCATCACTGTAACGGAACACCCAACTCAGGCTACTTATGAAGACAGGAGGTTTATTTACCTCACAGTTTTGGAGGTGCTGGGTTTGCCGCTGATGTTGGCTCCGTCCCAGTAAGGGGCCTCTTGGCTTGTGATACCTTGGAGGAGGCTTGCATGTGCCAAAGAGCTTGTGTTTCTTCAAACAGGAGTTTTACAGTCCCTTCTGATCTCATGCATCACCAAACGATATTAAACACCTATCTACAAGTAGCTAATTGTGTGTGTGTGTGTGTGTGTGTGTGAGTGTGATCTCTGTGTCTACCACGAACAGTAGTGTTTATCCACAAGAGATAAAAAGGCAGTGCTGCTCAGCATGATTCAGTAGCTGGTATTGGTTTCTACTTTGAGAGCCTGACCTCGAATAATTTACTGTAGGCATACTTGAGCACCGACCGCACAATTAGGAAAATCCTTTCCTGGTGATAAACGAACTCAGTCCCATGTGCTTAAGATGTGGCTTCACTGGAAGTCTTTAAAAAGGACAAGTGACATCTGTAAAGATGGGTGCTGTAGATTAAGTAAGAAGACAGTCTCATGTTGAGGGTCTGGGGAGCATCTGGCGTGACCTGGCCGTGCAGATGCAGAAGGTCACCAGGCTATGATTACCCATGCCTACTCTCAGCTTCTGGGTGGAAAACAGCTCATATGAGGCTCTCTTTGAAGAGACAACTCTACATGCCAACACTACCATTTTTCCTACTGCTTATCTGTGACCTCAGGATCTACACGCTTTTTACAGCTAATGTGTGTGCCAAACTCGGAACTGCATATAGGAAATGCAGTGTCAGAAATGAGCTCAGTCATGAGGAACAATAATATTTTCACTGAGATAGCAGGAAGACATAACTACGTGTACATACCATACCTTTAATGTCATTACTTTCATTTTTTACACTTATTTTTACATGTATTTACTGTGGGTGGGCATGTGTCATGTATGCACATGCATGTGGAGGTCAGAGCAAAACGTGTAGATGTTGGATCTTTCCTTCCGTATGTGGGTCCCAGGGATCGAACTCAGATCCTCAGGTTTGGCCAATCAGTCCCCTTATTGCTTTTACGAATTTGCATCTGATTGGCGGTTGGGGATGAAGGTGTTGATGATGTTAGTGGTTATGGTGGAGCCAGAGCCAGACACTAATCTAAGGGCCTTAGGTCTTAGTCAAGGTTTCATTGCTGTGAAGAGACACCAGGTTCAAGGTGACTTGTATAAAGGACAGTTAATTAGGGCTGGCATATAGTTTCACAGGTTCAATCCATTATCATCATGGTGGAAGAGGGCAGCGTTCAGGTAGACATGGGGCTGGAGAAGAAGTGAGAGTTCTACATCTTGATCTGAAGGCAACCAGGAAGAGACTGTCTCTTCTGTAGTGGGCAGAGCTTGAGCACTAGGAACCCCCAAAGCCCACCTACACTTCCTCAGAAAGGCTACACCTATTCCAACAAGGCCACACCTCCAAATCGTTTCACTCCCTGTGGGTCAAGCATTCAAACAAATGAGTTTATTCAGGCCACCCTATTCAAACCACCATACTTTATATTAATTCAAGTTTATTTTGACTCCAGCATTGTTTTTCACGCTGGAGATGAACCCAGGTCCTATGCATACCAGGTACCAGTGTTATACCACTGAAACGATTTTTGGTTTTTGTTTTTCTTTTGGTAGAGTATCTTGTTATGTATCTAAGCTAGCGTTGAACTCAGGACATTCTGGCCTCAGCCTCCTAAGTTCTGGGATCACAAATGAACTTCACAACTCCCAGGTGGCCATTTGTCGCGCCCGCTCTCGACCAGCAAGAACGACGCGACCACCAGTCCTTCTAACAGCAGTTTATTCAGTCCTGTTTCTTCTTTCTCCATATATCTCCCTTGTTTATATCTCCCTTGTTTTTATATCTCCCCTTGTTTTTATATCTCCCTTGTTTTTATATCTCCCTTGTTTTTATATCTCCCCCGAACCCTGGGCCTCTCACTCTTTTATACTCTCAGTTCCCATCCACGCACAGCAGGCCACGCCACCTCACCAGGCACGCAGCTTCAGCTAATCAGGGCAGCAGGGGCAAATCTCCACCAAATTGGATTCATCTGTATCCTGGTACACCTGCGCAGCACTCAAGATGTTTGTGTCTTATATGAGGAAGTCAGGTGCAAGTCATATGACTTAGCTGCAGTCTCTGGCGCCTTTGGGACTGCCGCCACACCCGCTCCTAACATCTCCCCCTTTTTTCTTTTCTGGCAGAGAGAATGTCTATAGATAGCCCCTCGCAACCATGCCCCTTACCCGTCCTTGGGTGACAAACAGCATTGGTTTGATCCCTGTCTTAGGTTGGTGACATGCCCAGGGAGTCTTATCACTGACTACCTCTCTATCATGCCAAGCCACTCCTGGGGAGATTGTGTTTTGCTTGCGGCAGGTGCATCAATAGGCCAGGATGTTAATTAACCTATGGCCAGATCTTAATTGCTGCAAGCAAGCCTCATGGGTGAAGGTAGAGGTCTGATCCCCAGTGTGCAAGCATAGGGGCCCTACACAAAACCATCCCTTAGGCTCATCACCCAGAGAGGTCTTGGCCAGCTCCCGTGTCGTTTTTCCTGGGGGAAGGGAACTAGGACACTGAACCTTCATGCAATCAGACGTGCCTTCCACAGGATGCCAACAGCAAGCTATCCTCTGTGCAGTGCTTAGCCTCGCACCCCACGGCATAACGCAGCATAATTTCTTTTAGAGCGGCAAACCGAATCTGAGGAGATTGTCCCGCCTCCACTGCAGCAAAAGCCTACGCTACCATGGCGAAAGTGCGGGCCGCACACTCTGCACCTAACACATGTGCCAAACACAAAACACACACACACTATAACAAGCATACATCCCAGGGCTCTCATCCCCGCTCATCTTCCCTGAAGCAAGGGATAGATGGCCAGCGGGGCTATCTCTTTAAGGGGAATTCAGGGATCAAAAAGGTATAGAAAAATTTGAACATCATGTCGAGCTCGTATCGGCTTCTGGAACACCGAAAGGATCTCCCATCTCTGCTCCATCGTTTGTGCTTGTGGGAATATCCACCACATCCACAGGGGCAACTGGATCAGGAGCCTCATTCTTGCAGCGTCTCACCAATCTCTCCGGCACCCAAAGAGGTTCCGTCTGGTCCTGTAGAAACACACAAACAGACCCTCTCGCCCACGTCAACACCTGATCTGGTCAATCCTCTCCAAATCTCCAGACAGAAGGTCCACCTACAGGTGGCTGCTGAGGAGGCATAGGGAGGAGGCGCAGAAGCTAATTCGCCTTCCTCCTCCGCCTCAGCTCTTTTATTTTGTCCTTTCTGTCCACCTGATAACACTGTGTCTCCTTTCTTTTTCCTTTTTCTTTTTAAGCCCTTTTCCTCTTCCGACATACTTTCTTGTTGCTCTATAAGGATTTTCTGACCTGTCTTGACTGCCTCTACACACAGTTTCAAACAGTAACAGAGTCCATATATCAGAACAAACAAGACCAAAACTATCAGACCTACCCACAAAGGGTCAACGGGAGAAAAAAGCATAACTACACAGCGAGGATCTATTGATCACTACACTGAGTTTATCATAGTTCCTTAACTTGTCCCCAAACCCAGGAACCTTAACTTGTCCCAAAGCCAGGAACCTTAACTTGTCCCAAAGCCTGCTTCCTGGCAACTTTATATTCGCCTCTATTTTATCCGAGGTCCTTCCCAAACTCCTGGGTTACTTTGTGCCTACTTCTTGGCAACTTTATGCTCACCTCTATTTTATCCGAGGTCCTTCCCAAACTCCTGGGGTCACAAGTTTCACTCACCGTGAACTTACCCTGCCGGCAACCACTGGCTGCTGAAAGTTCTGAACTCGGTGGGGGAGTCAGTTCCCCGTACGGGCCACCAATTGTCGCGCCCGCTCTCGACCAGCAAGAACGACGCGACCACCAGTCCTTCTAACAGCAGTTTATTCAGTCCTGTTTCTTCTTTCTCCATATATCTCCCTTGTTTATATCTCCCTTGTTTTTATATCTCCCCTTGTTTTTATATCTCCCTTGTTTTTATATCTCCCCCGAACCCTGGGCCTCTCACTCTTTTATACTCTCAGTTCCCATCCACGCACAGCAGGCCACGCCACCTCACCAGGCACGCAGCTTCAGCTAATCAGGGCAGCAGGGGCAAATCTCCACCAAATTGGATTCATCTGTATCCTGGTACACCTGTGCAGCACTCAAGATGTTTGTGTCTTATATGAGGAAGTCAGGTGCAAGTCATATGACTTAGCTGCAGTCTCTGGCGCCTTTGGGACTGCCGCCACACCCGCTCCTAACAGCCATTCTTATGCACCATGAAAACCAACAACAAAGCTCACCGTGTCAATCATTGTAAGCACGTAGTTTGGTGATGTCTGATGGGGTCACAATGCCCTCGGGGTCAAGTGAGGTCAAAGTGCCCTCAGGACCAGTTCACCGTGCCCACAAGGGTCTGATTACAGTGTCTACAGGAGCACATCAAAGTGCCCACAGGGTCAGGTCAGGTCACAGTGTCCTCAGATTAGGTCACGGTGTCTGCAGGTGAGGTCATAGTGCCTGCAGTGAGGGGACAATGTCACACAGGGATCACCAACCATCCTTGCACGTTTTTTGTTTTTTTGTTTTGTAAAACCGAAACCCTGTATTGTTGAACAGTAACTTCCATGTCCCGTCTCTTCATCCCTAGGTGTTTCCACTGTTACCATTTTGCTCTGTGATTTTTGACTTCAGTATTCCTATTCATGGATCCCACACTGTTCATCTTGGTGGGTACTGATTTTGCTGGGCCCAGTGAGCTCAGGATTCATCCAGGTTCCATGTAACATGAGCCAGAACTTCCTTCTTTTCCAAGGATGAGTAATATTCCACAGTGGGACCTATTCTTGCTGACCCATTCCTCCAAATCAGACACTTGTGGCAGGATACCTTAGTGTCTTATGTGCAGATGTGCAGACTCTCATGCTAACAATTTTAGGGACCCAAATTAACCTAAGAATACAATGAGTATTAGGTCAAACCTACTACAGTCTCTGAGAGAAGGGCTTCTACCTTCTCAGGGTGTTTGGAAATGTGGGTGACTACTCGCCTCTCACATTGACCAAGTGAGGCTCTGGGGACTTGATGGACAGATGGATGTTTCACAGTTCATCGGGAAACTTTTCCCATCTCCCTTTCCTGCCAGATGGTCATGTAGTGATTCACCCGCCAGATGTTCCTGTAGCTCTAGAACATGTTTACAAGGATCTGATCATAGAATTATTACTTTTTACAAGGTTGGCTTTGTCTGGAAGTTGTAAGGAGCACACCTGCCTGTACCTTGCAGAAAGACTGTGTCTCATTTTATTTAGGACAAACAGGACTCTCCCCTTCCCTTCCCTTCCCTTCCCTTCCCTTCCCTTCCCTTCCCTTCCCTTCCCTTCCCTTCCCTTCCCTTCCCTTCCCTTCCCTTCCCTTCCCTTCCCTCTCTCTCTCTCTCTTTTCTCGTGCTAACAATTTTAGGGACCCAAATTAACCTAAGAATACAAAGAGTATTCTTTGTATTGAAGAGTGCTTCTCCACTCAGCAGAAGTACATACATCTGGTGGCACTGGAGTGAACTGCTAGAGCAATTCTGTGTACTCACACAAAGAAGCATACCCAAATCTTATTTAATATGCCAACCTTAAAAATCAGGGTTGACCCCATTTAACACCAGCCCCAAATGAACTCAGGCTGTGAGACCAAGGGTCAGCGATGGCTGGGGTCTCCTGTGTATTGTCTAGTGCCCCATGGAAACCGATTGTTCCGAATATGGGTCGTAATTATTGAATTCTTACATTTCATCTTTGCCGTTAAGGTGGGGGTGGCAAAAGGGGAGACGGCAGCGTGTGTCACAGGGGAGAGCTTTCCATTCACAGAGAGCAGCATCCTGACTGTGGTACCTCGGGCTCTATCCTAGGTTTTCATCTGTGTGGGACTTCCTGTCAGATGGTTGAAGACAATGACTACGCTCTTTTGTTTGTATTTGAGCCTTTGCTTCTCAGAATGTGCAGCTTCAAATCTTCAAGCTTTTCTCTAATAGTGTGGCTGTAAGATTCCTCATCAGGAGCCGAGGACATAGCTTGGGCAATGTGACGATCTGGGATTAGATACCCATCACCCTCACAAAAGGTGCCACATGGCAGAGGCAGGCAGATAGCAGGGGCTTGCTGGGAGTCTAATGGAACCTGGGGTGTTCCATGTTTAATAAGAGACTTTTTTTAAAAATGAGGTGCCGAAATAATTGAGGAAGATAACTGAATTTCACTGGTACAGGGGAATATACACACACACACCCCACACACATATATACACACACACATAAACATGCACACACACACATACACACAACTTCTTATTGAGAAAGACAGCTGAATTGCACTGGCACAGAGGAGTGTACACACACACACACACACACACACACACACACACACAGCTTCTTATCAGCCTGGCAGCAACTATATTTTAACCTTTCCCCTTCTAAATTCTACTAAAAAAAAAAAAACCAACCCAACCAACCCCCCCAAAACAAACAAACTAACAAACACCCAACCCCCCCAAAACAAATAGAATCCTTTCAAATATGCCAGATTGATTTTTTTTTTTTTTGTATATAGGAACCAAACGGAGATCAGGTGTAGGTGTTATGTGCAATGGTCAGCGTCCGAGTTCCACCACAGAGCAAGGAAGCCTGGTGGTGAAAGCCTACCTAAGGATTTTGAGATTTAATTCCGATTATACTAGATTACATGAAGCATTTTTTGATGGTACATAATGCAGCCTGGGCATACATACTTTCCTACCCTTTCTGTCATCCTTTTGTTCCCCTAGGCAGTCTTATCTCTACTTTCCTCCGATGTATACATATATGATTTTATGTATCTATAAAGCCCAGGACCTACAGATGGGAGCTAACATGGGCTATTTGTCTTCCTCAGACTGTTGAAATTTGCTTAATGCGATTATTTCCAGTTGCATCCATTTGTCTGCAAATGATTTATTCTTCTCTATGACTGAAAACGACTCCACTGTGTATATAAACCACATTTTTATTTGCTATTTTTTTTCTGTTGGAGAACACCTAAGTTTAGAGAGGGAACAGTCACATAAAAATAACATTAACAACAAACCTAGCCCAGCAGCCTCCAGCCATTGCACTGGCTTGGTTATTTCCTCAGTAACAACACTTGGCTTTCTATTTTGTTAGCTTGGTTATTTCCCTAGTAAGAACACTTGGTAACACAAGAAGCTTAGGTGCAGGGGACCTGTCACTGCTTGTCCATGATAGCATCAAATTCTAATTTCCCTGTCATCGAAGAATAAAAGCTAGAAAAGAACACCAACCATGGAGGCTTTGGAACAAAATGGCTAAAAAGGCAATGATTGCTAGCCCCAGGTTTCCCGCAGTCTCATGCTCACATGACACCGTCATCACATGACCTTCTTGGCTCTTCAGGGTCATAGGTTAAATGGGAGAGCTCCTTCCTTGTTGAGTCTGGATTGAGGGACCACCACTAAGTGTGAGTTGCCTCATTCTGAAAAATCCCCTCCAGAGACTCCAGTCTCTGATTTGACCCGACAGCAGATTCTCTGGAAGTTTCCAGACCACCGTGATGTTGGCTGGAGTTGTCAGGACCTTTCATGAGCCTGGTATTAGTCCAGTGACATGGTGTTTGGATGTGACACCTTTAACCCAAGGGTGACATTCACAACAGTGTTCTCTGAAGACTCTGGGGGCTGTTGTCTTCAGTTAAGTCACCTCAGGGGCTTGGCTGATCAGTTCGTGTAGACTTTTGTGCCTTGCATATCCAGGGCAGATCGGTTTGGCTGAAGGCACAGACTCTTTACTTCTGTCACTGTTCTCTAAACAGTACAACAGCTATTCATGTAGCATTCATGTCATATGTTGTGATATTGAGATGGTTTCTGTCAGAGACCGTGTGTGTGAAGACTGTGTGAAATACCATGCCACATCACATACGGATCTAGAACATCCAAGAATTTTAGCACCCAAGGGGCAGAGGAGAGATCCTGAAATCAAATCCCTATGAATGTTGGGGAAAAACTGTCTTTCATAGCTGCTTTCTGTGACCTTCTCCCAACTCTAACTCTCCCTTACTCCCACTCTTTCAAGACTGGTTCTCATGTGTCCCAAGCTAGTGCCAAACTTGCTATGTAACAGAGGGTAACCTCAACTTTGGTTCCTCCTGCCTCTACCTCCTGAGTGCTGGGATGACAGGTGTGTCCCACCAGGCCTAGTTTGTGCTGGGGAATCAAACCCAGGGCTCTGTACATGCTAGGCAAGTGCTCTACCAACTGAGCTAGGGTCCCTTCAGATCTTTCCATGATGACTCTGCATCCCTCCTTTGCTTCCGTTTGCCTTTTTAAAGACCCCACAAGGAGCCGGTAGCTTGGCGCCCTTTATTGACAATGCCCTGTAACTGTTATCACGATCTGGGATTTGCTGTTCAACCTGGGACATGCAGGCACAGTCTTTGGAGAAACTGCTAAGGCCATGCACACTGGAACGCTGGAACACCATCGTGGAAGATCACTCTTCCGAGCGACAAGTGACGAGTGATGAATGATGAAAGGAGTGTCTCCTCTCAAGTCTGGGAAGATGACTCAGTTGGTACAGGGCATGCAGTGTATGAGTGTGAACCGAGTTCTATTCCCAGGACCATGTAAAAGCCAAAAGTGAGGTACGCACCTGTAATCCCAGCACTGGGGAGGGCAGAGGCAGAAGGACCCCGGGGCTCACTTGCTAGCAGCCTCGCAGAATTGATGAGGTCCAGGTTCAGGGAGAGACCCTGCTGTAAAAATAATACGGAGAGTGACTGAGGAAGACCCTTAATGCTGACTTCTGGCCTCCAAATCCACATGTACCTGCACATACGTGTGCATACACACAGACACATACATATGCACAAGAAAGAAGAAAATGAGAACCTGGTCAGAATGGCAGCTGTGAAAGAGACCTACACAGTTGAGTGGAGCCCCAGCTGAGAAGGCGCAGAAGCCTCGGCGCTTAGCTGATGATGATTCCATGAGAATCTGAGAGGGTACAGTGTAGAAGACCCAGAGTGAGAGACCTTAAACTTTGGCCTGTGATCAAATCAGGCTCTTGGCTTGCAGGCTAATTTTTTTTTTTAATTTCTCATGTGTGCATGTCTGTGAATGTTTGCAAATGCATGTGCATGTGAGTGCCTATAGAGGCCAAAAGAGGGTGTTTTATCACCTAGATCAGGGTTAGAGATGGTTGTGAGCTGCCCCATGTGGGTGCTGAGAACTGGACACTGGCTCTCTTCTAGAGTAGCAATTCCTCTTAAATGCTGAGGTGTCTCTTTAGCCTGTAAGAATGCTTGCTAAAATGTTTAAATGGTGGAGGAGGGAGGGATCAAAAGGAAAGAGGTATGGTGGCCATATAGAGTCTGGAAGGGCCAGGATGGGGCCACTGGATGAAAAGGGACATCTTGCAGAAGAATCTAAGCAAGCGAGAAGGCGAAGCCCTGTTAAAAAAATAATGAGTATCTGTCCAAGTTAATAAGATCACATTGACAAAACAGTGCTGCCCTGATCTGATGAGCATGGCATACGGACGCCTTTAGTGAGAGCGATGTGCCCTCCATCATCTGGGCACTCAAGCCTTTTCCTCTGTAATGAAACTCGAGTCAACTTGTTATGATTTCACAATGAGCCTTCTCTCTCCTGGCTGGAGGGAGGCTTTTATTGCCTCGAGTCTTGCAATTTCACTCTTGCTAATATTGATTTTACCATAATCTCTTTTGCCTTTTTTTTTCCTTAACACTCCTCAAGTCATTTCTTGATTTGGACAAAAATTCACATTTTAAAGCAGTTTGAAGATATGAAAACCAACCTTTGGGAAAATGTATTATGATAATTATATTTTCCTACTGGTTGCCAACATTATGCGTGTGTGCCAACCGAGGGAAAATGCAATTTGAAGCCCCGAGACTTTGTTCTCTTTCATCTCCTTTTGGCTTACAGCATGCTATAGCTCAGCCTCAGGAATGTCTCCCAAAGGCCCAGGCATTAACTTCCTGGTCCACAGCGTGGTGCTCCAGGAACCTGATGGGACTTTTGAGAGACAGGGCCTCTCGAGAGGTCTTTAGGTCATTGGGGTTATCTTTGGGAAGGGACAGTGGGAACTCAGGGATCTCTTTGTCTTTTGTAATCCAACCATGCAGTGAGTTTGCTTTGCTACAAACTCTGGCCAGAATGTACTGATTCCCGCAGGTCCAGAAGCAATGGAACCAGCCAACTGGGGCAGTGAATCTACAACAAACCTTCTTTCTTTATAAATTGATTATATCAGATAATTTTTTTAATAGTAATAGAAAGCTGGCCAACATATAGGGAGTGCTAAAGAAGACGAAGATGCTCCAAAGGGTCTTGTCTGCTGGGAAGCAGGTTTAAAGCCACCATAAAATGAAGGTCCGCAATTTCCTCTTCTGAATAAAACTTATTGTTTGAAATGACCGCTGTATTTCTGGGAGGTCAGTGTTCCTTTCATGTCCCAGAGATGGAATCAAGTTTTTAGACAGGTGTATTCTTCTCAAGCGCCAACAGCTTTTTTAGTGGCTGATGAAAATTTGAGTCTGGATCTTCTTGATCTAGGGCTCCTCGATCTCTCTCCATCACACCAGGACCTGAGGACTTCCCGAGTAACACTCCACATGACCAGAGACCGTGGGGGCATTAGAGAGCTGGACTGCAAGTTTCCGGGGGGCTCTCCTGGCTCTGCCTCTCACCTCACCATAGAAGTGCTAGGATTATAAACGCATGCTAGTACATGTGACTTTTGTGACATGGGTTCTTGGGATCTGAACTCAGGTGGTCAGGCTTGCATGGCTTCTCCCAGCTACGCGCTCCTCTGACCGTTTGCTGTCTAATTTTATTATTAGTTATCTACAAAGGATCCAGCGCTCTCAAATCTGTGTGTATAAACATTCACTTTCTGACTTAGGCTTGAACTCCAAAAGTAGCCGGAAGAGCTTCTGTGATCTCGGCACCAGACATGTCTGTTTTTCAGGAAAGGCAGGAGGCAGCCTACATTAGCTGTGTGCATACTGTATTACAGACACACGCATCTGCTCTGCACCATGACCCGATGTCTTCTCTTAGGCTGGGGGAGGGGCGGTGGGGCCCTCCCAGGAGCATCGTGCAGATGTAACGCTTAAGCCCAAGTTGTCTGACCACAGAGCATTTGTACTACGTCTGGAGGAGCCATTAACCCTTGCCCTTCTAGACTATAGTTCTTTACTGTGGTAAGGACCACAGTCAACCATTTGCAACCAGCCTAAATACCATTTTCCTCCCCAACTGATGCTCTGTGGAAGGTTTCCACTGTGGGAGAAGCCTTCAGGATCTGTTTTCATATTTCAAACTTAAACAAAATAGGATTTCTCATCCTCCAGGGCTCTCAAGCTTGAGGACATTGGTGCTGGGCACCTTTCCCAAGATTGCTCACAAGCCACCTGCTGCAGCTGCTGTTGCTGAGCTCTGATCACCTGGATGTCAGGCAGTAGCCAGAAGGACGATCGTTATAATAAGCAGCTGATGTTTGCAGAGAGACTGATGCAGGCTCAGGTTGAAAGTCATTGTGTGAATAAACTTGGTCTTTGGAGCATCCGAGGATCGTGTTAATTATCTCCAATGGGCAGATGAGGAAACAGAGGCACTAAGTTTGAGTAGATCTTATTTCTGGCGAATGCTAGTTCCTGTTTAAAAATAATGGTGTGTGTGCGTGTGTGCACACGCACATGTTTGCGTGTGTGGATTAGCATGCACCTGCACACATGAGTGTTGGAGAGGCCAGAGGTTGACCTGGCGTGGTTCCTTGGGCACAGTCCACTTAAAAAAAAGATTTAGTTATTTCTATTTTATTTTATGCATCTGAGTGTTTTGCTTGCATTTCCATAAGTGAATACGGTGCTCCTGAGGCCAGATGAAGTCATCAGCTCCCCTAGAACTAGAGTTAAAGGCATTTGTGGGTAGTCATGTGGATGCTGGAATCTCTACCTGTGTCTTCTGCAAGAGCAGCAAATACTCATAGCTGCTGGGCCATCTCTCCAGCCCCATCTTGTTTTACAGACAGAATCTTTCATTGGCCTGGAACTCACTGAGTAAGCTAGGCTGACTGCTCAGCAAAACTCAGGGTTCCAGCTTCTGTTTCACAGTTGCTAGGATCAAAACTGTACATCCCACACCTGGTATCTCTCTTGGATTCCAGGTATCAGACGCAGGTCTGTAGGGTAAGTGCTTTGTTGACTTAGCTAGCTCTTGGCAGTCACCTCTTTTTTTTCTTTTTAAGGAAATATGTTCATCTTTTTCTTTTTCCATTAGTCATTTAGAAACAAATATATTTTCTGCCATGCCAGGAGATTTTAGCTGAGTAGCCCAAATACCAAAGCAAAACAAAAACAAACAAAGCAGAACAAAAACCAAACAAAAACCCAACAAAATGTCTTCAAACAAAACTGAGCAGTCTGATTCATGCCGATCTTGACATTTATGCTTGAAGGATTATTTCTTTTAAATACCAAAATAGGATGCCTTTAGACTATTGTGAAATTGGGAGGGGCTCAATGCCTTATTCAGATGAACGTCTTATGGGATGCTCCTTAAAGATTTTCAAACTAGACAGGTTTCAGTTTGAGTATTGTTGCCAGATATTAATTCTAGAAGGGATGAAATTCCGCCTCTGGGAGGGACTTGGGTAGGTGCTCTTTCTCGTCCCCTATCTATTTACACACACACACACACACACACACACACACACACACACACACACATACAGGAAGGCACATGTGCACAGAGACTTTTACTTCAAGTAAATGCCTTTAACACAGGCATTTAGATGCTTAGTCTACATTAGAGGACAACTGAGGGATTCTGCTTCCGTGTGGGTGGGTTGATGTCTCCCAGTTGATGAATTCAGAGTTACACGAAAACTTGAAATTTGTTTTCTATCTATCTATCTATCTATCTATCTATCTATCTATCTATCTATCTATCTATCATCTATCTATCCATATATTTATTTATTTGTGTGAGTCTGTGTCTGTGTGTGTCTGCCATGCATGTGCAGGTGCCCAATACAGGACAGAAGAGGGTATCAGACCCCGGGAGCTGAAGTTACAGGTGGCTGTGAGCCACCCCATAACGGGAGTTCTGGAAACCTAGCTTGGATCCTCTGCAAAATCGGCCAGTGCTCTTAACAGCTGATCCATCACCAGCTGAGTGAGCTGGCATGAAGATTTAACAATGCAAAGTTTTTCTTCTACGCCATTTACTGACATGCAAAACAGAGGCACACAAGCCCAGAGAGCAATTAGTAACCTCTAAATGCAAACTTGACCTTAGCCCTTTGGGGAGATATTGTAGAGCTAACAATAACAGCTAAATGTGATCTTCCTGGCAGCTTACACATGTGTGGCATTTGAGTCTTCCCGAGTTCTTTCTTATATAGAATTAATTAACACTGGCTAACAAAAGGTCAGAAGAAACTTAATCCGTGTTTTCAAATTTACTGGTTAAAAATCCATTGCATAATTTAACAGGATTTTAAAATCTATATTGGATGCTTGAAAAAAAAAAAAGCAACCCAAGCCCCCAAATATCTGTTAACAGCCGTGTACATAGAGTGTTGGCTTAATGGGAACCATGTCTTCTAAAGGCTCCCTGTTTTGTTTGTTTGTTTGTTTTTGCTTTGTTTTCAGAATATTAGATTACATCTTATGGGGATACTGTGCTCTGAATGTTTTGTTTGGCCCAAGGGACAAATTGTATCAGTAAAAGAAAATGGCAGTGGTCAGAGTATACTACTTTATTGTATAAGATTTATTTTATTTTAAATTATATATGCATGCTCTGCATGGGGTTTGTGCATGTGAGTGCAGTGCCCACAGAGGCCAGAAGAGGGCATCAGATCTCTTCGAGCTGGATTTCTCCGAGTTGGATTTACAGGAAGGTGTGGGTACTGGGAATGGAACTCAGGTCCTCTGCAAGAGTAGTATGTGCTCTTACATGCTGAGCTGAGCCATCTTCCCATCACAGGATAAAAGAATAGATCTAATTTTAAAAATCTGATCTAACTTCATTAATGATAGTGCAGATCGACTTTATGGCCAAGTACAGAGGATGTCCTAAGCTATTATACTTAGTGACTTGGTGTGTCAGTTGACAGTAGGTGTTCCCTGAGTGTTAAGTGGAGGTGTGAGTACTTGGGGTAGACTTGTGGCTGTGGCTGTGTCAACCTGGCTCCTTTTGATATTGCTTAGAGATGAGATTGGCCAGCCTGTAGCCAGTGAGAAGAAACTGAGTTGAAATTGCATCATTTGGGGGCTCTCTAGAGACACCCCAGGGAATATTGCTGAGAATATATGTCTTAGTTAGGGTTTCTGTTGGTGCAACAAAACAGCATGGCCAAAAAGCAAGCTGGGGAAGGAAGGGTTTATTGCATTTACACTTCAATATTGCTATCTATCACCAACGAAAGTCAGGCCAGGAACTCAAGCAGGCCAGGAACCTGGAGGCAGGAGCTGAGGTAGAGGCCATGGAGGGGTGCTGCTTACTCGTTTGCTCTTCATGGCTTATTCAGCCTTCTTTCTCTTAAAACCCAGGACCACCAGCCCAGGGCTGGCACCACTGACTATGGACTGGGCCTTCCCCCATTGATCATTAATTGAGAAAGTGCCTTACAGCTGGATCTCATGGAGGCATTTCCTCAACTGAGACTCCTTCTCCTCTGACGACACTAGCTTGTGTCAAGTTGGCACAAGACCAGCCAGTATAGTATGCTATTCATAGATCTATGAATTATAAGCATAACTCAACCTGTTTAAGAAGAAAGTTATTGGCTTATCTATGTAGATGTCTTTGGAGAGGCAGATCGAGTAAGTGGCAGGCATGGCTGTTTTCAGGGGTTCAACAATGTCTCCAGGGCACAGTTTCTCTTTTGCTGTACCAACTCCACCCTTAGGCTAGCTCTCTATAGTGAAGGCTGCAGGTAACTCCAGGCTTCTGATATGCTCACAAGACACATCTCCAGCCAAAGAGAGCTTCCAGCAACACCCAGATTTAAGGTTCACTGCTGATCTGCTCAGGACTATGGGTTCCTGCCTGAATCATTTGAAGCCTAGAGTAACAGAGTATACCGATTGACCCATTTGGTTTGTAAACTCATTGTTAAAGTCAAGGTGACTATGATCAGCTCTTCTGGGACAGATTGCCTGAGTGCTGAATGTTCTTCAGGAGGAAAGGGGATGTGTACAAAAGTATTGTCAGAGGTTAGAGGAAGGCATTGCCAGGCTTGGGAAACAATGATAAGCACTCCCTGCATCATCTCCATAGTTTCCTTCTCTTTTTCTGGCATAGCTATGTAATCATGGAATGTTCTCCTGTTGAGGTGGGCCCTAAGCTTTCAAAGTGATCAAAGCACAGGCGTTCACCTGCCATTGCCTGCAGTCCATTTGGGGACCTACACATGATCACATGGACTCAATTTCAATACCTACTGTCATGGTTCGAATGTGGAATATTTCACACAGGTCCCTGTGTTTGAACACCTGCTTTCCAGTTGGTTAAGCTATGTAAAGAGATCCTGGAGCCTTCTGGAGGAAGCAGGTCATTGGGGCTGGGCCTTTAAAGTCTGTTCTTGCATCTGGGCTCAGTCTAAGTGTTCTGCTTCCGAGTCAGGTGCTCTGAAAGACCTCTGCCACATGCTGCTGCTGCCACGACTGGACCAGTCACACAAGCGTGCCTTTCCCCACATTCATCAGCTGGAATTCCTGTCACACCAAAACACATGTCTTTTCTCCTGTTGTTTCTGGGAGGATTTGGTCAGAGCTACAAGAATAGTAACATGCCCTCTGATTAGCTGTGAGCCATGAGCGAGTCCATTGGCACCACATGTGAGGAGTCACCGTCCTTTATGAGATACGCTGGGCCTGAGTGTGGCAAACTTTGCATGGGTTGAATGTGCATGGTCACCATGACCGAGGCAGCTTATAAAAGGAATGGTTTGTTTGAGCTTATGGTTTGAGAGGGCTACGTCCATGATGACTAAGCAAAGGCATAATGACAAGTGGTAGGCATGACAACGGAAGCAGGAAGCTGAAGGCTCACATCGTGGACCACAAGTGCAAACCAACAGGAATGACATGAGTCTTTAAACTCTCAAACCTGTTTCCAGTGATGCGCTTCCTCGGGCAAGGCAACATCTTCTAAACCTCCCCTACAGCAGCATCAATTGGGGACCAAGTATGCAAATACCCATGCAAACCACCATACTTATCCTCTCCCAGCCATGCCCCTTCATTCCTTCCCCATCTGTGTTAGCCACAAACTTCTACACATGCCTCAGCCAAGTCTCTACATCCACAGCTTTATCCATAAGGATAAAGGAAAGGCCAGGAGTTCTAACCTTGAACCATGATTGGCTGATAGGACTCTTCTTCAGAATTCCCCAACCTGAATGGGCCAGATGTAGCTTGGCCACCACTCTGATTACAGAGTGTCACGATACCTTTCTCCTGAGAAGCAGGTATTTTCCAGTTTCCTTGTTTAGCCCCTACTGTCTGGAAATGCTTTTTGCATATAATGGCAAACCCTGATTAATAACTTGATGGGGATTTAGAATCACCATGGAAACAGTCCTCTGGGCATATCTCTGAGAGATTATCTAGTTAAGGTTAATTGAGGTGAGAGGACCCACCCTAAATGTTGCACCATTCAATGGGCTGGGTCCCGGGATGGGTAATAAGAAGAAAGAAAGCTGAGCAGCTGAGGCAGGGACATCTAGGACAGTCCAGAGCGGACATGACCCTGAACAGTGTGAGGAGAAGGGGGAGGGGAGGGGAGATGTCGAGAGGGGAACAGCAGCCTGAATGCTTAAAAGATAGATGATAGGGCCAGGTAGACAAAATGGTTAGCTTACACCAGGGCAGCTGGGAGAAGGGCAACCCAGCTCTTTGGGCTGGAGAATTCAGGATAAGGGGCTGGGGTATTCCAGCCAGGTCCCTGTAGCAAGTAGGTACTGAGAGTTGCTGGGACCCAACAGTAACTATTAAACTACAGATTATCCTGGTAAGGTGGGGCCAAGGACAAAGAATGTCAGGTCCCAAAGTTATGGCCACCTGTGGCTTGTTCAATGGCATACTCAGCTTGAGTAGAATATACCACCACTTCTAGAAGTGTCTTAGACTGGATGGTCACTTGTCAACCCATCTCTCTTTAACCAAGTCTCCCCAGATCTGCAGGACAAACCCATTTCTCATCTCAGATAGGATGACCAGGAAGCCCCATTTCTTCATAATCGTTGTCTTAGGGTTTTACTGCTGTGAACAGACACCATGACAAAGGCAACTCTTATAAGGACAACATTTAATTGAGGCTGGCTTACAGGGTCAGAGGTTCAGTCCATTATCATCAAGGCAGGAACATGGCAGCATCCAGGCAGGCATGGTGCAGGAGGAGCTGAGAGTTCTACATCTTCATCTGTGAAGGTGGCTGGCAAAATACTGGCTTCCTGGCAGCTAGGATGAGGGTCTTATAACCCACATCCACAGTGGCACACCTATTCCAACAGGGCCACACCTTCTAATCCTGCCACTCCCTGGGCAGAGCATATACAAACCATCACAGTATTTTTAAAGCACCCAGCCTGGTAGCATAATAAAACTAAACCTGTCAAGGGGGCCAGTTAATGGTTTCTTGTAACTAAACAAAGGAACCTGAATCTGTTGCACTGGATAGGCAGCGAAGGCCTAGCCCCCTGCCCCAGATAACCCATGAAAGGTAAGATAATTCACGCTTCCATGCCCAACTCTCTTTAGATTTTAGTTTTAATTAATTGGGACACCAGGGAGATTTGAAATCTGATTTCCAGCCCAGTATTTCTCCCTGTGGGTCTCCATGGTTTCGCAATCTCGGAATAAGAAGAGAGAGAGAGAAAAAATCAGACTGTCATTTGAGATTCTGGAAACAGCAGGATGTTTGTAGGAGTGCTAATGTCCCTTTCCTGTGGGGGCCTGGGGGTCAGCTGTGCGGGTTACTCTTCATACTATGTTAATCAGGATTCCCCTGGTGGCCACTGCTCTGTGCAGGATGGTAATTTTGCACTTTTTCTCTGTTTAGGCAATGTGGTGGTGACTTTGTTATTTCAAGTTGTTTTTGTGAGACAGGATCCCCATTGTCATTTTCCACTGAATCTATGAGGGTTGGAGTTCTCAGCTCAGAGTCTGATGGGGTTTCGGCTTTGTTGGGCTGCTCTCATGGGCCCATTCTGTGTACTCTGGAATGTTAAGCAGTAGCCCTGACATCCGCTCATGAGATGCTACAGCCAACACCACCCAACACATTATGGCAACCCCAAATTCCAAACCTTGCCAGATAGCCCACTGATTAGCCACGCCTGTGGTGTTTGTCGTTCAGAGCTGGGCCAGTTCCTCCAGGGTATAAATGGTGCATCAGGTCTTACCCAAGATCGGTATCTGCATTGAAATAAATTTTCAAGGAACCCTTGTACACAGGAAGCTTTAAGCAGAGCTTGACTGAGGTTTGTTGACAGGATCAAATGTGAGCGAGGGGTATGTTACCTTTGGTGGGTGGTGCCAAGGTTGTACCTTGAGGAATTAGGCCATGAAACAGATCTGGTGTAAGAGGTTTGTTGGGGGGGGGGGGGAGTGAAAGTCTTAAAATGGGGACATGAAGGAGAGATAGAGGCAGACTTGCAGGAAGATAGGGAGGCAGATAGGCAGATGGGCAGAGAGAGGAAACTTGAGAGAGAAAACACAGGAGAAACACAGGAGAAAAGGCAGAGAAAGAGAGGGAGTAGGAGGAAGGGGAGGGAGAGGGGGAGGTGGAGGGAGAGGGGGAGGGGACGGGAGGGGAGGGGAGGGGAGGGGAGGGGAGGGGAGAGGAGAGGAGAGGAGAGGAGAGGAGAGGAGAGGGAGAAACTGACAGACATGATGGACAGAGACACAAGGACAGAGAGATTTGAGGGGGTTGGGGACCCTCACCCACAGCAGATACCTGGCATGCACTGGGCAGCGGCAGATGATGATGTATGCAACTGCCAGGCCCCTAGGAGCAGGCCAATGGGATGAGCTATTTGCTAACATTTGCGCCACGGTTTGTTTAAATACGCGGTCCTTGGATGGTGGTGAGGTTTTGGCGCTCAGTTAAGATGCTGCATGGAGTGTTAGGAAGGATATCAGGTTTATGAACAGTGCTGGACTAAATGTACCAAGAGCCATTGCAAGCCATGGGCAGAATGTTATAGTTTGAAGGGGAAATGTGCCCTTCAGGATTCTGTGAACAGTTCAGCCCTAATTGAGGAGCTGTGTTCTGTGAGGTTGTGGCACCTTTGGAAAGTGGGGCTTGAGTGAAGAAGTTGGTTGCTAGGGGGAGGGCCTTGGGTTTAAAGCCCCGCCTCACTGCCTGTCCTATTCCTGCTTCCCGATCACCTCCTGCATGAGCAAGCAGCCTCATTCTCACGGGCCCGATGGACTGCTTCCTCACTGTGAGCCCCAGTAAAGTCTCCTCCCTGAAAGCTTCTCTTTCTACATATTTTGTTATAGCAATGAGACAAGTAACTAAATCAGACAGCTAATGAAAGACCCCAAAGCCAGGGTCATGAGCGTGGGCAAGGGTGCCGGTCTTTGTCTTCCTAAACTTCCTAGACAATCCCGAGGCTGACTGTGTGTGGGGCATCATTATCTCAGAACGTGCTAGGGAGTTATTTCCAAAATCTGGAAGGCAAATTTCCGAGGAGCAACGGTCTGATGGAAGAAGCTGGAGCAGGTGTTGGGGCGGTCAGTATCTCATTACTTCTCAAGCCCGGTTGGGAGATAGTCTCTTCACGTTCCCGAGGGGGAAAGCCAATCCACTCTAGCGCCGCATCGCAAATAGACACTCGGAACACATTTGCGCTCATGAGATGCAAACGGGAAATGGTTTTCTCCGGGGTCGATATTCTCTGGGAGGAAATGGGAACTGAATAAACATCTTCTCCTTTCTTTCTTTCTTCTTCTTTTTAAATAAAGGTTCCTCGGGTGCAGTGCAGCTACGTGTTCCGTGTTGGATAAGCACTGATGTCAGCCATGCGGCCTGCACTGCACCTGGTAAACACAGAATTGATTTTGTATCTTGCCGAGTGTGGTCAGAGTAGGTGAAGAGGGTTGGCTTTGCTGGGACAGCTGTAGTAGTGTGCGAGTGACATGCTCTTACCAGCTTGTTCTTCCACTGTGACCAAAATTAACTCCCCCCCGCCGCCCCCCCCCCCCCCCTGCTGCCGCCGAGTTCATTAAACTCAGTTGTGGTGTTTGTATCTGATCTGAGAGGTTTAAAATGTTTTTCGACAGCATCATCTTTGCAAATCCACTGTAAACTGTATAAATGTGAGCCTGAAGGCTGCGATCTTGTGAAAACCATGAGGAGACAACGAGCAGTAGCAATCTTCACTGTTAACATTGGCCTGCTCCAGGGACTAGGTCCCTCAGACCAACCTACAGTAGCGGGAAACACAAAACAAACCATGTGTATTCCACACATCAAGCGATGCTATGGTTTTGCAATACAGTTTGTGCATGTGTGAGTGTGAGTGTGTGTGTGTGTGTGTGTGTGTGTTTGAAGACCAAAGGCCTTGGGCTACCCCATTGGTAGCACAAACATGGTTTTCCTCTTTGCATCTCCTCAGTCACACTGTGGCATGAATTTTCAAATGGCTCAAACAGTTAGCAACAGCAATAATGATACAGTAGCAATGCAGTTGTAACAGCCAGAAGGACACATAGCTTTGTGGAGATAGGGATCAGGGTATAATTAGCCATAGACTTCCTTGGTGACTTTCAAGCAGTGTCCTTGTTAGCTTGGTCAGCTTGACACAGCCTAGAGTCATCTGAGAGGAAAATCTACATGGAGGAATGATCTCCATCAGATTAGCCTGTGGGCACACCTGTGTGAGATTGTCTTGTTAGGTTGATATAGGAGAGCCCAGCTGACTAGGGGGAGCACGGTTGCCTGGGCAGATAGTCTCATAGGAAAGTGAAATGGCTATTTTTCTGTTGCTGTGATAAAAACACCACAATTAAAAGCAACTTATGGAAAAAAGAGTTTATTTTGGCTTATGGTTCCAGACAGGAATTTCATAATAGTGGGAGAAGTTTTGAGACAGGAGGCTGGAGCAGGAAGCTAAGAGATCATGTCTTTAATTACATACAGAAAGCAGAGAGAGAGGGAGAGAGAGAGAGAGAGAGAGAGAGAGAGAGAGAGAGAGAGAGAGAACTAATATAGTTAGGCTTCTAACTGTTCCCAGTGACATACTTCCTCCAGCAAGGCTGCACGCTTCCACTAACCTTCCCAAACAGCGCCACCAACTGGAGACCAAGTGTTCAATACCCAAGCCTATGTGGACCATTTCATACTCAAACCACTGTAGAGAGCTAGCTAAGCATGAACACTGAGCAAGCCAGCAAACAGGGCTCCTCCAGGGTTCCTGCTGTGCCTCCTTGGCTGTGACCTCCTTGGCTGGTCAGAAGGAAGATTGTACAAACAAAATAGCAAGTGGCTCTGCCTTCAGGTTTCTGTCTTGTGTTCCCACCTTCACTGCCCTCAGTGATGTCCTGTAACCTGGAAATGTAAGCTAAATAAACCTATTCTTCCATGAAGCTAGAAGAAGCAGGTTGTGTAAGCCCTCTAGATTTGCAGACCTCTCCTCTTCTTTAAAATAGACTACTTTTTTTTGACTCTGTGTGGTCCTTGATGGAAGCCATGGCAGCTGCAGCATCAATGCTAATTTCTTTAGGTCTTCGTTCTCCTACGAGGTTACCCATGGGCAGCCGCAGGAGTCCATGGAAGCTTTATTCTTACACACAGTGCATTCTATAGAGGAGAATATGTGTTTCTCTGTCCTGCAAATACATTATCTGGGGTGACACAGCCAAAAAGGGACTCAGGTGGGATTCTGAGCTGAGCGGTCTGGTTCCGTGCATGCGATCTCTCCCCTTGGTTGTGGCACCTCTCCCAGTGGGTCCTGTTTAGAGAATGACATATGAGGAGTTGCAGAGAGGAAGCAGAAGCAGACTAAAATGAAAAGGGTGTTTTAAAGTAGTCATAGGAGCAGACTGAATGGCAGATGTCCAACCCTAAAGATCCTGAGGTGAGATGAATGTGCTGCACACACCTGGAGCTGGTCCTGCAGGCAGGGCTGACTCTCAAGACCTCTCCTGCTCTGAGGTTCTCTGCAGAGGATCTCTCACCAGAGTCAGAGAAATCAAGGACGAAGATGATGGACAATAAATGGGTGCAGGTCACCACCAGGACATTGGAGCCTTTGAGTCATCACAATGAGCTAGAACATTGTTGACAGCTAATAGAAAACGCAGGATTTCCAAACTCTCTACGAGGTTTTGGGGGGAAATCCTATATTCTAAAGCTTTCTTCCACCTAAATGGCCCCCAGGCCCCAAGAAGACCCACAGGAGGGAGTCCTGCTTGGCTTTGTGTTTGCCAGAATTAAAGCATGCCCTGGCTGAAGCAAGACTTGTAAATGGTACCGACAAGAGAGAGCCTTTAGGTCCGTGACCCAGAGAAAGCTCAATGTAGAACAGTCCTCAATGCCTCCCTGTTTATCAACAGTAACAAATTAGAGCCAGCCCCAATGCTCAGCCATCGGGAAGCAAGTGATGATTAATTATCTCCATGAAAGTTCACACAGCTGTTATCAAGTAATGGCCAAGGAAGCAGCACTGCATCATGGGAGATTTTGCTAATATAAAAATCCTTTGAAAATACCAAGAAAAGATCACTCGGCTTTGCTCGTAGGACCAAGAAGAATCGGCTAAGCAAACTCACAAACTCCCTTGGCAGTTGCCAGGCTATTGATTAATTGTTCTGCACATGTACACATGGTTGTGAGTGTGTGTGTGTGTGTGTGTGTTCATCACAGCACTTGTATGGAGATCAGAGTACAACCACAGGTATTAGTCCCCGTCTTCACTTTGTTGGTGTTGGTGAAAGTCTCTGTTCCCTGCTGCACACTGCACCTTGTGGGGATTCTCCTGTCTCTACCTTGCGTCTCACTGTAGGAGCATGGCTTCCTCTGGAAGAGGAGCCAGTGCTCCTAACCCCTGAACCATCTCTTCATTCAGCCCCTGGAATTCTGAGTTTAGAGCTCAGTATAGTTGCAAGCTGCCATGTGTGTTTATTGAGCAGCGAAATGCAGTGAGGATGGCTGAGTAATTGAACTTTTATTTTATCTAGTGCTATTCTCATTAAATGGAAACAGCCAAATGGCTAATGGCTGCTATATTGGATGGGCAAAGGCTCTTATCTCTCTGCATCTTCTTCTCTCTCTGCATCAATGGTTGCTTAGCTTTCCAACAAATTTCTTTATA
Organism: Mus musculus; assembly: GCF_000001635.26. Classification (NCBI taxonomy): domain Eukaryota; kingdom Metazoa; phylum Chordata; class Mammalia; order Rodentia; family Muridae; genus Mus; species Mus musculus. The sequence goes on along the minus strand of NC_000070.6, from coordinate 142,958,313 downwards.
CGTTTAAAATTACACTTATTCCGTGTGTGTGTGTGTGTGTGTGTGTGTGTGTGTGTGTGTGTTTGCATGCGTGTCAGTGTACTTGTGAAAGTCAGGGGTTGATGTTGGGTATCTTCTTCAGTCACTTTCTGCCCTTATTTAATTATTTGTTTTGTGTATGTATGAGAAAGAAACAGAGAGAATGAGGGAACATGTGACACAAATTCCATGACATGTAATTAGAAGCAGAGGATAACGTTTAGGGGTTGGCTTTCTCCTAACTCCTGGGGTCAGGGTCTCTCTTGTTTCTGTGACTGCAACCCATACTCTACTCAGGGCTAGCTGCCTCTAAGGCTTCTGGTTGGTTCTGCCTCCCCTCTTCTCCTTGGGCATGCTTTGGGCATGCTGGGATTACAGATGCACACCACTCTGGCTGGAATTTTAACTGGGACCTGGGGACTGAGCTAAGGTTGAAAAGCTTGCATTGGGTAGCAGTTTTACCTGCTAAGAAAACTCCCCAACCCCTATGTCTGCTATTTGAGACAGGGTCTCTCACTGAATCTGGGGCTCACCAGTTCAGCTAGGTTGGTTGGCCAGTGAGCTCCAGTGGACCACCACCTCTGCTTCCCCAGTGCTGGGATTGTGGACATTCACTGTTGCATCTGGCTCTTTACAGGGATGCTGGGTATCTGAACTCAGGTGCCTGTGATTGCAGATCCAGCTCTTTACCGAGCAAGCCCTGCCTTTCTCCCCACAAACCACCTTGATATTGTATGATGTCTGCTTCCCCATTACCTCAAAAAATGTTGGATGGTCCTTTTCCTTCCCTCCTTCCTCCCACCCATCCATCCATCCATCCATCCATCCATCCATTCATCCATCCTTCCTTCCTTCCTTCCTTTTTTTCTGGCTGCAGGCTGGAGCCCGGGTCACCTATACATAAACAGCTTCTTCCCACTTCCACCCTCAAAGCACTGCTTTCTTCTAGTTGGCATTTCTGAATTTCTATCTGATGTCTGGAATCCTTTGCCCACTGTTCCTGAGCCCCATGCTATCTATGTGGTGGCTTCCCCGGGAAGCCTAATGAGGCAGTTGCCATGGTAACTGGGTGACATCCCTGTAGCTGATGCTAATGCCGTGGATCCGGAAGCCCCTTGCCTGTTTCTCTCTGTTTGGTAGACTAATAACATTTAAATTAAACGTATTAATTTATTTCATGTCAATTAATTTGTATGTTAAATGGTGTGTCGGCTTCACCTTCCCCCACCCCACCACAACACTCATTAATTAACTCCAGCCAAATCAGGAGTGCATCCTAGAAGGTGGCGATCGTTTTTAGCAAACTACAATTATGATACTCTGCTCCCATGTAGAAAATAATCAATGTCAAAATAATTGCTTTTTACAGGCCACAGTCAGCTGTCTTGTCAGATAGTTAACTTATAATTATAGCTGTTTGGATTTTTTGAAATAAAAAAATGTAGCCAAAATATTGGGAAGACAAGGGGTGACTGTTAATAATGTAACAGTGTGTGACACATCCAACCATTTTGTTCAATGGCGTCTGCGACTGTGCAGGGCTAGTGGTAGAGAAGAACCAGGTGTGCCAGGGAGTTAATCTGACCTTCGGTTAGAAGGCAACTTTTGCCTTCCTTTATCCTCTGTCTTTGGTGAGATGGTGGGAACACTGGTCGCTTCCAAGGAGATTATGTTGCTGGTATCTGCTGCTTACCAGAGAGGTGCACAGACTGCCAAGCTCCCTGGGAATCTGGCTAGTCTCCCTGGAAGTATCCCATGGATTGTGAGCACATACTATAGCCTCTCTCTCTGTACTTTGGGGTACCATTGTTTATGGTAATGATGAGTGTCTCGAAAACCAGATGTAGGTGATCTCTGCCCTGTCTCCAGTCAGTTTGTTTCTTCATTCTAGAGGAAAGTGAAGCTGAGGGGAGCTTAGTGCATGGGCACAGATTTACACACATTATCCAGCTTGGAGTGTTGTGCATTGTGTGTGTCAGGGACCTGCTTATGTGTAGCTTGAGGTCCCCTGTTTAGAGCCATGTGTTCTTTACGATGGTTAGTGTTAATGGTCAACTTGACAGAGTCATGGGACAAGGACATGCCTGTGGAAGATGATCTTGGTTAGGTTGGTTGAGGTGGGAAGACCCACCCACCGTGGGCAGCCCCTTTCCTTGACTGGGATCCTGAAGGCTCTAAATGGAGAAGGGGGACTGTGCAGCAGTGGGCATTCAGCCCCTTCTGCTTCCTGATTGTTGATGTGGCGTGAGCAGCTTCTCCAAGCTCCTGCTGTACTCTTGAGCTATGAGCTAGAATCCACTTCTTCTTCTTCCTTAAGTTGGTTTTCTGGGGGTGTTTTTTATTTTATCACAGCAACAGGAAAAGAACAGTTTGGGAGCTTAGACTTGTTCTGTTATTGCTCTTCACCCTCTGCTCTGGCAGGTAGCCGGCTAGTTATGAACAAAGTGCTTTCTACGTCTGCCTCTGCATCAGGACTGCGGTGATGGCGAGCAGAGCCAGGGAACTCACCACCCCCAACCCTAGCTGGCTTGGGACTGAAACATGACCTACCCGCTTTATCTTTTGGATTTTTACAGGTATCTCAGACGAAAACAGACCCCGAATTTCTGCTGTTGACAAGAGGAGAGCCCTTTGGCACTAAATAAAGACTTTTTCTTCCAAACTCAACTCAAAATGCCCTGTTTAAAAAGTCAGCATCTGAGCCAGGGAGGGAAGCTTGGGTGCTAAAGTGCTTGCCTTGAAAGCAGAAGGGCCTGAGTTTGATTTCCCAGAACCCATGTAAATGAGCCAGGTGTGAGAGTGCAGACTAGTTAAACATATTATGTATGTCTTCATGTATGTATGTATGTATGTATGTATGTATCAATCCTGTGTGTGTGTGTGTGCTTGTGCCTGCTGCTATCCACAGAGTCTAAAAGGCAACTGTATCTGAGTTGGAGTTACAGGTAGTCTTGAGCCATTTGAGGTGGGTAGCTGGGATCTGAACTCAGGTCCTTTGGAAGAGCATCAAAAGTGGTATACATTTTAAATTTCAGTACTGGGGAGATAAAGTCAGGAGGATATTCCTTGGATGGCTAGCCTCAACCTATTAGGTAAGTTCCAGGCCAATGAGAGACCCCCCCCATCTTAAAAAAACAAGGCAGCCAACATCTGAGCCGCCCTCTCACCTCTACATGTAAGTATACAGATGTTCATGTGCACTGCCTTGAAATGCAAGAGAGGGAAAATAAAAACAACACACATGAATAGGCCAGTCACCTAATTCTCCTTGAGTCATCATGGCCTCCCACCCTGCTTGGACAGATGGAAGTTTATGGGCAGACTTAAGCATCAGGATCCACCAGTTGCTAAGGATTTAAGAACAGGTGCTAAAACAAAATGTCTTTGTAAGTCTAACAAGCCATATCCCAGGTGCAGGCAAAGGAAATTTACAGACTTCTTTACTGGTAGCTATGTCTCCTGACCTAGCGACTGGCACACGGCGAGCACTTGATGAGCGTTTATTTTAAGGTCCCGAATCTCTTTATGTCTCTAATCTACTTTATGAGCACTGTTTCTCTTGATGATAGATCAGAGTGTCAAGACACCATTTCACAGTGTCCAGCAGCCAGTAGGTGTGTCCCGCCAGAGACCTAATATTTAGAAGACGTAATTCCTAGTCATATAATAGATCATCGTTCTTACTGGGCACTCGGGTCACCAGATTGGACCTTGGAGACGGTGATGGGTGTTTTCAAACAATGAGAACATTCAGGACAGGATGGCTCAGTGGGTACAGGCAGCCAATGCCAAGCCTGACAACCTGAGTTGGATCTCCCGGAGAAAACCAACTCTCACAATTTGCCCTCTGGATTCTCACACATGTACCTCGGCACACTAGTGCTGGTACACATGCCCCCCTCCAACACTACCACATAAATGAAATAAAAATATAATAAAAATAATGGAGGGGGACTGACTTCCATAGACACTGTATCCATATAGCTCTATGTAAATGGTTGACTAGTAGCACAGGCAGGATTCCCAGAACAAATAATTTCTGTCCTCTTTCCTCATCATGAGGATTCATGAGCTAATTCCTACAGAGTAGCTTGCCACGTTGAAGAAGGATGCTTCGCGGGGACATTGCTGGCAACCACTACCGAGGTAACTCATTGTCTTGTGGAGACAGAGAACAGGGCTCTTTGGTACAGAAGCCCTCAGGGGAAGCTGTTGCTTCAGACTCGTCTCATTATCAAGGAAAATGAAAAGATCCATTTTAGGATGGCTCTACTCCCTCCTACAAACAAAAGGCAGAAAGCCCCTTCGCGCCCCTATTCAGTTCTGTGGCTGGCTAGATCTTTGCCACAGGATTTGAAAATAATGGGAGTTAGGTTGTCATAGCAACACATTCCGTGCCATCGTGCTGACTCGGTGGTTGATTCCTCCGTGCTACTTTTATCTTAAGAAATGCTCGAAGTTTCTTGAAGCTCTGCTTCAAGGGTGTGAGAGCTGACAGCCTCATTCTGACTGACAGGCAGTGGGGCTTGCCTTCTGGCCTGCATCGCTGCTGTGTGTGGAGTGGAGTTGTTGAGTCCCTGAAGTTGGGAGAAAAATCTAACAAGTCAAATCTTCTCGTTTAACAAAACCATCTTGGCATCTTACGCCTGCCTGGAGCATCAGGGCAAACTTTTTATACCCAACGTCTGTTCCCAGTTTTTTTTTTTTGTTGTTTTTTTTTTTTGTTTTTTTTTTTGTTTTTTTTTTTTTTTGCCTTGTTTCACCTATTTGGTGATCCTTGATACTTGGTTCTCCCCTTCTGCCGCTTTTCCTGGGGTCACTTGTCCAGACATCATCACCCCATCTTCCAAATCTACAAGTTAACAGGTTAAGCATCAATGTCACCCCAGGGACACTATAATAGTCCTTGCATCTTTGGTGTATAGATGAGGAAACTGAGCCATAGTGGTCAGGTGACTTGATCAAGGTCACATGAGCAGAGGCAGAAATTAGGGTTGAAATTCAAGCCAGCTGACCCGGAGCCTCTCTCATCTCTACTGGTCTATAGAACATTCCAGCCCTGTTCACCTCACCCAAGAACCTTCTACTGTCAAGTTGAAATCAGCCCATAGTGGGTATACATGAGTCTAGTTCACTTCAATTTGCTCTGTAGACAGCTGTCAGAGAAGCTGTACATTTCTATCCATGGATACCATTGTCTCTCATCCAGCCTCAGATCCTATGCTGCCCCCTTGTGCTTTCAATGACACACACTGGCTCCCTAACACGCCCAGAACATGGCTGGGCTCTTGCCTTTGCCTACAACACTGTTGGAACTGAAGGCTAGTGGGACTGATCTCTGTAAGGGTGAGAACTGGTGATGCCTAAGCTGTCACTGCCTGCCTGATGCACAGCAGGGACTATCTCATATGTGTGTGTGTGTGTGTGTGTGTGTGTGTGTGTGTATGTGTGTGTGTGTAAAACACTAGAAACACCTTCAGGTGTCATTCCTCAAGAGCTGTTGCAAAACATATGAAACTCAAGAAGAAGGAAGACCAAAGTGTAGATACTTTGGTCCTTCTTAAAAGGGGGAACGAAACACCCATGGAAGGAGTTACAGAGACAAAGTGTGAAGCAGAGACTGAAGGAATGACCATCCAGAGACTGCCCCACCTGGGGATCCATCCCATAAACAATCATCAAAACCAGACACTATTGCAGAGGCCAACAAGAGCTTGCTGACAGTACCCTGATATAGCTATCTCCTGAGGGGCTTTGCCAGTGCCTGGCAAATACAGAAGTGGATGCTCATAGCCATCCATTGGATGGAGCACAGGGTCTCCAATGAAGGAGTTAGAGAAAGGTCCCAAGGAGCTGAAGGGGTTTGCAGCCCCATAGGAGGAACAACAATATGAACTAACCAGTACCTCCAGAGCTCCCTAGGACTAAACCACCAATTAAAAAAAAACCAAAACCCCAAAAAACAAAAACAAAAAACAAAACAAAACAAAAAAACATGGTGGGACTCATGGCTCTAGCTGCATATGTAGCAGAGGATGGCCTAGTCAGTCATCAATGGGAGGAGAGGCCCTTGGTCCTGTGAAGGCTCTATGCTCTATAGGGGAATGCCAGAACTAGGAATCAGGAGTGGGTGAGTTGGGGAGCAGGGGGAGTGGGGAGGGGTAGAGGGTTTTTGGAAGGGAAACTAGGAAAGGGAATAAAATTTGAAATGTAAATAAAGAAAAATATCTAATAAAAAAGTAAAAAAAAATACACCCCCCGCCCCGAAAAAAAAGAGCTGTCCACCTTGCTTTTGAGCCTGGATTTCTCCCTGGTACCTGGGGCTCACTGATGAAGCCAGGCTGGCTGGTCAGTGAGCTCTGGGGAGCCTCCTGTCACCAACTCCCTAGCTCTGGGATTACAAATGCGTGCTGCTACAACGATGCTCTTGGGGTTGAACTCTGGGCCTCATGATTGCATGGTGAGCACTTGGCTTGCTAAGCTATTCCCCTAGTTCAGCTTTTGATCAGAATAAGGGCAAGAGCTGACGTTTTCTATGTGTGGACAGAGTGTCCGATGGGTCTCAGGGATCGTCTCATGGAATCCTCCAATGCTCTTCTGAGGGCACCCAACCTGAGAAAAGGGCATTGTGACCTTGGACTGCAGAGGCTTGACTCCTAAGCCACCCCTGGTTCCCTGGCTGCCTGTATCCTAGAAGCGTGTAGCACCCTGCAGACTCCTCAAGGGTTATCCTGCTCTCCCCCTGCCACCTCCCACTCTCCCTGGCTCCATCTTGAACCTCTGTCCCACTCCTGTTTCTGCCTCTGCCTAACACTAACTGGCACATATAAATGTTTGTTGAATGACTGGAAGAACTTCACAAGGGACCCCACATTATTCAGAAGACATTGTCGCTGCTGTTGTGGCAGGGAAGAGATGAGCTATGTGAAACAGGACAAAGCCAGCAGAGAAGCTGCTGATGGCTTGACAACAGCCGGGTGTAGGAGGAGGAGAGGGACGGGTGGGCACTACATCAGGGACAGCACTGAGAATCGCAGGTAATGCATGGATTTATTGCCAGGTGGAGGGGAGAGCTGCTGTGTCAGTCAGGCCAGGAGGCTTGTGCCAGCCACCGCCCTGGGGCGTCCTTGGAAGCTTCTAGAGACAATGCAGGCTCTCAATGTGGGTGCTCAGGACTTGCTTTCTTGTTCACTCACTTCTGAGCTGCAGCCACCCATCCTGGTGACAAGATTCTAAGGCAGCCTATGGCAACACCTTGCTGAAGAATGTGGGTTCATCCTGAGCTGGGCAGAGCCCCTTGGAGGTGGCCTGATGCAGAGGGATGCCAGCTTGTGTCATCTCATCCTGCCCCTTCTTTGTAGTTGGGTAGAAATGCAGTTCTCAGGACACCTGCCCCTCCTTCTGTCTCAGCCCTTGGGAAGTCCAGTTCATTTGCACAATGGCCACCAGGAGACTTCAGGAAGCCCGTGCCGAGAAAAGGGGATCAGAATTGAATTCCTGACTTGGCAGAGATTTCCCTTCTCACACATAGGGGAGGGAGCTGCAGAATTTATAAAGTCAAAGCAAGCTGAGACACTACATTTGGCTCTTTGCTGACCCGCCTTGCTACATGTTGGCACTGCCGTCTAGGTCAGACAGGACCAGCTAAGATCCGAATGCACTTTTAAAATCTCTTGCCTGGATGAAGGAGAAGCAGGTCTGTTGATTTTGATTCTGCATCTTTGGTCACTCAATCGCCGTCCCTGGGACATCATCTGACTGTGACTCTGATCCCAGAGGAGTAGACAGAGGCTCCTTTGGGTATTGATTTTATTGGTCAGTCTGCAGTGGGTGGCTGAGTGTATATCATGAAACTAGACCTGGATCCCAGTGCTGAGGAAGAAGAAACGCTCATGCCACCCTGGATATAGGAAGAGACCAGTGATGTTTTCTCTTAGCTAATCTTTCAAGTTTTCCTTCCACCATCCCAACCCCCCAGTCTTTGAAAGGGCTTTTCCAAAGTCCCCAGGAGACAGTCTTCAGCATGGCTGCTCACAAGAGAATACAGGTTAAGTGTTGAATTGGTTAATTCCAATATGGCACCATTAAGGGAAGTAATTTCTCTCTCGCGGAGCTAAATTGGATTAATTGTGCTCATGGGGAGTGTGTTTAACAAAGGGCAGGATTCAAAGGTGCCAGGTTGGGTCACAGGAAATTTGGTTCTTTGTTTTACGGCTGAACAAAGTGTTTGCCATTTACACCCTGAATGAAGTGGGCCCAGTTTGAACGTTCTCAAGGCCATTAGTGTTGGAGATGAGAGTTTGAACATTTGTTTCCCCTGGATGATACATAGAATGCCACAGATTATCATAGGCAAGATTAAAGCATGCCCAGAGGAGCTGGGGCGATAAAGCCGTGGGTAAAATGCTGGCCAAGTAAGCGTGAGGGTCCAAGTTCAGCCGCCAGAACCCCTATTAAAGCTAGGTGTGGCAGCACACACCTGTAACCCCAGTACCAAAGAGGCAGAGACAGGAGGACCCATGGGACTCAATGGCTAGCCAGCCGAAGTGAGTTGGTGAGCCCCAGATTCCATTAGAGACACTGTGATGGTTAGTTTTAGTTGCCAAATCTAGAATCACCAGGAAGAGAGTTTCAGGGAGGGGCTGTCTCGATTGAGTTGGCCAGGGGGTTATCTATATGTGCAGGATTGGGTTGACTGTCTTGATTGATGAGGGAAGACCCAGCCTGAAAGTGGGTGGCACCATTCCCTGGCTTTGGACCCAGACTGTGTAAGTGTGGAGAAGGCTGCCTGAGTACTAAGCACGCATGCACAGCTCACTTTCTGTTCTTGACTATGGCTGTGATGTTACTGGCAAATTTAGTCTCTGCTTCCCTGATTTCCCTGAAATGATGCACTGCACCCTGGAGTTGAGAGCTAAAATATACCCCCCCCCCCACCTTCCCCCTTGCACAGAGCTGATTTTTAGACAGGGTGCTTTTCTTTTTAAATTACAGCAACACATCCGAAACCTTGACAGACCCTGTTTCAAAAAATTAGACAGAGAGCAACTGAGGAAGAAGAATCTATTACCAGCCCTGGCCTACCTATGCATAGACTGACAGAGAGAAACACACCACAAAACACAGCCATATCCACATATATACACACATCACAACACACACACACACATACACACACACACACACACACACACACACACACACACACGCACACACACACACACCACTCACTGCTGAGGGCAGATGGCTCATAGGTACATTTAACACCAGATCAGAATGCATAGAGGTCAGTCTATGGATGAGATGTTGGCCTAACCCTGGGAATTAAGGGAGGAGACAGGCTCATAGGCCTTTCTGCACTCAGATGTGATGGAGGTACTAATCCCTGAAGGTAACGGGACTTTCAGAGGCAACAGATGGCGCTTAGGGGCAGTGAGGGTGACAGGGCGGGCCCTGAGCTCCAAGACCAGGGATGAGTGGCAAAGCAAGCCCCTTATTAGGTATGTCCCCAAGTGAGAGAAACCAGGGACCCAGCAGTTTCACATCTGCCATGCCCTTTTCCAGGCACAAGCCAGCTTCTCCTTATTCTGCAGTGACATCAGGAGTCAGAATCACCCTGTCCATTATGATCACAACAGCACATAATCTGATGGGTGGCAGGGGCTGGCAGGCAATAAGACAGCTGGGCTGCAATGAATGAGACAGGCTGTGGCTTCAGGGTGAGGCTGTGTCACGACTGGGGTCTACAGACCATTTGAAGATGTACTGTCTCCTTAAGAACAAAGGAGTATGGTTTTCATGATGTAGGAAACCACAAGGGGCTCCCAGATGGAGGAATGGAATGCTCCAGTGCTCTTTGGGTGTCCCCAGTAGAAAGTGATGCCCTCTCCACCCAAGTGAGGATGCGCTTGGGTGAAAGAAACCTCTTCCTGTTCTCATGGGCCCCTGGGGACCCTCCAGTCACTTGTTACCATGGTTAGAGTTCCCGGCATCATGTCTCTTTATTCTCGTAATCCTGCATGCACACACACACACACACACACACACACACACACACACCACTCACAGTGTACTGGGGGACAAAACAACCTCCATTGTATTTGCTGAAGGATAGCACAAAACCATTTCCTGGGATCATCTCTCAGCAGGTTCAGCTTTGGGTATCTGAGGTCAACTTTGGCTGGAGGAGATTCTTCCTAGAGGGATTCTTTTGTGGGTTGGGAAGCATGAAGAGAAGTCCTGACATCTAGGCACACCATAGATGTCAGGAGCATCCCTGGTAGAGCTAACCGTAGACACGGAAGAGAACAGACACAGGGGTGGGACTGTCAGAGGGGCTGGGAGCAGAAGAGGCTGAGATGGAGACAGGCTTGTGTGTTAATTGGCAGAGCCTCAGAAGCAAGACGCGGGAGGGCTTTGGCAGTTCAGGGAGGCTAAGACTTGCATTAGGAGAAACAAGCCCCGCTCCAGAGGCCACAGCGTGCAGCTGCTGACAGCTTTAATTCAGGCAGCTGGTGAGGGGCATCTCTTCATGTTCTGCCCACATTCATTATTGTATTGATATTCCATGCACAGACAAAGTGTTCATTCTTGTTTGTTTTTTCTTTCTCTTCACACTAGCAAGAAAAAAAATCTACACGCTAGACTCTTTAAGAGAAAATTAGACACGTTGTAGAAAACACAGTAAGAGAGATGTTTGAGTGATCCAGGCCCCCATCCTTCAGAAGTAAGTAATGGTTGTTTTCTGGGGTCCACTTCTATCGTACATCTAGATTCTAAACAACAAATGAAATTAGAAACTACAGGTCATTTTTAAAGCCTGTTTTTCCCCCTATCAATACTATCAGAAACCTTTCATCACACCCCTACATCCTTTGCTGTGGTCCTACTTTGAATGGCTATGTGGTAAGCCTTTGTTAAAACCCAGGGGACATGCATTTGTCCAGGTGGCTATTATTAGACCTTCATCTTACAGGAATGCCTGCTGTCCTGCCTCATCCAAATCGATCCCCGACTGGTGCCCAGACCACAGAGAAGTCACCACACTGCCTCTTGTCCAAAGCTATTTTTTGTGTTCTGTTCTATCCTAACTCTGCTCTTTGGCTAGTGAGGGGCTGCAGACAAAATGTAGAGTTTCTGAGACCTGTGATGCATACACTAGATGCTGAAGCAGAGGCCACAGCTTGGCTGGAGAGGAGGAAAAGCCATCGATGTATGAGTGTTCCTTCTTCTCCACGAGCTCCTTCCAACCACAGTATAGAAGCAAGTCACCAGCTCGCGATAAACATGGCTTGGTCGCAGCCTGGCCTGAGCCAAGCCACTGACATTGTAGATAAATGAGGACTAGTGAAGCTGCTCCCATCTCCCATCTGGGTAGCTGAGTTGGGTTTCCATTTGTGCCCGTACTCTGAGTCCTTGATGAATGGGTCACTGTCACACTGGCAGTCAGATTGTGCACTGTTCTCCATTGAGCTCACATCCCAGGAGCTAGGGAAGACCATGTATGTCCTGTGAGTATATGCTCTGAAGTTCCGGGGGCAAGAGACTCACTGCTTAAATGAACAAGTTGGAAGCCCAGCATCCATGTGAATGGCAGGGAGAAGCCTTCAAAGGAGGCCCTACAAGAGGAATGTGGGATGTTCATCTGTTCTTTCATCTATCCATATACCCATCCTCTAGCACATATTTCCACCAATCAACTAATCTATCATTCATCTACCTGTCTACCAACCCGTCCTTTTATCTACCTATGCATCCACCCACTCATCTTTCTATCATCTATCCACTCATCCACCTTCCCACTCTCCTATCTCTGTACCCACTTACTCATCTATTTCATCTAGGTATCGACCTAGTCATCTATTCAGCCACCTGCTCACCTACCCATCTTCATGTACCCATCTGACCTCTGCCCACCTTGCTACTCATTTATCCCCCTGTCCACATATCATTCCATTTATCTATCTACCTGCCCTCCATTTCATCTGTCTATCCATCTATCTGTTCATCTACCCATGTCTTCATCATCCATCCACCTACCCACCAATCCATCCATCTATTCTCCCACTTTCCCATCATCTATCCATCATCATCCATCAATTCACTCATCCATCTACCTACATAACAATCTATCCACCCACCTATTTATCCACCCACCTTCCTACCATATACATGCCCACTCAACAATCCATTTATCCATTCATCTATCCACTTATCCAGCCATCTGTCATCCATCCATCATCCATCTGTCCATCCATCCATCCATCCATCCATCCATATACACAGCAATATACTTGACCATCTAGTCATCTAAGTACTTATGCATTCATTTAATAAGATGTATTTATCACTTACTATATGCAGTCTATTTTTGGTGCTTAGGACACTCAGTGAATAGCAGTGACAAAAATCCTTGATCATGAAACTTATCTCTAGCAAGGAGAAACAGGCAACACACTGTGAGTGTTTAGAAGACATTAAGCGGCAAGGGCAAAAGCAGAGGAGGGGATGGAAGGCTGCAGGTTAGAGTAGAGGGTATGCAATAGTTAACTTCTGTATCACCATGACTGGGTTTAGAGTCACTATGGCAACGCACTCTGGGTGTTATATTATGAAAATGTTTGCATGTGGAATTGAAGTGGAAAGATTCCTTCTGATTGTGGCAGCCCTGTGGGTGCAGGTGGTAGTTCCTTGATGAACAAAAAAGAGAGAAGCCTCCTGAAAGTCAGCATTCATCTCTCTCTGTTCCCTGACTGTCGACTCGGTGTGACCAGCTGCCTCATGTTCCTGTTGTCTGCCCTTTCCCTAATTCCTCAAACTGAAGCAAATCAAACTGAGTGTGTGACCAGAAACAAACACAATGTGGTTGTATCTTAGGCAGATGGGCAAAGGCAAACAACTTAGAGATGTGGATTCATGAGGATGAGGGAGCAAAGGAGTGGCCACATGGATATTTGTGGAGAGAGACTGTCAGGTGAAGCCTCTCAGGGAGAATGGGCTGTTGAGTGCTGAATGCCCCATCCTAGACACCAGCACCTTCATCCCTGGGCTCCATCAAAGACTTAGGAGGGTGGTCCAGCTGCTGGAGGGACCAGGAATCTACAGGAGGAAGCAATGCATGGCAAAAGTGGTGCTGTGAATGTCACAAGTAGATTTGGATTCAAATCTCCTTCACTTATATTAACAAAATGCTCAGCATCTCAAAATCTTGGCTTTATTGTCTGTAGCAGTGAGGACGAGAAGCCACTTGAGAACAGTTTGTTGGCAGGAAGGGAGCTTCCCCATCATCAGGCAGGATGGAGAGCTTCAGGCTCTGGGAAGAGACTATTTGGGTTTATAGCTGCTTGCGATCTCACTCAAACTACCCAGAGTACAGAAAAGACACCACCAGCTCAAACAGGAGTTGGGAGGGGGCTAGCAAGGTGCTACATGTCACTGTCTATGTCACTGTTACAGATAAGGCTCTGAGTCCAGTTCAGAGCTGGCCCAGATGTCTAGCAAGGCAAGATGGCCACCTAAGCTAGTAATGGCCTTTGAGTGACAGCTGAACACTCTCTGCTGAAAGTCACCCAGGGAATCAAATGGTGAATAGCTTCCACCCTCAAGTCTTGAAGTCAAAACTATTATTTACACAGTATGACCCAGCATCAGTTGCCACATATGCATTTTGCTAATTGATTAATGTTAACTTCCACACGTTTTCTTAATCGATACAAACAGCCTTGTATTATTGTATCCTTGGGGATTCAGAGCAAACGTTCACACCAGTGCATTCAGCAGGCCGGGCGACCTTTCCAGCCCTCTTCTCCACAGGGGAATGGAGTGCAGATAACCGTGGATTATCTAGATTTTTTCTACATTGTGGTGCACGCCTGTTTCCAATCAATTGGGATAGACAAGCTTGTACTACAAATTTGTTTCAAGATCAAATTGCTGCCAGCCGTGCTGATGGTAATACCTTTAGGCTGGGGATTTTTTTTTTTTTATGTAAACATTTTGTGAATCTTACCTGAGTAATAATAATTTCATCTGGCTGGACCTGGAACAGTAAGTGGGATGGGAGAGGAAGAGACATTAAAGAGAGAAGGGGGTGGGGGAAGGGAAAGAGGGAGGGGGAAGGGGAGAAGAGGAGGAGGAAGACAAGGAGGAAGGGCAGGAAGACAAGGAGGAAGAAAGGGATTGGAGAGGCAGGCAGGCAGACAGATGTTTTTCCTTTTCTGTTTGTGATGCTGTGAACTGGAGAGAGAATTTGTTTTTACCTAGACGATGAAGGCTATAAACTCAAACCTGAATTATTTCAACTAAATGCATGTGCTCCCACTCACCCCATATCACTTATATCTGACCTTTTCAATTTGGAAATAGCTGAGTTGAGAAAAGGAAAGGCCAGGGTGGAGGGGGTAGAAGGCATGCCAGCCAGGGAGTCTTCCAGCCCCATCCTGGGTGGCCAGGTGTGTAACAGAGGGCCTCCTTCCAGCAGATCCCAATGGGCTTAAAAGCCTGGCCCTGTTTCCTCAGAAGGCCTTGATGTTCTTGTTCAGTTTGAATAGCACATTCTTCCAAAATGTGAGGGAGTTCATGCTATTGAAAATCAAAGTGCATCTTTTTTTCCATATTTTTTATTGGGTATTTATTTCAATTACATTTCCAATGCTATCCCAAAAGTCCCCCACACGCTCCCCCACCCACTCCCCTACCCACCCACTCCTACTTCTTGGCCCTGGCGTTCCCCTGTACTGAGGCATATAAAGTTTGCACGACCAATGGGCCTCTCTTTCCAATGATGGCCGACTAGGCCATCTTCTGATTCATATGCAGTTAGAGACACAAGCTCCGGGGGGGGGGGTACTGGTTAGTTCATATTGTTGTTCCACCTATAGGATTGCAGATCCCTTCAGCTCCTTGAGTACTTTCCCTAGCTCCTCCATTGGGGGCCCTGTGATCCATCTGTGAGCATCCACTTCTGTGTTTGCCAGGCCCCGGCATAGTCTCACAAGAGACAGCTATATCTGAGTCCTTTCAGCAAAATCTTGCTAGTGTATGCAATGGTGTCAGCGTTTGGAGGCTAATTATGGGATGGATCCCCGGATATGGCGGTCTCTAGATGGTCCATCTTTTCATCTCAGCTACAAACTTTGTCTCTGTAACTCCTTCCATGGGTGTTTTGTTCCCAATTCTAAGAAGGGGCAAAGTGTCCACACTTTGGTCTTCGTTCTTCTTGAGTTTCATGCGTTTAGCAGTTTAGGGAAAGAGCTAGAGAGAGATGGCCCAGTGGGGAAAGGTGCCTGTTACTAAGACCTATGACTTGAGTTGCATCCTTAGGATCCACGTGGCGGAAGAAGAGAATCAATACCATAAATTTGTCCTCTGATCTCTACACGCCTACTGTGGTCGGTGTAAACACACACACACACACACACACACACACACTCCACACACTCACACATACATACACACATGATTAATTAGTATAATGAAAATAAAGTACAGATGAAAGCTATTTTAAGTTTTTGAGATGGTTTTTTTTTTCCATTTTTTATTAGGTATTTCGCTCATTTACATTTGCAATGCTATACCAAAAGTCCCCCATAGCCACCCACCCCCTCTCCCCTACCCACCCACTCCCCTTTTATGGCCCTGGCGTTCCCCTGTACTGGGGCATATAAAGTTTGCGTGTCCAATGGGCCTCTCTTTCCAGTGATGGCCGACTAGGCCATCTTTTGATGCATATGCAGCTAGAGTCAAGAGCTCCGGGGTACTGGTTAGTTCATAATGTTGTTCCACCTATAGGGTTGCAGATCCCTTTAGCTTCTTTGGTACTTTCTCTAGCTCCTTCATTGGGGGCCATGTGATCCATCCAATAGCCGACTGTGAGCATCCACTTCTATGTTTGCTAGGCCCAGGCATACTCTGACAAGAGACAGCTATATCAGGGTCCTTTCAGCATAATCTTGCTAGTGTATGCAATGGTGTCAGCATTTGGAAGCTGATTATGGGATGGATCCCCGGATATGGTAGTGTCTACATGGTCCATCCTTTTATCTCAGCTCCAAACTTTGTCTCTGTAACTCCTTCCAAGGGTGTTTTGTTCCCACTTCTAAGGAGGGGCATAGTGTTCACACTTCAGTCTTCATTTTTCTTGAGTTTCATGTGTTTAGGAAATTGTATCTTATATCTTGGGTATCTTAGGTTTTGGGCTAATATCCACTTATCAGTGAGTACATATTGTGTGAGTTCCTTTGTGAATGTGTTACCTCACTCAGGATGATGCCCTCCAGGTCCATCCATTTGGCTAGGAATTTCATAAATTCATTCTTTTTAATAGCTGAGTAGTACTCCATTGTGTAGATGTACCACATTTTCTGTATCCATTCCTCTGTTGAGGGGCATCTGGGTTCCTTCCAGCTTCTGGCTATTATAAATAAGGCTGCTATGAACATAGTGGAGCATGTGTCCTTCTTACCAGTTGGGGCATCTTCTGGATATATGCCCAGGAGAGGTATTGCTGGATCCTCCGGTAGTACTATATCCAGTTTTCTGAGGAACCGCCAGACTGATTTCCAGAGTGGTTGTACAAGCCTGCAATCCCACCAACAATGGAGGAGTGTTCCTCTTTCTCCACATCCACGCCAGCATCTGCTGTCACCTGAATTTTTGATCTTAGCCATTCTGACTGGTGTGAGGTGGAATCTCAGGGTTGTTTTGATTTGCATTTCCCTGATGATTAAGGATGTTGAGCATTTTTTCAGGTGCTTCTCTGCCATTCGGTATTCCTCAGGTGAGAATTCTTTGTTCAGTTCTGAGCCCCATTTTTTAATGGGGTTATTTGATTTTCTGAAGTCCACCTTCTTGAGTTCTTTATATATGTTGGATATTAGTCCCCTATCTGATTTAGGATAGGTAAAGATCCTTTCCCAATCTGTTGGTGGTCTTTTTGTCTTATTGACGGTGTCTTTTGCCTTGCAGAAACTTTGGAGTTTCATTAGGTCCCATTTGTCAATTCTCGATCTTACAGAGCAAGCCATTGCTGTTCTGTTCAGGAATTTTTCCCCTGTACCCATATCTTCAAGGCTTTTCCCCACTTTCTCCTCTATAAGTTTCAGTGTCTCTGGTTTTATGTGAAGTTCCTTGATCCACTTAGATTTGACCTTAGTACAAGGAGATAAGTATGGATCGATTCGCATTCTTCTACATGATAACAACCAGTTGTGCCAGCACCAATTGTTGAAAATGCTGTCTTTCTTCCACTGGATGGTTTTAGCTCCCTTGTCGAAGATCAAGTGACCATAGGTGTGTGGGTTCATTTCTGGGTCTTCAATTCTATTCCATTGGTCTACTTGTCTGTCTCTATACCAGTACCATGCAGTTTTTATCACAATTGCTCTGTAGTAAAGCTTTAGGTCAGGCATGGTGATTCCACCAGAGGTTCTTTTATCCTTGAGAAGAGTTTTTGCTATCCTAGGTTTTTTGTTATTCCAGATGAATTTGCAAATTGCTCCTTCTAATTCGTTGAAGAATTGAGTTGGAATTTTGATGGGGATTGCATTGAATCTGTAGATTGCTTTTGGCAAGATAGCCATTTTTACAATGTTGATCCTGCCAATCCATGAGCATGGGAGATCTTTCCATCTTCTGAGATCTTCTTTAATTTCTTTCTTCAGAGACTTGAAGTTTTTATCATACAGATCTTTTACTTCCTTAGTTAGAGTCACGCCGAGATATTTTATATTATTTGTGACTATTGAGAAGGGTGTTGTTTCCCTAATTTCTTTCTCAGCGTGTTTATTCTTTGTGTAGAGAAAGGCCATTGACTTGTTTGAGTTAATTTTATATCCAGCTACTTCACCAAAGCTGTTTATCAGGTTTAGGAGTTCTCTGGTGGAATTTTTAGGGTCACTTATATATACTATCATATCATCTGCAAAAAGTGATATTTTGACTTCCTCTTTTCCAATTTGTATCCCCTTGATCTCCTTTTGTTGTCGAATTGCTCTGGCTAATACTTCAAGTACTATGTTGAAAAGGTAGGGAGAAAGTGGGCAGCCTTGTCTAGTCCCTGATTTTAGTGGGATTGCTTCCAGCTTCTCTCCATTTACTTTGATGTTGGCTACTGGTTTGCTGTAGATTGCTTTTATTATGTTTAGGTATGGGCCTTGAATTCCTGATCTTTCCAAAACTTTTATCATGAATGGGTGTTGGATCTTGTCAAATGCTTTTTCTGCATCTAACGAGATGATCATGTGGTTTTTGTCTTTGAGTTTGTTTATATAATGGATTACATTGATGGATTTTCGTATATTAAACCATCCCTGCATCCCTGGAATAAAACCTACTTGGTCAGGATGGATGATTTCTTTAATGTGTTCTTGGATTCGGTTAGCGAGAATTTTATTAAGGATTTTTGCATCGATATTCATAAGAGAAATTGGTCTGAAGTTCTCTATCTTTGTTGGATCTTTCTGTGGTTTAGGTATCAGAGTAATAGTGGCTTCATAAAATGAGTTGGGTAGAGTACCTTCTACTTCTATCTTGTGAAATAGTTTGTGCAGAACTGGAATTAGATCTTCTTTGAAGGTCTGATAGAACTCTGCACTAAACCCATCTGGTCCTGGGCTTTTTTTGGCTGGGAGACTATTAATAACTGCTTCTATTTCTTTAGGGGATATGGGACTGTTTAGAAGGTCAACTTGATCCTGATTCAACTTTGGTACCTGGTATCTGTCCAGAAATTTGTCCATTTCGTCCAGGTTTTCCAGTTTTGTTGAGTATAAGCTTTTGTAGAAGGATCTGATGGTGTTTTGGATTTCTTCAGGATCTGTTGTTATGTCTCCCTTTTCATTTCTGATTTTGTTGATTAGGATTTTGTCCCTTTGCCCTCTAGTGAGTCTAGCTAAGGGTTTATCTATCTTGTTGATTTTCTCAAAGAACCAACTCCTCGTTTGGTTAATTCTTTGAATAGTTCTTCTTGTTTCCACTTGGTTAATTTCACCCCTGAGTTTGATTATTTCCTGCCGTCTACTCCTCTTGGGTGAATTTGCTTCCTTTTTTTCTAGAGCTTTTAGATGTGTTGTCAAGCTGCTAGTATGTGCTCTCTCCCGTTTCTTCTTGGAGGTACTCAGAGCTATGAGTTTCCCTCTTAGAAATGCTTTCATTGTGTCCCAAAGGTTTGGGTACGTTGTGGCTTCATTTTCATTAAACTCTAAAAAGTCTTTAATTTCTTTCTTTATTCCTTCCTTGACCAAGGTATCATTGAGAAGAGTGTTGTTCAGTTTCCACGTGAATGTTGGCTTTCCATTCTTAATGTTGTTATTGAAGATCAGTCTTAGGCCATGGTGGTCTGATAGGATACATGGGACAATTTCAATATTTTTGTATCTGTTGAGGCTTATTTTGTGACCAATTATATGGTCAATTTTGGAGAAGGTCCCGTGAGGTGCTGAGAAGAAGGTATATCCTTTTGTTTTAGGATTAAATATTCTGTAGATATCTGTCAGGTCCATTTGTTTCATAACTTCTGTTAGTTTCACTGTGTCCCTGTTTAGTTTCTGTTTCCACGATCTGTCCATTGATGAAAGTGGTGTGTTGAGGTCTCCCACTATTATTGTGTGAGGTGCAATGTGTGCTTTGAGCTTTACTAAAGTGTCTTTAATGAATGTGGCTGCCCTTGCATTTGGAGCGTAGATATTCAGAATTGAGAGTTCCTCTTGGAGGATTTTACCTTTGATGAGTATGAAGTGTCCCTCCTTGTCTTTTTTGATAACTTTGGGTTGGAAGTCGATTTTATCCGATATTAGAATGGCTACTCCAGCCTGTTTCTTCAGACCATTTGCTTGGAAAATTGTTTTCCAGCCTTTCACTCTGAGGTAGTGTCTGTCTTTTTCCCTGAGATGGGTTTCCTGTAAGCAGCAGAATGTTGGGTCCTGTTTGTGTAGCCAGTCTGTTAGTCTATGTCTTTTTATTGGGGAATTGAGTCCATTGATATTAAGAGATATTAAGGAAAGGTAATTGTTGCTTCCTGTTATTTTTGTTGTTAAAGTTGGCATTCTGTTCTTGTGGTTGTCTTCTTTTAGGTTTGTTGAGGGATTATCTTCTTGTTTTTTCTAGGGCGTGGTTCCCGTCCTTGTATTGGTTTTTTTCTGTTATTATCCTTTGAAGGGCTGGATTCGTGGAGAGATAATGGGTGAATTTAGTTTTGTCGTGGAATACTTTGGTTTCTCCATCTATGGTAATTGAGAGTTTGGCTGGGTATAGTAGCCTGGGCTGGCATTTGTGTTCTCTTAGTGTCTGTATAACATCTGTCCAGGCTCTTCTGGCTTTCATAGTCTCTGGTGAAAAATCTGGTGTAATTCTGATAGGCTTGCCTTTATATGTTACTTGACCTTTTTCCCTTACTGCTTTTAGTATTCTATCTTTATTTAGTGCATTTGGTGTTCTGATTATTATGTGTCGGGAGGAATTTCTTTTCTGGTCCAGTCTATTTGGAGTTCTGTAGGCTTCTTGTATGTTCATGGGCATCTCTTTCTTTAGATTTGGGAAGTTTTCTTCAATAATTTTGTTGAAGATGTTTGCTGGTCCTTTGAGTTGAAAATCTTCATTCTCATCCACTCCTATTATCCGTAGGTTTGGTCTTCTCATTGTGTCCTGGATTTCCTGGATGTTTTGAGTTAGGATCTTTTTGCATTTTCCATTTTCTTTGATTGTTGTGCCGATGTTCTCTATGGAGTCTTCTGCACCTGAGATTCTCTCTTCCATCTCTTGTATTCTGTTGCTGATGCTGGCATCTATGGTTCCAGATTTCTCTCCTAGGGTTTCTATCTCCAGCGTCGCCTCACTTTGGGTTTTCTTTATTGTGTCTACTTCCCTTTTTAGGTCTAGTATGGTTTTGTTCATTTCCATCACCTGTTTGGATGTGTTTTCCTGTTTTTCTATAAGGACTTCTACCTGTTTGGTTGTGTTTTCCTGTTTTTCTTTAAGGACTTGTAACTCTTTAGCAGTGTTTTCCTGTTTTTCTTTAAGGACTTGTAACTCTTTAGCAGTGTTCTCCTGTATTTCTTTAAGTGAGTTATTGAATTCCTTCTTTATGTCCTCTACCATCATCATGAGATATGCTTTTAAATCCAGGTCTACCTTTTCAGGTGTGTTAGGGTGTCCTGGATTGGGCGAAGTGGGCGTTCTGGGTTCTGATGATGGTGAGTGGTCCTGGCTTCTGTTAGTAGGATTCTTACGTTTACCTTTCGCCATCTGGCAATCTCTGGAGTTAGTTGTTATAGTTGTCTTTGTTAAGAGATTGTTCCTCTGTTGATTTTGTTACCCTCTATCAGCAGGCGTGGGAGACAAGCTCTCTTCTCTGAGTTTCAGTGGTCAGAGCAGTCTCTGTAGGCAAGCTCTCCTCTCTCAGGGAAGGTGTACAGTTATCTGGTGTTTGGACCTCCTCCTGGCTGAAGGTGAAGGCCCAAAACAGGATCTTTCCCAGAAGCTGTGTTGCTTTGGCCAGGAAGGTGGCCAGTTGTCTGGAGTCGAAGATGTCGCCGCCTCAGAAGCTCTGTGGCTCTTGTCCGGAAGGAGGCCGGCCGTCTGGAGCTGAGGTTGGCGCCGCCTCAGAAGCTCTGTGGCTCTTGCCGGGAAGGTGGCTGGTTGTCTGGAGCTGAAGATGGCGCCGCCCCAGAATCTCTGCGACTCTCTCGCCCGTCCCAGAAACGGCTGGCACTCTGTATTCCACACGGTCACCCGTGCAGCCTGCCCTCCGCGGAGTCCCGGAGCCAAGAAGGCTCCCGCCGGCGCCTGTGCCACAAACCTCTCAGGCCGGGCAGACCCCCGTGCTCTCACCAGGAAGGTGGCCGGCTGTCTGGAGCTAAAGATGGCGCCGCCCAGAAGCTCTGAGACTCTCGCCTTGAGATGGTTTTTAACTTTCTGTGAAGTTATACACTTCTGAGTTTTGAACATTTGGCAGCGGGGGGGGGGGGGGGACGGACACTTCCCTCAGCAGCCAGAGATTGTCCCCTCTGTGCACCTGTCCTGCTCGCCCAGATCTATTGCCTTTGAATTCTTCCCGCTGCTCCTTCCAGAAAGACCCGCTTAGGTAACATCCGATGCTCTCCTCTTACATGTAGGCAATTACCTCCGACTTTCTGGTGCTCCACTTTCCCTTCACCCTGTGCTCTCCACAGTCTAATTCTGCGTTTTGCTGGAATTATTGTTGTTTGCATTGTTATTACGGCTAGGCAAATATTGTTTATTGCTGATCCAGGGAGTGTGTAATGATTATGCGGCTAAGATTACATTTTCTTTCTGTTCAACTTGCTAATAATAAAATCTTCATGTTCTCTTTCCCTGTTTCTTTTTTTTCCCTACATCTTTCTCTTAGTCTTTCCGTAGTAGTCTCCAAGGCTTTCTAGAATGCCTCTGGATGCAGTTTCCACTCAGCCGCACCTGTCAGATAATCTCCCTGGACCACTTCTTTCTCCGCCTCTCCTCTGTCTCCCACAGCCTTCTCTCTGCCCTAGTCTGGTCTAGTTGCTTTCTAAGCTGCTAAATGGAATTCAACTGGGGATTCCCCTCCATTGTCCTGGAATTCCCTGGGGCTGGGTTTCTGGTTTCTTTGACTGAGACTTTCATTTACCTTAGTCCTTTACCTCAGCTGCCCCATCCCAGCCTTTTCTTGAGATGACCTACAGAGAGTCCTTTCAGGGGTGACTGTCAAAAGAGCAGCATTATTGATAACTGGACCAGGAGACATAGCCAACAGCTTCCATGTATCCATGGGAAGACCTTGGTCTAAGGAGGAAGAGAACCTCACCAGAGTATCTCCTGAGGACAGACTGTTGTGAGACCATAAAGGCAAACACTCAGAACTCAAACTGTCTGGGTTCAAGGCCAAGCTCTGTCACTGGAACTGTCACCTGTGTATCTTTCTGATGGATTTGTTCTTAATTTTGAGCTCTAGCAATGTTTGTTCTGGCTCCATCTGAGATGGATGTTTTTACAGTAATTTTTTTTTAATCTGTTAAGAGACTGTATCATACGGAAGATAATTCTTTGAGAACCTGTAACAGAAGATTCCTGGGGTGAATACCCTGATCAGTGGAAAGTATGAAATTAAATACTGTACGTGCAACTCACTTAGAACATTACCTGACACTTGAGATGTTAAAGAGACCTTTTCAGTTTACTGTGATTAGCTGATAGCAGACCCATGGTAACTCCTGGTTAGCTTTAATGTTCAGTGTGACACGATCTATACTTGGTAAGAGAGTCTCAGTAAGGAGGGATCAAGTATATTTGTTTGGCTTGTGTGTAGGCATTTGTGTTAACTGATGTAGGAAGTTTCAGCTCCACTGTGGGCAGTACCATTCCCTAGGCTGGGAATCCCGCCTGAACTGTATAAGTGTGGCGACATCAATCTAAACAGAAACAAGCAAACAAGCATGCACACATGTATTCCTTTCTCTCTATTCTTGACTATGGGTATGATGTGACTAGCTGTCTCAACTTCTTGCTTTGACTTCTGCATAAGGACCTGGAATTATAAGCGGAAATAAACTCCTTTCTCCTCCAAGTTGCTTTTGCCATGGTGGTAGAGTTTTTTGTTTTTGTTTTTGTTTTTTTAAATCACAACAACAGAAGTGAAAGTAGAACAGGTACTCATGTTCCCTAGCTCCAATCTGATATACTCCCAGGGAGCTCACACACAGTGGGATGTTCATGGATGTGACCCCACAGGGATTTCTTATCATGGATTTCTTATGGAATTTATCACTTCCAAGTATTCATTTCTCCTTTCCCACTGTTTCTTACTCATACACAGCTGTGATCTGAAACTGGGCATAGCCAGGGGGGTGTCTGTGTGGTTTGATTCCACAGGGCAGGGAATAGGCAAAGGCTGCTTGCTGTCATATCGTTCTCTCCAGAGAAGCACTTTTTATATGCCTTCTCTGAAGAGTGGTTTCTGTGGGCTAGTTGGAAATTACCAGCAGTTTGGTGGGAAATTTAACAGGAGCCACGGATGGAGAGTTCCCCAGTGATGGCCAAGAAGCTGCAGCATCTGCTGTGGCTTCCTCCAGAATCATCTTCCATCTGACACCCTCTCTCACCAAATGAAAAATTAATTAAAACCTCCCACCCAGATGCAGCCAGAATACACATTCTTGAAGACCCAAGGAGGGACAATTCATCCAAAGGATGTACAGGGAAGGGTGCCCTTGTGATTTTCATAGCCGAGTTTATTGTTTCAGATGTAGGCAGGAATAGACACACATGGATTTATGTATTTCCAAAGCAAAGATAATGTAACAACTAAAGGAGGAGGGGAAAGGAACCCCAAGGGTTCCCCTGTGTGACCTGAACACGTCACATGTTCCCCTGTGTCTGCTGTCTTTGACATGGAGCAGAAGCCATTTCTCGTCTTGCTTGGCACTTGGCTTGCAGAGATCAACGTAGACAGCTGCTTCAGGCAGACGCAGTGGGAAGCCCACAGGCAGCTGCCGCACAGTAATTATACTAGACGTTGGATTTATTGAGTGAGATATCCATGTCCAGCTGTCCTCCTCCTCCTCGCCTGCACTTGCTGAAGCTTCCTGGAAAATGGTAGGCTTCGGCTCTGACATGTCTTAGAGCCACCAAGCCATAGGACCCATGTTTCCGATTGGCAGCCTTAGAATCACACTGTTAATTTCTGGCTGACATTAACCACATTTGCCACTTCGCCAGGAAATGGGGGAGAAGACCTGAAAGAGATCTTACCAACTTATGGGTTAAGCTTGGGCTGGGATTGAGATGTCTGGGCCTTTAGAAGCTAACTCTCTGTCCTCTGGGTTTCCTTTGTTTGTCTGCTTGTCTGTCTATCCACCCATCTGCCCATACATTCATCGGTGCACCTATCTTTTGTATGTGTATATGTGTTTGCACAGGTTTGCATGTGTGTGTTCATGTGTGTGTGTTGTGTGTACATGTGTGCCTATGTACATATGTACATAAGTAGTATGTGGAGACCAGTGGACATCCTTGGGTGTCATTTCTCAGTCACCATCTTACTGTTTTCTGAGAAAAGGTCTCTCATTGGCCTGGAGCTCACCAATAGGTTATGCTGTCTGACCAGTGATAGTCCCAGAGATCTGCCCGTCTCTGTCTTTCCAGAACTGGGATTACAAGAACCTGACATGAAGGCCTGCTTGTGTGGCAAGAATGTCACCGGCTGAGCCATCCCCTCAGCAGATGCCTGGGCTTTTACATTTGTTCTGGTGATCAAACTCATGTCCTCCTGCTTGCCAAGCAAGCGCTTTATCCTTTAGCCTTCACACATCTCTCTCTCTCTCTCTCTCTCTCTCTCTCTCTCTCTCTCTCTCTCAAATTTGTTCTTATTTTATGTGTATGGGTGTTTTGTCTTCATGTATTTTTTGTACCATGAACATACCTAGGTCCAGAAGAAGTCATTGAATCCCCTGGAACTAGAACTAAATATGGTTGTGAGCTGCCATGTGGATGCTTGGAATTGATCCTGGGTCCTCTGGAAAAGCAGCCAGCACCATTAACCACTGAGGAATCTCTCCAGCCCCTCACCTATCTTCTATTTTTAAATCAGTTCTCCTCAGTTCCCAGTGAACAGTTCTAGCCAAATGACTCCAGTAAAATCAGAGGTTGGTGCTCTTCTTCCCTGCAGCAGCCTGGGTCAGGATGGCGTTCTACCAGGTGGCCAGATTGTCTCCTGAGCAGCTACCCACCACTCTGCCTTTACGGGAAATGCTTAGGAGAGCACTAACCCAATGCAGTCAGTCAGTCACTGAGACTCTCTTTAAGTGTCTTGGTTAGGTTTCTAATGTTGTGATAAACAGCGTGACCAAAAGTAACCTGGGGAGGAGAGGGTTTATTTTATCATACATTTCAGTGAAGTGGAAACTTCAGGGTTCTTGGGAAAGTTAGTTGTGTTGCATGGTGTTTAGCTGGAACAAACATGTGAAGAAGGAACATTGCGCTGAAGCAGACACAGGTGAAAGGATGTTTTGCTAACAGGACACCTGATGAAGGATTCTTCGTTAATGACACGCAAGTATTGGTCCACCTTACACTGTATAGTTGAACTCCGTATGTCAGGACTCCATAGAGAGAAATACACCAAAAACCTTCTGGTGGTGTACCACAGCTTTTTTTTTTTTTTCCACTTCTGTAGACTCAGTTGATTGGCAGAATGATGTCAGCTGAGACACACGTGCTTAGGCAAGACCCGTGGAGGACATGTGATGTTTGGAGGGTAAAATAGGACTGAATGGACAGTGGAGGAAGCTGAGCTTAGCTTGCTTAAAGAGGTAGCTGTGCAACGCTTGTTGGTCTTGCATCTTTGATGATCTCTGAGAGAGGCACAGCTGAGAACTTCTCCTGGCATTCCTGTTGGCCCTGGTCCCTCCTGCTGACTCGTGCTAAGCCTGAGGCCTGGCTGTCTCTGCTAGGTAGTGC
Source organism: Mus musculus (assembly GCF_000001635.26). Lineage (NCBI taxonomy): Eukaryota > Metazoa > Chordata > Mammalia > Rodentia > Muridae > Mus > Mus musculus. The sequence goes on along the minus strand of NC_000070.6, from coordinate 142,931,850 downwards.
CACCATTGCTGAGTCCTGTTTGCTATCCCGACTCTACCAAACTGGACTGCTGGTGTATTTGTGAAATGTTTGTGAGTAGATCGAGCTGCTACGCTGACCTGTGAACTGAACTGCCGATTTCCAGACAACACCGGTGGGAGTTGCTCCAAAGAACCTTTCTAAGCGGGTCCACTTCTCCTGGACTCTTTCTTTCCCACTACCTCTGGGGAGTGGTGGGCTAGAAGGGAAGTTAAAGTATTTAAAAACAATCATTAAAAATAGGCATTGAAAAAAATTAAAGTTATACTTCCAGGTAACTGTTCATCACTGAGGGAAATCAGGGCAGGAACTCAAGCAGGCCAGGGTCCAGGAGACAGGAGTGATACTGAGGCTATGGAGGAGTGCTGCTTGCTGGCTTATTCCCCAAAGCTTGTTTCCTATACACTCCAGGCCTACCTATCCCAGGATGGCACCACCCACAATGGACTGGGCCCCATCACATCAATCACTAATTAAGAAACTGCTCCTTGGACCTATCTGGTGTGGACATTCTTTCAGTTGAGATTCCCTCTTCCCAGGTGACTCTAGTTTGTTTCAAGTGAACATAAAACTTGCCAAGTGGCTGTAGGTTGTATCACATTGAAGAATAAAATGAACCATCTCGGAAGGTGACCTGCGGTCTGCCTTTGTCAATCACTTACAGTTGGCCACACTTTTGAGAGACAGGCTCTTCATGGGAAGTGACAATTTTACACTATACACAGCAAAGCTCAGAGTTCTCTGTTTCTATGTAGCTGGGAGGGAAGATGCCTAAGAATGACCGCCATTTACTGGGTGTGGTCTGACCCTAGCTTCCCCTCTTCCTGAGGCTCGCTCACAGGGACAATGCCATATGCTCTGACAAGGCAGTCATTCCTTCTTAAGCCACTTTACAAAGGCTACATTTGCAGTGTCTGTACTGGAGTGTCAGTTTCTCTATCCAGGATCCCCTAACTGTTTCCCGCACCCTACTGCTACCCAGAACACATATTTGTATCTGCTTGGGGTAGTGCAACCAGGGAGCTGAGCTCCCCTTGACTCAGCCAGGCCTTGACTCTGAACTCCGGCAGGGAGTTTGACATGAAATGCCCATGACAATTATTCGCCCATTTACACATTCTGCGTTTTGCAAAGCCATTAACCTTCCCTGGCCCTATCAGCTGCCCTCATCAATATTTCAGAACTGTGTCCAAAATTTGAAGAAAGGAAAAGCTGAGTATCATGTAATCATTAAGGGGACTTGCTCACTCTGTACTTCATGTGCCCTAAGGTGTCTGGGGGTGGCCACTGCTATATCCAGCCACATGGGAGTCCCGGGAGGGTCCGCCATCAAGCCTATATCCTGTGATTAGAAAAGGGGCTGAAGTGAGATTTGTACTAGAGGAAGCTCAAGGAGGCGTTGGGCTATGTCATGAGCTATATGCAGTGGTCAGATGCTCTGAGCTCTGCTCCAAGTTTCCAGGCTGCTAGGGATAAAAGGAAAGGATGCTAAGTTCTAACTTTCACTGCCAGATCTGCACTGGGGATTGAAATTAGGGAGTAAAGATGGTGAGGGGGTAAAAGTAGGAATTTCCTTCTGAGAAGGAGCATCATTGGTACAGGACCCTGAGTGGAAAAAGATACATCTATTCCCAGATAGGAGAGATGCTCTCCCACACACCTGGAAGCTGGCAAGGCCTGGTATCTACACTGTTGGTGGAATTCCAGTGAGGCTGTTGTATTAGGCAATGGTTGACATGGCTCCATGGTTCCTGTCTTCCCTTGGAGAGTGGGCAGTGTCAGTGGCTTGCTTCTGACCTGTGGAACACAGCAAGGGTAATGGGATATTAATTTTTCTTGTTATGTCATATGGGGAAGGTGATGGGAGGTCCTGCCTATGGTCATATCCTGTCACATTGACTGTACTGTCACCCTTTTGGTCTCAGAGGCTTAAAGAATCCAGCATCCATGTTGAGGTAGCTCCTGTGGCAATGGTTATAGCTCTGCCACCACAAGGAAGTGACTTTCCTCAGAGCCTTCCCCACTAGGACATTCAGATGGGAACACATTCCAGCGGAAACCTCGACTGTAGCCTAGCAAGGACCCAGATAAGCTGTGTCTGGGGCTCTGATCAACAGGGCTTCAGAGTCATGGGTGGTGTTTTATAGTGCTGTAATTGTGCCCATAAATACAAAATGGCGGCAGACACCTCCAGCATGCCCTTCTGTTGTGGGGACACCAGCCTCCTGGTGATTACTGAGGTGAGAAGCAGACTCCAAATTCTGACATCAACCCACAGCCGCTGTATGGCTTTCCTAATCCTGGATGTTTTCCCCATCGTGGGTCTTGATTAGTTTCTTTTTCTCACTGATGTGATAAACCTCCCTGGCCAAAGCAACTTAACTGAGGAGGGCTTACTTTGGCTCCCAGTTCCAGAGTACAGTCTGTCATGATGGGGAAGGCATGGCGACAGGAGCATGAGGTGGCTGGTCAGTCACTTTGCATCTGCAGCCAGAAAGCAGGGAGAGATGGATGTTGGCGCTAGCTCACTTTCTCCTTTTTATTCAGTCCAGGATCTCAGCCCATGGAATTGTGCTGCCTGCATCCCTCGAGGGTCTCCCCTCCTTATAAACGAGATCACCAGCTCACAAACTTATCTCCTAGGTGATTTCAGCTCCCGTGGAGTTGAGAGCAATGACTAATCACCATAGGCCCCAGCCTCTATGCAAACAAGCAGAACGTGGTTAAAAAGAAGCATGTCTTATTGCCTGCCTTGCAAGGGACCTATAATCCTAGCTGGTTCATCACTGCGCACTCATCACTGTGTTGATTTTTCTTTTGATTAAGAAAAAAAAAGTTAAAATGAAAACATTTTTTTTATAGGCCCTGAAAAATACCTTGGGTCCTCCATGGATCTGGGATGCCTGCTGGATGACGGTCTGCCTCGCCCCAGCCTCCCTGTACTAGCACTAAGTTTGGAGTTGTTGCATTTTGAACTTGGGGAAAGGAGGATGAGGGGAACTCAGGGCAGAGGAGGGGAGCAGTGGGAAGGGGAGGGGACAGGGAGAGCATCCCATATCAGCACCTATTCATGAAAGTTCACACAGAGTCCCTTAGGGGTTAAGGCCATAAGCATGAAGGTAGTCCAGTTCCTGCCCACAGGGACATCTTAATTTAATAGGAGAGAGAAGAGAGACACCAGATAATTATAAATTAACATGGAAGATAGATGATAAAGGCTAAAAGTAGCAAAAGGGAATGAACCAACCAGGAATAAAGCAGATTCTGTGTCCAGATTTTTTTGTTCCTTTGTTCATTCATTTGACATCTATTGGATTATAGGTCAATGCCTGAGAGATTGAGTGGTCCCCACCTCAGAGAAACTCACAAGCTATGCAGACAAATAGTTTCTAGCACCATATGGGAGAGGTGTGACCAGTGAACACTCCAGTAGGCTACCTAGTGTGAATGGCTGTAATATTATTCCTCAGGGTTTTTCTATACCCTCTTTGTTCTCAAATGCCCAATCTGCAGGGCATCTCTATGCCCACTCTAGCCCAGCCCATCGTAGCTCCTGGATAAATGTTGCAGAGACCAGTTATTTTTATTAATAAGCTGCAAGCACTAAGCTAGGCAGGTTCTGAGCTGCCCCATCCCTCTAAGGCTGCCTGTTTCCCAGCCTTGTGGTCCTTCAATCTGAGTCTTTTCCTGGCTTGCTCTGCTCCATGTGTGTCCTCAAGGCTGCTCTTTCATGACAACCTCATTGTCTCTCCACACCTTCTTCTCCTCTTTTTATCCCACTACTCTCTGATCTCTTTGGGACTCCCTCACTGGGCTCAGATGTCCTGCCTCCTCTGTCCTCTCCTGCTCAGCCATAGGCTAATCAGCTTTTCATTAACTAGATTATGAACAGATGACTGGGTATAGAAATCAGAATCTTAATACACAGTGCACAAGGCCAACCCCACAAACTGGTCCTAGAGAAGGTGTCTTCAGCCTCGACATTACTCAGCCAGAGTTCTTTGTTATTGGGATATGATGGTTAATAATATTGGCTGACAACTCAATTGCATCTTGAATCACCATGGAAACAAACCTCTGGGAATGTCTGTAAGGAAGTTTCTGATTAGATTAGACCCACCCTGAATGTGGGCCTCACCATCCCATGGGCTTAGGGTGGAATGGGAGAGCCTTCCTCTCCCGTCCTCTGACCATCACTCCTGTGGGCATCAGCCACCTGCTCCTTGGCATCGAGACTGGGGAGGACCATTCCTGCTGGGCTCGATCTTCCTTGGCTTTACTGAAGCAGCGATGCCTGGTACCATCTGCGGGACTTTTCAGTATTATTTAAAGGACCAGGCTCTTCTTCCACCGCTGTCAGATCCACTTTCTAAGCTTGTCATTCTCCCAGCTGGCTTCTTGGCAGTCAGGATACAAGTTTTACAGAGTGCTATGTAAACATTAGGCAGTGAGCCCTACAGTCTCTCCCAGCAGGCTTCAGTCAGAGGACTCTAAGGTACACTGTCCAGTTCTGCCATATTGGTCTCTTTGTACGCGCGCGCACATGTGTGTGTGTGTGTTATACTATACATGTATGCATATATATGTATATATATATATGTATATATATATATATATATATATATATATATATATATATATATGCCAACATGTGTGCAGGTGTGTGGGAAAGGCAGAGGCTGGTGTTGGGGGTCATTTTCAATTGCTTCTACCTTCTTATTTTTTGAAGCAAGGTTTCTCTTTGAACCTGGAGCTTGCTGATGGCCCGTGAACTCAACTCCAAGGCCCCTCTTGCCTCTCCCTCCCCAGCATGGGGGTCACAGACACATACCATCATGTCTGAGGTTTTATATAGTTTCCAGGTTCTAAACTCAGGTCCTCATACCCCTGTCTAGCTACTTTATGACAGCGCCACCTCCCCAACATCAATAGTCTATTACTAATGTGTGATCCCCAACTCCTGTGGAGTTGAGCTCCTATGGCTCTTAAGCGATCGTCAGCAAATGTTCCTGGGATAACTTTTAAGAGAGATTCTTTCATTGTCCTAAAGCTGTAAGACTCTCTAGAACTCTACAGCCAGATGCTGGAGATGGAAGAAGGTGGTGAGGGTTAATTATACCAGGACGGCAACATGCATTCAGACGGTTTGGTAAAGTGGCATGCTTTGTCGTCCTATGGGCATCCATCTGAATCCCTACCAGATGTTACCAGATGTCATCTCCTACTGTTGATGTGTATTACTCGGGCCCTGAGTGTGGAGGCAGGAGACGTAAGTTCACGTCCTTACTCTACCTCCCTCCAGAAGTACTGCCTTTGACAAAACAATGGACCTCTTAAACTACAATAAGTGTTTCTCCAGAGGAAAGGCCAGAAGTCCAATGGGGGAGCGGTGGCTGTAGCTCAGTAGCTAAGCGCTTGTCTAGAATGCACAGGGCTCTGGCTTTAACCCCCAATATAAAGAGAAAAATAGATAGGAAAGAAAGATGGTAGCTGTCCAATGGGCCTAAAAGGGGAGTTTCAGGGCAGGAGGGGGAGATGAGCCCTGCCAGGTGCCAGCAAGTAGAGAAGTGTTAACTGTGAGTCAGCCTGTGGACCACTATAAACCAATCATTTGCTGTCCAGGAGGAGGGAGAGCCATGCCCACCTGGGAGGGGGCTGGGAAAGGAATCCCAGTGGCTTGGGAATTATAGAGGGAGTCTTCCTGGGGAGGCAGTGGCTTAGACACAGGGTTCTGAGGATGGAGTGGGAGGTTCTTGAAGTATGGACAGACACCGAAGCATCATGGCTTTTATCTGTTCAAGGACAAGAGCAAACCATGTTCACCGTCCCCCTAGAATGTCCTTCTGTGGTTTTACTTACGCTCCCAGATTACAGGTAGAACTGGCCATCCTCTGTGAGGTGCCAGACTATACAATAGGAAACAGTTTTCCATTGAGATCTCAAACCTTGAACTTACTTTTCATATAATGGTTGATTTATTTTTAAGTAGTTAATTCATTAGTTCTTTGAAAATTTCATGCAACGTGTTTGAGTCATATTCACTCTCTCCTTCAACTACTTAGAAAGCCATACTCCCTTTCCATAGTTGCCTAACATTGTGATCGTTTTGTTATTAACCAAGTTAATTTGTGCTGCTCTTATATTCCTAGATGTACGGCCTTCCACTGAAGTGTGGTGGCCTTCCCCATCGGTGAGTGTGGAGCTACACGCAATGACTTTCTAGAGTCCTGTCTGATAAATGGCGGTAAAATCTTGTTTGTTCAGCCAAATTGGAGGCAAGGCCAGAATGAATCAGTGTAAAGAGCTAGAATGGCTAGGCTTTAAGATAAGATTTGTTCGGTAATCTATCAGATGTATATTGAGCAGCTACTAAGTGATAGCCCAATCTTGGGAGTCTGCAATGAGCAATAGAGACAATAGAAAAATCTCCTCTGCTCAGGAAGCTTGCAGCCTAGAACAAAAGCTAAGCCACCACCAAACACCTGCCAAGTCTATAAATAACTAAAACCTGTGATCAGCCCTGGGAGGAGGAGGGCAGGGAGCCAGGGCAGCATCTAACAGGGCCATTTAATAGAGTTTGGAAGAGAAGGTCGTGTCCAGGGAAGGCAACTCCGAGGATGTGGCATCAGCGCTGACAGATGCAGTGAACCCAGTTAAGAGGTAGTCAAGAGCAACGCGGGAAAGGTCAGGCCAGGTCCACCTCCCGGAGCAGGCAGGATGCGGTTGCCTTAAAAACATATTTTCTTCTGTGAACTGAGTGCATATATCTTTACTTTGTTATTATTTTAGTTAGCTCAGGGTTCACTGCCAGTTTCAGATTCCTGACATCTGATTAATGGTCTTCAGCCATCTCTCTCTCTCTCTCTCTCTCTCTCTCTCTCTCTCTCTCTCTTTCTTCTTCCTTCCTTCCTTCCTTCCTCCCTCCCTTCCTTCCTTCCTCCTTCTCTCTCTCTCTTTCATTCTTTCTTTCTCTCTCCTTTTTGTAATTTAATTATTTTTGAGAATTTTATATATGATTGCTGTATATATATATATATATATATATATATATATATATATATATCATCTCCCCCTCCTCCTGTTAATTCTTTCCATGCCTCTCTGATTCCTTCTCAAATTCATGATGGCCTCTTATTCTTTAATTATAGTTGTTACTTACACACACATACACACACACACACACACATGACAGAGAGAGAGAGAGAGAGCTTTATAAAGAAAACCTGCTAAAATCATTTAGTATTGTTTGTATTTAGAGCTGGCTTCTTGGCACTGGCTAGCCCAGCCCTCTCCCAGCAACCAGCAACTGCCTATAGCCCTTCTTCTCGGGTGAAACCCTGTAAGAACTTCCCCATCCATCCACACTGGCATGGCAGTTCCATTTTTCAGGTCTTGTTTAAGTAGCAATATTGTTGAGATTTCCTGGACACAGCTCTCCTGACCTACAGCAGATGCCCCATTCTGCTCCTTCAATGCTTACAATGTTACTGCCCTCTCTTCTACAGTGTTTCCAGAGCCTTAAGTGTAGAGGGTTACATTGTAGATGTATCATCTGGGGCCAGGAACCTCATAGCCAGATTATTGCTTGTGGCTTTCTGCAATGGTCTCTTGCTCTTGCAAACAGAAACCTATTTGATGAAGAGTGGGAGTTACAGTTACCAATCAATCAATAGTTTAGATGTGTTTATTTCTTTTGTGGTCCTGGGGATGGAATCAAGAAAATACCTCTCCACCTAGACATGCCAACAAGGCCATTGTGATGGAGGTATCTTCTCAAATCAGGCTGGTGGTTATGGAGTTCACTTTCAAAATTTGATTCAAAAGTCCCTCGAAAGTCAACTCTGAAAGGCGATCTGCAGAGGCTGTTCAGAGGAGCATTTATGAGAACGGGAAGTGATACCCAAGGTTCAAGATCCAGCCCCTGGTTCCAGCTTCTCTGTCTGCCCCTTGGTTCACCTTGATACAAACAGCTTCTGCTACATGCCTCTGCCACTAACAACAGCACTATTCCTCGTATCTTCCCTGCATGGTGGACTGAAAGTCTCAGCCAGAATCTATCTTTCCTTAAAATTGTTGTGTCGGGTGTTATGGTCACAAATTCAAAGCTGACTGACTTAGACCGCAGTGACTGGTGTAGGAAGACTGTGGAAGATGGTGGGGTGTCTTGGGGTTTCTAATTACTGTGCTAAAACACCCTGAACAAAGCAACTTGGGAAAAAAAGAGTTTATTGGGCTTACACTTTATATCTGCTCATCATTGAAGGAAGTCAGGACAGGAACTCAGACAGGGCAGGAACCTGGAGGCGGGGGCTGATGCAGAGGCCATGGAAGGATGCTGCTTACTGGCTTGCTCATCATTGCTTGTTCAGCCTGCTTCCTTATAGACCCCAGGATGACCAGCCGAGGGATGCACCACCCACAATGGGCTGGGCCATTCTATATCAATCATTAATTAAGACCTACAGCTGGGTCTTTTGGAGGTATATGTTCAATCAAGGCTCCCTCCTTTCAGATGACTCTAGCTTATTTAGAGTTGATAGACTAGGCAGCACACAGGGGAATCCATTGGTGATGTTGGTAGCCAGGCAACAGTGAAGACAAAGTATCCTATAAATAAAGTTTGTGCTCCTGTGTTTTGAGGGTCCCCCCTTTCTTTATATCATGGCAGCTGCATGGTTGATGTTACAGATTAAAAAGCATCCCAAGGGCTGGGGAGACAGCTCAGAAAAGTATCTCCTAAAAAATTGAGGACCTGGGATCAATCCCCAGAATCCACTTAGGAATCTAGGGGTAATAATAGTAAATGCTTGCAATCCCAGTACTGGGGAAGAAGACACGGGAAGATTCTCTAGGGGCTTACTGGTCAGCCAGTCTAGCCAAATCGGGGAGCCCTAGGTCCCCATGACAGACCCTGTAAGGTGTCAAGGTGGATGGCGCCTAAGGAGGAATGGAACCTGAGGTTGTCCTCTGACCTTACACAGACACACAGGTTAACATACACTCATACCTTTACTCACACAAAAACATGAAACGAACTCCAGCTGTCTTCAAAAGATGAAGTTTATTCAAAGTATATGTGCTAGCTAACCATAGGGGGAGGGCCCTGGATGCTGCAAGGATTCAAGAACCAGGAATCAAGGGTCTCTGTGTCTGTATATCCCACTGTAGTGGGCATTCACGGCTCCATTTGACCCTTGTATATGGATTGCAATAGGGGGCATTCCAATGTTCCAAGGCCTGGACAGGGCAGGGCCATGAGGGGCAGGGCAGGGCAGGGATCTTGCTGACAGTGAAATAAGGTTTCTGGCTATGGAGACATCATGCTTCCTCAAATGGAAAAGGTATTTGGGAATAGATTTGGGGAAGCTGGATGGGGCAGGTCAGAGGGACTAAGGGTGATAGGTGAGAGACAGCCTGGAACACCTTTGAAAACCCAGGTGCCCCCTTGGATGCCAGCCCTGCCAGTGGGACCCCAGGTGACTGTGCCTGTTTGATGCAGTGTTAAGGGAAACTTCTGAGTGAGCTGAGGAGAACTTGCACAGCGGCTTTCTGGGGGAGCTTGCTTATGCCAGCCTCAGCTCCAGGCTTAGGTGAATCTAGCGCTCCCTAGCTTCTCTTTTCCCTATCTGCTGCCATCCTGTTGCTTAGGGAAGGAGTTGGCAACAGGCATTAGGTTTTGGGGAACTATTGTTGCTTAGAGAGGGAGTTGGTCAGCTTAGATAAAAATGGAGTCTGAAGTCAAAATGGCAGTACTTAAGACAAGTTCCTTTGCTTGTTTCTAACAATCCCCTGTCCCAGCATTGTGCTGTTGCAGCCATTAAGGGAATAGCATGACTCCTTAACTTCCAGGTCAAGGGACTGTGTCTTTAGGAGCAAGGTTTGAAGCTGTAGAGATATCTTTTATTTTCTTTCAATTAGTTAATTAATTATGTGTATGGATGTTTTGCTTGCTTGTATGTCTGTGCACGATGTCCATTCTATACCTGTGGCAGCAAGAAGGAAGGCTTCAGGTTCCCTGGGTCTGCAGTTACAGATGGAGTTACAGATGTGATGTTTGTTGGGAATTGAATCTAGAAGTACAGCCTCTTAAGCCATTGGCTTTGGCTATCTCTCCAACTTCTTTTCTGAGAGAGAGAGAGAGAGAGCGAGAGAGACATAGACACAGACACAGACACAGACACAGACACAGACACAGACACAGACACAGACACAGATAGATACAGATACAGATAGATACAGATACAGATACAGATACAGATAGATACAGATACAGATACAGATAGATACAGATACAGATACAGATACAGATACAGATACAGATACAGATACAGATGATACAGATACAGATACAGATACAGATACAGATACAGATACAGATACAGATACAGATGATACAGATACAGACACAGAGAGAAAGATTTTGTTTGAATTTGTATCTGTGTCTGTGTGGGTATATATGTGTGAGTGTGGGTGCCTGCAGAGGCCCTAAGATGGTGCCATATACCCTGGAACTGGACTTACAGGCAGTTGTAAGCCACCTGATGTGGGTGGTAGGAACCAAATTTGGCTTTTTGGAAGACTAACAAGTGTTCCTCCTAATCACTGAGTCATCTCTCTAGGCCCACAGCTACGGATCTGTCTTAATTGTTAATTTATTATTGTTGTTAGTTATTTGAGACAGGGTCTCCTCACATAGACTAAGCCAGCTTTGAACTCACGTTGTCCTTGCCTGAGTCTCCCGAGTGCTGGGATTGTAAGCATTCACTGTCACAACCAGATGACTGTCAACTTCTAAAGATTGAGACCTAAAGTGTGTGTGGCTTCATCTGTGACCCCGTCCTAGGATGTGCAGTGTCAAAGGAAACCTATTCTGACAACACAGCCCTTGGGGTGGAATCTTGGTTACCATTGTGAAAGAATTACAGAATCTTCCTCTGGGGCCATCATTCCATCCAGCCTTCCGTATTCATTGTCTGAGTTTCTCTTCCCGTTGCTGTGATAAGACACGCTGACAAGAGGAACTTAAGGAAAGAAAGAGTCCATTTTAGCTCACAGTTCTGGGTTACAGTCCATCATGGTGGGAGAGTCAAGGATGGGGAGCATAAAGCAGCTGCTGGTCACATCCATAGTCAGAAGAATGATGCATATGTGCATACGTGCTGTTGCTTGGCTCACTCTCTCCACTCTTCTACAATCCAGGACCCTTTGCCTAGGGAATGATGCTACCCATAGTGGACGAGTCTTTTCACTTCAATGAATGCAGTCAAGATAATCCTCGGCAGGTATGGCCAAAGGTTCATCTCCCAGGTGATTCTAATTTGACAAGTTGACAATTAACACTAACCTCACAGAAGGTAAAGTTCATTAAATATGCAAATGGCTAGGCAGTAAAGGGTTTGCACAAGGTGTGTCAGGGTGAGTTTTTGTTTCGTTAATTTGTATTTATTCTTTGGTAATGTCACATATGAATGCAAAAGATTTAGGTCATACCCCCTTTCTTTCTTCCAACTCTCCCCAGACCTTCCTCCCTTTTCAGATCCCCTCCCAACTTTGTGTCTTCTTCTTCTTTTTTCCTTCTGTCTCATTTTGTTCATGGTGAGTTTTTGCTAGCAGCATTTTGCAGTCCCTGAGTCCTTAGAACAAAAGGAAGCCTGCAGCTTTCATGTTAACACACACATATACACCTGACACAAACCAGGCAAGGACAGGAAGAGCAAACAGCCATTTAGGGAGGGTAAGAGAAGCTAATGCATTTGGTGACAAGCACTGTCAAAAAGATCACTCACCTTTGAAAGCTAAAAGCACAGCTGGAGCCTGTTGTTTCTCTCCTCCTATCTTCCTAAGCCTATATAAGCTACTGTTATCCTAAGAATCTTGGGTCATATCAGAAATGCATCAACGAAGAACATCCTCAAAGGATGTTCTGTTTCAAATCACAGGAACGAGTGAGTCCCTGGTCTCCCAATTATTACAGTGGGTTCCAGCCAGGCCATCAAATCCACAATCCTCTGAACTTGTTTGAGAATCAATCCATGACAGTCAGGGTGTCCGGATTTTCTGTCAATCTCCATGCTCATTGCAAACATGCTCCTGTTTTATCACAAAGAGGGAAGGAGAAGAAGCTTGGACACTTGTTCCTGAGTGTGAGTGTGTGTGTGTGTGTGTGTGTGTGTGTGGTGTATGATATGTGGTGTGTGTTATGTGGAGTGTGGGGTGTGTGTGTGTAATATGTGGTATGTATGTTATGTGGTGTGTGTTATGTGGAGTGTTGGGTATGTGTGTGTAATATGTGGTGTGTGGTATGTGGAGTGTTGGGTGTGTGTGTTATGTGGTGTGTGTTATGTGGAGTGCTGGGTGTGTATGTGTGTGATGTGGTGTGGGGTGTATATGTGTGTGTGTTATGTTGTGTGTGGTGTGTGTGTGGTATGTGACATGTCTTTTATGTGGTATGTGGTGTATATGTGTAGTGTGTGTGTTCTGTGTGTGTTGTGTATGTGTTGTGTGTGGATGGGTGTTGTATTGTGTGTACAGTGTGTGATACTGTGTGTGTGTGTGGTGTGGATGTTTTATGTGTTGTGTATGTTATGATGTATGTGTATGAGTGTGTTATGTGTTGCATGTGTGTTATGTGTGTATGTATGTGTGTGTATGGTATGTGTTGTGTGTGTGAGTTGTGTTGTGTGTATGTTTTTTTTGTGTGTGTATGCTATTCAATAATGACTATGATGATAGGATATGGGTTCAGATCTGCTGACTTTATGGTCAGAACTTGGTTTTGAACCTTTAGTGACTTAAAGGACTTTAAAGTCATTTTCTCTCATATGATTCTGGTGTAGGGTTTTTTTTTTTAAGACAGTGGGAACTTTCGCATCCCTATTGTGAGTGATTCACGGACCTAAGATACTGAACACTCACGCCGTCAGAGATGAACCTGGGCCAGTGGCTCTGCATTTGGGGTCTCCTACCAGTGAAAGTTAATGGTGTGAACTCCCGTGGGAGTGTACACAGCAGAGGGAGGCTTTTCTTACTTATTATGCAGAAAAGTGAGAAATTGAGGAAAAATGGGAAATTAGGGGCAAATGACAGAAACTGCAGAGAGAATGAGGGTTTACAAGAAAGACAAAGGCTGTTGAAGTTGCATTTCCTTTGTCTAGTTGATTTATAAGGCCTTGGCAGGAAATTGTCAAAGGCAGAAGTAATCTGTATTGGGATTGGCTATTGTCTGGGCTGTCATGGGCTGGGCCAATGGAGGGCCTACAAGTCCTGAATATATCTCTCAAGCCCAGTGAGGGAGGTGTCATGTGCTGTTTGTAGATTGTTCAGTAAGGGGTTGAGGAAGCTTTCTCTTCCCATCTCTGACTCGTGTTGACCTGCTGGCTGATGTCACTACCCCATCTCTGACTTGTGTTGACCTGCTGGCTGATGTCACTACCCCATCTCTGACTTGTGTTGACCTGCTGGCTGATGTTGCTACTTCAGACCTTGCAGAGTATCCCAAGTGCTGTTAATTATGACAATCTTTCTTTGTTCTCACGGGTATCAAAAAGTAGTTCTTGGTAATTTGTCTATGGGATGGTCTGAGATCTGTTTCCTGAAATAGGGGTGGCTCATAAGCCACTGCCCTAACAACTGAGTCCATTATAGTTAGCTGCATCAGAAGCAAGATATTAAAAGCAAGAATATGTAAATAAATAACAGTGCCTTGCATGTGTCTTCCAAGTGGGAGGCTCTCACAGAAAGTAGCCAGCTAGCCAGCCAGCCTGTCGTCACTGGCCTTGCTACATAGAGCCTGTCTCTTCTCATGTCCACTTAAGCTCTCTCATACCAGCTACAAGTATCTTTGTATCTCACCCTTTGTGTTTCTAGATTATGTTTTAACCCTTACATTTTCTTCTCTTAACATCAGTTTCCTCTATAACAAACATAAGCAACTTATAATTTTTACCCATGGGCCTGTTTCCTTCACTGGGTATGGGGAGCTGGCTTTTGCATCAGATCCAGGGCTGGAAGGTCATAGAACTGCCAGGCCGTGTAGTTAAGTATTGTCAATCAGCGGGCAAAAATCTGTTCTCTCTTCCTTTACAACATCCTCATGAGCAGCTAAGCTCTAGTAAAGCAGGTCCGAGACCACTGTACAATAGTGTCTTAGCATGAGAGACAGAGACAGTTGAGAACCTGTGTCCCAAAGCCCAGTCTAGTTCCTGCTTTGCTCTAATGGGTTACCTACTGTCTGAATTACTTTTCTAGTGCTGTGATAAGACACCATGTGATAAGACGCCATGGCCAAGGTAACTTATGGAAGGGAGAGTTTACTGGGGACCTACAGTTTCATAGGCTTGGAGTCCATGGGGAATATGGCAGTAGGCAGGCTGGTACAGCACTGGAGCAGTGGCTGAGAGCCTGCGTCTTGTTCCATAAGCTTGAGGCAGAAACTTAAGTGGGCCTGGCATGGGCTTTTGAAACCTCAAAGCCTAGCCCCAGTGACGCATTTCCTCCAACAAAGTCACACCTCTGAATCCTTCCCAAACACTGGGGACCAAGTATTCAAGTATGTGAACTTATAGGTGGAGGGGGGGGGGATTCTCATTCAAACAATTCTGCTCCACACTCTGGCCCTCATAGGCTTGAGGCCGTATAATAACACAAAATCGTAGATAGTAGAACTTCAAAAGTCCTCACGGTCTTTCACGGTACCAACACAATTTAAAAGGCCAAAGATTCATTGGAGACTTAAGGCAATCTCTTAATTGTAACCTCTGTAAAATCAGAAAGTCTGTGTCAAGTTCTTTCGGGCAGACCCATCCTGTGTGGTGTTCTTCAACATTTTCCACATATTCTCAGAAGAATGAGCAGTGTTCATACCTCAGGACTCATCTATCACACATGCTTTCTCCAGGGCCAGGAATATTCTGATTGGGAAAGCCTGAAACCATGTCCACTCCTGGAACAGGAGTGGGTGGAGCCTCCTTGAACCATTGGCAAGAGAGTGAAGAAGGTGTATTGGTATTCATCAAAGAAACCCAAGGAACAGTTTGCAAATGAGTGGACTCAGGGCCCCTCTGTAAGTGGCCATCTGGTCTACCACCATATTTCCATGTTGCACTCTTAGAGACAGAAGTCGTCCCTGTCTTACCTGGTCTTTTATTCTGTGGGATGAGATTTTGGAAGAAACTCCTTGTTAGTTTCATTATTGCTGTCCCTGATACTGAAGAAATGTGTACCAAATCTAAAGCACCTTTTGGGAATCCAATACATTTGGAACATATATGGTCAACACCAAAATTGATTAAGTGGTTTTATAAAATACAAATTATCGGGCTGGCGAGATGGCTCAATGGGTAAGAGCACTGACTGCTCTTCCGAAGGTCCTGAGTTCAAATCCCATCAACCACATGGTGGCTCACAACCACCGGTAATGAGATCTGACGCCCTCTCCTGGTGTGTCCGAAGACAGCTACAGTGTACTTACATATAATAAATAAATAAATCTTAAAAAAAAATACAAATTATCAGATGAAACCCCAAAAGAGTTTAAACAAAGCTGTTATGACATGATACCTATGTATTTAAACAAAACAAAACTTACCAGAGGAAATCATCGACTAGATCCACTGGGGATTCTTATTGTAAAGTTTTAGGTCAGAGAAGTGTAGGAAGGTGGCATCATGGCTGGCTGGTGGGAAAGGAATGTGCATTTTCAAGGACTTCTACAGTTCTTTCAATACACTGTATATGAAGCTGTCTTTCCCTGTCACAGAGAATATGACTTGTCCTGAATGCTGTGTTTGACCAGAAGTGGGGAAGTGAGAAATTGCTGAATTCTCCTTCGTGGTCTCCAGTTAATAATTGTCCATTAATGGTTTGCATTATTGACCCAGGAGCTAATTTAGGTAACTAGGGCAGGATGTGGCTGATAAGTGGATCTGCAGCCTCATTACCTGGGGTATCTTCATCAAGTAAGGAGAGGGATGGATGGCTCATCTCTCAACCGCATCAAGTGCCGCCATGACACAATGTCCTCGCAGGGATTTTGTAAGGAGAGGGGCTGATTCTGTCATGAAGTATCTGAACGATAACAATTATCTAACACATGGGGTGGTAGGAGGGTTAGAGGTGGCGTGTTGTCTGTGACTGAGGTCATTGGGAAGAGCCGCAGGAAGTGACATGGCAGTGGAAGAATCAAACTTTTTAAAAATGTGGTTATTTTGAAAGTGGAACAAAAATGCACATTTTTGGTTGATTGCAAAAAATATCTTCCATTTGGAAGGAATCTCATAAATCTACGACTTCACTGAGAAAGGAAAAGAAGTCACCCCAGGATGCCCTAATCACAAAGGTATCATAAAGCCAGAAGTGTAGAGATAACAGCCTTTCATTTGCAAGGGTAATTTGAAGGCAGACAGCAGTGTGGAGTTAAGCAGGGAAGACCTGAGGGCTAATGGCAAGGACTGAGAAGATGCCTCCTCCGTCTGCTGTGAAAAATACTGTTGCCATTGCTAGATGGTCACTGCTGTTTATGATGGCGATAATGCTTGGTATGAAAAAAGTTAAATCATTAGGAATTCAATTGTATCTGTTTTCTTGCTGAAAATGTTTGGGACACATCTCACCTACACTCAAGGTTGTGTGGATTTTCTTAAGGTATTTTCAATGGGAAGAAAACTATCATGGAGCTATGTGAGAATCATCCATTCTGGAAAACCTCAGGGGCCCCTCACTTACCTCTGTCACAGGCTTTTATAAAGAGGAAGGACATAGTGGAAAAGAATGGAAAGACGGAGCTGTAAAGAGACTTTCTCAGGATTGCACTGCGAGACAGTGGCTGGGTTGAGAAAGGATGCAAATTTGAGCCCCTCCCCACAGCCTAGTTTGTAGTCTGCATATAATTTACATACTGAGATGAGTGTGACCCGTGTCAGATGTGAATCACAGGTGGGCGAATTTCAGGGTTTTTTTTTCCCCCTCTTCCAAGAACAAACTGAAGGCTGTGTATTATAATATGAATTGTGGTTGGGAAGGGCACAAAATAGTTACAGAGAAGAGACTGGGGGACAGAAATCACGCGTGCTTGGCATTCAGAGTCTTTCTGCTTTTGGAGCCAGGAGGTCATCCCTCTGGCCAACCTCTTATAACTTAGAATCATCTGAGGGGAGGGCCCAATGAGGAACTGTCAAGATCACATTGGCCTGTGGGCCTGTCTGGCAGGGATTGTGTTGACCAACCTACTGTGTTCTTTATCCAGTTGATGTTTGCATACGTTTTCACAAACTACATATTATTTAGTGTTTGTGTTTTTATGTGGTGGCGTTTTTGGTTCTTTCTTTGCTGGGGCTTTTGTGCCCATGACTAGAAGGACTCAGTTTGAGCCACACGAGAAGAGACATAAATAAGCCACAGTCATCTCAAAAGGCCAGGGATTTCAGCACCTGCCACCTGGGAGGTTGTGGCAAGACCTCTCTGCTTTCTGCCTCCACTTCCCTACAAGATGAGCTAATTACACTACTTTCCCAGGGTTGTTTGAAGGTCTAACAGAGCAAAGCAAGAAGGAACACTTTTATAATATAAGCCATTGAAACCTCACTAGCATCGTCCCAACAGTTGTGTCTTCACATACCTTCACAGCAATGCACAGATCAGGAGGGTGGAGGTGCATGCCAGCGTCTGTCTGTGTCTTGGTCTTAGGAACACACATACTCCCTCTCTCAGCACCTCCCTGCTCCACATCAGTGGATTCAGAGCCTCTTTTCCACACCCCCCTCCCCCCGCCCCCCCCCCCGGGAAATGAACCACATCTGCCGCATTTGTGACAGCTTGTGAGAAACTTTGATTTTGTGCAAAGCTTAGACATCGTCATTTAAAACCAGCTCTTCTCTGAGGAGGCTGAGATAGGAGGTTCTCCACGAGTTCAAGGCCAGCACAGGAATATAGAGTGAACTCCCACCGCAACCACCCGCCCACCCAAACTGCTTTTAATTTCTCACTAGAAAATAATTTCCTTGTGCTTTTGATCACTAAGAGGGGGGGAAAAAGTTGGGGCCAGGGGTTGTCAGCCATGACATATTTGGCTTTTTATTGCTAATTATCTGTACAACGTGGTTATGTAATGGAGATTTTGAGTATAAACACTTGTCTTTTTAGTCTTTCATTTACCGGTGTGAATAACAAAAACCGGCAAATGCAATCAGAGTTCATTTAGATGGTAATTCTAATTTGTACTTACCACTTAGCCTTAAAGTGCTAATATTCCTGAGTTAAAGCAGCCCAGGTTCTTTCTGCTGTCTCTGGCGGTGTGCACCCTGCTACTAAAGGTTGCTTGCTTCAATTTATTTCTCCTGTGTGTCACCAGTTTTTTCTTCTTCTCCTTCTTCTTCTTTTTTTTTATAAGAGAGGAGAAAATGAGTTTCTTTAGAAGGTGTATTAATCTACCCCTGCACACATCGACACACACAAAAAAATCCGGCGTCAGGAGCAGCTTGTTGAGAACAGTGAAGGAGCCCAGATAAGGGTGGGGTGTTGAGAAGGAAGAAGGCAGGAGGAATTTAGTGCTTTAAGAAAAATGGATTTGGGTCGACCTTAAAAAAAAAAGGCTATTATTTCAGATGCAGGGTTGCTTAGAGCAAAAATGGAGAGTTGCTTTTATAAATGCTGATTTTGCCCTTCCCAGGAGAACCATCTTTGTTTAGAAGTGATTGGTCTGTACAAGGTGGTCGCTTCCTTCAGATAAAAAGCTAAAAGGCTTTTTGTGTCCTGGATGGGGGAGCTCCCATGCACTGTAGAACGTTCGGACTCAGACGCTTCCTTGGTCCCTACCCACTTTCCTCAGTGGACCCCTGCTGTGGGTTGAATTGTGTATCCCCCAACTTCATGCAAAAGTCCTAATCTTAGGTCCGCGTTAACAGGACTTTAACTTAAACACAGACATCTTAAATGCGTGATGGGTTAAGACAGACTTGATCGCTAGGTTGAGCTTTGTTAAAGCTGGAGCTTTGGAACTGGACTCAGTCCATGCGCTTAGCCACACAAGTGTGAAGCCTGGAGTCTGATCTCTTAGACACCATGTTTAAAAAGCTAGGCACGGTGGTGCACACTTGTAATCCTCATACCGGAGCATTGGGAAGGCAGAGACAGAGGATCCCTGGGGCTCACTGGCCAGACAGCCTTGTTTAGTCAACCAGCTCCAGGTTCATTCAATAAGAGACTCTGTCTCAAATAAAGACAGACAGACAGACAGGCAGGCAGGCAGGCAGGCAGGCAGGCAGAAAACAACAACTATGAACAGCTTCATAGGAAACATACCTGATGCCTGATGTCGTTCCCTGGCTTCTTCCACATGGACATGAGCACATACACACATGTGCACATGTGTGTATATGCTCATACATGTGTGCGTGCACGTATGAACCCCCGAGTGCACACACACACTTCTTTTTTTAACTCCAGGGAAGGTTTGGACACAGGACCCTGAATGCTGGGTGAGTGACACAATGGTGAAATAGCTGTCTCATGGTGACACCTTCAAGTGGCACAGAATAGCCACGTACATGGAAGGCAAAGACTCCATCACAGCCTTCAGCTGGAAGCCCCTGGGGAGGCCCAGAATTGTAGAATGTTCAGATGCAGCACCCAGAACTTCGAGGCAATAACATCCTATGTCTCAAGGGTCTTGGAGCATAGTACTTAGTGGCAACTGCTCTAGGAGACTATATGCCTCTAAGTGTGACTACTGAAAATGCTCCCAGGGTTCTGTAGCTGTAACAGAGGAGGCCCCAAATTTATTCTCTGTCCTTCCACAGGAGAATGCTCACAGTCCCTGATCTCCCATAGCACCTTTGAGCTAAGGACACATTGCCAGAACTCACTAGCTCTTAAACCCTGGGGCAAGCCACATTCTTCTCTTCTGGTCAGTGCTCATCATGTCTAATTATCAAAGCATCGATACAATTATCTGTCTGCGCAGTCTGAGCTCTGTCCACAGCCGTTGGTGCCATAACTAACAATAGCAGGTATTCAATGTGTATTTGTTGAGAAAAAAAATCATTGGCAAGTCATTTATCATTTCTGGAGCTGCTCTCCTACCTGAAAAACAGAAATATTAAGAGAGGTTTGGGAGAAAGACTCTGCCTTGTGCTTCAGAGCCTGCCAGAGCTGAATGACATAGACAGAATGGCTTCTACACAGAGAAATGTTCATGTATGTGTCTGTGTGCAGACATGAGGATGTACATGCAAGTGTAAGTATGTCCACATGTATGTGCATGTGTGTACCAGTGTATAAAAGCCACAGGACAATCTCTGGTAACCTCCTTGGAAATACCTTCCACCTCCTTTGAGGCAGGCTCTCCCATTGGCCTGGAGCTCACAAGTAGACTATGCTGCCAGGCCGGTCAGCCCCAAGGTATCTCCTATTCACCTCCCTAGCCCTGGGATTAGAAGCATATGTAATTGTGCCTGGCATTTTAAGTGGGTGCTGGGGATTGAACTTGGGTCCTCATGCTTCTGAGGCAGGCACTTGAACATCTGAGGTCTCTCCCAGCCTGATTCTCACTTTTTTTTTAGAAGGCAGTGAAGCTGAGTCAAGGCACTGGCAGGTTCAGTGTCTAGTGAGGCCACCTTCCTTGTGGTATCATCTCCCTGTACCCAGCTGCTGGAAGGCATACAGCAGGCTCCTTGAGCCCTTTGTTAAAAATGGACCTGGTGCCATTTGCAAGGTTCCCATCTTATGGTTTAACACTTCTGGTATGTCCTACCTCCTAGTAACATCCCTTTGGGAATGAAGGCTCAACATGTGAATTGGTGCTGCATGAGAGTTGAGCTTGTAGCCAAATTCTTTCTCTCATATGAAGCTTTCAGCTGGGGCCCCTGTACCAAGGCCCATACAGCCCAGAGGAAAACCAGCAACAGATTGTTAATATGCATGTTTCACGTATGCGTGACTGATACCCAGGGAGCTGAAACAGTTAAAGAAGTTACCTGGGGATAGTGAAAGGGCTCTGTGGGTAAAGGCGACTGCCACAAAATCTGAGTTCCATCACCAGGTCCCGTAGTGAGTGGGTCAGTCTGATGCTGTGTGTATCCCACGGCTAAAACTCAAGGTGTGGTTGACCCCCTCCCCCGACCAGATGCTCATGTGCTCAAGTGATGCCATGTGACCCTTCTCTCCAATTTAACTGGTCAATAAAAGGCTAGATAGAGCCTGTGATTGGACAGTGGAGGGAGAAAGGTAGAACTGAAGGTTCAAGGTGAGGTTGCATGGGGAGACGGGGAGGAAGACAGACTGAGAGGAGGAAGCCACCATAGACCAGAACTGTGTGGCCAGAAGAAACAGCCAGTAACAAGGGACTTTATAGCTGGGGAATAAGTTAGAATAGCCCTAGATCTGCCCAATCTAGGCATTTGGCTTATAAATAAAATATCTGGATTGTGTGTCTTTTTATATGGGCTTCCTAGAACCAACAACAAGGTCCTGAGTGGTGGAAGAAGACAATGGACTCCTGCAGGCTGCCCTGTGACCTTCACATATGACCACAGCACATATATGTACACATGTGCTCATGGATGCATACCCATGCCCAGTGTAAGGAGATGAAAATGCAATTTAAGAAAAGGAAATGACTTAGACCCAGTCTCAGCTAGGTGCCAGGCTAGCCTGGGCAATATGAGAGCTTGTCTCAAAAATCAAAACCAACCAACCAAACAAACAAACACCCCCCAAGAAACCCAAACAAACAAACAAACAAACAACAACAACAACAACAAAAAACAAAAGAAACCAACCAAACTAGAAAGGACCCAGAGCTCCGGCTTATTCAAGCACTTTTAACAAAGAGCGATACATTTACGGAGGGGCTGACAGACTTTAGCGAAGGAAAAAGGCTCCTTAGCCCTGGAAGGGGAGAAATGGAAGGAAGGATGGAAGCACAGAGCCGAAGTGTCTTTGCAGAGTGCGTTGCAGTAGTCTCCGGGCTCTGAGAACCTACAACTGCGGAGAATTTATTTCCTGCCTGTACGTGGAAGGGGGAGGGGCGAGCGACTGAGCCGTTTTTTTACTATTTGTTGCTTCTTAATTGCTTTCACGTACACTTGGGGCGTGACGGTACCCTCCGTACTCCGTGTCTGGTGCCTGCACGCTGTGATGTGGGGAGGGCATGTGGGAAGGGCTGGGTGCAGACCTTCTGCAGGACCCTTTTGTGTCTGGTTCTGCAGACCTGGCAGCGCACAGAACCCTGGGGTTTTGTGTCCCAGCTCTGAATTCTGGCACAGTGCAGAGTTAGCATTCGTAACTTGTTTTGACAACCCCAGGTAACGATTTGTCATTAAGAGCTACTGTGGAAGCCTGACCCCCTCTGGGGAAGTTTCCATGGTTTCTAAGGCCTCATCTCTAAACAGCCTAGAATGAGGAAGAGAGAGGCTTCCTTGCAATTACCATTAAGGCCATACATGTCTCCCTGGGCAAAGTTAATGGACAGAAACATATTGATGTGTTAACAGTCTGAGACCTTTCCCCTAAGTAAACCTTTTAGGTAGCAAGAGTTTGTTCACCTTAATTAAAAATTATCCAATGGCCTCATCTCCTCCATCACTCTGCAGACAGGAGGAGGACATGAGCGAGGCTGAGATTTTTTTTTTCTTTTTAAGGGAATTAAATTTAAAAACTCACCGTTCTTTAAATAAATCCTTTGTTTGCTTTGTTAAGCAGAGAAGCCCGCTGGCCGTTCATTGTCAATTAGATGTAGGTGTTAATTAAAATAGCCACACTCAAGCACTCCTAGGGCTTAAGATGCCACTTAGACCCCTTCTTCGATCTTTGAAGATGGAGCTGAGTCACAGCACATGACCTCGAGTGCTCCTCTGGGACGTGGGAGGACAGACTTAAGGATATGTTTGCTGTGTGAGTTTGTGTGTGCAGTGTATGCACACCTGTGTGTGCACATGCACATGGAGACCAAAGGGGGACATGGTGCCCCATTCTATAATCCTCTGATTTATCCACTTAAGATAAGTTCTTTACTAAACCCAGAGCTAGCCTTGTGACCAGTAAGCCCTGAAGTTCTGCCATCACCTCCTCACATAGCACTGAGATCTCAGGCATAGTACACAAAGCCCAACCTTTTACCTGGGTACTGAGACTTGAACTCAGGTCCTCATGCATGAGCAGCAAGCACCCTTATTCGCTGAGCCATCTCATGAGGCCCCTGATACACCAATACTAATTTTGAATAGATCTTTCCCACAAAAGATGAGCCACCATGTTGTCAGGTGACTTAAATTAGTACTGCCCACGGGTCAGATACTGTCTTCAGTCTGTACTTTCTATATGACACATGCAAATGATTATGTGGTTGAAATGTCAGTGTTCACGTATAAAGTTTTATTGACACATAATTGTCACCATTTGGTTCTGACTGACTGCTGATTTCAATGAGCACCTTGCAGTCAGGTGTAGGTGTGACCTGACATGCACACACATTCATGCACATGCACGGGTGCCTACACACACTTGTCATATCCCTGGCTTTTACTCCTAACATCTTTCTGAACAAAGCTGCCTGGCTATCTGACGTTTGAAAACATTTTCATTCCCCGAGCAGTAAAGTAATATTAACAGTGATGTAAGTTTATCCAGTCTCCTAAGCAACCAAGCTGAGGTTTTGTGGACAGTGAGTTTTTATATCAATGCTGGGACTTGTATAGCAAACACTTTATCCACTGTTCAGTGACTAAGAGGCCAGAAGAGGGATCAGATCTTCTGAGCCTGGAGTTACAGACTTCCATGAGCTGCCATGTGGGTGTTGGGAACTGAACTCCTTGTCCTCTACAAAAGGAGCGAGTTCTCTTGCCTGCTGGGCCATCTCTCCAGTCTCCAGTAGCTCGTTCCTTTGCATTGCTAGCAATATTCCACTGCAGGAGTATGGCATAGCTCACAGCTGATGAGCATCTCGGTATTGTCTGGTTATATGCCTGGTACACATTCTCATACAAGAATATGTGCCTTCCTATCTTCAGGAAACACGCAGAGGAGGACTCTCAGCTTATGCATTAAGCATTTGTGCCACTTTATAAGAAGCTGTCAGGACAGGGAGATGGCTCAGTTGGTATTGTGTTTCCCCAAGGAAGTGTGAGGATCAAGAGTTCAATGGTGCACGCTTATAAATCACGGCACCACAGGCAGATGCTTGGGATTCACTGATCATCCAGTCTCATCCAATCTGTAGACTCCAGACTAAGGAGAGACCCATCTCAAAAAACAAAGTGGAGCTGGGTAGATGGCTCAGTTCATAAAGCCCTCACTGCACAAGTATGAAGGCCTGAGTTCAAATTCCCAGCGCTCATGGAAAATCTGGACACAGCAGCATGCATCTGCAACGCTATTCTCCAAGGCAAGGTGAAGGCTGAGGCAGACTGCTTGCTCCCTGGAAGCTCACAGGCCAGCTAGCCCTGTGAACACAACAGTGGGCAGTGAGAGACGCTGCCTCAAACAGGTGGAGGGCGAAGATCAGCACCTGAGGTGTCCTCTGTCAAATGCTTAAGGGTCAAGGCATCTGCACTCTTACCTACAATCGTGCACTCATGCACACACAAGCACACACACATTTACATGCATGTACATACACTCACACATAAGCACATTCACACATACACTCACATGCACATATATACATAGAAGCACACATATTCACATACATACACACACAGAAGCACACACACATTTACACACACCTGTACACATACACAGAAGCACACTCATACCCACACACATACACACACAGAAATACATACATATAGAGAAGCACATACATATCCACAGACACAAGCACAAATATTCACACTCACACACAAGCACATACACAGAAGCACACACACACACACACACACATAGACATGCACACAGGGAAGCACACACATTCACATACACACACACACAGAAGCACACACACATCTACACACACTCACACACATACACAGAAACACACAAACATTTACACACACAAGCACACACACACAGAGAAATACACATACAGAGAAGCATACACACATTCATACATACAAGCACACATGCACACTCTCACACAACCACACACATTCACACATACAAGCACACACACTCACACACATATACACACAAAAATAAACCCATACAGAGAAGCATACACATATTCACATACAAACAAGCACACACACTCACACTCACACATTCACACTCACACACTCACACACAAGCACACACACATTCACAGTCACACACAAGCACACACACACACTCACACTCATACACACACAGAAATACATACAGAGAAGCATACACACATTCACACAGAAGCACACACACATTCATACTCATACATTCACACAGAAGCACACACATTCTCTCTCACACACAAGCACACATGCATCCACACTTATACACAAGCATACATGAATGCATGCACACACAGGGCACTGACAGGTATTATTTTAAAGTGACCGTGACATGTTTGTTGTCCCTCAGCATTCTATGAATGGTGCAATGTGGTCATTTCATCTCCTCCTTCCCTCTGTGGTCATCCCCAAAGGCTGTGAGACATCAGAGTGCTTTTTTGTTTGTTTGGTTTTTCAGTGTGTGTTTATTATGGTAAAATGCAAATGCCCTGGAATGGATCATGTTGACCATTTGAGTACACAGTTTAGTGGCATTCCTGTGTGTACACCTATCACCACAATCTGCCCACAGAATCCCTCTCCACTCTCTTCCCATTAAACAAATTTTCACCCATTGTAGCTTCAGTCTTTGCTGCCATCACCCCACTTCCTGTTTCCAATCTTAAGTACTGTTGCTGTTATATTAGTTGGGTCTTATGCTAATTTGTCATTGTGCCTGGCTTATTCCACAGCATGGGAGCTCAAGCTTCATGCAGGTTGGAGGATATTGCAGACTCCCCTTCCTTTTCCAGGCTGAATAATATTCCATGGAATGGATAATACCACATGTTGCTAATCCATTGATTAGAGCTTAGATTTTTGTTTGTTTGTTTGTTTGTTGTTTGTTTTTTGTGCATTTGAGAGATGGAAAATATCTCAAGGTAGTTTTAATTTATGTTTTCCTAATATTGAATTTTGTGACTATCATATTCTTATTTCGTTTCTTATACAGAAGAGTAAATAATTGCCCATTTTAATAGGGTGAATTTATCCACTTTTAAGAGATTTTCATACACCCTGGATACAAATCCTGCATATGCACTTTCCCCACTCCATTGCTTGATTTTTCCCATTCTCTTTCTTCTTAAACTTCATGTTATTTATTAATCTTGTATGCATGCACACATCTCCGTAAGTTCTCTAAGTATAGTAGCATTTTTTCCATCACTGGGTACTGAATATAAAGCCTTGGGCAGGGTACACAAATATCTTGCCTCTGAGTTACATCTCCAGCACTAAACTGGTAATGGGTTAATTTTTTTAATTTATATTTTAATATTTTATTTATTTTTGAGGGGGATGTGCATGCCACTGCATGCCTCTGGGGGTCAAGGAACAAACTGTGAGAGTCAGGTCTCTCTATCATGTGAGTCCCGGGAATCAAACTCAGGTCATCAGACTTGGTGGCGAGCTGAGCCACCTCACTGGCCCATGCCCCTTTAATTTTATAGCAAACCTTTGCACACATTTACTACACACACACACACACACACACACGGACACGCACACACACGCACTCACACAATAACATCATTCCATCCCTTATTTCCCCCCTCAACTTTGTGTCTCCCAGTTCAGTGGTTATCCACAAAATTACCTAGTTTTTGCATCGATTTACAACTAAGTGTTGGGTAATGTACTTTGTGAATTTCATTTTCCCCGTGTGATTAAAATCAATAAAGATGTAATTTATGAAACAATCATATTCAAGTGTCTTTCTGGGTCAGTTACATCCCATTGCTCACTGTTGGCCATGCGCGCTCTCTGATAGTGCAGGAATGTATCTGGGCTCTGGTCTGGTCACACTGGTCCCTCCTCCCTGCCCATCCTCTGTTAGCAAGACAGACAAGCATCCTTGACTGTGCCTGCTCTGATGCATGTCACCCCACCTCCACCCCACTGTACCACCTACTTCGACACTTGACAGTTTCCACAGGGTCCCCTCTGCCAGTCACTAGCTGTCAAGAACTCTGCCCCTCACTCACTTTTGAGCAACCAACCCCATCCTAGCCTTAAGATTCGGTTAAATCTGCTCCAGGAATGTACTAGCTCCTCTTTGGAGCTGTGATGAATTTGTGAGAGAAACCGAAGGTTGGACTTAGTTTAGCTAATGATTTTAGAGGTTTCATTCATCAAGGTGGAGAGGGTATTGTGGGTTAGAACGGTTCTATTCATGACATCCAGGGAACATATAAAGGACTCACATCACAGTGGGCAGGAAGCAGAGCCATACAGAAAGGACCAAGGCAAGATGTGGCTCTCAATAGTCACTGGAGTGACCCACTTTCTCCCATTCTCCTTTCACAGGTCTATCCTCCAAATAGTCCATCCCTGGATTAAGCTGTTCATTAGACCAGAGCCCTTGTGATTCAGCAGTATAATCATCTCTGGACATGGCCATGTAAACTCAGTCAACATTAGCATTGCAGGAGGCTTCAAGACACTTGGATCCATGAGCATCTCTTGCCCTTCAAGTGTGGGACCACAGACATCTGACCCATCCCCTGCATCTCTGATGCTATCTGTGTAAATATTGCTTGTAGAGGAGAATGTAAAGTTATCAAGGGATGGTCATGGTATTTCATCCTGGAAATGAAATGTAGAGCCAAACTATAGGATGAGATTTGCTTTGCAGGAAACACCAAATACTGAGTTAAAGTTACTGAGCCCAGCCTGTACGGGCTTTGGCCCTCTCTTTGGCCTGTATGACATATAAAAATTGCCCTCCCTTGACTCCTGAGGCCTTTGGAATAGTATCCAAGAAAATCACCCAGGCTGTTGGCCTATCCTCAAACACTGTTGGCAGGAACTGAAATTATTTCAGTGGTGTGGAGGGAGGCCTGGAAGGCTGACGAATACAAACATCCTCCCAGCAATCTCTCATCTGAGCAGTCACCCTGAAGACAGGAATGATTCAAGTGAGTCAAAACTTCAGGGACAAAGATTTGCACTTAGTACATATGGTGGCTGGGAAAGAAACTGAAAAATGCACGGGGACTGGGGAGGCAGCTTAGCAGCTAAGGGCTGTCGCTGTCGAGCGGAGTGCTGGGGTTTGGTTCCCAGAGTCCACATCAGGGCGCTCACAAAGAGCTGTTAACCGGTTTCATGGCATCTGGTGCCCTCTTTTGGTATCTACAGGGACTGCACCCACAGCGCACATACATGCAGGGAAAACCCCCTTACAGAAAAGATGAAAAATAAATAAGTCTTTAAAAGAGAGAGTGGGGGGAGGGAGGGGGAGGGGGAGGGGGAGGAAGAGAAACCCACTTAAATATTTATCAGTATGTAAGTGTTTAACTACTAGGTACCCACAAAACGTGTTTAGATAACCTGTGGGTGTTCACGTGGGTGTGTACATGTGTATGTAGGTGTACTGCATGTGAAGATC
Source organism: Mus musculus (assembly GCF_000001635.26). Taxonomy (NCBI): domain Eukaryota; kingdom Metazoa; phylum Chordata; class Mammalia; order Rodentia; family Muridae; genus Mus; species Mus musculus. Next base: position 142,903,269 of record NC_000070.6, on the reverse strand, counting down.
AGAGGTTGATATCTGGTTTCTTCCTAGATTGCTTTCCAGGACACCTCTTGTTCTCCCTCGCCCCTCAGCACTGCATTATGGGTGCAGGCTGTTACAGTAGCACTGCATTATGGGAGCAGGCTACCACAGGAGCATTATGGGCACAGGCTACCACAGTAGCATTGCATTATGGGCACAGGCTACTACAGTCACTTGTTTTAGTTTCTTTAAATTTTTAAATGTGGGTTCTGGGGATCGAACTCAGGTACTGTCTTCATGGGTACACAGCAAACATTTCACTGAATAAGCCACTTCCTCAGACCTACTTAGACAAATTTTAACAAGGTAATATTAGCAGCTCATCCCAGAAACAGCCCTATAAAAAGTAAAATAGGAGAGACATAGGGGCACTCTTGAGTGTCAGTTAAGCGAGCAAGTTGGGAAACACAATCTCATTTATTGAGTGTGACAGCTTCTCGGTGGCTTAGCTCTGCAGGAGCCACATCTGGAAGGATCCCCATCTGGGAGAAAGTGTGTCTATGAGGACATACCTCTGATAAGATGAGTGTGAAGGTTGGTTAGAATGGGTGTCTGCCTTCCAGGGCATGTCCTCTGGTGGCAAAATCTAAACCCTAGGCAAGAACTTAGAGGTTTGGCAGACAGTGGTGGGATCTAGACTGGGGAATAGAGGAGAATATTAACAACAAAATGAGAAATCTGAGAAGCCAGCATTTATTGAGCAGTTACTTCATGCCAGGCACCATCTGCATTCTCCAATGCAGATGACCCCTGAATAACCCCTGAAAGGTAGAAGGGGCGTTTGAGCTCCTCATGATTGGGCTAGCCTTTTATAAGGAAGTAAGATTTAAGGTGAAACCCACAAGCTGAGATGCTTAGCCCCCGGAGGCTGTCAACATGGTTGGGGAATTCATTCATATGTGAACGCGTCTCCAGACCGATCACAACCCTCCTGAAACAGAACCATATGTTCCATTATATTTGTGGTATTCCGTTCTCACACTGGAGAATGTTTCTCAGGAAATCCCCTGGGCCTGTAGGGAATGGTGAATTCTGTGATCCATTCTCAGAGACTCAGACCCTACAGCCTCAGTGGGACCTCGGAGTCTGTTTCTTTAAAAACTCCCTGACCGCATTTCTATTCATTGGCTTCCTTCTAAAACAAGGATGGAGAGGATGCTGGGAGCCAACCTGGACCATAAAGTGACCTTGGAAGTGGACACGAATTAACTCTGGACCATGAAGCCCCTCCCTGCCCTTTAGCCCCAGGCAGCTGGGGGCTCTGACCCTTGCACACTCATCCCGAAAGAGTTCAGGTGAGCTGTTTGAGATCATCATCACAGCCAAGGAGAAGCTGCTGAGTTCATTCCTCAGGTGACTTTCTCCCCATCTTTCTTGCATCTTGGAATGGAGGTGACATTAGAAGTACCAAATCCTGATGAGGATAGCAGCAACTGGTCCATCTCCACTGTGAACTGCATTCAGACTCACCAAAGAGACAACCTTCTTGGTGTAAAAGGGAGAGCATCCCCAGGCATGTCTAAAGATCCACCCTGATTGTGGGTGGTACCACCCCATGGCTGGGTTTCTGGGCTAAATAAAACAGGTCACAGGAGAAAGCCCCTTGAGAGCAGGCATTCTCCTCTTCCTGCTTTCTGGTCCCAGCCTGTGAACAAGCAGCTTCAGGACCCTACCGCTATAGCTGTGGTCCATGCCATGCCCTGCCCTCACAGGACGGCTCTGCATATTATTTTGCCTTAGGAATCACAAACAATAACCACTGTAGCAAGACGTCAGGCCAGCTGGATGCTAACCTTGTTTCATCATCCATTATTGAGTCCATTTCAAAGATGGAGAAATGGAGGCGGGAACATATAGAGTCCCTTGCCCAAGGCCTTCCAAGCAGCAAAGGGCACCATCCCATCTCTGCTGTTGAATGCTGCTTCTCTCTGAGAGGCTCTCCCATTCCCTTCCAGTAGAGTCATTCCATCCTTCCTCCAGGATCTTGAAGTCAGCCAGCCAGGCACAGAGCTATTCTCAGCTATTCTCTCTCTCTCTCTCTCTCTCTCTCTCTCTCTCTCTCTCTCTCTCTCTCTTGTGTGTGTGCGCGCGCGCGCGCGTGTGTGTGTGTGTGTGTGTGTGTGTGTGTGTGTTGTGGGAGGAGGACGGGAGATGGTACAAAAGCATCTTCCAACTGAGATCCCTTTCCAAACAAAACAGCCTTTTGCTCGGTGCTCAAGCTAAGTAGGTGATTAAATGGGTTTTCCTTTGCCAGTGGTTAATGAGGGTTGAATTAACCTCTGCAGTTATAGTGTGTGCTTCTGATGCTGGGTCTCTGCTTGCAATAGAAAGCCAACAGGGAGTGACAATTGCAACATTATGTAAATGACCACCAGGAACCCAGTTGCTGCTGGCAACCCCAGAGTTTGAGGAATGGGTTCTGTCTCTCTGGCTTCCCTTTCTGAAGCCCTCCAACACTGTGCCCAGACCCCTAATTCTTTGCCTGTTTGCTCCTCACTATAGTTCTAAGGGTAAGGACCTCAGGCTTGCCCCTGTGCACCTCCCATCGAGACTGAGCCTTTAATGACTATACAACACACATGTGCATTGGTACTTCTGCATGACCCTCACCGGGCTCCTTACCAAGCCCCGCCTTCGGACTACTTTGATTACAGTTTATTGTGTTTACCTGGCTTATACTTCCCTCCAAAAGGGATGGGTTCGATGGGTGCAGGCAGGTTACAAACATGCTTCCCTTGGGTTAGAACAGGAGAGGGTCTCTCTTTCCAATCCCCTCCTGCAGCCTTGCCTGTCTCCTCGGCAGGGAAGGCCAGGTATAGGAGTATAGTTTATGATAGTGGCAGAGACTATTCATGTCATGACAGGCCAGGAAGCAGAGAGCATGAGACAGGAACCAGGGGTTGCCCATCACCTTCAAGGGCCAACTCCTAGTGATCCATCTCTGACAGCTGAGCCTCATCTTCTAAGGGTTCCCCCAGCCTTCCCAGATAGCACCAGCAACTGAGGGGCAAGTGTTTAAAATATCATCTGAAGGGGGTCATTCAGACTCAAACCACAAGTCTGTTCCTCAAAGAACCTTCAAAGAACCATACATTTCCTGTCAACTCTTTGCTTTACACGGTTTCATCATGTACCTGGCATTGTATCTAGAGAACAACACCAATCAACTTCTGGTGCAATTAGGTAAGAGATACGTACATATTCCCCTTTATAGATGAAAAATTTGAGGGAAAATGGCTTTCTCAAGTAAACAAGTAGAGCAGGCAGGTTTCTAACTCAGTGTGATTGTCTACTTGACTCAGTCTAAAATCACAAAGGTGGAGTATCGCCAGTTAGCCTGTGGGCTTGTCTGTGGGTGATTGTCTTGATTACATGAATGGATGTGGGAGGAAGAGCCCACTTTGGGCAGCACCATTCCCTAGGTTTGTGTCCCCACCTATGTTAGAATGGAGAAGGTAAGCTGAGTACTAAGCTTGCATATATTTGTTGCTCTTTGCTCCTGGTAAGGATGTAATGTGGTGAGTTGATTTAGGTTCCTGCTGCCTTGGCTTTCTTGTTGTGATGGATTGTAACCTTGAACTGTGATCTAAAATAAACTTTCTTCCACAAGTTGCTTTGTGTTAGGGGTGTGTTATCACAGCAGTGGAAATGAAACTAAGACAGTCAGGCTTGCCTGACTCTGGAGTCTTGAGGGCCGGTAGGCAGTAGGAGGAGATCAGCAGACAGGATGGAAATTGTCATTGTCCCTAGCTAGAGCTGTTGTAGATGTTTCTAGTTTGTTTTTTTTTTTCCCTCCCCCTTTGGGTGCATTGGTGTTGTCTCTTTTGTCTCCAGTGGGTGCACACAATTTTATCAGAAAATTTAAAGATGATTTTTTATGGGAAATTTTCATTGTTTCCTTTAATATAAGCAGAAACCCAACACACAGGCAGATGAATGGCTGGCATGGGAATAAATGCTACTGAGTGACAGGAGTCCATTCATTCTCCTAAGCAGGTTGGATGTTCTCATTGCTACACTGTTTACACATTGTATTTGCCTAGCAAAACCTCTCTCCCCAAACAGGGCCAAGGTAAATGTGAGCATGATCCCTATTGGATTAGCCCAGACCTTGAAGCTTCCATCAGCCTCTAGTGCTTGGAGCCAAAGGTCTGTTTCCAGCGGTGCCCACATCTCCCAGAGCAGTCAGGGGACACCAGAGGGTCTTAATAAAATAAAATAAGATAAGATAAGATAAAATAAAATAAAATAAAATAAAAAACAAACTGTTCTTTTTATCAACTTCAGGGAGTGAATACCTGGTATTACAAAAATACCATATTATTTCATAGGACCAGCACTTGCGAGTCAGTCAGGTAGATCTCTGTGAGTTCAAGGCTTGGTCTACACAGTGAGGTCTAGAGCAGCCAGGGCTACATAGTGAGACCCTTTCTAAACACACACACACACACACACACACACACACACACACACACACACACACACACAGATGAACAATCAAGTGTGCCCAAAGTTAACATTTACCATGTCTGGAAAGCCAGAAAAGTCACACATTTAACCAGCACAGAAGCCGCCATGGTGCTGCTTAGAGGAACTGGCTGCTGGTGGTTAATTGAACAACAGCTTTTCCCATTGAAGCTCTGAACGAAAGCACAGAGGTGCTCTCAGTTCTCGCTGTCTGAGCATCTGTCCTGGGGCCTTTGGTTTGGAAACCCCCACAGCTCCCTCTGTCAGTGGCCATGGGGTTTTCTCAGACTGCCCTGCTTTGTGACATCTTCTAGGTCTTTCCTTTGCTCCTAGTTTCATGGTTGGAAGGTTGCCATGCTTCTAAATATATGCTTGACCCTGAGACTAGAGTGTGTGCACTTGTATTATAGGATCTTCCAGTGCCTGTGTGCTTTAGATTAGGCCACTGAAACTAAGCAATACAGCAAGTTGTTTGTGCTCTCCTTTGGAGGCTGGAAGTCCGAGGCCCTGATGTGGGTTGATGTGTCTGTTGCTACAACAAAATCCATGAGGCTGGATTCAGTACAAAGAGGAGATTTCTAAAAGTTCAAAGGCATGGCACTGGCATTGCTTGGCCTGGGTGAAAGATTGACAGGAGACGACATTACATGGTTAGAAAATAATAAAGGGAGCAGGGTGGGAGGGACCAGCCCTTTTTATACAGTCTGTTCTGATGGGAATTAACTCATTCCCGCCAAGTCCAAATACCGTTTTGCTATTGTTGTTTTCAAACAGGGTCCCATAGAGCTCACACAAACTCTGTGTGAAGCTGAGAATGATCTTGATTTCCTGATTCTTCTTCTTTCATCTCCTAAGTGCTGGGATGGCAGACACGTGATTTCCCCACTCACAGGTTTTCCTATATGCTAGACGAACTCTCTATTGACTGAGCTATGCTCTCAGCCTAACTGCTTGAGATCAGCATTGTTCCCTTATGAGTTAGAATGAGCATGACCCCGGCTACTTCTCACTAGGTCCCAGTCCTTGGAATATGGTTACACCAAAGACCAAGTTTCAACATGAGTTTGGGTAGGAGCCAGCCACCGTATTCTTCCTGGTAAGGGCAACATCTCTCTACTTTTCAAGCACACAGACTTTGTTCATGGAGATTTTTCAAGCTGTTTACTGGGTTTGTCGGTTGTATTTGCCTGCTTTTGTTACTGTGACAGATTCCCAGAGACAATTAATTTCGCTAAAGGAAACACTGATTCTTGGCTCATGGCTGCAGATGTTTCTGGCAGTGGTAGGTTAGAACCATTAGTGTTCTTCTGTGGTAGCTCAGTGCATCATGGTAGAGAGTGGGCTGGGGCCATCTCCTGGCAGCTAGGAACTGAAAAGAGAGAAAAACTGGAGGGTTCTGACAGCAGTGGCGTAATTTCCTTTGACTAGGAGTCTGACTGAAAGTCAGAGTAGGAACAGGAAATTTCAGCCAAAGAACTATCTATAGCGGTTGCTCACAACCTGTCACCGAGGAGCTGGGAGTGATGTTGCCTTCCTAATTACCCTACCTCCCAAGACTGTCACAGTGTGGTGACCAAGCCTGCAACACTCAAGCTTTGAGGAAACATTTAATATCCCAGCTGAAATGTAAAGTTTGTCAGAGAAAGAGGAAGGACTTTGGTGTCTGCGACTCTCTTGGTTTGGGTTTTATTGCTTGGAAGAAGCGCTGTCACCAAGGCAATTCTTATAAAGACAAACATTTAATTGGGGATGGCTTACAGTTTCAGTGATTCAGTCTATTATCACCATGGCAAGGGAGCATGGCAGCCTGCAGGCAGAGATGGTCCTGGGGAAGGAGCTGAGAGTTCTACATCTTTATCTGAAGGCAATCGGGATGAGGGTCTCTTCCACATTGGGTAGGGCTTGAGCATAGGACCTCAAAGTCCACCACCCCCACAGTGACACACTTCCGCCAACAAGGCCACACTGACTCCAACAAGGCCACACCTCCTAATTGCGCCACTTCCTAATGGGCCAAGTAGATTCAAACCACCACAGTGACACTGTAAGCTCTTCATGGTGAAGGAATGTGGGTTAAACTTGTTGACACCCAAATGGACAAAACTCACTGGAGTATGTAGAGAAGGAAAAGCCCTGGAGCCCCACTACAGGGCTGGTATGTATGAAGCTCCTTTCCTTGGGCCGTGTAGTTCCCATCCTTCCTATCTAGCAGCTTGCAGTCTCCTCGTACTCAAGGAATCTGCCCTCGACTCATGACTCAGTGTTTCCCTTATGCATCACACCAACATTGTCTCTCCTTCAGAATAGAAAGTTCACTGTTCTTTTTTTCCCTCCCAGCTTGACACACGCTAGAGTTTTGTGGGAAGAGGATCCTTGGTTGAGAAAATGCCTCATCAGGCGTGTTTTTAAGACACTTCCTTTTTTTAAAATTAAATTGATGGATGGATGGATGAAATTGGTCTGCTTCTGCCTCCTGAGTGCTGGCATTAAAGACCTGCACCACCATGCCCAGACATTTTCTTGATTTAACAACTAATGTGAGAGGGTCCAGCCTACTGTGGGTGGTGCCAACCCTAGGCAGGTGTCCCTGGGTTGTACAAGAAAACAAACTTAGCAAGCTGTGAGGAGCAAGTCAGTAAACAGCACTCCTCCATGGCCTCTGCTTCAGTTCCTGCCTTTAGATTCCTGCCTGGAGTTCCTGTCCTGACTTCCCTCAGTGATAAATTGTACTAATTTGGAAGTACAAATCATCTACTTTCTCCAACTTGTTTTTGACTATGGCGTTTTTATCATCATAACTGAACGTGAAATGAGACATTTGCCTTTGCTCAGCTATTTCAAATAACTTTATTTCTGAAAGAACACATTACATTTTTGAGAAAGGTCATCATGTAGCCCAGGCTAGCTTCAAACTTGCTCGGTGTCCAAAGATAACCCTAAATTTTAGGGTTTAGATCAGAGGAAGGAACATAGGAAGGGAGGGAAGGAGAGAGGGGGAGGCAGGTTTTTAGTCAAGAGTTTATTGTATTAGCAAGTAACACTACTGGAGTTTGAAATAAAAATCCTAGCCCATCGCTTCTCGGCCTTTTGGCTAAGATCAAGTGTAAAAATCCTAGCCCACCAGGAAAGGGCAGAGCCCATTCTTTTGAGGTCACTTGTGAGGAAGTGGGAAGGGTGAAGTGTGAACCATGAGGAGACAGGGGTCTGTGGTTGGCTGATGGGCACCAGCAAATTTCACTAAAAGTCAGCATGTGTTTCCTTTAATTATTTATTTCTTGCTGAGCTGGGTGTTATAAACGTCTCAAAGACATTTCCAGACAAAGGGTTCCAGGAAGAACACTGGTCCTGGGTAGTACATGGTATGACTGTAGCCCTTCTCTGTGTAGGGCTTTGCTATCTGGAAGGGTACTGGGTGGGCAGGAGATGCCCCTGCCTCTGTCACCAGACATAGACCTTCCCACTGGTACCTCCTAAGTGCTGCAGTTACAGGCTTGAGCCACTGGGTATGGCTTCTAGGGACCTTTTGTGTTCTAGGAACACACAGGTGTGTAGCAAGCAGGTTTCCTCCTGATGATCTGGCTTACAAAAAGACAGGAGGCTCTCGACACTTAGAACAGAGATGGGAGCCAAGACAAAGGAAGAGAAACTTCTAGGCCAGAACCAGGAGACCATGTGTGACACACATACCTGAGGCATAGGCTAGCCCGTGGACCTCCCACTCCAAGCCTAACATTCCCTCTCCTCCGTGGGTTTTCACGGGAGGCTTAAAGAGAAAAATCTATGTGTCAACATTGCGATTATTCTGTTGAGAGGATGCACCCGAGGCTCGGTTTCTTTGCCATTTTTCCAAGCAGGTAACTGATTTCTCTCACACAAAAGCACCAGTTGTCCATTCATTTTCTGTTGGCTGAGTGGTTTTTATTGTATTCCTAATGCATTCCCCCTATTCATCCAAATTGGTTTTCCTTCCCTCACATTCCTGTAACTATTTATCTTTTATTTTCTCTGGGGATGTGAACATCCTTCCTTGAGTCCCCTTTAGGTGTCTTGCGGGCTCTGGTGGGGAGCTGATGGACAGATGGATTCAGGGTCTCGGTTTTCTGCAGAAAGTGTCCAGGCTTGAACTCTGGCTATGTTGTCAGCCTGCCTCCAGTAACACATGATGCTATTTTGTTTGCAAGAGTCGGCTGCGTGTCAGTTTCTGTGATAAGGAGGTGATGGAGACCCTGCTTTGTGGGAGGGTCTGACAGGCAAGTGAGAAGGGCAGAGTTCTGACAGTGGTGTGGTTGGGCTGCATAGTGTCCAGCTCTGAGCACAGGAGAGTGATTGGTTGAATGTGAATCATAAAGAGCTAGGAGCTAGGAAGATGGCTCAGTCAGTAAGATGCTTGCTGTGCGAGCACAGAGATCAGAACCATCCCCAGGACTCACACAGAAAAGCCAGGCATTGTGGTGTGACTCAGGCATTACCATGCCTCACTTTGTCCCAAGAGCCCTATGCTTTTGTGCTCACACCTAGTGTCTTAGGGTTTTATTGCTGTGAACAGACACTATGACCAATGCAAATCTTATAAGGACAACATTTAATTGGGGCTGGCTTACAGGTTCAGAGGTTCAGTCTATTATTATCAAGGAAGGAGCATGGCAGCATCCAGGCAGGCATGGGGCAGGCAGAGATGAGAGTTCTCCATCTTCATCTGCAGGCTGCTAGCACAATACTGACTTCCAGACAGCTAGGGTGAGGATCTTAAGGCCATGCCCACAGTGACACACCTATTCCAACAAGGTCACACCTCCTAATAGTGCCATTCCAATAGGGCCAAGCATATGCAAACCATCACATCTAACTTACATGCTATCCCCTGAATCTAGGGGTATTTGGAAAAAGTTATTTCATCTGGGAACCCCTGTACAGAAGCAACCAAGCCAGCTAAGAAGGCAAGTTTGTATCTGGGGTTCCAGTCTCATCTATGAATGCCACCAGTTCTCAAGCTCTTCCAGTTCTGTGGCTTGCTCCTGTCAGAATCACAAGGATGATCCATCAACTCCAGATAACTGAACTGCTTAAAGCATCAGGTGTTCCAGACGTGTGTTAATGGTTGCCTTTGGTGAAAGGGTCCTCTTTGGGATGTCATGGAATGTCAGATGTACCTACTGTCCCCAAAAGACCTGGTAAGCCACTGCTACCAGAGCCATTGAGGTGGTGGGAGAAATTTTTTTACCATTGTTTAGTTTTGATGATACAGGGTTTAATGTATCTTGGGCTGGCCCCACGCTCATTATGTAACAGAGGGTGACCTTGAACATCTGTTCTTTCTGCCTCCCAGGTGCGCTTTCATGTCCAATAGTTTGAGATGCTAAGGGTGGGACCCAGTGCTTCATGCATGCTACTGAGACCCTCCCCTACTTCTAAAGAAACGTCTCTAACCTCAGAAATGATGAATTCTTCCCCTTTTCTCCTCCCCTTATGGAAATCTGTTAACATAAAATGCTTGAAATTGTTTTTGGCACGATGACTTAGCCATATAATCCTTTACAGAGAAAGACAATAGATAATTGGACAATTAGAGAGAACATTTCACATGAAATTCTTTACTCTGCCATGAATGAAACTGGAGGGGTTGGCTCCAAGTGGGAAAAGCACCTAAATTCCCCTCATTTGGTAATCAAGGGTTTCTTTCTTCCTCTTTTATTGTTTGGCAGTTTTATTCTTTTTGTTTTCATTAATTTATTTATTCACTTTACATTCCCATTACATACCCCCCTCCTCCCAGTCCCACCCTCATAACCCTCTCCCCCTACTACCCCTTCCCCTTCTCTGAGGAGGAGAAGCCCCCTGGCACATCAAGTTGCAGCAGGATTAAGGGCACCCTCTCCCACTGAGGACAGACAAGGCAGCCAGCCCAGCTAGGGAAAAGGGATCCAAATGCAGGCAACAGAGTCAGAGACAGCCCCACTCTAACTGTTAGGAGATAGAGGAGTCAAGGGCACTACAAGAAGACATACAGAGTCAACTAACCTGACCCATGGGGGTTCACAGAGACTGAACCAATGAAACATGCATGGGCAAGACCTAGGTCTCCTACACGTTTGTAGCAGATGTGCAGCTTGGTCTTCATGCAGGTCCCTGTAGGTTTTCTGAGACCCTCCACGCCCCATGGAAGAACCCAATACTTATCCAACCTTCCTCCTACTCCCACCCCAAGACTGTTTTCCTTTCTAGGATTTTAAGAGCAACCAAAGGGTGTTGTCTGCGCATCCTCAGGTGGCTGTGGAAAATAGATTCACCAGCTGTGGTAGGAGGTAGGCTCAGCCCAAACTTGCTATATAAAAAAAACGCAAGGTCTGTAGGAAAGCTGGCTGATGTAGCTGTTTGACACATTCCCTTTGAAGCATATATGTCCCTTTCCCCTTTCCTGTTCCATACCTCAGCCCTCTCAACCTCTGAGGGCTTCATCCTTCACTGCTCCACCTCCAAGTGTCCTACCCTAGCTCCTTCCAAAAGGGTCTAGTCTCCCAATGACTCTATGGTCTCCAATATCCTAATTACTGACCTTCTATGGGGGTCAAACTTGAGAGTAACACAAACTGAACTTACATTAACCTTCACTAAGGTTTGATGAATGATGCCCCCCGGCATGCATTTCAGTCTTTTGAGTAGATTGATTGTTGTAAGGCTCCATGGTATGGTGCTATGGGTGTAAGCTGTGGGTGCTATGTTTTAATATAATGGGCTTTTACTGGAAGACATAGCAACAGGAATGTTGGCAACCCCTGCTTCCAGGTTTGTGCTTGGTGGGTTTGGCTGAAGTAGGTGGATTCATGTGTGCAGAAGGAAATCAATTCCATTAACATTGTGACAATACACCCTCTTTCCTTGCTTGTTTCCTTTCTTTCTTCCTCCCTTCCTCCTATGTTAGTTGTTTTTCTCATTGCTCTGACAAAACACCCAACAAAAGCAACTTAAGGGAAGAAGGTTTACCCTGGCTCACAGTTTGAGGGATACAGTCCGTCATGGCAGAGAAGGTAGGACAGCAGCAGCCTGAGGCATGGCTTCGGGGATGGCACCGGGTGCATCTGCTTACTTTCTCTCTTTTATTCAGTTTGGGTTCCCAGCTCACGGGATGAGGCCACCCACATTCAGGGTGGGTCTTCCTACTTCAGTTAAAACTCTCTGGAAATGCACCCCCCCACACACTCAGAGGTTTGTTTCCAAAGTGACTCTAAATATAATCGAGTTGCGAGAGAAGATGCCTACCACCCTCCTTCCTTCCACTCTGCACCCGCCATTGTATCCCAGATATCTGCTCTCTGGAGTCACATTGCTGGGCTGGCTTGTCATTCTTAGGGTTTGTCTGCCCCAGGTTCATTTGAGAACTCTAGGTGAGGAGGCTGATGTTCCTGAATCTTCGAGCTCTCTGGCATCAGCGACCTCCTTGGTCCTCACACACGATATCTCCATTCTGCCCTTGGCTTTGGCATGGAGACATCCAGAGTCAGGACTATATCATAGCCGTGCTTCCCTCCTCATCAGCCCTGGCTCATCTCTGATCACTTTGCATTTCTTGCACCAAGATTTGTCTTCATTGCAAAAGAACTACTTACACGGGCTCTTTCCAGGTCCTGCTAACCTGTGCTCCTATGAACAGTGAGATGAGCATATCTCTGGACCAGAAAGTCTTAAGGAGGAACACCACATGGAGTGGGGCTCTGTGCTCTGGAGATGCTGTTCCATGATGGGTTTCTGCCCAAGGCCACCTGGGTGATTTCTCAGGTCATCTGGGAGTGTGAGATACAGGCCCCTGTCTACCAGGTTGTCTGGCGATACTCTGAGACAGTGTGGGTGGAGGCCTTTGCTAAACTGGCTTGTGGACTATAAACTCAGCAGCTTGCATGCTGGGCTGGGAGCCATAAGCAAATGTGCTCAACTGGTGACTTCTCCAAGGCAGAAAAGAGAAGACAGTAATTCCTTAACAGGGCAAACACAGCCTGCTCCTAAAGCCAAGAAAACAGTGTGGCAGACCTGTTCCATGCTCCTGAAAAAGAGGATCTTTCTATGGTGTCTTAGTTTGTTCTCTCTATAAAGAGGGGAACACTGCATAGGTCTTTTTTTTGTCAACTTGACATAAGCTAGAGCTATCTTGAAAGTGAACCCTCAATTGAGAAAAAAAACCTCTATTGGATTAGCCTGTTAGCAAGTCTGTGAGACATTTTCTGCATTAATGATTGTTGTAGGAAGACCCAGCCCACTGTGTGTGGCACCACCACTAGGCAGGTAGTTCCCAATAAATAAATAAATCCCCAATATCAGGAATATATATATTTCATATGCATGTATATATCCTTAATATATTCTTGATATATATATGTGTGTATGTATCCTTGAGATATATATATATATGATATATATACATACACACAAACACACACATATATACACATATCCCTGATATATCCCTCATATATATATATCCTTAATATATCCTTGATATATATATATATATATATATATATATATATGTGTGTGTGTGTGTGTGTGTGTGTGTGTGTGTATCTTTGATATATATATCCCTGATATACACACATATCCCTGATATTTAGCATATATATATATATCATATTCCTGATATATAGATCCCTGATATATTTGTATGCCTACCTTTGAGATATATACATATGTGTATACATATGTGTATATATATATATCTCAAAGGTATATGTATATGTGTGTGTGTGTGTGTATGTGTGTGTATCCCCAACACACACATACACACACTCATAGACAGACAAGCTGAGTTCTCCATGAAGAGCAAGTCAGTAAGTAGTATTTATCTATGGTTACTCTTGAAGTTTCTACTTCCAGGTTCCTACCTTGACTTCCCTTCATAATGGACTACAAACTGTCAGCTATAATAAACCCTTTCCCTCTAAGTTGTTATTGTTGTTGTTGTTGTTATTATCATGGTGTTTATCACAGCATAAAAGCAAACAGAAACAAAAACATTGGACATGACTTCTGCAAACTCTTTAGGAGTCTATGTACACTTCAGCACCTTCTGTTTACCTTCCAAAATTCAGGCAGAATATGTATAACATTCTTTCCAGAACTTCCAGCTGACGGAGGCGCCCACCTGCTCATCACACACCTCTGGTTCCAGGTGGAGTGCACCTTTCCTGGGTAGACACCTGTGGTCTTCAACACCTGTATGTGTGGCTTTATGACCCGCTGTTCCTCCCATCCCTCTGCAATGTGGTTATGTTGGACCATGTGACACTCACTGTGGCCCTTGGGGCCCTGGGAATGCAGTCTTGGAAGTGATAGAGACCCTTCACAGCTGCTAATATAAGAATGAGTTTGTGCATTGTTCTCTAAGAAAGGAATCTGCACATTCACTATGGTTTGTTCTGAGGGAACCTGAGCACAACCAGGAAGCAGAAGGGTGTGAATGCTGACTTTATGTAGTCTAGGACCTAAGGCCAGGGATAATGCCACCCTTCTTTAGGGGAGTGCTTCCTCACAGTCCCTCACAAGCACACCCAGAAGCTAACCTCATCAGAACAATCCCTCACAGGTTTGCCTGAAGGCTTGCCTCCTGTCAAGTTGACAGCCAACACAAACAGTCACAGGAGGACACAGGAGTAATACGAGGTGGCCTTGGTGTTCTGGAACCCTTGCCCTTTGACACAGAGAGATGAGACCATCAGGGAAAAGAGCAAGACCATAAATCTAAGAGACAAGACAGACCATGTGATCGGAAGGTCAAGGCTAACCATTGGACTGGCTGACTGCCTGTGTTTGCCCTCCTGCTAGAATCCTCTGGCTGAAGAATGGAGGAAGACCGACCCTTAGGATGCTAACCCACCGTCTTCTTAGACTGCTGGCTTTCTGGATAAGACAGAGTTTAAAGATTCAGTTCCTGGTTTTTAATTCAGGTGGCTCAGACCCAGCTATAACGCTTCATGAACTGTCTTCCTCGCCCCATCCCCTGGCCACACTCTTCACACCCTTTGGGTCTTAGCTTCCCGATCACAGGGACCGAGAAGTCGTCTCATCTCCTCCAGAGCTGGAGGAGGCTGATGTGGCTGGCCAGCCAGTCTAGCCTAAGAGAGACTCTGCTGGGGGAACTAAGGTGGAGTGTGATCAGGGAGGGTACCGGCATCCTACTCTAGTTTTCCTAGACACAAGTACTACAATACAGAACAAATAATGGAAGGCAGATCTCTTCTACTGAATTACAAGATCTTGAAGGATGGGCTGCATGCTTTTCACCTGTCCCCTGAGCTTCAGCAAGTGTCTGGCATGGAACAGACATGCAGGAGTGTTGTTCACTGGAACCAGTTTTAAGGTGCTCCATTGCTCCACAGACAACAGTGCCTGCATCTCCCTCCCAGGAGGCAGGTCGGGATCATACTTTGGATGCTGCGGCGAATAGACTCAGACTGTTTCCAAACAGTGATCTTCCCATTTTCCAAAATGTTCTATCTCCCAGGAGTTGGAACTGAACTCCATTTGTGCCATGTCATCTCACACAACCGCCCCCCCCCTCCCCAAGTGACCTGTTATCTTTAGAACGTGCTGTAAGCCACGTGGACCTTTCCATTCGTTTCATTTTAGAAACACAGCCAAGCACATACATCTCATTTTAGATGGATCCTGGCAAGCTGACTTCCTGTTCCCATTCAATCAATCATCCCCCATCTTTGGCAGGAAGGAGAGCATGCAGTTTCACACGTGCCAACCCCAACATATTTCTAATTCCATCATGGCTGGGTGGGTGCCTCCTCTGCCGTAGGATTTTAAGATGCTTAAAAAAAAATGTGTGTGTAAGAGTATTTCACAGCCAGATCTAGGAACTCACAGACTGGGTGGTGACAGAAATAAGGCCAGAGTTCTCTGTGGTAGAAGGAAAGAGGCCACACTACCAGAAAGTGTTGCCAAAGCTTAAAGCACTGGGGTGCTGGGTACCAAGGTGTTAGTGGTAACTTAAGAGTAAAATGGACCGAAGTGGCTCACAGTGAAAACAAGAAGAAGGACTAGGTGCTCCTAAATATATTCCAGGGACCAAGAGAGCTCGAGAAAGGGTGAGCTGACAGCCTTTGGTATTGGTAAGGGTCCACTTAGTCATTTCAAAACCTTAAGGCACTGTGACAGCCAGTTTTCCTTGTGATGTTGCAATGATCACTGGTAAGTATACATTCATGTCTTGAGGGCCTTGATGTGTATCCAAGCTGTGTGCCTGAGCACACATGTGTTTAATCTTGTCTCCTGTCAGTTCCTTAGTAATTCTGAGGTCTCTGTAGATGGTCCCCTGCCTTCATAACTTAACTCCACCCCTTGTCATTAGTCCTTTACTGAAATCAATAGCATCCTTCCTGAGAAGCCGAGAGGGACTATGACCTTTGGTTTATTTCTTCAAGCTCTGATTTATCGTTTCCCCATTTCTTCTTAGAACAGACTAAGAACTCCCCTTTTCTGCCTGGGCTGTCCAGCAGGGAGCAGGAAGTACGGACTCTAAGGCATAGCTGCGATTGGAAGGCAGTGGGCAGAGACTCAACTCTGCAGTGCTAGCTTCTCCTCCAGGACCTGCTTCTCAGATGCTGTTCCTTATTAAAAAAGGATTCAAGCACAGAATAGCCTCTGTGTTAAGATTGTATTTAAGAGTCACTTCATTATTTATGTGAATGGTAGCTTCAGAAGTATGTTGCACGAGCAAGAAGCATTCCCCCCTCCTTCGCTTAACCTATGTTAATCTCCTTTTTTTTCACAGTCCAATTTGCTCCCCTTCTGTTCTGTTCTCAGCTGGCTCCTGGTGCTTCACTACAGATACCAAACTAGTAGAGCAATAATCTGTTATTATTAATAAGTGGCTCCGTGGGCAAGATGCAAGCAAATCGTATTCATTGCATCTGTAGTACTATGCAAATTCACTGGTTTTGGAAACTGCATTCATCAGCAGGGTGGCTTTTGTGTATCTGCTAGGCCTCTAGCTCCCTGCAGCAGCTACATGTTTCTTGTCACGTGTGAAGTCCAGTCTTCCAGAGCTCAGATATGACTTCTAGGTATGTGTTTAACCTGTCTCTGAGCTGGGGTGATGGCTCATTTGGTAAAATGTCATGCAAGCAAGAGCACCTGAGTTTGGATCCCAGCACCCATGTAGAAAAGATGGTGCATACCTATAATCCCAGCATTGGAGATGCTAGAGACAGGAGGACTTTTGGGGTTTGCTGGCTAGCCAGTCACAATGAATTGGCAAGCTCTGGCTTCGGTGAGAGACTCCTCCTCAAGAAATAAGGCAAGAGAGGCAATTTGGAAAATACACAATGCCAACACCTGGCCTTCACATATGTGTGTACTGACATGTACATATGTATACATATGCATACTCAAATAAGCATGTACACACATAGACACACAAACCCATACAGACACAGATGGACACACAGGGGCATGGTGCATTTCAACTGTTAGGGTCTACAGTCCAGGCCATGGTAGAATTATCAGTCCACATACATGACTTACTTTAGATGCATTTGTGTGTTTAAAAATTTAGGCTCGAGTTGTGTAACATACACACACAGACATACCACACACAGACAGACAGACAGACACGCGTGTGCACGCACGCGCGCGCACACACACACACACACACACGTGAGCACAGACACACCACACATAGGCACACAGGCACACCACACACAGACATATGTACCCATACACATGCGCACACACACACCACACACAGATATACAGGCACTCACACATGCACACACACATACATACACACCACACAGAGACATACATGGACATACATGCACACACACACACACACACACACACACACACACACACACCATATAGACACATGCACACACACATAGGGACACACACACCACACAGACACACACAGAGGCACACATGCACACAGATACACACTGATATACACACACCCATAGACATACATGCACACACATGCACATTCACACCCAGCTGGTATGCTTTGTCTGTGAGCACCAGTCCTGAGCCTACTTGTGTAGGACTTGGGGTTCACAACATGCTCTGGGTTAACTGGATCTGTGTGCCATTTTGATCTGGTTGGCCAGTCTGCCACATGGATCTGTTTTTCTTAGGGGTTTGCTTATTTGCATGGTTTAGAATGATACGAATTGCTTTTCATACCTGGAGAATTTTCTTTCTTTGAAAAGTCCACAGCTCTGACCTAGCCAGGTCTGAGATGGTAGTCCCCAGTCGCCTGTGACAACTGGACTCTTGACATGTAACTGGTTCAAATTCTGCTTTAACTCTACAATCTTAAATATAGGAGGTGGGAAAAAATACAGTGCTTCAGCCTCATTTCTATTAGCTACAGATTAAGATGATCTCCTTAATTTTTAATATATTGGTGTAAATAAAAATATACTAGAAGGTTAAACTTCAGCTTAAACAAAACAAGCACTTTTTTTTCTTTTGAGTCAAGGTCTCACATAACCCAGGCTGACCTCAAACTCACCATTTAGGCAAGGATGGCCTTAAACTTACTCATCATCCTGCCTCTACTTCTTGAATTCGAGGATCACGTGCATGTGCCATTGTACCTGTTTTTTATGCAGTGTCTGAATGCAAACGCCGGGCTTTGCCATCTTGGCAAACATTTTACCAACTGATCTGTATCCCTATTCCTTAAAAAGGTTTAAATGAGGTTCTAGAAACTTTAAAGCTGTGTGCCTTGATCTTTCTGAAAACAGTATTACTTCTGGTCACATACTCAAGGACACAGGCTGATGGACCAGGTTGCTCCTTGGCCTCAGCGAAAGTGCATCAGTACAACGAGGGAGATGAAGGGTGTGTGCTTTGGTCACTATGTACCTGACAGGCATTTACTTACTGAGTACCTACTGTGTGTGTGTCAGATATGAGACAAAAGGCTTGAATGCTTGGGAGAAAGAGTCCTGGATGCCCCTCCAAGGGACATACTTGAACTTTACTCCAGCCTGGGGTCTCACCCAGAACTGAGGAGCCACGGGAAGAGCAGGGGAAAATGAGGGGTTCCTTCTGCATTCACATGAGGGGCTGTTTCTCCCATAGCTATAGCCTGCATGACCACCTTGAAAATGCCCACCTGTAGCAGCATGACCCAGACAAGAACAGACTCTCTGGAGACAGGCTTCAGTGAGACAGCTTGTTTAAGGGGGGAGGGGGGGACAAATGTTGTTTAAGTCTTTGGGGGTTGAGTAGGGGGGCTATCTGGAGTGAGTGTACATTATTGGTCAGGGCTGGGATCCTGGGGACGCCTCATTTGCATAAAGAGGAAGTCCAGGTGGTGCTTGGCATGACCTTATAAGGGGAGAGGAAGTTTAACCTGGCTACTGGCTATGTGACCTCCTGTGTTGGGAAAGGTGGGGGCACAGGGAGAGAGTGGTGTTACTCCTGCAGCTTCCAGGACAAGATTTCTGGGGTTTGGATATGCTTTGACCCCACTCTTGCCCCAGGCTAGCTCCCCCTGTCTCATAGTTCCCTGGCTCCACAGTGAAAGAGACCCTGGGATCATTGCCAGCCCTGCCTCTGCCCTCAGAGCAGGTAGATCTGGGCAACTCTGGACTCCAGTACCCAGCTCCCTGGCCCATTGCCTATATTATAACCTCTGGTGGAATCCTTCCAAGTCTGACACCCTCCAAGCTCAGAGGCTCTGTAGACATCTGACCCAACGTTCTCATCTTACTGCAAAGCTCGCTCTCCTCCAGGCATGCCAAGGTGGCATTCTTTCTGTTCTCTTCTCAAGTCAGGAATTAGCCTTAACTATTTATCACCATCCTGATTCCCTCACTAAAGATACATTCCTAATTCAGAGTGTGTGTTGATGTTCTTGCTTCAGTTTTGTTTCCAGTGTTATGAAAAACTACCATGACGAAAGCAACCAGAGAGAGAAAGAGTTTTAGCTGGCTCACGATTTTGGGCCACAGTCCATCACTGTGGGGAAGTCAAGGCAAGAACTTGTCACATTATGTCTACAGCCAAGAGCAGAGAGCAATGAAAGCATGCACGCTTGTGGATGCTTAGCTCTTCCTCATACAGTCCAAAACTCTCTGCCTAAGAAATGGTGCTGCCCACAGTGGGCAGGTCTTCCCACCTCAATGAACATAAGACTGTCTCCGGCAGACAGGATCACAGGCCAACTTGATTCCAGGGTTCTAGATTGTGTCAAATTGACCCCGTTAGCTACCACATGACTATGGTATCAGAGACAGTGACAGCCACGGGAGTCTGTCTGGATTCCTTGTCTCTGGCTCATTTTTAGTTACTACTGTAGGTCACCCATCTCAATTCCAACACGTGGGATCTAGATTTTTAGGAGTGGACATTTGCTGAGAGGGTCATGACTCTAACTCTCCTAATCATAGATGCAATGTTGGAAATTGAGGCCCGATGCTTGGTGGTATCCACCTGTTTCGCTGAGTCTTTTAAAAGCCTTGGCTTCGTCTCTCTGCCTTTCTCAGTCCACAGTCTGGCACACACCTGGAATACACAAAACTTCTTATAACGGGTCATTCACTCAGTACCAATATCAGCTGAAGAGGGGGCTGGGACAAAAGCCACACTAGGAATGCAGAGTCCTCCTCCACCACATCCCCAGGTTTGATGGCTGGAAACTGTGCCAACGTGTCTAAGACAACACACCATTTCCCTTCCAGAAGTCACTCCCTAGAGAAAGTTTTCACTTTGAACTATGTCCCTGGATCTTTAAAGCCATCTTGGCTTTCTACTCCCCTTCCCCACCCCATTCCAAGACAATTATCTCTACCACACCCACACCCCAAGGTCAGGCATCTCTTGTTTCTTGGTGGCTACTGCCAAGTCTGCTACAGATGGCACTACCATGTCCTCCAGTGGTCAGCTGGGTCTTTCAACTCATTTGTGATAAATCTGTCACAGAGAACCCTAAGCTCTCTCTCTGTGCTGAGGAGAAGCCAGGCAGTGGTTCCCACTCTATCCGTGCAACATTTATGGTACCTTGCATCCGCTTATTAGCTCTGTAACAGATGCTGAGCGTGAGGGTGTGGCTCACCAGATAGAAGACTCTGGTTGCTGGAGCTTTTCATAAGCCCACAGATAGGAAGGAGATGGCAGGTGTGTAGACAAAGTCACTGCTGTGTAGCCTACCTAAGCATAAGTCCCACAGGTCCCCGAGGCTGCAATATCACCCTTCCAGCTATGAATCTGAGAGGCACACAATTGCAAAGCCTGCTCAGTGGGCTGAAGCTCAGAAAAACCACAGCAACTCCGCCTCTGCAGGCTGTTCACCAAGGATGGAGCAAGATGCACTTTGCGATGGTGCCAGGATTTTAAAACACATTATTGACTTTAGTTTTTTTTTCTCTCTCTCTTCCTTTCAATAACTTGTATAAGCAATGAAGGGACTTAGGGTGGATTGAGGAAGACATCGAGCTTAGCTTAAGTGGAACCACCATCTTCTTTGATCTGAGGGTTAGAAGCAGATCGTGTGTGACTGCCCCGTGGGAGTGGAGGTGGCTGTCTGCAGGACGGGGCTGGGCTCCTCCCCCATGATGGTGCCACGCTGGGTTCTCTTCTTGTCCTTCGGCATACTGCTCTCTGTCCTCAAGTCTGTGTTGTCATATTTCTTACATCTCTTAATGGCATTTATTTATTTAGTGTGTGTATGTTGGGGGGGGAGGGGGAGTGTGTGTAGAGGTCAGAGGACGGATTGTATGAGTTGGGTCTCTTCTTCCATATGTGGGTACTAGAGACAAAACTCAGGTTGTCAGGTTTGGTGGCAAGACCCTTTACCTGCTGAACCCGACCTCTCTCTCTCTCTCTCTCTCTCTCTCTCTCTCTCTCTCTCTCTCTCCCTCTCCCTCTCCCTCTCCCTCTCCCTCTCTCTCTCCCTCTCCCCTTTCTCATGCCATGTGTATGCCATATATGTGCAGGTGCCCACAGGGGCCAGAAGATAGCATCGGATCCACTGGGTCTGGCTTTACGGGCAGCTGTAAGCAGCCTACTGTGAGCAGGGAACTAAACTTGGATCCCCTGGAAGAGCAGCAAATGCCCGTAACCACTAAGCCATCTCTTCAGCCCCGTTCTCCCCGGTTCTCCCTGATCTACTTTTCTTCTGGTGCCTAGCCATGAGATCCCTGCTTGTGGGTAGCTGAGGCTCCCAGCAGTGTAACTCAGCTGTTTCCCGACTGCACCCTGTCTACCTGGTGACACACAGCTCAAGGGTAACAGGTGGCAGAACCTTCAAGTTCTGTCTGAACATTGAGAGGCTCATCCCAGCACTGTAGAAACAGCTCAGCTAGACATGATGCATGAGGCTGATATTAGGGTCTGATCTATTAGGCTCTCTGTGCAGAAAAAAAAAAAAAACAAAAACCTTGCTATTTAAACAGATTACCCATATTATAGATTAGGAAGTTGACACCCAGAGAGGTTGAGTCGCTTTCCCAGAATTGCACAGCTAGGCAATGAAGGGCTAGGATGAAGACAAAGGCATCTGGATGCAGCAGAAAGAGAGGAGTCATTTTGCTGACAATGTCTGCTTAATCTATTGTGTGCCCTTAAGTACCCCAGCCTTTGCTCTCTTCCAAGGCTTGTCTTCCTCCCCACCCCCACCCCCACTCCACCCCTCACTGCATTTTCTTTTATTTTTTATTGGTTATTTACATCTTTTTCCCCAATTTTTTATTAGGTATTTTCTTCATTTACATTTCAAATGCTATCCCGAAAGTCCCCTATAGCCCCCCCCCCCCCCCGCACCTGCATTTTCTGATCTACTATTGCTAACAGATATATCAGAGGGGCCTGGCCCTTCTTAACAGCAATGTCAGGCTTTTTTTTTTTTTTTCCCTCCAGAGCTGTGACCTTGGGAGAACACTATCCTTTCCTGACCTTGGTGTCCCTTGTGATTTCATAAGGACTATAGGGGAATTTTAATAGAATTGCTAATGGATGGGCTTTCAGGGTAGAGAATTTAATAACCATAGAGCAAAGGCCTTGGGATGTCTGTCGGCAAGGGCAAGAGAGCTTGGACATCTGGGTTTAAGGGATATTGTCCAGTGTCTGCCCCAAGAACACCATGAAGTGTGGTAGATGGCCAGAAGGGGGCACTCTTCCCTTACCACTCAGCCTATCCTCAGTGTGGTGCCTGCCCCAACCAGGAAGAACTGGAAGCACAAATTGGGGCTTCTTTCTCTTTGAACCTCAGTGCCCCAGCCTGGTCTGGCTGTTAAAGCCTCAGCCCTGACCCTGGGAAGATCTGGTGCCCGACCCCGAGAAGCCTATGCAGCAGATGGCCTGTAACATGGGACATCACACAGGGTGACTGGATTTACCCTGTCTCATCTGCTTAGCAGGTGTCAAATAGGAAGCTCAGCTTGCTTCTGCAGGGCTTGGCTCCCCCTCCCCCCTCTATGGTTGTCTTTTATCCTGCAGGAGCAGGTCCTGGCATAGAAGTTTCCTAGCTTGAGCAGGACATAGTCAGGCATCTAAAACCACTCCCTCCCCTCCTGCCCAGAGCTCTCTGGAACCCTTCATATCCCATTTGTCCAGATGGTTTACCAGTACTCTCTGCCCAGCTCCTGGTATCACTGTCTTGTGACTCCTGGGGCCTCTCCTTCCTTCCCCTTCCCTCCTCTCTGCCTCCAGCATCTGCACTCTCTGCTCTAGCATCCACTGCAGGAACACGTCCCCAGGGTGGGCTCTGTGCAAACCTCAGACTGCAAAGTGGATTAATGAGAACTTACAGAGCCCCGCTTCCTCAAAGTGATGACTGTTGAGCTAGACCCAGAATCAGCATCTTTTTTGATCTAACATTTATCCAGAGTTTACTACAGGCTGGAAAATGTCAGGTGCTCTCTATCTTCACTCTCATGAGCTACAGGCAAACATACTGCAGCTTTTTTTTTTCCCCAGTTTTACACCCTACCCTGTTTCTTTGACGATGACCATGAACCAGAGAGGCAGAAATGCTTCCTTGGCTCTGAGCCTTGAATCTAGGTTGGTCACATATAAATTCCACTCTTCTCATCTTTAGCTGGTCCCCCTGGATCCCTCTGTGATGCCTCTGGTTTAGTATAGCAAAATATACAGACAGGGCAGCTCAGATCATAGGTATTCACTGCTCATCGTTTTGGAGGCTGAGAGTCCAAGCCAATGGTGGTGACCCTCTCCCCTTTTTTGTACATACGAGGGCTAATCTTGACTATCAACATATATCACAGATCTAGAATCACCATGGAAATGAACTTCTGGGTAGGGTATGCTTCTGAGGTCATTCCCAGACAGGTTTAGCCGAGGGAGGAAGGAAGACCCACCCTGAGTGCAGAAGCACTATTTCATGGGCAGGGGACCTGGAGTGAAATAAAAGAAAGGGAATGAGCTGAGCACCAGCATCCATTTCTCTCTGCTTCCTGACTGTGGGTGTGATGTGATGGCTGCCTCACGTTCCTCTACGATGGACTGTACTCTCAAACCGTGAGCCAAACGAACCTCAAGTAGCCTCTTATCAGGCATTTGGTCCCAGTAATGGGAAAAGTATGGGATACTGTACATCAAGTCTCTCTCTCTCTTTCTCCCTCCCCCTTTCCTTCTTCCCTCCCTTATATTAAGTCACTAATCCCATCCTGAGAAGCCTCAGTCCTCAGGGCTTCATGTATCCCCCCCCCCCCAATCACCTTCCTAAAGCTACAGACCCAAAATCCAGCACCTTTAGGGATGGGCAGAGGACTTCAGTATATGAGTGGGGACAGAGCATGGTGCAGTCTATACGACTGCAGTTATGTCGGGGAGGCTCAGTAGCCCCAGGTCTCACCCTCTAACTCTAGAGAGGAAAGGCACACAGATAGAGGGGAGAGAGGAATTAGGAAAATCCCCGAACCTTAATTTCTTTTCCTTCTTTCTCTGAAGCGCAGAGACTTAACAAGCTGCAACCAACTTCCCTAAATGACCAACACCCACCTACATCCCTGCCTATCGGGGCTCTAGCATTTGTATACCCTCTAAAAAGTTGTTGTCACCTGGGAAACACTCAGAACCAAGGAGCAATGGATGAGCCCAGGTCCCACTAGCCAGATGGTGGGCACACATAATTTTTCAGTGTTGGGCTCTCTGCTGTCTGCAGAGAGGTTCAATTTATAACGTTGGCATTGGAATTATACTGTCCACTTTTCTACCATTTTAGAACCTGACCCCAGGGATCAGGGGACATAGAGCCAGGTCCCTATGAGATGAGGTCACCACGGGAAGCATAGCTTGAGAGGATGACCACCAGATAGCCACATTCTCCTCTGCAGTTTCCCAGACCAGGGTGGAAACCCAAGGTTTAGCTTCAAGTCAACAGATCTGACTGCCTACCAGGAGCTAGACACTTACAAAATGCTGTTTAATCTTTTTTTTAAAAAAAGATTTATTTATTTATTTATTTATTTATTTATTATATGTAAGTATACTGTAGCTGTCTTCAGACACCTCAGAAGAGGGCATCAGATTTCATTATGGATGGTTGTGAGCCACCATATGGTTGCTGGGATTTGAACTCACGACCTTTGGAAGAGCAGTTGGTGCTCTTAACCGCTGAGCCATCTCTCCAGCCCATGTTTAATCTTTATAAACACGAGAAATAAATTAATTAGAGGTGCTGAGGCCTCTTAGGGTTTCCTTTTGCATATATGTGTGAGAGTGAATGTATGTGTGTGTGTGTGTGTACGTATGTATGTATATGTGTTTGGGTGTGTGTGTGTGACATGCATGCACATGTGTGTGTGTGTGTGTGTGTGTGTGTGTGTGTGTGTGTGTGTGTAGGCCAGAGGCCAGTCTTGGGTGTCATTCCTCGGGTGCCATCCACCTTATTTTTCCAAGATGAATTTTGTTGTATCTTGAGACAGAGTCTCCTGATTTCCTGGCTGGCCACCAACTCTCTGTACACAGCTGAAACTGATCTTGAAATCTTGATCCTCCTGCCTCCACCTCTCACGTGCTGGGCTCACAGGTGCACAGCACCACACTGAGTTTATGTGGTGCCAGGGATGGAATCCAGGGCTTCAAACACATTGAGCAAGCACTGTACCAACTGAGTCATAGACCCCATATCTGCTTAAGCATCTCTCATGGCTTGAAGCCCTCTGATTAGGCTATCTGACCACTGATTACCACAGCTTCTCCTGTGTCCACCTAAATGAACGGGTTATGAGTATATGACGACACCACACCGGCTTTTTTATATGGATCCTGGGGCTCAAACTCACATCCCTGTGCTTGTATGACAAGCTCTTCGCCAACAGAGCAATCTTCCCATCCTCCTCCCACAATGCATTTTTTCCCAAACAGAATGCTTGTGGCTCTTCCTTCCCATTCTCCATTCCTTTGTTCTTCTCATCTTTAGCATCTTAAAGGGACAATCTAGAGGCCCGGGTTTGACAGTTCCCTCAACTGCGGTCTTGTTTTATTTTCTTTTGATCTGATCATGCTTGGTGAAGTTCAAAGTTGGATCCACAACTTTAAAATTTACTGTATCATCCTCATCCTCATCACTTGTGTGCATGTGCCACATGCATGTGCACATGCATTGTGTCTGCCATGTGTGTGTATGTGTGTGTGTGCACACTCGTGCATGCAAGCGCACATTCACATATATGTATGCTACCGCGCACATGTCCTAAGTCAGGGGACAACTTTCAGAAGTCAGTTCTCAACAATATGAACTAACAAGTACCCCCAGAGCCCATGTCTCTAGCTGCCTATGTAGCAGTAGATGGCCTAGTCAGCCATCATTGGGAAGAGAGGCCCCTCGGTCTTGCAAACTTTATATGCCCCAGTACAGGGGAATGCCAGGGCCAGAAGCAGGAGTGGGTGGGTAGGGGAGCAGGGAGGGGGAGGGTATAGGGAACTTTCGGGATAGCAGTTGAAATGTAAATAAAGAAAATATCTAATTAAAAAAAAAAAGAAGTCGGTTCTCAGCTTCTAAGGCCTCCTCAGACTTAACTCATGAGGCTTGCAGATCAAGTGAATTTACTCCCCGAGGCATCTCGTCCACCCTCGTGTGAAACTGTTGTGCAGATCTGAAGACAACATGGAGAAAGATTAATATAAACAGCCACCACAGTTCACAGTACGAGCTTTGCCCCGTACTCAGAACAATGGCCGCCTGCTTCTCTGAACCTGGACATGTAGGAGGATGCTGGATACAGATTTACCTCGAATCTAATCTGCATGGTTCCCTTCATTTTACAGATGGGAACCTCAGCACTGCAGGGAGTCCAGTGGAACCTGGAGAATTACAGAAAATGATTGGGCTCAGGGCTGGGCGTGTTTCCATGGGATTGAGTTATTTGTAAACCGATCAAACGCCTGACCTGGAATTCAACTCAGAACTGTAAAGGTTTTGGGAAGAGGGTGACAGATTGGTTTCCTGGCTTCCCTCCTCAAGTTGTCAGGAAAACAGTTGGTTTCAGATCTGCCCAGATAGTCAGCAAGGTACCCTCAGCAGGGTAGCCTTGGCAAGCCCATTGTTGTCAAAAGCACCCTTTGCTGAAGCCAGAACTCACCATCTTTTCCAGGAACCCACACCTGGAAAGGCTATTGCCCATAAACTACTCAATGTTAACCCTACATTGCTTGTATTTTTTTTTCCCTCTCTCTCTCTTTAGGCCCTTCTGGGTCTTCATGGCTCAGAAACTGAGGCAGGGCAATCCTCTTCACTACAGAGGTTAAGTGTGTCCTCTCAGCCCCGGATTTTTACTGTGTCACAAGCTCAGCTCAGAAATGCTGGTTATGTCGTTTGCAGAACAGAAGCCCAGAGCTGCTAGGTCTCAAATGTGAGCATGTGCCGATGGAGGACCGAGGTCAACCTTAGCTGTCATTATTCAAGTGCTGTCTACCTTGTGTTTTTGAGACAGGGGTCTCTCACTGGGACCAGTGGATCACCAATTAGGTTAGGCTAGCTGTCCAGCAAGCCCCAGGGATCCATCAACCTCCATCCCTCTGCAGAGGGGTTGTGAGCACATGCTACCATGTCTGGTTGCTGGTGCTCAGTGCACAGCAAGCTTATTACCAATAGAGCCACCTCCCTAGTCTGCAGATCGGGGCTTCCGTGTGTTCACAGGAACTGGAGACACATAAGAACTTGAAGTTCCCCGTACCAGGGATGCTTTTTTTCCCTACTCTGACAATCATGGGTGGGCCAAAGGTTCAGGCTACAGCAGCTTTCAGGGGTGGGTGCCACTGTGTTGTCGTATAGGGCTCCTGCAACCGGGACAAATGTTGAGGCACCTCTGCAATCTCCAGGCCATTGTCTTTGGGGACAGATATTTTTTCCATCTTCTGTTCTGCTCTCCTCTGACCCTCATAATTCACCAGCTCTTTATTACCCAGAGACAGGCAAAGGCCAGCACTGTCTAGCGATTAGATAGATTAACACTTCAGCAGGTGGGGTCCAGCCTAGCCTGGGACGTGCTGAGAAGTGCAGCTGTAAATGACTTTATAGCTGACACTCGAAGATGACACTCCCTCAGGGCAGGGAGAAAGGACTCTCAGGGCACATAACAGCGCACATATCTGTCACATGTCAGAAGACACAGTGCCATGCTGCAGTAGATATTAGTCCCTTGCTCATCGTAACAGGCACAGTAATCATTGTCAACACAGGATGACTCTGGTCTGCATTCTGCATACTAGTCCTAAGTGCTTTGTGTGTATAATGTAATTTAATCTTCCCAGAAGCCTTGCTCAGTGGAAAGAGTGGGATGCTCATCTCAGAGATGGGGACACTGAGGCACATATGGATTGCATGTTCATGGTCCCCAAACAATGGAAGAAAGTAGACTTATAAGTCTAAGAGTCTCTTGTCCTAATGTGGCTGATTGTGAGCACATTCATGTCCCAATGTATCTCTTACTTAGTGGCTTCATTCTCTAGACAGTGGGTAAGTCCTCTTTTCAGCCTCTAGTAGCCTGTTACTAATGCCCTATTGTTACTAATGCCATCTGAACTTGCAATCCCCCAGTCTCAGCCTGTGAGCTCTGGGAGGGACCCCCAACTGTGACTTAGTCTGACTGAGTCCTCCACCACAGCGATTAAGATAGGAATGAGAATGGACGCCAAAGAGAATGGCAGAGACCTGTCCCTGGTTAGCTGTCAACTAGCCATGACCCAGAATGATCTGCAAAGAGAATCTATTGAGGGCTTGTGGGCATGTCTGTGAAGGGTTGTCTGGATTATTAATTGATGCATGTGGGCCCAGCCCGCTGTGAGTGGCACCATTCCCTAAACAGACGGTCCCAAACTGTGGAGGAAAGCTAGCTTATGGTTAAGCCTGCCTGCCATTCAGCAAGCAGGGTTCTCCATGGTTCCTACCATACTTGTTTGCCAGTGAAGTGAGTTTTCTGATCAGAGGCCATGTGTGGAATGGCAAGGAGGCCTGCTTTCAAATTCCTACCTTGAATTCTGTAGAGCCTTAATTTCCCTAAGTGATTGATTTTGAGCTGGGATTAAGGTAAATAAAATCCCTTCTGCCCCTATGCTGCCAGGTCAGTGTGTTTTATTGTATGTAACAATAGAAAGAAACCAGAACAGGACTCTCTGATGGGCGTTTTGAAGACTCCTTCACTATCAATAGTGTTGTGGTTATTTTTCTATTGCTGTGAAGAGACACAAAGACCAAGGCAACTTATTAAAAATAAAGAGTTTAACTGGGAGATGGCTCATAGTTTTAAAGGTTGAGTCATGACAGTGACCATGGCAGAAAGCATGGAAGCAGGCTGGTAGGCCCGACTCTAGAGCAGTAGCCGAGAATGTATTAAAAGTTGGTGGCAGAGAGAAAGTAGGCCTGCCATGAGCTTTTGAAACCTTAAAACCCACTTCCCCCAACAAAAACCACACCTCCTAGTCCTTCCCCCCAAACATTCCCACCAGTTAGGGACCAAGCATTTAAATATGTGACCCTATGGGGACTGTTCTCATTTGAACCATCATAAGCAGATGACGGCCTCTGAAGGTATTTGCTTCAAAGACGTGGCAGCCACTTTCTCATCATGAGGCTGAGAATGGTATCCGACCTAGAAGTAAAACCAGAAGATGGGGCAGAAGATGCTCCTGCTACTTCATCAAAGGATGGAGTCTGATGTGCAGGAGTGTGGTTTTAGTAGATAGAGTACATGTGGGCATGCTCAGAAGATGGCCAACTAGCAGAAGGTATGCAAACTCCTCTTAGATTCTGTGTCTGTGCTAAGCTAACCCATCGCTATGGTGCACAAAGTCTGGGGACCTAGGAACACTGAGTACACAGGAATCCCTTGGACAGAACGTGGGGCTCTGTTTTTAGGAGAGGAACCAGACATAAAGATCACCAGGAGTAAAGAGTTGGCAATCACAGCTACGAATTGGGAGCAACAAGAAGTCAAAACAGCCCCTCTAGATCTATAATCCAGGTTTCCAATCACTGTGCCTAATAAATGGCTTAAAAAACAAACAAACAAACAAACAAACAAACACTGAGACCTTACTGTGAGGCCATTGCATAACACATCGACCATGTCTACCACTGACTGACCTAGTTAGGCTAAGCTAGCTAGCTACTAAGGCCCAGGGACCCACCTCTCCTGCCATTATACGGACTCACTGCCATGGCCATCTTTTATGTTGATTCTGAGACTTCCCATCTCCAACTCAGGCAAGCACTTTACAGCCTGAGCTAGCTCTCCAGACCCTATCTGGAGAACTTTATAAGACCGTTTGGAGGGGAGGTTAGGGAGTGGATGGTGTGCAGAGAGCTTTAAAAATCTAGGAAAGTTACTTGGGATTGTGGTCAAACTGGAAACAGTCCAGATTTTCCTCTATGTGCCAATGCCACTGCTCAGTGTGCCGAGAGTCTCTCCATTAGGGACAATGACATGGCTGCCTTGTTACCGAAGAGGGCGAAGCTTTGCCCGACTCCTCTACAAATGTGACATACATAGAGGCATGTTCTGAGTCTAAAGCTGCCTTAGCACCATAGGAAGCCTCCATGTGGGTGCTGGGAATTAAACCCAGATCCTTTGAAAAGTATCCACTGCTCTTAAATCACTGAGCTATGGCTCCAGTTCCAGGGATTAAAGATGCACATTTAGAGGGAAATCCAAGAGGGTGCTGTGATGGTGAGCAGGTTTTAAAAGGAGCTGAGTAGTGCAACATCCAGGCAGTGAGGTTTGTCTCCAGTCAATGGCTGCCTTGCTGACACTGTCCACCATGCTGTCAGCTCCCTCTTGCCCTTCCTGTATCACTGGGTCTTCCCTAATGAAAATGATTGTCTTGTGGCAGGGACAAGAATTGGCCTGAGTGTGGCTGTTCAAATGAACTCATAAGCAAACATCT
Organism: Mus musculus; assembly: GCF_000001635.26. NCBI lineage: Eukaryota > Metazoa > Chordata > Mammalia > Rodentia > Muridae > Mus > Mus musculus. Next base: position 142,872,432 of record NC_000070.6, on the reverse strand, counting down.
CAAGTATTTAGAAGAGGCAATGGGGAAGAAATGAGGGAGGCCAGGCTTCTCCTTGGGAAGTGATAGAGAGCTCTGGTTTCTGTGACTCAATTGTTGCAGTGGCTGACAAGCAGGCCTGCTGCCTCTGTCTCTACACAATCTCCTCAGGTTAGTTCTATGTGCCCTCTTTGCTAGTCCATGTTATCCACGGCACATGTTCTCTCTGTTCTCTCCATCTCTCTGTCTCTGTCTCTCTCTCACACACACACACAGGCCTGCTGGTAAGGGGCAATGTGGGATGCTGAGCCCACCACTCTGACCCTCCTAGCCTCCACTACACCTGTTTCCATTGATCTGACTTCTCTATCTCTCCGTGGCTGCATCCCTTATACTGGTTCCTGTGAATTCTTCCCTGGTACTAGCCCTCCTTTCAGTATAGCCCTAGATCAAGGCACAAGATCCTTTGTGATAACCCACTTTCCATGTCTCAGTCTCTCTCTAGGGGCTTGCTCCTGTTGCGGGAAATATTTACATCGGCAAACCTATGCTTTGCCACTGTACCTTTCTCTCTTGAACCCAGACAAGGTGCTGTGTGAAGGAAAATGCAACATTAACATGGTTTAGAAACAATGGTAATTCGATCTCTGGGCACAACTAAAACCTAATCTTGTAAGCCTTATTAAAATCTAGTCCCTCCGGTGGCGAATCCTTGTGGATCTGCCGCAATACTAGGAAACTCCAGCAGCTACATCTTATTCCTCATAACTCACTCTTTGTCCACAACCCCTCCCAGGAGAGCAAAATTAACATATAAGCAGCACCAAGCTCATTCACAACAAGCTCCCTCTAGTCTCACTCAGCCTCACAACTGACCAGACATTCCATGTGTAGTCTCGCCTATTAAAACCCAAACTCCTAGAAGCCATGGGCTTCATTCCACTTACCCAAACCCTGCATGGGACTTAGGGAAACCCTTTAACCCTGCAAGCAGGCTCACTAGGGAAAGAAGCCCCTTCTTTTTGTTTAAAGCTTCTCGGTGTATCCATCCATGGCTCCTCTTTTCAGAACTCCCATCAGCCCCTGCACTGCCACATTGATAGGCTGAGACAGTGGTTGATGGGTGAGACTTCTGGGTACGGCCCACTTCCTGGGTAGTCATTGATAGGTTGAGAGAGTGATTGATGGGTGAGACCTCTGGGTACCGCCCACTTCCTAGGTAGTCATTTGCCCACTGCTTCACTCAGCTAATGTTTAGATGGAGTTACAATTGTTCTTTGCCCTTCAGGCAAGTTTAATTTCATTGCTCAGATGCAAAACTACTTCGTGATAGAGACTGGCAGGGAAAGGACTGGGAATGGGCAGGGGGTTAGGATGGGCCATGTTAATCTCAAAACAATTTCAGAGCGAGTGTGACGTCTACAGAGCTGAGAGACTTGCTTGCACTGTTCTGTGTAGGAATGAGAATATTCACATGACACTGAGTTCTGATAGAGCCAGGAGGTCAGCTGGTGCTAGGGTCACTGTCACTCCATGGAATTAGGAGGGACTAGTGTCCCAATCATCTATCTCTATACCTGGGAAGTATTACTCTGGGGTCTTTTGGCATTCTGTCTCATGCTTGGTGAGAGGCTACTCTTGAAATAAATCTGGAATGTTCTTACTTGACTAGAGGGCCTTTCCTTCCAAGATGTCCAGTTAGCAGAGACTATTATTTGCTCTCCCATATAGTCTGTAGGTTTGATCACCATGTGTAACAGAACCATGTGTAGCAGAGATGCAAACAGAAGATATTTGTATATAGAGATGCGAACCGAAGAAGCAACTAGGCCTTTCATCTCTGAAGCTTTAGGTTGGGATAGGAGAGAGCTTTGTGTGTGTGTGTGTGTGTGTGTGTGTGTGTGTGTGTGTGTTCACATAATGAATGTATACAGAAACCTTCATCATATAGGAAGACTAGGGGGTACTGCCACACTGAGCAGAAGTGGCTGGAGGTGCTGGGGGAAGGAGCCAGAGTCTGAGTTTCCAAGATGGGGACCCAGGAGGCTGAACGGAAATGTAGAGATGAGACAGGGGCATCTAGGGGTTGTGCAGTGCTCCGTGAAGCAGATGATTGGGGTAGCCTGTGATATTGGACAGCTGGTGCTTCCCTTTTGCACATGGGATGGTAAGATGGCTTCTTAGGGACAAGGCACTTGAGAGGCAGACGCTGACCTTTTGCCTGTGGTGCCACTGGCTGACATGAGGCTGATTCAGGGTCACTCTAGGGTCAACCCAAAGTGAGAAAATAAGATTAGCAAGTATCTCAGTTCCCAGTTTCAGTACAAAAGGCAGGAGAAGAAATGATGCCTGTGTTGGTTTGAATAAGAATGACCCCCTTGAACTTATATATTTGAATGCTTAGTCACCAGGGAGTAGCACTATTTAAAAGAACTAGATGTGGCCTTGGTGGAAGAGGTATGTCACTGGGGGTGGGTTTTGAGGTTCCAAAAGCCCACTCCAAGCCCAGAGTCTCCCTCTCCCTCTCCCTCTCCCTCTCCCTCTCCCTCTCCCTCTCCCTCTCCCTCTCCCTCTCCCTCTCCCTCTCCCTCTCCCTCTCCCTCTCCCTCTCCCTCTCCCTCTCCCTCTCCCTCTCCCTCTCCCTCCCCCTCTTCCTCCCCCTCTCCCTCCCCCTCTCCCTCTCCCTCCCCCTCTCCCTCCCCCTCTTCCTCCCCCTCTTCCTCCCCCTCTCCCTCTCCCTCCCCCTCTCCCTCCCCCTCTTCCTCCCCCTCTTCCTCCCCCTCTCCCTCCCCCTCTCCCTCTCTCCCCCTCTCCCTCTCCCTCTGCCTATGGATCAGGATTTAACTCTCAGCTACTGTTCTAACACCTGCCTGCAAGCCTCCATACTCCCTGCCATGACGATAATGGACTAAACCTCTGAAACTGTAAGCAAGCCCCTAATTAAATGCTTTCTCTTATAATAGTTGCCTTGATCGTGGTGTCTCTTCACAGCAATAGAACAGTGACTAAGACAACACCAGATGTGGGCTAGCTGGCTTCAGTTGTGGAATTAGTTCTCTGGTAGTTATGAAGAGCAGAGCTACAAGGTCAAGGTGCCCATAGGGCTGGTGTCTCTCAAGGTCTCCCCTTGGCTGGCATGTGACCATCTTCCAGCCATGTCTCACATGACCAACCTCTGGTGAATGTGTACCACTGGGTTCCTTTGTACATCCAATGTTGTTATTTTTCTGAGGACACCAGTTAGATTAGATTAGGGCCCACCCCAATGGTCTCACTGTGCCTTGGAGCCATTAGAACTTCACCTTGCTGTTCTTCCTAGCCTGCTGCTCAGAGAAGAGCTATCTACAATGCAGGGGTATATGACATACATATCTGTAAAAGCTGTAAAAGCTGCCTGGACGAGAGGTGTGTGAAATATGACATTTAATTGGAGGGACGATATGGGAAGAATATCAGGATCTTGGTGTGCTTTCTCCTATGCCCTGTACCTTCTCTCTTCCCCGGTATGCTGGTCCCTGTGTGTGACTCTTACAATGCTGTCTAGTGAATGTTTTGCTTATGTTCAAAGCCTAGGCTACTTGCCAGCCCTTTAGCTTGCCACCATGACCTAGGGTGATTTTTGAACTAATTAAATGGGGTGCAAAAGTTAGAATAGCTCTGCTCTCCATTTCTTCCCAGAATCCTCCAATTTCCCATGGAAGAATTGGTGAGAAGGGCCAGGCTTTCGCTGGCTACCCATCCATGGGTTGTATAGTATTTTCTCAGGGCTGGGGTAAGTCTGGGGCTGAGAGCCAATGAGATGGCCTTTTAATGGTACCTGTTATGTCCTTCTCCCCCATCTTCTTCCTCCAATGGGTTTCACAAAGCCACCACTGTCCACTTTCCACCACTTCACAGGAGAATAAAACTCTCAGATGGGGAAAAAATGGAGAGACACAGACAGACAGACAGACAGACAGACAGACTGATGGACAGTCAGACAGACTTATACACATAGTTTCTGCGCTCACTTTCATCCAGAAACACTGGCCTTCTGGCAAGCAAACTATTTCACACTTCTGCTGCCTGTCAGAGGAAATGCATCAGTTCTGGAAAATAAATTCAAAGAAAGGCAGCCCCTGTCACATTCTATGTAAGCAGATAATTGAAAGAAAGTCAGGCGCCCTGAGCGGGCAGGCTAGATATCACAGCTCACTAGTGAGAGCACGTTGAATAAGCAAGATTCAGAGACCGGATCAATTAAGCTCTCCAGCCTTCAGTAAATCTATCTCTTCCTTTTATTCTCTTTCTGCTGACCTATCTGAGACTTCCTCCTGATTAGAAAGCTTGCTTTCCCGGTCCCACAATAAAGCAAACTCCTGCCTTCACCCTCCAAGTGGCTCCTTCTTCATGCAGCTCTGAGCAAGGCATTGTGGGCTTTTCTTCTGTGGCTGCTAAAATTGATCATCAACTTAGCAGGATCTGGAATCATCAAGGAGACAAACCTCTGTGCTGGGCTCATGTGTGAAGACATTTCAAGATTGGGTTAGCTGAAGTGGGAAGAACCTAAACGTGGGTAGAATCATGCGGTGGGCTGGGCTCCTGCCCTAAATAACAAGGAGAAAGCGAGCTGAGCACCAGCGTCCATCTCTCTCTGCTTCTTGACTGGATGCAGTGTGAGCAGCTGCCTCGTATCCCATTTGCTATGACATGCCTGCTGGGATGGACTGTACCTTCAAACCAAGAACCAGAATAAACCCTCCGTTCTATAAGTTACCTTGGACAGGTATTTCGCCACAGCATCAAACCAAACAAACCAAAAAACAAAAATAATCAAGAAAATCCCAAACAACAACAACAACAAACAACAACAACCCAGTAACTAATAACTTCCAAATGTGATAAGTAGAGCTTGGTCTCTCCAGACACTAATGGAGACATGACTCTGATCCATAATGTTGCAGCCAACTGTGGCCATAAGCCCTGTGAGTATGTACACTGGATGTCTCTCTTACAAATGAATATTGTATTCTTTACCATTCATAGATGGAGTTTTTAAAATTATTACCATTTACAGAAAAGATAGACACCAGGAGGTGGAGCGATGACTCAGTAGTTCGGAGCATTCACTGGCTGCTCTCACAGAGACCCCACGTTGAATTCCCAGCACCCATATGACTGCTCACAACCATCTATAACACCTGCTTCTGACCCCCTTCCCACTAAGCACACATGTGGTGCACAGATTTATATGCAGCAAATACCAATACATATACATTTATTGTAATTAAAAAAAAAGAGTTAGTCTTGCTATTGCAGAAGACTAGAGTTCAGTTCTCAGAATCCATATCAGGCAGCCCATAATCACCTGTAAATCCAAATCCAAGGGGGTCTCATAAACTCTGTAGCCCCCCCCCCCACACACAGTATTCGTTCCTGCACACAGTTTAAACAACTAAAAAAATCAAAAAAAAAAAAAAAAAAAAGAGAGAGAGAGAGAGAGAGGATGCCCAGTATTTCATGCTGCTTTAGTCTTTTGGTTAAAACATGCTATTCTATAAAACCAGGTATTAGCATTATATACCTGCTGGGTTCCATCTTTGGGAGATCTGTGAACCTGTGGATACGGCATCTGAGGTTCCCTCCATCAATGCAATCATCCTATGTGAAGGGAAATGTGTCATTTAAAGTTGTTATTTCAGTCCTTAGAAACTCCCAGAGCCACCATCTTGCAGCTCTGGGCTTGCTGAGTCCTCTTCAGTGACATCGGTTTTTTTTTTTTTTTTTTTTTGCGGGTGAGGTGTCTCTGTATGAATGCGGTGTTTGAAGGTTTGCTTGTCATTCCTGTGATTCAGACAGAGGCTGACACAGTTAATGCATCAAGCTTTCAATTACTCCCAGTAGTTCCAACTCTTCAGGGTGGGGAGATGGCTGGCGTGTGAGCAGAAAAATAGCAATGGTTAGTCACAAAGCAGGAAGGGGGTGGTGCAGCATCAGACCAAAGTAGGAAATGCTTGCATCCAGCTGCCTGGCCACCTGTGAGTCAGTGAGGGTGTTGTTGTTGTTGTTGTTGTTTACATGTATGCACGTGTGTCTGTGTTGGGGTACGTGCACAAACACGCAGGACCCTAAAGAGACAAGAAGAGGGTTCCCTTGAAGTTGGAGTTAGAGGTGGTTGTGTGCCACTCACTGTGGGGGTTGGGAACTGAACCTGGGTCTTCCAAAAGAGTACTACGTCCTCTACACAGCTGAGTCAGGGCTCCAGCCTCCACAATTCATGATTTTATCAGTCCGTCAAAATCTTGGGTTGAAATGGATTGAAACTGTGTCGTTTTGTCTCCCAAATCCACAGAATCGATTCTGTGTGGAAGGAAAAGCTCTCCCTGGCCTGTCAGAGTTGTTTGTGCTCCACCTGAATACCCAGGGTCATCCAGTGCGTTGCAAGGCAGCTAATGACCGGAAATATTTCTACTGATTGCTTTTATTCAGAACCTTTTGCTTGAACATGGAGGGGGAAACCCTTATATTTAATTAAGATAAAAGAATGTTATTCGTTCCTATAGCTTTCAAGACTCTGGTGGGAAAGAGTTCCGGAATGACTTGATTCAAGTTTCCAAGGATATTGCCTGCTCAATAGCAGGCTTATTGCCCTGTCCTTGGCTCTTCTAAGGCCACACATGGGAGCTTCTGACACATTCAGGCTTGGGTTTTTTTTTTACCCCATGGTTCCAGGCCAAAGCCTTCAGCCTAATGGGTCAGAGCACTTCTCTGTAATAGTGAGGACCTGAGTTCAAATCCATAGCACCCACATAAATATACAGACACACAGGTAATGTCCTGGGTGGGGGTGGGGGTGGGGGTGGGGGTGGGGCACAGACAGCCTGTTTTAATCTCTTTTCCATTGCTGTGGTAGAATACCCTGACAAAAGATGACTTAGGGAAGACAGGGTTTGTTTTGGCTTACAGTTCCAAAGGGAGAAAGTCCACCATGGAGAGAAGGCCATGACTACAGACATGGAAAACATGGCAGCAGGAATAAGAAACTGGACGGTCACCCTTTCATCCAAACACAGGAAGCAGAGAAACAACAGGACATAGGCAGGGCTATAAGGCCCACCTCCAGTGACAGACTTCCTCTATCGGCTCCACCTCCTAAGGTTCTACAACCTCCTCAAACTGCACCACCAACTGGGGACCAAGTGTTCAAACGAGTGTACTGATGGGGGTCGTTGTTCATTCAAAAGGGTGATACAGGCGGCTAGACAGCCTAACCTAAGGGACAGACTTCAGGTTCAGGGAGAGATACCATTTCAAGGTAATGAAGTGGGGAGCAATACAAGAGGACACCCCTGGGTGCGCACGCGCACACACACACACACACACACACACACACAAACACAAGCACGCACGCACGCGTACACACTGCATGCTCACAAGGTTAACTCTGGGGGCAAGGAGCTGATGGCCCATGACATGCTTCTGAGAAATGTTTTAATATACTCTGCTTATTGGGAAACAACGTTCTGCACATAACTGTCACCCAGAGCACACGTCCCTCCCCTGGTTGTGGCTCTCAGCCAGTAATGATACAAAGCTCTGTTTTTCTGTTCACTGTGCCACAAACATGATAAAGCAACAGAGCAAAGGTTCATGATGATAGTGCGTTCCAAACAGGCGGAAGATAGTAACAGCCTGTTCTTTTCTGAATGATAGCCCCCCACTTGTGCTCCCTGGCTCTCAGAACAAGCCAGAATCATCACCTACCCATTTCCCTGGCTGGATGGTTATGAATGACATAAACAATCTGACAGCAACATAAAGATGAACTCAAGAGGCAGAAAAATCGCATGTAGTTCTAACTGTTCTCTGAATATCAAACTAAATGTCACCTTTCCTGAGAAGTCATCATTGGTGTGCTCTGCTTCATGCATGCGTGTATGTGTGTGTGTGTGTGTGTGTGTGTGTGTGTGTGTGTGTATGCTCTATCAGTCTATGAATGAGTACATATGAGTGAGGTCCATCTGTGTGCAAATGTGCAGACAGACAGACAGACAGACACACACACACACACACACTTTAATGATTGTCTTTTTCTTTACCAGCATGTAGACCACAACCCATCTGACTCCTCTGCTTTTCCCCTAACATCCTGGAGCGGGGTTGGGTCCCTAATGCGTTCTCCATCATTATTTGCTGAATTACAAACAACATGGAGTAAAATTTCATGTACTTTTTCAAGGGACAGTTCTGAGGTCGAGGCACCCTAACCAGTGTCCAGCTGTGGCTTCCGGGAAGGCTCCGGGTGTTCTGAAAAGCTAGCACTCTTCCTGGACCAGTGCCTGATTGCAGGAGGTTCTTCAGAGAATCAGAATTAACTGGAGGTTTGAAATGTTTATGGGAAAAAAAAAAAGCTAAATTTAGAGGATCAAAGGCTGTGGGACCTTGGTGCCCTTGAGGCTGAAGGCTGGGAACCTTTCACATGCATCTCAAACAGCATGGATTTATCTTCCCTGATTGTCCTTCAGAGGCATTGAAAGTTCTAGCTGGAAGCCATTTGAATTGCCCACTAATTGCTGGAATGAAGCAAAATCTCCTTCAAGCAGACCACTGGGGCATTCCACTTTCCTTTGCTGTGTGGCCCCAAACCAACTTTTGAGGAAAGATTGCTCTCTGCCAAACTGGCCTCACTGTTGTGGGGGAAGACAGTGTTAGAGGGATGTGTGTCTCTGTTTGCTGTCTTGAATCCAAATGGAGACAGCTCCAAAGCCTCCAGGGGGGTATGCTATTTCCTGTTACTCTGCTAAAATTTGGAGAGTGGGCTTAAGGTGCAGAGATAAGATGTCCTGGTAGTTAAAAGCATTTGTTGCTTTTGCAGAAGTCCCAGGTTGAATTCCCAGCAACCAGATGACAGATCGCAACCCTCTGTAACTCCAGTTCCAGGGGACTCGATGCACTTTTTGACCTCCTTGGGCACCAGGCATACATGTGGTGCACAGACATATATGCAGACAAACACTCGAGCATATGAAATAAGCTAAATAAATCTTTTAAAATATTCCTATCAGGAAGGTCTTCTATACGCTTGACTTAACTGGAAGGAGCAGCAGTGTTGCTATGGCCTAGGTGTGAACTGTCCCTCACACAAGGCTCATGTGTTACATGCTTGGCTCCTGATGATGGCACTAGTTCTGAGAAGTTCTGGAATCTTTAGGAGGTGGGGCCACTGGGGGCATGACTCTTCCTGAGGGTGGCCTCTCTTACTCCCCATCCCCACACCCCCACACCCCACCTCCATCTCTCCTGTCTATCATAACATGATGGCGCTCCTCCACACACTCCCACTGCCATGATGTTTTTCTAGGGTGCACGGAGCAGAGAAGCCACTGAACCCTCTGAACCTGTGAGCTGCCATTGACCCCTCTGAACCTGTGAGCTGAAGATAGATCTTTGCCCTTCAAGCTGGTCCTCTCACTTATTGTGTTAAAGCCACAAGAATCACAGCTGATTCTGGTGTTGTGTGGTTGGTCTCCTGGGATTGATTGTGTTCAGACACTTTTGTAGGATAGAGACAGGATGAGAGACTCTCAGAGGAAAGAGAAAAGAGAGAGTCCTTGTGCAACAAAGCAAGGCCCCAACAAAGCAGATCACATCACGGTGCCAGGAAAAGGAAGTGGTGCAAAGTCACCTTCAGGTGGCACAAGGTCATGACAAACTCACCATCTATATGGCACTTTCTAGGCTGCAAGGTCACCTTTCCAGGTGGTGACATGTCATCTTCTGGGTGACTGCTCGGTTTGTATTGAGTCTCCTGGGAGGAGGCAGCATCATGAAGATACTGGAAGCCTCTCCTCAGACTCTCCCTGTCATTCTGTAACCCTGAGTACGTTCTTCTGCCTTGCTGATCCTCAGGGGTTATCCCTGAAATGGACAGAACAGGCAGGTATGCAGAGATATATACAGTTCATGACAGTCTACTCACCCCCAACACTAGCACATCAGAGTCACCAATGGATCACAGAGCTCCTGAAAGACTATGCCAAATGGGATGGCCTCAGCCACAGGCTCCTCCCACAGTGTGTGTATAGGGCACAATGCTGTGGCAGGTCTTCCACAAATCCCAGAGATCTTCCAGGCAGAGGTGACCTTCTACACAGGGTGTCTTAGTTAGGGTTTCGCTGGTATGAAGAGATATCATGACCACAGCAACTCCTATAAGGACAATATTTAATTGGGGGCTTACTTACAGGTTTAGAGGTGCAAGTCCATTATCATAATGGAGAGTATATGGCAGTGTCCAGGCAGGCATAGTGCTGGAACTGCTGAGAGTTCTACCTCTTATTCCGTAAGCAGCTAGAAGAAGACTGACTTCCAGGAAGCTAGGAGGAAAGTCTCAAAGCCCACCCCCACAGTGACATACTTCCTCCAACAAGGCCACACCCACTCTAACAAAGCCACACCTCCTAATAGCATCACTCCCTGGATCAATCTTATTTAAACCACCACACAGGGTGTCAGGGAAAGTAGCTAAACCAGAAGTGAGAAGGGAACCGGAGGGTGGGGATGTTTTGTTCTTGCTGCCACTGACTTGGCATTTGTAAGGTTAGTGTGTTTGTAAACAGAAACCCCCAAATTGCTGCTCCTTGCCAGTCCCTGCCAGAATGGGAAGAATCTCTAAGGAGCCAAAGCATGTGTAGCTACTGCACTGAACGCTGCCAGACGCTGATTGAGGGCGATCTTTGAACAACGAGGGGACTGCTGGTCAGACTGATGGCAGGGCTGGTGGCATGGGGTCTGCTGGGGTCACTAAAAGCTTCTAGAAGGTGAGGTAGAAGGTGAGCTACCTGAAGGTGAAAAACGCCAGCCAGACAACTGCCATCTTGGGAGCCTTGAACTTCCATTTTAAGCTACGGAAAGACTTCTCTTTGTCATGCAGTCAGGAGCTAGTTTGCCTGTTTTGCCCACTGAGGGAGGAAGACAGAAGGTCTGCTGGGAAGCAATGGGGACAGGGGGCATGTTCTCATTCAGATATGAGCTCAGCCCCAGCTGGTGGACTTTGTACTTGTTCCATCGTGGCCCTTGGGAGTTTGCTTGGATGGATCTAGATGGCCAGACAGGTTTAGAATCAACAATTCTAATCCAGCCTTTGGAGCAGCCAAGAGCCACCCTCTGAAACCATGCCTGACCTCCACTTAGAACCATGGAACTCCAGGTGACCGGACCCAGTTGACCTTGCTGCCCTGAGTTCTTCGAAACTCTGCATCCCTGAGCAGGTGACCACCTACTATTAACCATTCTGAAGATTTCTGCCTGGTGGGGACCTCATAAGGTTTGCTCTATGTTTTGATGGGGTCATCCCATTTTCTCTTGGAGTCAGACTACTTAGGTTCAAATCCTGTTGCGACCACTTCCCTGCCAAGGAATGAAAGGGACAATCTGCCTGAAGCTGTATAGAAATGCTTTCCTGCTCCCAGCAGAAAGTACAGGCAGGGAACCCATTTGGAGACTCGGTGGCTTCAGGGACCTAGGTGTTTCCATGTCCTTCCTTGTCACCTCCAGGCCAGCTCAAGCAAATCTGGATATGACCACATCCAGGAAAGAGGGGAAGCCAGACAGATCTAAGGCCCGCTCTCTGATGGTAGAAAGTTCCCCCAGATGTGTCGTTTCTGCCCTGCCCTCTCCTGTCCTAGCCAGGCTTCTAATCATATGCCCAAGCCAGGGCTATATATACTTCTCAGACCTTCATCACTGTGACAGGTGCCCAAGCAATAACCATGTTAGAGTTGAACTGTTGATTTTGGTTCAGTTTCAGCGCTCTTGGCCCAAGGTTAGCTGGATCCACTGCTGCGGGCCTGAAGAAAGGCAGGATGTCTCAACAGCAGGGGTGTGTGGTAGCAGCTGTTCATCCTAAGGTAGCCAGGAAGCAGAGAGTGGCAGGGAGGGGCCTTCCTGCAAGTATATCATTTTAGGGCATGCCTCTAATCACCTACTTCCTGTGACTAGACTTTACCTTCCATACTTTGACCACCTCCAGTAGTTTATCTAAAGTAAAGAAGTATGAACTTATGTGCTCATTTATTGACTTCTTGTTGGTGAGAGCACAGGGTCATGGTTTTCCCTGTGGCATTTTCATACAAAGTCATGTACTTTGTTCCCATTCATTCCTCCCTGTGGTATGTTCCTCCCCCTCTGGCTGGTTCCTTCCCTCTCCTTAGAGGGTCCTCATAGATATTCTATGAACTTCTTTCTCTCTTCCCTTATGACTTCTTTCTTGTCTCCCAGGGTCCCCTTTCTAGAGTCATGGCTTTAAACCACACCCATAGACACACATGAGTGTGTGTGTATATATACTTGTATGTATCTGCGTATCTGTATATATACATGGAACACACGCACACATAGATACACAATTTGAATGTATCAGTTACTCCATGCATGATAACAGAGGCCTCGTGATCCACCCACTTCTTTAGATATTCACTCTGATAAATACCTTTCATCCGAGCCCGAGCTTTCAAGACTGGAGCCTTTGCAGGGGACACTTCATATTCAAGCCATAATGACAATCAGATATTGGTCCAGGAAATGGGACTCTAACAGGCTGGTCAGCTTCTTGTAAGGATACCCCAAGGCCTTCCCCCTAAAATGAGGAGTGGATATCGCTGCCATGCTGGAATTTTGAGGAGTGGGGGAAGCTGAATTCCAGCAGGCAACTTGGTTCACCCCTCAACTCCTTTGCTGGGGGTTCCCTGTCCTGCTCTCCTTCCCACACAGGTATCAGCCTTTCCAGATCGGATGGGGAGGGGGATTCTTCACTCTCCATGTAGGTTCCCTCATCGTAGAGTCAGTGAGTAAAGCTCTATGTTTCTTACCCTAACAAAGGCTTCCCCAAGAGTTATGTGGTCCTTCCAACATGAGCAATTTGAAGTTACCCTGTACCTGGTCTGGATTTAAAACCATACTCTGGGCTTGACCCAATGGTGTCTATGACGTGGGCTCACACGCATGCCTATGTAGTAGTATCTGCATGGGATACCTCAGGTGAGGTCCAAACTCACCTTCCCCAAAGAAGTTCTTGGCTTCTTCCCCACTGTCTTCTTATGAATTGACTGTAGAAAGCCCATTCTAGAGTCTACTATGAAACATTTTGACCCTTTGAAGTATTAATTCCTACCGCTTTCCACATTTCTGCTGCCCACTGCATTTTTCCCGTGTTAAATCTTTTACCCTGATCAGCATCACGTCTTTGCTTATATCTAAACTTGTCTGTGGCCCATTGCTGCAAAATACATCAGGGAGAGAGAGCCTCTGGGACAGTCCACACCATTCCCCACAATAATGGTTCATAAGGTGCCATTCTGGAGAAAACTATTCAAGGGAGCTGATTACCTTGTTTGTTTTGTTTATGTAGGGCCAATATCTTACATCTCCACCAAAGCCCTCACCATCATGCCAAGCTCACCTCTTACTGATCCTGTCTGACCTGGTGTAGGTACTGCCTTACTCCCAAAACCCACAGACCATTCACTAAACCAGAAATAGCCTTTCCCTTTTGACCTTTCACCCCTCCACTGTGTCTCAGTGTTGACTTTCTTAGTGTTCCTGTCAATGTTTCAGGCTACGGATGAGGCCACACTTTCTTCCCTTTGAGTAGAGCCTGGTAGAGTCCAGTGGCCACTGCTGAGTCTGTTAAGATTTGCCTTTTAGTGACTAACAGCAAATGGGGTTCAGAGGGTAGAAGAAAAAAACCCTGTTTTCACAGAACCGCCTGTGTTATAGATGTGTAGGTATGCTATTGATGTGGTTTAGTCATGAGTCTAGAAAGGGCATCCTGGAAGACAAAAAAAATAAGTCAGAAGGGTCATAGGCAAATGTCGACATAGGCAAAGAAGTAACCATTGTTCAGAACAAAAGATTAACATGGGAAAACTCAGTGGGCGGCAGAAATGTGAGTAGAAATTTAGAATTTCTGTTTAGTTCCTTCCCTCCCTCCCCTCCCTCCCCCTCCCTCCCTCCCTCCCCTCTTCTCCCTCCCCCTCCCTCCCTCCCTCCCTCCCCTCTTCTCCCTCCCCCTCCCTCCCTCCCTCCCTCCCTCCCTCCCCTCCCCTCCCTCCCTCCCTCCCTCCCTCCCCTCCCCTCCCTCCCTCGTCCTCTCTCCTCTTCTTCTTCTTCCTTTTCTTCTTTCTTTCCTCCCCCAGCTCTTCTTTCTTTCTCTAAGAGGCAAGGGCTAGAGTGATATTTCAGGAGGTAACATATCTGCTACACAAACATGAGGACCAGAGTTTGATTTCCAGACCCTACATGGAAATGCCACAAGCATTGTCATGAGCTTGTAATCCCTCTGCCGGGAATGTGGAGACCGATCCTGGGCCGCATGGGCATCCAGGCCAGTGACAGACCCTGTCTTGAAAACAAAAGCAACCAAGCAAAAAAATCAAATACAAAGCTGTCTAGTGACTGAGCAATAATTACCCAGGCTTGGCCTTGGCTTCTGCGTGTACACACAGTCATCTGCAAATGCAAGAGCATGCAAGCATGTGCACACACTCACACACAGGGACACACAAATTCAAGAAAGGAGAGAATTAAATCCTATGTTCTTTAAAATTCTTCATGGACAATTGGACTTTTAGTAACCTGTAAGATAGCCGATTTACTTTAATGCAGGAAGGGGGTGTTGGGTGCATGTTGAAAAGCACGGTGGAAAGCAATCAGCTCTCTTCTGGAAACATCACAGAACATCTGCAAAAGCCTCGTAAATGGAAACCACCCCTGAGAGCTTTCAGAGAGAAATACACATCTCCTCCTCTTTAAACAGGCCACGGTAGGCCAGGCTTAGAGCAGAAGCTTTGAAAGGAAACAGACATGGCTTCAACAGAGGCTCTACCAGACATGGCTTCAACAGAGGCTCCACCAGACATGGCTTCAACAGAGGCTCCACCAGACACGGCTTCAACAGAGGCTCCACCACTTAGAAAGGTTGGTTTGGGGCAAGTTACTCGAGCTTTCTAAGACTTGGTGCCCTCAGTTGTAAAACTGGCATGATGGGAGAATTATGTTCAGTTACATACCCAAGGTGCATCTTAGGATGATTGACGTATCCAACATGCAGCCTAGCACAGGGCCTGATATACAGAAAGTGCTTAATAAGTTATACAGTTAACTATCCTTAGTGGAGATTGTGGTAAATACAAAGATGGAAGCATTTAAATGAAGTCCTGGCTAATGTTTTCATAATCTCCCATTCTCTTTCCACTCTAGATTATGAATACATACTTCAGTGTTCATGTGAAGATGTCTGCCCCATCCTATACCCCTGCTTTCTGCTAATCCGTCTCCACCTTCCCCATTTCCTTTCCTAGACCTTTAAAAAAATGTTAACCATTTCTTTTAGCTTTGGAGCAGAGTTGCTTCTTTAATCGCTTTCTGGGGTCCTCCCACTCCCATTCTCCAGTTTCTGGCTTCTCTTGAGGGCTCACCCTGTGCCTTGCACTACTGCCGGCATCTGCACATGTCCAGGTGAAGGGAGACTGGCTGGCAAGGTGCCCTTCTCATCCAGGAAGAGATATATACTTTCTGCACCTTGGTGTGGTGGGGGGGGTGAGGTGATACTGCAGGCTGGAGCTTTCAGAACCTGACTTGCCAAGAATGAGTGGCATGTGGACGAGGCCAGCTCCGTGATTCTGGGCAGATGCCCAAGCTTGGTGAGGATGGTCCCTGTGGCCTCAGAGAAGCCATGCCAAGAATGTGCGCTGCCAAGAGCTCTGCACCCTCGGGGGCCATTCTGGCTGCTTCCTTCTCCTGCCAAGCTGTTTCTAGATCACGTTTCTAAATCCCACTCCTCCACACTGAAAAATATGCTCCGAAAAGAAGCCAGAAAAACTAAAAAAAATGGTAGGGGAGCATTTAATTCTCCTTCCACTGCACTGTCGCAGTGATTAGCAAAGATAATAATGATGACAATACATTAAAATTTGTGACTTAACAGGCTGGAGAGATGACTCAGCAGTTAAGAGCAATGGCTGCTCTTGCTGAGGACCCCAGTTCTATTCTCAGCATCCAAGTGGCAGCTCACAAGTGCCTGACACTCCAGCTCCAATAGATCTGACATCCCCATCTGGCTTCCATGGGTGTGGGCATGGTGTTTTGTCCTGGGAGCTCCTGGGTCTGGAGTTTCTAGTGCCCTCTTGGTGGTACAAATCCTCACTGAATACCAGAACTATAGAGGGTTTTTCCCCTTCCTTCCTTCCTTCCTTCTTTCCTTCTTTCCTTCCTTCCTTCCTTCCTTCCTTCCTTCCTTCCTTCCTTCCTTCTTTCCTTCCTTCCTTCCTCCTTTCTTTTCCTTTAGTTTTTACATTGTGTGTGTGTGTGTGTTAGTGCATGTGGAGATGAGAGGACAGCTTGCATAAGTCGGTTTTCTCCTTCCACCATCTGAGTTCTGCTCATTAGGCTTGGCACCATGCTCCTTCATCTATGGAGGCATCTTACTCAGCCTCTGTCGAGTTTCTTAAGGAGACAAAATGTGCCTTGCTATAGGGCTAAAGAGGTGTCTCGGTGGGCAAGACTTCTTGTTGTGTAAGCATGAGAACCCAAGTTGAAACACTCAGCATCTATGCAAAGAGCCCTGCGTCCTATGACCCCAGCCCTGGGGGTGGGGAGACACAGGAGGATGGCTCTAACTGGATGGCTGCCAGCCGAGCTCTGGGACCAGTCAAGGGAATAAGGTAAGGAGTGATAGAGCAGGACATCCAGTGTCCCACCCTTTGGCTTCTGTGTACGCATACATGTGCATATAAAACCCCACCACACCCCAAAGTGTATATCACGCAGACAGACTAAAGCACAGAACAAGGCTCACGATAATAACACACCAACTCTGAACTCCTCAATGACGCCATGGTCAGGACAAGGACCACAGGACAGATTCAAGAAGGAAACTACGCTTCAGGCTCCCAGAGGGCTGGGATTAGTTGGAGAATCTCAAAGCAGATTTGGTTTCCATAATTTCAGACCCCTGGTGGATCCAGTGACTGTCTGGACTGGCAGTACTGTTAAGCTGAGGGAAACTGAAGGGAAATATGCAAGTCTGGACAGAATAAGCAACTGTAAGCACATTTTCAAAGTCCTGGGAAAGGATGTGTGTGTTTTGAGGTCACACCTGTGCATGGATAATGGCGTGTTTTTATTTGTTATTACTGCGTGTCTTCCCGTCTCGGCCATTATGGAAATTATGGAAAATTGCCGGGTGCTCTGGAGTTGGAGGTTATAGGAAAACTTGTTGACTTTGTGTTATGTAGGGGCGGATGCTTTTCCTCCTGCATTCTTTGTTCACATTTTGCTGAAAAATGAAAACTGTCATGGGAACTCCAGGCCCAGGAGCTCCCAGGACCATGGGATACATGGTTGTTGCTTCTGTGGGGGGCCTATGTGAGTGATGGCCACTCCTGCCATCACATGCTCAAAGCCACTAATCTTTACAAAACATTTTATCTTATTTACATGTATGTGCACACACACACATGCACACATGTGCCCACACCCGTGGAAGCCAGAGGGTATGTCAGGTCTTGTGGAGCAGAGAAACTATTTGTTGAACAAACTTGCACACCTGAGTTCAGACTCCTAGTACTCACACATGTAAAAGATGGGAGAGACAGCATGTATCTACAGTCCCAGAGCTTGGATGGGGGCAAAGTGGGGGTTGGAGATCAGAGGTTCAGAGATCAGAGGTCAGAGGCAGGCATATCACCAGAGCTCCCTGGTCAGCCAGTGTAGACAATCAATGAACTCCAGGTTCACTGAGAGACCTTGCCTCAAAAAAAGGTGGAGAGAGAGTAATGAAGACACCTGATATCAACCTGTAGCCATCACATGTACATACACAGACACACACAAAAAGTAATGTTGTTATGGGAAATCCATATAAACTTACTTATCTAAAGGTAAAATTATTCCTGTATTTCTCCCTTGCTCCTTTTTTTTCTCTTTCTCCTGTCTCCTTCCTTCCCTCCTCCTCCTCTTCACGTTCCTTGATTGAACTAGAAGGAGGTAGATTCACCCAGGCTGCACCTAGGACCCTGATATGTTCCTGTCACAAACTATAATTCAGGAACCCCAGCATCTAGTGCTCGGTCTGGCTGTGAATGTTTGAAGTCTTTAAAACCTCCATTTTTAAAATCACCCTGTGTACTCACAGCTAGAAGCACTTCAAATTCCTATAAAATATCCAGGCTAAAAATGTCTTCTCTCCGGCTTCCGGGCCACCGCTAACAGCAAATGTAAGTGGGAGGGCGTGCGTGCGTGCTCCTTGGCAGCGGCTCTTTGGAAGACTGTCAATGTTATGGCACGCCACTGGGTGAGCATTTCCCAGCTAAGAGCTGCAATGCATTTTGCAAAGAGTACACCCTGCCCGAGTTTACCTGCGATGTGGGCTGGAGAAGGCAAATACATCGATCCCTTCATTTCTCGCATCCTGCCAAGACTCGGGTGTGAGGCCGGCACTTGAGTGCTCACCGCCAGCACTGCAGTCTCTAGCACATTCTGTTGGTTCTTGACACAGCAGAGGTGAACTTAAAGTGGCATTTGGTTGAGATTCATTTTTGTAGTCGTTGTCACGTGAGAGGGTGGGTCTGCCGAAGCTGGAGGGGCTGCCCTCCTCACTGGACAAGGTAACGCCCCTTCTCTACACCCACCGGTCTTATGAAGGGTATATTTTCAGAGGGTTGTTTTGTTGTTTTGCCTCATGTTTTAGACTTTCCTTCAGTGTCAGAAGATCCTCCGCAGTCTGTTTATTCTCAAGGCTAAGCTGGAAGAAGAGGAAAAGGAAGAGGAGGAGGAGGAGGAGGAAGAAGAAGAGGATGAAGAAGAGGACGAAGAAGAGGACGAAGAAGAGGAGGAAGAAGAAGAGGAAGAAGAAGAGGAAGAAGAGGAAGAGGAGGAGGAGGAAGAGGAGGAGGAAGAGGAGGAAGAAGAAGAGGAAGAAGAAACAAAAAACAAGAGGGAAGTTCCATGCTTGTGGTAACAGGTGGGACTCTCCAAATGGCCAAGTCTCTGCAAAAGCCACAATGTCACCATTTTGCTGCAGATGCCAACATCCACCTCAGATGCCCTCTTCCTTTCAGAGTGTTTAGCTCACTCATGTCTTTGACAAAGAACCTTGTGGTTTTTGTTTTTCTTGGAACTTGTTTGATCTTTCCATCTGGCGGGCAAGGACACTGTGGGCCATTCCAGGGCTGGGGTAGAAGAAGAGCCACCACTCAATACTTCCACATACAAAATACTTCCATATACAACATCAACTGATGTCCCATCTCTGATACATCCTTGTGACTTAAAAATGGAATGTCCTCACAGGTTCATGTGCTTCAATTCTTGGTCCCCATCTGGTGGCCTGGCTTTGGAAGGTCACAAAACCTTTAGGACAGTGGTTCTCAACTTGTGGGTTGTGACCTCTTTGGGGAGGTATCAAATGACCCTTTCACAGGGGGTCACCTAAGACCATCAGAAAACACAGATATTTACAATTTGTAACAATTACAAATTATAATTACGAGGCAATAATGGAAATGATTTTATGGTTGGGGGCCACCATACCAGGAGGAACTGTGTTAAAATGGTCACAGCATTAGGAAGATTGAGAACCCAGACCACTGCTTTAAGAGATTTGTCTGAGCTGGAAGAATTGGGTCGTTGGTCTGGGGAGAGCTTTAAGGTTTATCTCTTGGTCATGCTTCCTGTTCTCTTTCTTTTTCTTGCTCCATCCAGTCTGAGAAAGCTCCCAGCCAGGGCCATGAGCCCTGATCCTCTCTTACTGCCATGTGCCTTCCCTACCTGTGACATGAATGAAAATGTTCCCAAGGGGACATTTGAAGACTTGGTCGCCAGATAGTGGCACTGTGAGGGGGAGGTTATGGAGCCTTTAGGAAGGAGGTAGAGCCCTTCTGGAGGAAGTGCATCTCTAAGGGTAAGCTTTGAGAGCTTATTTATAGCCTGGTCCCTTTTCAGTTTGCTCTCTCTGCTTCCTGCCTGTGTTTGAAGATGTGATTTCTTAGCTTCTTGCTACAGCCACACCCCCTCCCACATTATGGGCTCTTCCTCTGGAAGTATAAACTCTGTCCTCCATAATTACTTTTGGCTATGGTGTTTTATCATGGCACCAAGGAAATATCTAATATACCCACCATAATGCACTGTGTCCCCTCCAACCATAAGCCAGAACACACTTCCTTCCTTTAAGTTGATTCTCGACAGGTGTTCAATCATGGTAATGAGAAAGTAGCTGGCACAGTGCCTCATTGTCCTTTTGTTGGACCTGAGATTGCACAGTCCCAAAGCTTTCCAGTGTTTCCTCGAACAGAGCCAATCCCCTTCTCTTTCAGCTCCTCCCTCCTCCCCAGCCCCCACCGCTATGTCTATGGACATCCTCTGTCAGTCTGACTACATCACTGAGAGACTCTCCAAACCAGTGACAGTCTTCTTGTGATTGTGAGTTGGTTCTCCTTTTACTTCTCAGCCACTGTGATTACAAACAGGCAATGAGATGAGTGAGTATTAATGTACTCGTGCAACCAAATACTATGATTTTAAAAACACTTGTGTGTACATGGAGTACGGGCATCTGTACATGTCTGTGCACACACGTGTGTCTGAGGGTGATGTCACTCTGCATCCTCAGACACTGTCCACCTTTGCTTCAAGATTTATTGTTATGGGGGCTGGCTCAGGGGTTAAGAGCACTGACTGCTCTTCCAGAGGTCTGAGTTCAAGTCCCAGCAACCACATGGTGGCTCACAACCATCTGGAATGGGCCTCTGATGCTGTCTTCTGGTATGTTTGAAATCAGGAACAGCATACCCACATACGTGAAATAAATAAGTAAATCCTTTTAAAAAGATTTAATTTATATTTAAATGATGTATACATGTGTATGGCTGCTTATGGGGATGTGCATGTGTAAGTTCAGGAGCCTGGGGAGTCCGGAAGAGGGCATTTGATCCTCTGGAGTTAGAGACAGCTGGTTATGAGATGCCTGGCATGGGTGCTCGAACTGAACTTGAGTCCTCCTCAAGGGCACTCTTTCTGTTTGTTTTAGAGACAGGGTCTCACTATGTAGCCCTGGCCTAGAACTTACTGTGTAGACCAGGCTGGCTTTAAACTCACAGAGACCTGCCTGTCACTACCTCCTGAGTGCTGAGATCAGGACATGATCTCTCATTGGCATGGACCTTGCCAAGCACATTAGGCTGGCTGGCTTAGAACTTGCTGTGTAGACCAGGCTGGCTTTAAACTCACAGAGACCTGCCTGTCACTACCTCCTGAGTGCTGAGATCAAGACAGGATCTCTCACTGGCATGGACCTTGCCAAGCACATTAGGCTGGCTGGCTAACAAACCCTAGGAATCCTCTTGTCTCTACCTTTCCAGTGTGGGGATTATGAAAGTTACCATTATGCCTGAAATTATACTTTTAAACGTGGCTTCTGTGGATCAAACTCAGATTCCTGGGCTTGCAAAGTAAGCACCTTACTGACTGAGACATCGCCAAGCTTTCCACAATTTTCATAAAAGCTTTATGGAAGGGCTAGGTCCTAGCTGAGGCTGGGAAGGCATAATTTTGCAAGACGCAACTCACAGATGTGACGGAGGGAAATTGATCTCTTTCATCCTCAGAATATTGTAACCTGAAAGGCCCTGATCTAAAGGTTTCTGTGAGATTCCAGACTATGTGGAGACCAACAGTCAGAGCAATCGTGACAGCATGTCTTGTCTCCTGAATCTTGTACGTTCTCAAAGCATCTTTGCTAACGTTGTCTTGCCTTAAAGCTGCCAGATTTCAGGGCTGGGAAATGGATTGGTGGGTAAAATGCTTTGCAAGCGTACAGATCCAAGCTTAAATTACCAGGACCCATGTTAAAAGTGGGTTGCAGTGCACATATCTACAACCCCAGAACTGGGAGGCAAAGGTAGATGGATCCACAGAGCTTCCTGGGCAGCAGGCTAAGGTAGTAAACTCCATATTCAGTGAGAGGCCCCGTGTCAACAATAAATAAACAAGTAATGGATGAGTTAATAATAATTAAATAAATAAGGTAGAAATTGAAATGAAGAAGACATTCCATACATAAGCACATACACAAACACACACAAGACACCATATTTCTTGTAATTCTTTTTTCATTCAAAGAACTAGAAGTTTATAGAAACCAAGAATTTACTGGAAATTTACACAATAACTCTGGCTGAGCATAGCTCTCACGTAATGCCCGTTCTCTGCCACACCACTGTGCTTTGGTTAACATTTGTTGCATAGAATTAACCACCGTCAACAGGTTTGCTCAAAACTAGTGCAAAATGGCTCATGTAACATTAGACAAAGTGAGGTTTTTCAGCCAGCTTAGTATCTCAGAGAGTAATTTAACTCTCCTTAATGGTAGAAAGCTTCCAGAAAGGCAAAGCTGTCTGTGTGAACCGAACTGAGTGCACTTTCACGTGGCCTGCCACAAAGGACCACATGCTTGCTGGATTCCCAACACTATTGTTGTCTCTGAAATCTATACTTTGAAAGCTGTGGCTTGGGTGTTTCCATCGAGTTCCCATCTGAGAAACAATTTTTACATCTTATGTGTCATTTGAGACACATCAATTTGTATGTTAAGTGTCCCAAGCCTGTGAAAAGATGGTATCACATGCCAGGCATGCAGGAGTCCCTTATTGGAATCCTTGTCTGCAGAGATGTGAATCCCCTTCCTTATCAGTGACTTCTCAGCCTTCTGCCCTCACTGGGAGACAAATCAAGGAGAATTGGTAAAGCTGTGTTATGCCTATGCTTCGGATACCTACTGTGTTGCCCCGTCTTTATTTCTTAATACAATAAATAAATGTAATGTAGCTTGTATGGCATATTTTTTATAGGAGATCAGTAATCAGTAGACCATGCTGTGGGAATCCTGAAAAGACCAGCCTGGGCCCGGCCCATGCTGAAGACCTCAATACATCATTTACTATAACACTTTCCGTTATGTAGATGACTATGTGGGAAAGATTAAAAATGCAGACAGGAAGTCAATTAACCACTAGTAATCGCATCAAGTAGTGATGGACCTAATAATGTGTGTGTGTTCTTAATTATATTTGAATAGATCATTTTGTCATAAGAATGCATGGACAGCATGAAGTCTGTTTGTTTGGGTTACCCACTGAGGTCAAGTTTGTCACGTGATTTTTATCTTTCCCCAGGACACTGAGACTTCTTTGATAATGCCATCTGCAAAGTCAGCGCAGAGTCTCATCTTTGTTACTAATTCTCTTTCCTCATTATAGAGGGAAAAGAAAGACAAAGGGATGCGGTTGATCAATGTAACACGATTCTTATGGCTGCAATCATTCTTTCAAAAAGACACTAGATTGGTAGTTTAAAACCATGGAAAAAAATTTTGAAGACATAATCTGTATGATTTAGTGCCCCGGAAAAGCCACTTCTTAGCTATTCTCCTTGTTAAATTTTCTGAAAATAAGTCAGAGTGTTTTCTCAGAAGCCATGAAAATGACCACTTTGATATTTTCATGTTGGCTTGTCAGGGATCAGTCATAATTCCCACACTAATATCCTCAGTAATTTAACTCATCTGTTGACCCACTATTTATTGAGTTCTGAACTTTTGTGCTAGACTCTCTGCATCCTGCCAAGTTGGACAGACAGACAAAACAGGATCCCCGTGAACACAGAGAGAACTTCTAGTTTAGACAGCAAATCCATAGGGATTTCAGTAGACCTTGGTCCTTCTCAAGTGTTAGCATGCACAGAGAGTGATCGTATGTCATTGCTAGTTTTTAAAGAGTTCCTTAAGGGTTTCACATAATGTGTTTTGATCGTATTCAACCCTACCCCAATTCCTCCCAGATCTACTCTTCATTCACCACCTACTCAAATTATTGTCCTAAACAACAACAACAACAACAACAACAACAACAGTTTTATCAAGTTCAATTTGTGCTACCCATACACCATTGTATGTCCTTCCACTGGAGCATGATCAGCCATCAAGGAGCTGAACCCTTAAAGAAAATTGACTCTTCCTTTTCCAGCAGGAATCAGTTGCCAATGATTCCCGAGGCTTGGTAGCAAAAGGTATGAGGCAGATGTCTCCTTTAAGACTGATCATCCCAACCTTTAGTCTCTGCACCTTGACCAGTTTGGGACCTCTACTATAACCACCAAGCTTTCCTGATGAGGGTTGAACACGCATTCATCTACAGACATAAGGATAAGTCATTCGGAGTCAGTTTATTACTATGTCTATTGCGTAAAATAATAGAAGTTATGTTCTCCCTTATGATCTGTCTAGCTGTATGTTCTTGGCTCCTGTATCAGGGTTGTGGATGGGTTTAACTGGTGCAACAGGACTTAAATGAAAGCAGAGAGTAGTTAGTTACTCCTATGACACCTGTGCCACCATTACATCATGGACCATCTTATCAGGCCAGTTGATGTAAGCTCACAAGGTCCATAGCTGGATAAGATGGGTGATTACCTTTCTCCTCTGAGAGTGTGCAGAGCAAGTTCCATCCTATGATGCTAGTTGGTAGAGATGAAGCTTTCAGTGTCAACACCAGCTTGATTTCTTTGTGTTCTATAACTCAAGAATGTTATAACTTCAGCAATAGATGTCTTAACTGTCAAGTTCTGAAGGGAAATGGAAGACATCAGCAATAGCCTGTTGGGACTCTATGGGACTTTGCTGATCAACAACTCTAAGGGAGATAACCTATTCCTGTCACTGGACTATTTATTTGTTGACTTGAGATGTCTAGTAGGGGTATTATTAACCAATTATATGATAACTCCATTTAAGCTCTTTCCATATGTGAGAATATATGTATTTTAGGAAGCTTCCATATGAAATGTCTTTAGAGTTATTTATCCTTTCTCCCATTCTTGCCTCAACCACGTCTTTCCATCCCTCCATTAACCCTTCCTGTGCCATTTTAAACTTTTGATCCCTTTCACCACTACATTCTATCTACCATCTCTTGAAATCCTCTCCACATGGACCTTTATTAATTTCTTGACCTCTATGGGCATTCCAAGTGGACCACATATATATATGAAGATTCAAAGCTAGTATCCACAAATTAGAGAGAATAGTCAAGGTTTTTATTCTGAGTCTGACTTACATCACTCAGAATAATTGTTTCCAGTCCCACCCATTACCTGTAAATTTTATAATTCCCCTTTTCATAACATCTGAGTAATACTCTACTGTGTAAATATACCACATTTTCTGTATCCACATGTCAGCTGAGGGACATCTAGGTTGTTTCCATTTTATTGTGAATAGAGAAGCAATGTATGTGGATGAGCAGGGTTCTCTATAGCAGGGTGGAGAGTCTTTTGCATATATGCTCTAGGGTAACCCAGCCAGGTCATCTGGTAGATCTGTTTCTAGTGTTTTGTTTGGTTTTGGTTTTGAGAAACATCCACACTGATTTCCATTGTGGCTGCACTAGTTTGCACACCCACCAGAAGTGTATATACATGTCCCCCTTTCCCCACATGCATAGCACTTACTGTTGTTGTTTTGGTTGGTTGCTTGTTTTGTCTTTGTTGTTTAAATCTTAGCCATTCTGATTGGGGTGAGATGAAATCTCCAAGTAGTTCAAATTGGAATTTCCCTGATGGTTAAGGATGCTAAGCAATTTTTAAACGTTGCTGCTCAGCCATTTGTGTTTCATTTTTGAGAACTCGTTGCTTGGTTTTGTGCCCTGTTTTTAATTGGGCTGTTGGTTTTCTTAAGGTTTTGTTTTTGAATTATTTATATATTCTAGATACTAACTCTCTTCCAGGCATCTGTCTGCTGAAGGTTTTACCCATGCTTTGCTTTAGACTGCCTCTTTACTAAAACAATGGTGTCTTTTGCTGTATAGAGAAACTTTCTGGGTTCAAGGGGTTCCAGTAATTAATTGTTGATTAATTACTACCTGCACTATTGAATGAATTCTAGCATATTTATACTTTCCCCTCTATCAGATTCAGGGATCAGGTTTTATGTTGAGGTTCTTGATCCATTTGGAATTGAGGTTTGTTTGTTTGTTTGTTTTTTTCAGGGAGAGATATAAAGATTAAGTCTCATTCCTTTATAAGTAGCCATTCAGTTTGACCAACACCATTTATTGAAGATGCTGTCTTTGCTCCCATATAAGCTTTGGCTTCCTTATCAAAAATCAGGTGGGTGTAGTATGAGCTTGTGTGGGGGTCCTCAGTTCTATTTCACTGATAAATGTGCCTAGTTTTACACCAGTACCATGCTGCTTTTATTACTATAGCTCTGTGAATATCAAAACACAGGGGACATATCTCAACATAATAAAGGCAATATGCAGAAAACTCACAGCCAACATCTCTCTAAACTGACAAAAACTCAAAGCATTTCCACGAAAAGCAGGAACAATCTTGAGAGTTCATTCAGACCCCCCCCATTTATTATATCTCTGTTCTTCTGTACTTATTTTTTAAAAACTATGTTTTAATTATGTGTGCAGTACTGTGTGTGTGTGTGTGTACACGCAAGTGCAGGTATCTGCAAAAGCCAGAAGAATGCATTGGATCCCTGAGAGTACATGCAGTTGTGAGGCTCCTTCCATGAGTGATTGGAACTAAACTCAGTTCTTCTGCAAGAACAGTAAGTGCTCTTACTAAGTCATCTCCCCAGCTTCGTGATTATCTTTAGCAGATGGGTGACTATTCAGTTACTCCCATGTTTTTAAACTGTGGCTTGTTTTCTTTTCCCTTTTTTTAAAAAGAAGATTATGTCTGATGATAAATAAAAGTTTCCATCCCTCCCTGTTTCCTCAGTGGAAATAATTCCTTGCTGATAAGAAGCCTTATCTCTGCGGCTCACTGGGATCTCAGCGGTTGGGTTATGAATTGTCCTTCAAGCCCACAAGTGCTGAAATCATGTCCCTGGTGGGTGGAACCATCTTTCTTTACTCTGGCAAAGGACCAAGAAAGCATAAGCAGAATTAAATGCTTCTTAAACATAAGTCTTTAGGAATGTAGTTATAGAGGAGATGGTTTTTGTTGGGCTGTTGGCACCAAATCAAAACTGAGGTTTTAAGAATGAAACTCTTCTCCGTATTTGTTATTTGTTGCTAAGAAGGAAATTGCACCCCAGTGGAGAGGCTCGAAACAATAACAACTATAGCAAATCTCCATGACATAGCGTCTTTACAGCAGGAATTCTAGAGTACTTTACTTAACTGGTCTGGCCCACTGTCTCATTAAAAGATGTAGGAATGATACTGCTGTTAGATGGGAGCGGCCAGGAAACTCAACAGGAGGGCAATGATCTGTTTCCAAATGATGTACTCCCATGCTCCTGTGCTCCCAAGACCCCATGCTCCTGAGCTCCCATGACCCCATGCTCATGTGCTCCCATGACCCCATGCTCATATGTTCCCATAATCCCATGCTCCTGTGCTCCCATGATCCCATGCTCCTGTGCTCCCATGACCCCATTCTCCTGTGCTCCCATGACCCCATGCTCATATGTTCCCATAATCCCATGCTCCTGTGCTCCCATGATCCCATGCTCCTGTGCTCCCATGACCCCATGCTCATGTGCTCCCATAATCCCATGCTCCTGTGCTCCCATGATCCCATGCTACTGTGGTCGTCAGGCTTGTGCTGACTTCAGCTCCTTGCCATGTGGACCTTTCCTCAGATCTTCCTTGGGACAGGGCTGACTTCCTGCCGAGAGAGCACTCAGCACTCAGAGATGGAGCAAGGTGGGGCATGGGGATGTCTGACTCACTTGGCAGTGCTTAGCATGCCTAGCATGTACAGAGCCCAAGATTCAATCCTCAGCACCGCATAAGCCCTGTGGTAGTGCACACCTGCCATCTCAGCACAACAGAGGGGGAGGCAGCAGGGAGACCAGGAATTCAAAGTCATCCTTAGGTTCATAGCAAGTTTGAGGCTAGAGGGAGCTATAGAGAAACAGAGATACTCGGAGAAAGCAATAGTAGGAGGGAAGGAGAGAGAGACTAACTCTATAAGCCTGTAAGCCTTTCCCACAGCTATCTGGGGTGGAAAAGGCCTATAGAGATATGGTAATACCAGGAGGTAGTACTTGGTAAACTCTATTTTAGAGTCTGGCTATCATAGTCTACCTTCTGCCCTCAATGCTTTGAATGCAAATCATACTCCTTTACTCCCAAGAACTTCATACCTATCTACCCAAAGTCATTCCATTATCCCATTAGCATCTTTGAAAATCTTGAATCTTGTATAAAATCAAGTCCATATATATTCATATTCACACACAGACACACACAGACACACAGACACACACACACATATCTCTGTGGTTACTGACTTGTAAAGTACTAAGGCTCTGAATTTAAATAGGGGAAAACTAAAGAGACATATTCTCAGCTCCTGCATGCTGAAGGGGGTGTAGGACAAATGTTAGAAGCATCCATTCATAAGGAAAAATATGCAAAGCACATAGAAGTTAGTAGACCAGGTAAATTCCAAATCACCTCTGCCACAGTTCAGTGGTTCTTTAATTAGGAGGGAGAATAACTTCTGAGAATTGGATTTACTCTGAGCTTTTGGCTATGCCTTTAAAGTCACTCACTGTGCTTCTTATATAAATGGTGTCTCATGTTTGTGGCTGCCCAGACTTCTTGGTCTGCCCCTTGACTTGGAGAGCTACAGGGATACAGAGACCAATTTTCCTCATGCTCTTCCGTTCCAGTGTCTACTTTAAAAACAAAACAAAACAAAAGTTCCCTTCTAGCCTGTCTGTATCCACTTGTACATTAGTATTAATACCAAGAACAAATCAGGCGACACCGTCAACAATTCAGTTGTAAACTTCTCCAGATAGACCAGGGGAGTATTAGGTAGGTTTTCTACTTCTCACACGACTACAGACCATGATGCTTTGACTCCTGCCGCAGCACTGCAAATATCTCATCTTCTCCACTCTCTTTAAACCACCTCCTGGTTTCCACCTGCAGCCTCTGAGGGGAGCATCAGGACTTGTCATGTACTCTAGGACATTCTTCTGCAAACTCCTCTGTCATCTGACACCTAGATCTTTTGTCTGTGACCACCTATTTTTTTAAAAGGAATTTTTGTTACAGCAATACTCTACCTCTCAATACGAAAACCATGTCTTAGTTATCTAATAAATTGTCTCGTAAGTGACTTCAAATCCTAGTGACTTAAACAACAACATGCCTCACCATCCTACTACCTTGTCAAATTTTGGAGTGGCCTGCCCAAATCACACAGGCCTAGGGTTTCTTAGGGAATGAGACAAGCTGTCAGTACAGTCACCCTTGTCTAGTGACTTGCCTGGAGTTGCTTCCAAAATGGCACCCTCACAAGACACTAAACGCATGCTCCGAGTTGGTAGGAACTCTCAGTTTTCCATGCTATGACCTGCCTGAGGGCCCCATGGTGCAGCGACCCACACTTCTTGGAGGGAAGGAGTCAAGGGGAAAGCACAGTGGGTTTTCCTGATCTAGCCCCAGGAGTAATGCTCTGTCATACCTAAAAGTCCCCTTTGGTGACACAGGTCAGTATTATTGAAAGTGAGAGAGAACTGACCAAAACCATGACACCAGGGAAATAAAAATAATCAGGAGTCATCTTCAAGCATGACCACAGCATTCACCTTTCTATGCCAGGGTGGTGACAATATAAAGTCTCAGGTCCTTCGGGCTATGCACTAGCAGCTGCTTCTTATTTAAAATGTCACATAGTTGTATATATTAATATATTGTATACAATCTATAATATAAACTACATATCATATATAAGAACATACATTTGGTTTCTTTGAGACAGAGTCTTACTATGTTACTAGAGCAGACCCTGAATCTTCCTGGCATAATCCTCCTGCCTCAGCCTCCTGGGTACCTGGTTTAAAGGCCAGTCCTGTCATGCCTGACTAGCAGCCACTCCTGAAGACCCCTTAGGGTGAGATGAACAGTAACTATACCCAAAGGTGATCACTGCCATCTCTAATTGTTTGCTTGTTTGTTTTCTCTCAGTGTCTAGCTTTGTAATTAACATGTTTACACAGAAATAATTATTCTACCCCTTAAGTTGCTTTTGGCCAGAGTGTTTTATTACAGCAACAGAAAGGAAACTAGAACAGAAGGGTTTTTTTTTTTATCTTTTCCATTTTTCATGTGCTTGTTGTATGTATATGGGTGCATGCGTGTTTGCACGTGTGGTATTGCATGTGTGTGAGCATTCTGTGTGTGTATGTGGAGGCCCACAGTTAATGTTGGGAGTCATTCCAGATCACAGTTCCAACTTATTTATTGAGCCAAGATTTCTCAGTCAAACCCACAGCTCATCTCTCTAGCTGTCTTGCTCTGGGGAATCTCCCCTCTTCCTTCTCAGGCTGCAATTCCATTCCCACTCGGCCTGTACATAGATTCGGAGGATCTCAACCTTAGTCCTCACACTCGCATGGCAAGCGCTTTAACCACTGTGTCTTCCCAGTCCCTGCC
Organism: Mus musculus; assembly: GCF_000001635.26. Classification (NCBI taxonomy): domain Eukaryota; kingdom Metazoa; phylum Chordata; class Mammalia; order Rodentia; family Muridae; genus Mus; species Mus musculus. The sequence goes on along the minus strand of NC_000070.6, from coordinate 142,841,950 downwards.
ACAGAAACTATTTAGATAAGACATGGGGGCTATTGAGACAGAATGACTGCAGTCTACATGTGAAATAGACATGAGTAGTGGGCCAGGAATGGAGTGTGATGGACCTAATGTCTGTGGGTTTCTCACATACATAAAAGCCCAAAGCTTCAGTGGAAGGGTATGGGGGTGTGGGACTTGGGGATGTAATGATTTATGCTGAGTGATTACTTCTTTAAGGGGTGACAAATATTTAACCCATCTCTGCCTCAGCTATCTCTTTTGTGTGTGGCTGTGATGTAGAGATTCAGGAAGGGCCACGGCAGTGACTTGATCATTGTGTGGTCTTGAGGAAAGAGTGGTGGTCATAGGGAAACATACCCCGAGCCTGGGAGGGGCTGGGGGCACTGCTACTTCCCAGCATGAGGAAGCACATCCATTCCTTCCATCTCCACTTTACAGATGAGGGGCTGAGGCTGGAGGTCTACTCCAGAGGCTGCTAGCCAGTGAGTAGAGGAGCCTACTGAGCCCTTTGTGTGTGTGTGTGTGTGTGTGTGTGTGTGTGTGTGTGTGTGTGTGTGCATGAGCAGGTGTTCACATTTATGGACACAGAGGTTGATACTTGATGTCTTCTTCAATCACTCTTTTCCTTAGTTTTTTTTTTAAGATAAAAAAATGGTGTGCGTGTGTGTGTGTGTGTGTGTGTGTGTGTGTGTGTGTATGTGCATGTAGTGTGTGTGGTGTGTGTGTTTGGTGGTGGTGGTGGTATGTGTGTGTGTGTATGTCTATGTGTCTACATAAATGTATATGCATGTATGTGCAGTGTCTACAGAAGCCAGAAGAGGGTGTTAGATCCCATGGAGCTACAGTTACATGTGAGCCACCTGACTTGGGTTCTGGAAACTGAACCGGATTCTCTGCATGAGGAGTATATACTCTTAACCATTGGGCCATCTCTCCAGCCCCTCTCCACTTTACTTAAAAATAATACAAATGAAACAAACAAACAAAAAGCCTGGGTCTCTCACTGAATCTGAAACTCATTGACTCTGGCAGCCTGGTTGGTTAGTAAGCCACAGAGATCCTCCTGACTTCCAGACACTGAGATAATACATGCATTACTATGCCCAACTTCTCTATAGATTCTAGGCAACCAAACTCAGGCATGCATGATACTGAGCTGTCTCCCCAGCCCCAAAGCCTGACTTCTAATCACCCTGCCACCACATGTAGGTAGCTGCATCAATTTGGGCAGAGTCTTTTAAAACAAAACCTGAAATGAAAAGCCACAAGGCACCAACTGCCTTGTACCATCCATAAATCTATTATCAAGAAATAGAACTTACTTGAGATTCAAAGTGGTTTCCTTCTGACCTTTGAAACACATTGAAAGTTGCAATAAAACAAAACGATCTTAAAATATTAACAGACCAGAAGTAATTAAATGACATAGGCAGTCATTAAAATTGAGAACGAGGCTTCCGTTGATAAGCCCTTTCAGTTAGCCAAAAACAACAAGGTCTACGGCTTGGGTAAAGCTCACAGATTCACCACCTCATTCTTTACTTACCAAGCTTGCAGCTCTCTTCTCCTTCTTTTTTTCCTGGAGGATGCTGGGTCTGAAAACTGCCCCTTCTGTTAGCAAAGAAGAAAACCCCAACCAAATCTTTCCCCCCTTTTCTGTAAAATAACAGACACTGTAGAGCTTTGGTGTTGACACACTCAGCCCTACACTTAGTAAAACCAGCATGGCCCTCAGTGAGCTGGGAGGATAGCTCAGTCAATAAGGGGCTTGCAGCACAAGCCTGGCGATCTATGTTCAGATCCCTAACGCCTATGTAAAACACTGGGTGTGGTGTCATGCACCCGTGCTCACAGTGTTGGGGGGCAGAGACAAGGAGGGGGGAAATCTCTAGATTATTGGCCAGATAGTCTAGCAAAATCAATGATCTCCCGGTTCAGTGATAGTCAGTCTCAAAAGTTAGTCTAGAGTGATGCAGGAAGACAGTTTGTCTGCCCCCTCCCATGTAAGCACACACATGTACACATGTGTATACCCCACCCCCAGGCATCAGATGAATGCAGGAGCTTCACACAATCCTGAAACTCTGTAAAGCGCCAAGACCTCAATGCTCTGGAGAAACATGGGGTGAGTTAAGTGACAATCCACTGTTTGGTTGACCTCTGACCTTTGCCTGGCCTCTTATCTCTGGGGCTGCTCGGTCAGAGGGAAGCCATTTGTGGGACAAGGACAACAGCATATCTCCAGGCTCAGGCCTGGAATCCATGCCCTGAGATTCATGGTGCCAGGTGTTACTCTGCCAACGCTTGTGTTCCAGGGTCTGTGAGTCTCTCTTAAATCAGGGAGGAGGGGCCCACAGTCCTGGAGACAGTTCAACTCCAAACGCAGTCATTTTCCTGTGGCACTCTGGGGGAAACAAAACAAGGGCAAGGAGTGTGTGAGAATTCTTTCCACGGTGTTGGTCTTTTAATGAGACAGGGCTCATGCACCCGTTTCCATATTAAATTCTTATAAAAAGATCACTTTTCCCTTTTACAATGTCTGCCTTGATGATGTGCGCAGTTGTTAGTTCATTGGAGGAGAGACAGCTCTGAACTCATGTCTCCTGTCCATAATTAGTTTTAAGCATTTCTGACAGTCCACGAGTACTTGTCACGGCCTGAAACTTTTCACTGGGATGGTTAATCTTGGTTGTCAGCTTGACACATCTTGTCTCAGAGAGACCCTCATTGAGGAATTGTCACCATCGAATTAGCCCATGGGCACGTTTGTGGGGGCACTTTCTCGACTGTTAATCAATGTGGCAGGATCCAGCTCACTGTGGGCAGCGCTGTCTCTCGGTAGGCAGGCCTGGGTTGTATAAGGAAATAGGCAACAGTAAACAATGTTCCTCCATGGCCTCTGCTTCTGTTCCCATCTTGAGGTTCTACCCGGACTTCCCTTTATGATAGACTTGGCCAAGTTCTCTGGGACCCTGGGTTGCCCCTGTTGCTCAGCAGACCAGTGTCCTCTGGCCACACTGTGTTCAGGTCAGATATGGGCGGCAGGCCAGCCCTTTGCACCTGAGAGCATTTCTAGTTCTTCTGTTCCAATGTGATGTCTGCCCAGCCCCAGCCCCAGCCCCAGCTCCACCCTTGCTATTAAGCCCTCAAATCACAAGAATCCATTTAAAATACAGTCCTACACGCAGGCCTGGCCTCTTCCCCTTGCCATGGACAAATGTCCCAATTCACCAACATCTCTGGGAGGTCCTGAACCTCATTTGCATGTGGATTTTGCCCTGCTCCTGAGCTCCAGAAGGCTGCCTCTGTCTTGCATGCTAAATTACCAGTAACCTATCTCCCTTAGGGGTTGCAGTTTTGCAACACCTTTAAACCCACCCTGTGACGTCCTCTGAAAGAAAAGAAACTGCCTGTTATCACCAGTGCTCTCTGCTCTGGATGGTGCCTCTCACCTGCTTCTTGCTACAAGCATGCACTGCCTGTGCCAGCTGTTTTGAATCTTTGTCTCTGACGGTGGTGTCTCAGTTCAGTACCCTAGGATAGTTAGTGTCCCAAAGAGTAACACTCTGCAGCCACCACAGTGTCTACAGCCATGACTCACGTCTTGCTTTAGTGTTTAAAGAACAGGAAGTAAACAAAAGAAGGAAAGGTCGAGCGTAGCATCGTCTTCCATGATTTTAACGTGAGACAACATGGGCAAGGGAGTTGGAGCTGTGCCACCAACTGCCTGTGTCCTGGAGTGACTTCTTCCTTGTGTTCCTGTCTCCTGCTCTGTGATGTGCAAGCCATTGGCCCACCGCTGTCAGATATGTAAGGAGTGTCCTCATAACTTTAATTTTTCAAAACTTATTTAATGATGGTTTGTAAACACTTTAACCTCCCCTTTAGTCCACCACCCACCAGAAGTAGTGGAAAAGAAAGGATACAGGGGAAGTGGGCCTGTTTAGAAAGGTTCTTTGGAATGACTCTCGTCTGTGTTGTCAGGAAATCAGCAGTTCAGTTCACAGGTTAGCAGCGGTTGCTCAGTCCATACACAAACACTTTACCACAGTCTGGTTTGGTAGAGCTGGGAGAGCAAACACAAATCTGCTGTAATGGCACAATCTAGCAGCGACAGCCAGGCCTCAGCCTCAGCTTGAGTCAGCAGGAGGGATCAGGGTCAACAAGAACACCAGGAAAAGTTCTCTCGGCTGTTCCTCTCAGTGAAGCAAAGATCAGCAAAGATGAGAGACTAACAAGCATTTAGCTATGCAAGGAATCCAAGCTCAGTAGCCTTCCTGTCCATCAAGTCCTTTCTATACTCCCTCCAAACACCACTGGTCCTCCTCAGGTCTTGCCTCAGCATGTGTGTCTGTCTCAGCTGACATCACTGCCAATCAGCCTGAATCTGTGGAAGGGAAGTAGCTCAATTGGTAAGGTGCTTGCTTTACAAACACAGGAGTGTGAATTCAGTTTGGAGAACCCACATCCAAAGCCAGGTTTAGTGGCATGCTCTTGTAATCCTGGAGCCAGGGAGACAGAGACAAGAGCAACCTGGAGCACATTGCCCAGGCAATTCAGTCCAATCAGCAAGCCTCGGGCCAGTGAGAAAGCCTTCAAAAAACAAGGTTGTTGGCTCCAGAGGAATGGCATTGGAGGTTGACTGACACCTCCTCAGGCAGCACACACGTATGAACACACACACACGCGCACACACACACACCAAATACAGAGTCCATCACAAAAGGTCAGGACAAGAAGCAGCTTGGTCTTAATATCCTCTCCATTTCTCTTTCTTTCTGACCCTGCCTTTGTTTCTCTCTCTCTCTCTCTCTTTCTCTCTCTCTCTCTTTCTCTCTCTCTCTCTCTGGTTTCTTTTCTCTATACACAACACACCCAAGAATAGCATTATCACCCACAGTTCCCTGTACTCAACGTGATCTTCTGATGCCCCAGGCACTGTGGTGGACCACTAGGTGGTCCTGGATAAGTGGAGTCATTTGGTTGGGGATCATGAAGGGCTGGTGGCCATAGGGCCATACAAATAGGCAGGCTGGTCCCACGGGTGTTGATTCATGATAGACTCTGATGGTCATGCCTGGACTTGGCTGCCCAGAGGCTCATGGGAACTAGGCAGTGGCCACTGTAACTGCATTGGTAAGTCCTATCATGGAGAAGCTCTAGGATGGGACCTACTGTAAGTACATCCATTGTATTTATTACTTCAATACTCATGATCATGACATCATTGTGGCTTTATCTCCAAGGGACAGGTGAGGAAAGCCATCCTCAGAGAGGCAACACCACTGCCCAGACCAGCATACAGAGGCAAAATTAGAATTCAGGATGTCTTCTAGGCCTTCTTCAGAGGTGCAGTCTTCCGTGCATGGTGAAAGATCGGGCCTTCCTTTAGCTTCTTTCTGACCTTAGGGTGGCTTCCCAAGACTGAGGCCATCTTTAGCCTCCACTGTGCAGATCTTGAGACTTAAGTCAACAAGAACCCTGCTCCTGCCTTTGTACTTCCTTTCACTCAGGATCTACTTCAGCTACTTAGCTGCCAACTGCAGGACCCACAGCCACAGAGAACAGACGTTTTTCACAGCTAAACTAATTCTGGCAGATCTGTTCATTTAAAGCAAAAGTCATGGTAACTATGCTGGGCATGCGTGCATGCATGCATGCATGCATGTGCACGTGTGTGAATGTAATGGGGCACACAAAAAGTCAGAAGACAGCTTACAAGAGTCGATTCTCTCCTTCCACCATGTGGGTGCTCTAGTTAAACTCAGGTCCTTGCCGCAGCTCACTATAATAGAAATCCTGGTTATAACTGTTGCAGTGCTCTCTATATCTGACCTTGATCTTGCAATCCTCCTGCCTCACAAGGTTTTTGTTTTTGTTTTTGTTGTTTTGTTTTATTTTGTTTTGTTTCAAACTGCAGAATGCACATAGACAATTTTCTTCTTTTGGCCTACTGAAGCACACAGTTCAGCGGTGTTTAGCTCACGCACTGTTCATATCCATTGCTACAACTCTTTCCTGAATATTTTTATCCTTCCCCCAAAGGAAGCCCTTTACTTAGTAAGTGCTAAGCAGTTGTGCTTATACTCCTGGTTGGACTCCCTGGAGTCTGATAGTCTTTTGGTTCCACTGTTTGTCCATCATGGATAGTTCTGTACTTAAGATTTTTTGGGGGGATGTTGGCATCTTTCACTTGCCTCATCCATTCACTTGGATGAGGTAGGTAGATGTTTCTAAGTTCATCCATGTGTTGGCACGTATCAGTAGTTTATTCCTTTTGTATGACTGAATAATGTTCCTCTGAATGGACATACCATATTGTGTTTATCCACCCACACATTCATGGGCATGAATGAGTAGTCCACCTTTGGCTGTACAATTCTTAAGCAAGTGTTTGTTCAAATATCCTATATTTATGTGTTGATCCACCATCAGACCTTTTTCCACAGCAACATATGAAGGCTCTGACCTCTCTGCATCCTCATCTCTAGCAGAATGAGTTTTATTACAGCCACAGGAAGGAAAAAAAATGTCTGAATTATTTAGGCTTCATTTATTTAATGGGATTCCATTAAAACGAGAACTGGAAACGGATGGGCATTTTAATCCAAAATACATCATAGCTTTTGAGATTTGTGAAAAGCAAAGATTGTTTAACAGAAGGGGATAAATTTGGTCATTAGGTTGTATCTATGGACCGTATAAATAACAAGATCATAAAGTCCACAGAGCTGCTAGAGTCTCCGCTCCGTGATAGGATTCATCAGGCATATTTTTCTGTAAAAGTAGTACAATGGCCCATCTCGATGACATCTGGACTCATCTGCATAAAATGAGCACTTGAGGTCATATCATTATTACATCATATTCCGTGCTCCATCTGACCCATAAAAGCAGAAGCAGGGTGCCTCCGAACATATTTTATGCATCTCTTCTATTTTTTAAAAATAACACATAATGTTGAGCCTTGGCAATTTTTCCCCTTCTACCAAGCCATGAAAGTGCCATCCTATCAGAAGCCTAAATAAATGCTCCCTAATGTTTAGGAAGATTCAAACAACACTTCAGATAAATGAGCTGCTTAAGAAGTATGCTTCTGCAGATTTGTGGACGAAAATAACACACAACAGATTGAATGTCATTACACATTCAGAACAACCAACCAAGTGAATGGGGTTTTATGACCTCATTTCCTAACCTCAGGTAGGGAGGAATGGTGCCGGTGGCTCTCCAGCCTCTCGTCCATCACCTGCTTTAAGAACAGCTTTATTTAGTTGAGGGGTTTTTAGGGCAAATGGAGAACAATGTGTACAACTTCCCTATTCTATGATGATGAGGGAAGGGAAGGGGCAGAGTGGAGCGCTGAGACCTTTCTCTTTCATGCCTCTCTTTCATGCCTTGTTTTTATATGCAGTGATTAACACTGGTGACAGAGTGTGGTGGTTTAAATGAGAATGGCCTCCATGGTCTCATATATTTGAATGCTTGGTTCACAGTTTATGGGACTGTTTGGGAAGGACTGGGGACATGGCCTTGTTGGCAGAGGTGTGTCTTTGAGGTTTCAAAAGCCCATGCCATTCCCAGTGAGCTTGATGTCTGGTCTCATGATGAGGGATCAAGACGTGAACTCTCTGCTAATGCTCCAACCCCATGCCTGCTGTCATGCTTCTCACCATGATGGTCACGGAATCTAGCTCTCTGGAACTGTGACTCCCAAGCTCAATACTTTCTTCTGACAATAGAAAAGTAACTAAGTCACATGGTAATTAACTGAGAAAGCACTTCTGCTGTCCCCATGTATCTGACAGCTTTTGGTGTGTTTCATGAGGTGTCATGGCTATATTACCTGTTGCTTCATAACAGAGAACCCCCAAAATCAGTTATACAAATCACTATGTAGTTACAATCTCAGTTTTGTGAGCCATGGATTGGGATATAGAGAGAGGTACAGTCCAGTTCTGCTTTTCTGGGACTGGGCTGCATCTTGGGTAACTTGGATGAGGTAGGTAGATGAAACCTGTTGGATGAAATATGGCTTGATTCCTCATCTTTATGTTGTATCTTCTGTCATCAGAATATTTTAGATGTTGGCTTTCTTAGATATATTTTTCTTTATGTGTATGTGTAGCTGTGTGACCTTATACCACATGTGTATGCCTACTTATAGAGGCCTGAAGAGAGCAACCCTTGGAGCTGGAGTTACAGACAGTTTTGGGCAGTTAGATGTGGGTGCTGGGAACTAAATTTGGGTCCTCTGCAGGATCAGCAAGTTCTCATAACCACTGAACTTTCTCTAGCCCTACCAGGGAGTTTTCCACTTACCTATCTGGCACCTGGGATGAATGAATGGGTAGATAGGCAGATCACTGTATAGTGGTGGGTACATGGGTGTGTAGAAAGGTGGGTAGGTTGGTGGGTAGATGGATGAATGGATGGATAGATGATAGATGGATAGGTGGATGAGTGGATGGACAGATGGATGAATAGATGGACAAATGGATGAATGGATGGATAGATGGATAGGTGCATGGATGGATGGATAGATGGATGGATGGATGGATGGATGGATGGATGGATAGATGGATGGATGGATGGATGGATGGATAGATGGATGGATGAATGGATGAATAGATGGTAGGTGAATGGATGGGATGGGTGAATGATAGATAGATGGATGGGTGAAGAGGTGGATGAACATATGGGTAGATGGATGGATAGATGGATGGATAGATGGGTAGGTGAATGGATGGGATGGGTGGATGATAGACAGATAGATGGATGGGTGAAGGGGTGGATGAACAGATGGGTAGATGGACAGACAGCTTCAGCTATCTGAGTCTCTCTCTTCATGAAATCTGCACATGCAGGCTCCTTTGGAGATCTATGCTCTCTGATTTCTGAAGTGCCACGTTAGATGTGACAAAGTACCTGACAAAAGCTGCACGAGGGAGGAACATCCTCTCTGGCTCGCAGAGTCAGAGCATAGTCTCTAGTGGGGGAAGACACAGCAGCGAGAACTTGAGATGGATGCTCACACTGCATCTACAGCCAGGAAGCAATGAGTGACTAACACTGGTGCTCAGCTCCTCTTTTCCTTTTTACCTAATCCAGGACCCCAGCTCATGCAGTGGTACCACCCATGTTCAGAGTAGGTTTCCCTACCTCAGTTAACCCAGTATAGAACATCTCTCACAGACATGTCAAGAGGTCTCCTAGATGATTCTAGATCCCAACAACTTGACAATAGAATCCATGACAAGTATCTTCCATGGCAGCTAGCTTCACACAGAGTGAACATGCCCAGAGACTCCAGTCCTTTTACAAGCTAGACACGGGATTCCTAGAGAGAATTTTCTGTCACTGGGGTAGAGCAGATTTCACAGGGAAGGGGTATACACTCTACATCTCAATAGAAGAAGCTGCAAATATATATGTAAAGAACAGACATGTTCTAAAATTCTTAACTATATTTATTGTGTATATGTGCAGGTGAACTGAAGGTCCAGTCTCCCTACCTTGTCAAGGACCACAGACCCCTGTTGTCTGTAAGCACATCAGGGTTCCTAGCTATTGCAGCAAGCAGCCATTCAGTGTCCCCCTGCCTTTGGCCAGAAGCACTGTCTCCCAAGCCCTGCTGTTGCTTTGTTAGAATTTGCCAATGATTTCCTGGACCCTGTCAGAATTCTGTTAATGTGACTGTTTACTGAGAATGCCTAGAAGCTGTTCTTTGTTGGTATAAAAAGTATAGATTTGTCCAAAAAAAAAAAAATTACGGGCAATTCTATGAGGAAATAAATGTGATTTTTAAGGAAATGAATTCAATAATGTTTATTGAGCTCTGATATTCCATGTGTAGATAGAGTAGAAAACAGATTAAAAACTACCACTGGGGGCTGAAGAGGTGGATCAGTGCATGTGTTTGCCAGGCAAGCTTGAGGACGTGAGATCAGATCCCCAGCATCCACATACAAAGCCAGGCACCTGTGACATGTGCCTGTAATTGCAGCACTTGGGACGGGGAGACAAGGAGTCTTGGAGCCTGATGAGCAGCTGGTCTTGCTGCAATGATGAGCGTCAGGTTCAGTGAGACCTTGTTCTCAAGAAAGAAAAGATGGAGAAACTTAGGACAATAACAAATATTAAACTCTGGCCTACACACTCACTCACATAAATGCACACATTCACACTTACATACACATTCACAGTTACACACACTATCACATGCATATACTCACACATGCATACACTCACACTTATACACACAATGCACAGACTCATACTTGCACACACTCACAATGCATAGACTCATACCTGCACACACTCATGCATGCATATGCTTACACTTGCACATACTCACATATGCATATACTCACACATGCATACACTCATACTTGCACACACTCACACATGCATACACTCACATTTGCACACTCACACATGCACGTACTCACACTTGTATACACTCACAATGCATACACTCACACATGCATACATTCACACTTGCACACACTCACACATGCATACACCCACACATGCATACACTCACACTTGCATGCACATGCATACACTCACACATGCATACATGCTCATATACACTTACAGACACTCAAACACACACACATAAACTCATACACATATCTACACATACATTTAAATGCACAAGCATAAACTCACACCCACTCACACACCCTTCTGCTCTTACTAAGTGCATAGGAAAGAAAGAGGCAGCCAGAACAATAAAGTCAAATTTTAAACTCTGTAACATGTCAGATGACATCTGGAATGAGAATGACAGAGAAATAACAGTCCTTCCAGCCTATTCATGGCACTGGTTAGAAAACATGACCACCATCCTTTCTTAAACTTCAATATCAGAGGCCATCTGCTCATAGAGAAACGAGACATTGGCATTACTATAAGTGTAAATTTAGGGTAGGGCCACACCCAGGTGCTGATGATCTCTGGTTTATAAATAATGACCACAGAGCTACATCTATAGCACATAACTAATTCTATCCTGTTATGTTTCCTTGGGATAAGTGGGTGCTCCACGAAGTAGCTCTACATTTTGTGTTTTGTGTGTCCTTAAAAACTCTATATACTTTGAGTTATGTATTTGTATGATGATCCCAGACACAATCTGGCGGTTAATTATTTGTTGAAGAAATCCAGGTTCTCAGCATTTACCTGGTTGATCTCTTGGGTATACACACACACACACACACACACACACACACACACACACACACACAGAGTTGACAGTATCATTTTACATTTCCTTCTTTGTCTTTTCACAGCGGTGCAGTCATTGCACACCCTAAATGACCAGATTTCCCATTTCATTGTTACCAAGTCGAAGGCACTGGAGGAAGACGATGACCCCTTTCTACCCACGGAGAAAGAGACACTGAAGAACTCGATGATATTGATGAGACATCTCTTAATGGATGCCCAGGTACAAAGTTCAGTGGTGGGTAGTCCAGGGATGTCCAATATTTTGTCATTATGACACAACAGTGTCACTTAAAAAAGCTCACACTCAAGAACTACACAGCTGAGTTACCAAAGAACAATGAACATAATACAAAAGTCTTCATCATGCTTGGTGCAGGCTTATGATTTTATGGTGGGTCTCGTTCATGGCTATGGTTGGACACAAGTTGGGCATGCCTTTTATGGATTTGAGATTGCCTTTGGGTTTTCTGTAAATACTTCGTCTGAGGGGGATAAGCTACCCAAGGATGTTCAACTATCTAACCAACCACAGCCACCTTTGCCGTAAACAACCATAAGAGACGCTCTGATATAGTGAGAACTGGGCTTTTCATTAGGTTTTTACTGTGTTTCTTAAAGTCAGAGTAATGGAGCTTAAAAATAACGTATATATTGTCTTTGAGAATGGAGCGCAGCTCCCATTAGTCTTGGGAAAGAGAAAGGGTACATTTGCATACAAACTTGGCAGGCATCAAAACTGGCAAAGGTGTTGGCGTGAAGCAAAGCCTGATCCAAACCGGCATTTCTGAGAGGTTGGTAAATGTTTAGGGGTGTCTGATGTACCCCTTAGTAAATGAATCGGCATTTTAAAACACCAGCAATGACTACCCTGCTGGGGATTTGCCGATTGCTTGCTGTTGTTGAGATGTTGTTTCTCAAGGTTTCTCCTCACAGGCTGTTTTATTGAAATACTTTCAAGCAATCTTTCTTCTCCTTCTGGCTTTGTTAGTGGGTCTCGCCAGATACGCTGTTGTTGGGCAAACACCAGGTGTTTGAAGAACCCGATGGTATTTCTCTTTGGTTAAAACAAACTGCTCTAGAATTTATTGTCATTTCTGCCTCTTGGGGATCTGGGAGTATTTCTAGGAAGTCATCTCCGGTTTGGGGTGTTCTGTATGAAGTGTCCCCGGAATTTTCTTTCCGGAGCTTGCTGAGGTCAGGATAATCTGCTGTTCCCTGCCTTCTGCTCTGTCTGAGAGAGCTTTGAACTGTGGTCTCTTCTTTTTGTTGTTGTTGTTTCTGTTCAGAATGTTGTTTTGTGTTTTATTTTCTTTGATCAATCTGGAAATCTGGATCTCATCTCACCAGGACTGTAGCCGGCGGTGGCAGGGCCTGTCTACATTCCTCACCTGTCAACGTTTGAAGCTGCCCCCGTGGGATCCGAGCACCTCCACTGAGGTGCCCCAAATTATGCAAAGCCTTTCATTGGCACGCTTATTCTCCCAGCCTCCTTTTAAAAGTAAACAGCCATTCAGCCAGCCTCTCCTTTCTCCCTAAGCCTGTCTGGGGGAGAAGAGAAGGCTTCTAAAGCTACAACAGCCAATTTTAAGACTTAGGAAAAAAGGGAAAATTTAGAGCAATTTACTGAATAAAGAAAGCAAATTGTTCCTGAAAGCGTAGCTTTGCTCAGTGCCTGGACCCAATCCGCTAGCTGACATCGCAGCCCAGGGAACTGTCTAAATGAATCCCCAAGGAGAATGTGTACGTTCTAGTTTTTGAAATCTCAGAGAATAAAAGCCTCTTCATTTCTTCTTCTCATCTGAATTTACAGATGCTAAGAACTGAACTTTCAAAAAGCCATTAACAACAGAGGGAAAACAGGCCCCCATAATTGAGGGGCACGGAGGAGTGAGTCCACAGCATGGAGGGGTAGCAGGAGTTCATAACAACTCGACATTTATTCTCCTCCTCCTCCTCCTCTTCCTCCTTCTCTTCCTCCTCCTCCCTTTTTTGGTGGTTTCCAGGCAGGATCCCACTAGGTAGTGTTAGCATTCCTTCTAGGCTCCACCCCTCAGTTACCTGGCAATAGCCAGGTGTGGCTGACTCAGTATAAAAGGGGCTGCTTGCCCCCTCTTCACCCTCTTGCTCTTCTCTTCCTCTCTTCGCCCCCCCCCATCCCTTCTCGCCCCATTCCCCTCCCCCTCTCTCTCCACATGTCCATGCCCAGCCTCCCCCCACCTCTCTTCCTTTCTGCCTTTCTCTGTCTCTACTACTGCCTCAATTCTCCTCTCCATGCCTTAAACAAACTCTATTCTCTAGTCTAGTCTAGTCTAGTCTAGTCTAGTCTAGTCTAGTCAGGGGGAAGGGATGCCTCAGCCTGGACCTGAAGAGACAACCCTTTCCCCCATACTCTACCACGCCTCTACTAAACATACCTCTGGCTTCCTTTTCTTTTTTATAAAACACAACAGGTAGCCCAGGCTGGCCTTGAACCCACCTAACCCTCATAGGGTTACATGCATGCAACACCACACCTGGTGACTTATTAATAATTAGAAGAGAGAAGATTACAATGCCCCAGGACAATGCTGTTCTTAAGAAGCTAGGAATACTATTCACCCCAGTCTGGGCCATAGACCTTGTACTATAGTGTAATATTACTATAGGTCGATCAAAAACATCTTATAGTGCTTAAGATTGTTTCTCACCAAATGTTGGACTGGCATCTTGAATTGTCCGTGGCATTGGTCTCTCTCTCTCTCTCTCTCTCTCTCCCTCCCTCTCTCTCTCTCTCTCCCTCCCTCCCGCCATTCCTCCCTGCCTTCCCTCTCTCCCTCTTCCCTTTCTCTTTTCCTTTAAGGAGCTAAAGTTTCCCATCTCACATGGTTATTCTTGTGTCAGAATACATTATTGTCTCATTCTCTACTATTCTGAACTGACACAAGCAGAAAGTTTTCATTTCGATAATGTAAAGCCAGGTTTTGTGCCTCTTACTCTCCAGTCCTACAGTCTAAAATCAAGGTGGATTGGGTCCACATCTCTAGGAAAATTGACACAGATAGTCAGTCAAGTATTGTCATGTGGTATCTGGGCACACTCTTGCCTTGCCTCTTTCTGTTCAGAAAGTCTTAGCTAATAATTTTTCTCTTTTAGATTTATAAAGGATGAAGTGGGTTGTACTTAATTTTGTTTTGAGGTATCAGCCTTGTAGCTTTATTTCCAAACCCACTAACTTTCTAAAAGTTTTGCTGAACTCAAATAGAATTGTGACTTCCCAGCCCCTTGGGTTGCAAAGAATCTCTGGTTGATATTTTTCCAGTGTGGTGTCATCAAGTTTATATAATGCTAAGAAAACTGGAAATTTGTGGATGACTGGGGTAATAGGTAGTTTTAATTTTTTAAGGTTTATTTATAATTATGCAAATGTGTATTTGTATATGGGTATGTACATGTGAGTACGCTGTCTGCAGAGGCCATAAGGAGGATTCAGATCCACTGGAACTAGAGTTACAGGCAGTTATGAACCTCATGACATAGGTTCTGGGGATTGAATTGGACTCTTTGTGAGAGCAGCAAGTATTCTTAACCATTGACCATCTCTCCAGGTTCAAAATGGGGTCTTGAGTTTTGCAGCAGACATCCACACATACATTCTTTTTAGTAAGAATCTTTATTGAAATCCCATTTGTGTGTGTGTGTGTGTGTGTGTGTGTATGTGTGTGAAATTCACTTATTTTTTCCATCTATTTTTAAACATTGCTTCCTACCTTACTCCCAAAGACAGACGAATGCATTTATTTAATATTCTACTCTCAATAGTGGTGTACCAAAAGAATGTTAATGTAGCCTGCAAGCCGACATCCTTCTGCTGGGCTTCACATACTTTAACATCAGTGGATCAGTCTGTAGGTTTGCATTTTATGGGACAAAAGCTCTTCAGAGAATGAACTACATGCCTTCACTTGGTGGCTTTCCTAAGTCTCCTAGCTCAGTATACACAGGGCTCTTAGTAGTATTGGATTATGATGAGATTCTCCGACATCAGGCACACGGAATGAAGCCAATACAAAGAAACAAAAGTCTTGCAGAGAACCCGGGGGCTGCTTGGAGAATGCGTGCTTACAAGGCATAATCGATTCAAGTCACATCTGTCTTCGAGGCAATAAATCCTGCTTAGGAGAATGTCAAAGGCAAGCGTGCTGCTGTGCTATGAAATTCTACCTCTAAGGATTATAAAACAGTATGCACGGAGAAGACACATCCCCCCAGTATAACGGGGAGGAGTTGGGGGGTGGATCCCAGCGATGATTGTCAGGCCCAACAACCTGCCCTAGAGACAGCAGCAGCTCATGGAAGAGAAGGGGTGGGGACAAGGTATCCCAAGAGGCCCACAGTGATGCATTCGTTCCATAACTTTCTTTGCTTGGTGCTTACGTGTGTGTGTGTGTGTGTGTGTGTGTGTGTGTGTGTGTGTGTGTGTGTGTGTCTGAAAGAGCTGCAGAGCAGAAGAGCCTCTATTTGTTTTGTATTTGTATTGCATCTTCAGTCGGCAACCCTCCAACCCCCCAGTTCAATGAAGTACGCTATTCAAATGTCATTTGAAACCTGATCTGGTGGTTTTTATTCCTGAGAGCTCCCTCTACACCCAAAATGCCAACTCAGCCTCATAAGTGATTAGATTCATAACAGCAAAAAAGGCAATTCTTTCTGGGAGAGATTAATTCTTTTCCTCGCGCTGTGTGACTCTGCATGCTAAGAGGGGTCGATTACAGCAAATTAAATCTCCTAACAGCAACTCTGCCCGCCTCCCAGCAAAGGCTTTGGGTCATTGTTTATTGAAGGAGAAGCCACACTTGGGGAACCAGGAAGATGACTGAGCTCAAAGGGAGGTCTTACTATTGGTGGCTGAGTGCTGAAGGCTGACAAATTTGTTTGCACATGGAAGACTCTTTTCTGTTAGTCATAGGGTAGAGGCTGATTAAAGGAGGGCCTGTGTTCCATTGACCAAGTAGAGGGTCTCCCGGCTTAAAATTTGGGGGGGGGATTCATTCTATAAGAGAGGCTGCACCATAGAACACCCACTTCCTGTGGATCCATATTTCAGAACAAACAAGTAAACCTTTCAAAATAAAAGCATACACCTGGCCTGGAACCTGTAAGCAAGGCTTCCGCTCCAGCCATCTTGTTCTTTTCTGTTTCTGTGATAAAATAACCTTGAAAAAAGCAACCTAAGAGAGAGTTTATCTTGCCACAGTGGCAGAGGGATGCAGCTGTCTGTCTATCACTGTACTGGAGGCATGGCAGCAGTCAGTCACATTGTATCTATAGTTCAGAAGCAGAGCTACAAACAGAGTAGGGACCAGGCTTTAAAAC
Source organism: Mus musculus (assembly GCF_000001635.26). Taxonomy (NCBI): domain Eukaryota; kingdom Metazoa; phylum Chordata; class Mammalia; order Rodentia; family Muridae; genus Mus; species Mus musculus. The sequence continues at coordinate 142,825,363 of NC_000070.6, read as the reverse complement.
CCACCTAGACCAACTTCCTTCAGTGAAGCTCTGTCTCCTAAAGGCTCCACAACAGCGTCATCAGCCTGGGACCAAGGTTCAAATACAAGTAACAATGTGTAGCCTTCGGGTTGTACTTTCCTCTTTTATTTCTCCTTTCCCCCTTTCTGCCTCCTCCTCCAGTCTCGTTCTCCTCTGCTTCGCTTCTCTCTTCTTATCTGTCTTCTGTTCTGCTATCTGCGCTGAAACATGTGTCACACAGACTTGTGTGTCCCTTTCCAAGCAATAAGGGCACACAGGAGCAGGAGGTAGAGTAGCAAGCAGGAGGCAAGCCTGGTGAGACTGGGAAGTAGGTTGGGGACCCTGCCAGGATCTGGCATGGTTGTTTTTCTTCTCTCCTTTTGAGAGAAGGCTTAGCAAACTCCCCTGGAGGGCTTGACCCTCTCATTGGCTTCTGGCTGACTTAGTCTTAAATTAACAAGAATAGCTTGACTCGTAAGGGAGCTGTCTGTATACTAGCCTCAGATATAGAAGGATGGCTTAGAACCAGAGTCTCCATCAGCACTTGCCAGTGAACAGAGCTTAGCCCACCAGCTGCCCCACCCCCTGCAGTGAGGAGACCTTGGAGGGAGGCAGGCTATGGTGTTACAGAGGAAACCTTCAATTTGCTCCGTTTCCAAGACTTTCCGTGTCTGTAGGTGCTATTTTATGTTGATGCCACTATTAGAGAGCAGCACTGTTACTACTAACATATTTATCTGGGGCTGATAAAATTGTTTGGTCAATTTTAAGAGGCAAGACAGTTCAAAAGCTAAACTCTATATTCTCAGACCCCCACAAGGTTTAGGGCTCCAAGAATACAATTTTCTAAACTCTCCAAGCAGAATATGAATGGCACCCCAAAAATCTCATTCTCTTTGAGATATCTATTGTTATGTCAGCAAATAATGACTTCCCAGCTAATGCTCATTTCCAGCATTACCTCACCAGGGGTGCCCAACCTTGTGAAGGCCATACCATGTTAACATCTACAAAGTCCACATTACGCAATAGTCACGAAAACATTGTCAAGAAAAGCATGATGTTTTAAGTATGTTTATGATTTTGTGTTGGATTGTACTTATAAGCTATCCTTAGGTCAGGATGTGTTCTGGGCCATGGGTTGAACATGTCTATATGAATGATCTCAACTAAGAAGAGAGGAGAAAAAAAATCTCCTGTCCCCTTTCAGAGGATTTTTGCTATATTTTGCTTTTTTCCTGACTGGTGGATGTGAAGGGATTGTGATGACCAGTTTTAATTGCTAACTCAGCACAAGCTAGAACCTGGAAGAGAGTCTGAGGGAGAGATTTTCTAGAATTGGTGGTCCAGTAGGCTCATCTTCAGGGAATTGTTTGAATTAAGTTAATTGATATGGGAAGACTTAGTCCACAGAGGGCAGCACCATCCTCTAGGCCTGGGTGTCCTGAATTGTATGAGAGTGGAGAAAGCAGGGCTAGAGAGACAGCTGAGTGGTTAAGAGCATGTACTGCTCTTGCAGAGGACCTGAGTTTGGTTCCCAGTACCTACATAGGGCAGCTCACAACCACCTCTAGTTCCAGGGTAGAGAAAGGCAGTGAGAAGGAGTAGAGAAGTAGAGGTCAGCCATGGCTACATGGAGAGAGATGGGAAGGGAATGGGAGAGAGGTGGAGCAAGGGGGCAAGAGGCAAGGGAGAGAAGCAGGAGAAAGAGAGTGAGGAGGGGGCAAGCAGCCCCTTTTAAAGTAGGCCAGGCCTACCTGGCTGTTGCCAGGTAACTGTGAGGAGGAGCATACCTGGCTGTTGCCAGGTAACTGCGGGGATGTAGTTTAGACAGTAGCAACCCAGGGGATCTGATGCTCTTTTTTGACTTCCATAATCTCCAAATGCTTATAGCAAGCACACACATAGTCACAGAAACATAATACACATTAATAGAAAAATAAATCATTTAAAAGGAATAAAGAAATTGAGCTGAGCTCAAGCAAGCAAGCAAGCAAACAAGCAAGCAAGCGTGCATGCATTTATTTCTCTTTGCTCTTGACTGTGATGTGATGACCTATTTTAAATTCTTTCTGCCATGATGAAATGTGAGCTAAAGTAAACCCTACCAAATGCCTGTCTCCTCTCCTTTCAGGGTATTTTATCATAGCAACAGAAAGTAGGGCAGGGGTCATGGCGCTATTGGCATCGTCCTTAAACACACATGTCCAAGGAAGGCAGAAGACAGCATAAGAGCTCTTGGAGTAGCTCTTTGGTGATTGTGACCTGCCAGGCATGGATTCTGGAAACTGAGCTTCAGTCTTCTGGAAGGGCAAACACAGCTCTAGTATTGGCATCTAATGGGAAGGGTGTTTCTAGACTCACCGCAGTGCACAGAACAGTGCCACCCAGCAAACGAGTATTCACTCAGAGATGTCCAGAGTATCAGGGTCAAAATGGAAAGCCTGGCTTTAGATCCAAAGTTTACGGAAATCTTCTGGTTGCAAAAATCTGATTTCTCTTGAAGCCCATTATTGATCATAAATGTTCCTCCAAAACATATCTAGTGTTAAACCCACTCCTTTTCCTTGTTTCGCCGAGCTCTTCAGAATCTTTGGCACGGTGCTAGCCTGTGGGCGAAGCATGGGGAAAGGAAAGAAGTGATCCTAGTTCTTTAAGATCCTGTATGAAATCAAACCGTTAACGACAAGTTTCCAAACTGTCTTAAAGGTGTGCTAGGATCAGATTTAGAGAAGGTACAAAGGTTTTCTCTTTGTCACATTTAAGAGATCTGAGGAGTGTGTGTATGTCTATGGTTTTATGTGCCTTTGTGTTTATATGTGCATATATGCGTTTATGTACGTTTGTGTGCATGCATGTTGTTATACATCGTGTTTTAGTGGATATTTGTTTATAAACATGTCTGTATGTTTATGGAGGTATGTCTGTGTGTTTTTGTACGTGCTTATGAATATGTTTGTGTTTATGTTTGTGGGCTTGTGAGTTTATATCTGTGTCTGTATATATTTGTGTTTGTGTAAGTGTGTGTATTTGTGTTTTTGGCGCTTGTGCTTATGAAAGAAAGAGAACTCTTCTCATGCTTTATGCATGTGTTTGTATTTTAATTTAGTTGTTTCTTTAGTATTACCCCATGAGGTGACTGAAAATAGATCCCCAGAGACGCTTTGAAAGATACATGTAAATTACTTATTCTAGGAATTAGCATTTAATTTAAGGACTATAAATTTATGACTGGCCTCTCAGGAACAGAAGTTCCTTTAATCCTTTGCCCACTGGTGTTCAGGGGAGAAGCAGGCAAGGAATGCAGGGACAAGCAGATGCGTGAGGGGAGCTGGGAAACACTGTCTGCACTCTGAGACAGTTAGTTGCTTTAGACTGGGGGCTGGCAGGCAGTTCTTTAGCATCTGGGTAGAATCTGGCCGGCAGGCAGGCAGGCAGGCAGGCAGGCAGGCAGGCAGCTCTCTATCGTGCACCTGTGTAAGGAGCATCACAGCTCCATGCTGGGCAAGCCATTGTTTCCTTGGCTTCATGCTCTCTGGAAATGTAAATTAATGGTGGTGGTAATAAGATGTAATTAGGGAGGTGATTTCATTGCCAATACCTTTTTATACCATAATGGAATTCAATATCAAGCTTTTAAAAGTATCAGTTATTTGATATTATTTTTATGTATGGCTCCTGGCCACTAGTCAGAAAATAGAGAGTTGAATATATAGCATATAGTTATAACCCTAAAATAAGTTACACTCATATTAGCATCTATCTATCTATCTATCTATCTCTATTTATTTATTATGTGTACAGATTTGTTGAAGTCAGAGATGACTTGTGGGTGTCAGTTTTCTCTCTGCTTGAGGAATCTGGACGTGAAACTCAGGTGATTGGGTTTAGCAGCAAGTGCCTTTACCCACTGACCCATCTCACCGGACCTAGAATATTATTTCTGTTTTAGCTGTAGGTATTTGCATGTTTTGCTTTCATGTGTGTCTGTGCACCATATGCTTGCCCCGTGTCTGTGGAGGCCAGAAGAGGGTGTCGGATTTCCTGCAACTGGAGGTACAGTGGTTATGAGCCACCATGTGAATGCTGGGAACTGACGTGGGTCCTCTACAAGAACAAACAGTGCTCTGAACAGCGGAGCCACCTCTTTAGCCTCTAGAGAACAGGTTTTGAGATTTCCTTATTTTTTATTGTTATTTTTATATGTACGGGCATTCTGCCTGCATGTATGTCTATATACCAACCAGGCATGTAAGAGGCCATCAGATCCCCTTAGAGCTGGAGCTCCAAATGGTTGTGAGCTACCATGTAGGTGCTGGGAATTGAACCCAGGTCCTTGGCAGATCACGAAGCCAGCCTACTACCGTCCTTCGCTCTCCTGTCTCTGAGCACAGTACACATGAAAGCAGTTTGAAAGTGTGGCTGTAACCTGGCTACTACAAGCACACACGGTCTCCCAGTTTGGGAAACAAAGCCCCTTGTCTGTGTCTTCTAGAATCCAAGGTACTTGCTTTTAGAATGGATGTTCTTTTTAAATTTACATTTCTTTTGAGACTTTCCTACACGGTGCATTCCCATCCCGGAGGAGTTCTCTTATGCTTCCCAGCTCCCTCTCAAAGTCATGATCTCTTCCTCAATTATTATTGTTTTACACACACACACACACACACACACCAGCCTGCTGAATCCCATTTAATATTGCCCCTATGTGTATGTATTTTGGACTGACCACTTGGGATTGGATAAGCTACCAGGGGGACTGATTCTCTTTCAGTAGCCATTGATTGCTGATAACGCTACATCTAGGGATGAAGCCTCGTGAGATTTCTCCTATTCATGCCGGCACGTCAGCTGGTATTGTCACGGTTTGGGTCTTTTTTAGGCAACAATATTGTTGAGATTTTATGGCTATAGTGTTCCTGTCACACACAGAAGTCACTATCTCCCAGCATGCACCACCTAGGTCTTAGAATCTTTCCACACTTTTTTCCCCCTACGAGGTACATTTTGATCCCATTGGCCCAGGGGCATCACATCAGCAAACCCAAAGGCAGTTGGGGCAGACACCACTGAAGGACATGGATATAGAGACATAAATGACTAACCCACCATATAACCAAGGAAAATCTCCAGATAACTGCAGTGGTTTAGATGTGGCTTCTCCTTCATGCATGGCAGTGGTTCTCAGTGTCCCTAAAATTGCGACCCTTCAATGGTGACCCGCAACCATAAAATGATTTCATCGCTCCTTCGTAACTGTAAGTTTGCTACTGTTATGAATCATAATGTAAGTATCTGATATGTGGCCGCCAAAGGAGTCTCTACTGAGACTGAGAACCGTTGATGTGTGGGGAGCTTGGTTCTGCAGTGTGTAATGTTGGGGTCAAACCTATAGAGCTGGGGGCTAGTGTGAAGTCACTGAAGCTTCTGAGTTCCCATGGGTTTGTTAGTCCTCCCTAGAGGACTATGAAACCACCCCCCCCCAGTCCCTCTGGCTTCCTGTCTCACCCTGTTACTCTCTCCTTTCTCCATATGTTCCTTTCATCCTACAAAATCCTGAACTCTACATGGCATCCAGCTCCAAGTGTTTTGTTATAGCCATGGAAAACAGACCTCGGCTACCTCGGATCTGCTGGCAACGGGAATTTGAAACATAGTAATCAGTGTGCTTATCACATTCCCCTCCCAAAAGTCGGGTTAAGTTGGTTTATTTAGAGGTGGTGAGGTCCCATATCCATGCCCAGAGGACAGAATGGTTTTAACAGCTGGATGATATCTTTCAAGAGGACTTTATGTTAAGCTTGGACAGGTTGATGTTCAACAAGGGTGAGAAGCTTAGGCTTGTGATAAATCTAGAAGTCGGAGAAGTCACTAAAGGACTGTTAATCCTGCTGGTAGGTAGGGCCAGGTGCATGGCTAATTTGTTTGACAAATACTTCCTGAGAGCCTATCAATTATAGAAAGCCAGGGTGGTAAACATTTTGGAGAAATAAAAAAAAAAAATGAAGGTAGCGGCGGGTCATTGCACACTCTCCTGAGTTTTTCACTTCTACCATCTCTCATCTCAACACACAAGAGGAGGCATGGGATAGCATCCCCATTTTATGGATGAGGAAACTAAGGCCCTGGGGAAATACCTGTGATCACATATCTGGCCTCAAACTATGCCAGCTAAGTTTGTAAGAGTGGCCACAGCTGTATTTTGTTTGTGATTTTAGAATTTCCAAGGCAGGTGTGTCTGAAGCCCTTTGAATTAGATACAATGTGTTTCCCTACCTCTGGAATCTTAAGCTGGCCAGAACAATGTTCAGTTTGGATCAGAAACATTGCTTCTGTCTTCTTGAAGCCCAGACTCTGCTGTGAGAGCCCAATGTGGTCTCATGGGAGGAAGGCTGCATTGGGGGCAGAAAGATCTCTGCTGAATCTCTCCTAAATTTCATGAAGTAGCAATGCCTCAGGAAACATGGCCTATCGGCTGAGCTCAGCCCAGTTCAGCCCAGGCTAACAGCATCTCCAATCCCTGTAGACCTGTGAGAAATGACAAATGGTTGTTTTCGGTTACTGTTTCATTGTTTTTATTACACAGTAAGACCTATAGAGAGGCCGAGGAAATGGCCCCGTCAGTAAAGTGCTTTCTGTTTAAGCATGAAGACTTGAGTTCCATAACAAGAGTCCATATAAACAACTGGACATGTGGAGGATATTTCTGACGCCAAGGCTGGAGGGGAAGAGACCAGACGGTCCCTAAGGCTCACTGGGTAGCAGTCCAGATTATTTGGCAAGGTCCCAGCCAAAAGAGACCTGTCACAAAAACTAAAGTGAGTGGCACTTTGAGAAACAACATACAAGTTTATTCCCTGGTATGCACACACACACACACACACACACACACACACACACGTTAGTCATATAGAACTTGTATTTAAAACTAGGTTGTTTGTGTCGTTGCAGACAGCCAAAGCCTTCTTAATTTAGTTTTTAATTTTTTTTAGATCTATTTATTTTATTTTGCCTATGGATATTTTTTTCTACCTGTTTTTCTGTGCACCACCTGTGTGCGTTGCTAGTGGAAATCAGGTGTGGAATCCTCTGGAACTGGAGCTACAGATGTTTGTGAGTCACCACGTCCGTGCTGGGAACCGAACCACGGTCCTCTACAAGAACAGCCAGTACTCCAAACCGCTGAGCCACCTCTGTAGCCCCCCACCTTATTTAAACAAGGACTTTTATGCTTTATTAAAAGGGGTTTTGAAAGTTCACAGGAAGCCTTATAAACCCGGCTGGAGTCACACGGGCAAGAGTAACAATAGCTGGGAATAGCACTGAGCCTGGACATTCGAATTCCTTGCAGAACAACTATTTCAAACCAAGGTGGCTACAAGAACCAATCTCTTCTTTCACAGTGGTTGCTTCATCTGGCAACAGTGCCGCATTCAGGCAGAACCTAGGCCACCTTGATGATCTTAGCTGCAAGGGAGTTTGGGAAATGTAATTTTTAGTTCTCTGACTTCTGTAGTTCTGGGGGAGGGGCACGGAAGGTGAAAAAAGGGGGCTGAGGAGATGGCTCGGTGGGTAAGAGCTATGGAAGTTTTAGGACCCGAATTTGAATCCCTAGAGCTCATGCAAAATGCCAGGTAGGGCCTAGTGCAATGTGTAATCCCAGTGCTGTAGGAGGCAGAGACAGGAGGATTGCTGGGATTTACCAGCAGCTAGCCTCTCTCAAGTTCAATGAGAAAGCCTGTATACAGAGAATACGGTGAGAGTGAGAGAGCAGGACCCTTTCTCCTCTGGCCTTGTATGTGTAGGGAACATGCATCTGCATACATACATGTGCACACATGAAACACCTCACATACATATACTACAAATACCTACACACTAAAAATTATAATTTATTTATTTATTTATTATCTATCTATCTATCTATCATTTACCTATTAATTTGGTATGAGTGTTTTGTCCGAATGTATGAATGTACATCACCTGTGTGCAGTACCCATGGGGGCCAGGAGAGGGTGTCAGATCCCTTAAGGCTGTGGTTTACTGGTAGTATGAGGTACTTTGTGGCTGCAAACCAAATCCAGGTCCTATACAGAGTAGCAACCACTCTTAACCAGCAAGCTGCCTCTCTAGGCCTTCACTGTTCTCTACAAAGCTGATGCCAACATCACAGATCACCTGGGGTTTTCCTTGTGTGATGGGAAGCCATCACCTGGCTTTTAGTTCTCTTTTCATGCCTTGCTGCCTCTGCTGCCATCCTTCTAGCTCTGAAGCAAAGGGAAGCAAGCCCTCTCTCATCCGGGAAGGATTCCAGATGCATCTCATTAGAGTGGAGATGCACTTGACATTTCAGATCATCATTAGGGCTTCTTAATCAGCTTCAGTTGAACTCGGGGAACTCCAGTGGGCCCACGGGGCAGGCGATCAAGCAGGGACAGAGCGAGGTTCACTGGCAGATGTTGCCCTTGGACAGACATTCTGCTACCCCAGGAGGAACATGTAGACTCTCTCCCAGGACCCAGCCTTTGGATCAGAGTGACAAACCTTATAACCATCGTCCAATATCCTCTTTTGCCTATGGGGCAGTTGTGGAATGTGTCACGACCTCAGCCTGACACCCACACCTATATAGCCAGCTTCTATCTGACTGGCCCAGTGTCCTGGGCAGATTCAGTCATCTGTACCCTTTGCACATAGTGTTCCAAGTCCTCAGGCTCATCCCTGTCCCCCATCCAGTGTCTGGGAAGGCTGTCCACAAACTACCATATTTGAATATTGAAGAGAAAGCCCAGCTTTTCTCTGAGGGTCCTGCCAGCTCAGGATGCAAGGCTATCCTTAAGTTCTGCGGAACAAAAGGAAGAGTAACCAGGAGGAGAGAAACTTGAAGGGCTGAGGAGAGCAACGCGCCTCAGTCAGAGCAGCCAGGGAGAACGGTTGAGTTGTGATGTTTGCTAGAGGATGGGTCTCAGGGGAGAGCGCAATAGTGATGCCTGCCCAGGATGGAGACTTGGGGTTAGTGAGCCTCAGATGCTGTGTAGCTGCTTGCTTAGCCTGCCTCAGGGCAGCGCTGCTCAATCCAGCCTGGCCCCTCCAAATCCTTTGGAATAGTTGATTTGGGTCATTATTCAAAGGAGGCCTTGTGAAGCTCTTGGCTCAGTTGGCTGTACTTGGTCAATGGAATCAGGCATTTGGGTGAAGATTCAGTAAATTCTCATAGAAAAAGTTGGGGGGGGGGAGGTCTGGAGAGGTGGCTCAGTGGTTAGGAACCACTTGCTTGTTCATGGAGAGAAATTGAGTTTAGATCCCAGCACCCACATCTGGTGGCTCACAACTGCCTGGAACTCCAGCTCCCATGTGACACAATGCCCTCTTCTGACCTCTGCAGATACCTACATGCACACATGCAGACACACACAGAGACATGCCTACACATACAAAAAAACACACACACACACACAAATACATTTCAACAAAGAAAATGTTCTGCTCTAGAAGAAAACCCCTATTTTGTAGGTTTTTATGTTTTATTTTGTAAGTACATTTAAACTTAGTTTTTTTTAGATCACATCAGAGTTTCTAACACATTGACAAGGTTGCTTCCTACATCAGTGTCTGTAGTGCCTGTAGTGTTTTCATCTTTACTCTTCCTTGGATAGTCACCGCCAGCTGCCCTTTCAGCTTTTCTCTCTGGCTTTCTTGGGAACTCCAACCCCTCAGTGTCCTCCTATGTGGTTGACAGCCCTGCAGATGAAGGAGCCAAGGGAGAGGAGAGTGAACAGGTGGGTGGGCTTGGTGGGTCTGGACAGCAATAGCCAAACCAGATTGGTATATGCCAGAAGTTTCAAGTACTCAAATGACTCCCAAGAGAAATACCATCGGACATCTGAGATGCGCTAACAACGTGCGAGGGAAAATGACAGATTATAGCTCAATGAGCTGAAGAGAAACTTAGAGCCAGGAACATAGTCAGTAGAAAATGTACAACAGGATTTTTAAATAAATGTAATTAATATCTCCAGAGAGATGAGAAAATAGCACACCAGGAAATCCAAAGAGAGGCTCTTTGCCCGTGAACTCCAACATCACTTTCTGAGTGCCTACTAAGTGCTAGGAATAAAGAAAGCCAACCAGTGACACAAGTCAGTATGTAATAATCAGGTTGTGTATTGGGAGAAATAAAGGAAAAATGAGAAGTTTAAGAGGTGCTCTGATTAGGGTGAGCATGTCTTTCCACACAGCATCAGAAGGGGCCTCAAGGAAACAAAGGGGTGGATATGTCAAGAAGAGAGAGGGCCAGCAGGTACCAGGACCCTGACTCAGGTGTCTTAGTGTTCTATTGCCGTGAAGAGACTCCATGACCAAGGAAACCTGTAGAAGAAAGCATTTAGTTAGAGACTTGTTCAGTTTCAGAGGGTTAGGCCATTACCATCACGGCAAGGATCATGGTGGAATGTAGGTGGGCACAGCACTAGAGAAGTATCTGAAAGCTTTATGTCCTGACCTAGAGGCAGGAGGGAGAGAAAGAGGAAGGGAGAGAGGGAGGGAGAGAGGGAAAGAGGGAGAGGGCAAAGGAGGGAGGGAGGGAAGGAGGGAGGAAGAAAGACAGAGACAGAGAGACAAAGACAGAGACAAAGAGAGAGAGAAAGAGAGGGGAAGGGAGGGAGGGCAAGATAGAGAGACAGAGACAGAGAGACAGAGAGAGACTGCTGAAGGCTTTTGAAACCTCAAAGCCCACACCTAGTGACACCTCCTCCAACAAGACCACATCTCCTAATCCATCTCAAACAGTTCTACCAACTGGAGACCAAGAATTCAAGCATGTGAGCCTACAGGAGCCATTCTCATTCAAACCACCACAGGAGGAAATGCCAGGCTTCCATTGCCAACAAAGAGAGAGTGTGGCTGGACTAGATAATCAAGGAAAATATTCTTAGAGAACACACAGAAAGCCTGAAGATGGGACAGATCATCAAAGGCTTGGAGGGAAAGACTCTGACTTTCTCCAGAGCTACAGAAGAAGGCTGTGGAAGATGTGTGTGGGAAGGATGCAAAAGATTAACTATTCCACAAGGAAGGTTCTGGACTGTCATGGAGTCAGTTGTCCAAAATGAAGGAAGAAATAAGAAGAAAGTGAGGAGGTCCAGATGAGAAATGATGAGGCTCCATTACCCCTGAGGGTGCCAAGAAATAGGTACCTTCTGGGGATCTGTCTAGAAACCACCAAGAAGGGGTGATGACAAGGGACAGTCAGCATGCTCAGCCTTGAGGAGGTAGAAAGGCAGGGGGCAGTGTGTAGAGGGAGGCAGGAGGTAAGAGAGTGTCTTGAGGGTGGGATGCTCAGCTAGGGTCTAGGAGAAGTTCACCATGCTGTGCAGGAGTTGTCTTAGTAGGTATGGGCAGTAGGAATCCTGGGTCTTAGCACCAGAGCTGGTCTATAGTGAACAGTTGTGAGACTCTGTGGGATATCCTAGGGGGGCTTATGCCATGAAGAAAAGACGCCCCCGCCAGAGTACATTTTCAAAGGTTGGGGGTGGGAGATATCAGCAGGAAGATCGGGAACAGGGGTCTGCCAATATTTCCAGTGGCACGAGATGAGACCCTGAGTTCTGTGGTAACATTCTCTCCTGTAGGAAGAGGCAGCTGGAGGGAGAGTTGCAGGGGTAGCAAGGACAGGGAGCAGTAAATAGAAAATGTTGGTCTTGGACCCCAAAAGGCTTGCGTCAAGTTCCTGACCTGCATCTACCAGCTATGTGACCGTAAGAAGATGGTTTGATAGCTCAGAACACTCAACTCCTTGCCCTGTAAATTGGTTATGGAGATACTTGTACAGATGGACCCTTGGGAAGTGCCTGGCCCATTACAGGATTCAGTAAGTGGTCTCACACTGGAAGGTGTCACAGGGATATGGCACTCAGTGTGTTGCGAAGAAGAACCACTGGTCCTGCCCCATGACCAAACACCTGTTAGCATGAGCTAGTCCCCTGTAAGAGCGTGGCTGGTGGAGCTAAAAGGTGGCCTTCAGTGGATGTTAGCTTCATTTTAATACAGCATACTTGTTAATAGAAAGGAAGTGCTTTCCTCCCCTGTGTGATTGTGTGTGTGTGTGAGAGAGAGAGAGAGAGAGAGGAGAGAGAGAGAGGAGAGAGAGAGAGATGGAATCCATAGGACAACCCCAAGTATTTTCTCAGGTGTTACCCAACTCTTTATTTTTTTTTTTTGAATCAAATCTCTTCCTCATCTGGAACTTACTAATTAGTCTAGGCTACCTGTCCAGAGAGTTCTAGAGATCTGTTTATGTCTCCCTCTCTCCAGCACTAGGATTGTTTGTGGACCACCATGCCCACGTTTCCTTCACAGTTCTGGTGATGAGCCTCAAGTCGTCGTCTTGACTAGCAAGCCCTTTGTGGATGCAGCCATCTCCTTGCCCCACAGCTGTACTTTAATATGATTTGAGAGCTCATCCATTGCTTATCACAATGAGAAATTGAACAGCAAATGAAAACCCGATACTATGTGACCGGATAAATGAAGATCAGCTCGTTCCCAGAGTGGAATACTCTAAAACCATTAAACACAATTATGTAGATCTATTGTTTATTGACGCGGAAACATGGCTTCGTGAGGCTGGTAAGTGAAGCAGGGCCGGGAAGACAGTCCCCAAAAATAGTAACAGAAATAGCCTCTCAATGGTTACACCATACACTTTAGTTTTTGTGAATTTGTACTCCAAGCCTGAACTCTTTTTATAACTAGTAGGGGAAAGCTCTTCTCAATATAGAAAAGTTGGAGGAAAGTAATTCAAATTTAAGAGAAAAACAGCACATCTATTTATTTTCTATAGTACCATTGTTGATTTTCTGAGAAGTCTGAGGTTTTGGAATGAGCATGGTATCATGAGAGCGTCCTCCCCACAGGAGAGGACTGACAGGGGGTGGGGGGCTATAATAAGCAATGTCTACCCCCATCTCATAAGGTCCCAATGACCCAGAGAACCAAATCACAGAGTATGGGTGAGGGCTACAGGCAGGAGAATGGGTGACCTTAATGTAGCCATAAAGGAAGTCCGTGCCCAGGGTGGATGATGGCCTCGCCATGGCTGTAGAGATGTCGTCCTCCTCCCTAATCTTCCCTAGACTGCGAGGCCGTAAGTGATTAAGGCGGAATTGGTTACACATAGCTGGGAGTAAATGGTGGATACTCTGGGGAGCATCTGATGATCCCCCACATCCCTTCCTTCTCAGAATGTCAACACTTAACATGCCTGGCTCTGATGAGCTTTTCAAGCAGGCTCTGCTTGTCTGATGAAGATGGCAGTTGCTTGGCTCAGGAGAGTGTTATGTGTAACACCTGGCTTCTTAGTATGCGTGTTCTTGTCTTCCTTGTGATGTCTGCATAACAGATGCATGAAGTCAAGAAACCTATTTGGTGTAGTACAGTACAGGCTTCATGATATGTGTGCACATGTGTGTGCTTTGGGCACATCTGTTGTGTCTTACCTTTTTTTTTCTGGTATATTAAGAATGTTTGCTTTGTTTTATGTGTATGGATGTTTTGCCTGCTTGCATGTCTGTGCACCATGTGCATGCAGTGACTGCAGAGACCAGAAGTTGCATTAGATACTCTGGAACTGGAACTGCAAATAATTATAAGTTGCCCTATATCAGGGCTGGGAATTGAACCTGGGTCCTCTGGAAGAGCAGCCAATGCTCTTAACTGCTGAGCCATGTTCCTACTTACATCAATGCTCTCATCTGGCTGGTGTTCAGCCTCCTCTGACCAGCTTATCTTCAGTTAGGAGTGAGATGCTAAGAGATGGGTCTAGGTGGCCTCTAAGGAACTGGTTTTGCATCTTGGCTGATGACCTGGTCTCAGTTCCCAGATGCCTATGGAGTGCACATCTTTTAGGTTTTGTGCTTCTTTATTTTTAACTGTCATGGTTACTTTTCTACTATGGTGGCAAAGCACCATGGCCAAGGCAACTAATAAAAGACAACATTTAATTTAGGAGGTATATGATTTCAGATGATAGGAGCCCATGGCCATCATGGCTAGGAAGATGGCAACAGTCAGGCCAGCAGGGTGTTGGGGCAGTAATTGATAACTCACATCATGATCCATAAGCATAGGCAGAGAGTGGAGGAGGGAAAGGAGAGAAGGAGAAGAGGGAGAGGGAGAGGGAGAGGGAGAGGGAGAGGGAGAGGGAGAGGGAGAGGGAGAGGGAGAGGGAGAGGGAGAGGGAGAGGGAGAGGGAGAGGGAGAGGGAGAGGGAGAGCTAGCCAGCTAAAATTGGGAATGCTATAGCATTTTGAAACCTCAAAGCTCATCCCCAGTGCCATACTTCCTCCCTGAAGGCCACCTCCTGATCCTTCCCAAACAAAATGTACAAGCATTCAAATATATGAGCCCCCAGGGGCCATTCTCATTCAAACCATCGCCTTAACTAAGCTAATGAGGTGGCCCCTTTTGTACTTCCTTTCTGCCCTTTCTTTCTCTACTTCTTTCTCCTGTCTCCCTCTTTCCCTTCCATCCTCCTTTGCTCCCTGTCCCTACCATGACATGTAGTATTTATCCTTTGAAACAAGCAGTTAGAAATCTGCAGTACCGTTTCCTATAAATGGCTTTCCTAATTCAGGGGTCACAGAAAGCCTCCAACTTGGACAAGATGGCTTATTAGCATCGCCTTGAAACTTGAGTCAGAGTCTAGCCGCTGTTCTGAAGGTCAGGCCCCTTCCCTTCAGCATCCTACTGGCTAGCCTGATCTGCTCCAGAAAGAAACTGTCTAGGGACTAGATAGACAAAGTCCCATCCCAAGTTTCTCTCATAGCTGAAGCCCTTTGCCACCAGCTAGCTTCCTCTGAGAAACCAATGGGCAGCCCTCCCCCTGTCCTCTGGTCTCTTCCTGGACTTAACAGTTTATTTTTACAAACATGTATTGAGTCTTCTGTCCCATACTCTGCTGGTTGCTTCAATTTTCTCTAAATAAAGATATCCTTATGTAGCTTAGGCTAGCCTTGAACTCACTAAATAGCCTAGGCTGCCTTGAACTTGAAATCCTTCTGCCTCAGCATTCCTGGTGATGAGGTTGCAGGAATGCACCATTGGGCTGAGCTCTGTTCTAGCCACTTTGATTACTCTTAGTCGGGGGTGGGGAGGGGGGGTGGATATAACATTGTTCCTATAGTATGGCTGAGAAATAGGGAGAGAGCGGTCCATGATAAACCCAACATAAGATTCAGAGTAAGTCCCAGTGGTAGGGTGAGTACCAGTTCATGGACCCCAGCACTCCTATGTTAAACCTGCTTACTGTGTCTGTGAGCTGAAGCTACAGGGAGGGATCACAGGCACACCAGTGCCACACCCAAGACTGATTTGGACTAGCCTCTGCCCCATGAGTACGGGCTCTGTTTCCAAGGGTGATACTCTGTTACTTGTGTGATGTGGCCTGTCTTCCTCACCTGCTGTGGGTAGCCCAGACTGAAGGCTTACATAGAAGGCAGTTTCTCCCTAATGGATAGGAGTTCTCAGATATCCCAGATACAGAGCACCCAGTGAAGCCAGCCAAGGAGGGATGGAGAAGAACTATCTCAGGCCCAATGCAGCTCCTTATGCTCCAGATAACTTTGAACTATCTCAGGCCCAATGCAGCTCCTTATGCTCCAGATAACTTTCCAAAGTGCCTTGTCACCAATGGGCCAGCCCTTGGGTCTGTAGACAGGGATGGCATTCTCTTAGCCAGCAGCCCCAGGAGTGACATGAATGAGGTCATTTATCTGGAGGACAAGATGTATATAGGACACATTTCTAGGACTTTTCACCGTTCCCTGCTGAAACTTGCCATAATCACATAGCGATAAACATCAGAATCATGAAAGGACGGTATTGTATTAAGCTAGGGTTTTGCATGTGTCAGTTATGAGAAAAGCATGCTTAACTAGATAAAATGTAAGATAAATAGCAGGTGGCATGCAAGGACACATTTTAAGGTACTGTTTCTCCAAAACAAAGTAGCCAGTAAAAAACAAATTAGTTCTAGAGCCAGTGAGAGAGCTCAGTAGGCAAAGGGGCTTGCTGCCAAGCCGGGTGAGCTGAGTTCAAATCTCAGAACCCACATGGTGGAAAGAGAAAAATGACCCCAGCAATTTGTCTTCTGACTTCCCTATGTGCACTATGGCATGGAAACCCGCACCACAGACACACTAACTAAATGGAAATGTGAGAAATGAATTTTACATGTGCACAAGAAATGGTCTTCTTGGATGAATACAGGGCATATAGTAGGTGGTTGGTAACTCCTCCCTCAGTAGGGGTTAACAGCATCAGAGATGAATGAGGTAGGAATCTTAGGCTCGATTCACAGCTCTAGACTTAATGAAAGAATAATGGACCGAGAGTCCCTGAGCCTTTCGGAAAGATGGCCTTTGGCGGAACCCAGGCGCTGTCCTATAATCCAATAACCCCAGCTCTGATTCGATACGAGGCAGAGTAATTTTAAAAGCCATAATGCCGGTGTAGCAGTAATGCGGCTCAAAGGGGGATGGATTCCCCATTAGGGTGACATGGCGAGGAAAGCAAAGAATCTTTTGGACCAATCAATTTATTTTAGTGTCCCAAATGTTCGCAGCAACAGGAGCAAATGTGATCACAGCTGCCATTGTGGCCGGCCTCCTGTCACGTGGAGAAATGGATGGCCTTTCCTTACCTACCAACCTGCGCTGCCTCCAAGGCAGAGGACCCATCCATCTCCTCAGATGGGCTGCAAATGCAGCTTGTAATGGAGAACCAAAGAAAGAAGTGCTTTCCGTTGCTCTCACAGGCTGTGGATTTCGAAGCTGGGGCATGGCTGCGATGGAACTGGTACCCGCGTGCAGACATCAGTGGAAATGCTGCCTGAAACAGAATGAAGGTCCTTACGTGTCTCCCGCTGGTTCACTTATTCTCCAAGCAATCTGTTGTCCTTACAAACAGGTAGACCACAGCCAAGGGATGCACGGGGGATGGGCCGTGCCTCTCATCCTCCAAAAAAGACATCAAGAGACGGTGACGTGGCTAGCCTCGGTGACCTTTCCTTCACAGGAGAGGTGACCTTTCCTTCTGATCATGTGGCTCTTGAGATGCTAATGGATTTTAAGTAGCAGATTAAAAACCCAGATGAAGTCATATATATTCAACAGCTGGGTAAGATTATTATTATTTTCCTTAAGACACAGATTTCTTCTATGTTCTATGCAATTTTTCCTTTTCTGGGGTGTATCCTATTCCTGTAAATGACAAAAAGGACCAATATTATATGTGGTCAGATAGCCTGAGAATTGTCGAGAACTGAAGCTGGCCAGATGGCTCAATAGTTGCTGCTCTTCCAGAGGACCCAAGGTCAGTTCCTGGCACTCATATCTGGTGGTTCACTACTAATAGGGGACTGGACACACTCATCTACCTTCCATGGACACCTGCACACATGTGGCATATACTCTCACACACATGCATGCATATATTTAATAAAAACAAAATAATTTAAAAATAATTTTTGAGAACAGATGAAACATGTGAATGACTGTTCAACTTCTGAAACTAAAGCGTGTTTTATTATTGCACATAGAATTCCCTCACTACACAGGTAACAACTGTGGACTAATTTCTGCCAACATATGCATAGCCGCAAACAGGGGAATTTAATTTTTTTTTTCAGGGCTGGGATTTGAACCTAGACTCTCACACATTAGTTAGGGGCTCTACCAGTGAGCTAGATCTTCAGTCCCATGAGAGGATTTTTCAGTGGCCAAAGCTACTGTGATGGATGAGTCTCATAGGAAAATACATTGTAGCTCAGTCCTATCAGCTTGTGGAGGCAAGGAAGGAAAGATAGGAAGGTGTGGGAGAGTGCTGGCTGCTGTAACAGCTAAGAAACCCCAGGGATGCTACAGTGTAACCCATAAAGGCTGATTTCTTTCTGACACTGTGTTGAAGAAATGATTTAGCGGAAGTTCAGGGGAACATGCAGAGGTGACTCTGTCTGTTTTGTGGTGACTTGCTCTACATTCGCCCAGGAGATGGAGCAGAAGGTGAGGGAGTATTTAAGAAAAATGTAAAGTCCATACGTGGGCATCTGCCATGTCTTCCACATGCAGTTGGCTGGCGTTCCCACCTTGCGGTTGGAAAATACAGTTCAGGTGCGTTCTTAAAGAATCAATAGAAACAGATTTACCTGTCTGCCTGGCTAGTCTTTAGTGTGGGGAGCAAAGCCCAGGAGAACCAGGGCAATATGACAGTGCCCATTGTCCCTCAGCCCTAGCTAGTAAAATTATCTTTCTAAATATATCTGAAGCTTAAGTATAAAGTTTTAATAATTTTTATACTTACTGTATGTATAGATGTGTTCTGCAAATTTATGTTTTTTGTTTTTGTTTGTTTGTTTTTTTGTTTGAGGCAGGGTTTCTCTGTGTAGTCCTGGCTGTCCTGGAACTCACTTTGTAGACCAGGTTGGCCCCGAACTTAGAAATCTGCCTGCCTCTGCCTCCCAAGTCCTGAGATTAAAGGTGTGCACCACCACCGCCCTGCTATGTGTGTTTCTATATGTATACATGCTTGCATACATATCTATGTGTGTCTCCTCACACATGTGCCATGGCGCACATGAGCAGATGAGAGGACAGCCTGTGGGAGTCTCTCTTATCTTTCCATTACATGGGTTTCTGCTGACCTAACTCAGGTTATCAGGCTCAGTGGCAAGGCCCTTTGCCTACTGCTCCATACTCCCAGCCCTATAGAGATTCATTTAATGGAAAAGACTCATTCTAGTGGAGAAAATGGGATTTTACAGCCAACTATGCCTGGACATAGTACTCTGTTGATGAATGCTTATATCTCAGGAGGCTGCCACCTAAGAGAGGTGACAGTATCATATGGCCATCTTGCCTCATTCTATAACCCAGTGCCCGGCAGCGGGGTAACAAGAATATCAAATCATTACCCCCGTCCATTTTCACATATGACAACAAACAACAAATGAAACCTGTAAGCTATAGGAGCTTAGCATCTCATGCCATCTCTTTCCTGGCTTTAAGGTCATTGTTGATCTTTCTAAATTTTTTTTAAAGAATTCTAAGTACCTTTAGAGAAAACACAACTCAATTGCCTATCTGTTCCAACTGTGTTGTGAGTGTCGGTCAATAGCGAGAGGTGATGTTCTAGTCTCCCCTGCTCAGTATTCCCTTCAGTAACCTCACCATGACAGCAGGGGAAAGACACCGAGAGAACAGGTGTTATTTCCCAGCCAGGCTGGCTATTTGGTGATTTGAAGCATCTTTGGGAATGAATGGTAATAGCTGTGAGCCTGTAGGGATTGGACACCGGCCCCTTCATTTTCAAAGCAGAAACTGTACTAACAAGGACATTTTTGACTTGTTCTGAAATACAAAATGTTTTAGTATTATAACCTATTTTGACATCCCTTTCATGTATCTCTTTCTATAGCTTGGATCTTGGATTCCCCCTCCCGCTCCCGAGACTCCGTGTAAAAGACTTGTTTCACAGGGTGTCATCTGCAGAGGATGGGGGGATGTGCAGCCGATGGAGATGTTGTGTGACAGATGCTTACACACACACACACACACACACACACACACACACACACACACATGCCAAAAAGAAAAACCCCTATAGATCAACTCATGAACCACACGGATTTTATTAGGGTTATTGGCAGGTGAGTGGTCACTTATAGGAGCAGGAAGGACTCAAAAGCAGCTGCATCACACAAAATCCTGCCCTGATAGGGGCAACAGCTCCCAAAGGCTGCAGCCTGGGAGTTCTCTGCACAGCTCTACTGTCTGAATGTCTCTGTCTCTCTCACATCTCTCTCTTCCTCGCTGACTCTCTGACCCTGTCTCTGTTTGTCTGCCTCTTTTTTTGTTTTGTTTTGTTTTTTGTTTTTTGAGACAGGGTTTCTCTGTGTAGCCCTGGCTGTCACTCTGTAGACCAGGCTGGCCTCGAACTCAGAAATCTGCCTGCCTCTGCCTCCCAAGGGCTGGGATTAAAGGTGTGCACCACCACCGCCTGGTTTGTCTGCCTCTTTCTCTTTCTCTCTATTTCTCTATGTCCATCAATGTCAGTCATGTTGTCCTCTATGTCCCCCACCCCCACCTGACCCACCGACAGTTGGGCTGGTCAGTCTGCCTCTCCTCGAATTTCCTTTCCTTTCATTTCCTTTCATACCACTAAGGAGGGGGCCTGAAGAATCTCCGGGGTTTCTGTGAAACCTTTTGTTAATTTCCTGAAGAGCATGACCTTCATCCTCCCTATTGGAGGAAATGTTTCCATGTGGAGAAAAGTATCATCTAAGGGGGGTGGGGCTGGAGGGAGCCATGGCTGTGGGAGCTCTTGGGAGGGGAAGGGATGGGGAAACACAGCCCCCTCCTGTACCTCTTTTGCTAGATGGAAGTCAATGTAATTGGTTCCTCCTCAAATCTCCAGTGTAGTTAATTATAAAGATTTGTAAGGAAAATGAGACAATGTCGTCAAAACAGGATTTTTTTTTCTCTCTAGGCAACAGTTGTGCATAGAATCCTATTTGCAAATGCCTATATCAAATTGGAGTATCACTCAAAGGTCTTCCTGCCATGATATAATCACTTGACACAGGCTTCAAGCAATGGGGGCCAGTTGACGGCAGACTGAAGTCCCCAAACCACATAATGACCTTTCTCTTTGGAACTTGATTAATTCTGGTCTCTTATTAAAACAATGGAAAGCTGACTGACACCATATCATTCTTTAAAGTAATAATATTCATGAGTATTTTCCTATGCCATTGACCAATCTTCAAAACTGAACTTGAATGAGCATAAGTCATGCCACCATGGGGCTGTACCAGCCTTTAGGAAGTCACTCCCTATATTGGGTTACTAGGCTGGTTCCAGACTTTTCTTTCCCCTATATAACACTGTGATGGAGGTTGAGCCAAATGTCTTTGCGTGTATTTCTAGGTTGTCCCTTACTGTGAATCAAGAAGGGAAGATATACAAAGGCCAAAGGGAATGAATGCTCTCAAAGGATCTTTTGCTTGCTTATTTTTAATCTGTAACTTAAGACCGCAAACACATTTGCTAGTAATGACCGCGGCTGTCTTCATCAAACCTAAGCACAGTGTCTCATAGTGTTGCCATGGAAACCAAAATAATAACAATGACCAATCTGAAGACAGGCTTCCTTCTCTTACACAAACAATTCAGTCTCACTCACAGCTGAAGTTTGGAGGTAGACCCTTGTTGTTGGCAGGCTCTGGAGCCTAGTGGGAGAAAAGTAGGTCACTGGTGACATGAAGAGGATCATGAATGCCAGGTTGGTCACTGGTCACATGAAGGGGATTATGGGATGCCAGACCTTCTCTTTGCTTTCCAGCTGTATGGGGGTGAGTAGATTCGTACACCACACACTCCCATGGGATGCCTGCCCAACAACAGATTCCAGTGACTGTGGCTGTAGTACTCCAAATGGCGAGCCCAAATAAACCTTTCCATGACTGAAGAAATGGGTTATTTCAGGTGTTTGTTATAGCAATGGAAAACCAGCACAACTGCCTCTCTCGCTTAACTACGATGTCCATTAAGGGTCTTTATTTCAAATTTTGATATATTGCTTTTACACTAGTCTTAATTTTTAAGACCAATCAATGTGTTATTCATTTTGCTTATCAAGTCATATTTATTTATTTATGTATTTATTTATTGGCTTGAAGTGAGTGTCTTTTTTTTTTTTAACCTCATCCTAGTCCTGTAAATTGGAACATTCCAGAATCCGGGTGAGATGGAAAATTCTGGAGTGCCCACTGACATTTTAATAAGTAAAAGGAAACACCTGAGTGTACAGATTAGCAGGCTGATAAGAGATCAAGGACCGTTAAATACTGTGGCCTGTGAGACCTGCTGTGGGTGGCGTGCACGCTTATCGCATCTAAATGGCTGAAAATGGACAGGCCAAGGAGGGCCCACACCAGCTGATGGTGGATAATGGAGCCTCAGAACCTGCTTTGAAGCTTCAGCAATAAGCCCTTCTGCCCTCCCTGATACAAACACTTCACCAAGATTCCTCCTGAGATCTCCAACTCCCCACATCAGTTAAAAATACCATTTAGGGGAGCTGTGGGCCCTATTAGTCTCAGCTTTGATCTTTTGAATCTAATCACAGCCTCACAGAATACTCATGCTGTTTGTGCTATTTTACACCAAAGCAAATGGGGATTATCTCCTGCACCCACCATGATACTTCTCCATCCCCTGTTGTGGGGGAGACAAAGGATAATGGCCACTAGGAAGCTAGTAGGCAGGTTTAGAGTGCAGCCACTTCCATTTGGAGGCCAAGATGCCATTTGGGTCCTGAAGGTTATCACTACTAAATGCCAGATTAAAAGAAATTGTTCTCACACAATTAGCAATTAAAGTCATTTTTACAATGTTTTAAAAACTCCTCCATCTCAAGGACTCACTCTTTCCAAACATATGGAGCATTTATCGTGGTCTTTGGTTAGTCTCTGGGTCTTCAGAAAGGGGAAGACGAAAGAGCCACTCTTAGGAGTGACAGCTGGGAGACTGGGGGAGACAATTAGCAAAGAGAAGAATCCCTTTGTGATTACAGGTGGTAATGGATTAACAGAAAAGAGCAGTGGACCCAAGTGGAGCCCAAACATCTGGTCCTCTGCGAAGCTGTGATATCTTTTCACCTATAGAATAATGTGATATGAATATCAATTCTTACAATTACCCAATGGGAAAACCAAGGAGTGCCCTCGCAACATGCCAGGAGGCTCCCAGAAGTAGGCAAGGGGCATGGGCTTCCAACCTGTGATGTTTGGGCTAAGGTTCCTGATCCTATTTTGACTTTCCCACCATTTTTTAGCCAACCTCTGTAGAAGGCAAAGAGCTACTAAGTCCTGTTGAACCAGTCTTGCCTCTTGCTTCATGCAGATTGACACTCTGCTAGCCATGATGGTCACAGAGGCCCCTCCCTCACACAAACCTCTACTCCATGCCATGCCATATCCACCTCTTGAGGTCAGCAATGCCTATGACGTCACCACCTATGATGTCACCGCCTTTTCATCTGTGATCTTGGAGTCCTTGAGAACTGGGCATAGGAGTCAGCAGGGCATCACAACACCCTTTTGGATAAAGCTGTCTGGAGAATGAACGTGGACTTGACCCAGGATTTCAATGCTCACCTACCTTCTCTCGTCCTCTCTCCTGTACCTCACCAGACCAAACACACATCTAGCCAAGTCCAGTCCCACCATGCTTGCTTTTCGGGAGGCTTCTCTTCATAGGAGCAGCAGCTACTCCACAGGCCCTGAGCCAGAGCTCACACCTCTGTGCTGCCTGGCCTTTGGTTTCAGGAGGGGCAGGAAAGTGCTCATCTGCAGGATCGGCATTGCTACCTCGCATCTCTGCTTCGGGCAAACACATCAAAATGAGGGAAGAGAGAGAATCCATCTCAAGCTCTCTTAGGTTGAAAAAACAAAAACAGAAACCCAGCTGTCCCTCAAGTGCTAGGGAACTTGTTCCGGACTCCTCAGTACAGTGTATAAGGGTCTGGCCTCAAAAGCTTAGAGGTCCCTCTCCTGGAAATGTCAGAACCAGGGAACAAAGTTTTCCTCTGCACTTGACTTCCAACCAGCCCCTCTGGCTTAAAATACAATCTTAAATATGCTGGGAAGCTGTAACTTTTGGGGAAAATCTCCCTGCCATTCACAAAGCCTTCTGAAATTAAGGCACAAGTATAAATTTAAATAAGCAGGTGATGACTGTAGATAACCATAAGGCAAGACAACGGTGTCTTAATATGTGTGCCACTAACAGCTCCTTACCTACATACCTAGACCCAAGTTTCAGTTTCAGACAGCGACTATGTATCTGAAAACAGGAATTGGGATTATCTAGAAATATCCTGCTACTCATAATTTGAGTATCAGGCCCACACGTACCCATGCAAAGATGGTCCGTGTAGACATGTCACATCCCCAGCAATGACAAAACAGCAAAGTGGCTTCCTATTAGTGCCACCTGAGGGCTGCCTGTCCAGATGTCATGGGTCTTCTCTGAGCCCATGATAGAGCTGGCTTCTGTAGTCCAGTGGAAGGGAAAACCATTGTGGAGATGGCACAAGCATGATTGGTGGACTCTGAATCTTTTCTCCAAGTGATGCACTCATGGGACTTGTCACAGTGCCAATGAGCAAGCATTTGGGTCTTTGAAAGTGCTCCTTAGCATTGCTTGAAAGACACTAAGATGTGTTTGTTTGTGGGGGCCATTTCTATCAATATTCAGTAATGGTCCAGCTTTATTTCTGTCTCTGTGACATGGTATCCAAAAACAGCTTAGGGGCAGGAAGGGTCTCCCTGGCTTACACTTCCAGGTCACAGTCCATGATTGAGGGAAATCAGGGCATAACTTCAGTCAGGACTTGGAGCAGAGATCATGGAGGAATGCTATTTGCCAGCTTGCTCACAGGCTCATTCCTTGCTAGCTTTTTATGCAGCCCCAGACCACCTGCCTAGGGATGGTGCTGCCCCCAGTGGGCTGGGCCTTCCTGCTTCAATTAGCAATCAAGACAAATCCTCTAGAGACCTAAGAAAGGCAACTCAACTGAAATGGGACTGCAGGCTGTCTCAAGCTGACAATCCTAACTCTAAGTAGCAAGTGTAGCTGAAGAGTTCTGGAGTGGCTTCTGAGGTCGGATCCCACTTCGTGCTCCCCGTGCAGCAGATGAATAGTTTATCAAGTCAGTAAGAACCGGCCTGCCTTACGTTAAAGTAAATAGCATGTGTGTGAAAAAAATTGCTACATCTTACTAAACAGGAAATGCAGAGTAATGTCATCCTGTGACAGTCCTGCTGGTCTTCTCTGTGTGGTGAGACAACTGTGCCCTCTGCTCCAGTTCCCGACATGTGATAATATGGAAAACCCAACTGCACACTCCATGGAGAATAAAAGAGAAAAGTGTTTATAACATCTCAGGCTGGTTAGAAAACCAGGCCTGGTCTCATCATAGAGGAAGACTCGAGGGCACGCAGGGGTCTCAGGTGATACTTTGAGAAGTCCTGTGGTATAGCCTTAACTGAAAACCTTTGAGCATCTACATTAGGGAGAGTCCTCCAGAATCTAACCACAGAGCTTAAGTATCGGTCCAGCATTCTCATGATTACTTTTGGACCTGTACCTTTCAGTTTGAGGACAGAAAAAGGAGACTGGATGATAAATTGATGCCCAGGAACTGGATGGATACAGCCTTGAGAGAGATGACAGTTGAACGAAGAGATCTTGTCTATTTCTAAACTCTATATTAGTAGCTAGAAATTTGCCAAGGCAGGAGTGTTCATACCAGAGAAATAGGCAGATGCAAGCAGCAAAGCTCCCTCCACACCCACCCTGTGCCTGCCACCTTTTCCTCCTCTCCCCACCCTCCTCCTCCTCCTCCTCCTCCTCTACCTCCTCCTCCTCCTCCTCCTCCTTTTTTTTCTTTTTTGGCAGGGGTGGGAGATTGCCTTAGTTCATTTTTCTTTGCTTTATGTGTGTTTTACATTTGCTGTTTGAAGCTGAGTTTGCTGATACAGCTGCAGCTCCTCTGGTCTGAATATTAGCCTCATGCACACATTTCTGCAGACTTTTCGGCACCCAGCCTGGCCTTTGTGGGCATCTATGCTCTTCTCTCTTCCTTGGCTGCTCTGGTGCATGGAGAGCAGAAGGTGCTGGGCAGCCCTGACTGCTGTCTCTTCAGCAAGCCGCTGGCCACTAAGATTTGGGTGAACTGGTTTGTGGATGATGAAATCCCTTTTCACATTTAGCTGAAGCAAACTCTGCCTGGCTCTAGCCACGCAGGTGCTTGGCACACTGGCGTTTACTGAGATGTACAAATTAATGGTAGCTCAGTGGATTGGGGAGGGGTGGGAGCAGTGATTTACGGACCTCTCTCTCTCACCATCTGTTCCCTTGCTTCAAGGCACTGCTTGTAGCCTGAGGATGTGAGGGGAATTATGTTAAGCGGTCACAAATTTTCCTTAAAGTCTCATTTTCAGAAAAACAGCAGAAGCATCTCACAAGATAAGTAGCTCCATTTTTTTTTTTTTGGAGGTCAGTATACCAAAGAGCTTACAGTATGGAAGAGGACAGGATATGGGGGGTTGGGTTTGTTTTTAATTAAGACTTAAATAATGATTCTCTTAGAAGGGAATGGAGAATGTCTGTAGCTCAGATGGGGAGTTGATCCATTTTGCAACACGGAGAGTTATTTGATCATTTTTGCAACATCCTGGCTGCCAGCAGGCGGGCAAGAGCAGGTGGGCACCACCAGAGGGATTCCTCTATATCCTGGCAACAGGCACCACTGCCAGCCCAACTCAGGCAATCCTGTTGTTTTTAACTTCCCACCTCTAAAAACGAATCAGACTTTACTCTTCTGTCCTGTATAAAATCGTGTGACTCTGATTCATAGAAGCTTTCCAGGGAATGGGGGAGATGGCACTGCCTTCCGTGTATACATCGGACTGAATTTGGATATGTAGCACCCGTGTGAAGGTCAGTCATGCATACACATGCATATCATCTTAGTGTGGGAAGGCAGAGACAAATAAAACCCTGAAGCCTATTGGTCAATCAGCTTTACTGAATGAATTGATCAGTTTCAAGTTCAGTGAGAGACCCTGTCTCAAAAAATAGAAGGCACCCAATGCTGATCTTCGATGTCCATATGATTTTGTACACACACACACACACACACACACACACACACACAAAGGTTTACACATGCATTGGCAAGGGTACAGGCATGGAAATGTTCAAGAAACCCCACAATGCTTAGGCCTCTACATGCTTTGATCTTGTGTCATGCAAACAGAAGGGAATCTCGCTTATACACAAAGTTAAGGAAGCCAGCGATAACTGGCTCCGTGTAAGCGTTCTTCCAGGATTCCCTCAAGCAATGAGTTCCTGAAATGGAACTTGGAGCTGGGAAGTTAAGGATCCATCCTGCTGTTCAGGAACAGGTCTGCCTTACAAACGATGCTACATAGCTATATTTCACAGCCTTAAGTCAGGAAGAATTCTCCTTGATGCACATTTCCTGTATTTATTTAAAGGTGATTTTAGCACATTATTTCTTAAGTAGATTTAGAAAATTACTTTTATAGTGACAGTACCCGTATCATCTTTTTCTTGTGTATTTATGAGTGTTTATGAGTGTGTTTATGAGAGCTGGTTTGCACGTGTGTACATGTGGAGGCCCCAGGTTGGCATTGAGTACCTTCCTCGATTCCTCTACACCTTAGTTTAAGACAGAGTTTCCCACTGAACCCAGAGCTCACTTATCTGGCTAGGCTTGTCTAGCCAATGAGTTCTGGGACCCTACTGGTCTCCACTTCCCAGTGCTGGGATTATTAGTGCACACCACAGCTCCTGGCTGTTTTACAGGGGCTACTGAGGCTTGAACTCAGGTCCTCATGGTTTCTAGGCAAGCAATTGCTGGCTCATTCTAGGAGCTAACAAGGTTTACCAATGGACTCTGTGAGATGCGCAAAGAGCATAAGGGACAGATGTACCAAGAGCGTAAGGAACAAATGGAAGGGTTGCAGCAGCCATTTACTGACTGATGGAAAAGCATATGATTCCAGTAGCCGGTTCCGGAGAGTCCACATTTGGGATGCCTGGCAGACATAAAAGGAAAGCTGGACTCTGGATACCTTTTGTATAATGGTGCTCATCAAAATTCTGAAAGTAAGTAAGTAAGCATGGCTAGGGACCTTGTCCTGGGACACAGTCCCCCTGCAGAGCTTTGGTGCTTGTACCTCTCTTTGCAAGGAACACAGGTTCTCCAGTGCTGCACGACTTACATCTCCTCTTCATTGATGGTTATCTTTTGACAGTCTCTCTGTCTGCCTGTCTCTCTGTCTGTCTCTGTCTCTCTTCCCCTCTGTAAGGCCACTGCATTCTGTCTTGTTTTACCCACTTCATACTTTATGTTTGCTTTTTCTTCTGACATTATCTGACATGCTAATACCTATGTTTTGTTTATTTATTTATAATCTATGTGCTCCAACTCAAGGCAAAATCCTGGTAGTGGGTTTGATAGAGTTTTACCTATTACTAGAGGTTTCTGAAACGTTATGTAGCTAACATATATTGGTTGAATTAATTTAAGAAAACTTAAAAATCCAATTCTCAGGAATCGCTCAAACTTATTTCTAATAGTCTCAACCTTCCTACTTGATTCCTTCCAGTTAGTACCTCTTAGACACAGATAATAATAATAACTACTCAGAGATATATTTTTCTAAAATAAAATAGGTGTTTTGTAAAAAAAAAAGTTTATTTATTTAGTGTGTGTGACACAGATAATAAAAATAACTACTCAGAGATATATTTTTCTAAAATAAAATAGGTGTTTTATAAAAAAAAGTTATATTATTTATTTATTTATTTATTGTGTGTGTGTGTGTGTGTGTGTGTGTGTTTGTGGTGAGCACATGCCATGGTTCATACTTGGAGGTCATAGGACCATTTGCAGAAGTTGGTTCTTTCTACCATGTGGATCCCAGGGGTCAAACTCAGGTCATCAGGCTAAGTAGCAGGCACCTTTAGGCACTGAGCCATTGAGCTGGCTAAATAGGTGGCTTTGAAATGCACTTTCCCAGTCTCATCCCAGAAATATGTAGTGGCAGGATTACATGATAAAATTCCATACTGCAGTATGGACAATTGGGGGTGCAAAAGGTAGACCTATTCAATTAGTTACTGAATAGGGGTGCAAATAAATCAGGCCCAAATTTCAATACCAAGTACTGGCTATTCAAAGCAATATAGAAGATATGAACTGTGGGGAGGGTGAAGGGACGGTGATTAAGAGCCCAGGTAACATGTTCTGTTGGCTGCAGCAAAGAAAGAGAAAACCTTAAAGTATCTTCTGGCCAGGCAACCTTCAGGAAGAAGAAAATGCCTGGGTTTCTCTTTTAGCGTGTTTGGCCATCTCACGTTTGTAACTTAAGGATTCTCAGAATCATATGTAGACAAGGTGTTCATCACAGACACCCTCACCCACTCCTCCAACACACACACTGGAAGGTTTGAGTTGTTCAGGGTCTGGAGTGGAGTGAAAAACCCCTTTAGATAATTGCTGTGGTAACTCTTTGTATTTTACACCAATTCATTAGGGTGATGCAAGGCGGAGAGAGTGGGTGTTGTGTTACTAACACTTTCTACTTCAGGTTGTGTCAGCAGATTCCTCAGAGTATAGATCGCTCCCAGGACCTTTCCAGACAGTGTCTATGGACTGAAGTGGAAGAAAAGCTACATAGAGGCCTCTCCCTTGCCTGCCTTAGAAGACCTTCCTTATATATCCATATTTATTCAAATATAATGAGTAAGCCAATATCTCTGGGTGCTTCAAGACTGCAGCTCAGCAGTAATAAATCAGAGGGTATTTTAATGTATACTTGAGTTGCCTTAAGTCATTTCATTCTAAACGTGAGGAAAGGTCCAGTAAGATGGGTCAGCAGATAAAAGTGCTTGTGGCCCAGCCTGATAGCTTGGTAGAAGAAGAATGACTTCTGCAAATCAAAGTTTCCTCTCATGACCACACATGCCCTGTCACAGAAAGTAAATTTTAGAATAAGAGGACCTACTGTGGGTGAGGATCTTGGCTTTGTACAGATGATGTCATCTCCAGTTTTCTGTCAGGAGAGGGAAAGACACAGGGGAGACTTGATGAAAATAATGAGCGGCAGGACTAGATTTGAACCCAGGTCTGATAGGTGCCAATCTGTGTCCTTCATTATTCTGGCTGATCTGAGGTAAGCTACAGAATTCTAGAATTAAAGATGAACCAGGTCAGAATCTAAGCTTCTGCTCACTGAAGAGATGGCCATTCAACTGATACATCAAAATGTCTGTCATCATATTTTGCCCTTGTCTCTGAATAATACATACCATATAGTTAAAATTTCTTACCATATCAAATGCAAATGTAGAAATGTCTTAGGCTAGTCTGCCCATAATAGAAAGTTTTGAATCTCTTTAATCCTCCTCCAATAGAGCAAAAAATAGCAAAATCAAAACACATGAATATTGTCAACAAATCAAGCTGATGAGCTTTGATTTAGTTGGGAAATAGACTTTCAACAGCAACAAGGACCTGAGTGATAACAGCAATAAATTAGCAGGAACATGTAAGAGGAAAGAGAACAGTGCCTATGCTCCCAGAGTCCCCAGATTTCAGCATGTGCTTGCTCATCAGAGAGTTTGGTGCACTCTATTGGTGTGGAGTTAGATGTAGTCCACAGTGTGATCTATAAGAAAGTCTGCCTTCCTTACAACCTTAATAAGACCTGCCAGGACTGTCAGTCGTGAAGCTTTTGAGAACAAAACCCAAATTGTACAAAATAGATATAGGGCAAGAATCAGGTTCAAAGGTGGAAGAAGAACATGGAGATGAAGTCAGGCATGGTGGCACACACCTTTAATCCTAGCACTTGGGAAGCAGAGGCAGGCGAATTTCTGAGTTTGAGGCCAGCCTGGTCTACAGAGTGAGTTCCAGGACAGCCAGAGCTATACAGAGAAACCCTGTCTCAAAAAAAAAAAAAAAACAAAACAAACAAATAAACAAACAAACAAAATGAACATGGAGATGAGAGAGCCCAGAGAGCAAGCAGATGTGTATTTTGAAAACTATATGAAGAGAAGATGTGCCAAAGACCAAGATTAGAACATAAGAAACTTACTTGGGCCATGGTAGTACATGCCTTTATTTTAATCCCAGCACTTGGGAGGCAGAGGCAGGCAGCCCTTGCAGTTCCAGGCTAGCCTAGTATACAGAATGAGTTTCAAGACAGCCAGGGCTACACAGAAAATCCCTGTTTCCAAAAAAAAACAAAAACAAAAAACAAACCCCACACAAGCACGAGAAAAGAAAAGAAAATTAGGAAACCTAACAACTGAAGGAAAAGAGCGACAGTAAAGAAGACGCTGTAGCTTGAATGCTTGCTCGCTCTAAAAGTCAGTGTTCTGGTGCCACTAGAACACTATCAAGAGGTAAGGCCTTAAAGAACATCATGTGGGGAAAGAGCCAGTAGTCTGGAGAGATGTTCAATAGTAGAAAACACTTGCCGGCCGTGGTGGCACACGCCTTTAATCCCAGCACTCGGGAGGCAGAGGCAGGCAGATTTCTGAGTTCGAGGCCAGCCTGGGCTACACAGAGAAACCCTGTCTCAAAAAAACAAAAAAAAACAAAAAAAAACAAAAAAAAAAAAAAGAAAGAAAGAAAACACTTGATGCTCTTGCAGAGAACCCAACTTCAGTTCCCACTACCCATGTTGGGTGGTTCACAACCCTCTCTCTATAAGTCTAGGCCCAGGGATTGTAACTGTCCCTTCTAGCCTCCTACGGTGCATGGGCAGTCATACACTCAAAATCAAATAAGTTATAAGGCAGAAAATCACTCCCATTGGACTGTCCTCTAACTGTGCTTTATGGCAAAATAAAATGAGATAAAATGTTTAAGATGATGAAGGAAAGAAATAGGAACTAAGATTTCTTATACCTAGCTAAACTGGTTTTCAAGTAAAACCTTGAGCAGAGTGAAACATATCAGCCAGTCTTCATAGTTTTGAGAATATTTGAAATTTTTTCCAAAGCAAAGTCCAGTTAACCAAAGTTACTAAAATTTTACTTTTAAAATGTTTAAGAATGAACATTAAAATTATATTTCTGGGTGAAACTAAAACCAAATGTCAGAAAGGAAAATAATGATAGACTCCTGGCTGGAGAGATGTCTGGATGACTTAAGTTCCTTCTGTTCTTCTATAGCATCTAGGTTCAGATCCTAGCACCCATGTCAGGTGACTCACAACTGCCTGAGACTCCATGGAATTCAGCATCTCTGACGTTCACTCACATGACTGTATCCACATGTGTACACACATGCATACACATAATTTTAAAAATAAATATTAAAGGATTAAGCTGGTGATCAATTTAGTAGGTCCATGTAGATGTAACAGGATCTAACTAACTCCATGCCCAGATAGCAGTTAGAGCAAAACCCATAATGAGCCATTTCATAGGACAACTTGTTTTCTTCATCAAAGAAGTTAACCTTAACTTTTGGAGGTACAGAGGGAAAACATCTAGATTAGTAGAGACACATAAAGATGAGAAAGCTGAAGAGCTGTGTGGTTCAATATTAAACTGTAAAGAAGAGCTTAGAGAGACTCCAATAAAAGTGAGGCTAGTGTTCACTTTTGAGGGGATTTTATTAGGATGGGTATGCAAGGGTTATGACAAAACTGGCAGATCTCAATTTATTTTTTATGGATTTTTTTATGAGTAGGACCTGTGTGTGTGTGTGTGTGTGTGTGTGTGTGTGTGTGTGCACTGAGTGCATGGAAAACAGACATCAATGTTGTGTGCCTTTATCACTCCAGTTTTTTAGACAGAGTTTCTCACTGGATTTACAGCTTCCTCTTTTGGCTAGACGGTCTGGCCAATAAGCCCCCACAATCTGCCTATCTCTTTCCCTCCAGTCCTAGGGTTACAGAAATGTGTCACCATGCCCAGCCGTGAGTGCCAGAGATCAAACTCAGATCCTCACCTGTGTGTGGCAAGCCACTTATCCACCAAGACATCCCCCTCCAGCCCTAATCTCCCCACTATTATTCCCACAGTCTAGTTTGCATTGCTCAGCACAAATGAAATCAGCTATCTGAAGGCAGTTAATGATCTCCTAGTAACCTTTATCGACCATAAAGTCTGTAAATTCACCATTGTTATTGTTGCCTTCTAGAAATTCCCTTCTAGCCACCTGAGCCATCAGGCTGTCCTGACCTCCCTCATTCTTCCATCTGTCCCTTTTTCTGGCTCTTGGACATGCATTTTGCTTCTATGCTCTTGCCTTCTGCTTCTTCTTCTCCCCTCCCTTTACCTGCCATCATAAGCTATTAACATCCAAATGTCTGATCCTTGCCCTGTGGGAGTCTCAGGTGCATATTCCCAACTCACTGATTGCCATGTCCTCCTGGATATCTGTCTGCCACCGTAAAACTGGTGTGCCCACAATGAACCCATCTTGTTCCCCATCTTTGCAAATCCAGTGAACAGCTTCTTCATCCTGGTTTTGCATTATGCCTGACTCATTTCTAGCTACTATATGAATGTGTCTGTTTTCACAAACTTGAGTGCATTCTCTGTGTCTCTTCCTGCACCTGCTACATGTAAGGGCAGTCAGAAGGCTTCCTGTTGTTGCTTCCTTGGCAAGGGTAACCTTCATTCTCAGATGGACCACATCATGCCAACTTCTTTTTTGGTGGTGGGGTGTTTGGGCTCCGGACCAACACCAGTCACATTGTACCATCAGCATAGATGGTGAGATCATGATGAACTTCCATCCATACCAAGAACATGAGCAAAGTCCAAATCCCTCTCTGTAGGTGGCAAGCAAGGGCAGGGGAGGGGAGTGGATCTTTAACAGCTATGGCACCTAGTCTCTGGGCCTCTGCTCCTAACCACACTTATGCCTGACATAGTCTGTTTTTCTACTGAGGACCTTAACTGCCATTTCCATCTTTATGAACTTTGCCCCCGATAGAAGAGGCTTTACCACTCTCTTGGGTGTGAGGCATTGGTATTCTTGGCACAGCTACATACATGCCAAACAGCACATGGTGACTTGGGACTTCACCTGCTCTTTATACATCCTCTCAAGGCTTTCTTGGGTCCCTATAAGTCCCCTGACAAGGCCTGCAGTAGGAAGCTGATAGTTTATGGTTTCCCTGTTACCATGATTTCTATATTTCCTTGCTTCCTGGGAATTGATGCTCTAAAACCACAACAACTGTGAGTGTAGTCTGTCTAAATTGCTTGAGATTTCCTTTGCTTCCTGCCTACATATGTTACTGCCAAGAAGGAAAATAATAATTGAGGGGCATAAAGACTCCCCTTCAAAAGAGTTTAGAATGTGGCTTTCTGGGGAAAACCACAGCCAAGCTTGCCAGCTAGAATTATTTGCTGGCTAATCATAGTCCTGATCCTGGCCAAAGTTATCACAACAATGTCTTCAGCAACACGCCTCACAGACAAGCTAGCAACCAGTTACAACTAACCCTGCTAATTTCTACCTGTAAAGATGTGCAGAGAAGAGGGTGGAGAGGAAGATGATGCCAGGAAAACTTTAAGCACTCTGGGCAACTAAAAAAACAAACAAACAAACAAACAAACAAAAGACACCCACTGCTCAAAACACACATCTGGGTGTGTTTAAATGGGTCACAACAGAACAGCTCCTTTTGCCTGATGGTGGAGGACTTGCTGATGAGAACACTTCTGTCCACTTTCTGAAAGAGGAGGTAGATGAAGGCCACTGAGAGGAAAACAAAGCAGTCTGTGATTTGTGTTTGGGCTTTTCTCTTGAAACCTGTTTCTTTAGGAAGTGCATAATCCATCTTTTCCTTACCTCAGTACCATCATTCAAAGTGCCAGAAGTCCTTGTCCGGGAAGATGGAAATATTTTCTCCTCTCTCCTGAAGAGAGAAATTGGTTAGCTCATTTGGTTTTTATGACAGATTTTGGCCTGAAAAGTGTCACATCTCTGAAGTTCTGGCTCCGGAGAGCTTGTTAATGGTACCAGTCCCATCCTCAGTGATAAGATCGTAAGTGGGAGAGATTCA
This sequence comes from Mus musculus, assembly GCF_000001635.26. NCBI lineage: Eukaryota > Metazoa > Chordata > Mammalia > Rodentia > Muridae > Mus > Mus musculus. The sequence continues at coordinate 142,790,670 of NC_000070.6, read as the reverse complement.
CAGTTCAGCTCATCAGAGCCATGCCACAGAAAACTGTGAGGCAAGAGGCCAGAGCTTCCAGCTTTATTAGAATCAGCAATCAAACATCTGTTCTGTTCTCTCCAGTCTGTCTCCCCAGACTGTCTAGATGCCTGGTAAAGTCTGGGTACCACTTTGAGCTGTGGTGATCTTTGTGGCCACCTTTCCTAAAGTGATTGGAGGCAGGGAGTGGTGTATGTCATGATACAAACCTTGTTTGAGGAATATTAGATCTTAATTATAATCAGACAATTGTTGGATCTTCTAGATAAATTAATATGAACTCTATTGGCCTGGTGAAAATATCTTCAGTAGGCTATTAGAGTCTCATCCCCTGAACTGAAATATTAATTGTGAAATATGGCAGAAAGTTTGGCATTCAGGGACCCAGTAAGGATCATTCATCAGGAGTCCAAGCATAACTAAAGCCTTCCACTGAAACATTTCTTCTTTTCATCTATTAAGTTTGTGTTTCACCACTTGAATCAATGAATATTACAATACTTAGGCATCCAAGAATATTTTTAGAAATATTTTTAAAAGATTTATTTATTATATGCATGCAGGCATTTTGCCTAAGTGTATATCTGTGTACCATGTGTGTGCAGTGCCTATAGGGGCCAAAAGGGAGTGTTGTATCTGAAACTGGAGTTACAGGTGGTTATGAGCTGCCATGTGGGTGCTGGGAGCCAAACCCAGGTCCTCTGAAAGATCAGTGCATGCCGTCAGCCACTGAGATGTCTCTCCAGCCGTGTGACTGTTTGGTTATCCAAAGCTTTTTCTTGTGGTTGCCATTCATTATCATCATCATCTAAATTGGTGAAGGTAAAATAGATGCATGTGAAGGTGTGATAGGGAAGTAGCTACAAACATCTAGAGAGAACTCTACATAATCCTTGAGGGCTGTGGAAAGTACCCAAGGGAGGCTGCACATGGACGGGACCTGCCTTCCCAAGATAGGGTTTCAGACCTCTTTAGAGGTTTGTATCATGCCTGTCAATGGTAAAGAACTTCTCTGAATTGCCAAGAGAGCCGGACCACAGTTATAGTCCAAGCAAACCACCTTCTAGGCAACAGGGCACCTGGGACCTTATAGTCTTGCAAGAACAAACATGGCTTTCTGGAACAACAGCTCAGTCTCAGAGTGTTCTTTGGAATTTGCTCGCTTTTCTTAGCTTTGCAAAACATCAAACTACGGCAGACTCGTTCTTGGCCCAAGCTATGAGCCTAGTGCCAATGCCTGAAGAAGATCGATGCTTGCTATTTTGAGTCTGAATAAAGCTGAACTTGCAAGCCCCATCATCGGCAAGCATGAGAGAGACCTCCGTGGGTCCTGGATGCTGCCGTGAGAGGCCTGACGTGATCCAGCTCCCTTGGATGTGGATGAGTTTCATAAGTCACTATTGTCTTCTTTCCGTGCGTTTCTCTCCCTTGTGATCTCTCCTCTTCCCTTCCCTGGTTCCCTCCAGCTTCCTTCTCTTGCTCTCTCTCTTATGGGAAAAATAAAAGCAAATGTTTGGATCTTCTCCCAAATTCCTTATCTTTTTTCCAACTACCAGTCCAAATTTGAGAGGAAATCCTGCTCAAATTACCATTCCCCTTCCTTGAACTGATATTTTAGATAACCTAAGAAGCATGGCCATGAAACTGACTCCAGAGGGAAAACCCTGCATTAGTTAAGCTCATTTGCACACAAGGTAAATCTCAGCTATTGGGCTCAAGAGGATGGAGTTGGTGTGGGGGCATTTCACCAAAGGGGAAGGGCCATTGGGCTTTGGCCAGGCACCCAAACTAAGAGCTCAGAACACACTCTCTGTTTCTTCTATGAGCTTCTTAAAAAAAAAAAGAGTTTGTCCTGCTTTCTTTGGGGAAAGGGACATCTGTCCTATGGTATTTTATCCCTGCCCCCATTCTTCACACACACACACACACACACACACACACACACACACACACACACACACACTCTTGCTCAAGTGACCAGCCCAATCGATGCTAAAGTTCTCCTGGTCTTATGACCACTTAGCACTAATCTGAAGTTCATTGAAGAATACTATTGGTCTAACTTTGTCATTTGTCCATCCTGGTTTCAATGTGAAAGAGCCAGGAGGTCAGGATCCTGTTTGTTAAGTACATAGTAGGTGGGGCTCACATTGATAGAGTGAGGAAGATACCGCACAATAGATCCTCAGCATATGTCAAATGCCCTGGGTCATTTAAGATTTGCGATTTTAGAGCACAGGGTACTGACTTCATAAAATAAGACACCTTCATTTGTTCAAACGTCGAGATTTTAAATGCATACATGTAACTTGTCAATCAAGAGATTTTTAAAATATGTTGTTTCTCTCTCTCTCTCTCTCTCTCTCTCTCTGTGTGTGTGTGTGTGTGTGTGTGTGTGTGTGTGTGTGTGTGTGTGCCATTGAACTTGTGTAGTGATCACTTGCAGGAGTTGGTTCTCTCCTTCCATATGGAGGTTCCAGGAGATTCAGTATTAGTTATCAAGCTTGGCAGTAAGACCTTTTACCCACTGAGCCATCCAGCCATCCCAGGAGATGATTTAGGAATTAAGGCATAAAGTGATTTTTGACATTGAATGGTCACCCCATGTGGCCTCTTAATGCAATGAAGAGATTTATAAACATAAGAAAGATTTAAAAGGATTTTGTGACTCACTTGCTGGTTTATAAAACACATTTTCTTGATATGCAGATGGAATACACTCTGACAAAGTGATAAGAAGTATAATACAGTAGATAGGTATATGAGTAACACGGGTATTTAATGCCACCACCAAGGATGTTGTGCCCTGTATAACCAGTACGTGCTGGATATTGATGCAGCTGGTAGAAGCAGTAGGTTTGGCCACACCAGCATCACATAAACAAGGAGTGTGAAGCATCATAATTAGGCAACAAGTTTTTTCAGATCCAGACTTTAACAGTAACAGTCCCCATCCTTGTGATCTGCTACTGACCAAAATGCTATGTGGCATGTGACTGCATTTCCATGGAGAGAGAATTTTACTCACTTGGAGACGAACCACTATAAGAATACAGTTTTAGGGGCTGGAGAGATACCTCAGCATTTAAGAATATCTTTTGCAGAGGACACAAGTTCACCTCCCTGCTTCCATGGTAGGTAGCTCACAGCTACCTGTAACTCCAGCTCTAAGAGATCTGATGCCATCTTTCAGACTCTGTGGGCACCTGCACTCCCACATTCATATAGCGCTCCTTCTAACATACACATACTCACAACTAAAATCCTTTTAATTGGATTTCTAACAAACCAACTATCAATGATTTTAATGTGAAATTAAAAAAAAATTCTAGTTCACTCTAAGGCAAGTGTCATTGTCCTTTTTCCTTAAATGAAGAAACTTGGGGTTGGGAACTTCATTGATGTATCTAATGTCACAAAGTTAGACACTGGGTAATAAGGAGGTTGAGTTTCTATCCCAGGCTACTGAACAGTTTGGATGACATAGCAAGTCCACTCAGTCCATTGAGGATAGAAGTCAGAGAGGATAGAAGGCTATTCTGGTTGTCATTGAAAAAAAGGACTCTCAGAAGAGGGTACTGGACACTAGGCACAATGATGACCTTCTCTGATATGATGGACAGGAGACAACTGTTGTGCAAAATGGGAAGGGCTTTGTAAAGGGGCATTCACTTTCTTTTGCAGACCAGATAAATTATGCTCTAGACTCTGATAAGAGAATTCCATATCTTTACTTAAAATTTTAGGAATCTTGGAGAATCCCGCAATGGCTGTGTTGGTTAGTTTTAACTGTCAAGTTGGCACCAACTAGAATCAAGATGATCGGTGGCATGTCTGCGGGGGCTGTCTTAAGTGTTAATTCATATAGGAAGACCAAGCCCACTGTGGGCAGCACCATTCCCTAGGTGGCAGCCCTGAACTGTATAAGAATGAAGCTACCTGAACACAAGCAATCAAGGATGTGTTTCTCTCTTTGCTCTTGACTATGAATATGATGTGGACTAAATGCTTAAGTTCTTGCCTTGCCTGTGGGGAGCCGCCCTCACATTCGCCGTTGCAAGATGGCGCTGACATCCTGTGTTCTAAGTGGTAAACAAATAATCTGCGCATGTGCCAAGGGTAGTTTTCCACTACATGTGCTCTGCCTTCCCCGTGACGACAACTCGGCCGATGGGCTGCAGCCAATCAGGGAGTAATACGTCCTAGGCGGAGAATAATTCTCCTTAAAAGGGACGGGGTTTCACCATTCTTTCTCTTGCTTTTGCTCTTGCACTCTTGCGCTCTGGCTCCTAAAGATGTAAGCAATAGAGCTCTTGCTCTCTTGCTCTGGCCCTGGCTCCTAAAGATGTAAGCAATAAAGCTCATGCGCTCTTGCGCTCTTGCTCTGGCTCTTGCACTCTTGCTCCTGAAGATGTAAGCAATAAAGTTTTGCCGCAGAAGATTCCGGTTTGCTGCGTTCTTCCTGGCCGGTCGCGCGAACGCGTGTAAGACTTGCCTTTCCAGAATTGATGGACTGTAATCCAAATAAACCCTTCCCTTCCCTGTGCTATTTTGATCAGGGTGTTTGTCACAGTATCAGAAGTGCAGCTAGACCAGGGATTCAGATACTAAGCAAAAGAGTGTGAGCCTGATCTCTCTCTATAATTCAATACCACCATCAAAGGAAGCTGGCCTACTATCTGCTCCTTCCCCAAGTAGGGTCCTACATTGTTATTTCAGTGCCACTGGGTGACCAGGCCCACTTTGACCACCCTCCTTTTAGGTCTACATTCTAGAATGTGTGTCAGCACATCACTTACCAGATGCCTAAGACCACCCCATCACAGGGCAAACGGGTAGGATGGAGAATCAGTGACTAAGCTGAAGAAAATTCAAAAGACTTCAGAAATATTTTACATACCTACATATTATGAATCTAGCAATGAGTTATCTTCATTTAGCAAGAAAATAGTTTATCTAGTTTATTTCCCACAATCTTTACAAGTGGGAAAACCAACATTGCGCCACAAATTGCAAAATGCCAAGAAAGAAAAAAAGAATTCGCTGTTCTTTATTTAACTCAACTGCAGCCAACTGAGCTTCCTCCTTGTTAGCTTCTTCTCCTCCCAAACAAAACAAATTCATAATAGAAACACTTGCCTGGCACACGACATATCTGGCTGTAACACTGTTTATCTGTTTTACAAAAATATGTTTGCGAACTCCTCTGAGCGTTTCTTGGAAATAGAATGCTTTTTAGATAGAGGCATTATTGAGGTGTTATCCTCTGAATTTAAAAAGTCTGGATATGACATATTTCATACCCACGTACATATTTTATATAAAAATATGGTCATGTTGGGGGAAAATGAAAAAGATGAACAGATGTAAAGAATTCGTCCTCCTGTTTGCTCTCGGGCCATTCATTTTCAGGCAGACAGTCAGTCTCTCATGGTTTATATTTTTCTAGAATTTTATTTTTCACAGTAGATAAGAATACCCTGCCTGTTGCTACGGAGTTCCTTCCAGGAACAATGCCTTTCAATCATATTTGGATCCAAGAAATGAGGCAGGTGCTTGAGAAGTGCCAGCCTTAGTTTACAAAATTTTTGCTTGGAAGAGTCTGGTATCACTACTAAAAACTCACCCACCCAGGAAAGAAGACATTCTGATAATTCACTTCTCTTCAAGGAGTTTCAGACCATGCTGGGTACAGAAGGAACTTGTAGGCTGACCAACCTGCTCCAGCCAGCTGTGCAAACACAGTCCTACATGGAGAAGGCACCATGCACGGTCTCCTAAACTCCACTCATTGTGACTATATCATCTGCAGAGTTTTTTGAAAGAATGAGAACACTTTATGTTTATGCTTTCCAGAGATGCAGCCACTGGCTTTATGTGGCTTCTTGAGTGACTGAAGAACTGATTGTTCAAGATTTTTAGCTGACTACATTTGCTTTTAGACAAAATTTGCACATGTACACAATGGATATTTTTCTAGGTTGATGTCTGTCACTGTGATCAAACACTCTGGCCAAAATCAGCTTAGGAGAAGAATGAGTTTTATTCAGGTTGTAATTCTAGATGGTAGTCTAACATGGAGTGATGTCAAGGAGTGTGCTTAAGACAAGACGTGAAGGCAGGCCTGCTTGGTATTCTACACAGCATTACCTCTAACCAAGGAACTCACTTCACAGCCAAAGTAGTATAGCAGGAACTATGGGAATGAAGCTTGCTAGCCAGTTTACATGTCAGCTTGGATTCACCTTAATTTCTTATACAATTCAAAACTATCTGCCTAGGGAATGGTTCTGCCCACAAGAAGCCCGATTCCTACATCAATTAGCAATCAGCACAGTCCCTGATAGACCTGCTCACAGGCTAATCTGATCCAGGCAATTGAGATTCTCTGTGCAGGTAATTTCTGCCTTGTGTTGAACTTGAACAGGATACATTTTGATTACTCTCACTTCTACATCCCTATCATCAACATCCACCTCTCCCCAAGGTTAATTCACTTATATTTAAGTTGTTTTACATGACTGGTGGCTGACAGGGTACTTGTAGAGACTTCAGAGAAAGCAAAATAAAACTAATCAACCAACCAAAAACAACAACAAAAAGTCCAGTTGGTGAGTTCTGAAGAAAGGACAGCCATTGTCTTTAGCTGTGAACCCACTGGAATCTAATGGAAATTTCCAAACCTAAGGCCACACCTGAGATAACTAAACCTGGTTAAATCCTAGGATCACAAAACCAAACCAAATGCATGGATGTGGGAAAGGGGGCTGTAGGAAGTAAGATGAAGTAAAAGGGGGATGCTAGGAAGATAAGGGAGGCTGGGGACGAGAAGAAACGGAATGTAATTAGACATGGGGGATAAAATGGTGAAAGAGCAAGTTTAACCAATAAGATAATCCAAACGACTTGAGCTTTATGCATGTCAGAGTTAAATAAGTTTCTATGGCAACTTGTAAAGTTGTCTTGCATCCGGTAGTAGCGGGCATAAACCCCAGTGTGCTTGGCACACCACTTAACGGTGGTTAAGTCATAAGTTACTGTTTGAGCGCACCAGTTTAGCATGCCTATGCGGTATGATTGCTCCCTCCCACTGTTGATTGTAGAGGAAAACCATGTGTGGATTGGAAAGTGAGAGACCAGAGCTTATGAGAGATAGAGAGAGAGAGAGTGTGGATTTGAAATTGGGTCTCCAATGTCATTGTGGTGGGTTTTGAGTTCCTTAAATAGCTTGTTGGAATACACCTCTGCTAGCTAGAGGTTTGGCTCCTTACTAGCAAGTTCTACATCCATAGCAGATTTCCCTGTAAGGTGATAGCTTTGGGATGGAGGGAGACACTGGGACAGGGAACCTGGAACTCTCAGAATTATCTTCTGTTCTCCCCAGTAGCCCCAGCTTTCCAGTTGTGGCACAGTAGAAAAACATCACATCTGCATTATGTGCAGTCACATGACAGTCTGATTTTGTATTAGGATTACCAAAGATAATCTCAAACAGGTTTGAGGGAGTGGGATTGTGGAGCACAATACTAGTTGGTTCATCCTGGTGGTCTCTATTTTGTCATCTGTAAAATGGAGGTAAGGAAAGTTTCATTTTAATGAACCCCTCTTTGACAACCAGTAATGAAATAACTAGATGTGGTATTTAGCATGGTGTCTATTACACAGTAGATGCTTAACAGCTAATGTTACAATGGTTTTCCATTATTGGGGGAAGATATATTATCCATATATATCAAACATCATGAGTAGTTGTTGAACCTGTTCCTCCATCTCTGTCTACACACACACACACACACACACACACACACACACACACACACCCCTCTATGATAAAGTTGCCTTCATTACTTAAGTAATAATAAAAAACATTCACTAATTCAAGAATTGGATTCCTTTGATGCCAGTGCTGGAAAAGCTGAGACAGGAAGATGGCACATTTAAGGCTAGTTTGGATTACATGCTGAGGCACATCCCCCCAAAAGAAAACAATAGTTAAGAATGAAATAGGAAAATTGTAACAGTAGATCATAAACAAAGTTCTCTGAAACTTCTAAACTGACTTATTCCTAGACTTTCCATTTAATATCTGTTGGTTGTAGTTGTACCCACAAAGCATAAACCCAAATCAAACCTTTATTCTTTAGATTGCTTTCTGTCAGGTGTTTTGTCACAGCAATGAGAACACTAGGACAATCTGAAGATGTGCTCTGCCATTGTCCTCTTGGGATCATCTAGTGCAGACAGTGGGGAAGGTTTTGTGTGAGTTTCTCTAAGCAGAGCTGCAGGTCTTGGCGGTCCAGGGCTCCTCTCTGGGATACCAGGTCTACATGTCCATCAAAGGGTATGCAGTGAGTGGATTGTAGATGAAAAGAAATGGGAGAGGAAATAAAGAGCAAGTTGGGTCTAAGCCCCGCCTACTTCAGCACTTCACCATCTAAATCTAGAGCTTCCATTTAACCCATCCAGAAAATTGAGAGTCTTATCTCCAGATATTCTCCAACATTGCCTGGGGTCAACCGAGACTCAGAAAAGACTTTCTATCTGCCTTTCAATCTCCCCTGGGTGCACTAAGTTAGTGCCAGCCACCTTGGTAACTACTTCTCCCTTGTCACCTTGGTAACTACTTCTCCCTTGCTTGATACAAAAGTTCCCAGCCCTCCAAAGTGACACAGGGACACAGGATTCTTTTGCCTTGTGACCTTTCACTCTTGAATACCCATCCCAGGGCTGTCTGTTGAAAGAACTGGTCTGGAGGATTGTTTGTACAGCAAAGGCAAAGTCACCAGGTCATAGTTTGGAGGTGTATTATATACATATACACATACACATACACATACACATACACATACACATACACATACACATACACATATACATGGCTACGTTCAGCAGAGAGAGCATAGGCATAAGACCTCCCTATTAAATCCCTCTAAATGTTGACAGTAGTTGGGGATTATGTTCTTATCCATCAGGTTCTAGCTTCCTGTCACAGTTGGGGGATGTTCACTTTCTGTTGTTGAGGTCCTGGCAAGATCCTGCCCCACTTTATGATAGATACTTTGGGATCTAGAGCCAAAGTCTTGAGCCTCCCCAGGGCTCCTCTTCCATGTTGAAGATCCTTCTGAGACAGGGAGGCTAGAACTAACACTTGACCCAGTTGTATCCTGGGCACCTTCTCACTGGGCTCTGAGTCCCTGCCACGAGATACTTGCAGATCTATTCCCATAGCTGAACAATTCACTGAGCCTGGGTGCCCATAAGCAGAGAAATGCACGAAGAAAATGTGGTCCAAGCACAGTAGGAATTCATTCTGTTGTCAAGGAGAATAAGCTTATGTAATTTGCAGGTAAGTGGATCCAATCAAAAGCTACAGAGCAATTGTAGTTTATATACACACATAAAATCATACAAGTATATGGGACATCCACTAAGGCTTGGTGCGGTGGTTCAGAACACTCACTGGTCTTTTAGAGGACCTGAGTCTGGTTCCCAGTATGCACACTGGGTGGCTCACAACCATCTGTAACTTGCACACAGGGAGACCCTATGCTTCTCTCCTCGCCTCTGTGAGCACTGTATGCAAGTGGAAAAAAAAAACCTTCATGCACATCTACACATTATTAAAAAAATGAAAGTAGACATCGGTCTGCATGGTGGATGCATGGGAATCATGACAGGGAGAGTGGGAAGGAGGGGTGCATGCCATCAAAAAGTATGAAAATGTCCTTGGAAACCCACCACCCTCTACCATATATGTATGCCAGTAAAAATATTAAAAGGCAGTGTACTGGCTAGTTTTGTGTCAACTTGACACAGCTGGAGTTATCACAGAGAAAGGAGCTTCAGTTGAGGAAATGCCTCCATGAGATCCAACTTGTTTCTTGGTCATGATGTTTGTGCAGGAATAGAAACCCCGACTAAGACAAATTGGTACCAGTGGAGTGGGGTATTCCTGTGACAACCTGACCATGTTTTGGGGAGGACTGTGGAAGGACTTTGGAACTTTGGGCTTGAAGATCCATCCATTGTTAAGACCTCTGTCGGATGTTGTGTAGGAGCTTGGAAGATAATGTTGAGAACACTGCAGAAGTTGGAGCTCTGGTGTGTGAAATTTCAGAGGGAAAATTAAAGACTCTTTTCAGGGCCATTCCTGTTTTGATTGTGAAGATTCTGTAGTTCTGGTTAGCTGGGGCTGAAGAATCAGCTGTGAGTAACAAGATACCAGAACTACTAAAGCAAAAACTTTGCATTACTGGGACTATTGATGCTGGTTAGCTGGAGCTAAGAAATTAGCGGTGATTAAGAAGAGACCAGCATCATTGAGGTGACATCTTCTGGGAAGTATTTTCTGAAAGCACAGTGGCTGTGTTCCAGATATAGCCAAAGTTGTACCTTGTGCTGTGGCTGGACTTGGTAATGTGTAAGGGTCACCCAGGTGGTACTGGTTTTGAAGGCATGAAGGAGTTGAGCAGAGCAGCTGAGGCTTGGCACAGTGAGAGGCCATGGAAGGCCATTGGTGAAAGTGCAGCCTCAGTTGCAATTGATGGCCCAGGACTGAAGGGGTCATGCAGTGTTTTGGAGATGCCAGTACCATGAGATGACCACCAAGAGCAGCAGCAGCAGTGGAGTACAGGCATCTGGAGCCTAGAGGATGACTCGTGTGCTACAAAGGGCCTGGCTGGAGAAGTGACCCAAGCCCTTGGAGGAGCCCAGAAGATCGTGAGTTGGATCCCAGACATTGGACAGTTGGAGATTGACTTTTGCTTTTGATTGTGACTGTGCCCTGATATTTTCCCTCTTGAAGAAAGAAACTGTTTTAGTGGAGCCCACAGTTAAGAGACTTTTAATTGTAAAAAGACTTTGGATTTTAAAAGAGATGGATATTTTAAAGAGATTGAAATTTTAAGCATATGTAAAGACTGTGGGACTTTTAAAGTTATTTAGAATGGGGATGAATAAGATTGTAAGGGTTGAGGCTTACTAGTGATGTTTTTGTGTGTCAAGTTGACAAGGGGTCAATTGTACTGGCTAGTTTTGTGTCAACTTGACACAGCTGGAGTTATCACAGAGAAAGGAGCTTCAGTTGAGGAAATGCCTCCATGAGATCCAACTTGTTTCTTGGTCATGATGTTTGTGCAGGAATAGAAACCCCGACTAAGACAGGCAGGTTGGAGAGATGCATTCCCGTTAGGAGCTCTTTCTGCTGCTCTCACAGAGGGCCTGGGTTCTGTTTCAGTACCCACATGGCAGCTCACATCCATCTGTAGCTCCAATTTCAGGGGTCTGACTCCTGAAAATTGCCCTCTGATCTCTTTCCACCTGGCAAGGCAGGGTCTCTTGTTTCTGATGCCCTGCATATTCCTGGCTATCTTGCCCATGGGTTTCTAGGTGCCTCCCATTTCTTAGAGGAGGGCTGGGATTTCAGATGTGTTCCATCACATACAGCTTTTTGTGGGTTCTGAGGGCTGAATTCAGGTTGTCAAGCTTAAACAGCAAGTGGTTTACCCACTGGGCAATCTTGCCTGCGCATCCTTGGTGTCTAAGGATGCAGCTCAGCCCTGACTCTGTTTGGAATCCTGTGTATGTGAGGGATGGAGACCCCCATGTGGCCCCTTAGGTCTTTCCACAGCACAGACTAAAAGTCCAAGTGATGTTCAGACCCTGGGCTGAAGAGATGTCCTTCTTCTTTTTCTCCTTCCCTTCTCCCCTTACATCCTCCTGGCCCAGTCTTCGCTACTTGTGACTTCTTCCTGTGAAGGGAGGTTGTCCTTTGCAGGGAGGAGTTAAGGTTAGGAAATCTTTTCTGTCACTGGGCCCCAAAGTGAAAAGACAACAGAAGCCCCATTTGTCTCTACTTAAGGACCAAGGCTGATTTCCAAAAGAAGGCCATAAGGCACCAGTTCCAGGAACAGACCAGAAAATCCAGAATAAGATAAAAAAAAAAAAACAAAAACAAAAACAAAAAAACCCTCCCAAAGAACAGACCAGGGGAAACCACAAAAATGGGGAAATATCTTATCCCCATATGGGTCATCTGTGCTGGGCAGCCCTATGGTTAAAATACTCATGACATAGGAATGCAGACCACTGACTACCTGTGACTCCCTAGCATCCACCAATGAAATTTTAGATTACACAATCCCTCTAGAGAGTTCCCAAGGTTCCCTGTGAGATCTCTGCATGCTTTTATCTAGGGTCACCATTTTGGAGAATAGTTGACACTCCCACCCCACTCCTGTATGCTGGTTGTTTCTAGAGAATAAACACTCTTTGTCTTTGCATGCTATCCGAGTCTAGGATCTTCTTTTAGCAATTTTCGGATAGTTATAAAAGGTGTGGTCAGTCACACATCTTTTGTTTATTCCCTCATTCGAAATTGATGGCAGAGCAGAGCCACTCTGGGGTCAGCTACTTCCAGCTTCCATCTTCTTGATGATCATTTAGGAATATACTCATCCATTGTCATGTTCTCTAATAAGTAACAAAGCAAAGAAGGGCTGCTGAAATAATAGAAAAGAAACAATCCCATATTAACACATGGGCTTTTCTTTCTGATGCTAAAAGACACTCCAACCAGAACCATTTAGGAAAGGATTTTTTCTTTTTTCTTTTTTTCTTTTTTTGGGGGGCTTACTCTTCCAACTCACAATCTACTATTGAGGAAAATTGGGGCAGAAACCTGGAGGCAGGAACCATGGAGGAGCAATGCTTGCTGGCTTACTCCAGGTCATGCTTAGTTAGCTCTCTTATATAGCCCAGGAATGCCTGCCTAGGGGATGAGACCACCCACAGTGGGCAGGGTTCTCCAGCATCAGTTAAGACAATATAATCCTTCACAGACATGTTTTCAGACCAGCCTGATAAAGGTAATCACTCCATTGATTATTGCTTGCTTCATCCAGGTGAGTCTAGACTGTGCTAAGTTGACAGCTCATGCTAAGACAACACCCAACTTTAACATCTAGGGCAACATGTATTAACATGGATTCTTAAACTTCTTCCCCTCATCACCCCCCTTTTTTTGCGTGATAACCTTTAACCTGACCCCAAGTATATTGATATATAAAGCAAATAATCAAATAATAAATACATTTATTTTAAAACAATTCATCTACATACATATAATTTTATCATTTATTAAAGAGTACAATAAATCTGCATACTAGTGAGATGAATGATCTGTCTGTACCACCATGCCCTGGAAGCTCCAGGAATTATTCTTTCAAAAGAGAAAGCTGGACAGTAGAAAGCAGCACCCTGGGACATGCTGGGAGACTTGGGAGCTGTACCCCACCTCAGTGTTTCCTAGGAACAGGACTCTCAGCAGCCCAGGAGCAAGCCAGGCCCAGGCAGCCTGCTGGAAAATGAATTGCAAAGAGCTGTGACCTTTGGCTTTAAATCACTTCTTCCTCCCATAAAATCATCTCATGACTTCCTTGATCTTTGACCTCTTGTTTCCAAACCCATCTGGAAAGCTCTGCTTTGTGGAAGGTTCTCTCCAAGTATCTTTAATTTAGCAGTGTCCTCTGACTACCCGACTAGGATGCAGGATAAATCATCCCAAGTGTGCCAGAACCGATTATTATGGAACAAACTGGTGTCATCGATAGACGAAAACAATTCAGACAGACAAGCTGCTTGACAAACATTCATTAAGTGACAACTGTCTGCGAGTTCCTAGAGAGAGACAGAAAGGTGAAAGGTCTACGGGAGGCAGGGGGGAGTATTACAGGATGTGCTGAGACCAGGATGACGGAGGTTGTGGCTAGGGAGGTTATCAATAAGAACATTAATCATGAGGCTGGAGGAACCTGGATGGGAATCAGACCGTGCAACATGCAAGCTGCGGACCCTGACCCTGGGGTAGACGTCCCCTCAAACAGCTCTTTTGCCACCTATAAAGTCAGACACAGAGTTCACAGTTTAAATCTATACACATTCTCTGTTTAGCAGCCTCCATTTTTTTTTAAATCAAAATTTTATAGCATCCCTGAGTGATAAATCGAGTGCGTATTATACAGTGAAGCCACGTGAAGCCTGTACCTGGCGCGGCTCTGCACTCTCGCTGGGTTTTGTAGCAGTTACCACAGTGCACCTGATATTTTTAGGCTTTTTGTGGGGAGGAAAAAATAAGGTAAGGGATAAAAAAGCAGGGGAGCTGGAACCTTGAGCTGGGGCTTGAGCTGGGAGAGAGCTGCAGGCAAGAGGCCATGAGATGCAAGGGTAGAGAGGCTAGGAGAGACCCAGAGGGGCCCTCTGCAGGTTGGAGGAACTAATGACATTTGTAGTGTGTGTGTGTGTGTGTGTGTGTGTGTGTGAGAGAGAGAGAGAGAGAGAGAGAGAGAGAGAGAGAGAGAGAGAGAGAGAGTATGTGTGTGTGTGTGTGTGTGTGTTTGTGTGTGTGATGTGTGTGTATGTGTTTCTGATGTGTATGTGGTGTGTGTATATGTGTGTATAATGTTTGTATGTATGTATTGTGTATGTGTGTGATGTTCATGTGTGTATATGTATGTGTTTGTATGTGTGTATGATGTTTGTATGTATGTGTGTTTCTGATGTGTATGTGGTGTGTGTATGTGGTGTGCCATGTGGTGTATGTAGGTGTAGTGGTGTGGTATGGTGTGTATGTATGGTGTGTGAGGTATGCTTATATGTGTGGTGTCTGTGTGTTGGTGTGTGGCATGTGGTATGTGTGTATATGCAGGTGTGTGTGGTATATGTTGTGTATGTGCGTGTGTTCACACACATCTTTATAAATGTCCCTGTGTGTGGAGTCTCAGATGCTGTTCCTCAGGTGCCGTCAATCTTGTTTTTGGTTTTGTTTAATTTTTTTTGTTTTTTTTGAGACAATATCTGGATATCTGTAGACCATCTGGCCACAGACTCACAGATATCCCCCTGCCTCTGCTTCCTGAGTGCTGGCATTAAAGGCACATGGTTTTTGACAGAGTCTCTCGTTGATCTGGAGCTTGTGAATTGGACTCGGTTGGCAATGAGCCCCAGGACACTGAGATTCCAAGTGAGAACCACACGGACCATTCTCATGGATGCTGGGATGATGCTTAGGCCTGGGCATCTATAAAGCCAGCACTTCACCTGTGAGCCCCCTCCCCTGCCCTAGCTCCTGGAGTCGCTTCTCCTCCTAATATCAAGCCATCTGAACGGACCTGGCAGGAGCTGGAGACTGTTCTGTGTGGGTTAAATTCAGAGCTCGACATCAGTAAATTTGGCCCTCGCACACGAAGCCTGTACACCCAACAAGCAAGCAATGGTACATGTCTAAGTTGAACCACAGCGAGGTCAAATTTACTTCCTCTTCATCACCAGGGCCACAGCCAGGAGAGGCCAAACAAGCTTCTGGATGTGTCCTCGTCACTAACAGCACAGTTGGTCCACTGATGGGGAGCAGCCAAGCACAGCAGACCTGTTTCATCCTGAATTGGCTGCTCTGCTGGGGTCCTGCCATTCCAGGTGGGAAAGAGTTGGACCCCTCCAGCAACCTCAGAGTCCTGGCATTATCTGTAGAGTATTTGTACTTCTGAATCAGAGGCACAAACATAGCTCTTTCTTTTGCTACCCTGGGCAGGGGGACAATGCGCAATCAAGTCTGACTGCTGGCTTTCAAATGGCACTTGAGCCCTTGAAGCGTTAGCTTCCAGGTGTACAGAGGTAACTGAGGATAGCCGTGTCCTGCTTTTCGGGATGCAAGGAAACTTCTGACTAGGGTTCTGGGGAAATGACTCAGGGGGCAAAGCGCTTGATGTGCGAGCGTGAGATCTCATTATGCATGCTGGCCTGTAAGTCAAGCCCACCTACGGGGGGGGGGGGGGGGTGGGAAGAGGAGGCAAGAGACTTCCCTAAATTCCTGGGCCAGAGTGCCTGTGCATAGTGGGGAAGTACCACAGTCTCATCCTGGTTAGCTTTCCTTGTCAGCCTAGACTCATCTGAGGGGAGAGCCTCAATGGAGGCACTGCCTAGATCGGATGAGCCAGTGGGCATTTCCGAGTTGGGATGGGGAATTGTCTAGGTTGTTAATTGATGTGGAAGAGCCCAGTCCACTGTGAGCGGCACCATCCCCAAGCAAATGATGCTGGGCTATATAAAAAAGCTACCTAAGCATGAACCTATGAGTGAGGCAGTAAGCGGTGTCTCTTCATAGTGTCAGTGTCAAGTTCCTGCTTCCATTTCCTCCCCTGACTTCCTTCAGCGATGGACTGGGACCCGGAAATGTAAACCAGCTACACCCTTTCATCAGAAAGTTGCTTTTGGTCATGGTATTTAATCACAGCAATGTCTTAAACAAAACAGAAGGTTGTCATCTGACCTGGATTTTTGTCCAAGCTTCTACCCCTATCAGGAGACTCGGCTTCATGCCTGTTTGCACACATGTGCTATGAATGCTTGTGCATGTGCATGTGTGTGGAGGGCAGAGGACAACCTCCACAGTGATGGAAAGAAGGGAGAGGAGGAGGAGAGAGACCCCAAGACCGGGTTCCCCAATCCCCCTTAGCAGTTTGTGCCCCTAGTGGCCTAGGGATCCCCTGCTGGGCTCTGCCTTCTTCTGTGCATTCATGCATGTAGAAGGCAGAGAGAGGCCCATGCCAAGTGTCTTTGTCTGTCGCTCCTCATGTCTCTCACTGAACTAAAGCTCATCAATTCAGTTAGACTGGCCAGTGGGCCCTAGGGGACTCCCCCTCCTGTCTCCACACCTCTCCCGCGTAGGTGCCTGCGGCTGTACTTAGCTTTTTAAAAACAAAGATGATAGAGATCTGCATTCAGATACAGACATGGAGCTACTGGGTCAGCAGTGGCTGGGGGAATGGGAAATGACAACGGGTCCAAGTTCAAGCTGGCCTGGGGCCAGCAGCCACCTGGTCGAGTAGGGCAGACAGAGCCAGGGCTGTCGGTGGATTTTCTTCCTTGGCAGGCGTGGCGCAGAAATGGCACACTTTGTGTTCTGGCTTTCCCTCCCCTCACCCCGTTATGGTTTGCAGGTTGAGTGCCCCATAAAGACCCATATGGAAGGATGTGTTTCCTAGGATATGCGGGGCATGAGAGAAGGTGAGTCCTAAGGGCTAGGAAGACAGCTCAACTGGAGAAGCTTTCTGTACAAGAATGTGTCTGTCTTCAGTGTCTTCGCTCTTGAGCTTTCTTAAAAAAAAAAAAAATCTCGGCATCCTTCCCCTTCCTCAGAGAGCAGGTTCTCTCTCCTCTCACTCCCCACACACCCCTCAGATTCGCTCACACACTCTGCTGAGCTGCACAGGCTTCCAGCCAGGCCCTCGGGCGCCTGCTGCTGTCCTTTACCCCAGGCAGAAGGTCAATTTCCTCCTCTTTATCTTTTCTCAGCCAGTTTTACAAAGGAGGAGATCTTGGAGCGATTTATTGCCGCATCGACATGTAAATTATGCCAGGGCATTTAGAGCATAAAAGCAGCATACTCGGTTTGGGCTTAACGTCACCCTTCAATCTTGTTCCTTTTTCTTCTCTACACAGTGGCCTTCCTGAAGACAGTGGGGGGGCGGGGGGGAGAGAGGCACACAAAAGTAGTCGCATGCAGTTAGCCACACAGGATCGAGCTCTTCACATTTAACAGGAAGATAGGGCCCCCTCCTAAGTGTCCTCACTGCTACAAACACAAACAAGCAAATAAAGGACGACATAATTCTCTGCTCTGTGAAACAGCACAACTGAAGCCGTTGCCAGGGGCAACCTTATTTATCCGGATGTAAATTTAAGTTAGGCTTGAGCTTTGCTTGAGTGCGAAGGGAAAAGGGTTTCTAATCTCACTCTAGGGAGAACAGGACAAAAGATGTGATCTGGTGTGCTTCAGACTACCTGGGAGGCAGAACCTGGTCTCTTCATTTCACAAGGAGGCTAGGGGGCTTTCTCACCCACGGCCACTGTCAAAGCTGCACTGGGGGTCGAGGGAAAGTCAGGTCTTCCTGATATGGATCCAGTCCAACGTAGACCTACGGAACAGCCTCCCAGTCCAGAATCCTGGATCCCTCCCTGTTCAGGGATAAAAGGACAGAAATTACAACCCAGGGTCAGCAAGATGGCTCAGCCAGTGAAGGTGCTTGCTGCCAAGACTGAAGACCTGGGTCCCACATAGTGAATAGATTTTGACAAATTGACTGTCCTCTGACCTCCGCATGTACAGCTTAATGTGCATGTGTGTGTGTGTGTGTGTGTGCACGTACAGACACACAGACACATAGACACACACAGACACACACACACTGAGTAAAACGTAACAAAATATGTTTTTAAATTAAGAAGAGGCAGTAGTTAGCAAACCATTCCCAACACTGTCCCTGCCAGGTATGGGTCACCCCTTCAAGCTATCCCTCCTGGAGTTTGAGAGCACTAGGTTACTTTGGCCTCAGGACACTGTCTCTTTCTATTCTTTTCTTCTGGGACAGCTTCACCCCATGCCTCTGAGCACCCAAATCCTGCTTCTCCCCCGGATCTTGTTCAAACGCCACATGACTGAGAAGCCATTTCTGGACACGATATTGAAAGGCACAACCTGTGTGCCTGGTTCCATGGGGACTCTGCAGCCCATTATCCTGCCACTCTGGATTTCCTGTCTACAATTGTCTCCCGCCTTTGTTCAGTCAATCATTCTGGAAACATGTGTCGAGGCTTCCTCTGTGACCAGTGTTGTTGCAGTTTCCGAGAATACAGCAGGGACAGCAGGGACACAAACAAAGGGAAGCTATTGTCCTCAGGAGCTGCCATAGGTGCCATAGGTGCCATAGACCTACAAAGTAAATGCATTCCATGGACCGTGAAGAGGATGGTGGAGGCTTAGGGGAAGAGGACTGAGAAAGACCTTATATGAGATTAGGTGAGGCAGGAGCATGTAGAGAACTGAGGGCTGGCAGAGGGCAGGACAGCCAGTGGCTGGGGTAGGCTGAGCAGGTGGGGGAGGGGGTTTATGGCCAGATGGACAGTGGGAAGCAGGAGTACATAGAGGGGGTAGGGTGTTTCACAGCACTGCAGACCCTGGCTTGAGGCTGAGTGACATTGAAGCAGTTGGAGCATTCGCATAGAGGAGGAGCAAGTTGATGTAGCTGTGCTTTGAAAGGCAGATGCAGAGCTAAGAATTTGCTAAAGGAATCCATGCAGGAAGAGCGCATTCTCAGGCAATTGAGGATGTCGACAAGGAGCAGTCTGACTGTGCGCGCGCACACACAACTGTGGGAATAAAAGCACTTTATTCCTATACTTCGGATCAGTTTCTGCTATCCTTACTTAACACCGTTCATGTTTTCCCCGTATTGACTAATACGGGGAAAGAGTAATACCATCTTCTTGGTGAGGTCTTATTATCCCTCTTCACGGCTGTGCCACCATTTACCTAGCGAGTCACAAGTCAAACGATTCAACAGTTTCACAGGAGTCAGTGTGACAAGTAATTTTTCCATGAAACTTTCTAGAATTTCCACCCCTGAGCCTTGGCTCCTTCCATTGACTTTTAAGTCTCAGAATTGTCAACCAAGGTCTGCAGATAGTTGCAGCATCTTGGTACCTTACGTGACGCTGTGATATTCCACGGGCTAACAGTTGTATAGAGTACATCCCTGCTAGCCATGGGCCTATCTCCCCAGCCAATATGAAATATCCTCAGCAAGAGTGAACATGGATTGGTGATGCTGGCCGATGCTATTTATTGCCATTGCATTGCTTTGCCGAGAGAGAGAGAGAGAGAGAGAGAGAGAGAGAGAGAGAGAGAGAGAGAATGAGAATGTGTGTGTATGTAATGTATCCCCCCAGAAATAGTTTTACTTATAAAATATTGACATGTATACACACACACAAGCACAGACACACATAGATACAGACATATTTGCAGATACAGACACAGACAGACAGACAGACAGACAGACACACCCAGATACAGACACAAACTGACAGGCAGACAGACAGACACACACAAAGCACAGACACAGACACATAGACAACAGACAGACACACACATATAGACACAGACAAAGGCACAGAAACAGACAGACACATAGACACAGACATAGGCACACATACACACACACACACACACACACACACTCCTGTGCACATGCCTAATTACCCCAGAAATGGAATCCACGACAGATCAAAGTAACAATTTCACTAAGGTCCAATTTGGGGGAAGCAGTGAGTTTGTGCTGGGATTAGGAACAGGCACGGTGGGGGAGGGTTTACAGGATCAGGGTAATACAAAAGCAGCTGCGTCACTGAAAAGCTCCCCCAGACTCCAGGGCTAACTCACTAAGCGGCTGCCCTAAAGCTCTCTGCGAAGCTTGCCGGCAGCTCAGCACGTTCAGGAGTTGTGTTCTCTCAGTGCCACTGCTTAGAGTCTCCCCTCTCAGCTGCTGTTAGCTGCTCCTGTAAAGCTGGGGAGGGGCCTTGAATATATCACACATTTCAGCTTTCCCAGACATGTGACCTTTCCTTACCACCGGTGTCTCACGAGCCTCCACTGACCTCCCGGAGTGAATGTTTCAATCTGTAGAAAACTGTCATGTAACACAGACGCAGATGCAGATGCAGACGCAGATGCAGACGTGGTTTTGCATGGGTGCACACAAGAAGGGAGGATGGATTTTCAATGCCACGTGTCTTCCTCAGTTAATTTTGGAGACAAGGTCTCTTTCCTGAGCCTAGAACCAGCAGGTTCAGTTAGACTGGCTAGATAACAAGCCTCAGGGACTTCCACCACCCCAACTCTCAAGTTCTACAGACACATGATCTTGTCTGGCTTTTAAGTGGGTGCTGGGAATTCGAACTCAGGTTCTCAGGCTTGCACACAAGCACTTTTGCCCACCAGGCTTCTCCCAGCGCTTTGCCCATATTGTTATGTGGCCACCTAGATGCCTTGGCTTACCAGTCTTTGAGAGCACCTAACGTATTAAAGACATATTATCCTGGGCTGGGGAGATAGTTCAGCCATTAAAGGCAAGACTCATAACCAAAAGTACGAGACACATTATCTAAATGCTGCATGCAGATATATGGGTTTGTCTGGGGGAGCGCTGTATTTTTTTGTTTGTTTGGGGAAATTAAGAAATATTGCCCCATAAGAATATCTGGTGTTCTTGCAGAAGGTATGGACATAAATAAAACCAATATCTGTGCACTCCTTATGTAGCTCAGCGGGGAGCCATATTCCCAGTTCCCTGTCTGTGGTCTCCTTCCTCTCGAGTTATACAAATCAGTCTCCTGGATTTGATGTGATGCCTCCTTGCATTCTTTGTCATTTCT
Source organism: Mus musculus (assembly GCF_000001635.26). Classification (NCBI taxonomy): domain Eukaryota; kingdom Metazoa; phylum Chordata; class Mammalia; order Rodentia; family Muridae; genus Mus; species Mus musculus. The sequence goes on along the minus strand of NC_000070.6, from coordinate 142,769,382 downwards.
CCTAATGTGTAGAGTCTTCCTGAACAACATAGATTCTGGGCCAGTGAGACGACTCGGCAGGTAAAGCACCTGCCAGCAGGAAGTGGGTCAGTAGGTGAAAAGTGGGCACTCACGCTCTAGGAAGTGTTAGTTAGTGATGACCCTAGATCATGTGACACTGCCTGGGTTGTCTTCACCTTGTATGGGTAGCTGTGATTATTCTTTTCATACAGATTCCTTTAGAGTGTGTGTATGTGTGTGTGTAGGCAAAGACAAATGTTTGTGTGTGTACACGTATGTATAGGTAAGTACAAATATGTTTGTATGAGCACACATGTGTGCATATGGAGGCCAGAGGTCAGCATCCAGCATCTTCTTCAATTTCTTCCTTTCTTCCTTTCTTCCTTTCTTCCTTTCTTCCTTTCTTCCTTTCTTCCTTCCTTCCTTCCTTCCTTCCTTCCTTCCTTCCTTCCTTCCTTCCTCCCTTCCTCCCTCCCTCCCCCTCTCTCTTTCTTTCTTTTTATTTATATTTAATGTGTACGAGTGTTTGCCTGCATGTATGTCTGTGCACTATGTCCACACCCCATGCCAGCAAAGGCCAGGAAATGAATTTGATCCCCTGGAACTGGGGGTTACAAAAAGTTATGAGCTACAATATGGGTGCTTGGAATCAAACCTCTGCAAGAGCAACCCATGCCCTTAACGAAGAACCTTCTCTCCAAACCTTCATCTCGTCGTGACAGGATCTCTCATTGAGTGTGGAGCTCGTGGGTTAAGCCAGGCTGGCGGGCCAGTGAACTTCAGGGATCCTCCTGTCCCTGCCTCCTCAGTTCTGGGGCTGAGTATAACTATTTGCCACCGTACCCAGCTGCTTGTATGTGTGTGTGTGTGTGTGTGTGTGTGTGTGTGAGAGAGAGAGAGAGAGAGAGAGAGAGAGAGAGAGAGAGAGAGAGAGAGAGAACTGGAGGATTAAAACTCATGTGTTCATGTATGCATGATAAGCACCTTACTAACCAAATGAGCCATCTCTTCAGCCCCATTTGAAGACTTCTGGCTGATAGTCATTTGATATCTTATTTGTGACAAGCTCATGAAAAGCAAACACTGTTTTCCTATAACCTTGAGAGACAACTCCATTCCTCCCTCCCCTTCCTTTCAACCCCTCTCCACAGCAATCCTTGCATATATAAGCATGCCAACATCTGGCCCCTGTGTGTGTGTGTGTGTGTGTGTGTGTGTGTGTAAGCCAGTGTGTGCAACCCATCCATTTATGATTAGCAGAAAACTTCGCAGCCTGCTGACAAAATGCATGACCTAGTTAGGTGTGAACTCCACCACCACCCTGCTCGATTCTTGCTTCTGCAAACATGAACCACTTTTTCGATCTGTCTCTTTCTCAGGTTCTGAAAGCTTCACACATTAGTGAGTTTGGAAATCCGGGGATTTCACAGGCCAGTGGTGGTTACAGCTGTTCCTGAGTAGATTTCCGTTGCTCACACATTCTCCCAAGCACCACTCTGGACTTATGCCCTGGGGGTGTCATGGACCTGAGACTCTTCCATGTAAGTCCTATGGCTTTAAACAATGCACTTCCTCTTTTGAAGGAGTGTTTCTCATTTACAGAGTGAGAAAGTTGGAGAGCTTTCACCAAATACATATGTTTTAGCATCTGTGATATGCCAGGAGCCAAAATAATAATTCTCAGTATTATTCTATACATTATTTGGTAGTTCCTGTCTTTACTTCTATTATTTATAGCACTGGAGATGAAGCCCAGTGCTTTGCACATGCTGGGCTACTGCCCTACCACAGAGATGCATCACAAGCCCCTCCAAAGGATAATTAAGACAATAAAAAGCATGGCTCGTATGCTTCAGGGTGACTATGATTTGTAAAGGAGTGATGGAAAAAGGTTCTGTCCACTAGGCAGTAAGATTTATGTCCATCAGAGCTCAGAGGCCCTGGCTCACTTGAGGAGAAGTTGGGGGTTCTACTCTTGGAGGCACAACTATTTGCCACCGTACCCAGCCGCCTGTGTGTGTGTGTGTGTGTGTGTGTGTGTGTGTGTGTGTGAGTGAGTGTGTGTGTGTGTGTGTGTGTGAGTGTGTGTATGTGTGTGTGTGTATGTGTGTGTGTGTGAGTGTGTGTGAGTGAGTGTGTGTGAGTGTGTGTGTGTGTGAGTGTGTGTGTGTGAGTGTGTGTGAGTGAGTGTGTGTGTGTGAGTGTGTGTGTGAGTGTGTGTGTGTGTGTGTGTGTGTGTGAGTGAGTGGCTTGGAGGAAGAGGAAGAGATAGGAAGAGGGATGATATTAACAAAAGTAAGAGCACAGACAGGGAGGCATATGGGGAAGATGCCCCATGCTTATTGCGTCAGGGTCTGCAGCGAGGCGAAACATCGTGGCAGAGGGTGAGTGACATGGTGGAGCAAAGTTGCTCACCTCAAAGTGGCCAGGAAACAAAAAGAGTTGGGAGAGGTAGGGAGCAGGGGCCAGATAGCCCATTCAGGGATGGACCTTCAGTAACTAGGCTCCTCCTTTAAGGCTTCTCTCATTTCCCAGTAGTGTTGCCATCTGGAGACCAAGTGTCAACAGGTAGATGAGATGGTCAACCGTTAAGAACCAAATGAATACCACTTTTGACCTTATGGCCATGGTCACAGGAAGCATGCCCCATAGCCCACTTAGTCCGGTGGAGCACATTCCTCCCCTTTGAGTCAGAAGACAGGACAGTGCCTATGGTTCCTGTCTTAGGTAGGGATTCTGTTGGTGTGATGAAAAACACTGTGACAAAAAGCTACTGGGGGGAGAAAAGGTTTATTTCAGCAGCACCAGCAGCAGCACAGTCCATCACTGACAGAAGCCAAGAAGAAGACTTGAACTCAGTGTGGAAACCTGGAGGCGAGAGCTGATGTAGAGACCATGGAAGAGTGCTGCTTCCTGGCTTGTTCTGCACGGCTTGTTCAGTTTGCTTTCTTATACAACTGAGGACCACCTCCCCAGGGGTGATACTTTCCACACTGGACTGGGCCTCATAGACTTGTCTACAGACCCATCTTATGGAGGCATTTTTTTCAAGTGAGATGCCTTCTTTCCAAATGGCTCCCATTTGGGTCAAGTTGACAACATACTATCTAGCATAGTTCCCTAACTGGGGAAGAAGTAGGAGTCTTTTTTCTTATCAGAAGCAGAAATGGTTGCTAAGAGAAGAAACATTGTCTCTTTAGACAGAGATGTCTTGCTTTTCCCACAGTTGTCTCTGGGCATAATTTAGCACCACTCAGACTTCCAAAAACTATCCACTACTGGTCTAACTCACATGAATAGGTTGCTTGCCAGAACATATTTATTAGTTCTATAGAGTCTTGGCAATTATTCATATTTAATAACTTCTGTTATTCCTTTTTGTTGTTTCTTGAAGATATATTTATTTTATGTGTATGTATGCCTGCATATGTATGTATGTATGTATGTATGTATGTATGTATGTATGCATGCATATATGTATATATTTAATATACCACATGCTTGCAATGTCTGTAAAAGCCTGAAGAGGGCTCCAAAACCCCATTAACTGGAATTCAGGTGGTTGTGAGAGACTTGTGGGTACTGAGAACCAAACCTGGGTCCTCTGTAACAGCAGCAAATTCTCTTAATCATTGAGCCATCTCTATAGCCTCTCTTTTTTTGTTGTTGTTAATTAGTAAGCCTTCTAAATAGTAAATAGTTAATAATAATAATATAAATATTAATCTAAGTGTTAAATAGTAAGGAATGTTAATGGAAGGTTTCTTTATATATAATTATGTACAGTAGTACACATAGAACATGTCCAAAGTTTCTCTAAAACAAAATCAATTGTTTTAAAGCTGGAAGATATTCAGCCTCACAGATCTTATTCTAATCATTATGCCTTTACTCAAAGGCTATGGCCTAAGCACCTAGAGCTCCGTAGCCTGTTTCCTGCTCCAAGTGTCTTTGTTTCAAAGCCTTGATGTGGGAACTCGCGGTTAACCTCGGGTCTCTACAACACAAGTTTGTGAAATCTGGGATTTTTTTTTTCTTTTTCTCTTCCCAATCAATAACATGAAACATAAAGAGAATGAGAATCAGCAAGACATTCAGAGAAAGCTGGTGTCTTATGGATAAAAGGCAGAGGAGAAACAGAGATCTAAGGCGGGGAGATGACAACTTACATCCCTTAAAAAGTGCCCTGCTCCAGAGGGACACCTAGAATTACCAGCAATTAAGACTTCTTAGGCCTGGGGCTGTATGTGGTCTGTATCACTTGGATTTTGTTTGACTCAGAATCACCCTGGGGCCTTGTTCTCTGCAGGGTACTGAGAACTCCACTCTCAACTAGGAAACATTGAGGACACCATCTAAGGAGCTGCCTGGGGGTGAATATTAACCTTGTCACTGTGTCACAACAGGAAATAGCTCTTTCCTGGTGATTAGGTCTACAGAGACATTCAGTCTTAGATCCCAGCCATCTTGTTCCTGGGTGATCTTGACCTTGACCCCAGTGCATTTGCCCTTCTTGTTGAGTTCTCTCTTCTCTATTGTGTCTTTGGATCCACTGCCCTTGGGGTTAAAGAAAAGGGAGAAAGTTGGAAGTTACTATCTACTTCTTGCTAGTAGATTTGAGAAAGGTGAGAGAAGAATCTTCTTTCTGGAATTTCCCTTCTACTTCAAGTAGGCCAAATTGTGCTGTTGTTGTTTAAATCCAGAGTATTCCTCAAAGGCTTGCGATTAAAGAGAATCTCAATGGAAGAACTTTCTAGATCAGATTGACTTGTGTCCATGTCCATGAAGGATTGTCTTTATTATTAATTGATGTGGAAATACGCAGCCAATTGTGGGTGGTACCATTCCCTAGGCTTGGCCTTGAACAGCACAGAAAGCCAGCTGATGACTAAGCAACAGTTAACAGGCAGCATGGTGCATTAATTTCTCTTGGCTCTGAACTATGAATGTGATATGGCATGTCCCAAGCTCCTACCACTATGACTCTTCTTCTATGATGAACTGTAATTTGGGATTGTGATTCAAATCAACTCCTTCTTCCCTATGTTGTTTTTTGTTAGGATAGTTCTTCACAGTAGCCAAAGTAAAACTAGAACACCTAGGTGTCTGTGAGATACTAAACATTTCTGACAGACATGTCTATGAAAAAAGCTGCTATTTTATTGTTAGGATTCTAGGACATTAGTGGCTTCAACACACAGCACAAGCACTTGTCACAATAAATGTTTCTTTTCCCACTTATCCCACAATCCAGCACCAGTCAGCAGAGGTGGCTGTTCTCAGGAGTCAAGGCTCTAGTTCCCTTACTAGGCAGCTTGGTCATCTTCTTCTAGGGCCTCAGAAATAGAAAGTATTGAGGGTGGTGCAGGAGGTGTTGTGGGCTGGCCTGGATATCACAGATACCCTTCTTCCAAACTACCCTGCTTTGTTTCGAGACAGAATCTCACTATGCAGTCCAGACTGGCCTGGAATGCATTGCATACAGCAGGCTGACTTTATACTCACAGAGACCCACCTGCTTCTGCCACCTGAATGCTGTGATTAAATGTGTGTACTATGCTATAGGCACAGAAGCAGAGAGCCATCTGCCTCAAGGTTAATCCAAGGCTCTTGTCCCATTGAATAATCCACCTAAAAATCAGCTGACCTCTCTATACTAGCTTTAGGTCACCGTGACAATATACCTGAGATCGTTAACTTAAAAAGAAGAAAGAATTATCTTTGAATCACAGTTTAAAAGGGCCAGTTCAGGGACACCTGCTCTCATTACATTGGCAATGTGGATACCTAATACATCCTGGTCGAGGCACAGAGTACGAAGGCAGGATCACCCTTTAGGAAACCAGGGAGGAGAGTGGGTGGGGCAGAAGAGTCAGGACAGAGGTCTCTGTGTGCGTGTGTGTGCATATAGGGCGGAGCTCTGCATCTGGTGTGTTCCTAGTTGCTTTCCACCTTATTTTTTGAGACACATTCTGTAAGCAAACCTGGTGCTTCCTGACTGGACTGGACTAGCTGGCCAGGAAGTCCCAAGGATCTTCTCTTCTCTACCTCCTCGGGGCTGAAATGACAAGCACAGGCCATTGTACCTGGCTTTTTTTTTTTTTTTTTTTTTTTTTTTTTTTTTTTTTGAGGTAGGTTGTGAGTGGTCAAACTCAGGTCCTAGAGTTTGCTTAACAAGTGCTTTACCGCATCATCTGCATACAGTAGTACCTTTTGAAGCCCTTTGATCGGGACTAATGACTGACAGAGAGCTAATGTAGAATTGTCCCAAAACCTATTCAGATTTTGAAGTAATGCTTGCAAGGGAAAAAGAGGGTGTCCAGAGTCCTGGGACCCCAGGCACCCTAGAGTCTCCTTTTCATATCGACTGGCTCAACTGTTGGTCACTCCCTGTTCTTCTTTGCAAATGCAAGGGAAGTCTCATAGGAGGACCTGGAGATTTCTACTGTGCACACTGTAGCCCCCTTAAAAACTTCAAAACAACTCTTGGAGGATTTCAGATAATACGCTTTGATTATACTCCCTCCACTGCTGTTCCAGATCCACCCCTATCCCCCCCCCCAGATGCCCTGCCCCCATCTCATGTCACCTTTTTGTGGAGGTTGTAAAAATTTAATAACTCATCAAATCCAATTTGTGCTATCCACATACTTCTGGGGGTGGAGCCACATCCTTATAGAAACTGCCTCTCCTTCCCACATAAGCTGCCAGTTGACCACAGCTCCTCAGGTAGAAAGAAGCAGGGCTCATGGTGCCTTCCTGCTTCACACTAGAATGTCCGCTGGCTCAGGAGTGCTACACTCATGAACTTACAGCAGCTGTAGTCATCTGCACAAGACCTGCTCTACACCCTTTTCTATCTTACCTCCATGGAGAGAGACAGAAAGAGAGAGGGAGGGAGGGAGAGAGAAAGAGAGAGGGAGGGAGGGACAGAGAAAGAGAGAGAGAGAGAGAGAGAGAGAGAGAGAGAGAGAGAGAGAGATGCCTTCATCCATTTCTCAGAACCCTCATGGACCAGATAGCCACATACAGATGTATGAGAACCCACAGCTGTTATCGCTCCCCAGCCAGGGAGTACGTATTTCAAGCGTGTCTTTTGTAGCCAACAGAGGCACTTTGTATCAGTGATAGGGGCATGGAGGGACTCTTCTACTTTGGGTTTAGGCTGTTTCATATGAAGAGCTTATAGCATCTCTTACCTGGTGGCGCACTCAGGAAAAAAAAAAAAAAAGAAGTTCTTCACTTAAACAAAGCAAAACAAAACAATGCAACAACACACCAACCCTGCATCATGGCCTCCCATCTGATTTGCCTTTGTGTGTTTTTCTAAGCCGTGGTTTTGTAATTAGGGATGGAGAAGAAGCAGTCTTATTCCCACATTCACAGCAGCGTGTGACCAAATTTCAGTTACAGTTTCCTTTGGGCTGGATAAGGGTAATGAACAGATCTTTATCAAATAATTTGACAGACTTTGTTCCGGCCAGCAACTCATGCTAATAAGATGCACTTGGAGTCTCAGCTGTGTTTGAAGTTCACCCCAATATCAGCAGAGAGGGAGAAAGGCTCCGGGGGGCATCAGCCCTAATCTGTGTGACCCGCATCTCCCCAGCATTGCACAGGGACCGAAGCAGTATGAACCTGTTTTCCGTTGGCAATACAAACCACAGGCCTGCGATACTCTCTCTATCCAATAGACTTGTTTACATGAGATAAGAGCCACTGCCAGGTGGGATTAGGCTCAGAAACCGAATGATCAAAATGCGGCCCTTCAGATTGCCTGTCAACTCCACTGTCATTTTGTGATGGTTGCTCTTCAGTGTCAACTTGGCTGGATTTAGAATTACCTAGGAGACACACCTCTGAGAGTCTCCGAGGGTGTTTCAAGGGTGATTTAATGGAAGAGGGAAGACCCAGCGTGAATGTGATTGACACTGCTCCACAAGCTGGCATCCTGGAATGGAGAAGGGAGAGGAGGGGGAGGAGGAGGAGAATGAGGAGGAGGAGGAGTAGGAGGAGGAGGAGGAGGAGGAGGAAAAAGAAGAAGAGAAGGAGGGGGAAGAGGGAGGGGAGGGGAGGGAAGGGGAGAGGGAGGGAGAGGAGGAGGACAAAGAAAAAGAGGAGGAGGAGGGGGAAAAAGAAGAAGAGAAGGAGGGGGAGGAGGGGAGGGGAAGGGGAGGGAGAGGAAGAGGGCAAACAAGAAGAGAAGGAGGAGGGGGAGGAGGGGGCAGGGGAAGAGGAGGAGGAAAGCAGACTGAGCACTAGCAATCACCTCTCTCTCCCTCTTGACTAAGGGTATTATATGTGAACAGCTGCATCACTCACTCACGGCCATAGGTTCCCCGCCACGATGGACTGTGAACCCTGTCCCCATAGCCTCCTTTAAGTTGCTTACTGTCAGGAGTTTGATTGCAACAATGAGAAAATTAACTAATTCAGATTTCCTCCCTGAATGGGGATAAGCCACCATTGGTATAATGAGGAATGGCTTGCTTTTGCATCCTCTTGTATATGTGTGTGCATGAAACCACACACATCTGCTGAGCGAGATGGAAATCTCAAAGCAGAGATGCACAGTGTAGTAATATATGGAGCTCTGCTGTCTTGTTGGAGATATGTGCACAGAGGGGTGGAGTGGAGGCAGGGCTCACTGGTGACTTGTTCCCAATAGAATGATCTAAGTATTTAACCGTCTGTAACCATATTTACATGGCTGAAGTTCTCTAGGAAATGTGTGGTGTCACTTTGATGGTGGTCACTGGTAGAGTGCTTACAGCATGTTTGACACTGGGCTGATCTCTCTACAAAACGTCATTGCCATTTTTTGGTGTGTGTGTGTGTACATGCACACACAAAGAGAGGTGAATGTATGTTGTATATGTGGATGTGTGTGCACTCAGGTCTGCTCTATTGCTCCCTACAGTGTTCTCTTGAGACAGGTTCTGTCACCGACCCCTGACCTAGCTGCCATTACGGTCTCAGAGCACAGTGTTCTGGGTGTTATTTTGATGTCTGTTTTGTGGGGGAGACTGTTGATGACAGAGGCACTGAGAGTCTGTTCAGTTTAAGTGGAGAACAAAATAACAACTTGACCCAAGGTCTGGCTGCCTCCAAAGACTGTATCCCTATGTTACAGTCCCCTGTGAATTGTCACTAATGTCCCATCCTAGAAAGGAAAAGGGTGAATTTGGCAGAACCCAGAGAGGACAATTGGGTGCCTTTGCTTGCTAAGGGCAGCCTTCCAACTTTGGCCTCTTAGATCCCTAGGGGTCTGTACTCCGTAGATCCTATATAAAATCCTCCTTACTCTTTACTTTCTGTTCCCAGAGTTCTTCTCCTGGTAGCTAAGCCCCTTTATCCTCCCCAGTATGCTCCTGTGCTACAGGCTCAGGACGGATGGGTCCTCCATCCATGTTGATATCACTGAGTTTTGTAGCAAGTGTCATTAGGACTCACCCCAGCGATTCGTAGATTCCCAAAGACGCAAGATGCGCTGGGTAGACTCAACCACATGAGCATTTACTATGAACAACAATCTCAGGAAGCAGACCCCTGTTTAAATAACAAAGTCATAGCTTCATCTCGAATTTAAGAGGGAGAGAGGGAAGTAAAGAGAAGGGAGGGAAGAAAGGAAGGCAGGGGCAAATGAAAAAGAATGGAGTAAGAGGGCGGGGCTGAAGGAGGGAGACCACCTCACTGCTCAGCCGATTCCTGATGCGGACATTCAGATCACACCAGAACATGATGGAAGTGGGGGTTGAATCAGCTCTGCATCCTCTCCATCTGGTCTCCTGAGGGTTGGTTGAGCCCTTCTTGCTCTGTGCTCCAGGTCTCCTGAGCTTCTACTTCAGCATCTGTGATGAAGACAATAGCAATAGCCCCCAAAGAACTGCATGGAGAATTAAATGGGAGCGCATGCATAATAGCAACAGGATGCTTGGTTCACTTCCTGGGAAGGGTGCTACATCTCTGTTCATGCCTGTAGTGACTTCATTTGCAGAGTCTCTGAAGACCTCTGCAATGCCCTCTATTTCTTCCCCAAGACTGTCTGTCTCTCCTGCCCTGGCCCAAAGGCATCATTACAGGGTTTGCTTCATTTCCACAATAGACAAAAATCTTTGCATTTCCCTACTGACTGTCCAGAGGTCGCTTCTCTTAATTACCCTCTTGTCAGGATGCCTACCCTGACCTAGGGATGGAGCCCAGTGGTAGAACACTTGCCTAGGATGCAGAAGACCCTATAATTCCAGGACTGGAAAAAAAGATAACAGTAGGTAGGAAGGAGAAAATTTAATCTACATCTTAATTCCATTTTGCTATAAATTACTCTTACAAATACATTTGTACAACTCTGAATGGGCTATAGTTTTAGGGTGTGTGTGTGTGTGTGTGTGTGTATATGTGTGTGTATGTTCCCATAAGTGCACATATGAACACATGTGCACACACTCATGCCAGAGGAGAACATCTGATGTCCTGCTCCATCACTTTCTGTCTTACTCTCTTAGGATGATTTCTCACTGGTCCTAGGGCTAGGCTGGAGGGCACCAAGCTCTAGTGAACTTCCTGTCTCCACCCATCTCTCCCTACACAGTGCAGAAGGTTACAGGCCTGGCTTGGCTCTTTTACATGGGTGCTGGGAATTCAAACTCCAGTTCCCTTGAACAGGAAATAAACACTTTCAGCCACTAAACTTACCTCCTAACCCCATATGTTTTTCTTTATAAAGGAAACATTGAAAAGAGGGGAAAGATAAGAAGCAGGGGAAATATTAGACTAATTGACACAAGCTGAGACATTTTGATGAGCGTCAGGGGCTGGAGAGAAGAGTAGGAAGTGGTGGACCAGGAACCTAGGATCTCATGCCACAAATGACTCACAGTCCCAAAATTGTATTTTGAGAGACATTGTAAGCTTCAGGACATGTTCAGCTATGATTCTGGGAGAGGGAATCCTGCTATTTGTCTAATGGGGAATCTACCCCAGGGAGGGCCAAGTGCGTGGGTGAGCTGAGCTACTCTATTTCCCAAATGTTAAAATTCATTATTCAAGTGTTAGAGGGCATGGCACTGGGTGGGCTGTCACCCGGCCAAGCTGGCTTGAAATCTTGGCTCTACCACAAAGTAGCTGCTTAGCTTCCTGCATCTTTTGCTCCCGCATCTCACCTGGAATGCAGGTGGCAGGGATTTCACAGGGATAGGCAGGCAAATAAAAACAAGAAAGGTGCATGTTGGCATCTTCCTGTTAAATGGGTACTGTGATGGTTTGTATATGCTGGGCTCAGGGAGTGGCACTGTTAGGAGGTGTGGCCTTGTTAGAGTAGGTGTGTCACTGTGGGTGTGGGCTTTAAGACCCTCATCCTTGCTGCCTGGAAGTCAGTCTTCTCCTAGCAGCCTTCAGATGAAGATGTAGAACTCTCAGCTCCTCCTGCACCATGCCTGCCTGGATGCTGCCATGCTCCCACCTTGATGATAATGGACTGAACCTCTGAACCTGTAAGCCAGCCCCAGGCATCTTCAGGTACCCCTACCTTCACCAGCAACCCTGCTGCAGTTTCTCAACCCCTCCTCTCATTAGATGTGGATCTAAGCTCTGTTTTTTGTTGTTAAAATCTAAACACTAGCAAAATAAACAGTTGGTGCCTGTCTTAGGGTTTTACTGCTATGAACAGACATCATGACCAAGGCAACTCCTAGACAACATTTAATTCAATGGGAACCACAATGAGTCTGCAGATAATCTTCGGAAGGATGGCCATCTTCACTTTGTTCCTCCTGCCAGCAGAGGAGCATGGCAGTTATTTCTTCAGCCGGTGTTAACCTGATTTCTTTTTCAGGGTCACAAGATTTCTTTCCTTCTTTCTTTCTTTCTTTCTTTCTTTCTTTCTTTCTTTCTTTCTTTCTTTCTTTCTTTTCGTTTTTTTTTTTTTTTTTTTTTTTTTTTTGAAACAGGGTTTCTCTGTATAGCCCTGGCTGTCCTGGAACTCACTTTGTAGACCAGGCTGGCCTCGAACTTAGAAATCCTCCTGCCTCTGCCTCCCGAGTGCTAGGATTAAAGACGTGTGCCACCACGCCCCATTTTTTTTTTTTTTTTTTTTGTCACAAGATTCCTGTTCATAGGTCCTTCACCTTCATGGTTGGGGGATGGTGGCCTGTGAAATGGGGAAAAAGAGCTTTGAGAAACGGGAGGAGTGAGATAGGCAATAGAACACATGGGTCATGAGGGCTAGAGAGATGGCTCAGCAGTTAAGAGCACTTGCTACCCTGGCAGAGGACGCAGGTTCAGTTCCCAGCATCCACATGGTGGATAATAACCATCCGCAACTCCAATTCCAGGGTACATGATGCTCTCTTCTGACCTCTAGGAGCACCAGGCACACGTGTGGTGCACATATGTGCATGCAGGCAAATACTCATACACAGAAAATAACTTAATCTAAAAGCACCCAGAGGGATATGAAAAAGGGAGTGTGCGGTGGAGGGATGCAGTAAAGATAGAGGCCAGGGAGATGGGGGTGGTGGAGGAATGGAGAATCAACCAAAACTAAGTATGCACAAAAATCGCATAGGAAACGTATTATTTTGAACACTAGTTAAAAATAAACATACAAAGAAGCCAACGTTGTCTGCTCAGTTTGCATTGTGAGGCAGCTCGCAAGGCTGCAGCATCCTCAGCTGCCCTGGCTCCACCCTCAGCATCTGACTCCTCACTGGGCTCTGTGTTTATGCAGTGCTCTCAGGACACTCTCTTCCAGATGCACACAGCTGCGAGATGCTGAGGCCAAGGACCTGGTGTTCTATGGGAGTACATTGTACCCTCGTCCTCCCCACTGGGACTGATGAATCTTAACACAGGCCCTCACTGTGCCTCGTTGGGACAGCAGCCACAGCACGTAGACAAAGGGTACATGACACCTCCAGCTGCCCTTTTCGAACTGGCAGGCATCCTGTTGGGTGCTTTGCCTTTTCAGCATCAGGAACACCCCAGATCCTTCCCTGAGGTGTCTGGCAGGGTCTCCCACATCACGTTGAGCTGGCTGTGATTCAGGAACTTTCTAGAAGCAGCACATTGATTGTGTAAGTCTGGGGGGATATCTGTCCTTCTAGAGCAGATGGAAAAGCCTGGCCAAGCTGCAGACACTGATTTTATTATTATGTCCTCTCTCCAGTTGAGAAAGCATTGGGGGGGCAGGCCACTGAGATAGCTCAGTGGGTACCAGTTTGTGCTGTGAAGACTTGCTTCTATTCTGAGACCTGCAAGGTGGACACTTGGACATTTGGACACTCACATATACACAGTATAAATAAATAAATAAATAAATAAATAAATAAGTGTAATTAAAAACATTTTTTTCCATAGAGATCCAGAAGAAACCTTGGCTGTGAGTCTCCAGGCACAACAGCTTTCAGGTCTGGGGACAACTTTAAAGAACTTAGTTCTCAGGTCTCAGTGACAACATCAGCTCATGGGTGACTCTGGATGACCTAGAACCTTTTGAGCGGGCCTGGGGAATTAAGAGCTGTTGGTCTGTGTCCTCCTAGATTCATGAGTGAGCTCTCGTCACAGACTGTGAGGTTTCACAGAGCACAGTCAGGGCGAGGTGGGGAAGAGGGTGCTTCCGTTTTGTAGGTGGTTGGTAGGTGCCAACTCTTTCCTGTTTTCTTGTGTTTCCTGGGTTAGCTGTTCTGCTGTTTCTGGTTTCTGTGCTGCTGAAGTCAGTGGTCCTTCTGCCTGGCAAAACTATTGATGCTGTGTTTCACAGGCATGCACTGGAGGTCTCAAGATGTGTGGGCGCTCGTCTAGATATGCGGGACAGGGCTTGAACAACACATACCAAGATCTGTTCATCATTGATCAGAGCTTTGGGGGAGGCTTGTCGACTTTCATCGACCTATGCAGAGCTGTGTCTACAAGACCTGAGCTCTGAGGACCCGGAGGAGTGGAATGGACTACAGTCTGATACTGGAGACAGCCTTACTTCAGGTTCACTGTACTTTTACACACAAACGAAACAAAGAAAGCAACGGTCCAAGGAAGATTATATGAGGTCAGAAAAACATGTAAATAACCATCACTAGGCACATGCTAAATGTTAGCAGAGCAGCCTTTTCCCAGAACCTTTTCGGGACAGACCAATTTAAATGCAATTGTCTGGATGTGCTATAGAGTCTATCTGGGAAAACATGAAAGCAAGGCAGAAGACCATATTCAGGGTACACTGGCCGGACTGGGTTCTGTAGCTTTGATCCAACAAAGATAAATGTGTCTTATAAATTGAATGTGAATGTTTATCACAGGAGACATGAAGTCACATCCAAGAACAGTCCGGGGAACAAAATGCACCTGAGGTAAAAGGCCTCTGCCTTGTTTTCCTGGAGCCTCCCTCACAGTTCCCCAAGGTATGGTTCACCATGGGTCATTCTTTTGACCGTGTTTAGACAAGGCTGGCAGTCGGCAACGTGGGGTCGGGGGAGATAAAATATGCAGAGAGTCTCATGAGTGTGACTGTCTTGAGAGCATGGATAGCTACACAGGAGGGAAGTGGATCTGGGCATTTAAGCAGAAATCGGCCTAGGAAAGCTAACCACCCAGAGAGTGCACCAGGCTGATAGAACAGTCAGTGCAAAGGTCCTGTGGCAGAGATATGTATGAATCAGGTGTCTAGCATGGCTGGAGCCAAGTGAGCTTGAGAAAGCTGCATAGAACCAGGACCAAGCTCCTAGCTGAGGGGAGATGCCAGGATTGCAGGAGCTCGGGTGCTCAATGCCAGTGAGTTAAGGACACAGCCAGCTGCCAGGTACTAGACTTCTCTGTGAGGCTCATATCCATGATCAGCTTCTACCACTCATTGCAGACAAGCGATGAATACAGACGCTGCCTTAACCCGCATCTCACAGTGATAAGACGGGAGCTCTCAGTGTCCTGCTTTACAGGGATGCTTGCGTGGTTAAGTCACAGTCACAAGTCGCACAGCCAAGTGAGCAGTTCGAATTGGGATCGGGCCGACAGTCTCTGGCTGGCATGAATGGCATGATTAGATGCACAAGGGTCTGTCATGTGTAAGCATACATGAGGATGAGCGTGTGCACATCATATAGGCAGTTCCTGGCCACAAAGGCATCTTTTGGGAGTGTGGCACATAAGCAGTTTCTAAACACCGTGGAACCACTTAGGGACTCAGTTGTAAAAGCTCATTGAGAAGATCTAGTAGGAGTTGAGCTTCCTGAGTTCAAATCCTGGTTCTGCCACTTTTGCTGCACAGCAACCTGACTACGGGTTTGTGATGATGCCCTGCTGTGACTCAGTTTCCCCAGATATGGCATGAGTTCAGCCTAAAGCGTTCCCCCTCATCAAGTTATGTTCAGGATGAGATACTTTGGTTCAAGGTCTTGGCATGTGGCCAACAGTCAGGATGTTTCTGATCCACTCAGCAGTTCAAGTTCTCCTTCCATGTTCCTTCTGTTGACTACCCTGATCCTAAGTCAAACAACAGGCTAGACTATCCCCACAGTGGGTTACTTTCTCAGTTGCTCATTGGCTGTATGATCCTCTTCTGTGTTCCTCCTCCACTTGGGTACCCTACTCTTCTGGAAAGACAGGAGAACCCTTTGTCTAAAATTGCTTTGCCATTGTTTAAAGTTGCTTTGACCTTTGGGGGTAGGAGATGCCATGAGCTTACAAGGCAGACCTTACCCTTTCTCAGTCCCTCCTCAAAGCTTACCCTCTCTGCATAAGAGTCTCCCTCGACAGGCAAACCTGTGGTTTAAACAAACCACTCTGATGTATCATTTCATGTCACGGTGCAGCCTCTCCTGTCTCCCTGAAGTGAAACTTAAGGATTCTTTGGAAAGTCAGTCGAATGGTGTTTTGCTGGGGCAAACACATGAAGGAACATTTAGCTGAAGCAGTCATAGGTGAAAGGATGTTCTGCTAAAGCAAGCATGTGAAAGGACAGGTGATGGAGGATTCTTTGCTAACAACATGCATGTATTGGTTTGCCTTACATTGTGGAGTTGAGCTGCATTTGTCAGGACTCCATAGAGAAAAACGCACCAAAAAACTTCTCATGGTGTACTGCAGTTTGTTGCTGCTTCCAATCACTCTGGCTGATTGGCACAGTGATGTCAGCTGAGACAGACACACGTGCTGAGGGAGGACACGTGCTGAGGCAAGACCTGTGGAGGACAAGTGATGTTTGGAGGGTGTAAACAGGACTTGGCAGACAGTGACTGGGTGAAGTGGGGACTGAGCTAGTCTTGCTTATAGAGCTAACTATGTAATGCTTGTGGGTCTCTTGTCTTCGGTGATCTTCACTTCCCTGAGAGAGGCACAGCCAAGAACTTCTCCAGGCGTTCCTCCGGGTCTCTCCTGCTGACTCAAGCTGAGGCTGAGGCCTGGCTGTTCCTGCTAGGTCCTGCCACCCCTGCTGCTGACCTGATGCTTCTGTGGGATGCTTGTTGAGTGGATCGAGAAGCTTGTGTGGATCGAGCTGCCACTGCTGACCTGTGGACTGAACTGCCGATTTCCAGACAACACAGACAGGAGTTGCTCCAAAGAACCATTGCCAAACAGGTCCACATCCCCCAGATCCTTTCTTTCCCACTACCTCTGGTGGGTGGTGGGCTAAAAGGGAGGTTAAAGCATTTAAGAACCATCATGAAAAATATTTGAGAAAATTAATGTTACATGCCCTTCTTTGTTACCTGAGATGTTTTGGAAACTACTAGAATCTCCAGAGCTTCAACTCAACTGGAACTAACTTTTGCTGTTAAAATGCATGGAAGTCATCCTAAAGTCACCACGTCCCCAGGTGACAACAGACAGGTGGTCAGTGGCAGGTGCCATATTTTTAGGGGATGATTAGGAAGAGCATTAAGGTTTTAATGGTGTGTATGTGTACATGTGTGTCTCTCTGTGTGTGTCTGAGTATGTCTGTGTCTATATTTGTGTGTGTGTGTGTGTGTGTGTGTGTGTGTGTGTGTGAGAGAGAGAGAGAGAGAGAGAGAGAGAGAGAGAGAGAGAGAAATATTTGGGAATCTGGAGGATCCCTGTGAGATCAAGGCAAGCTTGGTTTACATAGCATGAGGCTATAGCATGAGGCTATAGCATGAGGCCCTGTCTCAACAACAAGCAAAACCCCCTCTGTGAATGAATAAATAGAAACAAATATATAAATGAAATAGAAATAAATATAATGGACCTATCAAACCAGTGATGCAAAATTTTAAACTTTATTTCAGAGAAAGAAAAAAAAATGAGCTGCTTTTGAAGGATTTCCAGCAGGAGCTGGGGAGCCTCAGCCTCTAAGTACCTGCGTGATGACCTGAGTTCTGAACCGCTAGGTGTAGTGGCCCACTGTGAGCTTTGGGTTCAGAGAGAGACACTGTACTAAAAAACTAAGGCAGGGTCAAAGAGAAGCTTTGGGGCTTGCACACACTTCTTGCTCTTCCAGAGTTCCAGAAGACCTGGGTTCAATCCTCAGAACCCACAGCCATCTATAACTTCCATCTAACACACTCTTCTGGCCTCTGAAAGCACCAGGCACACATGTGGTACATAGGGAGTACATTAAACATCTATAGACATAAAATAAAACTTAAAGATATATGAGCTAAGTGATTGAGGAAGGAACCCAATGCCAATCTCTGACCTACACACACACACACACACACACACACACACACACACATCTGAGCACTTGCATGTGCACACATTGCATTCACACCAAAAACTAAACAACATTAAGGAAAGCAGCAAATAAGCACCATGTTAGAAGAAAATGTGTCCCACACCTCTAGATACCCACCATGAAACTTAGATCCCAGTCTGTGCAGCATTGGTAATTTCCAAGTTTAGGGATTCCCACATATTAATAGTCATGTTAGCCAGCCACTGTGGCTCCCAGTCCCTCTTAAGTTCAGTACAAGAGCCATGGTATGGCCCTCCACTATTAGTCTATAGAATTCAGCAGCGGAAGATGGGTTGCCTGCCTTGGCCGCTGTCCAATGTCATTTAATCCTGGAAGGACCCCCGTGATAGAACCACTTTCAATCTCTGTTCAAAAACCTTGTTAAGCCTCCTGTTCAAATTTATTGTTCGAAACTGTTCGTACTAAGAAATACAAGCCTTCCTGAGAGCCGTTTCTCAAGCTATCTCTTGTAAGACGGTCCGTGCATGCTGTAAATCGTTCCTCCGTTGGTACAAGAAGTCATAATGGCATCTTCGGTGGCAGCCGGCTTGTAGCTAGAGCTGAGAATGACTGTGGGGAGGGAGCCTTTCATTTCTCTTTAAAGTCAGGGTGGAAGTTTACTGCCTCTTCAACAACCCCTGTGTAACACTCAGATGCATAAAATTCCAGCTGTGTGATGGTGAGTTTGTTTCCAAGACTGCGGAGGGTGCTTGTGCACGTGCCCATGTGCACGTGTGTGCTTGTGTGTGTGTGTGTGTGCCTGTGCATGTGTGTTTTCAATTATGAGAACTCATACAAACATCTTGATGACCTTTTACAACTTTGGTTGTTTCTCTTTGTGTGTATAATGTGTGTACATGCACATACACACACCCATGCAAATATGGAGTCCAGAAGACATCAGGTAACCTGCTCTCTCACTCTGCCTTAGTCTCTTGGGACAAGGCCTCTTATGGAACCTGCAGCTAGGCTGGCAGCCATCAAGCTTCAGCTATTCTGCAGTCTCTGCTTACGGCAGTATTAGGGTTATAGACACACACAGCCATGCCAGCGTTTCATGTGGGTGTCGGGTGTCTGAACTCAGGCCCTAATGCTTGTTTTGCAAACACTCACACACGGAGTCATCTTTCTAGCCTTTAGTTTTGATTTTCTTCTCTAAATTAGAACTGAATACTCAATAAGTCCCTGAGCATTCACCAGGACCTTTTAAAGATATTCAGGATCTGAGTTTCCTCAAGCCACATCCCAACACTCCTGACGACATGGCTTCATCTGGTGTACCCGGCACAGAGAAGATGAAACCACGTAATACTATAAATGATGGCTAATTACCAAAATCAGTTCCTGTAACAACTCAAAGGATCTGGGTTTAAATGAAGTAAACAAGCCGAGTTGTTTGCTCCTCATTTTCTTATGGCAAACTGAAATGTCGCAAGGGCCTGCTCTCAGCTGTCAGCTCCTAATCTAATTAGACGGGATAATTGGGGAGGCGGAGCCTGCTGACGGTTGACAAACATATTAGACTCAATCTCTTTGTTCCGATGCAACTCTGGCAACAGGAGCATCTCTAGTCACCATGGCAGCCAGGAAGACTTTTGAGCCCATAGCTGACTCTGGCTGGAGTCTGAGAATAGCTTCTGGATTGTGGCTAAGGGGGAATTGGGAAAACAGAGGTCAGCAAGGGCGGGCTAAAGCTAACAGAAAGGAGGACTTGTCACGACTTGACTTGGCACTGTAGAAGTGCTGATGGAATCCCTGGGCAGCAAGGGCAGCTGATTGTGACTGTAAGGACATGCAGCTGACATAAAACATTTTGTTTTAGAGACCCTTCAGCGTGTGTAGCTAAGAACAATTTTCACACTGAACAGCCTTCCTAACCTAAAAAACCCATCCCCCCAAAGTTACAAAACCCCAAACCTTTGGAGCACAGCCATGTTAACATGAGGGAAAAATTCCACACCATGAAACATGGGTTCATTCACAAGTTTATGAAAAAATTCACATAAGATTTAGCTGCATATGTAGAGTGCACTCGGTTTGCCACCACACAGACCCTGAACCTTTGGTCTCTAGTATTTTAGATGATAGTGAAGTCTCCATCTTTCTCCTTCATCCCATTCTGTGTGCATGTGTCTCTCTCCCTCCTCTTCCCTTCTCTCCCATTTCATTCTCAATTCCTACCTCTCCCTGTTCTACCCCCACCTCCCACATGCTCACATCCCAGCCCCAGACCTGTACACGCTAGGCAGGTGCTCTATCACTGAGCCAGCCCTGACCCCCATGTGACCATCTTCTGAATTCTTCATCGGCAAAGCCGATTCACCACGCTGACTCATTGAGTTGTATGTCGGCCATTTTGAATGACAGTCCACCAGTCTCTGGCTATCAACCCTATAGCATATTTTGAAGACTGTCTAGTTGTCACTGCCATCATCCCAAATGGTCACAGATTCGGTGGCCTAAAGTGACATGTGTTCATTATCATATTGTTCTATAGGTCAGAAACTGGGGCATTGTGCCCCTCATCTGGACTTTGCAGAATCCCAAACAAGGCACAAACCAAAGTAACCCCAGGGCCATGTTCCCTTCGAGACAAGAAAGTCACTGCATGCCCATTCATGATGCTTTTCAAACTTGAATGCTTGCAGTTGTGAGACAAGTCACCATTTCCTTGGTGAATGGCCTCCAGGGTCAGTCTGTGCTCCTGGGCATAACCTGATTGGTCACACCTCCAGACACCCTCGTCCTGCAGGGAAGGCTTCATCTCATGTTGCTGATTTCTACAGCTTCTTCTTTTGCCATGTGTTTCTGCCTCCAGCCAAAGAAAGTTCTTTACAGATTGGAAACATGCACATGACCTCGAGTCATCTCCCCATATTAAGATCAGTAAACTTGGGCTGTGTACTATGAGAGTTTATTTTGGCTCTCAGTTCCGGGGTACAGTCCATCATGGTGGGTAAGGTGTTGCAGAAGAGGCATGAAATAGCTGCTCATGTTGTATCGATGGCAAAGAAGCAGAGAGAGATGAAATGCCAGTGGTCAGCTCTCTTTGTCTCTTTTTATTCAGCCCATAGCCTGGACTCACCCACATTCCTGCTTCACTTAACCAAATCTAGAAACCCTCTCACAGAAATGCCCAGAGGTTTGTTTCCATGATTATTCTAAATACCAGAAAGTTAGAGTCACGATTAACCATCAAAGACATCTCAGTGGAGGGAAGTTGCTGGCTGAGTGATCAGCAGGGGACAGTGCTGGCATGACAGTATTTTATCTTCATGGAGCTTAAATGTTCTCCCCAGGCCTGACTCACATTGATCATTTCAATTTAGCTAATGCTTTCTTTCCCAAAGAAAGCATAGAGTTGAATTTTGCCCCAGGCAGCATTCTGGCTACCAGTCATGGTTTTAAATTAGCTGGTTCAAAAGAACTCAGTCACTCAAAGTGAAGAAAGGGTCCAGTGTGGTACAGTGGCCAAAGAGACCTCTGTAAGCCACATGTAAACCCCCCAACCTCATGGACTGCTGATGCTCTGGTATTGATTTAAGTGGTCACTGGTGATGGCTTAGCTGTGGGGAAAAGATACCAGGGTTGCTTTGTTACCTGTGCATCACAGTCAGGATCAGTCAGGATCCACAGATGGAAAGTGAGAGGAAGCCCAAGGCACAGCAAAACACACAGCAGTGATAAATGTGGGAAAACGGATGCCCCTCCACAGCTACCTCAAAGTCCACTCAAGTCTCCAGAGCGCCACCTGGTATCGTGTGCTTCCTTTGAGTAGTGCTTGACCCTAGCAGGTTGAACAACCACTGCATCCAAGTCCCTGCCAGAGAATCAGAAATAGGATCCTCAGTGTAGCAGCTGAATGTCTTTTCTCCAAATAACCTAACTCCATCCTCCACATCCCCACAGCATCCTTGTGTTTCAGGAATAGATGCAGAGAGTGACTAAATAATCCATCAAAGAAGACACGGTGACCCAAACAGGACCCGAATTCAGGACTCCTGTTTGCAGACAGTGAGGGACTCTCTCTAGTTAGAGTCACAGCAGGTGGAGATTACCTTTTTCCTTAATTTTCATCCTGCATCTTTGTGAATGAAGCAACAAGCCTGACAAGGACTCTCCAAAGAGAACAAATGCAAAGTGTTCCAGATTGATATTCACTGCCTGCAGTGTTGCTCCTTTTTCAAAGGGAAGGTAGCATGTTTGAATTATGCCATGGTTGATGTGAGCAGCTTCTTTTTGAAGTGTTCCTGGATGGATGGTTGGATGGATGGATAGTCAGGTGCATGGAAGGACACACAGGTGGATGGACAGATGGATAGGTGGATGAGTGGAAGTATGGATTAGTATATAGATAGATGGGGTGTTTGGACAGGCAAGCAGGCAGGCAGGCAGGCAGACAGACAGTCAGACAGGTATGCACAGAAGGATGAATAATTGGATGTTGGATGGTTGGACCCAGTGGTGGGTGGACAGATGAATAGCGAGTGGAATATTCATGGGAGGTTAGGCAGATGAGTAGATGGATGAATGAGCGAGTGGATGGCTGGATATTGATGGAAAGATGGACTGATTCATGGAAAAATGGACAGGTGGGTAGGAGAATGGATAGATATAAACGAGAGGATGGGTGGTACATTGGATAGTTGAATAGATGATTGGCAGATGAACAGCTAGATGGACAGACACACAGACAAACACATGACAAAATGGACAGTTGTATATGTGAATGGGCAGATGAATGTATGCTGGATGTATGAACAGATGGACAAATAGATATAATGGAGAGTTATAGCATGATGTACCTTTACCCACACCTAGCTGAGAGATTGAACAAAACTGTGTAGCCAAGATGCAATCACCTTAAGACCCCTCACCCCTTCATAAAGAAAAAGGAGTCATGCTTTTTCTTTATGATGAAATAGGACCCGATATTACACACACTTTCATCTGTATCCATGATTTAAGGAGCAAAAAGGTTATATCAAGACAAGCTGTTATGCACATATTGACTTAATTGGCCCAGGCAGATAGACCATTTCTGTACTCTTTGAATGACCTCCCATTGGATCAGAATCCCAAAAGTTAGCCATTATCCATCACATTGTTGCCAGGGGGCTAGGTAATGATTTTTATTCTATCCCCTTTCTCTACAGCTACACATGGGTTTCTCTAATGACCCTTGGAGGAGAAGTAAGGTCCAGCAGTATTGTATTCATAACCAGTGAGACTCTTGGCAAGGGTAGGGTGCTCAGTGGAAAGCTATGAAGTTCAGGGAACCTTTGACTGGCACATCTTAGCTGGTGCTGCTTGATGGGCTGTTCATGAGCACCTTCGGTCTTTTGAAAAAGTCGTGCAGATATGGTATCCAGCCATCACAGCAGCCTTTTGAATAGCATGACCAATCTCAAATGGGGAAATAGAGCCCAAGTTCACAGGGGAATGAGCAACAGGCTGAAGTGCACGTCCTCAACAAAGCCTTCGGATCCTTGAACTGAACTGTGTAGCCAAGATGTGTTGTAGATGGATGGGCTAGGTCACACTCTCATTTCTTTGTGATGTCTCAACCAGGTGTGCACCTCTCTGAAAGGACCCTGGATGGTTGATTGACATTTGCCACTCATGCCTGAGCCGTCCTTTGTGTCTGCGAAACAAATGGCATGGCACTTTGTGTATTGCTATCACTGGAAGAAATTCTGAATGAATGAATGAATGAATGAATGAATGAAGCTCACAATGGCCATAAGATAAAAGCTTTTTTCCACTGTTGCAGTCATAGGGAGAAACATTTCTCCATTGCTATGGCATGGCCTAAATGAAATTATACCTAGCACTTGGGTGGTACTGGAGGTGACTCGGTTGTTCAAGTACCTGCATGGCATGAATGTGAATCTGGATATACATGAGTTTCATGTCCAGATTAGGCTCTATTCCTGTGTTATATGGAAGAATCTAGGGCAGAGAATCACTTCTGATCTTAATCATTTTGGAATGTATGTTTACTGTGTGTGTCTGTGTGTCTGTGTGTTCACAATGTTTACTGATCATGTGCAAAGTGCTAAGTGTGGATTTTATGATATTCTTGTTTCACTCAAGATATGGCTGGAAAACTGTGCATACAGGGACTATCTAGTCCCTGGAGTGTATGGATAGAAGGTAACAGGGTAAAAGAAACCCTTCAACTTTCCTATAATCCAGGTTTGAGATGAATGTGAAGGCTAGCAATGCAATAATAGCTACCTGGGCGAGGAAGAGAAGAGGTTCAGTGGCCAGCGTGGGGAGGAAGGAGTTAACCAAGAAAGAGAAGTTAACAGTCTTACTCAATCTGTTTTCAGGGGTGACACATTACCTGTGGGTGATTATTTCATGCTCCTATCACCTTTCAACTTGAAGTTTAATAGGCTGATGATATATATGTGTATCTAAGACCATGAAACCAGAATTTGACCTGCTAGGTTAATAAACACTAGCAGTTACTGTAACTCACAAATTACAGGTCCCAATTTTCACAGCCGGGTTGCAGGCATTAATTAAAACCAGTGTTACAAATCACAGCACTTCGGAATGCCTGCAATGTTTAAATTATCAATGGTGTTGCCACCTTAATTTAAAAAAGCAACTTCTATCATTTTTCAAAGAGCATCGTAAAACCCGAATAAGCCTATCTCTCAGACTCACGCTCATTAGGATGCTGGGAGCAAATGAAAAAATTTTAATGTCTTTCAATATGTTGAGGCACAAATGATTGGGTTGGAGACTGGAGCTGCCTCTGCCTGTTATGGCAACACAATGCTTAGGACAAGGCTATTATCAGTAAGCCTTTGCTTTGGCTTCCTTAGTCATCTCTGAGTCTCTCTGCATCTGTCTCTTTCTGGGTCCTGAACAGCATAGAAACTGGTTGCAATTTCAATGCTCTCTAATGGGACACAGCATGTAGATATGGCGGTGGAATGAAACTTTCATGAAATGGAGCGGTGAAGAAGGAAAAAGTGTGCAAGAGACTCCCCGAGGGTGGACGTGGAGTGATAAGAAGATTTGGAAGACTGTTTTAGTGGAATGAATTGTGAATAGCTGGCTGGAGCAATATAGCCAGATGGTCATGGTGTCACAGGCTTGTGATCCCAGCACATGGGCAACAGAGGGGAAGCATTGTGAGTTCAAGGCCAACTGGGGATTATACTATGAGTTCGAATCTTAAGAATCAGGAGGAAGAACCATGTCTGATAAAGAATATATCTTAGCGGGACTTGAGAGATGCCTCCGTTGGTAAAGTGTCTGACATACAAGCTTAGGGAACTTGGGTTTTATTCTTAACATCACATCAAAGCCCAACATAGAAGCATGAATATATGATCCTGGCACAGAGGAGGAAGAGATGGGTGGATTCTTGGAACTCCTTTACCAGCCGTGTAAAGTTGTGTGTTGACTCAACAAGCTCCAGGTAGAGCAAGAGACCCTGTATCAAGCACTAACTCGGAGGGGCTGGAGAGATGGCTGGGTGGTAAAAAGTATTTGCTATGTTTGGGTCCCATAATCCACATGATGGTTCACAGCCATCTATAACTCCAGCTCCAAAGGATTTGACCCCTTCTTCTTATTTCTGTGGTTATTCATTACACATGTGATACAGGGACATATATCCAGGCAAAACGCTCATACACATGCAATAAAATAAATTAAAAATATTTTTGAAAGATGGAGAAGGACTGGAGGAAAGATGTGGGGAGACACCTCCTAGGAACCTCTGGCCTCCATAGGCACCCACATGTGCATGTATACACACACACACACACACACACACACACACACACACACACACACCACACACACAGACCTCTCCAACTTTTTCAAATGGCTTGTTAGCCAGTGAAAGCAGAATGATACAGATGTGCAAACCATATACAAACCAATGAATGAGCAGAGAGAAGGTTAGAATGGGAGAAAGAACAGAAACAATAGCCTGAAGTTGGAGGACAATGACCAGTCAGGCAAGGAGAGAGGATGAAGGGACATGTGACAGTTGTAGAGAGAAGCATCGTAAGAAGTTATGTATGGTTATGGTAGGGGAACAGAAGGAAATTGTATTCAGGGTAGGCAACAGGGCAGATGTTGATGAGAACTGTGACAGGGTCTCATAAATGGCTGTCCCCTTCAGTAGAGGCTGGCCAGGGGTATCCCACACTGTTGGCAATGTGGGGAAAAGTAGGTGATGTCACAGAAAAGACATTGGCTCTGAAACCTTTCTGTCTTTCCTGCAAGCACTGGTAGTGCCAACAGTAGGAGCAGCTTGAACCAAGTGCTTGTTTCTGTGTAATAACTTTGCCCGAAGTCTGGCTACCTAGCCCTGCAGAGACAGCCGTGGGCAGTCCAGGCGAATGAGCTTGGACATTTAGAAAGAAAGTAAAGTTGCAGAGACTGGAAATGGTGTCCTACAGAGCTGCATCCCAGCCCCAGCTCTGGAATTATCAACCCCACGAGCCAAATCTTCCTCATCTCCGAATCTCAGATCTTCCTAGTAGGTGCTACAGATGTGAATTTGGTAGAACCCCCAATCTGAGAGTCTTGTGAGGGAGGGCCAATTATATACTGAAGTCAGTGCCCCTGTCCCTGGCCCATGGTCAGGTCTCAATGAGAGACATCTCTTTCCTCTGACTGGGGAACTCTCTCCTACTATAGAGACACCATTTCTGACACATTACGTGTCCATAGTAAGCAGCTGGATAAAGAGACTCAATGTGGGAATTCAAAATGTGTTCACTGTGTGCCTTCAGTGAGCATCTCAAGCCCCTGATTCTGCACACTGCTCTTAATGTTTTCTCTTCTTTCAATATCACTATTTTCCCCTGACTAACAGAAGACACAACTCTATTTCCATCAACCCTTCAATGCTGTCTTGATCTCTCTCTCTCCCCTCCCCTCTCTCCTATTTCCCCTCCCCCTTTCTCTTCAGTTGACCAGTATCTGGTTGAATAGTTAGCCAAGAAAATGGGCTTCAGCCTGTAAGGACCAAAGCCTCTGTCACAGTACAGTGAGGGAGGTTCAGCCATTGGGTGAGTTTGCCAGGGCTGAGAGAACAAAGTACCCCAGATTGGAGCATACAGCACAGATGTCCATTTTCTCCCAGTCAGGAGACTAGAGTCCAGTGGGAGTCCAGACCCCACTGGGTCTGCACACAGCATCCTTCTGTGTGTCTGCATCCTGATAACCTCCTCTGAGGAGGACACCAGTCAGGAATTAGTCTCCTCTAGTGACCTTGCTTAACTGTGATGGCAGTTTTAAGGCATCCCATGGTAAGCCACCGTCCTCTGACTTGCAGCCACCTGTCTCTGTGGTAAGCTGTGTCTATTTGTGAGGGTGGGTCTGAGGGGTGTGACATTCCCACAGAGAAGGATGAGGTGGTGGTGAGGGTCATTGGACTCTCACCTGAGGTACCAGGCACTGTTCTGCCCTAATTGCAGGTGGCCCTGGAACTTAGGGGAGGCTCTGGAATATATAGTAGGTAAATCTAGGAGAAGGGCACACAATTTACACGGCTATGGGGAAGCCATCATCCTTAAATGTGTGAACAGGCCTGAGGACGGCAGGTGAGAGGGAATGGAGTCACGTGACGAGTCCCAGGCAATTAGACCGCAGAGACCCGTATTAGGGTGCAGATCTGAGTTTATTGCATAGCGCATAAGCTTTATATACAGTGTTTGAGCCAATCCCAAGTCCTTAAATCTTCGGCCAATTGTATCTCACCATACCATAATCATGTGTGGGGAGGGAGTGGGGTACTCTGGCCTCTGTTTCTTTTTACTCTCTCCCTGGTGTGCCCAGAGTCATCTTTGATAGAATGCTGTGTACGGCAGCTCAGGACTCTTCACCGATTCTCAGGAGCCGGTGGCCCCTCGCTTGATATCCTACTTTTTCCTTCACAAGGTTGACCTCCGCAGCCCCACACACAATGGCTGAGGGCTTCCCCGTATAGCTGCTCTGAGATCTCTCCTGCTCTTGCCAGTATCCCCCTCATCCAGGCTCTGCGAGTGAGCCCAGAGACATCATTGGTTCCCCAGAGCGAACTGTGATGAACCAAACTTTGGTTAGTCAGTGGGGCCATTGAGAGCTTAGGATAGGATAGTGGCTGTTTACATCCCCCAACCCAGGGAAGGAATTTCAGCAATACCTCCTTGTTCCCAAATAGTTACCCACTGAGGTACTGGGGTTAACTTAGGACTTAAACCTTTGGAGTTGTTTCTTGAGGACGGGAAGCTACAGTTCAGCCTGTGACAAACTTTAACTAGGCTTGAGCCCATGAGCAGACTCTCAACTACTCAGATGGCGTTAAATCCCTTTTGAATGGCAGGGAACTAACCCCAGATGAAGTTAATAGAAGAGGGGTTTGTTAAGGAGTCCCATGCACTGCCTCTGAGAGAACCTGGACCCAGCTGTCCAACTGGGACTCAAAAATCTCTGCCTCTGTCTGGGATCTGACAACATAGCTCTCTCTTCTCTACTATGTTCTCTCTCTCTCTCTCTCTCTCTCTCTCTCTCTCTCTCTCTCTCTCTCTCTCTCTCTCCCTCCCTCCCTCCCCTCTTCTTCCATCTGTCTTTATTAAACAATTAATAAATTGTTAAATTGGAATAAAACAATCCCAAATCAATGTGATCTTTTATTGCTAAAAAGCTTTACTTGTTAAGTTATAAATTCCCAGGAAATTGAGAGAGGGAGGCAAAAAGGGAATGGAAAGGGAGAAAGAGGGAGAAAGAGGGGAAGGGTAGAGGAAACGGGAGGGGAAGAGTTCAGGGAGGGAGTGGGAGGGGGAGGAACAAGGAGAGGCATATTAGAGTAAAAGCTCACTTGGCTCACAAGTTTGCTGACCTGGGTTTGATCTCGCTGAAACAATGGTGGAAGGAGAGAACCATTGCCCAAATTCACAGACACTCTTAAAGCAGAACGAAAACCTGTATTGTCAGCTGGTGGCTGGATACTGAACTTGCTCAAATCTTGCATCCCTGAGCCTCATCGTCTTTTGTCTTCAATGCACAAAATCCACATCCTGTTTGATATACTTTGGTTTGTAAGAACAATAGCAAGAAGAGAAACTACAGAAGACAAAAAGCAAGGTTAGTACATTTAGGGACTTTCCTGGATCCTGAAATTATGGGCCAGATCTTTGATGGGTTTTATTCACATAGGTATGGTAGGTGTGGGGACCTACATGCTGGATTCTCAGATCAGAATGGTGCCTCCAACATGAAGTTGGTTATGCTAAGGTCTTGGGGCACCTGTACACACCCTTCATGCTCATAATATTTGTATCTTGGTTCTAATAAGAAAAAAACTAGCATTTTCATCTACAGAGTTAATTATCTATAATTCAGGGAATCCTTCTAAAAAATAAATGGAATATTGGGTCACAAAAGTCTTTGATAATCCAAAGGATATAATGTTTTTTTTAATGCATAAGAACCCACAACTGCATCAGCATGCTGTGATTACCATTAACCCTCAACAAAGAGTGGCCTTGTAAAAATCACACACACAAGGGGCTCAGAACTCCAGAGCTGGAGTCAGAACAGAGCTCTGTGGGGCGCAGAGGCCAGCAGCTGTGACTTTACTTACTAACACCCACCCCTCTCTTCTTCCAGTGACGGCACAGCCTTGTGCCCCTGGAAGCTGCTCCTTCCTCTACTTTGCTCCTCACAGAGTTGGAATGGGGCTGGTCCACGCCTGTCTGTGCAGGACCAGGCAATCCACACCTGTGTTAGTTACTCTTCTGTTGTTGTGAGAACTAAAACACCACGGCCAAAAGCAACGTATGGAAGAGAGGGTTTAATTTTACTTGTGGTTCTAGCAGGAGAGTCTATAATAATGGGGAAAAACAGGGCAGCAGGTGGCCAGAGCAGGAAGCTGAGCTTATAGCATCCATAGCCTCCCTGAAACAGCACCGATAGGGGACCAAGAGTTCAAACACCCGAGCCTAAGACGGACATTCCTCAGTCAAATCGGCACACTACCTCTTGCTAAAGCAGCTGATCAGAAAGGAGCATGTAGTTCAAACTGATCTTCATAGTTATCACCAACTCTGGGGACAAGCTGAAGAGGTTCAAAGCCAGTAAACATGTTAAGAAGTTTTACAGAGTAACAAAAATATTCTTCAACATTCCTCATCGCAACAAGTGGCCACCAAGAGCCCCCAGCTCTCTTCCTGTTCTTCAGTTCTCTCCCCGTACACCCATTCCTCTCCATCCTCTTTTCATCGTTCTGACAGCCAAGATTAACTCTCTGAAATCAGGTTCTTGATCAGACTCTGGAAGCTTTGGAAGTGTTTGTATTATTCCCTCTGGCCTCGGAGGAACAAACCCACCAAGTAGAAGCACTTGGGTGGAAGAAACAGATTTTTTTTTAAATGCAAATTATAATGAACTCATCCTGTCGTCCTGTCAGAAGCACTCTCCTGCTGCCCATCTGGGAGGGCTGGGGGACTGCCTTTCCTCTCCCCGCCTCCCTTCCTCACGCACCCTTGCTAGCATGCACAAAGGCTGCATCACCCAGTGTGATTCACAGGACTTTGATGCCTGCTTTTGAACATGGAGAAAGGACAGGTATTTTGAGCTGCAAACATTGCCTCAGGATGAATATTTTTTGTAAATAGAATAGACGTTTGCACGTCTCTACTTATTACAACCCTTCTAAGAAGGGCTGCTTTCTTGTGCATGATTGGGAAAATAGCTCCCAGTCAGTATCACCTCCATCCTTAATGTTCTGTGTTTCTAGGTTGCTGCCTTTTCTTACTGAGAGCATTTTAACATACACCACCCTCAGTTTTGTCTCTGCCCCACCTTAAATGGACATGTTTTTAAACCTACATTGGTGGCCCATTCAAAGATTTACAAAGTCAAGTGGTCCACTGATCACAAAGTTCTGCTGCCTTCCATGGCCTGGCAAAACAGTTGCCCTGATATTCTGACTTTATTTATGTGTAAGCATCACCTAGAAAGCTATATTGTCTCTGCTGTACAAATGTAGTCTATTAGAGTCCATTGGCTTGAGGTTTGAGAATTTGATTTTATTGTAAGATTTATTTTATGTTCACTTGTGTGTAGATATATGTGTGTTCAGGTGCCCATGGAGGCCAGAGAGGGCATTGGATTCCCTGGAGCTGGAGTTATAGGCATTTTAGGCTCACTAATATGGGTGCTGAGAACCAAACTTGAGTTGTATGCAGGAACTGCAAGCACTCTTAATGCCATCTCTCCAACTTTGACTTTTGATGTGTGTCTCCCAGTGTCAATGCCAGGGAGTGGTGGACAAACTGTGAAGTGTGAGTCTGAAGACTGAAGTTGTCTGAACACAGTCCAAGTGTGTTTCCTCAGAGTTCCTGTGTTAGAAACTTGGTCCTAAATGTAACAGGTGTGAGGTCTTGAGGAGGTGGAATAAACTTTAGATCTTTAGGTCACTGGGGCCCTAACTCATCCTTAGAAAGTGTTGACCTAATTCATGAAGGACCATAGTGTCTCTAGGGCTTTCCAGCTTCTTTCTTTTGTCCCCACTATTTGATTCCATCAGTGATAAAGCCCTCATCTAATGTGTAGCAGTACTGGCCCCATGTCTTTGAACTTTCTAGCCCTATGTGTTTTTCTTTATGGTGTACCAGCCTCGGGTATATTGTTACAGTAACAGAAAACTGAAAATACAATGACCAAGAGTAGATTTAACCTCTTAACCCAGGTTCAAATTTTAATTCCATCATATATTAGCCATGAGGGCTTGAGCTAGTTGCTTCTCTCTTTATTCTTTGGCTTTCCCAATCTTCAGGATGAATGTGTATAAACTATAGAAATGTCAGGCGAGAATCCTAGGTGCAGTCTAGATAGGGTTCAGAAGGTGGTCTACTCATTACCTTTATTTGTTTTTCTTTCTTCTCTAGGTCTGGCTTCAATGTTTTAAAGCCAGGAGATGATGAGATTGGGGAGGAGGACTGGAAGGGTTGCATGAGACCATTTTATGTTCTGCTTTGTTAAATTTTTGATATCTATTTATAGAGATGACTGTCATGAAAATATACATCTTAAGTACTAAATTTTAAAGTTTTTTTTTGGTGTGGTGATGAGTGTGTATGTGTGTGTTTGTGCATGCATGTGCACATGTGTGAGCATGCATGTGGGTACACATGTGCACTCACATGCCAGAAGCTTAAGTATCTATTTCAGTTGCTCTCTACTTCATATGATGAAGCAGGGTCTCTCAATGAACCCAGAGTTTGCCCATTCAGCTAGTCCAGCTAGCCATCTTGCCCCTGGGATCCCTTGTCTTTGCTTCCCATGAACTCGGCTTATGGGAAGATCACACCATTCATGGCTTTCAGCTGGGTGCTGTGGGTCTAACCTCAGGTCCTCATGTTTGCATGGAAATCGCTTTATCCCTGAGGTTTCTCCTCAGTCTCTGTGTCACTGCTATTTTGAAGCCTCTTTGTACTCTTCCCTAGTCAGCCCTGTCCCTCAGTTGGGAAGCACAATTCAGTATTCCATCCCTATGCATCATTCCAATGTGGGATGTTGTAGTAGAGTGATTCTCAAGGTACAATCCATAAACTGTGTGCATCATCACCACCTAGACATGTGTTAGAAACGCAGATTCCTAGCCTCCACTCTCACATGTACCTAGTCAGAAACTCAGGGGGAAAAACCAAGGAATTGGGTTATATAAACCCTTCTAGGTGGTATGTATGTGTGTGTGTGTTCAAGTAGCACATTATTTAGTTATACCTGATTTAACATTTATGTCAATAAAATTATACTTTTGTGGCCCTTTGCTACTTATTGGTCTCCATATTGTTATTTGAGATCCATTCATATCCACATGTATACGTCTAAAGCCATTCCTCCTCAGCTCTTTAGAATTCGTTGTTCAATGTATCATAGTTTTTTTTATACCTCACAGAGCTTCTGTGAGCAATGCTGCCAGAATACCATGATTACCTCATGCACACATGTGGGTTGAACACACTGCCTAACCTTTACTAGGCAGTGGAAAGCAATGATGTTTGTAAATGGGGTGAGCAGGCTTCACGGGACCAGCATTGGGTACTTCTCATTGCTGCAGCTGGATGCAACTGGAGGCTGGAAGGGTTCATTTTCTTAAATCATGGTCCCAGAGACTGCAGTTCATCACAGCAGGAAAGGCATGACAGCCAAGGCAGCCTTACCTATGGTAGCTTCTCCATTGATGGCAGCATCTCCATTATGGTAGCATCTCCATCAATGGCTACAGCTTCATCCGTGGCAGCACGCCCCATCCATGGCTATAGCTCAATCCATGACATCACCCCCCATCCATGACTATAGCTCCATCCATGACATCACCCCCTATCCATGACTATAGCTCCATCCACAGCAGTGGCCTTGTAACGCATTAGCTTCCTATATCTTGATAGACCAGGAAACAAAGAGCTTGGGTCAGAGGCAGGGCCAGATGATGAATTTCAAAAGTCTGCCAACTATGACCCATTTTTGCCAACCAAGCTTCCAACTCCAAAAGTTCCACAGTCTCCCAAAACAGCACAACCACCTGGAGACCAGATTAAAACGTGTGAGCCAGCAGGGACATTTTATATCCAAGCTAGACCAGGGCCTAGGTGGATTGTTGGACTTGGTTCTCTGAACCCCTAATCAACCATTATTTTATATAAAGAGATTATAACTCTTTAAAGATAATAATTTGAATCCTGGTGTGTAGTCTCTTTTCCATATTAAAGTTTTTATTATGAAAATTTCAAACAAGCAAAAGTAGAAAAAATAATGTGAAATAACCCCCATGTCCACTACACAGCTTCAAGAATGGACAATATGGTGAATTTTATTTTATCTCTTTCTAAAGACAATTTTGAATTATTGCAGCAAGT
Organism: Mus musculus; assembly: GCF_000001635.26. Lineage (NCBI taxonomy): Eukaryota > Metazoa > Chordata > Mammalia > Rodentia > Muridae > Mus > Mus musculus. Next base: position 142,735,809 of record NC_000070.6, on the reverse strand, counting down.
CCTAGACACATATCATTTCACACATAAATACATCAATGTGTGTTTCTGAGAGATAAAGTTTCTTCTTGTAAAAAAAACATAGCCACAACGCCACATGTGACACTGATGTCTTTCTCAGGCACACACCAGGTTAGAAGAAGTCATGTAAAGGGTTCCCATTTGACAATTTCTCAGCTTTATTATTGTCTCATGGTCAATTTCATTTCATCTTAACTTACACTTATTGTTCCCTCTAAATTATTTTGGATCAACTCCCAGGCATTATGTAACTCTAATATTAAGACTTTTAATCTGGAGGCTGGAGATGGCTCAGCAGTCATAAGGGCCCACTACTCCCACTGAGGACCCAACTTCAGGTCCCAGCACCCGTATTAGGTGGCTCATAAGTATGTAATAGCAGGCCCAGAGGATCTGAGCCATTTTCTGGCTTTTCCAGACAGCTCCACACATATGTATGCACTCAACCACCTAATTACAGTTTGGAAAAGGTTGAGGAATTCCTAAACTAATGATATTTCCCAGCAAAACATGGCTCTCGAGGTTCCCCACCAGGTAGCAAGCTGGGGAAGCAAGCCCATGCTCTGTATCTTTGGTTTAAGATATCTTTGGATTAAGATTTAAATCTAAAATGTCCCCCTGGTAGCTTGCTCCCCAGATAGTAAAGAGCCTTGAGACCCTGTGGAACCTGTAGGAGGTGGCATCTAGACAGTGGGAGCAGGTAATATGACAGACATCACAGGACCTCTCTACTCACATCGTCACAGCCATAGTCAGCTCTCTCATCCTTCCCTAGTCTCATGAGAGTCTAGGCACTGTGTGAAGATGAGAGTCAGAAGGTACTTGGCATCTGGTAGGCAAACGCTTCTTACTTCACTACTGTGAGGCCCAACGTGTACTAGAAAACCCACAGGTATTCACATAAGACCTTGATGAAATGTACTTCTAGTTAATAAGTATCTACAGACCCTTTGCTATACATGGAGTGGTGTCCTGGGCATTGGCACTGCACATGAAGGATGCAGGTGATGTGCCTCCAGAGAGAGAAATAAGCTTTACCCCAGCAGTAATGAAATATGGGACGAGGGACACAAAACAATGGCAACTGCTGGACATCCAATGTCCTCTGACTCTGGGAAAGCTCAAGATTCCAGGTGAGTCAGTGTGAGAGTAGAACTGTGGTTCTCAGGTTCAGGTGTCTTAAGTCCCAATCCCCATGGGCATACAGTAGGGTGTGGTAGAGTCTGGTGGTCTCCAACTGATGTAGCTAATGGCTTTATAATAAAAAAGAAATTTCGATACGAAGAGCCCCTACAGGGACACAGCCATCCAAACACAATGGCATAAATCTGAAAGAGACATCACACATGGCTGGCCAACGACCAGAGACCACCACCATGAGTGCGGAGGAGCTGGCATGTTCAACTCTTACAGCCCTTCACAGCAAGCCCCCCCCCCCCCGCCTCATGTCATGTTGATATTGTTGTATTAGAGGCATTGCTATTACCTCTTAGTGAGGTAATATACATCTCTGGTTGAAGCCAGCCCCAGCTTGCAGCACTTTCTACCATGTGGAGAGCCGTGCCACGAGCAATTGCGTGCACGTGCCGTGAGCAATCGCCATTATAAGATGGCGCTGGCTTCCACTGCGCCTAACTAGTAAACAAGCCTTATGCGCAAGTGCAAGAATAAACTCACGCCTAGTCACTGCCCATCTTGCGGCGTAGTAATGGGGTGATGGGCGAGCAATGAATCAGGAGCTGTCACGCCACATCAGGTGCTGAAACGTCACGCTGCGGGCTATATAAGCAGCGCCATTTTCCCGGTTTGGGGTCTTCCCTCCTGATAAGTAAGCAATAAAAGATTTGCCGCAGAAGATTCCGGTGGTTGCATCTTTCTTGCCGGTCGAGTGGGACGCAATACTACCATGACTCTTGAAGGCCATGCTGGTCATTAAGTGGACAACCCATGTGTGCCAGGATCATGTTTAACATGACATCACAGCACTGTCTCTGCAAGCCTCATCATGACCCCGGGAGGCAGGTGCTGCAGTTATCCCCATTTTGTAGAGGATGATACAGACTCAATCAACCTGCACAGGTTCAGAGGCTGTATGTGGTCATGATGTGAAAAGACCCTGTCAGACCTAAGCTCTGAGACTCTTGGGTCCCACTTGACCTTGAAACCCAGATTTTTCAAAGGTACAAAAAGCCAACGCCACCGTGTTTTTCTGGAATGATCTCTGACCTATTAAAGTAATACCACACCTTGTCTCAAGGTCCTCCACGAGTCCAATACGAGTCCAGAAACACTCTAAGGGGGCAGCCTTAGAAGACTTTGCCTTTAAGTCAGAATATCTCTCAACTCAGTCTCTTCTGAGCCTCAAGGACAAAGGCAGCTGTAATGCCCGCACGCCATTTTTAATCAGTGGCAGCTCCAGAGGTTGTTTTGCCACACATGTGAGCCAGCTTCCAGGTGCACCGAAGGATTCCCACTGGAAAGGGGCTTCAGTGCTTCTGAGAAGTGAGATCCATCTCAGGACCACCTCAATATGATATGATTCGGGGACATGGGTTCTGCCTTGCAGCAGGCGTCAGGGACAAGTCAAAAGGGCTGGAAAGGTGGCACCAGGCATGAAGGGTGGCAGTTAGGGACTGAGGTTAGTTTGAGTCTCGTTGAGGCACACAGAAGTGAAAGATACCAGGAACCCACACACCCAAGTCAGTGTGCCAGCTCCCAAACCACACTCACTTTCCTAAATCTTACCTCCAGGGTTTCTGAAAATAATCCATGTAATACATTTGACCCAGGATCTGGAATGTTCCAGAACACAGAGAGATACTCCTTCCTTTCTTTCCCTGGCATTTCCGCTATGCCAGTGGTGTCTAAGTACCTTCTGAGGGTTTTATGTTATCTCCTTTCAAGTAGTGTTTACTAAATGCCTCCATGGTCAAGTACAGAACTTGGCACAGGAAATCCAGAAATGAATGACAGAGACTTGGTCCCACTGTCATGGTGTCTGTGGGAGCCCTAGAGTTTACCACGGATAGTCACCTCATCAGTGGGCATAGTTTCCCTAAGGGTACTTGAATTTTTTTAAAGCTTGTCTAGGCCATAAGGCTATTTGAGACAGTCTGAGCAGACCATGAAGAATGAATAGCACTAGTTCAAAGACCCCAATCCTCAGCCCTACACACACAGCTTGAGTAAGGACTCAAAATAATGCCGCAGGTAGTTTCTGAACTATCTCTTATATGTAGTAAAATTTCAAAAAATATTTTGTCAGACATATACATGTATGTATTTGCACACATATGCACATACATAATCATATATACACACATATACATAGATATGATACATACATACACACATGTATTTGCACACATACATAATCATACATACAGACATATACATAGATATGATACATACATACATACATATGCAGGGTTATGTAGGTTGGCCTTGACCTCTCAGTGCTGGGATAACAGGCAGGGGTCACTGGCTTATGTGTGGCAATGGATTGAATCCAGGGCTTTGTACACTCTAGATAAGCATTTTTGCCAACTGAGTTACATCCCAGGGCAGGAAAACTATGTTTGCTACCTTAAAACACAGTTGCCATACCTTCTCCCTTCGTCTGCCCCGGGCACTGTGCACTGTTTCCTATGCAGATAATCATTTGGCAGTGCTAATTGTGATCCCATTACTACACGGGACAGACACAGATGGTCTGTAAAACCATCTTGGTCTGTAAAACATGGTCAGCCTTCTTTACATGGGCTCCACCAGCAAAGAGCTTCAAATTGAGAGAGAAAATCATGCGTTATTATAATTCCAACTCTAGACGAATGGCTTTGGCTAGGGGTTCCATGGTTTTACTGACTTGAATGAGTCTTGTTTCCCATGAGCCCCCTCAGCCTCCCTGTGTTTACCCATCACCTTTGCATGACTTATTGACTTATTACCATGTAGCTTTGCTGCTCTGGGAGCTCACATTGAATAGGATTAGCTCGTTTCTCCCAAGACCCAGATACCTTCCCCAGGCAGCCGTGTTAGCCTCTGAGCTCCAGACATTCTTCCTGCCTGGAGACCTTATTACCAAGAAACAGGAGCCCTGCTCAGTGTACCTGCGGCCCATGGGACCCATCTCAGCACTGAAGTCAGGCCAGCCTGCAGTGAACCATCACTTCCAGAACCTTCCCTGTGGTCCCAGGAGCCCAAGTTTCCTTCATAGTTGGTAAGGTGGCCTTGACAACCACAGCCACCTAGAGACACTGGGTACCCTTTGGGAAGATTCAGTGAGGAATATAATGCATGGTCCTGTCAGAATGGGGTGCCTGGAGGCTAAGGGCCAGAGAATCATCTTGCTGCAAGCTGTAGGCTGCTTCTGTGATTTCCCCCTTGCAACTCACACCTGCCCTTGTTCAGATGGAGGTCAAACAAGTGAGTTTATCTGTTCTCCAGGTAGCTAAGGGAATGAAGGCGTTTGCAAGGCAAAGCGGGACTTGGAGCATGGCGCGCACACACAATTAGCAGTATCAGTATCGCACAGGACCTGGCCCTTCTGAGCAAAGCCTGCCTGTGTTTTCCTTTCACAGAATATTAATTGGGCTTCAGCCTTTTCAGACCAAACAATTCCCTGAGGTCCAAAGCTACCATTCTGGATCTGCAGACAATATTGAGGCATTCTGGCAAATCCCCAGATTTTAAATTCTTTCTTGAGGTAAAACTCCTTCTTGTCAAAGTAGAATTGAGTGAATGCCAAAAAGGAAAGGCCTTGCATTCCTGAGCTACAATCCCTTGTTTGTTTGTTTGTTTGTTTGTTTGTTTGTTTGAAACAGGGTATCATATAGCCCAGGTTAGCCTTGCAGTCACTATGGAGCTGAATGTGACCTTGAATTTCTAATCCTACTGACTCGATCTCTCCAGTGCTAATATTACACACCTGTACTACCACAGCTGATTTGGCAGTGCTAGGAATGGCATCCAGGGCTCTGTGTCTGCCAGGCAAGCTCCCTACCAACTGAGCTACATCCCATAAAGGATGTTGAGGGCCAGTCAGATAAAGATGCTTGCCACAGACGCCAATGACCTGATTTGTGTCTGAATGCATGGCAAAGGAGAGCGCTGGCTCCAAAAGTTGTCCTCTTAAATCTACACACATTCTATGATATGTGTGCTCCTGCAGCCACACACACCAACAGCAAAAAATAAAATAAAGAAACACACCCCAGAGAGACCCTGTCTCAGAAAATGAGGTGGATGTTACTGAAGGAAATGACAATCAAGAATGATCACCCCTGACCACACACATGTGCACACATGTGCACATGCACCTGCATACATATGAAAACACCACACACACACACACACACACACACACACACACACACGCACACACGCACACACGCGCACACGTGCACACACGGGGGTGTCCTGCACTAGGACTCCTGGGGCCACAGTAAGAACACCTCATGCAGATGCAGCTTGCAGAGAAACAGCTGTATTTCTGGAGTGAAGTGCCACAGAAAACAGCTGGGCTTGGGCTGAGATAGGGTATTGGGGTGACTGGAGCAGTAACAGGAGCCTGGGCTGAAGCCCAGAGTGGGGAAAGCTGCATCTCTCTACCTGGGGATGTTGGGTTTGAATACAGTTGTTAGCTGGAGGAGTCTTCTGCCACCATGTCCCTAGGGTAGTGAGAACAAGCAGCGTGTGCCCTTTACCTCTGTGTCTGCTGGTGTCCAGCTGCTCTATCACTGTAGTGCCGCCTTGGGAGAGGCTCTGGGGCCCAGGTGGATGAGCAAGGGTGCTGGGGAGTTCCCTTAGGAATGCCTTGGGAAAAGCTGTCCAACTGCATCTTCTGTTTGGGGACTCTCCAGGCCTTGTCTGTGGTAATCATGCAAGCTGGGAAGAAGAGAGGAGATGTGAAGGGTGCGTAGAGCCTCATCAGGGTAGCAGGTGCATCTGGCATGAAGGATTGATATTCAAGATGGAAGGCAGGAGCTGCATTGATGCAGGGGCGGGGATCCCCCTGGAGATCCAAGTCACCCCAATCTGCCTGCCATCCAGCCCCACCTCACTTCCTCTGAGGAGGTGTGGGACCAAGTTGGATCTCTGGGTGGGGGTGATGGAATGGCAACTGCCTCTTGTTCCTTCTTCCCAGCAGCAGCTCATGATGGATGAGCTGAGCCACCACGTCCCCAGCACACCTGTTTCCTTCAGCCCTGTGAGTGTGAAGGTGCTGGGCAGGACTGGGGAGCTGTCGCTGTCTGTTCCTGCTGATCTCTCTGCCTCTCCTCCATCCTCCTGTCCTCTGTGCCCAAGTTGAAAGCCTGCAGTAATCCTAATCCTGTCTGCTCAATACATTGTCTTCCCATCTCCTTGCAAGGGTTGCCACCCCTTCCTATACATGGCTAGAAACACAGACCCTCCCAGCTCCTGGTCTCATCACACGGACACATAAAGATACAAGGAGAGAAAGAGACACTTATCTTTGAAAGCCCAGCTTCTTTCTAATGGTCCTGTCCTGAGTTCTAAATGGGAGATCACACACACCAGCCTAGCTCCCAGTCCAAGCTCAGAAAACACAAATCCCGTTGTCTGTCTGTGTGAGGCTGTTTGTACTCCATGTATTTAAGTAGACATTACACAAGTATTTTGCAGTAATGTAGGGTGGAGTTTGTGTACTTCATTCTCAGAAGATGGGCCTTACTGTTGTCTTCCCTTGCTCTCTCTCTCCCTCCCTCCCTCCCTCTGTCCCTCCCTCCCTCTCGATCTCTATCTTGTGTTTGTTGGCAGTCCATACCTGTTTCAGTGTTATCCAGAAGCAAAGTCACAAGAAGTGAGTCACACCTCGTTCGATTAGCAATGCATTCTGCTGGGGAAAAAGAGAACACCTGGCCGCATGAGCTCAGGCAGGCCCTCCTCTTCTCTCCCTAGCAGCAAGGGGAGCATGGGGGTTCCCCCTGAGCTCTGTGGGGTATCCATGTCAGGTCAGCATCCTTTGGGGGCTCTCTGGAGCTTCTCTGACAGTTGCTTCCGTAAAGAGCTAAGTGTTGTGCTCTGGCTGAAGACTCCATTATCAAGCCAGAGGCTGCATTGAACATTGTGGGGAGATATGGGTCCATCTACTCTTATCAGAAAAGTAAAATCCTATGTCTATGGTGTCAGCGTGGTACACAATGTCACTTGGCCACTCCCTGGCTTCCAGTGAGACTGATCAGTCACTCTTCACTTGTTAGCATTTGCAGCAGAGGTGGACAAGGGACAAGAGGGATGTGAGAGCCAAGGACAGTGTCACTGGGCTCAGCCCAGCCACACACCCTCTTCCAGTAGATCCTCAGGTCCATTCTATTACTGAATTGATGTTTCTGGAGACAGAGATCACTTGTACCCTAGAAGACATACTGGCCAGTGCACTCTTCCCAAATCCCCAGCCCTCAACATTAGTCTCAGCCTGCCCTCCCCTCCCACTCTTCCCTTCTCATTAGAAAGCAAAGAATAAGAAATAGCCTTGACTTTGATTGCCATTACATTAAATTGTAAGTCTTTATTATCAGTCACAAATTATTGAGATACCTGATTGCTGCCGACATCAGTTTGGGAGGATTGCTCCCCGTGTGCCAGGTTGAAATGGCCACATGAGGCAGGGGCAGTTATAAAATTGGCTCAATCGTCTCCACCTTACAGAGGCCACTTTAAATGATGGACTTTGTAAATTGCCCCCAAATTGGTCCCATTGTCATAGCACCTGTGTCACTCACAGGCTCATCTGCATTCCTCTTCATCTCTCTCAATGAGACTCAAGATGGTGTCTATAGGAAGACATATCAGTCTCGGCCCATAATGGAAGCTATCCACTGGGCATGGCTGGATTTGACCTTCAGGTGTGGGTCCTCTGCCTCTGAGGCGTGACATAAGCTGCAGCAGGAAGCATGCACTAAATGTGAAAGCTAGCTCATATCTCAAAGGTACCAACTTGTTCTACATTGGAAGACGTTTGGCGGATAGTCACAGGGGCTGAGCCCCAGTCACGGGGATGAAACAAATGCAAGGCATTGCCTTCTTTCCACACCTGGTCCTTTCCCATCTCAGTCTCAACAGACTGTCCCCTCCCCTAAGGGTCCTTCTATATTAGTCATTTTTCTCATGGCTAAGACAAAATACCTCATACAAGCAGCTCAAAGAAGGATGGAAGGATATTTTGTTTGTTTGTTTGGCTGACTGGCTGGTTGGTTGTTGGATCACATTTTAAGGGATGCAGACTATCATGACGGGGAAGACAAGGTGGCAGGAGCATGAGACAGCTGATCACACTGTCCACAGTCAGGAAGCAGGAGAGATGGATGATGGTACTCAGCTTGCTTTCTCCTTTGTATTCAGTACACAAGTCCAACCCATGGGAAGGCGCTGCCCGCATTCACAGTGTCTCTTCTCACTTCAATTAACCCAATCTGGAATCTCTCATACAGACACACCAGAGGTTTGTAGATTCTAGAGAATACCAAACTGACAATTAGCATTAACCACCACACCTGTCTGGTTTGCTGTCCGTGGTTCTGATAAAACATTCTGTACCCAAGCAACTTATGGAGGGAGGGGCTTATCTGGCTTACATGTCCAGGAGACAATCCATCACTGAGGGAAAGTCAGAGCAGGAACTCTAGCAGGAGCAGAGGCAGGAAGCATGGAGGAAAAGTGCCTACTGGTTTGTTCTCTTTGGCTTGCTCAGTGTGCTTTATTACAGCCCAAGCCCACCTGCCTAGGGATGAGGATCTCCACAGTGGGCTGGCCTTCCTCTATCAATTAGTAATCAAGAAGATGCCACACAGGCATGCCCAAAGGCCAACCTGAGGGAAACAGTTCTTCAGTTGAGCTCCCCTCTTTTCAGGTGACTCCACATTTGTGTCAGGTTGGCAGCTGAAGCTAGCTAGGACACCTGACCTGGCTTGGTCTCTGTTACTGTAGTAACCAAAAGCAACTTAGCAAGGAAAGGGTTATTTTCATCATACAGATTAGAGTACATTATGAAGTCAGGACAAGAACTCAGGGCAAGGATATGGAGGCAGGAACTGATGCAGAGACCACAGAGGAACACCACTTACTGGCCTTCTCCCATGGCTTGCTTAGCCTGCTTTCTTATAGCACCCAGGACCACCAACCAAGGGTCACCACCCTCAGTGATATGGGCTCTCCAGTATCCATCAAGAATACAACCCCACAGATTTGCCTGCAATCCAACCTGATAGGGGCATTTTCTCAATCAAGGTTTCTCTTCCTAGATATCACTATCCTGTATTGAGTTGACAAAAACTAACCAAGACACATTTGTTGACCACTCTGACCAAGCCATAGCTCCTGCATCACTTCCTTCCTGTTAAGGGACCTTGTTTCCCTTGGTGGCTCTTGGAATGCCCTTGAGGATTTATTTGCTGACAACCTGCCTCTCCTGATTATATTCTGAGCCCCATGGGGACAGAGAGCTTCCTCCTCACTGTGTCCTGACACTGAGCACAGAATCTGAGTCTTGAGTACTTGCTGAGTGCACCAGCAAACGGATGAAGGATAGAAGATGCATTTTTTTTTTTATCAGTACTGTCCCTTCCTGTTTCTGAGCTGATGGGCTCAGTGCTCTGGCTGTGAGGGATGACAAGCTTGGGAGCAGAAGTCCCCTGAGTCATAGCACAGAGATGGAAAGAGCAGACAGGTCCCTAATGAAGTTGTCACTTGTTTTCCAATCAGTGCAGACCGGAATGTGAATGGAAATATGGTGTCTCCCCGGTTTCACCAGAAGGGACTTTGAGGAGGAGAGTCAGATGAGCAGACTCTAGAGGAGGTTTCCAAGCGCTTCCTCAGATGATAGTCAGGTGGGATCTTAAAGAACTCAAGGTATATAGTTCTGATACAGAGGCCAGCCTACAGATCCCAGAAGTTGAAGTAGACAGAATTGCTCCCATTGAGATTAGACCCCTGGGTCTCAAAAATACTTCAGTTAATTCTTACTGCTAGACTCCATGAAATTACCTGGCAAATGTCAAGGTGTGCAAGTGTCCATAAACAATTACCAGGGGAGAAGGGTCATGAGTTTTCCCATGTTCTCAAAAGACTCTGTGGTTTCCAACCTTGGTTAAAGGCAGTGTTCAGAGGCACCCTCATGGGGAAGTCACAGATCATAATTCTACAGAATATAACCAAAAATGTATCTTCCCTACGGATCACCAAGAGTCTCCCCTGCCTTTCTCTACTCATGATAAGCATCCAATAGATGCATGCATGCATGTGGGCACTCATCTCACTTGCTCCATTTTACAAAATGAAGGTCTCTGAATGTCCCTACTTGCAGTTAAGATGGAGCTTCCTCCTTTGATTAGCCTAGTCAAGACAATGCCTCACAGATACAGCTGGAGTCTGCACAATCCCTCGTAGATGTGGCTGGAGCCTTGTTGACTATGAGCCCTAATGGTCCCATAGACTCAGAAGTCTTTGGACTTCCCTCCTGCTAGGAAATAGATGTCATTGTTTTGACCAAGTGTGGTCCGTTGGCTACCTGCATCAGAGTCATTCGGATTACCTGTTAGAAATGTAGATTTTACAGTCGTCCTTGGAGGTAGACACCTTTAATACCAGCACTGTAAAAGCTAGGGCAAGAAGATCTTGGCTCAGGCCAAGCCTGGGCTACATGGCAATTTCCAGGCTAGCCTGAGTAATGGACTGAGATCCTGTCTCAGAAAGCAAGCCAACAAAACCATGCCGGTGACTGAGGCCATGCCCAGACCCACACAGTCAACCTATCAGAACAAGAGACAAGGATCTGTGCTTTGGACAGCTCCTTCAAGTCTTCATTCTGATGCGTGACAAAATTTGTGCCTTGACCCTGGTGGAAAATTCTAGACATTCTCCAAATTGGCTTCATATTGTGCAAAGCCTGACTTTGCTTATATTCATTCCCCTTTCTATTTATGATGACCCAATTCTCTCTGACCTTCAAGCTTACCTACCTCAGCTTCCCAACACACCACCAGCCCTCTTCAGATTTCTGCAGGTTTTATCAGCTTTGTTCTTCACCAGCCCCTGGCAGTTCTGCCCTGTTCCCTTTCCCTTCATGTGACTCTGGTTTTCTCAGTTCAATTACAGCAACACACTCCACTGAAGCTGCCACGTGTACTTTCTCAGGGGTCTCACCCATCTCTAGAGGCAAGGAGAGTGCCCAGTAAACAGCCTTATGCACAGTGGATCTGACCCTCACCATGATGGCTAGCTGGTTAGGGACTCCACCAAATAGAAACCAAGTAGATCTTACCATAACTACAAGTGCTGGTGGGGATGGCAGACCTTTCAGAGATCAGAGCCTCCCTTCAGCTTAGGGATGAGTGTTTGTGTGTCCATGTGTGCTTGCATGTATAAGTGCATGTGTGTATATGTGTGTTGATGTGCATGCAAATGTGTGCCTCGTGCATGTGGAGGCCAGAGGCCAATGTCAGATATCTTCCTTGAAAGCTCTCCACCTTCTATTTTGAAACAGGATCCCTCACTGAACCTGGAGCTTGCTGATTAGGCTGTGTTGGCTGGCCTGTTTTCTGCCTGTCTCCACCTCCCCAGCACCAAGGATTACAGGCATGCACTCCTATAGTCAGATATTTTACTGCTGGATATCAAACTCAGGCCCCCACACTACTATACCAAGAGCTTTACAGACTGGGCCATCTCCCCAGCTACCTTCTGCTATATATTTTAGTTTCCCAAAGCAGCCTTTCACCTTACTATTTCCTTTTGAGGAAGTAGGAAATGGACCCAGAAATTTTTAAATCATATTCTTCAAAGGGTGAGCTCACACAAAGAAGTTCACTGGCCATAGAGCTTTGCAAAAAGCTCATAGTGTCACTTAGTAGTGTTTGACTCTCTTTCAACATCTCCAGGGAACGATCTTCTTTGAGACGTACTATGGTGAAGGGTTGATCATTTCCCAAGATCCATGTGCTGAAGGTGTGGTCTTTAGCCTGGGTGCTCTGGGAAGATGATAAACTATTAGGAGATCTAGTGGGAGGAAGTTAGGTCATTGGGGGCGTGTCCTTGCAGAGACTATTGGGCCTCTTGTCCCTTCCCCTTATTCTCTCTGTTTCCCACCTATCATGAAGTGAACAGGACTTTTCCCACACACACATTTGTCATCACCTACTGTTTCATCTCAAACCCTAACCAGAGAAGCCAGGCAGCTGACTAAAATGCCCCGAACCACAATCTTTCCTCTCTTGATTATCTCACAGTTCAACATAGGAACCGAAAGCAGACACAGGGTCCAGATGTGACAAAGGTTTTAAGCTCAGTGCTTCCCTGAGAACCAAGTCAGGACTTTCAAGAAAGCACTGAGCAGGTCAGAAGCCAAAGTCTGAAGGAGATGCCTGTGAGGCACGTACTGTTCAGCCTGTCTCCATCTTGTGAGCCCAGGATCTTGATAAGCTTCAGTGAACATCTGGAGGCATTTTGGCAGCTTGCTAAAATCACATTCCATCTATAGAAAAGTTTGGTCCATTCCTTAGCTTCATGTCAAGCATTTTTTTTTTCTTTCTGACATTAACCACAAAGACATGGACAATGAATTCATTTTAATACCTTTCCAGGGACCCAGCAGGCTTTTGGAAAATAGTGGGTTTTTCAGAGTTCTCCCAAGGGTACATCTGAATTTTATAAAGTCATTTGAAACCTCCTTTTTAGAACATGTGGCCTCACCTTTCCACAGTCTTAAGGCATGACATAATTTACATCTGCATTCTCCCTTCATTCTTGAATGGTTCACAGGAACCCCTGCAACTTATAATAGAGATGTCAACTGCAGAAGCTGATGAAGACCTAGGACCACGTCTCCTCTCATCAAAGCATTCTTTAATCTTTCTAGGAGCCTTAAGAAGCACAGTTGCTTTGCAGCCAAGCTTGTGCATCATATAATGAGAAGATAGAGCCAAGGGCCTTGGAATAAAGGGATTAGCATTTTAAAAACTGAGGACAGACATGACCTGACTCTTTCCCTTTTCTGCATATTAGCATGTTTGCACATTTTAGGATAGATGTGCAGCTGTATCTCGGCTGCATTTTCATTAGGCAGCTTCAGCCATGGTTTGCTGAGCACCAGCCAGGTAGAAGACAGACAGAAAAGAAAAGCCACAGTCATTCCTTTCAGAATGAGCCACGCGGTAAAATCCAGGCTGGCAGCTGGTTCTGCCTCTGTGAGAAACAGAAAATAAGCTATGATATGACATTATAGATCCAATTTAGATCTTGGAGTCAAAGGGCTGTTGAGTGTGTGTGATAACTCCCACACCCTGTAAATTGACATTGAATGTAAATATTGAGATTCACATGAGTTATTAGTTCACATGTGTGTTAGTATCACAAAATACCCAAAGCTGGGTAATTTATAGAGAAAAGAGGTTTCCTTAACTAACAGTTTGAGATGTTGAAAGTACAAGGCAGAGAAGCCTCACTAGTTTGTTCACTGGTAAAGCCACACAGAGAACGGCAATATATAAGAGAAAGAGATGAGAGAGTAAGCCAGATCCTCACGGATTAGACTTAATAACAACTTACTCTTACGAAAGAACTCATTCCAGAAGGCTAGTGTTAATTCCTTCCTAGGGCAGAACTCCAATGACCTAATCACCTCCCCCTAGATGTCACCTCTCACAGATTCCACCGTAAGGCCTGAGACTATGCTCAGTGGATAATAATATGGTTCAGCATTTCCCTCAAGCATGAGAGCCTGCGTTCAGATCCCATGTAACAGATGGATGTAGTGGTGCACACTTGTAATCCCAGGACTCAGGAGACAGAGATAGAAGGACTGCTGGAGCTAACTGGCCAGCCAACCTAGTCAAACCAGAGAGGTCCAGATGCAAGGAGAGACCCTGTCTCAAAAAATAAGGTAGAGACACAGTTGAGAAAGACCATCAATGTTAACATCTGGAACACACACACACACACACAATCACCTCCCAATACGACCACGTTGAAGACCACACTTTCTATCACATGAGTCCTTGAGGGACAAATCACAGGCAATACATAAGGCATTAGCTTAGTTTTCCTGAGGGAGTCCATATCTCTGGTCCAATTTCCACATAGCTTTGTGATCCCAAACAGAACAGGGGATGCTAAAGAAGTGCAAGACTGTTTCAGGCCACATACGTGGACGTACTGACCTGGAATGCAGTCAGTACCACCCTGTAAACAATGCTAGCTGTGAAGAGAGAAGTTGGAGGCAGCCAGTCAGTGTGGGGACTGCGTTTGTCTGAATGCTGAAGGCTGTGAGGAGCTGGGTCTGTTCTATTGTGTTTCAAATATCACATATTTTTTGAGGATTTTGTAAATAAGTACTGTATTATTCTCCCCTTCCTCCTCCCTCCAAATTCTGCTTTATTGTTGTGTTCTTCCAACTCATCAAACTCATCCCCCCTGCCACATGCGCACACACTTTCACACACATTCACACACCCATATGCATGCATTATGTATTTAGAGCCTGCTTAAATCATTTAACGTTGCCTGTATATGTTTAGGACCATCTCGGTCATCATTAATTGCCTCTAGCTTTTCTCATAGGCAGTGAAGCCTTGTGAGAATTCCTTCATCTACATTGGCATGTCAATTGGTTACCCACAGACAAGTGTAACTCTCACCCCTCACCAATGAAGCTTCTTTATACAGCAGACAGAGATCATTACAGAAAGCCACAACTGGTCAAGATACCAAGAATCCTGACTATAGAGTGCCCAGCCCCAGTGGATACGTCTATAAAACAACCCTTACACATAAGGGTCAGGGGACACAATGGAAGGAGGGGAGGAAAGGTTAAAAGAGCCTGAGGACCAGGGTTGAATCTCTCCTATGAGATTCATATATATATATATATATATATATATATATATATATATATATATATGTATATATATATATATATACACACACACACATATATATACACACATATACATATACATACACATACACATACACATACACATACACATACACATACACATACACATACACATACACATATACATATACATACACATATACTATATATAACAGGGAAACCGG
Source organism: Mus musculus (assembly GCF_000001635.26). NCBI lineage: Eukaryota > Metazoa > Chordata > Mammalia > Rodentia > Muridae > Mus > Mus musculus. Next base: position 142,720,716 of record NC_000070.6, on the reverse strand, counting down.
ATCCATGATCTCAACAATGTGGTTGCCTAAATGAGGATTGTTCTTCTGCCTTAAATCCATGAGACCTTCACAGAACCCTAGGTAGCATGGTCTCTGCTAGGAACTAGATCAACAGAGATGAAAAGTCTCCACCTACCCATCTTTAGTGAGCTTTAAGTCTATGGTAGCATGAAAGACATCCCCTTTGTAGATCTGTTTTGTGGCTGGGAACAGCCCAGAAACATATGCACGTGTTGCAGAGGTATGTGTCCCAGGCTACTGATTAGAAGGGATATCCTTTTTGATTCTAACATGATCTGACCCAACCCCCAGATAAAAACATTCAAGGCAGGCTAAGTGAGATACAAGAGCCATGAACCACAGACTAAAAGACAATGAAGGAGCTGATTAGATCTGTTCCATCATGACAGGTCTGAGATAGGGTCAAACCAGATCCCATCAGAAATATCGAAATCCTTGGACTGAGCCTCTGTAGGCATCTCCTAAGCCAGCCCCACTGTCAGACACATGGGAGAAGATTGCCCTTGTTCACCTTTCACCTCCTATTGAAAAATTTAGGGTTGAGTTCGCAAAATTCGTGCTCCACGTTCACTGTTCTCTACATTTCTCGATGATGTCACGAGCAAGGGCCTTATGCTGCTACTGCTTCCAGTGAATGTGCTGTCTGATGTCATTGACATCGCATTGAACCGAGTGCATGTGTCAGTTGAACGCTGAGCTGTTAACCCTTGGTGGTTCCAAGGCTTTGTTGCCACCACATCCTCTTGATCTTCCATTGAAATAGCTCACTTGTCCCGTTACCCTCTGCACCTGTGTTTCACAACACTCCGTGCAAATTTGTGCATGACCCTCACACACATCCCCATTTCCAGGTTTAGTGTCCTGCTAGACATGCCATAACCGGTATGGACATTTTGATCAGTGACATACCTTGCTCAGAACCGAAGGGTGAGGCTGCTTCCCCCTATAGAGAAAATCACCCTACAGTGGCTGACCCCCACATGGTCAGATGCCAGTCAGGGTTACGTCACAGACCTCTTCCTGACTGAATCTCCTTCACAGATGGGGAACCAGACTTAAAGAGGCTAAGGGTTTTCCAGAGACTGCTGTAGCCATACTAGTCTCAGACTTTGAACCATTCCTGTTAACTCCTAAGACGGTGACACGGCTCCCTGTGGACACTGCCTGCCCTCAGATGTCAATGGCATAGCCTCTCTCTGAGCCTCGGTACCTACTCTGTTGTCAGAAAGAGAGTTAGTGACATGTAATGATTCCCCATGAAAAGGTGCTAAAAATAATGTGTGAATGTCTGGTGAGGATTAAGATGTGTGCCGAGTCCCAGAGCATCTCCCCACGAATTATTTATCAACTACAAAAGGAGAAGCAGTCACTTTGTATTACAGACAATTGATAGATGTGACCTCACTCAAGCGATCAAAGCCAACATCTTGAATACTGGGCCAAAGGGATCTTGAGGTGATACCCTAGGAAGGAACAAGCACACGGTGGGATTCCTGCCAGAAATGTGGGAGACTAGTGTTTGTCCAGCGTGTTCAGAATGAAGACATAGGAACCATTCTAGATTAGAGGCAGCTGAATTCAATGTTACTCCTGAGTTGGATCCTCAAATAGGGAAAAACCAGCTATAAAATACCTTACGGAGGCAACTAGTGAAATTTGAACATTCACTATAAAGAGCGTGCAAATGTTGGCTTTTCTGATTGAGTTAGCTCTCCCATGAGGATTTCAGAGAATGTTCTTGGGGAATACACACTTAAGGTTCTCTTGACAAAACGCTCCAGATTACTCGGAATGTTCTAGAAGTCATAACATGCTACACACATAGGAGACAAATGAAAATCATGAGAAAGTCAAACAGGCAAGATATAACAATTATGTCGACCTGGTATATGTTCCGTGAGGCGTTCTTTGCAGGTGGACCACAAATATCCCTTGCAGGCTTTCTGATATTTCAAGAAAATTGTAAGGATATATTTTGAAGTTGTGGTTCCAAGGACAGAAAATTGAGTCAGAGCACATTAGTGTGTGATTTTACAAATGGGAATGTGTTTTAAGAAGAGTGTGATGCACTATTATTGTTGTGTGGGCATCATGTAGTGTACGCATTAAAGATGTATGCTTCAAGCTGATTGCTTGCTTGGTGTGATCAGGGGATGCAGAAAACCTGTGCTTAGGAGCTGCTGATGCCTTGTGACTGGTCTCCAGGTGCTGGTACTGCTTGAGGAGGCCGTGAAACCTTTAGGAGGTGGCACCTCAGTGGAGGAAGTATGGAGTTCCCAGAGGAAGAAATAAAGTGACGCACACAGAAAACCAGAGCCCAGTGCTCCATAAGCAGCCATTAGGTGTTAGCTAGGATCGCCAGGTATGGGGAAGGCCGGTGGTGCCAGCTCTCTGTGCCATCCCGTTTGCCTGTGAGGAATGGTTTCTCTGTTTGTCAGATTATCTTCAGAGTTGCACTTCAAAAGAGTTGAAAGACTTAGGATTCAACTTGGGGCCATTTCATCAAATATATGCTGTCCTCCAAGGGTTTCAATGTACTCAACAAGATTTAATGTAAATTTGGCAGCCTGATACTTTTTGAGCCAGTCAGAACATATGTGGAGTCTCTATGCTAAGCCTCCACATTTCTCTCCTGGCCATGGTACCTGTAGGTTTTTCTGAGTTAGGTGTTCTTTTATTTTTTTGGTTTTGGTTTTGTTCCCCCCCCCCCGATGACAGATGCCCCAAAGTTCCAGGAATCTGAAATTGTAGCTGGAGTGTAGGCTGAAAGCAGAAATTAGGTGTCACAAAAATAAAATAAAATAGGATTAAAAAATGGTTCTGTTTTTGTGAGATGCCTTCCATTTGTCCAAAACTCCAGTTTAAAGTGAAAAATATTGGTCAGTTGACAAAGATTGACATATATTCACAAGGCAGAAGCCACTGGTGCTGTGAAGCTGTAGAAAAATAGAATGTATGGGATTATAGCTGCCCTGACATCATTTAGCAGAGAAGCACAGTACCAAGTGAAAGGAGAAAGGGAAGAGAGGGGAGAGAGGGAGGGGGAGGGGAAGAAAGAGTAGGGGAGAGAGGAGAAGGGGAGGGAGGGGAGAGGAGGGAGGAAGGAGGAGAGGACAGAGGGGAAGAGAAAGAAGGGGAATGGGATGGAGGGAGGAGAGGGAAGGAAGGGGGAGGAGAGGACAAGGTAATAGAGGGAGGAGAAGGGGAGGGATACAAGAGGGAGGGGAAGGGGATGGAGGGAGGCAAGAGGGAGAGGAGGAGGAGGGAGGGAGGGGAGGGGAGAGAGAGGAAGGGAGAGGGAGGAGAGATGGAGATCTATGATGCTCCATATTGATTGTCAACTTGACAGGATCTAGCTAATCCTTTAAGTAGACTTGACTGTGAGGGTTTTTCTTGATTAGAATAACCAAGCAGGAAAGACCCAACTTAAATGAAGGTAGCACTATTTCCCCAAGGGGTGGAATGGGTCCTGGACTACATGAAAAGGAGACCACGAGCTGAGCACTCATCATACTCTGCTTCCTGCCAGCAGATGCGATGTGAGCAGCAGACCCACCGTCTTCCCTCCCTCCATTCTCCACCATAGTGGACCGCGCTATGGTCAGGGTATTTGATCATTGCAACAAGAACAGTAAGACAAAGTCAAGGGACAAAAATGATGACTAGGACCAGAGACAGAGATAATATAGATTTCATTCCAAGTAGACAGGAATTTATTCTGCTAGTGATGAGAGCTGAGTCTGAAGCAGGATGGCCACAAGAGGAAGCAGTCAGGACAGTGCATGGTTCTAGGTTAGGGGCAGATGGGGCAGATGGGAGAGGTGAGACCACCTTATAAGCTGAGCCATTAGGACTTGACATTGAGACTGGCCTGGGCTGAGCTGGCTAGGGTGCTGAAGAACAGGTGACAGCCAAGGGTGACTCCTAGTTATGAGAGGAAGGTCAGACTTGAACATGTCATCGTGGGAAGATGGGGCAGGAAGGAGGAAGTGAAGAAACATGCGGCAGAACACAGAGGCCATGCTTGGAGAAGGGGGAGTCTTTCCTAGATCCTTCTGGAGGGTGAGCTACGGCACAGGAAGGTGTAAGAGACAGGTTTGGAATCAGGATGGAAAATGCCAGAACAAAGAAAATCAATTCCTTCCTGCCAGCAAAATGGAGTGACCATGGGATTCTGAACACATTGGAAAACTCTCCGCGTGCTCTCATGCTTTAAAGACATCCACCACCTTCCTAGTGACCTGTTCTCACATTCAGTGGATACTGACCTGTTTTTTGTCTAGTATAAATTTCTCCATTGGTTCTCCTGAAAGCACCTGTGCGTACACACACACACACACACACACACAGAGAGAGAGAGAGAGAGAGAGAGAGAGAGAGAGAGAGAGAGAGAGAGAGAGACGGTGTACCTCACTGCGTTTTAAAACATTTCAATTCCCCATTAAGGCTGCTGGTGGGTCAAACTATTTACCAGGCTATTGGCAATTTCACCCACTCAAATCGCAGTCTCCAACTTCTGTAAATAAAAGAGCTTTATGTCCCCCAGTCGTGAAGTTTACCGGCCAATTTCTATGCAGAGCGCTCCGTCTGTGCCTGCATTTGGAGGCTCTGAGAACACATCTGCTAGCTGCCACGTTTGAGAATTCCCAAGGAATATAGGTTTTGCTATGGAAGGCTGGGAAGCTCCCATTTACACTCAAAGTGCACTTTATAGAATAACCCCGCAGGTATGGCCAAGCAAGGAAGCCTTCAGTGATGAGCTTGGTTAGGTCATAAGAAGTGGGGTTGGGAAGGATGCCCGTGAAGAGGTAGGTCACTTTATATTGATGGAGTTTCCTGTCATAAAGGATTTGAGGTAGTGGATGTCAAAGTCCTTTGTCACCATGGAGGGAATTTGTCTTTATTGAACTGTAGATCCAGCCCTTTCTCCTGTACTCTGAGGCAAGAGGAAGATAGAATGTACCAAGAGCTTAAGAGTAAGCTCTTAAGTCAGCTAAGCCAGGCTCGGCAGAGTCTTAGCTGTGAGACAATGAACTTGCCCATTCCGTCTTAGTGTCCCTACCTGCATGAGGCATGATAAAAATTCTTCTGTAGATTTGTAGGAATCATTAAGTAAGATGATATGTGTAAAGTTTTATCTTATAAGTTTCAGTAAGATTTTTTTTTAAAGTCTTTTCATATAGCCACGTTGATAGCAGTTCATTACATTAAGCCATTAGATGGACAGGGCTGTAAACGTGTAGAGAGGATGAACTAGAATGGTAGGATAATGGGGAAGGTATCATTACATCAGAACTGAGCTCCAAGAAGCCTAAAACACAACGTTGTACTTCTTCAGCATTTAACATCATGCGTTCTCGTTGCAGTGTGGCTGATGGTAAAGAATACAATCCATGTATGATTCTTGCTTCTTGTGGTTATGGTCCTTAGCACAGTGAAATGCACTCAAAGTAAGTTGATAGATATGGGATGAATGGATGAATGGATGGGCGTCTTAGGATTTCTATTACCATGAAGAGATGCCATGACTGTGGATATTCTTGTAAAAGAAAACATTTAACTGGGACTCACAAGAGGTGTATTCCATTATCATCACAATTGGAAGCCTGGCAGCGTGCAGGCAGACATGGTACTGGAGAGGTAGCTGAAGGTTCTACATCTGGACTGGCAGGCAAACAGGAAGAGAGCATAAGACTGGGCCTGGCTTGAGCATCTGAGACCTCAACACCCGCCTCCAGTGACACACTTCCTCCAACAAGGCCACACCTCCTAATAGTGCCATTCCCTATGTGCATATGGAGCATTTTCATTCAAATCACCACAATGGGTGGGTTGGTGGGTGGGTGGATAAATGTACTGATGGATGGATGGATGAGTTGCTTGGTCGGTAGGTTGATAGGTGGGTGGGTAGATGGATGGATGGATAAATGGATGGGTGGATAAATGGATGGAGAGATAATTAGATGGATAGATAAATGGATGGGTGGATAAATGGATGGGTGGGTAGATGAATAGTTGGATAGATGAGTGGGGTGTGGGGTGTGGGTACGTACAAATGAATGGGTAGATGGATGGGTGCAAGAATGGATGAAAAATGAATTTGTGAACACATAAATGAATGAATATATTTAAAAGATGAAAGAATGATGTTGTAACAAAAAGAGAAAGCAATGCAAGCACATGCTGTCTAGACCAGACAAGGAAATACACTGTGGAATTCTTAGGCTTTTATTGTGGTTGGCTTTAAGCTGAACGCTCTTGTCGAAATTTCTGACAAGTCTAGTGAGAACAAATGAGTGTACCAACAACACAAGCTCACATCACAAAGCACCCCAGGGTGCTACTCTCCCTCTCTGTATGACATGCAATTTCTTCTTGGTCTGCCTACAAAGAGACACAGAGATGCATGGCCTGAGGATAACTAACCAAAGAAATGTACAGGTACAGATGGGGAACAAGTGGCTTGTGGGAGTTAGATGTCGTCCGAGAGCCACATTTCCATGTCTCAATAATATCCTAGAACAAATGCAGTTGGCTGGGACTCGCTTCCAGGCTATCTGCTTACCCGTAATTTACCACTGATTAGAACGAAGCAATTATCATCGCAATTTGTCTTTATTGGCCTCGTTTTCCACTCGAAGAAACCAAGCCATCATCATTTTTTTTCCAGGCATATGATTCTCAGCCCTTTTGAAATTTATGTCCTATTTATTATTTATTTCATTCATAATATCTCTCCATCCCAAGTGCTTGATTTTGTGTATCTTTGGAGTGAGTTAAAATTAAACTAGATTTTGAAGAATTACTCGAGTTTGTCAACACACCTGATTAAATGGATGACATCATGGGTGATGATGCTCTAGACAGGAAGTCCTCTTAGAAGCTTGAGAGTCCACAGATGGAACTCGGAAACAGGGCAAGCTGCCCTAACCTTTCCCACAAAGTAACCTTGGACCAGGCAAAATGAAGTGACTCTTTTAGAATCTTCCAGCTATTTTAGGACAGGAAATGCAAGAAGCAAGTCCTTTGACTAATTCAATTCTAAAGAATTTGAACTGAGATAAATAGTATATTTTCATAGGTAGGAAAAGAATATCAGTAGAAATTTCCAACAAGAGGCAATACCAGTAGAAGTGGCTCAGCAATTAATAGTGAATATTGTCCTTACAGAGGCTATAGGTTCTGTTCCCAACACCCTCATCACATGGCTCATAATTGCTTATATCTCTGGCTACAGGGGATCCAATGCTTTTGAGTTCTGTGGTCATTTACACTTACATGTGCACACATATGAACACACATACACACTATATATTCAAATTTTGTAAATGCATAGAATTGACTTTTTGCATGTACATGTGTGTATGCACATGTATTTGTTGTGAATATGTGTGTGTGTGTGGTTATACATACACATGTGTGCATGCTGGAAGAGGGCAGAAGACAGTCTTAGCTATCATCACTTAGGCACTATCTCCCTTCTATTTTGAGACAGGGTCCCTTGTTAGCCAGGAATTTCAAGTAGACCAGGATGGCCACCCAACACGTCCCAGGGATCTGCCCATTTCTTTTTCCTGGCTGCTGGGATTGCAAGAACATGACACCATACCGCTTTTTTTTTTTTTAAATGTGGGTTCTGGGGATTGAACTCAGGTACTCTGCTTACAAGGTAGATATTTTTGCCACCTGCGCAATCTTCATTAGAATTAGATACAGATCACCATGAAATAAAATTAAAGACAAAGTCAAACCATTTGTGGATGAGAAAGACCAAGGGCCAATTTCAAGCACGGTCTCCAAGAGCAAAGCCAGTAGGAGAGTATTTTTACTATTGAGATGTAGACCGTGTCTGAACATTTGGTCCTCCGCTGATGCTAGGGAGATGGGATTTAGCTGGATGAAGTGATTGGCTGGAAGAAGGTAGAGCCTTAAATTTTATGCCCTAGCCTGCTTCCTGCCCTGTCCAGATGTAACCAAGCTATTGTTGCCCCAGCCACAAGCCGCTCTTTGTCACATCTTCTCTACCACGCTGGAATGTGTAGCCCTAAAAACTGTGAGCTCAATCCTAACATTCCTCCCTGAAGTTGCTCCTTGCTGGAAATTTGATTGCAGCACCAGGAAAAGTAACTAACACAAGCACTTACTATTTTGTTTCATTTATATAAAATTCAAAGTCAGGCAAAGCTACTGCATGGCGTTATACATCAAGAGAGGCATTCTCAGGTTAGTGAGAGGTGGGGACTAAGAGGTGAAGAGCTTTGATTCTGGGATACGTGATACATTGTTTCTGGCTGTCGAATACATTGTTTCATCCACTCTGATTGTGTGGTGAAAACTTTTCATACCATACAACTGTGACTTGTGTACGTTCTATGTATAATGCTATGGTTAGCTAAGCTGCCTAACCAATGACTTCCAAATGTAGCTGCTTGAAACATTTATTTGCTGAAAGTTCTGATAGTGAGGGAGGCAATGGCCAGTTAGCCAGAGATACAGGCTCATCTAAAGGCTTAAGCCTTAAGTAGGAAAGGGTCCACTGACAAGCACTGTCAGGGAGTAGAGGTAGGATTCAATTCCTCACAACTAAGGGCCTCCATGGCTTCTGTCTGTTGGCCAAAGCTCTCTCTTTCCCTTTGTGAAACAGACATCCCCAGTGTGGCAGCTTGCTTCTCCACAGAATGTAATCCAAGAGTCAACACACACGCAGAGAAGGGGGGGAGGGAGAGGGAGAGGGGGAGGGGGAGGGGGAGGGGAGGGAGAGGGAGAGGGGGAGGGGGAGAGGGAGAGAGTGAATGTGCCGGATGAAAGTTAGACTTTTGTGGCCTAATCATGGATAAGATATCTCATCATTTGTTGTTAGTCTCCCATTGGCATCAAAGACACTGGGTCTTGTACAAGGCATGGACACCAGGAAGGAGGTCATTGTGAGCCACCAAAAGTAGGTGTTATGTGGTATGCATTAATTTCAGTAAGAAAATTAATTAAGAGCCAAGGAGATGGTCCAGCAGGTAACAGTTCTTATTACACAAGCTTGGCAACCTGAACCCCCATAACCAATGTACAAAGCCAGCTGTCGTAGGTCACATCTGTAATCCCAGCACCCAGGAGGAAGAGATGAGAGAATTAGATGGAAGCTCGTGGGGCAGCTAGCTTGGGTACACGGGACAACAGAAACAGGAACAAGAACAAGATGTGCAGTGAGGTCCAACCCCCTGAGAGTTGTCCTCTGCCCTCCATATGCAGCTTATGCTAGGTGTGGAACACACATACAACACACACACACACACACACACACACACACACACACACGCACACACACACACACCTGGACATCAGGTCAACTTGAGTCTAAATCCCACTTCTCCTACCTGCAATTTATGCCATTAAAATTCAGCTTTCCATCTTTCAAGCAGCCCAGTAACAGGCCTTTTCCCTAGAACAGCTGTGTCCACTCAGCTAGGGAAGCCCAGTGGTATCTGCAGAGCTCAGGGTGGGGCCACCACAGAGGGACAAGTGAGCACTGCACTTTAAAAAAGGCCACTTAAATCAATTCCCAGACCATCTTTATTGCAAGAAGAAGGAACCAGCTACCAATATTTTGAAGAAACAGATCCAGGCGCCAAGCACCTAATCTGCTGTCATATTCTTGAACTTGGATCTGCAGACTCTGAGCTCGCTTTGTCTCTGCATCCATCCACTTCTGTCCTCTTACTCCTGACCCCTCTTTCTTGTCCTTATAGTCCCAACTAGAAGATGCCCACATGACTTCCAAGCCAGATGATTGAAGTGGAAACTTCTAGTTCTTTGGAAAGTTAGTTATGTCAAATGATGTGGTGCTGAAGCAGACACAGGTGAAAGAATGTATTGCTAAAGCAAACACGTGAAAGGACACACGATGAAGAAGTATAAACATAGCTGGGCAGTAGTGGTGCACACCTTTAATCCCAGCACTTGGGAGGCAGAGGCAGGTGGATTTCTGAGTTCAAGGCCAGCCTGGTCTACAGAGTGAGTTCCAGGACAGCCAGAACTATACAGATAAACCCTGTCTCAAAAAACAAAAACAAACAAGCAAACAAATAATTATAAATATGACCCCGTAGACAGTAGGAGATGAGCACTAAGCATTGGTTTGGTTTGCTCCACCTCCTATTCTTCAATAAAGACACACGTCTTGGTTCCCCTTACATAGCAGTTTTTGAGCTCAACTTGTGATAATGCTGCTATTGAGAGAAACTCATCTAATAACTGCTTGTGAAATTCCTGGGGCAGCTTGCTGTGGCCTCGCCTTAGGCTGGTTGGCAAGCCTGGCAGTTTCTTCAGGATTGAACTACAGTTGCTGGTTCATGCCTGCTGTCTGGTTGCTGAAAGGACTGGACTGTGGTTGCTGGTTCATGCCTGGTGTCTGCAGCTGCTGAATCGTATTTGGTGTTTGCTATGGGACTGAACTGTTGAGAAAGAAGATTGTGCTCGCCCCCAAAGAATTATTGCTGAACAGGTCCAGTTCCCCAATAGCCTAATAACTTTTCTCTCCCACTATCTATGCTGAGTGCTGGGTTAGAGGAGAGATTGAACTTTTATTAAAAGTAGGTTGCAGAAAATGTATGCCTACAGGTGACCCTTCTCCTCCTGTCTGCAGAGGACTTTTAACTTAGTTCTACTATCCAGGTACTCATTTTCTTGCATAGGCCCACTACTTAAAACATCAGAACAAGCTGGACACAGGACTTACCACGTCTTGTCCAACTAGTTTCACCATTGTACCACTGTTTCTTTTGTTTAGGATGACTCCATTTTAGATCCATTCATCTGTCCATCTCCCCAGCCCATTCACCCATCCACCCACCCACCCATCCACCCACCCACCCACCCACCCATCCACCCACCCACCCACCCACCCATCCACCCATCCACCCATCCACCCATCCACCCATCCACCCATCCCAGTAGTACTCATGAGGGGAAATAGGAGGATCAAAGACTCAAAGTCATCCTTGACTGTGTAGTAATTTCAAGGCCATTCTGGCCTATATTCAACTGTGAGTGTGGATGTGGTATGTACGCATGGGTGAGTAGATGATTGGACACAAACAAAGAGAAAGAGAGAGACAGACAGAGAGAGGAGGGGGCACAGAGAGAATGAACAAGGAAAGGAGAGAAAAGAAAAGGGAAAAAATAATATTCATTTTGTTTTATTCCTGTGGTGGTTTGAATAGGAATACTCCCCCTCCCCCATAGACTCAAGTGTTTGAATGCTTGGCCCTTAGGGAATGGCACTATTAGGAGGTGTGGCCTTGTTGAAGGAGGTGTGTTACTGTGGAGGTTGGTTTTGAGGTCTCATATGATCAAGCTAAGACTAGTGTGGAAGTCTCCTGCTGCCTGGGAATCAAGATGTAGAACTCTCAGCTCTTTCTCCAGCATCATATCTGCCTGCATGTTGGCATGCTTCTCACCTTGATGATAATAGACAAAACCTCTGAAACTGTAAGCCAGCCCCAGTTCAACGTTTTTCTTTATAAGAGTTGCCATGGTCACAGAGCTCAATGTCTGTAGGGTCTCTAGTGATGCACCCTCATCATTTTTACCTCCTTTCTATGTTTCTCACTGAACCTAGCCAATCGTTTGTGAATTCTGTTGGGTCTTTAGGTTTTAGGTTTTGTTCAGCTCTTTTCTTCTGTATTCCATACCTGTGTTCTGTTTCATTGATACCTGCTGTTATCTCTGTGCTGTTTGTTCTATGTATTTTGGGTTTAATTTGTGTTTCTTTACCTAGGTTTCTAAGGGAACACCAAGAGCATTGGTTTCCAGCTTTATTTTCTTGTATAGCAGGTAAAGATTTAAAGCTTTGTTTGTTGTTCTCTAGTTTTTATTTAGTCCAAGATATTTTCTAATTTCTCCCATGACTTGTTCTTCGATTAACAGATTGTATAAAAAGTATGTTGTTTAATTACCAATTATCAGGGACTTAAACACCTTTTTTTTTATTCTTGAATTTTATATATGTATCCAATACATTTTAATCCTATTTGTTCTCATGCTCTATCTTCTGCTAGAATCCCCACAATACCCCCCCCCCCAACTTCACGCTAGTAAGGTCCATGCACACAAGCATGTAGATCAGTGACTGGAATGTGAGAGAGCCACCACAGGGCACACCCTAGGGAAAACTGTCTCTCCCCCAGCAGATGCCAGGACCTCCTTAGCTCGGGCAAGACCCCAGGAGCTCCTCTTCCCTCTGTGTTGGCTTGTTCCTGTGCAGACAACCATAGCTGTTGCGATTTCATGAGTACAGCAACCATGTCACATCTGGAAGACAACACTTCACAGCCTCTTTCCCTCACCTCCAACGTTTGCAATCTTTCTGCCGCTTCTTCTGTGATGTTCCCTGAACCTTGGGAAATGTGATCCTGATATCTCATTTAGAGCTGAGCACGCTGCCAGCATTTACTCTGTGTATTTTGATCAGTCTGAGTCTCTCTGTATGAACTGCCTTCCTCTGCAGAAGGAAGGGCTGAGAGCTGCCTGAATTTGTGTATAAAGATAAACCTTTTGAGGGGCATTTGCTCACGCTCATCTAGGAAAATAACAGTAGTGGGTTCTCTCCTATGCCTTCTTACCTCTCTGAGAATTTCTCCTGATATTAATTTATAACTTAATCCTCTTCTGATACAAACAGAAAAGAGTCTTCATCATTTTCAGTTCATGGAAAGCCATGCTTTAGCGCTTCCACCTCATCACCTCTGTGATTATTACATGCACGTGGCTTGTGATGAATGCATTCTCTGTGGTCAGAGTCACATTGCAAGGTCATTTATGGCAGACAGACTAAGAGCATTGTTTGTGTTTTCCATTTATTTACAGACTGCTTCGTCTATTGATGGTTGAAAGAATAATTCTAGACTCTTCCAACATTTGTAAATATATGGCCTTCTCCCTTCGGTTCTATTAATTTCTGCTTCATACATATGGTTTCCTTCTTTAAGTTTTTTTTTTGTTGTTGTTCTTTAAATTTTGTGTATTCGTGTATGTCTATGTGGGCATGTGGGTGCATATTCCTTTTGCAAAGAACTGCTGATTTTTCTCTAGAGAGTGCTGGACTCTGTGCTCCAGAAGGCTCCAGAAGGGAGTGATTAGCTCATTATTCACTCTCAACTTTGAAAAGCTTTATTCTGATGAGTCTGAAGAAAACTTTCGTATGGAGCTCTGGGTATGTTCTCTTTGGAGTCTCCCCCAAATGAACACCCACTGAAAAGAGGCTCGCCAGCAGTCAAACTGCCTGAAATCAAACACTTCCCAATTGGTGGAGCTGGGTACCACTCAGCCAGCACCTTGCTAGTGGCAGCCTTTTCCTGTCTCACTCAGCTGCTAAGGTCGGCTCCTGTCTGTCTCATCCACCCTACACATACATCTCTGTTTCCAGAAAACTCTTGGGAGCCCTGGTGTAAAGTTATGGGGCAGTTTTCCTATGAAATTCTATCCTCCTAAAGAACTGGGATGTGGCTCAGATGGTAGAACTTGGGCCTACTTCCGCAAAGCTCTGGGTTTGATCTCTAATACTGCGTGAAACGGGCATGGAGATGCGTACCTGTACTCAAAGCACTTAAGAGGTTGACAGAGGAGGATCCAAAGTGCAATGTCACTGTGGGTTACACTGGGAAGTTTAGGCCAGCCTGGGCTATGTAAGACCCTGTTAGCTGCATCCTCTATATAACCCAACTGCTGAGTGTCTGGCTGCCCATTTTCATCTCCATAACGAGTACTGGATCTGTGTTTCAGCCATCTTTTTCTCCAGTTTGCAGTACGCTTCTGGGCAGAAAGTCAGAGCAATCATACACTCCCCATCTTCATTTATCTGTTTTCAGGAGTCACAGAGCCAGTCTGTCTGCTGTCCAGTCTCCTGCAACTGTGATTTTATATACCACGTCCATTTTTCTAGTGGTTGAAGGCTGGAGAATGATTCGACTTCCTGTTTTCCCCTTAGGACAGTGAAGAGAAGTTCTTTACAAAACACATTTTTTTTCAAGAGTCCAATTTGATTACTTTACCCCTAATCAGAACCATGAATAATGTATGTCCACCATAATCATGTGTACAGATTTGGAAACTTATTATGATTGTTGTTGCTAAAGTCATAAAAGAATAATAATGCTAAATTTTAATTTTTTTTATTATTTCTTGGCTCTAGTACTAAAAATTGTATGGCTAATATTTTATAAAACCGTGTGTGTGCACATGTGAGTGTGCGTGTGCATGTGCGTGCGTGTGTGTGTGTGTGTGTGTGTGTGTGTGTGTGTACATGAGTGCAGTGCCTGTGGAGGCCAGCAGAGGGCATCAGATTCACTGACACTAGAGTTAGCAGATGTTGTGACTGTAGGAGAAATGGTATAGTTGCCTCTGCATAAATGGGGGAAGTGGGGTGCAGCCACAAAGATATGCCCTGCAAGAAGTCCTAATTAAGGATTACCTGAGAGACCAAGGATTGGTGATGCGGACAATGCCAGCCAATCGGAACTGCTGTTTAGAAGAGCTGCTTTCCTGGGATCAATGGAGCACAGATGGAGAGTATTAAAGGAGTTAGCAGCAGGGTACAGATGAGCTTGCTGCTGCATTTCTCACCTGCTCCTGGAGTCTGTGCCATTAATTCTAAGTCACATCACCTCCAATCCCCAAGGGCAGGTAGAGTTGGGCAGCAGGCAGTCCAGGGCATAGGCAGGAGCTGACATGGGCACTGGAACCTGTACTTGGGTCCCCTGTAAAGAGCAGAATGCGTTCTCCTAGCTGCTGAGCCATCTCCTCTGCCCCTATGATGCTCCATCTAAAATGTTGTGGAACGGAGGTTTCAGAATGAAAAGGATGGGATAGTGTGTGGCTGAACACACACACGGTAACCACATGGAGAAACTCCACAGTTTCACCTTCCAAACTGAGGTGAAGGAGACAATCTCTCAGGTTCAATCTCAACATATCTGAGTCATCCTTCCGGATGGATTATATTTATAATTTAATTAATTGCAATAACGCTTTCCAATATCAAGGCTACATCATGGATGGCTCTGGCCACAAGCCTGTGATGCTCCTAATAGCATTCTTCTGAAGCGAATCTTGTAACTATGAACCTGCAACAACTTCTACAGTAGACGGATTGAGGCAAAATAGAATTGTCTGCTATAGGCCTCGGACGCTATCTCGTGACATCCTTTGCCTTTGGGTTAATAGAATGCAGGAGTGTGTTTATATATTCCTAAAGGATTTGCCTAATGGTCTCAAGGGTCTTAGGTCAAACGCAGGGGTGAGCCAAAATCTGTCTATTTAGGGGACCAATTATAGCCCTGCGCGGCTCCCAACCTGGAATACTCCCACTCTCTAGTCAGTCAGTGTTTACTTTCTCTCACTTTCCAGGAATTTCGGTTCACCTTATATATTTTATTTGGGCTCTCGAGGGGTTCTTATAGACACAAATCTGAGAATCACCACTGTGGCAGCACTGGGGAAGGGGGGCGTGTTATTCGCTTCCTTAACCTTGATGTTAATCTTATCTGTTTAGAAATAGTCACGGGAATTGTTTCCCTGAACCCATTGCGCCTCCAGCCCCCACCACTTGCTCCACAAGTCCTCCAGCTGCTACCTGATCTCAAAAAGCTAAAAGGAAGCATTCCGTCACCTGCACCTGACTCTCATTTGCATTTAAATATGGTGAGGGTTTTTTTTTTTTTTTTTTTTTTTTTTGGTTAGGAGAAACATAATAATAAAACCAACAGTCAGCAGGCTTTCCATTCGCCTCAAATACTACCTGCTTTGAATCACAAAGCTTTGAACTACAAAGTCCTGCTTCTATCAAAACAGAATGCTTTAAACTTCAGTTGAGGCTCTCTGTTCTAGAGACCTCGGTTTGCAAGGCCTTCAAATTAACAATGAGACATCTAACATCTTTTCTATAGCTTTATTACTTAAAATATGTGTTTTTAATCAGCAGAAGCATGTCTGTGATTTTTTTTTTTACTTTACCACTGAACTAGCTTGAAGAGGCTTAGTTTTCAAAATTATACACTATGAAATTAGCACTGTATCTCGACAAGCAAACAATAGCCTTGTCTGGCTGTGCCAAGGGGTGACTTACATGGACCTTCTGCGAAGCTCACTGGGACTCTCTGGCTTAAATATTTTGGTCCGTCAAGGTGAAGGAGACCTTACTTGTGGCACTCAGGATTACAGAAGAAGGGTCCAGGAGGGCTTCAACCTCAGATACCTCAGATAAGGACAGCTGGAGTTGGCTTCCTCTCCCCTCCCAACCTGGTTCCATGAAGTTGGCTGCCCCACCATCAACCCTAGTAGGAATTTATTACCCTGACAGTTATCAGATGTCGCTTCTTGTTTGACCTTCTGAAGTTCACACACACACACACACACACACACAGCCCCCGAGTATGCAAATGAAGCATCTTTCAACACCCCTGTCCTGAAAAATTGTGCACAACTACACAAACCATGCCCCAGAAACCCTGGCCACCTCCCACAGGGGCATAAGTACCTCCTTATTCACCCAATAAACTGAGCCAGTTCTTCAAGGCTGTTCCCAGGTGTGTGTTCTTTACACACACACACTCACCACTGACCAAGATCCTGCCTGCACTCATCTTCCCCCAGCTAAGCTTCCCGGCCCTCTAGTCCAGCCTGGTGAGCAATGGGCCTGGCTACCCGAAGCGAGAGAAGCAGACCAGTATGGCAGCTGGCATTAACAGGGGTGCAGCCACACCATCAGGAAGATCAGCGTTAGCCATTTTAAACCATCTGCCTCAGGGCTGGGGAGATGGCTCAGTGGATAAAGTGCTTGCCAAAGAACCTACATGAAGGTAGAAGAACTGAACAGACTCTACACAGTTGTCCTCTGATGTCTCCGTACATGCCATCATCTGAATTTCCTTCCTCCGTCTCACCTACACATGATAATAACAAATAAACTGAACTTTAAAAAAAAGCCAGATACAATAGTGTGCTCATCTGTCATCTTAGTATGCTCCTACTGGGAGGTGGAAGGCAGAGACAGGAGAATCACCAATGCAATCTGGTATATACCATAATGAACAAGGAGACTCTGGTCTCAAAACAAGATGGAAGGCAGGAGGATGAAACCCAGGGTTGTCCTCTGACCTTGACAAGCCTACACACCATGTGTGCACTTTGCCCATGTGTGTGTGTGCGCGCACTGTTGGTATCAGGATCAGCTCCAAACCCAGTGACATCACTTCTTACATTCCCAGAATCCACTTGGCTCACCTCCCACCTTTACCTGCACATGGCTACATCACTATCCAAATAAAAGGCAGACCCCTCTGACCTCTTTCTCTCCCCCATCTTCTTCTTCGCCGCCACCTTTGCCCTCTTCCCCCACAATAAACCTCTGCCACGTGGAACTGCTTTGGCCTGGTGTGGTCTGTCCAGACACTAGCCGCACTTCTAACACAATACCACATACACACACACAAACACACACACACACACACACACACACACACATCTCAAAGTCAAAGCCATCCTAGAACATACATTTTATATTAACATTGAGGAAAAATAAAGTTGAAAATAAATAAAAAGCCACAGGACAATTTTTTGTGTTGAATTTGTTACCTGGCCCATTATTCAAACAGGAGTTTATTAGGTTACAAAACACTATTCTTTGTAGAGCACCCTTCGCTTCAGGGGGTCACCTACAAGATGTGTAATTACAGACAGCTCTGGAGCAGTTGGAATCTGAAACCTGGATCTGATCACTCAGCACATGGACGAGGGCCACAGAACTTGCTGTTCGTCTTTTCAGTCCCAGCCAGCTGCACGGCCAACTTTATTTGCATGTATTTGGTCAGAAAATTGATCATTGTGTACCATAAAGACATCATTCATTTCCTATTACCATTGAACCCCAGAGCATTGCGCTCAGAACTTGCCAGGAATTTCAAATGGCAGGTGGCGAGAATATACTTTTCTAAGATTAATCATATACCCCAAATTCAGTGATTACAGCTCATTAAAGAGCAGATTTCCTGTTAATGAATGCTTAGTGCCAGGATTCAGCCCACAGAAGTTGCAGACCCAAGGGCTGGGGAGTTAGGTCAGCCAATAATGTGCTTGCCTTGCAATCATGAGGACAGGAGTTCACATACCCAGAACCTAATTATAAAAAGCTAGGTATGTGGCTATGCATAGGCATAGTGGAGTGTTCTTGTGATCTCAATGCTGGGAAGTGAAGCTTCCTGGAGCTTACCAGCCAGCCTAGCCTAGGCCAGTCTGAGCCTCCAGACCAAGGAAGGACCCTGCCTCAAAAGAAAATTAGGTAGATGACTCCTGAGGAATGGAACCCAAAGTGAACTTGCGTAACACACACACACACACACACACACACACACACACACACACTACAGACTCACAATGAAGGTGGATGGGAAATCCTCCCAAAGAGAAACTCTTAGCCAGGGGTTGCCTGGAGACCCTCACTCTTGTGCTCCTTCTAACATATTCAGAGACAACCCTTCCTTATGCTATGTATAGTTCTTGCTTTGTTCCCACTAAAGCTTTACATGGAAAAGTGATTGTGAGACTCCATGTAATTTCTGAAGCTCTGCTTACCCACTTCCTGCTCATTGCCTGCATACTTGCTAGAAGCTGTTTGAAGTGGAAACCTAAGGGTTCTTTGGAAAGTCCGTTGTGTTGGATGGTGTTTTGCTGAAGGAACGTTTCACTGAAGCAGACACAGGTGAAACGGTGTTCTGCTAAAGCAAGCACCTGATAGGACACGTGATGAAGGATGTATTGGTTCACCTTACATTGAATAGTTGAGCTGAATTTGTCAGGACTCTACAGAGAGAAATGCACTACAAAGCTTCTGGTGGTGTGCCAAGACGTTTGGCAGCTTCTGAAGACTCAGGCTGATTGGCAGAGTGATGTCAGCTGAGACAGATACACATGCTGAGGCAAGACCTGTGGAGGACACATGATGTTGGAGAGAGTATAGAAAGGACTTGATGGTTGGTGAAGAGGCTGAACTTGGCTTTCTTGCATAGCTAAATACTTGTTGGTCTCTCATCTATGCTGATCTTTGTTTCACTGTGAGAGGAACAGCCTAGAACTTTCCCTGGTGTTCTTGTTGACCCTGGTTCTTCCTGCTGACTTGAGTCGAGGCCAAGGCCTGACTGTCTCTGCCAGGTCGTGCCACTGCTGCTGATTCGTGTTTGCTATCCCAGCTCTACCAAACTGGACTGCTGGTCTACCTGTGAAGTGTTTGTGAGTGGATCTGAGCTGCCTCTGCTGACTTCTGTGGACTGAACTTTGGATTGCCTGACAACACAGATAGAATTTGTTCCTAAGAGCCATTTCTAAACAGGTCCACTTCCCCTGTATCCTTTCTTTTCCACTACCTCTGGTGGGTGGTGGGCTAGAAGGGCGGTTAAAGCATTTAAGAACCATCATTAAAAGTAGGCATTGAAAAATCAAAGTTAGAGGTGTTGGAAAAACCGTGATCTTCAAACTAAACATGGGGCGCTGGGGAGATGGCTTGGCATTAAGAGCCATTTACTGCTCTTCCAGAGGACCTGGGTTTATTTCCAGCACTGATATGATGGCTTATAACCACCTGTAACTCCAGTTTCAGGGGATCTGATACCCTCTCTAGCCTCTGTGGGTACTGTATGCATGTGGTACACATACATATATGTAGGCAAACACTCATATACAAAAAGTAAAAACAAATCTTTAAAAACAAAACATGTCACAAGGGTGTGAACTTCTCTAAATAATCCCATTCATCTACAGAAAATGGTGAGGTCTTTGACATAGTATCACCCATGTTTGAAACCTGAATTAGGATACCTTCAAACTTCCATAATGTTAGACTCCTGGCTTTTTTCCCTTCCACCAACAATCTCTGAATGGTCTTCTGGAACCATCTGAATCCCCTTGCTGTCACTCTGTGTGACTCAATTTCCCAATGGCAGATGTTTTGGAAAGATGACATCTAAGTTGGGTGTTTCTGATGTTTTACCGTGAGGAAAGGTCCCATAACAGAAAATGGGTATATGAGGTTGTGCCAAGGTGCTGCAATCTCCACATCTAGAGACTAACAGTAGTGCACGGTTGTCATTTACGCTGTCCCACCATTGGGTCATGGGACAAAGAGATGGATATCGGCTGGTCTTCTTATTTAGGGAAGGAATAAATCCATACTAGCTGTGGATGACCTCCCCTTAGGCATACAAGCATACTTCCATTGCATTTTACAAGACCAAAGCCACATGACCAGAGACCATGGCCACAGCTGGCAGGCAGAGTGCAGAGGGAAGAGCCTGTAGATGCTGGGGAATAGCCTTGATAGCTAGAATCTACTGCTCCCCAAACAGCTCCCCCTCTTTCCTCCCTGTCTCCATCCCTCTCTTTCTTCTTCCCTTCCTGGTTATTAAAGGTATTTTATTTTTACATATGTGTTATTTAGGGTGGGGGTGGACTATGTGCACATGTGTATAAGTTCCCACTGAAGCCATAGAGAGTATTGGATCCCTAGTCCTAAGATTACAAGCACACATCACCAAGGCTAGCTTTTAAAGCATGCGCCCTGAGCATCAAATCCAGGTCCCCATGCTCACGAGGCAAGCACTTTGTCAACTGAGTCACCTTCTCATCCCCTCTTCTTTCTCCTTACAAATATAACAGACCCTCCCCTTGAGACCTTTCCTCTATGCAGGACATCAACTCAAAGCCCAAACAAAGACATGAGGGTGCTCTCTGCATCAAGCCTGGTTTAAAAAGATTTAAAAAGAGCTGTCCCTCCCGCATCCAGCCTACCCAGGAAGAACAGGGTCAAGGAAAGCAGCAGTTTCCTTCCCTAGAGACAGAATTCTTCATGAGGGGACGCTGACTGCATCCTTTGGGAAGACCTTCCCCTTCCATCTTGTTCTTCCATAGCCTTCATTATTTATTTCTTTTCTCTGTATCTCAGGTGAGGAGTCAGCCTTCTGTGGGACACAAAAATAGATTAGGAAGGTACATTCTCAGTATGAGGTGCACTTAAAACTCATTGGAGTTATGGACAAACAGAGGACACTGGGCTCCTCTCTGTCCTAGCAGGCGCTGGCAATCACCTGCCTCAGAACACTAACAATTGAACGTGGTCAGCTTTGTGCCTGAGTCTCAGATCATCAGAAAAAGAAGAGCCACTCCAGCCTCAAATTGTTCATTGAATGAGGCCCTGTGTCCTAGGCCAAGAGATGCGGTGTTTGGGGTGAGGTGGGAATCCTGTCCTATGGGAGAAGACAGAGATTTCTCAGTATCAGGGGGGGTTTGAAATCTTTTGTCTTTCTCCAAATTGTCCAGTGCCCGTCTGGCCTTCTTTGGTGTGGAAGGGCATGTTAAAAGGCGGCTTCGTTTTTGCTAGTCTTTATCATCTTACAATATGGAGGGGCTCAAGCATCATTCTCAGCCCACACTGCACAGTCAGAATTGGGGCTCCAAGGTCCACTGGAGTCTAGAAACTCATATTCTCACTGAGCCCTGGGGGATGTCTCTTTACCCTGCTCCCAATTTATTAGCATTCTGAGCCAATCTCCTTGCCATGAGCCACACCCTCAACTCATTCCCAGCTAGGTCTTCCCTCTTCCAGGATGTCTGTACATTCTTGTTACCTCTATTTATTCTTTGAGCTTGATCTACTGTGCCTCAACCTTTCAAGGGTCAGGGGAGAATCACACACCGATGGTCTTTTCCCCCCAGGACACTTGGTACATTTGATGAGATTTGAGGACCACAGGTTGGCTGGGTCTTTACTTGAGACACCTTAATCCATTAAAAGCATCTTTCCCAATGGGATGATGAGGTCGTAGTACTTTTTAATTCTACCCTTTTCATGGGTTGGGGTTTAAATGGTCCTTGATGTAGTAAAGTTGTATTAATTCTGTGGGTGTTTAAGACTGAGACATGGTGGCTGCTGATTCTAACCTGATATCTACTTGCATAGGCTTTTCCTATCCCCCTTTCTTCATCATAACTCTTTCCTATTTGAAAACAGCTCTCTTCTTTTCTGAATTCTCTCATACTTTTAACACCTTGCCAAATGTAGGAAATAGCAGCCTGTACACTTTTTTGGTCCAAGTACGGTATATGAACTTACCCAATTTCTAATTTAACTTCTGTTGTAGGATAAGGTACCCCAATACAAAAAGCAACTTAGAAAAGAAAGGGAGTTTATTTCAGCTCACAGTTCCAGGGTACAATTCATTAATGTGGGGAAGTAAAGGCAGGAGCTTCAGCCAGTCACATAACATCCTCAGAGCAGAGAATTTATGGATGCTTGCTCACTGGCTCATTTCTCTGCTCTCATACAGGTTAGGTCCCCCTTCCTAGGGAATGGTGCTTCCCAAGGTGGACTGAATTGCCCCACATTAATACCCACAGACCAACACTGTGTAGACAATACATATAATCTCACTCATCCAGACTCTTTTTCCCAAGTGATTCTTGGTTGTGTGGCTTTGATGGTTGAAGTTCACATCACACCTGGCTTCAAGAGTATATGAAGTACCATTCTACTAAATTTTTGCTAAGTTTTTCCTCATTAGGAAAGTACTTAGAAATGTCAGTCTCAAATATCTCATGCTTATTATTCCCTAACCTCTCAAGGGCTCCACGTTTCAAAGGACTTTTTTTTTTAAACCAAACAAGTCCCACTTATTCTGCCGTGACTTGATACCAGACACTGAAGCTCTCTGTGAAGCCTTATTGAAAATGTGTAATTTTCATCAGGGCACATAAAAAGTTATGAATGTAGCCCAGGAGTCCACATAATTACTTTGGTGACCCTAAAATTACAAATGCCAGGAAAAGGTGGCTGTTATTATCAAGTAATGTCTACACAGAGAATTCTCTAGAAAGAAGAAAAATAATTGGATGGAGGGAAAAAAAGATAGCTTAGAGACAAATTCTTCTGCTTTATGGCTCTCCCTGATCCAAGTCTATGACTCCAGTACCTTGACAAGAACATGTGGACATGCTCTTGTGTTGTCTTGCTCTCTGCACACCCTGACCCAACCTCTCTCCCTTTCCCTCCCCCATCTCTCTATCACTCTCTTTCTCCTCACTCTCTTCCTTTCTCTCCCTCGCCTCCTTTCTTTCCTTCTTCCTACCTCTCCTTCTCTCTCCCTCCCTCTCCACTCTCCCCCATGTCTTCCCTAGGGGTTGAGAGCTAAGCATCATGACTGTGAGAATGGATGCCAGGCTGACTCCCCTGGGGCAGATCTGCAGATACTGATACTCTTCTATGTTCAATGTGACCTAAAATTGCTGCTTCCTGAGCACCGTGTGAGCACCAAGTTCGCTTTAGACTCCATCCGAAAGTCTGACCAGCTCTATGTTCTTCAAAACTTATTGCAGTGTTTCTGAGTAAATACCACAGGTCAGTTACTCAATCTCACATTCATCTTCCCTTAGCCTCTGAGCAACACCTGACTCGGTTGATCCATTACCAAAGAGTTCACAGAATGCTCAGCATGTAGCTTGGGATGTTTTCTCTCAATCTCTGACCACACCATCCATTCTTCCTCCACCATGTTGGATGGTTTCTTTGCATTCTCTTTGCTTTTTATTCCTGGGGTTCCTGGAGCTGGTGAGGGGGTCAATCTGTGCCTAGGTCAATGAAACTGTCTCTTGACTTTCAAACCCATCCATGTAAAGTAGAAATGGACCACAAGGAGGGGAAAGGCTCTCAACGGAAATAGCAAGTCCTGTCAGGAGAAGCATGTGACATGAGGGGAGGAGTCAGAAAACACCAACGGGAGGGGACAGAGCAGCAGGGCAGGGCAGAGAGGGCTGGGAAAGAACAATGTGTGAAGATGCTATCACGGAACCCATGACATCACATGTCAATTTAAATAAGTGATTAAAACATCTCGTCTGGGAGTCAGCTCTACAGGTTGCACAAACAAAGATCTGAGGTCAGATCCTCAGCACAAACATAAAAGCTTGGTATGGTAGTGCATGCTGTCTATCTAGCACTATGGGTACATGTGTGTGAGCAGCGGATCCCTGCAACTCTCTGATGTGCCAGCGTAGCTGAATCCAAGTCCAGTGAGAGATCCTGTCTCAAAAGACAAGGTGGAGGCTGACTGGGGAAGACATTCATTAATCTCTGTCTTCTACTCAAACTCATACACCCATACACTCATGCACACAGGCACATGCTCTCTCTCTCTCTCTCTCTCTCTCTCTCTCTCTCTCTTGCTCTTGCTCTCTCTCCCTCTCCCCCCCCCTCTCTCTCTCTCTCTCTCTCTTGCTCGCTCTCTCCCTCCCCCCCCCCTCTCTCTCTCTCTCTCTCACACACACACACACACACACACACACACACACACACACATACACACATCTTCATTAGGAACTTCTGTCTTCCTATTCCAAGTCAGGCTTTCTGCTGAGAATTTCATATTATTTATTTATTTTTATGTATACGAGTACACTGGATCTGTCTTCAGACACACCAGAAGAGGGTGTCAGATCCCATTACAGACGAGTGTGAGCTATCATGTGGTTATGTGGTTGTTGGGAATTGAACTCAGGACCTCTGGAAGAGTAGTCAGTGCTCTTAACTGCTGAGCCATCGCTCTTCAGTCCAAGAATTCCAGATAGTTAGATCAATCAGTTGGGCTCTCATTGTCACCTAAAAGTTCAAGTGCACACTAAAATCTTGGTTTATCTCTCAAATCTGCCTTCATGAATCATGAGCACCCCCACCAGCTCTATACATTCATGACAGATAATTGAATCTTTTCTTGTTGTTGGAGATATGCACCCTCAAGCAATCCTTTATGTGTCTCCCTGTTTCCCACAACACTGAAGAAGCCATTTGGAAATTTTACCAGCTCTATGTTTTACAAAATATATCAAGTAAGAGATGGATACTTTGTGAGAATTACATTGTGGGAACATCAGAGTACACCAATCTAGTTGATGGAGGGCCAGCTGCTCCCCTTGGCTCTGTGGGAAGGTGTGTTCCTCCAGGCTACATACTGGTTCTACATGCCGACATATTGAACCCTTCAGGCACTGGAATACAATAGTGTTTGTGTACCTAATCAGACAACAGAAGGCCAAAAATAGTGCATAAAAGAAAGAAGGTCTTCCTTCTACATTGGATGCTTATATATATGGGTTGTGTAAGACTAGAGGGTATTCCTGACGCCAGTAAGTAGGTGTTGAGCAAGTGTCATGGTTGTGTGGCTCGGTGGACCTCACACACCCTCGCAACCTAGGCTGCACTTGCTCAATTTGAAAAGAAAAGAAAACAAGCAAGCAAAGAAAGAAACAAAGAAAAGCCCTTTTCAATGTCACCGCTCTAGAGGCAGTGGGACCCGGGAGAATGGAACCAATAAATGAGGCTGACTAAAGTCTCGTGCTCTATTCAGATCCTCAGAGAATTTATATGTGGTGGGTTAAGGGAGGTTAAGGGTTAAGTAAAGCTCTCGTGAGTCCAAGCTGCGTAGAATCCCAAGGACAAGCTGCACGCGGCAAAAACATGCTTTCTCCGTAGAGGCATACGGAGGCTCGTTTAAACATTTAATTCTATAACAACGGCATAATGATTAATCTGAAGTAAACTCACAGCTATCTGGCACACCTGGGAAGAGCACAAAAACACACTCCAAGAACAATTTTGTGTTTTGAAGAAACCGAGGCCACAGAACTCTTGTCGTGTATTCTTGGAGTGTTCTCACAAACACGATTTCATTCTGGATTCTCCACACATGACTTCATTCCTGGACTGCGCCCTGATACTTCAAAGATGAATTAATTTTAGTTTACTATAGTAGTCACTGTACCTACTTTTAAGCTCTTATAACTTGGTTTGTTTGTTTGTTTGTTTGTTTGTTTTGTTTTTGGGTTTGTGTGTATGTTGCACAAGCCATAGCATGCACATAAAGGTTGGAGGACAACTTCTGACTCATTTCCCCTCTCCGGTCTTTATGTGGGTTCCAGGATCAAACTCAGGTTGTCAAGCTTGTGCCACAAGCCTGTACCCACTGAGCCACCTACCCCTGCCACCTCCTAAACCGTGTGAGTCTTTAAACAGTCAGCTTACATTTTGTAGTAACATGAAATATTTTAATACATTTATTTATTGATTCATTTGTGATGTGTGTGTGTGTGTGTGTGTGTATGTGTGTATGTGTGTGTGTATACAAGCTCATGCATACCACAGTGCACATACTAAGGTCAGAGGACACCATGTAGGAACGAGTCCTCAGTTCCCACAATGTGGGTCCTGGGGAACTCAAGACATTACACTTGTTGATCAGCGCTTCACCCACGGGTCCACCATTTGTTCAGTTTCCTTTCCTTATGCCCCATTCTGTAAGCCTTCTTATTTCTACCTTTTGAAATGTGATTAATATTGAGAATTTCATATATGAGTAATCTATTTGTATCATTTCCACCCCTTTCTCTCTCCCATGGCTCTTTCTCACATATATACTTTAATTATTATGACACACACATACATACATACACACACACTTCTGTATATATAAATACAGTCTGAATTCATTTGCTATTACTCATATGTACATATATGATCATATATACATACATGTGCACATACATACACACATATACATATTTACATACATACACACATATATACATATGCACATATACATATATACATGCACACACATATATACATATATACACATACATACATATATACATACATATATATACACACGTACACATATACAAATATATACATACATACATACATATATACACACATACACACATATACACAAATAAATATGTATACATGTATACATGTTTAGGGCTGATCACATTGGATTAGATAACCTATTAGGGTGCTTGGCCCTGGGGAATTCTAATTCCCCCTATTTTATTAATCTTTAGTTCCTACAGTTCCTCATGAAGAGATGGAACCTTGTGAGATTTTCCCCCCATCTACACTGGCATGCAATAGGTATAATCACTGTGCAGGTCTTGTTTAGGTAACCATATTGTTTAAGATTTCATGACTACAATTTCCTTGCCGTAACTAGAAGACACTATCTCACAGCAGACACTCTGGTCCTCTGGCCCTTACAATCTCTCTACTCCCCCTTCTATGATGTTCACCAAGCTTCAGGTAAAATGGCTGTGTAGCAGATACAGCAGTCAGGGCTGTGGTCAACGGTTTTCTGTATGGGGACCAGGTGTAGATGACCAGTCCGCAGCACCAAACACTCATCAAGGGAGTTGAAGTCTCAACTTTAGGGTTCAGTTCAGCCGCTTCCTCAAGGCTCTTGATAATGTAGGCCTTCACCACCCAACCCTAATACATCCACAGTCCCTGATGTCACTCCTGGAGGTGACACACCATGACTGAGCAGCCAAACTCAATTCTGTATCTGTGTAGTCTTCCTTGGCAAACACTGGGTCTTCATAACTGAAAGCCTTTCTCCTTTGTAAGTTCTGCAAAGGACACAGGACACTGAAGCCGCACTTGCAGCAGCTGCGCTTGTACTGGGTTTTACAGTGCTCCTAGCTCCACACATGGGCTGCTCCGACCAGGTGGTGGGCTGCTCTGACCAGGTGGTGGGATGCTCTGACCAGGTGGTGGGCTGCTCTGACCAGGTGGTGGGATGCTCTGACCAGGTAGGTGGTGGGATGCTCTGACCAGGCAGTGGGATGCTCACACTCTGCAGGACAGGCGGGTGCAACATCTCAGCAGACACTTGTCACTTTAAAAAAACCACCCACTTGAAGCTAAACAACAAAGACTTTACAACTGACAGCTAGCCACAGATAGCAAGACACACACGGGTTGGGCAGATACAATTAGAGGCTGCTGGCTTGCTCACAGGCTTACATCGAGGACAGTGACCATTCCAGGGAGGTGGCACTGAGAGGCTGTCCTGTTGCTGTGACAAAATACCCTGACAAAAGCAACATCAAGGAGGAAGGTTTACTGGCCTCACGGTTTTAGGTCACTGTCCATTACTGTGGGATTGTCAAGATGGCAGGAACTTGATGCAGCTGGTCACATCCCATCTACAATCAAGAGCAGAGGACAATGAATGAATATGAGCATGCCAGCATTTGGCTCCCTTCCCCCACTTCTCTACAGTTTATGATTGCTTGCCCAGGAAGTGGTAGCATCCACAGTGGGCGGGGCTTCCCCATAGGCCCACCCACCATCCACAATGGGCAGGGCTTCCCCTGTAGGCCAACCCAATCTAGACAGTCTGTCATTGAGACTCTCTTTCCAGATGATTCTGGATTGTGTCAAGTTGACAGTTAAGATCAACCATCACATATAATTAATAAAGTTTGATTTTTAAAATTGAACTGCAAATTCATTAACCATAAAAATTATGCACTTTTTTTCTACTTCTTAAGTGGTTTTGTTTCCAAGCATGGTGTTGTATACCTATAGTCTAAACACTTGAGAATCTGAGGCAGGAGGATTCCTGTGCCTAGGAAATGAGGAACACTTGAGCAGAACAGGGAGACCTCTACTCAAAATCAAAGCAAGATACCATTTTTGTTATAGACTATGACACAACCACATGAATTAACTTACCAGAAGTAGAGCCATCAGTGGACGACCTTCTGTCTCCACACCCCATCCCACGAAGGTCCTCAGGGACAGAGACTCATGTGGAGTTGTTAGCTTGTGTAGAAAGAGAGGAAAAGCAACAGTGATGATGCATAGTAAAGTGTGGGATCCTTTGATGAGGGGATGAGTGTCCCAGAAAAGAAGAAAGCAGAACAGCATGTGCCCAGGCTGGTAAGAACAGGACGGAGGACCACGATATGTGGGCATGGGTACAGCAGCAAGGGAGTATGTTTCAAGCAGAGACTTGAACAGTAAGAGAAGGTAGTTGTGGGTGCCTGGGAAGGAGACCTCCCCGAAATGGAAAGCCACAGGTCTTGGTGATAGACTGTGGCAGCCCCTGGGCATGGAGTGAGAGAGCACAGGTAACGCAAGGTGAGGCACGGGGCGGAGGAGCAGTTGGAACCAGATCTTATGGGACACAGTGAGCTATGCAGGTCTTTGGTTTTCATCTTATGGGAAGTCAGAAGCCGTGGAGGATTGGGAGCTCAGGAAGGGTGGGCAGGGCAGCAAGCAGGAAGCAGAAGGTAAGAAGTCCAGACCGCACCAGAAAGCCTTCTCTAAGTTCGTGCTCACTGCAGCCACGGCCAAGTTTCAGCTTCTAGCCCTGTGGGTTTGGGTTTTCTTGATGGTCTCCTCATGGCTGTGTAGGTGATTTCTTCCAGAGTGAATGATGAGACACAGAGGGAGAATGGGAGGGAGGGAGGGAAGGAGGGAGGGGGAGAGAGAGAGAGAGAGAGAGAGAGAGAGAGAGAGAGAGAGAGAGAGAGAAGAAGAAGAAGAAGAAGAAGAAGAAGAAGAAGAAGAAGAAGAAGAAGAAGAAGAAGAAGAAGGAAGAAGAAGAAGAAGAAGAAGAAGAAGAAGAAGAAGAAGAAGAAGAAGAAGAAGAAGAAGAAGAAGAAGAAGAAGAAGGAAGAAGAAGAAGAAGAAGAAGAAGAAGAAGAAGAAGAAGAAGAAGAAGAAGAAGAAGAAGAAGAAGAAGAAGAAGAAGAAGAAGAAGAGATACAGTAAGGCGAGACAGACAAGGAGATTGTCAGTTCTTGTGGGGTTTGTTAGGAGTGAGTCCCTAAGTCCTGCTCACTGTCACCAAGAGAGTCAGTACAGGAAGTAAGGATCAATAAAGACAGTTGAGGAAAAGTAGACAAGGGGGGGAGACATTGTTGGAGGGTCCCCACAGAGACCAGATGAAGGACACCGGCATGTCTCTCTCCCTGGAGCAGCAGCCACATCGAGGGAGAAGTGGCCATGGTTGAGTGCTTTCAGATAGTAGAGTTCATAGGATGTGGATGCATGCATGTGTGCACCAGAGAGAGTGTGTGTATGGGGATGCCCTTGGACAACACACGTGGAAGTCAGAGGAGGATTCCAGGTGTCTTCCATTATTGTTCTGTACCATATTCTTAAAGACAGAGTAACTAACCCTTAGAATTCTTTGGATAAATAATCAGGAAGGGTATAACTGGGTCATATTCTCTCTCTCTCTCTCTCTCTCTCTCTCTCCCTCTCTCTCACTCACTCACCTAGTCCAGCTCCAGAGATCTGCTTGTCTCTGTTCTCCAGAGCTGGGGACTACACGCTAAGGTGGCCATCCCCAGCTTTTGTATGTGGGTGCAAGGGATTTGAGCTCAGGTCCTTTTACTTTCACAACAAGGCCCAATGGCCACTGAGCCACCTCCAGACCCTGCTGGATAGTTTATATTTGAAACCATGCAATGTATGATTGTCGAGATTTGAAGTTGAGTCTAGCTACAAGAATACAGCCTAAAATTCTTCTCCTGGATCACGGTTTTGCCCTTCCAGCTGAGGATTTTATGCTAATCACAGTCTATGGCTGTCACTCTTGACTGTGTGCCCAGAGCCCATTTCCCCCTGTTCTTTGCTTGTAGAAGGGATTTTATCCAAGTTCTGAGGGCAGTATGGAGCTTGTCTGAGGTTGTACATTGACTTCTCTGGTTGATAACAGAGGAAGAAAAACCAGATGACCAGATGGGCTGCTTCTAGGGCAGGCTCCTCAGCAATAAAAAGGAGGCAGTTCACAAAAGATGAACTGCAAATGGCCAAGAGATAAAAAAAAAATAATGTTCAACCCATCCCCTCCTCTCCCCCCTCACCCCCAACCATCAGAGAAATTGAAATCAAAGCTTTACAGAGATTCTCTCTTGGTGTGTGTGCCTCTAACTCCAGCAACAGGGTTATCTTGGGGCCAACTGGACAGCCAGTCTGAGCTAATGTGTGAGCCCCAGATCCAGTAAGAATATCCAAACCTCACCATTTAAACCCTAACATGTGCTTTAACCTTGATATCCTGAGTTGTTCTGTTGCGCCATGCCATCCACCAACACAATGGCAAAAGTGATCACTTGTCCTTGTATTTGTTAATTTTCCTTGCTATGGTAAAACACCATGACCAAAAGCAACTTGTGGAATGAAGGGTTTGTTTGGGCCTACAGCTCCAGAAGGATGAGAGTCCATCATGGCAGGGAGGAACGGCAGTAAGTGGTGGTAAGAGAACAAACAGGAGCAGGGAGCTGAGAGCTCGAAGTGGGTGTGGTTATAACACTCGAAAGCCTGCCCCCAGTGACGTACTTCCTCCCACAAGGCCCAAGTTCCTAAATCTCCCTAAACAGTGCCACCAATTGGAGACCAAGTGCGCAAGTACCCAGGCCCATAGGGGACAATTTTCATTCTAACCACCACAATCCCTAAGAAGTTTCTTTCAGATGTGTATCACACCAAGGAGAAATTGATTAACTTTAACCTCATTGTGGGGCAAGTGAGGTCCGCACAACCGGAAGAACAGGTCTGGAGCAAAGGTGATATCGAGACATGTCCAAACCCTGAAAAATTCTCGTCTTGAGACCAGCAGGACTAAAGATTGGTCCCTCCCTGTTCTGGTTCCCGCATGCTCCAGTGTATATAGCTTTGCAACCCCCAGCCCCACCACAGTTAAGGTAGTCATGTAGTTTGGTGTCCAAATCGCAGGCTTAACTTCCTCTCTCCCTGTAAGGACGTGCCCAGCTAGCACCTGGAATTCTCCTTTATGCAAATGAAGCATTCCCAGTACTCGGCCCCAGCCAATAGTGTACACTTATCCTCCAACCCCTACCCAGTCCCCAAGGCTTATATGGCCCTTATTTCCCCCAATAAAGGATTGCTGTTTCACTGGAAGTCCCCGGAGAAGAATCTTTCGCCCCAGTACTCAAGTCAACTGAGATCCCAAGAACCCACCCCACCCAGACAAGCTGCATTTCTTCCATTCTGCCTGGTGCGTAACAGTCCCGGAATGTGCAGAGACCAGAAGGCGAGCCAGCCAGAACATCATAGGAACCCATGAAATAATGTTGGACCAAATATCTGGGCATCCCGTGGCCTAGTCAAGTCCACCCATAAAATGAATCAACATAAGAAAAACAACTTTTGTCAGAAAGTGTGGGTTTTACCCTCTTCTTATGAGTTTTCCTCTGACCTTAACTTCTTGTCATAATTAACAAAGCTCCACCTGGTATGAAATGGGAACACTCCCGAGACACGTACCCGGCTCATGCTGCTAATCTGCACAGCCATCCCACGCCCTTCCCTGTAGAATTCCTTCACTGTGGTTGACTGGGGAATTTTGCCTTCCACTAGACACATGCTTTCAGTTGCTGGCTCACTGGAAGCCGTGTCTCATTTATTCTTGGGTCCCTTGTGCCCTATAGCAATACTTTGCATCTAGAAGATATTTAGAAACTATTTGTGAACTGGGATACAGAGCTATATATTTCTTTCTAGAAGGTTACACAACCAAGTTTGGTTAATCTCCAGATCGTGGAAAATGTTTAAGTTTCTACTTCTCTTAAGCTGGTGGAGTGAGAGGCTGGGGTACCAGTGGGAGTCAGATAATGTGGGTTCAGACCCTGACATCAACAGACATGGAGTGACCTCAGACGATTCTTCCAAGCCTTTCTGAGCCTCAGAGTCTTTATCTCCTATATAGAAAAAAAATGTGTGAGTCTCAGTGCCAAGTCTGCATTACTTCAGAGACACTGCTGTGGGTGGTCTGATCTGGTTTTATATAATTTGTAGATGACAGAGCACAAGGCACCTGCTTTTTACCTCTAGCCATGAAGGTTTCGCTGCCTCCTGCAGAGTCTCTCGGGACTCTCTGAGTCATGGCGGGAGAAGCCAGTTCTGTGGTTTATTCTGAAGTTGCCGATCTGTGAAAGAAAATGTTTCCTTTTTGCCCCCTCTTTGAGCATTTGATAGCTTTCACTTGTTTCAAAATAAAAGTAAAATGTCTGGGGCCGCCAGAGGCTAGAAGAGACTAGAAGAGATCTGGAGAGGCAGGGAGAGGCTGGGAGCAGGCTCAATAGGTAAAAGCTCGAACCCACCCATGAGAACAGGAGTCCATCCCAGAACCCATATGAACAGTCAGGCATCAAGGCATGTGCAATGCAGCACTAGGAAGATGGAGGCAACCTGTTACCTGCCAGGCAGCTTGATCTAATCTGTGAGCCCATTTACCAGAGAGAGACCTTGTCTCAAATATAAGGTGGACAATGTCTGAGAAGTGACACCCAAGGTTGACCTCTAGTTTCCATGTGCACATGCACACCCACACATGTACACTTACATACACCTCTACACACAACACACACACACACACTCATGCACACACACACCAGGGAAACTATCAGATGCTACTTTTATTCCTGAATGAAAGCCATGCTCTCGTTCCTTCTTAAAGGTAGGCTTTCACGTACTCATCTGTAAAGTGGAGACTAATGGTGGGCATATCATGGAGGGCGGGTGTTTTAATCATCATTCATGATCTCTACCTACACATGACCCTGTTAGAGCACTAGCAGAGTAGCTTTCTTGCATCTTATATGACATCATGCTGTTTGTTGTTCTGAGGTCCACAGTGACTCTCAACCCAGAGTCCCTGGGCCACATGGCCTTGCTGTTTTCATGTCCACCTGAGGCCACATAGCCTTTCTGTCTCCATGTCTCCATTTCCTTCCTTCTTCCTCTACAGCTGCATACACATCTCTGCTACTCTCAAAACACACAGGGATGCCCCTGTCTGCACCTGGATATGGACAGCTCCTTCCCGAATACCTCACCCCTCAGTTATCCATACACTCTGTCTTCCACACAGTTGAACCCTCAGCTGAGGCAACTCTACTCAACGTTCCTTCTCCAGCAGACCCCTCCCTCCCAGATTTTCACATGGACACTTGACCTAGCCACTTCTGCAGCTGCCACTCCTCTCCCAGCCCCACCTTCCGCTCCTTCTCACCCACCACTTCCTGCCTTCTGCATACTGGGCTCACTTCTAACACCTGGCATAGCTTCCTTCTCAGTACGGAGCACTGGGAGGGTGCAGATGGTTCTTTTCTATTCTGTGCACTAGCAGATTCTCAAGCCTGCGAGAGCTTGAACAAACAGACCCTTAATAAGTGAATGAAAACATGATTCATATACAACCTTGGTGTGGAGAAAAGCTCCCCCCCCAAAAAAAAACCACCCATAACATCAGCAACAACAGGGAAGGTGAGAGGAGGCCTGGAGAGTTGGTTGTGTCAGTAAAATGCTTGCCATGCCAACATGAGGTCTCTCGTTGAATCCTCTAAACCCATGTGGTCTTAGGGTTTTACCACTGTGAACAGACGCCATGACCAAGGCAACTCTTATAAGGACAACATTTAATCGGGGCTGGCTTACAGGTTCAGAGGTTCAGTCCATTATCATCACAGCAGGAGCACGGCAGCATCCAGGCAGGCATGATGCAGGAGGAGCTGAGAGTTCAACATCTTGTTCCAAAGGAAAACAAGAGAAGACAGTCTTAAAGACCATGCCCACAGTGACTCACTTCTTCCAACAAGGCCACACCTACTCCAACAAGGCCATACCTCCTAATGGTGCCACTCCCTGGGCCAAGCGTATTCAAACCACCACACATGTGAAAAGCCAAGTACATGAGTTTCTGTCTCAGTACTGGGAAAGCAGAGACAGGAATGTCCCCCAGGGTCACCGGCCAGTCAGCTGCAGGTCCCAGCAAGAGACCCTGTCTCTAAAGCAAGGTAGACTGCTCCTGAGGAATGAAACGAGGTTGCCCTCTTGCTTCCAGGAACATGCACACGTGTATATATGTGTTCCTGCACACACATACTAATATGCTCACTCGTGAACACACACACATGTACTTACACACATGCACGCACAACAAAGGTAGGAGAACGCAAAAAATCAAGCTGGGGAAAGAAGCAGATTCCCTGGGAACAAGGAGAGGAGTGGGTCAGGAGTAGGGGGAGAGGCCACCAGAGGGGAGGTGATGAGGCTGTCCTCGCTGGATGGACTTTTCATTAGCTCTTGTTTATTATATGCCTTGGTATGCATCTGCTACAGTCTACCTCTCACCCAGCCCAGTCTTTGGGTCTAAGGCTCCCAGAACATGGGAGCCAGGTTAAGAAAAAAATAAATAAAAAACAGAAAGATTCAACCCACTTCATAATTCTTGGGCCACTTTGGAGGAAATTTATGGAGAATTGGCATTAATAAATGAAGATGATGGGCATTTGAAATGGATTTCGAGAGCAATTGAGAATTCTCGCTTGGCTACAAACTACCGCAGAGAAGTTGCCCACTGAAGACACTGCTATAGGCTCCCTGCCTGGTTTTCTAAGGTGACCCCAGGCTTCTGTCCCCCAGGGCTACATATACATTTCTCTGTGAAATGCTTTTGAAACCTCAGGCTGGTTAAGGAGCTGTTTCCGCATGGAGCATTGTTTAGGCTTTGACAGCCACACCTTTGAGAAATGTGCTCTGTTTTCATTGATTACGATGAGAACCACACACTGGATCTTATTTGGAAACAAATGAAATTTTTCTTTCTTTTTTTTTTTAACGTCTCCCTTTCAATTAATTCCTCTGCTAATTAGTTTTAGTTTTAATTGATTTTAAGACCCATTTTGAGGCACTTAACAGTGGCAGGCGGCCTCTTTGCTCCCATCTCCTTCAGCAAGCTCACTCAATTAAAAACACATTACAACATTTTCATGGACGATATGGGGTCGCCATTTTGTTCTGTAAAAGTCGAGAACCGAAACCACAACGGCTTCATGACTCTAGAAGTTTCTTCTTTCCCTTGGGAGGTGGCAGAGCCAGAACTAAAGTCCATCTGTCTGGATTTATCTACTATAACTTTTGGTGTGTGTGTGTGTGTGTGTGTGTGTGCATAGAGGCTAACCGTGCTTCCACATGCACGTGCACATGTGTGGATAGAGGCTAACAATCACTCTCCACCTTATTCTTTTGCAATGAAAATTGAAAAACATATATAATACTATTTTTAATGACCATAGGGAGATGGCTCAGTGGGTAGAGTGTGCAAGTTTGGGGACCTGAGTCTGAATCCCCAGAACCCACATAAAGCCAGATGTGGTAGCTCATGTCTACCATCCCATTATACCACTGGTAAGATGGCAGCTCCTGCCAAGGGCAAGGTTTTGCTGTGCTCTGTGACTCCAGGTAGAGTTGCCTATAGTCACTAGCCATGATTTTGAGAAAAGCGTTTACATTCTCCAAGTCCTTCTAAAACCTATTGGATCCCCCTGGAACAGCAGTCACAGATGGTTGTGAGCTGCCATGTGGGTGCTGGGAATCAAACACAGTCTTTAGGAAGAACAGACAGTGCTCTTAACTGCTGAGCTGTACCTGTCCCCTGTTGGTTCCCTGGTGACTGTTGCATGGTGACATGTGCCCACTACGAGGACTGCCGTGCTTAACTGGGATGGAGGACAGCTCTGACAGTTCAATTTAGGAAATACTTAGGATCTGTTTAGAAAGGACAAACATGCTGGCCCCCTTGGAGTGGCTTCTGTGTCCTGCATTGCCAAGATCCCAGCAGCATCTCCATGCTTCCTAGCAGGTCCATCTCTGTTCTCATCCGGTGTTCCTAGGACACCAACCCCAGCCGTGTGTCATCTCACCAGCGGACAGAAAGCACCAGGGAGTGGAAAGATTATCTTCACTTTGGAAAATTACAATATTTTACCTCTAACGCAGTGAAGAGTGGCTCAGTGTGGCAAGTGTACAAGGAGGCAGAGGCAAGAAGGGTGCTGAGAGTTCAAGGGCAGCATTGGCTACATAGTAAACTCCTGTCTCAATCAAATGAATAATTAATAGTCATAACAAATAAATAAAATGGTAATTAGAACTAAGTCCCGATTATTAAAAGTAAGAAAACATAACAGGACACTGGCTCAGGGAGGCTGCAGGATGGTCCCCGAATGAAGAGCACCCTGAACAAGCTAGCAAGAGACCCTTAACCTTCTGATACTCTTTCATCCCGTTCTAGACCCTTCCCAGTGCCTGAGTCCTGGATCCCATGTTAGATACTCCAGAGACTCAGAGACATCAGTCAGGAATCACTAGATCTTTCAAAGGTTTTAGAATTAACTGCAAGGAACTTGTTTCAAGTTGGATCTGATTTCTCAGCCCTCTTTATCCGTGGGTTCTTTGAAGTGAAAAGTAGAAATATATTAATATATAGATATTCCTACATATATATATTTTATATATTTTATAACATTTTATACAGATATTATTTTATATAGAGACATTATTTTCTGGTGTAATAAAACTCCAGAGCTGGCAAGGTAGCTCAGCAGGTTAAGGGTGCTTTGCCACCCAGCCTGATGATCCGAGTTCAATCCTCAGAGCCCATGTGGTACAAGGAGAACGAACTTTTACCAAATTGTCCTTTGACCTCCAAACGTGTTTCATAGCACACAAGTGTGCATCCTATTCAAACAAACAAACAAACAAATAAATAAATAAATAAATAAATAAATAAATGCAATTAAAAATAAGCAACACGTGAACACTCAATTGCATGATTGCTGGTGTGGAGCCGTGAGGTTTCTTACGCTCATGTGGAGATTTCTAACATTTTGCAGGTTTGTCTTTCTAGGTTGAGGCTGCAGCTGTTCACCAGGCCTCAGACATCTGAGTGCATCCCACAAGCTTGTAGTTGTGCATCCTACCTGCCACCGCTTTGGCTACAGAAGGGATGTGTATAGGTCTGTGAATGCCCATGGTCTATTGATGTCTGTGATTTGTGGATTCTGTGGTGCATGGATGTCTGTAGTCTGTGGATGCTCATGGTCTGTGAATGTCTGTAGTCTGTAGATGCCCATGGTCCATGGATGTCTGTGTCCTGTGGATGCCTGTGGTCTGTGGATGCCTGTGGTCCATGGATGCCCATGGTCCCTGAATATCTGGAATCTGTGGATGCAAATGATAATATGTAATGAGGCAGCAGAATATTTTCCACTTTGGGAAGAGAGGGGGTGTTGAACATTAGTAGAGAAAAGAATATTAAACCCTTGAACTTCCTTTGGCCCCAGATGACTGAAGAAATATCAAAAGAGCCCCAGAGTAGATTAGAGTAAGGATTCCCCAAGTCAAGCTACAAAAGACCTCGTGGTTTGGGATTTGTGATACAGCAGAACTGGCCTCTGTCCCTTGCTCCAAGCTCCTCAGTGCTTATGCATCAATGTTTACCCACCATTTTTCACACATTCTGACCAGACTGGTTTATTCACCTAACTGTCCAACCTATAATGCCTTCAGCAACTGTTACTGTATTCTTG
Source organism: Mus musculus (assembly GCF_000001635.26). Lineage (NCBI taxonomy): Eukaryota > Metazoa > Chordata > Mammalia > Rodentia > Muridae > Mus > Mus musculus. The sequence goes on along the minus strand of NC_000070.6, from coordinate 142,682,427 downwards.
GTCATTGAGAAAAACAAAAGTAGCCTAAGAGAACCCACTCCTAGCCTTGTGATGCACGTGCACAGTTGTCATCAGGACATGTGTGTGTCATCATAGCTAAACAGGGTCTCATGGGTGTGCATGGCCAGAAAGGTTTCTGTTGTCTGTTCTCTAAAAAATGTTCTGGTGCATAACCGTAATTCCTGTACTTGGGAGATGGCAGCAGAAGGATCAGGGTTCAAGGCCACCCTTGGCTACATAGTTAGCTCAAAGCCAGACTCACTTATAAGTGAGTTTGAAGCCAACCTAAGCTGTATGACAACCTGTTTTTAAAACAAAACATGAATAAAAACTAAAGCCAAAAGGTAGTCCATCATGACTGTGTGGAATTTGTCCCAGACATTCAAAGTGTACTTAAAACTTAGTGACAATCTTTTATTAAGTAAAATCTGCCATGTTGATAGGCCAAAGGAAAATGTGACATGGTTATTCAGCCAGATGGAGAAAAGCATTTGGCGAACAGTACTAATTCCTGATTTTTGTTTTTTAAAAAATGATAATAGAAAGGCTTTTTCTCAGTTTGTCAGTGTGTGAAAACTCAGTGGCTGTCATGTGTCAGCTGAAACATCATGTGCTCTCTCTGTGATCCTGCAGGCACATCTGTTTGTGTTATGACCCAGAATCCCATCCAGTGCAGGAAGACAGGAGAAGGACTAGGAAGACGGTCCAGTGAGTAGCGCACTGGCCAGGCGAGCACCAGGATCTGAGTTCAAATCCTCAGCACCTAAGTAGAAAGCTGAGTAGCTGGGGCTTGTTGACTCCCAGCCGGGTTTTAGATTCAGTAAGAGACTGTTTCAAGAAAATAGGATGGAAAGGGATAGAGAGGGATACCCAACACCTTCTTCTGGTGGCCTCTGCATGGATGTGCATGCGTGCACTTGCGCGCACGTGCACACACACACACACACACACACACAAACACTGGGGTAAGGGGAATAAAATAAAGATATGACAATTGAAAGAGAAGTAAGGCTGACACATCAATGAAAATAATCATAGAATTCTAAAGCAGTGGTTCTCAACCTTCCTAATGCTGCGACCCTCTAATACAGTTCCTCATGGTGTGGTGACTTCCCCCAAATATAAAATTGTTTTCATGGCTGCTTCATAATTTTGCTACTGTTGTGAATCATCATGCAAACATCTGTGTTTTCTGATGGTCTTAGGTGGCCTTTGTGAAAGGGTCATTTGACCCCAAAGGGGTTGCAACCCACAGTTCGAGAATGACTGCAAAGGTTCTACCTAAGCCTGTGTTAGACAAGAAGGTGAACTATCAGTCGCACAACCACCAAAGCAGTGTAGAAACTTCTGTTTCTGTATGTGAGTAACTGGAAACCATGCAAAGGGTACCACTTACAATGGCACCCAACCCAGGAGGGGGGCATTTTAAATCGATGTGAAGATCTTTCATCGAAAAGCTTAAGAAAGTTGATGACAGAAATCAGAGAATTGAGTCAGAGTGCAGCGGCGTCCCGTCCCAGAGCCTGGGCTGGACACATGGTCTCATTCAGGGCTTGCATCAATTCAAATCGATCCTATAGATTTTACCCTAAGCAAAAAGCCTAGCCATCTCTTTACCAGGATATAAATCAGCTGATTTCAAAATGTCATTGAAAATGCCAGTGATATAGATTGCAAAAATAACATTTAATAGAACAAGATTGGACCAGTTTCTTTCTCTGACTTAAAAATGTGCTTTGAGGTTGTAATAACTGTGGGTGTACTGTTGTGAGGGAACAGGAGGGTCCAGAAATATGGAAGACAGGAGTTCTAAGCAGTCCAAGGAGGAATATAAAGAATTTTTGACAAGTCATAGAACCTATGGATATTAGAAGGATAATCAGACCTTTGTCCCTGTCTCCCACAAAACCTCATTTTGGAAGGACTGTACACCAAATGTGAAAGCCACAGGCCACAGAAGCTTTAAAAGAAAATGCAGGATGTATCTTCCAGTCCTCAGGTTAGGCGAAGGCTTCTTAGATGAAAGGAAGCAGGAAAAATAAGATAAAATAATTGATAGGTTAAGCTTAATATTAAAATTTTTTAGTTCACCATTAAGAAAATGAAAGGGAGTTGGCATGTAGATCAACTGGTGTATCATAGATGGGGCCCTGGGATCCACCCCAACACTTTAGCTAGGTGTGGGTATAACATGCCTGAAATCCCAGCACTGGGGAAGTGAGGCAGGAGGATCATAAATTCAAGGTCATCCTCAGCTACATAGCAAATTTGAAGCCAGCCTAGGCCACATGTGATCCTGTCTCAAATCATATTCATTATACATATCTCATTAATATGCATACAAATCTTAAACATATACATATGTACCATATACATACATATACACATGCACAGATACACACACACACACACATAGCCACAATTTAAGAGAAAAACCTACACAATATGTACAACCAACTAGAACATGAAAAGACCTTCTATAACTCAACAATAGAATAACAACTCAAGAAAAAAAATGACCAAATTACTTGGCTGGCATTAATAATCAGCTCATAAGAGAACATCTATAAATAATCAATACCAATAGGAGATGCATGGATGAAGATGATCAATATGAATGTTGTCCTGGGCTGGGAATAAGGCTTAAGAGTCCAGGCCTTGTCAAGGATGTGTAAAGCTCTGGGTTCATCTCCAGCACCATGAAAGATCAACAAAAATCCAAGGCCATGTGTTCAACTGAGAGACTACGCATAGCTGTTCAGATACCCAAAGCTTCAGACTAATGATGGGGCCAGCAAGATGGCTCAGCAGGCAAGTGGCTTGTAACCAAGCCAGACCACTTGAGTTCTGAGTGTAATCCCTGGAACCCACACAGTAGAAAGAAAGAAGTGACTTCTATACGTTGTTTTCTGACCCTCACATATGTACCATGCATGGCCCACAGTAAATGAATAACTGCAATACAGTGTTGTTTTGAAAAGATGGCCATTGAGAAAAGCGTTCAGTTCAACAACTAGGTTACCTGGCTAGAAATAAAATAGGGTTTAAAGTAGGACCAACCTTAAAATGGTAAATGTATATTAATCCTACCGTCCTCTGGGTAAAACTTTCAAAAAGGAATAAAGATCGTGCGTGTGTGTGTGTGAAAGTTACTATTCAAGAACGATGATAGCTACTTGATTGACAACAGCAGCAAACATTTAACAGCCCAGCTGTTCTCCAACAAGAGACTGGATGAGTAAGCTACAGTATATCCATACACTGGAGTATTATGGAAAAGGAAATTAAAAAAAAACTCACTAATGTACAGAACCAAGGCGAGTCTCAAAAATATGCTGATGAATGACACCAAACATGGCCTGTCCCATCCCACCTTCAGAAAGTTTGCCAACTGTCACAAGTCATCTAAAGTCCTGAATCTCAAAACAGTGGTACTCTGTGTATGCACTTATCAAAACTAGTTTCTGGTCAAAACTGATCAAACCATGCTTAGGACTTGTGGACCATATTGAATGCAGTTCATGCCTAGAAGGTGGTCGTCTTGCAAATACTCTGAAATTGCAAAGATGGTGGCTCACCATTGGAAGCATGAACTTTAGCACAAGAAAAAAGATTTCCCAGAGGAAGACGCTGTCAGCTTCAGACCTTTACAGTGGGGCAAGATCAGCAAAGCCAAACATGGCAGAAAGAAAAGGCTCCCTAGCCAGAGAGTCCATGGCCCCAGTCAGAGGCTGCCCCAATGCCAATGTGCCATTAACGAGTGCTGCCGAATCTTACAGTACAATTTTCTGTCTCATGGTGGCTCATATTTATCATTCTGTGTGTCTCATTTCAGCCAGATGCTCTCGCAGGATTTGGGGGAGGGGTGCAGGTGTTCAGGCTTCAACTTCCAGGGTCATGCTCAGTTGCAGCTGTTGAGTGCAGGCTAACCTCTGAGCCCACCATGCAGGCTTCTTCCTAAGCCATGCACAATGAGACAATTGTGTTTTCAAGGCCCAACAAAGTAGGGGTCTCCCCAAAGCAACAGAGCTTTCCTTCAGAGGGGAGAATAAATGATTTATTCTAAAGCTAAAGGTGACGGACAATTGGCCTGGGAACACAGGGGTTAGGTCTTCCCAAATTCCACTTTCCATCAAGACAGCAGTTTCATGACGTTTTGTTTGTTTGTTTGTTTAAGTAACAGTACAAAGCGGCTCACACATCAAGACATTTGAAAACAAATAGGTAGGAACATCAGTTAGGCTGTTACAGCCAATCGGGGACACTCAGGTATAGGCGTCAGATGCTGCCTGATGCCATTGTTGGCGTGGTGGTTGGTGGAAGCTGGGAGGTCTCTAAGTGGGTTTCGGGGTTTTTGATTTTTTGGTTTTTTTTTTTTTTTTTTTTTGCTTTTGTTTTGTTGTTTTGTTTGTTTTTGACAGTCACAGGAATGTTAGGTCAAGCCAGGAAGTAGGCGTGGGATGGGTGAGGGATGGCTGTGGAGGAGGCCGAGGATGCAAACAATTGTCATTAGACTCTGGATCTGCAACATTGTAACTGCTCTACAATCAGTGAGGTTCTTACCGGTCTCTCAGTTTGTAGAAGGTTCAGTGGGAGCGGCTTCTTCCCTGGAACTTTGGAGGAATTGGTTGCTGGAAGTCAGGTCAACCCAAGGCTTTCTCCGAGACCCCAGTGAAAGGACAAAAGGAATATTAGCATTGTGTCCTTGTCCAGGGGCAGACTTGGCAAGGTCTAGCTAGCCTGGGTCTGGGATTAGTGCCTTAAAGGAGTCAAAGCTGTTGTATCTGGGGATCCGACTCTTTCCCCTGGATTCTCCCCAAGGCAGCTGTGTCTGAGGTGTTTCATGTTCTCTTTGCCAACATTGACTTAGCTCTCTGCTGACCTTGGCCATTTCCCCTTGCAAATAATATACAAGATGTGCTGTGCTTATTAAACTCAATTGGCATAAGTCCATACACTTATGCAAGACCTCTGGATCTCAGCTATTGCGTCGTCTTCTTTATTTCTCGTTTTCTTTATTGATAAATCCTCAGGTCTTCCCATTTGACACCTTGTTGTTCAGGACCCCTATTCCTGTCGGTTTGGACCAACTTATTGCAAGATGACTCTGTGGTCTTCTATAATATAACCACACAGGTATCACTCCAGTGCTTTAACTATAATCCGTTAATCGGGACCAAGCCACAGCTCTAGTCCACACCAATGGATGGGGACTATGTTAGTGTATGAATGCAGCAGGTAGGAGTAATTGGGTGATCTGACTGCCATAGCCCAAGTGGCAGAATTTCTACGTTGTTCCACATCCAACACATCCCAACTGTTTAAACACTTACCTGCCTGGTCCAGCTTCATCCCCTCCCCACACTTTAACACTGGGGCTTTTTAATTGGTAAATAATAATTGGTAATCATAATGAATGTGGCACTGGATACAATGTGATTATTTGATACATGTATCTGGACTGTCCCAATCACATCAAGGTACTCAGGTATCTTTCAGATCTCTTAAGCATGGCTTTAGGTAACTCTCCTTTCTATTTGGAAATCGGGTTCTTCATTGCTAACTGTGATAACCCTACTGCGCAATACAATAATGACCCATGTTGCCTGTTGCTTGTAACTGTCTCGGTGGGACTTCTATTGTATTGCTATCTGCTCCAAGTTGAAACAATCTCTTCTGAAAGGACAGGGGAACTGCTCTGGCTCAAAGACCTCAGAAAGTTACACACTTCCCAAGAACACCTCCCCCAAGGTTTAAAAACCTTACGCCATCACTAGAGGTGGGGGGATACTCATGGGCTGAATTGCTGCAAGCTGAATATCTTGCTCTACGAATGTAGCTTTCCTGAGTCCTTACCCATGCTGTGGTGGGCTTTTCAGTGACTCAGGGGACTTTGAGTCACCCATGTTCCTATAAATAAATCCACCACCCATGATCCTGTAAGCTACCCCAATAAACTCACAAGTCCACTAAATTAGACCAGGGGGATCATTTCTTTAGTCTGAAATTAGTTCCTTGTCTGGAGCAAAATGATGCTTGTTCACGACTTTCCAGGAAAAGACACACACACACACACACACACACACATGCAAGCACGCACATTAGCCAGTTGTTCCCATTTCCCCACTCCCAGCTCACTTCCCCACCTCATCCACATATTTGGTAACCACCATTTTCTTATTTCTATGCTGCCAGGTTTTTTTTTTTACTCTAATTTTGAATAAGGTAAAAATCATTTCTCCATTTTGTGGATGAGGCAACTCAGAGAAAAGATCATTGGTTCAGTTTCCCGCAGCTAGAAAACAGCAGGTCTAGATTCATACTGGGCTTGTTTGATTCCAAAGTGAACTTCTGTGTCTTTTACCACCTGGCAGGTATATATCTCCTAACTTTTGTGGGTCTGAGACAGGCTCTAATGGAAACTAGATTAAGAAACACTGGATTTAAACATATCTTCCTAGGGGCTACCGAGATGTCCCTGCTGGTAAAACCCTTACTGGGCACTCGTGGACCTGAGTTTGATTCCAGCTCCCAAGAAAAAGCTTGGTGTGGTGGCACATCCTTGCAATCCCAGAGCAGGGGGGCGGGGGGGGGGGCAGAGGCATGAAGATTCCTGTGGCCCCTGACCAGCCAGCTTAACTGAGTTGGTGAGCTCCAGGCCAGTAAGAGAAGCTGTCTTCAAAAATAAGGTAAGCTGGATGTAGGATGGCACATATCTTTAATGGGAGACAGGAGAGGCAGATCTCTGTGATTTCGAGGCGAGCCTGGTCTACATAGTGAGATCCTGTCTCAAACAAAAAGACAAAGCCAACTGAACAAACAAACAAGGAAACAAGAACAAAACAAAAAACAAACAAACAAAAAAACTAACAAAAGGCAAGGAGAGGGACACCATCTGAGGAACGACTCTTAGGTTGGCCTCTCACCTTGTCATGTACGCAAGTGCCTGTCACACATGTGGACATGATGTGTGTGTGCACACATACACACAGAATATACGTTCTTGAGTAATTTAAACGAAGATTTCCTCCAACAAGCTGCAGAATTGGCTCGGGCAGCGGTTAAGCCTTAAAAGGAGGATATTCCTCTTATGCTGTATCGCTAGTAATAATGACTCAGCTTTCTGCATCGTCTAGCAGATCTTTCTGCTGAGATATAGCCCTACCTGGAGGCCGTGGTTATTACTATTAGTTCATAAGTGAGTCGTGGCTTAAAATGTAAATTGCTCAGCAATAAACCAAATGCAATGACATAATAATAAAAAGGCAAATCGACTCCTCCAGAAATACACATCTGTTCGGTCGAGCCGCCTGCCAGTCCAGCACAGCTGTTCCCGTTTAAAAAAAAAAAAAAAAAAAAAAAAAAAACACCGAAAGGTCTAAACATAATCCTTTACAGTGGAAAGTTGGGTAAGAACATATTCGTGAAATCTGGAAGTGGTTTGGCAATTAAGTGCGGTTTATTTTGTATATGATTCTTGCACTGCCCCCTGACCACGCAGATGGAAAATAAGCAGTTGCTCAGCTCCCCTGAGGCGTCTGTCTGTCTGTCCATGCAGCGTTGGCAGTTCAAATCTTGCTGGGGCCGCGCAGGGCCTGCTGGACCTTAGATGCTCACTCTTTCCTCTGAATTCAGGAAACGTGGATCACTGCCAAGGCACACACATGCTTGCTGACCTGGAAACATTCAGCCTGCTGGTCCTATGTCATTTCTCTCTGGGTTTCACAGCAAGAAGACCTGGGCTGGAGCCAGGGAGGTGGCTCAATGGGAAAGTCAGTCCAGATCCCCAAAACTCATGGGAAAGCCAGGTATTGTGGCACATACCTGTTGACATAGCGCTAGAGAGGCAGAGATCCCAGGGGCTCAGTGGCCAGTCAGCCTTGCTGAATCAGTGAGTTCCAGGTTTAGTGAAAGAGCCCGTCAATAGATGGATGGATGGATGGATGGATGGATGGATAGGATGGATGGGTAGATGGAGGGAGGGGTAGGACAGATGGCTCAGTGGTTAGAAGCATCCACATGATGGCTCACAACCATCCCTAACTTAAGTTTCAGGAGATGCAATGCCCTCTTCTGACCTTTGTAGGTCTTACTTGTACATGGTACATATACATATCTACAGGCAAAGACTCACAAAATAAAGCAAATAAGTCTTTAAAAAATGAGATGGAGAATAATTGAGGAGCTGGGCAACTGTTTCCACATGGACATGAATATTCATGCAACACACACACGTGCACACACACACATACATACACAAGCATACATATATATATATATATATATATATGTATACACACACACAACTACATTGTTTTAAAGGTTTAAAAGAAACAAAGAAAAGAAAAGAGAAGAGAGGAGAGGAGAGGAGAGGAGAGGAGAGGAGAGAAGAGAAGAGAAGAGAAGAGAAGAGAAGAGAAGAGAAGAGAAGAGAAGAGAAGAGAAGAGAAGAGACCCAGGCCGAATCAGAAGCAATACCATTTGTCCTTGGCATCCATGCAAACCAATAGAAGCTGGACCCTGCAGGGATTTGGTGAAAAGCCTCTGATGTCCAATTGTACAGCATGACACTAGTGTGTGTTGGGGATGGGGAATACCATGCTGGGGTTCCCTCCTTATTTGATCTGGTCTATAAGTGCCTCCTCCTCCTCTCAGTTCTGTGGTGGTCCTTCAGTCTGAGTCTGTTTGACCTTCAACCCTGGTCCACCTTCCAGGGTTAACCAGGCCATGGAAAAGTATGATGAAAGCAAGAGACACTGGTGTAGTGAGCACCCAGGCTTAAGGCAAGGTCTTGTCTCTTTGCTTTGTGCTCCTCAATTACAGATTCGGAGATCCCGAGACAAGTGATGTTCTGTCTTAGTTACTTCTCCCGTTCCTTGTCTGATACCCAGTGGAAGCAACTTAAGGGGTGGGGCTTCTTTAGACTCACATATTGGAGAGCACAGTCCATCATGGTGGGGAAGGCACAGTAATAGAAGTGTGAGGCGGCAGGTTACATGGCATCTGCAGTCAGGAAGTGAAGCGATGGATGCTGGTGCTCAGCTGGCTTTCTCCTTTCCATTCAGTCCAGGACCCCCGCCTAGGGAATGGTGCCGCCAGCAGTAAGCACTCACCCCAGCTAACCTCATCGAGAAATCCCCTCACAGTCATGCCACAAAGCTGGTCTTATAGCTCGTGTCAATTTTACAACCAATATCAACCACCATCCTACCAGCTATGGGAGCTGTAGCAAGCACCAACAACCTAGCACATCACATGCCTATGCAGAGGAGGTCAGAGGACAGTCTTTGGGTGTGGTTTCTCAAGTGTAGACCACTCTTCATTTGAGGTGTATTTTCCCAAATTGCTCAGAGCGTCTCCATGAGGCTATGCTGGCTGACCAGCGAGCCCTGCCTCCACCTCCCCAGTGCTGGCATTACAGGTATGTGGTGCTGAGTCTGGCCTTTTCACAAGGACTCGAGGGACCAAGTTCAAATCCTCATTCTTGCTCACAAACACTCTGCTTACTGATCTCTCCCCTCCTGCCCTGTAAATGAGATATTTTAGTATAACAAGAAGTTCCATGAGTTCACAAGCCCATCTGCTCCCGGAGAGCTCCTTTTAAGGGGGGACTGAGGGCCCTGGAGAGATGGCTCAGTGGCTAGGAACACTTGATGCTCTTTCGGAGATCCTGAGTTCAGTTCCTAGCAACCATCCATAACTCTGGTGACAAGAGGTCCCACACCTCTGGCCTCTGTAAGCATCTTCACTTATGTAGATGTATGTATGTATGTGTGTGCACGCGTGCGCGCGCGCGCGCGCGCGCACACACACACACACACACACACACACGTGATGCACAATGTATTTCTGGTCCCCATCTCACCCCCATCACCCCCTATGGGTTCATATTTCAGTGGTTCCTATGGAGCAGGGCTTTCCGGGGAATGCAATACATTGTCTGACTTACATTTGCTTCCCACCGCTTCCTGGAGGTGGAATATATTTCACCGACTCCCCCCGCCCTGCCCCCTCCAGTGTTTCTCTGCAGCACAGCCCCAGAAGTCCAAGTCACACATACGTAAACCCAAGGTGTAACATCCCCAGGCTGGCTGCTTCCTCTGAGCAAAGGCTCTGTGTAAGCACTGGCTGGGGCTGGCTGATCTGCCACTGCTGTCCAGGTGGCAGAACTGTAGAAAAGTGAGTGTTGCTTCTTTAATTTCCTCCTCAGTGCCCGAGTCATTAACTTCAGCACTACCCGAGTGCCCGTGTGACAGTATTTATCTTAAGGGAATGCATGGCTTGCTGTTTGAAAGTCAGACTCCCAACATGAGAAACCTGCAGAGAGGAATCCACTCCACTACCCTGGAAGGGTCCTTATGATGCTCTTTCCAGAACTGTGAGTGGCCACTCCACATGGAGAACGAACAATAAAGGGAAGGGAGGATTTAGGTGTGCTGGCTAGTCTCATGTCAACTTGACAAACTTGAGTTATCAAAGGAGGGAAAGTCAGTTGAGAAAATGCCTCCGTAAGATCCTGCTGAAAGGCACTTTCTTAATTAGTGATTGCTATGGGAGGTCCAGCCCACTGTGGGTGGTGCCATCCCTGGGTTGGTAGTCGTGGCTTCTATAAGAACTGGAAAGAGAGGCCCATTGGACTTGCAAACTTTATATGCCCCAGTACAGGGGAACGCCAGGGCCAAAAAGTGGGAGTGGGTGGGTAGGGGAATGGGGGGGAGGGTATGGGGGACTTTTGGGATAGCATTGGAAATGTAAATGAGGAAAATACCTAATTTTAAAAAAATAGCTAGAATAAAAAAATCTGCTTTACTTTAAAAAAAAGAAAAGAAAGCAGGCTGAGCAAGCCATGGAGAGGAAGCCAGGAGCAAGCCACTGAGCAGAGGCCTCTTCCATGGCCTCTGCATCAGCTCCTGCCTCCAGGTTCCTACTGTGTCTGACTTCCTTCAACAGTGAACAGTGGTTTAGAAGTATAAGCCAAAGAACCCCACCCCCAACTGGCGTCTGGTCCTGGTGCTTCATCACAGCGATAGTAACCCTAACTACAGAAGCTAACAAGGACTCGAGACACAGTTCAGAGGATAAAGTGGTTAATGTACAAGCCTGAGAAGCAGAACCCACATAAAAGCTGGGCTTGGTGACATGTCCCCAATACCAGGATGAGGGAAGGGACAGAGAAGCCCTGGGGCTCACTGAACAGCTTAGTCTAGCTGAAACACATCCAGCCCCTGTCTCAAAATATAAGGTGGAGAGCAAAAGAAGAAGCCAGCTAAAGCCAACCTCCACAATAACGCACACATGCACACCTATGCACATATCACACACAATAAAAATTAGTAATAAATTAATAAAATAAGGAGACCAGAGAGATGGCTCCAGGGTTACGTGCTCTCACAGAGGACTTGGTTCTGTTCTCAGTACTCACATGGAAGCTCGAAACCACCTGTAACTCCAGTTCCAGAGCACCTAGCACCTAGCACCCTTCATTGGCCTCCAGTGACCCAGGGCGTGCATGTGGTACACATATATACATGCAAGCAAACACTCTCATAAATATAAAATAGAAATAAATATCCTGATAAATGAATGAATGAATGAATGAATGAATGAATGAATATCTAAATAACTAAATATCAACATAGAAAGAATAGGGGAGAAGGAAAAATGGACTGTCTGTCCCAAGATCAAGTTGTGTTCCAAATTTCGAACTGCCTGTGAAGATGAACGCCTTCACAGCCTCTGCTCTCACTGGATCCTAAGACACCAACTGCATCTTAATCCCATCGTCCTTAAGTGCCTGGCATGACAGAAGGCTTGCTCTTAACTGTAGATCAGCTCACCCCACTACAGCTGAGATAAATTTGGGTTAAGTTAGATTTGGGTGAGGGCTTATGCTGGGCGAATATTTTGGTGGGATAGTAACAGACAATAAATTGGAGAGTTTGCAAGTTTTGTCAGTACCCCCAAATCACCTCAGCGCCTGAGAATTCCACATCCCGGAAGGAAATGGTTTATGGTGCTACTTTATAGTTTATGACGCCCAGGAGAAGGTGAAGAGCCCCTCTGCCTCTGTCAGTCTCATCAGCATCAGTAAGAACTGACTTCCTGAAAATATATTATGTGCTGGGAAGACTCAGACACCCAGGAGACATGGTTCTTGACCTCCAAATAGGATCACATTCTGAAAAAGAGAAGCACGTGTGCACGTGCGCACATGCGTGTGCGCGCGCGCATGCGTACATACGCACATGCACACGCACTCACGGACGCACACAGCAAAGTACAGGAGGATTTCTCTGGGAGGGAGGCATGTGCCTCATGAAAGATGCAAGTGGTGTTTCTCGAAGGCAGTGGGCCTGAAATACACAGAAATGAAGGCTTTTGTAAACGAAGTTAGATTTTAAATGCATGAGAGGAGCCAACTGTTTAAAGGAAACTGGCAGAGAACTGCTCTCCCTCACCCAAAAAAAAAATCACTTAGCAATGACAATAACCATCGTCTCATTTATCGACCTTATTAGCATCAATTTTTTTTTATTTTAGTAGATTTGGGGGATCTGAAAATGCAGTACAGAGGACCTCTCCACATTGTTACTTTGGGAAAAGCAAATGACAACATTGTCTCTGAGATGGTTAAGTATCTGTTGTGTGTTTTATCGGGACCATCAAGGCTGTTATGAGACTTCCTCATAAGTTCTAGTACAGTTAAATATTAATGGAGGTCTCACCAATCAGAAGTCAACAAAAGACTTTTTATGTACAGGCTGAGGAGATGGTGTAGTCAGTAAAGCACAAAGTATAAGCACAAAGATCCAAGTCTAATCCCCAAATTCTGTGTGTGTGTGTGTGTGTGTGAGAGAGAGAGAGAGAGAGAGAGAGAGAGAGAAGTAGTAGTAGTAGTACTAGTACTACTAGTAGTAGTAGCAGCAGCAACAGCAGCAGCAACATCTGCTCAGGCTTATAACCCTGGTGCTGGGGAAGCAAAATCAGATGGATCTCCAAGGTGCCCTGGCCAGCCAGCCTAGCTGAATTGAGTTGATAAACTCAAGGCAAAGGTGAGATATGCTGCCTCAAAACAAAAGCTAAAACACAACACGAGATGAACATCAGGTAGGAATGGAAGAATGCCAGCCAAGCCTGTCCTCTGGCCTCAACACACACACACACACACACACACACACACACACACACACACACACACACATACACACACACACAGAGGTGTGCACACACACATAGCATACATATAGTGCACACACATAGTGCACACACTTTCACGCGCATAGTGTGCACACATGCACACACACAGTGGACATATGTGCACACAGCATACACACATACAATGCACACACTGTGTACACACAGAGTGTATACCCATACAAGCACACACACATAAATGTATCTAAATGTTCCTTTAATCGCAATACAGTGAATGGATGGATTGTTAGTTCCATTGTCTTGGCATCTTTGGAAATTGCTCATCCAGATACAGTAAAAATAGTGACTTTCAGACAGGGCTTCTTCCCATCCTCACTGGGGCAAGGTATTCTGGGATGTGAGAGCTTTCCTGGGAATTATGGGCCATTTAGCAGCATCGTGGCTCAACTCATTGGATGCCAGTGACACCTGTCCCCAGTTGTGACAAATGTCCACACAGGTATGAATGTGTGGAAGAGGAGGTAAACTATCCCTGAGGCTCCAAGGCTACATGCCATGTACACAGCTAACACTTATTTTCTTAGACAGTCCTGTGTCATTCTCCCAAAGCAAGGTGAGTGCGTTGGGTGGGCTCTCGCCCTGGGTTTATTGTCCGTTGTGCCACAAGCATCAGGGAAACTGATGGCTGTTCACTTATTTAGTAGGAAGCATGTGTTATTGGCCAGACACTGAGGGCTGAGCAAGAAGAGTAAGGACCTGTTCCCTTAGGAAGATGAGTGCACTAGGGGAGAGGCAGCTGAAACAGACGAGCATATGAATGATAAAGTATGAACCACATGTCTGGGCTGGAGAGATGGCTCAGTAGTTAAGAGCACTGACTATTTTTTCAGAGGTCCTGAGTTCAATTCCCAGCAACCACATGGTGGCTCACAACCATCTGTAATGGGATCCCAATGCCTTCTTCTGATGTGTCTGAGGACAGTGACAGTGTACTCACATACATAAAATAAACAAATCATATATATATATATGTGATGGGGTTACAGGTGCAGGCTGCAGTACCTAGCTGTATGCGAATATTAGGGATGCACACGCAGGTTCTCGGGCTTATGTGTCAAGCACTCTACCCACTGAGACATCTCCCCAGCCTCCCTTCTTCCCTTTCATCCAATGGGAGCCCTCAATGCATTGCATGAGGCTCATCCCCTTTGGACAGCATAGCTGCTTTACAGATTGCACTGATTCAAATGTTATTCCCATCCAGAAACGTCTACATAGATATACTTGGGAATAAAGTCTAAGTAGATGTCTGGGCATCCCCTTGCCCTGGAGAGTCGATGTGCAGACAAGGGCCATCTAGTAACCCAAGCAGAAGCCACATGATTCTGAAGGTGACAGACCTGGTGTAAGTGTTCTTTTATTTTGAATCCAGGATCCGGTGCATGCTAAATACACGGTGTACCACTGAGTCACACCATCAACCTGGTTCTTAATTTTGGGTTTCATTTACTCTTTTTCTCAAGTGCCTGTGATGTTATCATGACCAATAAAAGGCAAATTGAAAATGATGCTGAATTCATAACAACTTTCTTCTTTCTTTCTTTCTTTCTTTCTTTCTTTCTTTCTTTCTTTCTTTCTTTCTTTCTTTCTTTCTTCTTCTTCTTCTTCTTCTTCTTCTTCTTCTTCTTCTTCTTCTTCTTCTTCTTCTTCTTCTTCTTCTTTTTCTTGCTTTGGGAAAGTCTAGAGGCTGCTACTGACAGACTTGCAACAGAGATTGTTGCCTGAGGCAGGCTGACAGTCCATCTCCAGCCGTGCCCAAGAGAGGCTCTTGTGTTTAAAGATTGCCTACAGTGAGACTGGACTGTTCATTCTTTGAAAATGTGTGGCCCCAGCCTATCAGATCATAACATTGGTCCATCTCTTTCCACATGTCTCATTTCAGCATAGATTCAGCCTGTGTCCTCATGTGTTAGGTGTGTGATTTGATTTCAAACTCATGTCGCAAGGAGTGCTAATGGAACATATTTGCCAGGTGATATAAGCTACCCTCTTGGGCAGCCTGTAGACCAGAGCAGGAGCTCACATCATGAAACAAGATCTGACATTAAAGTGGAGAGCCCTCCCTCCCAAGGTACTTTCCAAAAGCTTCTTCATCCTGTTCCTCCAAACTGTGAGCCACACCAGTGAGCACAAAGCTGGGATTAAGCTGTCATTGGTAGAAATGGGAGCTTGTAATTTAGTACAATGGATATAAGACCTGGGTTCTTACCACTGGAGATGGTGATAGTCAAGTCAAGTGGCTTGGCTAACAAATCTAAGCCCTGTTTCCCTAACAGTGGTGGTGTCTGAGACTTGAGCCCTACCTCCTCTCCAAATGCTTCTGGGTCTAGCCAATGGCTTGAACTTGCCTGCTTCCCAGGATGAGCTAAGCAACATCCTGCTTTCTGGATGTTCTGTGTGTGTGTGTGTGTGTGTGTGTGTGTGTGTGTGTGTGTGTAGGGGGCAGTGTATCGTTGGCTGTTCCTGTGCTTAGTCAAGTCTGGTTTTTATGGTAGGTTGGATACATCCACCTGTTGTCTGTGTGTTCCCACTTTATTTATTTAAAGATTTATTTATTTATTATATGTAAGTACACTGTAGCTATATTCAGATCTCATTATGGGTGGTTGTGAGTCACCATGTGGTTACTGGAATTTGAACTCAGGACCTCCAGAAGATCAGTCAGTGCTCTTAACCGCTGAGCCATCTCACCAGTCCCGTGTTCTCACTTTAATCTGAGAAGTCGTAGGTGGCAGTGTTTTATTTGCACAAGCAGGCTTGGTTATATTATTGTTGCTTCATTCTTTCCCCATTTTGAAGAAAAATTAATCTGTGCCTCCTGGTTTGCACTAGACAGATGGCCATGGCTTATTTGCACAAACAAGATGCAGATCCACCCTGCTTTGGAATGGAGGACACTGTTACTTTACAGAGTGGATTTTCATTCAGAGCAAGGACTAGGCTGAGAGTATCTGCTTTGCACAATGAGGAATAACTCAGAACTGGTCATGGGCTGGTCTTCACCATGACACAGTAAGCAACATGGAGAGGTGACTCTGGTCATAAGTGTTCTACACACGGCCTTTGGATTGTATGCAAAAGCAAGAGCCCCTTGGAAATGCTACATGGCACCCTGGTCAGGTGACACTCTGGGGCATGCATTCACGCAGAGAGCTAGATGTGAACAGGAGATGGAGCAGAAAGCAGGGCAGCAACATGAATCCTGGGAGTGAGGACACAGGGGTTCTTGTGTCCTATGGGAGTTTCCCTGTCTTCACCATCATCAAAAGTGTGCAGTTAGGGTGGGGGAGGTGGTCTCATAGGGCCAATCCTCAAACCCAAAATAAAAAAGAGCCAGGCATGGTGGCACATATTATAATCCCAGCACTAGGAAGGTAGAACACTGGGGCTGGTGTCCAACAAGCATAGCTTAACAGATGAGCTCCAGATTCATTGAGAGACCTTATCTTAAATATAAGAGGGACAGCCCCTGAAGAGCGGTCAGCTGTCCTCTGGCTGTCACCTGTGCGCATGCGCGCGCGCACACACACACACACACACACACACACACACACACACACCACTGTATATATTTAAAGTATATAACTCAGTCTGGGGATGTGGCTCAGTTAGTACAATGTTTGTCTATCATGTGCAAAGTCCTGGGTTCAATCCCCAGCACCTTAAAGACTGGTCATAGTGGCACACAGTTATAATCCCAGCCTTGGAGAGGTGGAGGCAGGGGGATTAGCAGTTTAATGTCATCATTGGCTATATAGGAAATTTGTGGCCAGCCAGAAATATAGGAGACCCTGTTTCATCAAAACACAATAAAAGACACTGCATGCAGTTAGCACCTGAATGTTGATATCTATATCCACTATAGCGGGGGGGGGGGGGGGAATCTGGATTCCCTGCTCAGACCCAAAAGCTAAAGTGATGTCCGTTGGGCATCTAGCTGTGTAGTCTTGGGTAAACCCCATGACCATTCAAAACCACATGAACTGGTTCAACGACCCAGCACAGACGAGACACCTACAAAGTGCTAGGTGAACAAAAACATGCAGGATGCAACGTTTAAGCCTGGTGTGATGTCACCACTACAATGCAGAGCAGATTCCCCCAGGCTTCAGGATTTGTTTGCATAGCCCCAAACAGCACTCATCGAGTGTGAGGGGCCTTCCTGGGAACCAGACGTGCCTGTCATCTGTTGTGCTAGAAAGGAATGGCTTCTTGCATAACCACTGAAGAGAAGTAGCAAGTCCCACTCTCGAGTTCCTTCCCAATGAGAGAAGCCAGAGCATTTTGTGGAGGAGTTTAAATAGAGTGCATCCTGAGATTGCAGGAAGCTGTGTGGCCTCAAGAAATAGCACAGGCAGGAAGAGACCTACTATATATGTCCTTGGAACCTGCCATCTGTGTCATTTGAGCACTGTCTGTTCAAGAACTAAAAGGTGTTGGGGGAGTGCCTTGAAGCAATCAGAGGGGGGCAGGCACAAGGAGCCATCTTGAAAGACCATGAAGGATGAGAGCAATCGACCTATTGCCCTCTAGCTCAAGAGAGATGCTCCCCATGGCAACAGTGACTAACTCAAAGCTAAGCAGTAACTCCCCATAGTGGAGACCAGCCCTTGCAGACCCCTTCCACAGTGATACTCACCTGTGGGGCTGGGTTGATCTCTGTGGCAAGGGGGAATGCCGTACATATCAGGTTCTTCAGTGGTATCCCTGGCCTCTACCATCCTGGTGCTAGCAGCTTCCCCTTTCCAGAATGAGAAGACTAAGAATGTCTTCAGATGCTATCAAATGTCCCCTGTCACTGCCTCATGCATCCATCCATCCATTTAGTGAATATCCAATGAGTCTCTTACAGATGATAGCCACTGGTGCTTCAGCAATGGACAGGATAGGGGCACTGTGATGGCTCACCTGGGAGACAAGCCTCATAGAATGCCTCTGAGTGATTATCTGGATTGGCTAATTGAGGTGGGAAGGTAGCACCTGTTCCATGGACTGGAGTCCTGGACCACTTTAAAGGAGAAAAGCATTGGCCTCCCTGTTTCTAGGCTGTGGGTGCTGTGTGACCAGCTGCCTTACACTGCTGCCAACATGCTTCCCCCACTATGGTGGACTGCACCCTAGAACTGTGAGCCCAAATAAAACCTTTCTCCTCTGAATTGCCCTTGTTAGGACATATTCTCACAGCAACAGAAAAATTAGCCATTGCACCCTGTTTGGGGGTTCTGATGATAACACTGAATAATAGCTAATAATAATAATATATAATAATAAAATAATAACTGAACAAACCAACGATGGAGACAGTTATGCAATTTCTCCTCATCAAGACCACGTGTTTCGTGTACAGAATTATCGCTAATGCAAATAAACTTCTATTACTTAATTCTCACTAACAACATTAATTTGAAGGCACCTATAATCAAATGATTTTTTTTCCTTGAAAGAAAAAGGAAACAGACCTAAGGAACATTGTTTTTAAAAAATAGATGTATTCTAAAATATGCCAAATAAATTTAAATTTATTTTATCCAGTTGCCAGAATAGTGTCTGCTATAGATAAATAAATGTTAGTAAGTTCTGATTTATGTCACTCACAGATGTGGTAGTTTGAATGAAAATGGCTTCCACAGGCCCATAGGAATTGTACTATTAAGAGGTGTGGGCTTGTTGGAGTGGGTGTGGCCTGATGGAGGAAACATGTCACTGGGGGTGGGCTTTAGGATCTCACATGCTCAAGCCAGGCTCTTCCTGCTGTCTGCCTATCTTCCTGTAGAACTCTCAGCTACTTCTTCAGTGACATGTCTGCCTGTTTGCCACCATGGTTCCCTGCCTGACATAAATGAACTAAACCTGTGAACTATCAGCCAGCCCCAATGAACTGTTTTCCTTGTAAGAACTGCCATGGTCATGGTGTCTCTTCATGGCAGTAGAACCCCTGAGACACAGATATCTCACCTCAACTCCTGGGACTGTCCCCAGCCTGCTCTCTCAGCTAACAGTCCCTTTGTCATGGCAGCCTGCCCCTCCTCTCCTATCCACCTCTGATATGTCAGTGAATATACTGGTCCCCTTCACAGTGATAACCTTAAAATTTGAAAAGGAGGAACCCTCAGAATTCTATCCTCCAAATCATCAATGGAAATACGCTCAGATGGCTGAGCCAGGCCATTTGCTCTTTTCTTTGTCCTGGTGCGCTATTCAGTCAGATCCTCATTTGTCTTCCTATCACTTGAGAAGAGAGAGAGAGAGAGAGAGAGAGAGAGAGAGAGAGAGAGAGAGAGAGAGTAGAGGCAAGACCCAAGGAGTCACCTCTCCTGGACTTCGAGGCTCCAGCCCTGCCTCACATCAACTCCAGACATTCATTAGCAGGGGTAGAGACAATATTGCCATACACTTTTCTATTGCTCCAGCACACTGTGGAGCCCATCCCCCAGTGGCCATGATTCTATTCATCTGCATGTGTCCCATCCAAACCTCAGGTGCTACCAAATTAGCTGGCCTTTGAGAGGGGGTGTAGGCTCCTTTCTGGTGCCTAGGAGTCAGGCCCCTATAAAAGACCATTTCATGAAGGCTCTGGCAAGCTTGCCATGCCATGCCATGAAGACGTTATGTTTTTCCCCTCTAGAGATGTGGGGTTGTATGTTCCACACTGGATCCTCACTAGACAAAGGAACTTGCCAGCCTCTCAACTTTGGTTCTTTTACCCTTGGGATGTGTAAGCAGTACCTTTCTGCTCTTTATAAACCATACACTCTGTGGCCATCTGTTAGAGCAGTGTGTGAGGACTGGACAGGTTCCTTTAGGATCATGAAAGACGTGATGACATCTTCTCTGCAGCTTTTCCTTAAATGATGTCTATAGATATTGCTGAAAGCCTCTGGGGTCCAAGGTTGGCCCACTGAGAATTACTAGTCTAGCACAGCTGAATTATGGGAAAACTCAGTTTCAAAATGATGTAGCAATGTGACCTTTTACAGGTGACATAGGGCTAGCCATGCAGATGCAGGAGTGACACGTGACACCCTCCCCACTCTCTGAGTTCTAGCATCAATGGGCAGATGTTTTTCCAAAGCTTTCCAAGATCCTACAGCTTCCATTTGGTGTCTGAATCAGGGTGAACCTTATAAGCAGTGGTTCACCCTGATTCAAGGCAACCCCAGCTGGCATTTATCATTACTAAGCAACTGCTTCAAATTTTTGATGCACCCACCACATACATGCATACACCAGATGGGTGGGGTACAAGAGATGCTGGTTTCATATGGTAAGGCCCTCCCTATGCAGGGGCATAGGACAGGAATGAGCTCAGAGATCACATCAATGCAAAGATGTTGCTGACTTCATGTTTACAAGATGTGAGAGCCTGGAGGGATGTTAAGAACAGGTACCCTGGGCTGGGGAGATGGCTCAGTCTGTAATGTGCTTGCCCTGCTGTCCTGAAGACCTGAGTTGAGAACCCCACGTCAAATGACAGTTGTGATGTCTCAAGTCTGTAAGCTTAACGTTGACGATGTAGAGACAAGAGGATCCTTGAGGCTCACTCACCAGCTGATGAAGGCAAAATGATGGAAGGCTGTCTCAAAAGAGAATGGTCAAGGAAGACCTATGGCTTTCACTTTTCACACATTCATGCACACACCCATATGAATACACACACACACACACACACACACACACACACACACACACACACATCCCAAAGGGCACATGCTCTTACATCGTGGAAACCCTCTTTTATCTGCAACTTTGGAAGACAATTTGCTTGTCAGTATTCATCTGGCCAAGACTATTTCAAGATTATAATAAATAAGCAACAGAGGAATCTGGGATGGGGTAGGAGCAGCCACCTGCCCAGCTATGGAAAGAAACAGGAGAGCCTGTCAAAATACAAGTCCGCACTGTCTTATAATAAATGCTGCTGTTTGGTTGGTACTCCTATTATTTTTATAATCTGGAGGCATATTAATATTATCTTGTAGGATCCTCACAGCCCTCCTGGAAAAAGGTTGATGGGGATACTTGTTAACAGCTCTATTTAAACAGTGTTAGGCCTGTCTCCACCTAATTTGGGTCCTTGCTAAACATACCACGATGCTTCCAGAGATTCACCTAATGGTTTCTAGCCAGCTGGGGCTCAGATAGGGCAAAGTCTCTGCCATGCCCTTATGGCTTAGACAATGAACATCTCCAGGAGCCAATGAGATGCCCTTTCCCCAAGGCCAACGTCTAACCCCACTTCCACTGTGTGAGAATCCCGTGGTGTTGGCAGGGTCCTCCTAGCAGCCTCATCCCATTAGCACATGAGAGTTTTCCAAACTATTTTGACAGATGAAATTGCAGATAATTAGCTTGGCGCTGCCAACTTGAAATTACTGAGGATGATTTCTGTGTCTGTGTACTTGAGTTTCTGAAAAATAATCTAAAATTGAGAAACAGGCCAGCATTATCCTCATCTCACCCTTCCAACATACCCTTACAAGTGTGGAAGAAAACTCTGGTCATAAACGCCCATGATAAAGGCAGGGGAACTATGCCCTTCCATTAAAGCTATGCAGCCTGGATCTGCTCAAGGGAGTAAGATTGAAAATTATCCTGGCTTAAGTGCCTCGGCATAAGCCTGTAAGAGCGTGATGTGAGAATCCAGCTGCTGCCAAGGCCACACCTGCAAACCCCTCCTGCAGACAGACACGGACACAGACACAGACACAGACACAGACACAGACACAGACACAGACACAGACACAGACACAGACACAGACACAGACAGAGTCCCAGCTCACAGGCTGTGCCAGGGGCCCTTACCTGGGAATTGAGTTTGCACCAAAGCAGATACTGGTGGTCATGTACCCAGCTCTTCATCTGCTGCTTCCTTGCTTCCCACGTGAGGTACTTCCTAAGTGGGGATCAGAGGATCCGATACTGTTCTGTGCTGCAAAGCTTTCCCTATCACCAAAAAGCTATGCAAACAAACCCTGTGTCTGCCTAGTGGGCCCTGATCTCTCTCTCCCCCGCCCCCCAGAGCCCCTGCGATGCTATCTGGTGCTAGAGCCCAATCCCCATCAAGCTGTTAGACAAGCTGTCTGTCTGTCTGACTGGCTGGCTGACTGTTAGCCTGTCTTGTTAATAACTCTTCTGAGGAACTAACTCACTACCGGAAATGGCCCATCTCAGCATCCTTCTTGAAGCCCCATCTGAGATCGTTCATGGCCTCTGTTGCAGACAGATTGCATTTTCTCAGCTCTGTGAATTCCCTTTGACTCCAAACCAGATCAGCATCTGAAGTTATCAATGAAGGGTCTGTGGACAGCCCTGTCTACTTCTATGCCAGTGACTTCCAGGTTGAGGGACTTGGGAAGCCTACCTGTTAATATCAGAGCAGAGTGACAGCTGTCATGGGTTCCCATCACCCTTTCCCATGATGGGTCCCTGTATCCTTTGACAATGTTCCCCCTGTGAAGGTCAAGGTATTTTTCCCTCCTCATGTGTCCTAGTCATCCCAGCTCCTGTCACAAATACCACACACAGGGAAGCTTCTGCACCAAACACTTCTCCATTTTAAACCGAACTTTATTATTTTGGGTGGGCATGTTGGGGGCTGGAAGATAATGCGTGGGATAATCTCATTCTACCATGGGGCTTCTGGGGATCAAACTCAAGTTGTGAGGCCTGGCAACAAGGACCTTTACTCGCTGAGCCATCTCACCAGCAGCAACAGACATTCTGTCTCCACCGTTCTGGAGGCTGTTGGGAGTCTGAGAACAGACTGGTCATGATAGGATTTGTAGAGGGACCCACAGCCTGCCTTGTGCACAGCTGCTGTCCTAGTGACAGGGTAACTGTTTCTGTGCAGAGACACCACGAACAAACAACTTGGTGAGGAGTGTTTATTTGGCTTATACTTTACATCATTGTTCTTTGTCAAAGAAACCCAAAGAGGGCAGGAACCTGAGGCAGGTGCTCATGCAGAGGCCATGGAGGCGTGCTGTTTGCTAGCTTGCTCCTCATAGCTTGCTCTGCCTTCTTCCGTATAGAACCCAGGGCCACCAGCCTAGGTGTGGCCCCACCCACAGTGGGCTGGGTCCTCCTATATCAGTCACCAATTAAGAAGATGACCTATGGGCTGACCTACAGCCCTGCGTTATGAAGACATTCTCTCATCTGAACTTCCCTCCTCTCTGATGGCTCTGGCTCGTGTCAAGCTTGTATTATAACTAGCTCAGCACAGCTACCTTCTTTCTATGTTTTCACTTGCAAGGTGGTGGGAGGAGAGAGGAAGGAAGGTGGCTGGAATCAGGGATTGGATCAGAACACACTGTCTCTTCCTCTTAAAAGAACATCGTGATGACTCCTATTGTCCACCCCATAGGATCTAAAGTTACTTAGGTGACACACCTTATTGACAGGTCCTGCTTGTCCTTAAGAGTTCCCGCAGATCATTGAGGCAAGGGGCTGGACCCATTCTTAAAGAATCCTTTATCCAGCTTAATCTAGTCAAGGAAGCTTTGTGTCACACTGTCTGTATTCTATAGCTGTGTTAGCCTGAGGTCACAGAGGCAGGTGCAGGGCTGGGCTCAGCACCTTGCTCTCAGACTCCCATATGTCACTTACCCACTACTCTCCACTGAGCAGTGGACACAAAGCTACACCCTTTACTGAAACCTGTTTGCTAATTGTTTCCGCTCAGAACAATGAACCTCTGCTGTAATCATGGAGGTGGCTTATTTGGTCCATTTAGTCCCCCATAAATTTTGCCTAGCTGCTGTCTCCCAGACTGGGCCTCTGCCGCACTGCCCTGCCTCCCCTGATTGGAACACATGTAACAGCATCTCTTGCAGCTCCTGCCAGATGTGGCTATCTCCCAAGAATTAACATCAGAAACCGGTTAAAAATAAGAGGCTATTTTTTCCTCCTCCATGCTATTTCTGTCTGCCTTGGGTGTGTGTGTATTTGGAATTTGATGAGTGCAGCTCTCCTGTTGGTGAGGCATTCGCGTGGTGAGTGAATACTAGATATCTATAAAAGATAGGCCGGCCTAGTGCTGGAACCCAGAGGTGTCTGTTTGCACCTTGAACAGTCAAACACAGATGCTGTAGTCTTGTCCAAGTGCATCGGTCCTAGGCTACCTGGGAGAGTAAGTGTAATGAAAGGTCCCAAGGTGGCGGCGGGTCCAGGAAAAGGGGATCATTGTAAGTTCAAAGTGACTAGAGCGTTTGAGTGAGACTTGAGTTCCTGGGACATTTTCAAAGCAGAAATGGAAAGGAGTTTTGAGGTAGAGAAGATTGAGCCCAAATTATTGTCAAAGACATCCTCCATGTCTTACTTGTTTTTGTTTTTTTTTTTTAATTTTCTTTGTGTGTGTGCTCACTGGCTCATGTGTGTGTGTGTGTGTGTGTGTGTGTGTGTGTGTGTGTGTGTGTGTGCGCGTGCGCGCGCGCACGTGTGCATGTGTGCACACTTACAAGGTTCTCTGTTGTAGATCAGAGGGAAGCATGTAGGTGTTGGTTCTCTCCCTTCACCACATGGGTCTAGGGAATCGAACACATGCCATCAGGCTTGGCGGCAGGCACTTTTACCCATTTAGCCCTCTTGCTGGCCCCCCAAGCATGGCTTTTATCAAAGCTCCAATAGGCAGGTCCTTTATTTTTCTTATGCAATTTTTTTTCCAAGAGAAACACAAAAAAATGGGAAGCAATTTTGAAGGTTCCTGGCAGGACCTTATCATTACAAGCCATTTTCACTTCTGGGACATGGAGAAATCTTAAATCAGTGCTTCCATAAGGGGAATCCAGCAGCATGCTGATGTCAATGCCTTGTGACTAATGAGCTTCATCCTGTAAAGGCCAGGACTCAACATGCCAACTGATCAAAAGAAAATGGGCATGATTCCTTCCAGCGCTCCTGAGAGAGTAGTCAGTACACTTCGATAATCATTCATAACTTAAGACAGAGTGGAGGTGCGGGGGGAGAAAGAATGCCTCTTATTAACTGGAGACAGATCAAAATGCTCCCAGAACTGAACATAAGAAAGATGCTTGATGGTAAATACGGTTGCATTCCAGAGACAATCAAAACGGGGCTCCTGCCAGCCCATCTATTATTTAGCACGATGCTTGCTGTCATAGTCAATACAGTAAACAAGACGAAAGCAGGCCTGAGAGGGAGAGGAGGAAATGACACTGTGAAAACTAGAACCCTCTATATTAAAACCCAAGGAGAGATATATGTAAACTCTCAGAATTTAAAAGAGAATTCAAAACAGTATGTGGGTACAAGATGGAAAGTTAAAAAAAAAATCTATAGCCTTCTATAGGACAGAAAATATATTTTAAAAAGCAGGAAAAAATTTTTTAAAAGCTGCTGATTTTGTGTGTATGAATTGTCTGTGCTAGAACCTTGCTGCCTGTGTTCATTGGCTGCAGGATTTCTCTGCTGGAGTCTGGGGTGAACAGAATCACTTCACATGAAAACACGGAATCTTTGACGTCTCCCTCCTCCGTTCAAATCCCTTTATCTTTCTCTCTTGCCTTTTTGTGATGGCTAAAGACTTCAAACAGTGAGTTGAACAGGTATGGAGAGAGTGGACATTCTTGCCTTGTTCCTGACCTTAGTGGAAATGCTTGGAGTGTGTCTCCATTTAGAATGTCCAACTCGGAGCTGGAGAGATGGCTCAGCGGTTAAGAGCACCCTCTGTTCTTCCAGAGGTCCTGAGTTCAAATCCCAGCAACCACATGGTGGCTCACAACCTCTTCTGGTGTGTCTGAAGACAGCCACAGCATATTCGTATAAATAAAATAAATAAATCTTTTTAAAAAATAAAAGAATGTTCAACTCTATGCAAACCCAAAGAAGGGGCTCATGTGCTAAGAGCTAGTAACTCCACTGTGGATCTCAGACTCCAGACTTCTGCCCCGTGCTTATAGGGAAATGTAGCGTGTATGGAGATGTTCCCAGTGCTGTGGTTTAATCTGGGAAGGAAAACAATTTCAGTGTCTATGAAAAAGAGAAAGGAGAAGATGCCCTATTTATGAGCTATGTTGTTTCATGAAGGGAAAAAGAAACTGAAAGTTCTCAAAACCATGACAGGAAATGACAACCACCCAAACAGCCATCAAAAGATACAGATGAACAAAAGCATGGACTGCCATCGGTGTGTCCACTGATAGAATAATAAAGAATGCTGAGTTGATGGATAGTTGGTACATCCTTCTTGTGATGGTTTGTATGTACTCCCCCAAGGGAGTGGCACTATTAGAAGGTGTGGTCCTGTTGGAGTAGATGTGTTCTTGTTGGAGTAGGTGTGTCACTGTGGGTGTGAGCTTTAAAACCCTCATCCTAGCTGCCTGGAAGTCAGTATTCTGCTAGCAGCCTTCACATGAAGATGTAGAATTCTCAGTTCCTCCTGCACTGTGCCTGCTTGGATGCTGCCATGCTCCCACCTTGATGATAATGGACTGAACCTCTGAACCTGTAAGCCAGAAACAATTAAATATCCTTACAAAAGTTGCCTTGGTCATTGTATCTGCTCACAGCAATAAAACCCTAACTAAGACACCACCCAAAAGTCAGATCTCTGTGAAACGGATATGGTAAAACCTCACCAAGAGCCAAATGCTTTGTGCTTTTCTGCTGCATTAAGACAGCTAAGAAACACTGTGTGTGTGGTAGATGTGGAATTTGCTGGTTGTGTGCATAAACCCACCTCCTGAATACAGAGAGGACAAAATGCTCAGAACTTTGCATAGACATCTCATCAGAGCCCCAGGCCGGGTGTTGTCATAACAACAAATGGTGATGTGAAATGTAGATTCTGCCTTTCCCCTGATTGAAACCCTGGAGGGCCATGGGAGCACTTTGCATTAGGCACGAGCCTGTTAAAGTTCGGATGTGATATTAGACATCAGTTTTGTGCCTAGCAGGAGAGAAAATGGATGATGTATGAAGCCTCCAAGCTGAGAGTCACAGGAAGATTTTAGGAAAGCTTGTCTGTTCTGGTTATGAAGTTTTCATACTTAAAATTCTCTCTGAGTCCAGTGGCCCTGTAAGCCTTCCTGTTGTGCTGGGAAAGTGGTGGTCTAGAGGCAATCTGGGCAGCATAGGCTGGCTAGTTCAGAGGCAGGGTTCTCCGCTCCCTAAGGTGTCTGTTGTTTGTACAGTACAGAAGCAATAAGGTGTGTGTATGTTGAAATAACTAAGCATGTGTATGTGTAGGGAGGTAGGAGAGAGAGAGAGAGAGAGAGAGAGAGAGAGAGAGAGAGAGAGAGAGAACATAGAAAATTACTTGTTCTTTTTCTTTTGATTGATTGGCCTATTGGTTGGTTTCTTGAGCAAAGCCTTAGGCTCTCACTATAGGCAGACTTGAAAATATCAGCAATCATCTTGCCTCAGCCTCCCAAGCACCAAGGAGAGAGATTGGAGATGTGTACGTGTGCATGAATGCATGAACCAGAGTCAACATCTGTTGTCATTTCTCAGGACACCATCCATTCTTGTTGTTGTTGTTGTTGTTGTTGTTATTGTTGTTGTTTTTGAGACAGTTTCTCTCATTAGCCATAAACTTTCCAGTGTTGCCAGACTGGCCCCTGGGAATCCTCCCATCTCCACCTCTTCAGCTCATAATATTATCACATATATATGGGATAGCAGATGGAAGTATTCTAGTCCAAGCTGGACAGTTCAAGAAAACCCCAGAAGAGGCTATGGTTTTAATCTGAAAGCTATCAGATAAAGTAGTTAGCTACCCTTTACTTGGAGAAGGGTCAATGTTTTGGTCTACCGAGATCTCTAATGTAGGCAGATTTATTATTTTTTTATTGGCATCTAACACCATCTTGTTTCTGAGTCTAAGGTCCTAATAGAACACTTCCTCTCACAGTCTCCATGAGCAGCCTCTTTAATGTCTTCGTTTCTATTTGCATCATGGCCTCTGACCTTCTACAGAATGACCCACTTCCCTATAACCCACATCTCCAGACTTGTTCAGGCATGTGCAGACAGCCCTAAGCAGACTCAGACTCGTGGGCTTGACTTAAAAAGCCCCATGGAGTTAAGATGGAAGAGTGGTAGGGAAATGGGAGTTCGAGGGGAAAGGCTGGTCAAAACACATGTTTGTGTATGATTCCTCAAACAGTGAAAATGAATGTTTGAAAACATAGCAAGCATTGTCTTTAGTGCCCACACCAGAGTCTGAGAACATGAAAGTGATGCTAAGAGCTGAATACCAAGGAAGAGGCAAGAAGCTTTCTTGGTGACCCAGTGGCTAGTGATTTTATCACACGAAAGGTTAGAGTAATTAAGGTCTTGGGTTCTAGAGAAAGGGATAAGAAATAAAAGTTCCATGTGATGTCAGGATGCTGGAAATGCTAACACTACCCACCACCATAAAAGATGGAGAGGAAACTACATACACATTCAGGTTAGCTACAACTGTCACACAGACTCTAGAATCACCATTAAGAGAGACTCAATGGAGGATTATCTAGATTGGCTTATAGCATGCCTGTGGGGGGATTATTAAGTTTATTGTTGTGGGAAGACCCCCAAGCCCACTGTGGGCAGCACAATTCCTTAGGCACGGTAGTCCTGAACTGTATGAGAATAGAGAAACTGAGCTGAACATAGCAAGCAAGCAAGCATGTATTCACTTTTCTCTGCCCTTGATGAAGATGTGATGTGCCGATCTGCTTCAAGTTTCTGAAGTTTTCTGCTATGAGAAGCAGTAACCTGAAATTCTAAGCCACACCAACCAATGTTCCCCCACCCCCCCACCCCAAGGCACTTTTTGTCAGCATACAATACTAGGTCATTTAGAAAAATGAGATATTGAGTTGCTTGATCTAGGTCCTCTCAAAAGGAAGAAGATTGAAAGGAGAGACAGACAGCTCAGTAGTTAAGAGCACATGATGTTCTTGTAGAGGACTCAGGTTCAGTTCCCAGCTCCCATGTGTCAACTCACAACCACTTGTAATGCCAGGGCCAAGAGATCCGATGCCCCCTTCTGGCTCCATGAGTACTGCGTATACATGACATGTACACATACAGGCAGATAAAACACTCATACACATAAAATAAAAATAAGACTTTTTTTAAATAGAGAAAATGAACCTATGAAGGGCAATGACAAGAACTCACTCTTACAGTGGTTGAGGGTTCAAATCTATACCACCCACGTTCCATATGTTGAGAAGGAAACCAAGCAATGCTATCTATGGAGAATCAAGAAGAAATACCAGATTGCTAGAGACATTCATTCTCAGCCCAGGTCATACAGAATGCACAGGCTCTGCTAGGAGTGAGCCCTGCTCCCCAACTATAAATACACAAGGAAAATGTTGATTATTCTATGAGTCAAGAGTTAAGAGAAAAAAATAATCTGACCCTTCTCCCCCAAGAACTAGCTCAAAGATGGCATGATTTATTTAAAATAATTAAAGTCATAAAATAGGTCATTACAAGACAGACTACAACCAATGTTTTATGAGGCAAAACAGAGAAGACTCTAAAAATAATGCGACAGAATTTCCCTATAAAATAGGAATTAAGTCCAAGTTGTGATGATAATTTGATAATTTGGACAGCAGATCAGCCAGGTATAAAAATGAAAGATGTGACATTAGAAATGAAATAAGAGGGCTCGATTTATTTTTAATAAGAATGAACTAGAGGACAGAGGGAGTTTTGATGGAGGGACCCTTCCAGCCATCAGTTTGGGGTGACAAGTATGTACAGGAGGCTGAGTCATGGCCACTCAGAGATCTCAAGCTCCGATGTTCATTGGCAAGATGAATTTAAAGTTCTAGACATGATGGGAGGACAGGCCTGCTTTATGCAGGTGGTGTCCCTGTGAGAAGGAGGGGACAGCACTTTCGTACAACAATGCACAAAGGACAGGATGTAAACATTGAACCCAGAGAGGCTGGAAAGATCTGGCTGTAGAGGGTGGAGTGATGCAGAACTAACGAAGGGATGCTGGCAGCCGGAAACCCAGACTCAGAAGGGTCAGGTTCTCTCCCAGGCTTCCAAACAGTTCTGCTGATGCTGCATTCTGGCCAAGGAACTTGATTTCTGATTTTAGATTCTCAGAATGGAGGCAAAGTATATTTCTCGTGTGTGTGTGTGTGTGTGTGTGTGTGTGTGTGTGTGTGTGTGTGTGTGTGTTTGTACGTGTATCTTTGAGTGTCTGTGCATCTGTGTGTTGTGTTTGTGTATCTGTCTGTGTGTGCCTCTGTGTGTGTGTCACCGTGTGTCTGTGTGTTTCTCTGTGTATGTCTGTCTCTCCCCATCTGTCTCTCTGTCTCTGTTTCTCTCTCTCTCTCCCTCTCTCTCTCTCTCTCTCTCTCTCTCTCTGTGTGTGTGTGTGTGTGTGTGTGTGTGTGTGTGTGTGTGTGCAATCTCAGTTATCATTCCTTAGGCACTATTGACTTTTCTTTTGAAGATGGGATCTCTTATTGGCTTGGAACTACCAAGTAGGCAAAGCTGACAGTCCAGAAAGCCCCAGGAATCCACATGTCTTTTCTTCCCCAACAATGGGATCACAAACCCACACTGTCAAGCCTGGATTTTTTTTTTTTGACATGGATTCTGAAATTAAACCCTGGTCCTCTTGATTGGCTGAATCATCTCTCTTGCTCCAACTGCTCCGACGTTTTTTACCCCCCATTTGTAGTAATTTGACTTAGTAAATTGAAACAACAGGCATGTAATAAAGAAACCTATCTATAGTAAGTCATCTGAAAGAGAAAGGGTAGAAAGAAATTTTATACCAAACCTTGAGTTGAAAAATTAGATTAACAAAATCTCAGTGTATCTGTAAATCAATATTAGTATGTAAAGAAAATTGCAAAAACAATCTAAAACAATCTCACCATTTAAAAGGCAGAATTCTTTTGGGGGGATTTATTTGTGCATGAGCATTGAGCCTGCCCGTATGTCTGTGCATCATATATGAGCCTGGTGCCCACAAGGATCAGAAGAGGGCATCTGATCCTCTGGAACTGCAGTTATGGATGGTTGTGAGCTGCCACATGGATGATGGGAGCTGAATTTGGACCCTCAGCAAGGACAGCAAGTGCTCTTAACTGCTGAGCCATCTCTCCAGCCCCAAGGGAAAACACCCCAAAATAAATCACCTAAATATTGATATATTTGGAAGGGGGAAAAAAGCAAGTCATTGATTTGGAAAAGTCAGGAATCTGCATGCAACATCGTAACACTGAATTGTGAGGTTAGCCATTTTGCTGAGCATAAGCTCAAATCTACAAAAATCAATTGCACATATCAGCCAATGCAATTAGAAAATGCAGTTTTGAAAAGATACCATGCAGTGGAGACTCGCAGTAAAACGTTAAAGGTACCTGGGAATAAAACGTTTATGGAGAAATTTCAGAAACTTTATTGAGAGACATAAAGAAGAAAGAAAGATCCAGAGAAAGGAGTGTACAGCTCACGTGGCCTGCTCATTACTGCAAAGTCAATATTATAAAAAGAAAATGATGCCAAATCTGGCAAAAATCTTCACTTAATTCCAATCGTGATTGCAACTGATTTTTTTTTATGGAAATCTTATGTGCAAAAGTGAGAGGCGAAATGAAAAGAAAAATACAGGCTGGAAGTGGGGGTGCACAACTTTAACCTCAGCACTAAGATGGCAGAGGCAGGTGAATCTCTACAAGTTTAAGGCCAGCCTGGGCTATCCTGAGAGACCTTGTCTCAAAAAACTAAAACAAAATAACAGCACTGAAAGAAACATGTGGGAGGGGGCTCTCCTTCCTTACCAGGAAGCTGTATCATAAGCTTGGTGTTCGCTGACATGGTGATGCACATCTGTTGTTCCAGTACTTGCGAGAAGGAGGCAAGTTTAAAGTCGTCCTCTCCTAAACAACCAGCTTAAGATCAGCCTAGGTGCAGAAATAAAGTGCTGTGATATGGAGTCAGAAACACACAAATAGCTCAGTTAGCTAAGACAGGGTACTCAGGTTTTAACACACATATGTGTGCACATGCACACATACACACACCTATACTCATACACACAAATATACACATATATACAAGCACACATACCCACCATGCATATCAAAAAATAGACATACAAACACATATATACACACATACACACATATACATACATATATGCATACATATATGCACACATATACACACATATTCACATATACACACACATACTCTAAAGGCTTTGATTTTTTTAAACTGCTGAGAAATGTGATATATTTACAATTAGTCCTAGCCTAGCCTGACATTTTTCTATTCAGAATCTATGTTCATTTCCTTTTCACCTTCAAAACA
Organism: Mus musculus; assembly: GCF_000001635.26. Classification (NCBI taxonomy): domain Eukaryota; kingdom Metazoa; phylum Chordata; class Mammalia; order Rodentia; family Muridae; genus Mus; species Mus musculus. The sequence continues at coordinate 142,649,910 of NC_000070.6, read as the reverse complement.
TAGGCTCCATCCCAAGTTTTTTTTTTAATAAAAAACAACTAAATATAAAGAAGTTACAATCTTTCAGGAAGGAGAATACCTTCTTATCTCCTTGGAAGAGAATTTCTTTAAAACTTAAATGTGAAAGGAAATATGGTAAGTCGGATTGCATTACGATTTGAGTCGTCTAGCAAATGAAAGTCACCAGGAGAAACGTGAAGGGTGAAACCAGTTCACGGGCTCCAGAAGGGGCTGGCTGTGTAAGTAAGAAGGCTGAGCTGGATCCACAGAATACATATGAAAAGCCTGGCAATGGTGGTGCATGCTTGTAACCCCATCACCAGGCAGCCAGTCTAGACTACTTGGTGAGCTCCAGGCCAGCGGGTAGCCCTGTCTCAAAACCAGACAGGTGGAATGTTCAGGATGATACCCCAGCTTATCCTCTGGCCTCTATAGCAAGCACACTCATGCTCTCTTACACACGAGTCTCACAATAACATACAAATGCACCATTGCACGCACCCTCATACACATGTACATACAGACACACCCTCCTGGGGTTCAATGGGAGAAGGTAGACCAGATGTACCTAGGACTGGAGCTATTCTGGCACTTGGAAGTGAGCAGACAATATCCAAAATATTTAAAACACCCCGAGAGAAAAGACAAGCAACCAGAGCAAGACAAGGTAAGATGCAGAAATAGGACATTCATCACCTACAACTCTATTTAAAATGTTTAGCCTCATTAGTAATAGGGGAGATGTGTAGTAAGACAAGGATCTTTCACCCCCTGGGCCCTAGCTGGGACCTTCAAGCCAGATGTTAGATGGAGGATGGGAAGCCAGTCTAACAGAAGAATGTGCAAAGCTGAAGACAGTGCTCGGGACTAAAATAACAAAGGGTGACAATGACAACATGGAGGACTGGAGAGAATGAAGGCAAACAGGAGATCTATCCTATCTACAGTACAAATAATCTGGTATTAGGGCTGTGGAAAAGTTTAGCAACACCTACAAGTTGCCTGTGTTTCCTTTTAAAATCATGTTTGTTTGTGTGTGCGTTTGTTTGTCTATCGTGGAGATCAGAGAGCAACTCAAGTGAGTCTGTTTCCTCTTTTTTCCTAGAGAGTACTGGGGATTGAACTCAGTCCACCAGGCTTGCTAGCAAGCACCTTTACCTATTGCATTGTCTTGCCAGCCCCCAGGTGCCTCTTGTTCTTATCACTTCTATGACCCCCAAATATATCAGAGGACACTCCTGGTGCCTATTGAGTTGCTGGCGGCCAGAGGAGTAGTTGCTGAGGCACTAGTTGTGACTGGACAAGAACATTCTTCTTATGCTTGGGAGAGGAAAGAATCTACAAAACTAAGTAGATAATTTGTAGCATACACACAATGCTCAGGTTGTACCGCTGTTAGGGTAGGGCTGGGGCTCAATGCGAGAAGGTAGACCAGATGTACTTAGGACTGGAACTATCCTGGCACTCAGAAGTCAGCAGGCAATATCCTAATTTTCTTGCCTCTTAGCCGGACAACTCCAGGATTATGCTTTTTCTTGGTCTTCAGTTTCCCTCACAGAGCTCAGCAAGTGAGGGCATAGACCAGAGTACCTTCCAGGAACTTCCCTTCCCTTCTTATTTTGCTAGGGAATGTTTATACTATGCCTTAGGTCTGCTTCCAAGAGTCCTCAATACAGCACTGCCATGTGGCTTTGTCTGAATACAACTGAGAAGGAAAAAGAACAGATGCCCAGGGCTGTGGACAGGTGAAAGAGGAAACACCGCAAGCAAGTGACAGAAAGAAGAGCTAAGGGACAGAATAGGAAAGGGACAAGTTAAGAGTATACAGAGGAGACATAGTGTCATGGAAGCATGAGACATCCTAAGGAGCAGAGCCCAACTGTGGATCCCCCTCAGCCCTGGGTCTGGCAAGTGTCACTCTGCAGCAGTGTGGCATTAGGACTTAGCATCTCCGCCCTCCTCCAGATCCTGTGCCATCCTGGGTCAGGTCCCACAGGAATGTCACCGTTCTGTATTCTCATTCCAGACATGTCCACAGAGTGGGGGCTTGGCACAGATGGATGCTGCTGTGACATGAAATATTATTGAGTGTCACTAGAGAGTGATTTCTTGATACAGCGTGAAATAACAGCCTGGTTTCTCCCAAAGCGAGATTTCAGGAGAGAATTAAAACACATTTGCCTTGGCAAGAAGGTAAAATAATGATTGCTTGAAAATTTAATTGTACCTTATGTAAATACACACATACAAAATCCCAGGGATTCTAGACAGCCCAGGTATGGTCATTGCATTGAGGTGTCAGCACTCGGCATTAATTAGGCTATTTACAACCTTTAAAGCCTGAATCCATAGCACTTGGCCACCTCGTGAATCTCACTGTTATCAGAGGCAAAGGCATCGTCATTCTTGGTATTGTCTTGGCTGTTAACTGGGGAGAGAAAGGCTTGCCTTGATTCTGCCTCCTTACCAAGGTGAATAAGACATCCTCAAGGAAACCAGCTGTGGCTCCGTCCACAGTTGTGCCTATCTTATACCATGCAATCAATGGAACCAGTTGGTTTAAATGGATAAGAGCCTGATCTAGTGACCCCCTCCAGCTGGCTGATGTAGAACCAAGAGTCGCATGGATACTCTGGGCACAAATGAGACAGAGAGCCCCAGTGGGGAGCAACCCCAGTCCTTGTGATGGCTAAAACCATTATCAACCTCACAGTATTTAAAATCACTGAGGAGACAGACCTCTGAGCATGACTTTTAGGGAGTTTCTAGATTGGACTAATCAGAGTAAAAAAGATTTACCCTGAACATAGGCAGCAGCAGCCCATTGGCTGGGGGCCTCAACTATAAAACAGGGGGAAGTTAGCTCAGGACCAGCGGTCTTCCCTCTTTACTATGGGTGCAATATGACTGGCTACCTCATGCTCCTGCCTCCATGCATTTCCTGCTCAAACAGGGAGTCAGAAAAAGCCATTTCTCCCTGAGGTGAATCACAGCGATAAGGAAAGTGGTACTGTCTCCCAGACCATTGAAAAATCTCATGATCCTCATGGAAGTTGCAAAACACCATGGATGATTCATTCTCTAGGCTCCACCCATCCCAGGACATGACAGGTGCACATTAACCAATAGAACCAGGCTCTGTCTATAGACTACCTGCCCAAGGAAACTGTAGGACCAATGGAAATGAGTAGATGTATAACAAAACTTTGTGAAGGTCTTTCTGAAACCAGCATCAATGTGATGCTAAGAGCTCAAAGTCAGGTAGATCTGAGCTCAGATTTGGCGTCTACAATGTCCAGTTCTTAAGACTGGCTAGTTTGTATCTTCTTGGAGCCTTGGGGTTTCTGCAGCAAGACATAGAGCGATGTGGGTCCACATCAAGGAGTGACCATGTAAAGTGCACAGCAGACCGTACCTGGTCCAGACTGAGCACCTGGGGGACGGTGACTGCTGCAGCCATTATTACATCATTACATTATTACATTATTACATTATTACATCAGGAGGCAACCATGAACTGCCTCCGCCTTTGGCACATTGTTCTGGTGGGAGGGAATTCTGCCCTGGGTGCAAGGAGAAGGATCTCTTTGGAGATCAGGAAACCTGTCAGCCCATATGAGCATCAGATGAGGAATTTTCCTCTAGACAGCAAAGTTCTGAGTTCACTCTGAGGTTCTTGGATGCTCCTGGCTAGAGGAAAAACGGTGTCATCAGATCCAGCTCCTGTCCTCTAATTGGATGCTCCCCCAGCAGCTTCTCATCTGAGATGTTAAGTGGGACAGGCCAAATGCTTCTCCAGGTTCCAAAGGCAGGCCTTTCTCCTGATATGAATCATGGAGTCTGCTGTACGGTCATCCCTAAGATTTTGGTTTGGGTTTGGTTATCATGAGTTAGCCAGCACATGAGGAGCAGGCATGCACAGACGTGCTAAGCAGATGGAAGTGTGTGTGTGTGTGTATGTGTGTGTGTGTGTGTGTGTGTGTGTGTGTGTGTGTGTGTGTGAGAGAGAGAGAGAGAGAGAGAGAGAGAGAGAGAGAGACCACATCCACACCAGGAACTGCCTTCCTAAGACATAATTTTTTATTTTATTGTGATTTTTATGTATAAGCACACTGTAGCTATCTTCAGACACACCAGAAGAGGGCGTCAGATCCCATTACAGATGGTTGTGAGCCACCATGTGGTTGCTGGGATTTGAACTCAGGACCTTTGGAAGAGCAATCAGTGCTCTTAACCACTGAGCCATCTCTCCAACCCAAGACATATATATATATTTTTTAAAATTTACTTTTTACTTTTTTTTTCAGAGTCTCATGTAGCCCAAGCTGTTCTTGAACTCTCAATATATCAGACAGAGAAAGACTTTGAACTTCACCTCCTGATTCCTGGAATTATAAGCATGCACCACCACATCCACTTTTATACCATGAAGGAGATCCAATGCCTAGTCTTCCACGCAGTAACAGCTCTCTAGAAAATGAACCATAGTCTCAGCCCCATCCCCATGACGTCTGAATCAAGTCTCCCACTCCCACTACCACCTGACCTGGAATGGCCAACAGGTACTCAGTGAATGCAGCTGATGCTGGAGTTTTCCCTCCTGCAGGAGCCCTACAGGATGATTTGGTGGGAGGAGAGTTGGAAGTTCTCCATCAGCCCCAACCCCACAGTAATGGGGGTGACTGTCATGCACCGCCATACCTGGTTCGTGTGATACTGAGGCTCTACGCAAAATATCAGCTGAGCTACATCTCCACTCCCTCAATTTCTAGTTTAAAGACAAGCACACTGAGGCCAGGTGACATCTCAAAGGCAGAAGTCACAGGAGGCTTTTGGTGTTGTCCCTCTGAAGTCGTGTTCTCTCCATCTTCTGCCCTACCCACTGCTGGTGATGTCACTGGATCCTCTCAGATCCACTCCCCTCGCTCCAGATCCTAAAAGCCTAAGGCCTGAGTTCAACCCAAGCCCCTACCACCACCCCCACGCCGAGTGCTTGAGTCTCCCTGGTCTTAGCAGAATAAAGGCAAAGACTCTCTGGGAAGGGACATGTCCTTGATCCTTGACAATGTGTCTTAGGTTGTGCCTAGAGTAACCACATCAATTAAAAGGACATAAATAGCTTATAACCAACTTCCATGGGTTATAAATCACTGTTGCCCTGTGCCATGGAGAGCAGAGCTTCTGTGAGCGCTTCTGTGGATGCTCTCAGATCACGTGGATGTGATCCCCATCCACACAGGGTTATTGATGGCCTGCCAGATGTGGTTTTTTTCACGGTGGGAGTAGGATGCTGCAATCTACCTTGCCAACTGTGTCTGTGAGGTCTCAATCCAAGAGGGACATGAGAAAGACACTCTGGGAGAATACAAGCAGCATTCTTGGCTCTCATGAACCCTCCTCCCCCAGCATTAGGTAACTGTCCTCTGTGGCAGTTACCAGATCAGGGCCATGTCAAACTGATTCCATGGTGCCACCAGTTGAGGAAGGCAAGGTCCCCAGCCTTCCCTCAATGACTTCAATCAGTCTCAAAAATCCTTGTTACATACCATTGAGCTAATAATTGAATAATGTTTGTACTCAGAACTACACAGGCCAGGCTGTGGTGGCGCCCACCTTTAATCCCAGCACTTGGAGGGCAGAGCAGGTAAATTTCTGAGTTTGAGGCCAGCCTTGTCTACAAAGTGAGTTCCAGGACAGCCAGGGCTATACAGAGAGACCCTGTCTCAAAACAAACAAACAAACAAACAAATTACACAAAATGTTCATCATGCCTCTGGGCAAGAAACCAAATCCCTGATTCTTGGGATCAAATTTGGTAAAGTTCACTTTTCAAAATGCTGACATGGACATGATAGTGTCCCACCTCCCACACCACGGACATACAGCACTCTCTAATATCCACATAACCAACCAAAACTGAACCTGCATCCTCAGTCTGGGCCAGGAAAGTTTTATCATGCAGGCCACGGCCATGTCTCAGTCCACGGGATGGTGTGTATGGTGGAGTAACTGATTGTCCACGGGATGGTGTGTATGGTAGAATAACAGATGCGTGCCTTGGACATGGGCTGTCAAATGGTCTGTGAAAACACAGGCCAATATTTTCCAAAGCAATTTCTGGAAGATCTGTCCTTGATCCTCCCAGGGTCCATCAGCTTAGTAATGGCTCTGAGATATTTTGACATGAGAATCAATCCCTTCCCTGCCCCCACCCCATCACAAATCAACACCTGTCATTTTTAAATAACTCATTTTGTGTTTGAGCTCTGGCGAGTGAGCTTCGTAGTCCGTGTCCTGCTCGGAATGTGCTTCCAAGACTCTCCACGAGCAACTGTATCCATTACCACAGCGTCAAAGCTCCACCACAGCGAGGACAGAGATCCAGCTCGTGTTGGGAGTGTATTTGAGCACCTCCCTTCCTTTTACAGCTCAGCGAGATAGGCTTCATACGTTAGGCCAGCCTGGGGCAAAGTCTTGCAAAGCAAGGACTTGGCCAACTCCACCCAAATATAAAAGCTATTTGGGGAAAACTACTCTTTTTTGTTGTTGCTGTTGTTTTGTTTGTATGTTGGTTGGTTTGTTTGTTTCTAGGCAGGGTTTCTCTGTGTAGCCCCGGCTGTTCAGGAACTCACTCTGTAGAACAGGCTGGCCTTGAACTCACAGAGATCTGCCTGCCTTTGCCTCTGAGTGCTGGGATTAAAGGTGTGTGCCACCACTGCCTGTTTAAAAAAACAAAAAACAAAACAAAAATTCTTTAGGGAAATCAGATTTGGAGGCTTTAGTTATACAAGATGCCTCAGAAAATGTCTCTAAGGTGCTATTTACTGAGTACGTACTGTGTGCCAGGTCTCTGGGGTATTGTATTTAGTACCTACTGTGTGCCAGGTCTCTGGGGTATTGTATTTAGTACCTTCTGTGTGCCAGGTCTCTGGGGTATTGTATTTAGCACCTACTGTGTGCCAGGTTTGACTGGGTCCTAATTCTCTTTGTCACACGTATTCTCTCTGTAGCCACATTCAGTGGTCTGATAAGGCTAGAATCCCAATTTTCTGTCATTTGGGATCTGTATGGTTTGGACAGAACTTCCTCAGCGACTCAACTCCAGGAGTGGAGTGTGACGGAGGCTGGGACAGACATCACAGCTAGGGAGGGGCACACTCTACTTCTGAGAGGCCAATGCTAAAGACCACAGGTGCCTGGTCGACACAGAAAAACCCTAACTGAGTCTAAGCCATTCAGCAAAACGAACAGCCAGACATAGAGAGGAAAGTCAAAGGAACCTAGGGGCACACAAGTGGAGCTCCTGGATACAGCTGTTCCTGAAGCCAATCCTGGACCTCCTGTCACCTGAAGTGACAGGTTTTATATGCTTTAGCTGGCCCTAGTTGAGTCTGGTATAACTGAGAGTCCCCTGTATCACAGTAACCTATGGAGAGGTGCTTAGCCCTGTTGGCCTTGCCTTTCAATTCCAGAGAGTGAGACTGAGCAGACACGCGTAGGTTTGGGGGAAGATGAAAGGGGGTGCTGAGCCAAGGATCACGTGATACTCCCTTCATCACTGTCCTCTACACACTTCCTTGTTTTTGATCCGTCTCCCTGCTGAGCACAGAAAAATCGGCTTCCTTGCCCGGTAAGAATACTGTGTCGGAGAGAAATTAGGCGCCTTCATCTAAAGTCCACAGCAAGTATCAGGCCCCGGTCTGATGCTTCCTCCAGATACTCTGCACCAAACACTCTTTTCCCCAGCTCATCCTGTCCCTGCAAGGCCAAATTGGCCCACCACAACATACAATTGTTTACTTACACAGATTCTGATATAAACACCCCTGTCCATGGCTGTTAAGTGCACAGCCTGGCCAGTGTGTCATTATATCCCGAGAGCCACAGACACATAGCAGAACTCATGAGGACAGATACCAGGCAGGGATCCCGGATGTTCATGCCTGTAGAGAACCCATCGACTGGGCTGGTCTCTTTGGCCCCTTCCCCGAGCCTCTCCTAGATCCTTTCTCTTTGTCCGAAGCCTCCAGCTTGTCCTGTTAAAAGTTCTTCACTCATCGTCAAAAGAAAGAAAGGCCAGAGGGGCTCCCAGGTCATCACTGCCCGCCCTGTGCCTTGTATCTGTGACGCCAGCTGTTCTGACATGAAAGATGAATTCCCCTTCACTTTTCCCTGAAGCTGAGGAAAACTCTGTGCAAAACCACACTGTGGAAAAACTCCTAGTTAATTTCACAGAACAGAATCTGAAACCCTCTGGTCAGGTGGGAGAGGCTCATGTTTGCAAGCACCAGTTCAGGAGTGAGGTAGGGGCTCAGTCATGGACCGGGTGTTGGGGGTTGGAGTTCGGGGGTTGGGGATGGGGAAGGGAGTTATGGCCTCAGTGTCTCCACCAGAACCTAGCCTGAACTGGCTGGGTTATGATGTTACAGGTTATGATGGAATGAGACACCAGGCAGCTTGCTCGTGCTTTCCCAAGATGCATCAGGACACAGTGGAGGCGGCCCTGTGTGGGATGATGGCGGCCCTGTGTGGGAGGAGGCGTGTCTCTGTGTGGGAGGAGGCGTGGTTCTGTGTGGGAGGAGGTGTGGCCCTGTGTGGAAGGAGGCGTGGCCCTGTGTGGGAGGAGGCGTGGTTCTGTGTGGGAGGAAGTGTAGCCCTGTGTGGAAGGAGGCGTGACCCTGTGTGGAAGGAGGCGTGTCCTCCCTATAGCCTCCCCATGCTTCAGCCTGTCTCAGTTTCCCAATCTCTAGAACTGTGGGAAGCCAAACTTGTTATGGGTGTGTGTGTGTGTGTGTGTGTGTGTGTGTGTGTGTGCGTGTGCATGTGTATGTGAATAGAAGTCAGAGGTCAACATTGAGTATCTTTCTCGGTCTTTCTCATTATTTTGGGAGATAGAACCTGGAACTCACCTGCTGGCTAGACTGGCTGGACAGTGTGCCTCTGTAATTCTTCTGTCTCTGCCCCTTCACCTCAGGGCTGGGATTACGGGTGAATGCCATTGTTTCCTGCTTTGTGGTTCTGGGGATCCAACATCAGGGTGCCATGCTTATGTGACAAGCTGTCTACCTGTTAAGGCACCTCCTAGCATCATTGTCGTGATTTAGGCTGTCCTGCGTAGAACATTGTATCAAGGTCGTACCCCAGGCGCCTCCATCCTCTGACTCATCACCCTGCTCTACTGCCGGGCTGTGCTAGATGGATGCAGGAATCCTGTCGCCAAGTGGTGGAAGGATTCCTAAGATTGTGGAAAGGCAATTACGGACCACCCCGTGCCGTCCTCTGTTCTTTGCCACTTTGCTCACGGCCACTGCACTGTGGGTTCAGAACTCCAGCCGGGATACCCTGCTTTCTGCATGGGGCTGATGCTAAGGCTGCGTCTTTGGAGGATGTATAGAACCAGATGCTCCCACCTGCCTAAACGCCTTTCTTAGCCTGTCAAGTCTGCAGTGTCTGTTTCAGGGTGAGACAGGGATAGGGACAGAGCCTTGTTGCCACAGTGACTCATCTTCGTGCTGTGTGTATGTAGATGTGTAGATACATCTACACGTGACTGTGTGCTGCATACAAAGTCCTGTTCTTAATGTGGATTCTCTCATTTGGTCTGAACCAAATACTATCACAACCTCCTTGGTGAATAAGGAACCTAAGGGGTGTGTGTCTGTGTGTGTCTGTTTATGCTCTCTCAGTCATACTCACACACACACACACACACACACAGAGAGAGAGAGAGAGAGAGAGAGAGAGAGAGAGAGAGAGAGAGAGAGAGAGAAGAATGGATACTCCATCTGGAGTCACACAAGCATCCAAGTTGTAGGGGTTAATTAAACAATGATGGTTACAATGATGAGGATGACAGTGACAGTGGCCTTAGCCTCTAAGTGGATATTTGTGACAGGCACCCCTGTGTGTTTTCTTGCTTAACTCCTAACTCTTGGAGAGGTGGGTTCTCGGATATACCCATTTTACAGCAAGGAAAACCCAAGCCCACTAAATCACTTGCCAAGGCTAGGAGGCAGTTGGATAGTGGGATGCAGGGATAAAGCTCAGATCTGATTCCAGAGTCTTTCCCACCAAGGTGCCTGACGTCACTAGTCTCCAGTAGCTCCACGAACTCCTTCTACCAATTACCATTAAGTTTAGAACCATGATCCTTGTGTCCTGTCTCTCTGCACACTATCTTCCATTTCCAATGATCCCCAGTGAAGACCTTGGTCCCCTGGGGGAATTTGATAAGCTCATTCCATCTGCCTCTCTCTATTCCCCTGGAAGGCTGCTCTACCAATACCTACGGGTCCCCTGAAGAGATCTTGCGTGGAACTGCAAGCTCCAGATATAACCTGCCAGTGGATGAACAGAGAGCTACCCGTAGTGTGCGGAGGAGACCAGACTCCCACACCGTCTGCAGCCCATGCAACCTATATCTGGGTTCCAGCTTGCGGCAGGACTCTCGCTACCCCTTAACTCACAAACTTGAGGGTATTGAAGCTGATGAGGCTCATTTTCAGAACAAAGCCAGGGAACTGTGCATATGGGAGACTCCGGGCTTCCCTTTAAAGTCCTTGTGGGGGCCGGCGAGCAATTTCCAAGGATCACAAAGAATGGCGCTTTATGCACGGGCCGGGAGAATTAGAAGCGAGGCCTGCATCTTTGTCTCGTTCTTCCCAGCCTCACCCCTGGCAGTCAGAGGCAGCGTGTGGCGGGGATAATTGCGCAATTTTTCCAACAAGATCAATTTGCTGTAATTTCCTTAAAAGAAAGAGAAGGTGGGAGCCCCGTCAGCCACATCCCTCTTCTGTCCCTGCCTCCACCTCTCTGAATCTGTCCCCTGCTGGAGCTGCAGTCAGTCCCTGTGGCCGGCAGGTCAGGACATGAGAAGCTGGGAGGAGATATCACATCATGTGCTGAGAGGTTCCGGGTGGGTGGCAGGTTGCCCAGCCAGGTTTCAAAGAGAAGTGTGGCACCTTCCCCCTGCGAGTTTCCACCCTGGCTATTTAAAAAGAGTCAAAGGGGGCAGCCTTTGAAGTGATGGTAGGAAAGAGAAGGAGGAAGAGGGAAGAGGAGGAGGGGGAGGAGGAGGAGCTGCTGTCAGCTCCAGAGATGGGATGACATGTTCCTATTTTCTCATGTCCCCTGAAAGGAGGCAGCCTGATTGGGGCTCCCCTGAACAAGTCAGCAGCTTTGCTTGTCTGACTCTCTCTTTACATTCCTAGGGAAACCATTGGGAGTATCTCTTTGTTTCCTTGGGGTGGGAAGATAGGGAGCCCACAGTGTACCCCACTTCTCTGTGCTGAGTGCTCTCAGTGGCCTGCAAGCTGCACACAGATACTTGTGGGGGTGCTCAACACAGATGTTGGCCCTGGGGTTTCCTGTGGGTTGAGCACCATTGCTCCCCAAGCCCCGCAGGCTTTGATGGATGACAGCCACTTCTCTCTAGGGACAGGAGACAGCCATTAAAGGAACCCACGAGATGCACACCTGGAGACAGGAATCATGAAAAAGACAACTATAGTCAGAGGATAAGAAAGGTGGGCTGACCAGGAACATGTTTGAGTGGCCATGTGGTACCTGAGCAAAATATTCTAGGTAGAAGAAAATCCAGTGCAAAGTCCCTGGGGCACGAAGTCTGTTAGACTGTAATGTGATGCTGTCTCCTGAAGGGGGCTCTGTCCCTCCACTCCATGTTACCTGGATTAGTTACTATCTATCCTTCTTGTAACAAAATAACCATCAGAAACAGCTTACTGGAGGAAAGGTTTCTTTGGCTCACCTTTTGACAGTCCAGTCTATTATGGCAGGGCATCATCAGTCTATATGGTAGCAGCGGCAGCATGAGACAGCTAACTGGTCGCCTTGCAAGCATAATCAGGAATGTGCTGAGCAGGTCGGGTATGTAGCAAGAGGGCTGAAAGCTGCAGCGCAGCTTGATCCCTCTGACTTGTTTAGTCTGGAGACTCAAGAGAATGAGGATAGTGCTCCCCACAGTTACGGTGAGTCCTCCCACCTCAGTCTGGGAACACTCTCATTGGCACCACCAGAGGTGTCTCCCAGGTGTTTCTGGAGCATTCTCCCTGTCCCTCAAGTATAAGAGTAGTCGACCCAAGGACATGGTTTGGAAAGGCAGGCCTTGCTATTTTTTTTAATAATTTATTTTTATTTTATATGCATTGCTGTTTTGACTGCTTGTATGTCTGTATGAGGGTATCAGGTCCCCTGGAACTGGAGTTACAAACAGTTGTGTACTGCCATGTGGGTGCTGGGAATTGAACCCGGATCCTCTGGGAGAGCAGTCAGTGCTCTTAACCACTGAGCCATCTCTCCAGCCTGGGGATTAGGATTCTATGTTAAGGGATTTCACATAGTGAGTCCTGATCCTGATACCCCTAGGCTGGTTCACATGTGAACACTGCCTTCATTTTTCAGAGGGCATGAATAAGAGGAGAAAATCATATGTTCCTGTGGAGTGCAGTTGTGTGTGTGTGGTGGTGGTGGGGGTAATGCCTGGGTATGTATGTAGCATGTGCGCATACATGTGGTGGCCAGAGGACAATACCCAGTGTCTTCCTCTGTCACTCTCCACATTATTTGTTATGCCTTTTAAGATTTTTATTTTTATTTATTCTGTTCTTATGTGTATGAAGTAGACACCATGCACATGTAGACATGCGTCTGGGCGCATGTGCGCTGGTGCATGCACACATGTTTGTGTGCCTGTGGACCTGAGATTGACATCAGAACTCTCCCTCCAATACAGCCCACTTTATGTACTGAGGCAGGGTCTCTCAATTGGTCCTGAGCTCAAGTGTATGGCTAGTCAATCTAGCCAGCTTGTCCCAGTAGCCCCTTTTGCTTCCTTCTGTGCTAGCCTTACATGTGGGATGCTACATCCACCTGGTATTTACATGGTTCTGGGTATTTGAGCTCTGGTGCTCACTCTTGTGGTGTGGATGCTTTAAGACATGGAGCCATCTTCCCAGCCCTCCATCTTACTTTTGAGACAAGTTCCCTTCACAAACTTGGCATTACCCATTGGCTAGACTGACTGGCAATCCACCAGGCTCCAGCACCGGGGCTCTGAACAAGCACTGCTGGGCCAGTGATTAAGATGGGTACTAGGGATCTAAACTCAGTCCCCATGCTTAAGCAGCAAACTTTCATCCACTGCACCATCTCCCCGCCCCTAATAGCTATTAATATGAAAGCAGAAAATCAGACCCACAGACACTTGGTAGGAAATGTTGGACCCATAGCCAAGACCTAGGTGGCCTCGCACAAGTCCGTCAGCCCCGAGTTTTATTTTCTTTACCTAAAAGAAATGGAGCTAGCATCCAGGGTTGTGGGGTAAGGCCGGGCAGGTTGTACCCTGCTAAAGAGAGCCCAGGTGATGGACAGGTAGGAGCTGAAGTCCAGCCAGGCCAGGTTTTGTCCCCCAGAAGGGACATCTTTATGTAATTGATTCAGAGGCAGCAGGAGTTGGGCTGAGGTTCTGGCACTACCTGCCCCTGCTCAGTTCAGTTCACCCAGTTGAAAGGATCAAACAGGAGGAAGGACTTTTTGGTCGTGGAAGCTGGGACTGCAGAAGAGCTCACCATGTCCTGGAGGTTACTCTCTTGGTGGGGACACTTGGGCATCCTGAGGGCCAGGGAGGTGCTGCAGCTGACCTCCCCAGCCAGCTGGGCTGAGTGCCCAGCCGCAGCCTGGGGCCTCCACTCCATGTGGTGAATTGCTGGATAAAGTGAGTCACATCGAATAGGGACAGAAGTGCTTGAGGACCCGTGGGCTCTCCTCTCACACAGTCAAGTGAACTCAAGTCACTTGAAGGTAACATCTGTTTTGTACCTCAGCGGAAAGAAGACCCTGCCTGACCATTGTTCTTGGGGCCCAAACTTTCTTGCTAAGACAAACATAGCTCCCTGTTGATCTGGCTTCTTAAGTATCAGCACTGAACATGGAGCAGGGGGGTGCACTGTGTGTGTGTGTGTGTGTGTGTGTGTGTGTGTGTGTGTCTGTGTGTGTGTGTGTGTGTGTCTGTGTCTGTGTGTCTGTGTGTGTCTGTGTGTGTCTATGTCTGTCTGTCTGTGTGTTTCTGTGTCTGTCTGTCTGTCTGTCTGTCTGTGTCTGTGTACCTGTCTGTATGTATACGTCTCTGTCTGCCTGTGTATATGTGTGTGTTTGTATATGTCTGTATCTGTGTGTATCTATGTGTGTCTCTGTGTGTATGTTTCTGTGTATGCATGTGTGTGCATGTGTATATATGTCTCTGTGTGTGCCTATGTGTGTATGTGTGTCTGTATATGTCTGAGTCTGTGTGTGTGTGTCTGTATATGTCTCTGTGTGCCTCTTTGTCTATGTGTATGTATGTGTGTGCATGTGTGTATATGTCTATGTTTGTGTCTATGTGTATATCTGTGTGTATGTGTGTGTATATGTGTGTTTCTGTATGTGTCTGTGTATGCCTGTGTATCTTCATCTGTATGCCTGTGTCTCTGTCTGTGTTTCTCTGTCTGTGTACACATGCATGTGTGTGTGTGGGTGTCTGTGTGCATGCACAATTTCAAGTGCCTTTCCTCATATCCTTTTCACTTTTTGTTCTAGACATGGCCTGTCGATGGCCTGTAACTTCACCAAGTAGGCTAGCCCTACTGGCCAGCGAGCTATGGTAGTTCACCTGCCTCTGACACTCATGTCAGCATCACAGGAATTATTAGCAGGAGTTCCCTCCCACACCTACCTTTTCATGTGGATTCTAGAGATGTCACTCAGGTTCTCACACTTACTTTATCTACCGAGTCCCCAGCCCAGGGGGAGCACTTCTTATAGACACAGCAATGGCTGTGTTGCTAATAAAGACCTGCTGGCAACTACGGACTGTAGAGCCCATCCAGATGCCCTGAGACCAACCACCTAGGGCACACATCATACCTGTCAAAGGCCCTTCCTTAAAAGTCTTTTTCTTTCCAGCCATTTCCCAACGAAAGATGCAAGGCCCTGTGTAGCCTGCCTCACTGATGCACATGTAAACATTCAACTGCCCAGGGAACCGGTTGTCCCTCTGGGCCCCTCTCTCCCACTCAAATACAAAACCTTTTCTATTTCTTGATGTTTGGCTTTTCTTGGGTTTCTCACTGGTGGCTTAAGCTTCCTAGGTCATAGACAGAAAGGAAGTGTTTATTTTGCATCGCCTCATTTTGCAAATCAAGAGTAAATCTCGCCCCTCCCAAGAAGGGGGCCTTGCTTGGCGGGAACAGCTCTCCCCTGGGATTTCTGTACCAGGAGATAAGGTGGCTGACTGCCAGAGAGGAGACAGCATCTTCAAACGCTGCCTAATTAAGTTCAAGCCAGCGGGCTACCTCTGAGGGCCAGGGGGCTCTCTTGGAAGATAAGACACAAGACTTACGGAGAGATGGAGAAAGGACCTTGGCTCTAGTGATAAACTCAATTCCGAGCATCCCATCCCATTTGCCAATGGAAGTTGTTCTAACCAGAGGCTCCGGGGTCCTTTGAAACAAGAGCAAAAAAGGGTGGTGTGAGATTGGTGACTCCTGGACCTTCTGCTCACCATGCAGGGTACACGTTGGGGGTAACTGGTATCGTTGGCTGGAGTGAAAAGCAGGTAAGATGCTATTCATAGGGACAGTGTGTTTCTCCATCCCATAAGCGGATCCCCAGTGACTCATCCCTCCCGAGCCTCCCACGGGAGGCGGGGGCATTAGGAAGGTGCTTCTCCGTCATCCACGTGAGCTGTCTGTTTTGCTCCCATCAGCAGACTTCTGATGACAGCGGTGCCTTTCTCTGGCTCCTTTTAGAACAGGATGTCTCCCATGCTTTGCACTGAGAACTTGAATCCCCAGTTCCCAGAGTCCTTTGAATTTCTGTTGTTTTCATGTTCAGCAGAGGCCCTCACCTAAGAGATCACAAAACCTTGCTCAACCCACACCCCATAAATGGAAAGTTCTAAAGCAGGAGGAAGCAGCCAGCGTGACTCCTTTATTAACGACAGTGCAGAACTTTGCATTCTTTCCTTTCTTGAATCTTCCCAGATCTCGTAGTAGCAGAACTTCTTGGCAAAACTTCAAAGTACATGGTAGAGACCCAGAGGCACTCTGATGCCTGCGGTGGGCCTGGCTTTGGTAATAGTTTTATAGGAAGCAACACCCTGGAGGAGCCAGTGTGCCCAAACTGAGGAACCACTCCTTTCCCATCTTTAAAATCAATAACATCCACAATTTGTTCATGTGTGCACATGTGTATGAACATGCACATGGAGGCCAGAGAGGACAAACCTGGTATTCCTTTCGAGCTATTCATGCTTTTGTGGTATTTGTTTTGTTTTGTTTTGTTTTGTTTTGTTTGTTTTTTTGTTTTTTGAGATAAGATCTCTCCTTGGGCCTGGAACTCACCCTTAGGCCAGGCTGGCTGACTAGGGAGCCCCAGACATCTTCCTGCCTCCACTTCTCCAGCATTGGGGTTACTAGCTTATGATACCACATCCAGTTTTTTGGTTTTTTGGGTTTTGTTTTGTTTTTTTTACACAGGTTCTGGGAATTGAACTCGGGTCTGCCTGCTTGCAAAGCAAACACTATGCCCGCTGAGCTACCTCCTCAGCCTCAGCACTCTGATCTTAATTAAAGTAAGATTCACTCTTGAGAATTGTGTGACACCCCCTGAGCTGATTGTTGCTCTTGGGAATTTTGTGACAACCCCTGAGTTGATTGTCAGGGGAGAGGAGAATATACTTTTCCTAAGTCCCTTGATCTCACAAGGTAGTGGAGCCTCCAGTAAAAATGGACCACCATGCGTCGCTGTGCCGTGGCCATGCCTCCCAGCTCACTTAAGCAGCTCTGCTGTTGTTTTAATTCTAATCTTCAGATCTGAAAAATAGGATCTGACTTCTATGCTGACCTCTGACCTTGATGCCAGAGGCTTGAAGCTTCCTGTGTGACACCTGCTCATTCCTTAAACTTCTCTTCATGTCTAGAGCCCAATGGCAAGTGACATGGTGATCAGTCAATCCAACAGCTTATCCCTGGAGATCCAAGAGTCTGAGTCCATCCTCTCTCTCTACCCCCACCCCCACCTCATGCACTCACCGCTGTGTATTCCTGCCTTTGTGTGTGTGTGCCCGTGTGTGCGTGTGTGCAGGTCAGACGAGACAGCTTCCTTGAGTGTCATCCCTCATGGGTTTTCTACCTCATTTTTCAGACAGGCTCTCTCACCTGAAAGTCCCCAATTATCCTAGGCTGATGGGCTAGCAAGCCTCAGGGATCCACCTGTCTCTGCCTCCCTAACTCCAGGATCACAAGTGTGCACCATTAGTTCTGGCTGTTGAACTCCAGTCTTCACATTTGCAAAGCAAGCAAGCACTTTACCAACTGAGCTGACTTGCCAGGACCCACGAATCAGCTCTTCCTATTGTGAAATACCCAAAGCCATAAACTCACAAAGAGAAAGGATTAGTCCGCTCACCATCCTGGGGTCTCCAGGACAAGACTGGGCAGTTTCTTGCTTTTGAATCCCTAGTAGGTGTGTCAGATGGCAGCAGCACGGGGCTGTGTCAGAGCAGAAAATCACAGCATGAGCTGGAAGGAGGGAGAGGGGGAGAGGGAGAAAGGGGGGAGGAAGAGAGAGAAGGTTAGTTGGGTTCCACTATCTTGTGGGACTCACTCTAGGGGAATTTGGGGAAAACAAGAGCTCATGAGCTTGTTAGGTTGGGACGCCCATCTGCTTTGGTACCAAGGAACTTAGTGGGTGATGGAGGACTTAGCTGGGAAGCCATCACAGTGGGAATTAAAGCTGCAGGGAGAACCAATGGACAGTCGGCCAAGCATGGGTGTGGGATTCTGACGGGGAGAGAGCATTCCAGAAAGCAAGCAAGTCCCTTGGATGAGAATGGCTAGAGAAGCCAAAATGTGAGTAGTTCCCTCCCCAGTCACCACAGGAGAGATAAAAGGCCATCTGCCTTGTGCCTCTCTTAATGTATAGGATTTGAACATAAACGTCATTGATACCTCCATGAAGGCGATCTAAATGACCATGACATCATCACCTCAGTGCCAGCTCCATCCCTGGTCCCCTTGGTGACTGTGGTAGGCAAGCTTTCCATTGCTCCCATGGGAAAAGCAACATCCATGAGCCCCCAAGTTCTGCTTCGCTCCAAGATGCAAATCCACTTCTTATTCTGTTTCCAGTTTCCAGTTGTACCCAGGCACACACATGTTCACCATCAGTGTGTGTGTGTGTGTGTGTGTGTGTGTGTGTGAGAGAGAGAGAGAGAGAGAGAGAGAGAGAGAGAGAGAGAGTCCATTATTCCTTTTACAAGGATGCTAGCTTCATCCGCCCAGGCCTCCCATTAATGACCCATCTGAACGTGATTAAAGACCTACCTCCACAAGCTTACATTTAGATGCAGATACAACCAACTGATTATATAGAGACAACCCAACAATGCCAGGGCAATTAGACGGAGACACTAAATGTCTAAATGTAAACCCTCTCCCATGTGCAATCTCTGGAGAAATTTTGAATGTGTGATTCATCTCTTTAATCAAATTAACATTTAAAAGAGCTAAAACCCCTTACTACTTACAATCCTAAAATCTTCCCTGGTTCTTGATTCTGCTTGCTCATGCTCTGCCAGGTCACCCTGATTTGGGGGTGGGGGGGCAAGCTGAGATTCTTCGGCAGATACAAGCTTACATGCCTGTCAATCTCCCACGGAGGGGGTAAGATCCCTTCAGGGTGCCAAAGTCAAGGGTCTTTCAACACTAAGAATATCACTGTCAAGTAAGAGTCTAAAACATTTATATGTGCATGTGATGTGTTTATAAAAAGATAAAGAGAGAAGGGAGGAGATGTTCTATGGGAGTGTGGTCAAGTATGGGGGAAGGGGATGTCTCAGTAGGCCATCTGTACTTCTAGTTCCAGGGTATCTAGCATCCTCTTCTGGTCTCCACGGGCACCAGGCACCTACACAGTGTGCATTCACACAAGCAGGCAAAATAGTCATGCACATAAAATAAAGATAAATAAATCTTAAAAGATTAAGATAAGAGAACCAAAATCCCAACACCAGTATGCCCCCGACCCTACAACTTCCAAGATTGTGAGACAGTAAACACATTGTTTAGACCCCCCAGTCTCTGATACTTTAATCTGACAATTCCAACACACACATCCCCCCCAGTCTCTTTGATCTCACAGTTCCAGCACACGCCTATGGTGGTCCCCTGAAATATGACTGGGGAGTGGAGACATGCAAGCAGCTGAAAGGTACTCACCAGGAACAGCTGGGGTTCAGTCTCATAGAAAGCTATGGGAGACAACATAGAAGAGATATCCTAGAGTATCCATAGCTGAGAGACATAAAAGCTGGGGTTCACTCTCCATCTGCCCTCTACCCTCAGCTCTGCTATCCAACTTCTCATTATGTGTACAATAAGAACTGGTTGACGCCTTGGAACCATGAGTGGCGATAAAATGGGGGTTGGACATCATCAATCACACACCAAATCTGGAAGGTGGCCTGGGCATGACCTAGATGCCTTGTTCTTGTGCCAGAGCAGCAATCTAGTTGACTGTTCTATCCCCAAAGCCATTAAGAGGAAACTCGAGTGTCTGGGAGAAGGACGATGGATGGAGAGTAGTTTGGTTTTAACCTTTGCATGATGTATCAATTACAAATGCTAGTCCTCAGTGGATCGTGTGTGCATGGGTGTATGTGTGGCACACACATGTGGGCATATGCATGTGTGCATAAACATGCAGAGGCCAGAGGGCAGTCTCAGACATCCTTAGAATGATGACCACCTTGCTTTTTGAGACAGGGACTCTCCTGGCTTGGGAAATCTGGCCAGTGAGCCCTGCATATTTGCCTACCTCTGCCTCTCCAGGCTGGGATTACAAACGCTGCCCACCCTTATCTGCAGACAATATGGCCTGTGAACTCAGAGAGAAAAGAGGACCACAGCCACTCATCTTATTTCAAGTCATTTTTCCTCCCTACAACATAGGCTTGCTTTCTCTCCTGCTCTAAGTTCCAGGTCAGCAGGATCCAGGCTTCCTTTGCAAGCTTCTGTCCCGTGGAAGCTCCCCCCCCCCCAACCCCCGGGCCTCTTATGAGGAGCAGGCCTGAGTTCTATGTCACAGTCATGATCCCTGGTGCAGCAGCCAGGGAGACTGCTTATAATTGTCTGTCTATAGGGTTCTTACCCCAACCCCATGGGTCATGTCAGCTGGAAGCCACCTCCCATATTCCAAGAGATATTGCTCACTGATGTACATAAAGTCAGTGCCCTGGGCTGGCTACAGGCACTGGTCATTCTCACAGGTCTCTCTCCAGACATTGAGTTTCCACCTCATATCAGCTATATAGATGGTTTATGGCTATTTTTGCTGTAGCTGGAAACTGGATGCCTGTGTCTCCTATCTATTGCCTTTCACTTTGAATATTTTTTTTATCACTTCTCAGCTTTGGCTAGTGTCCTACAAGAGTGACCTGGGACAGAGTCTACATTGAGAAATTGCCCTAATCAAATACAAATTGTCTCAATTATTAATTGCCTGTGGGGGCATCCAGCCCACCGTAGGTGAGCCACAGGAGAGCAGGGGTCCTGGATAAGAAAGCAGGCTGTGCACAAGCCAGGGAGAGCCATTCCGTAAGCAGTGACCCTCCTTGGCTTCTGCCTCACTTCCTCCTTGAGTTCTTGCCCTGACTTTCCTCAGTGGTTTACTGTGACCTGGGAGTCGTAGGTGGAAAGGAACTCTTTCCTATCCAAGTTATCCTTGATCTTGGTGTTTATCCTAATAGCAGACAGCAAACTAGAAGAGTTGGTCAGTGGAGCTCAGGGATTCCCCCACCCCTCTTTCTGGAAACAAGGACTGTCCTGGGTACTGTGGTGGACCCGGTGTCGTTCTTAATTGTTTTTATTCTAGCTTGCAAACATACATATGCCAGAGCACCAGTGTGGCGGTCAGGGGACACTTAAGCTAGTCAGTTCTCCATTTCCACTATGTAAATCCTGGGATAGACGAGGTTCTCAGGCTTGCTGAATGCTCCATTGCTCACTGAGCCATCTTGCCAGCCAGCCAGCCATCCGGCCCCTTTAAATCTTGCTAAGAAATTGAAGGATGGGTCCTACTGAGCTACAGAAGCTGGACAGTAAGGGATAAGGATGGGGACACAGAGACAGAGAAGCTGAGAGACATGCATGAGATCACTTGTCCAAGCTGGAAGCTGGGCCACTGAGAAAGCAGGATCCTTTTCTGTCATCACGTTTAAAGATCTAGGAGAGAGGGATGGCCAAGGGCAAGGGGCTAACAAAGGGATCGGAGAGTCTATGTTTTGAGTGGAGAAGGATAAGGAGTCGGGATGCGCAGCTTGTCCAGGTGACAAACAGTGATAAGAGCGCACTCTGCAATGCCTGGTCATAGGTTCTCTCTTTCCACTATGTAAATCCTGGGATAAACGAGATTCTCAGATGAGGTAAGAGTGTGCGAAGAATGGTTTCTTCACACTTTGGGCTAGCCTTCTCTCCTCACACAGGGAACAAGGCATCAAGTCAAGATTTCACCACTGAAAGAGGAGTTGGGTCTGTGGCCCCTTAATGGACTCTGGTCTTTGTAGTGCACAATCCTGCGTGTGATCCACCATCACACTGTTGTCCTCACATCTGTGGTATGAGAAGACAGTGGAGGCCAACCGTGGGAGTGGAAAGGGGTCATCCAGCAAGGTGTGCTCTGGTACTTCCTAAGTCCAGTTATCCAGCAACCTGGGCAGATCCTCCACTACTGGGCTGAATCTTGGAAGCTATTCAATTCATTCTAACTATATTTCTAGAGGCCCCCTGTTAAAATCATGGGGAGAAAGACCAAGGCCACACTCTGGCTGCCACTGGCTTAGCAAACCTATCAAAATCACCTTCTGATCTGGTCAGTGTTTGGGATTGCCCAACAAATGCTTGACTGAATGTCAAGTCCCAGAAAGGAAGTAAGAAGTAAGAGGTGGTTACCAATATCCATGTATTAGTCAGGGTTTACTGAAGGGAAGGAAGTGTGTGTGTATATGTGTGTGCGTGTCTGTATTGTTGTGTGTCTGTTTCTCTTGCTCCTCTTTCCTCCCCTCTTCTTCTTCTCTCCTGTTCCCTCTCTCCTCTCCTCTCCTCTCCTCTCCTCTCCTCTCCTCTCCTCTCCTCTCCTCTCCTCTCCTCTCCTCTCTCCCCTCCTTTTCTCTCTCAGTGTAACATAATGTATACATACATGTAAACATTTCCCAGTAGGGAATGCTGCAGAAAACATATAGTTATTCACACACTGGAGCACAAACATCCTAAGTATATCCTAAGAAGGAGACCCAGACAAAGCAGAACTGCACATGGGAGTTGTTGGAAGTGTTTCACTAGGGATAAGGCCAAATGGCTTTTGACCAATATTACCTAGGAATATGCCCCCAGTGAGGGATTATCCTGTCTGCTGTTTTCTGAGCATAAAGTGGCTACCAGGAGACTGTTCCACCATGACCTCATCTCCATGATTTCAGATGCACTTGAAGAGGTTGGTAAGTGAGTTTAATGAGTCCCTTCTGGCTCTAGGTTTGAAAAAAAAAATGATGGACTACATTCCTGGCTTTAAGCAAAATCATGGTCAAAAGAAGTCTGCCCAGTTTAACTGGCAATGGCCTCTCTTGGGAGAGTTTGATCGTTCTGTGCTCTAAGTAGATGCTCAATTTACAAATGCTTTCATCCAAGTAGGCATTGCTGAGTGCTCAATGAGGTGCTTGGGTGCATGCTGAGTCCCTACCCACAGTGCTCTGGGAGGGGGTGGGTTCAGCACTGGATCCATACCCACAGTGCTCTGGAAGAGGGTGGAGTCAGCGCTGGGTCCCTACCCACAGTGCACTGGGAAGGGGTGGGTTCAGCACTGGGTCCGTACCCACAGTGCTCTGAGAGAGGGTGGAGTCAGCGCTGAGTCCCTACCCACAGTTCTACTCTTACACTCCCTTCAACACTCCCTTCTTTGGCTGTCTCCGTCCCTCTTGCTCCATGTGAACTTCTATTTCCCAGCTTTCTGACTGGCTCGAGAAAAGAGATGTAATCTCCTGATACGGGAACACAGGGCATTTGGTTTAACTAGAGCTGCCACGTGATGTTGCCATAGTCATGATATATGGAGAGGGTGGGGGCCAGCACCTGTCATACAAACCCCAACACTAAGCATACCAAAGCAGGGCAGGGTATTTGTGCTCCCAGAGCAGAGTCTGGGAAGAGGGGATTTGGCTGCTGATCACCTTAAGTGTTATCCAAAGTACAACCCTAGCTCTTTTGGAGGCTTGGGCTCTGGACCAGAGTCACAGGTCATTATTCATTATACAAGCAGATGGAATGTGTTTGACTCTCAAGAACGCAACCAGGGAGATTTATCCCAAGATTGATGATGCTCTGTGCCCAGACTGGGGCTCGGTTTCTGAGAACAGCTGTGGTTAGAAAGGACTGAGATAAAGAGAAAGCTGAGAACTGGTTTTGGGGAGACCTTGGGCCCATGGGGTATGGAAAGGCTAGATGTGTTAGTATAATTTGGAGGAGGGGGGAGAGGGGAGAGAGAGAGGGAAAGAATGAATTATGACTTTGAAGATCTGAAGTCTATCCTGGGAGCAGAGGATGGTGCTGTTCTAATCCATGTCAGACCTGAGAAGCACAGGACTTGGTGGCCCAAGGTCTAGTTCAAGACCAAAGCCAACTTGCTGGGCAGGAGATCGATGCCATGACGACTCTCAGAGAGGACGTTCTCCCTCTTCGGGCCTTTCATTCTTATCCAAGCCTTCAGCAGGCGAGGCCCACTCACACCAGAAAAGGCCTCTTGGTTTACTCGGCTCACACATTTGATATTCATCTTCGCCAAATGGGATGTGTTTAACCAAATGCCTGTGGACACCTTGTGGTCCAAGCAAGTTCACACACCCATGAATCCACACATTAGAGAACCTGAGGTGTAGACCTGAGCTAGACACAAGGAGACAGAGCTGATCAGGAAGCAGGGGGCCCAGCCCTAGACACAAGGCTGGAGAGTCTAATGGGCATGTATCCACAGTGACATGTAATCACCTACTTGAGCACTGCTTATCAGAAAGAAGCAGTGAGCTTGGGCCATGCTTGACATTGCTCTGTGGGGGACATTGAGGAACATGATGTAGCTGCCTCGTTTCCCAAATCCAACTCGCTGAGATTAAACTTCCTCCTCAACCGTGCCTGACAAGGAACCTGTAATTCCCTGTTCCCAGGCAACCTGGTGTGATTCAGAAAGTGGGAATCAACTCAGCCACAGAGAAAGGGACTGTGAGAGGAGAGAGAGGGAGGGGGAAGGAGGGGGAGGAGAAAAAGCAGGAGGGGGAGGAAGAAGGGGAGGGAGGAGGGGAGAGAGGAAGGGGGAGAGAGGGGAGAGAGGGAGAGACAGAGACAGAGAGAGACAGAGACAGAGAGAGAGAGAGAGAGAGAGAGAGAGAGAGAAGTGTGTGAGCCACATAAAGGGGATGGGGTGGAAACATAAGATCCAGGAAAAAAAATAGAAAAATCTGTCAGTACTCAATATTATAGCATTTTCCTCCACTATAATAAGGAACTGCAGACATCTACAGATTAGGAACCTCTTTAAACATCAAAGTGGCTGGAGGAGGAAGAGGCTGGAGTGAGCTGACATCTCCGGGAGGTTTACCAGAAGGCAGGACTGATTTGGATGGAAGGTGAACAGATGACTCAGAAACAGGGAGATGAGAGGGGCCCAGGGGAGTGGAGGGAAGTGGCGTGGGTGAGCGAACGCAATAGATTCTAATCGAAGCTCACATGGTTTGAATCTTCTTCATGGTACAACACTGGAACTGAACAACAGTCTCCATACTTCTGGCTCTCACGTTTTCTTTTCTTTTCTTTCTTTCTTTTTTTTTTATTACTTTTATTTTTTTACTGTTCAGTCATTGCCCCCCTCCAAGTCTTCCCTCCCACAGTTCCTCCTCCCATTCTTCCTCCCCCTGTCTCCAAGAGGATGGCCGCCCCCACCAGACCTCTCGACTCCCTGGAGCCTAAAGTTTCTCGAGGGTTAGGTGCATCTTCTACCACTGAGGCCAGACCAAGCAATCCTCTGCTGTCTATGTATCAGCAGCCTCGGACCAGCTCCTGTATGCTCCCTGGTTGGTGGCTCAGTGTCTGAGAGATCTCAGGGTTGGGGTTAATTGAGGCTGCTGGTGTTCCTATGGGGTTGCCCTCCTCAGCTTCTTCCATCCTCCCCCTGATTCAACCACAGGGTTCTCAAATTCAGCCCAATGGTTGGGTGTAAGTATCTGCATCTGTCTCAGTCAGCTTCTTGTTGGGCCTCTCAGAGGACAGCTATGCTTGGCTCCTGTCTGTAAGCACATCATAGCATCAGTAATCGTGTCAGGCCTTGGTGCCTCCCCATGAGATGGATCCCAAGTCGGGCCTGTCATTGGACCACCTTTCCCTCAGTCTCTTCTCCATTTTTGACCCTGCAGTTCTTTCAGACAGGAACAATTCTGGATCAGAATTTTTGACGGTGGAATGGCAACCCCAACCCTCTGTTTGGTGCCCTGTCTTTCTACTGGAGGTGGACTCTACAAGTTCCCTCTCTCCACTGCTGGGCATTTCATCTAAGGTCTCTCCCATTTGAGTCCTGAAAGTCTTTCACTTCCCACATCTCCGGTACTTTCTAGAGGGCTCTCCCCCCTCCTCCCCCTCCCGAGGTTGCATATTTGCATTCATTCTGCTGGCCCTCATGGCTTCTCTCCTGTTCACCCCTTACCTTATCATGCACCCCTTTTCCTCTCACCCTCCCCTCTCCCACCTAGGTCCGTCCCTCCCTCTGCCTCCTGTGATTATTTTCTTCTCCCTCCCGAGTAGGATTGAAACATCCTCACTTGGGCCCTTCTGCTTGTTAACCTTCTTGAGTTCTGTGAATGTATCCTAGGTATTCTGTACTTTTTGGCTGATATCCACTTATCAGTGAGTATATACCATACATGTCCTTTTGGTATTGGGCTACCTCACTCAGGATGATATTTTCTAGTTCCATCCATTTGCCTGCAACATTCATGATGGCCTCTCCCGTTCTTAATAGCTAAATAGTATTCCATTGTATAAATGAACCACGTTTTCTGTATGCATTCCTTGCTCGTGGGGCGTCTGCGTTGCTTCCAGTTTCTGGCTATTATAAATAAAGCCGCGCATTTTCTAATATAGGACAAGCACCTCCTGCCTCGAAGGACAAAAGCATGAAAGTAACGACAGAGTGTAGGCCCACAGAAAGCAGTTTCTCTTCATCCATCTTGCTCTGTGTGTGTGTGTGTGTGTGTGTGTGTGTGTGTGTGTGCATGTTGTGTGTCACTATGTGAGTATGTGAGTGAATGTGTACATGTGTGTGTGTGTGCATGTAGTGTGACTGTGTAGGTACGTGAATATATGTGTGAAGGTGTACATGTGTATGAATGTGTGTTTGTGGAATGGTATGTGCATGTTTGTGAGTGTACGTGTGTGAGCGTATGTGCAGAATGTGTATATATGTATGAGTGTGTGTATCCATGGGGGCATGGGTATGAGTGTGTGTTTGTGAGTGTATTGTATGAGTGTGTGTGTGTGTGTGTGTGTGTGTGTTTGTGAATGTGTGTTTCCATGGTGTGTGTGTGTGTGTGTGTGTGTGTGTGTGTATGTGTGTGTGTGTGGTGTCCATGAAAGAGTGTTTGCACATGTTTGTTGAATGTGTGCACAGAGGTGTGTGTGTATACATGTATGCATGCCTTTAATTTCCTGCACTCCCCTTGCAACTCCCTCAGAATTCATGATAGTTACATGTTCCTTTCTGCTTTTTCCTGACATCCTAAAGGCAGGACTGAGCCCTCCTGTTTCTGGAAGTATCCCCAGGTCCTGCTTCAGAAACAGATTCCCTGTAGGTGTTCAACAGACACTTGTATGAATGGGTAGAAAATAATCCTGAAATCACATCTGACTTGAAAGTTGCTCTCAGTCTTTGAGGGGTCATAAGTTGGCCAACTCTGAAATATCCAAACTGGAAGAGGAGGGCTACCATGGCAACACACCCGTCTTACCCTTTTGTTTGTCAAGCTGGGTGGCCCTGTTCCTGCTTCCTGCCTGGCAGCGTCAGTGACCAGACTCCCCCAGGCTTTGGCCCATTTCCTTAGCTTAAATCCGGAGAAAATCAGACAGCCCCGAGCATCTGGCCCCCTCTCCTGCTAGCAGGTCCCTTCCTGAACTGTCATGTCTCCACATCATCTCCTAACCCTCCTGCCACCCTAGGGGTTCAGAGTAAGGAGGGGCATATGTGCCCAAACTGTGCTCACAGGGACCCCTGCGGCAAGTGTGCATGGTGTGTGGCATCTTTCTTCCTTCCCCTTAGCTGTCTGCAGAGACCCAAAACTCCCATTAATGGGAAACAGACCTCGTGGGCAAGTTTGAGAGAGAGGAAAGCTGACCTCTGCACTCTTTCCCTAATCAGATTAGCAGAAGATAAATTGAGGGTGACACTTCCTTCTTTATCTCTGATACCAATTCCAGTTGATTGGTATCGGCTGCCTAGATTGCTGTGTCATGAAGGAATCGGAGGCTGGGGCCCCAGCGAATCAGGACAGCGTATTGGGATCGATTGGCAATGTCTGCCGTGGGCATGGGACAGTGAATAGAGCAACTCAACTCGCGGCAGAATATCAGCCACAACACTAGGTGGACGCCCTGTTCGCTCCGAGTAATGGAAGGCCTCAACTCACAACACAAGCACACAGCTCTGCCTGAGCATGGGGAATGAGTGGGCCGGGTTTGCACAAGCGGAGAGGGGAGGAGGGGTTAGGGGCTGCTGTTAGGCAGGCTCTCCTCTCCCTGCACACTTTCATTCCTCTCCTTTTCTTTCTTGCATCCATCCGATCCTCTGAAAAACAGCCATGAGAGCGTTTGTTTACACTCCAGAGTAGCACATGAGGCATTCTAAGAGCCGAAACAAAGAGTCACGACCACTCTCCAGACTCAAACCTCTGGGTCCGAAAGGTGTTCCAACGCCTGAGTCCTAGGGCCAATGAGCTTGTAGCAGGTGCCCCATGAGCTTGCGTGGTAGAGGGCAGAGGGCATCTGTTTCCCACAAAACATCTCTGTAGCTCAAGGATACAAAGTCTACTCCATCATTAGTTTTGAAACACAAGGTTTCCATCTGTAACTTTGCCTTGTCTTGAACTTGCTATAGAGACCAGGACTCAAACTTACAGAGATCCAACTGCTTCTGCCTCCTGAATGCTTGGATTAAAGGTGTGCACATCTTTAATCCCTTTGTCTCTTTGAATCAAGGCCCCACCCCCACCCCTCGCTGGATGCTAGGGCCTGTGTCACTCCACAGAGCAGAGCATAGTGATGCAGAATTGTCTGTATCCTCCCCCCACCATCTCCCTCCACTACCAAGTACCAGGTACCTGCCACCTGGCAGAGAGCTGAGACTTGGCTAAGAGTAATCAGTCTCAGAACTGTTCATTCGCAGGACAACTGTCCCCAGCATCTGATTCTGTTTAGCCACAAAAGACATCAGCAAGGAAAACATTCTTAACAAGACCCTGAGCCATATTCTGTGAGATGTGTGTGTGTGTGTGTGTGTGTGTGTGTGTGTGTGTGTGTGTGTGTGTGTATGTATGTATGTATGTATATATGTGTATGTATGTATGTATATAGTCTTAGTCAGGGTTTCTATTCCTGTACAAACATCATGACCAAGAAGCAAGTTGGGGAGGAAAGGATTTATTCGGCTTACACTTCCATACTGCTGTTCATCACCAAGGAAGTCAGGACTGGAACTCAAGCAGGTCAGAAAGCAGGAGCTGATGCAGAGGCCATGGAGGGATGTTCCTTACTAGCTTGCTTCCCCTGGCTTGCTCAGCCTGCTCTCTTATAGAACCCAAGACTACGAGCCCAGAGATGTTCCCACCCACAAGGGGCCTTTCCCACTTGATCACTAATTGAGAAAATGTCTTATAGTTGGATCTCATGAAGGCATTTCCTCAACTGAAGCTCCTTTCTCTGTGATACTAGCCAGTACATATATATATACATATATACATACATACATATATATATACATATATACATACATACATATATACATACATACATATATATATACATACATACATACATTTCTGTAAGTGTATGGTATTTGTGAGTGTATATGTGTATGTGTGACAGTGTATGAACATGTGTGTCTATAGAGTGAGTATGTGCATGTGTTTGTAGAATGTCTGCATGGGTCTCTGTATGATTTTGAAGGGATGCCAATGGGGTGAGTGTGTGCACCTGTTTGTAGCATATGTGTGTTGGGGGGTTGCATGTATACAGGTACACATGGCTTAAGAATGAAAAGCCCACCCTTCAGGTTGTCTTATAGACTTGGGATGTTCTTCTTGGATCGTCCTGGCCCCAGCTTCCTTCAAGTCCAGGTCCAGGGCACCCCTCCACCCCCACACTCCGAGCTGGGATGCTGAAGATGACCAGCATCCTTTTCATCAAGACCTGGTTGGCACGGAGTTGGAAATGTAGCCTCAGAAGTGACAAAGGACGATGTTGAGCAGCCTAAATGTTGGAGTCGATTTTGTTCTGAGATTTTGGAGTATTGGGGTAGTTATCTTGATGGTAAAACAAAAGGCTAACATGAAATGTGTGTGTTTCAAATATGCCTGGAGGTGGTTTTATATGTTTTAATATAATTTTATGTATGGTGTGAGGGACCCCCCACACACACACTTCTGAGTTGCGACAGCACTCAAAATCCTGAGATTCTGGAAGCATTCCAGACAGAGAACTCTTGGCTTAGGGCAACTCTGCCCACTCCTTACTGTGTATTTGGTATCTTGACTGTCCAAGAGCTCTTTTGTGTGCTGTTAGGGATCAAGCCCAGTGCCTACCGAATGCTGGGCAAGCATTTAACCGCTGAGTTACAACCCCGGCCCTCTTTTCGAATTTTGCTTTGAGACAGGATCTCACTAAGTTGCCTAGACTGGCTTCCAACTCACGGTAGCCCCAGTTGGCATTGAACTTGGGAGCCTCCCACCTCAGCTTCCCAAGTAACTAGGATCACAGGCCTGCACCACCAGGCACAGCGACCAAGAACGTTTCGATGAATCTGGTCTCATCATAAGTTTGATCTCACTAAGGCACAAAATATCACTTGAGTTTGGCAAGGATGCCCCGTATTTCCAATCAAACCCTCGTTCTCAGAAATAGAAAGGAACTTTCCTGAAGCCAACAGCAAGTAGAGAGCAGAGCCAGGGCTTAGTGCCAGACTGTCTGACCCCATACCACTGTCTTCTTACAACAGCCAGGAAGTGTTATCTGGCCTGTTACCTGCTGCCCCCGTGGCTGTGACTAGTTCTTAGGACAGATTTTGGTACCTGGTTCGCTGCATTCATTTTTTTCCCCACCAAGGCAATTCTGTTGTCTCCCTGGTATCTGGAAGCCAGCGGCAGAGACTGCTCATCTTGCACAGGGTCAGTTTCTAAACGTGCTCCCTTTGTTCCCGATTTGTTTGTCCGGGGTTCAAAATTCCTGGGGGTGGGGATATGACATTAGGACAATTACAGCTTCGTTTGGAGTATTTGTTTGAAGACACAGGGCATGACTAAAGCCAGCGTGTTCGGGGAAGGGCACTGAATGGGATGGGGGTAGGGACCCAACACAGTCCAGCTCCCATTTCTTCTTCCAGAAACTCCCTTCCCAAGTTTCCAGGAACGGCCTTGCTCTGTGCGAGTTGAGAAGTTAAGAGATGAAGTGAGCTAAGAAAGCAGACTTTGGACACCTTCCTTGGAGAGCCCAAGTGCTCTGAGACTCCAGCCCACAGTGTTCTGGGAGCCAGCTGCAGAAAGACTGCTCATGTTGCACACGGGCAATTTTTAAACGGGTTCCCTTGGTTCAGGGTTCATTTGTCCAGGGTTCAAAATTCCTGGGGGTGGGGCTATGACATTAAGACAATTAGAGCTCTCTTGGGGGTGCTCCCTCAGGAGGAGGAGCCAACTCCTGTCAATGTCACTGTCCCAAGTAGCTCAAGAGAAAGGAGTCAACAGCTTCCACTCTCCTCTCCTCTCTCTGTCCCTCACAAAGTTCCAGGACACCAGAGCAAGGGTCTGAGCATCCAGATTGCCTGTGGTTTTAGGGCAGGAGACTCCTAAACTTTCTTCCAGCAAGCCTGGGTCCAGCTACTCTGCTACTTTGCTGGGGACAGCTACTCTCCAGTAATATAGTAACCAACATGGACACTGCTCTTGGGTAATTCCATGCACACAAGAGAAGAGAGCTGACTGGGAGGAAGACAGGGCAAACCCCTGAGCGGGCTACAAACCCTGATAAAATAGCAATCACATTGTATAAGTTACCATGAAAATGTATGGCATAGCCCAATGTTAAGAGTAAAGCCCACTGCTCTCCGTGAGCCCTTGGTGGGGCCAGAGATTTCCCTCCCACCCAGAGGCACAGTGATCCAGTGCTGTGGAGATGACCCAGCAGGTAAATCACTGGCCTTGTAAGTATGAACACCTGAGTTTGATCCCCAGAACCCATGAAAAATTGTTGAATGTACATGTGGTAGGGAGGTGGGGACCCGCAGATCCTGGGGGCTTGCTGGCGAGATCCAGGCCATGGAAGGCCCCGTTTCAAAGGATGTAAATGATGGTTTTGAGAATAACACTGAGGTTGCTTTACCTCCTCTGCATTTATGTGCATAGAAACGTACTTCAGCAGACAACACATGAACGGACATACATGTACACACATGCATGTACGTTTTGAAAAAAAAAAAAAAAAACTCGTAGCAGTACCTTCTGAGGAACAGTAAGGGTTGTGATCAAGAGCTCTGGAGCACTGAACAGGTGGCTTGGCACTTAAAGCTCTCACCGTTGCAAAAACAAACAAGCAAACAAACAAACAAACCTGTGTTTGGTTCCTGGTACCTACCCAAAGGGTGGCTCACAATGGCCTGTTAACTCCAGTTCCAGAGGATCTGGCGCCCTCTCCTGGCCTCTATGAGCACTGCACACACATAACATCTATACAAGTACCCAAAACACCCATACACATAAAATAAATAGATCTCAAATAAAAGAAAGGGCACTCTGGACCTAGATATGTGGGCCTCAGGCTACACTAGGACACTTCTACTCAGTGGAGCTCAGAGCAAGACTCATGATCTCCCCGCTCAGCATCGTTTTGTGCTCTGTGAGGGGAGGGGCTGGATTAGACAGCACAAACCAGTAGCTACAGAGAAGCACACAAACCAGTAGCTACAGAGAAGCACACAAACCAGTAGCTACAGAGAAGCACACAAACCAGTAGCTACAGAGAAGCACAGCCTGGCGTATGTTACTTGGCTTGCAAGCTAGTGTTATCATTTTTATTAATTGGTTCTCATCAGATAAAAATTAAAAATTTTCCTCCCCAGTATTGCACACTGGGAGAGCGGGGATGCCCAGAGGGAGCAGCCGGCAGGAACTGCCTGCCACCCAGCTCCTGGCCTCAACACCTCCCAAGGAGGACAACAACAACAACAACAAAACAAAGATTAAGTTTTTGTTGTTGTTGTTGTTGTTGTTGTTGTTGTTGTTGGTTTGGTTTGGGTTGGTTTTTTGTTTTGTTTTGTTTTGTTTGTTTGTTTTGTTTGTTTGTTTTTCATTAAAAAATCTAATTGTTCTCAAAACGTTTGACAATGTTCAACACGTATTCCCTCTGGGCAGTAATTGGCTTTCCTCTCCAGACATGACATATGTCCTCTGGTTAGCAGCAATCCGTCCCTCCCCAGACCATGTGTTCACGTTCATCATCTGCCTGGATGGTCCCGATTGGCACTTGAGTGGGAGCCCCCTAATGTGCAGGTTTCTTCTCCTCCGTATGACCAGCAACCTTTCTAGTTTGAGTCTTATTGGCCAGCTTGGGTCACTCCGAGCCCAGGTTACATGACAACACAGGAAGCATGCATCTCAAGTTCTGACCTAGATGGGGGAAGGAGGTGTGTTGGGGCTTGACATGGCTTCCCCTGAGCAAAGTGACCTGAGAGCAAGAGGAGTTCTTACAGTGAACTTACAGTCCAGGGTCCCATAAGCAGAAGGCAGCAGGCAGGTGCCCACCACACGGGATATTGTGTGGAGGGAACATTCCAGACTCTATCGAAAAATAAGCTAAATGAACCATGAGGTCACCACTATCGCAGAACGTAGTGCTCTTCCCTTGTCCTGTAACTGCCAAACTACAGCCTACTACAAACAGTACAATTACGTGTCTGCCTGCATGTCCTTGTGTAACTGAGCGCTGGAGGAAACCACAGGCGCAACCAGGGAGGAATCCAGCTTCACTAAAGATCGGGGATTTTTGACCATTGGGATCAAAGCTAAATGGGCAAGATTGAAGAGTGGGTGCCAGCAGAGTTTGGAGTTGGAACTTCCTGGGTTTTCCTGTCTTGGAAAATGACTTTGCCCTCAGAGTCTGCCTGTTAGTGGTTTGGCTAACTCCTGGACTCCGATCTTTGTCGGCCGAGGCATCCCTGTGGGGACAGCAGCAGCAGCAGAGGTTTGGGAATATGGCCTCGGAATGAGGATAGCTCATGATTTTGGCTCTTGGTTTCAGCTAAGATCATAGTGGATTCTCAGTCGCTGGCTTCCTCTTGACAACGGGCTGGCTGGGGATGAAGGCTGGGGCTGTCCTGGTTGGCTTTCCCCTGTCTCTTTTTATCCATTTGCCTCCCTGGTTGGCAGAGGCTGATAACCAATGTGGAAATCAGATAGTTTCCTTCATCCAGGACTTTCTTTAAAAATAGGCCTTGAGGTTTTTGATGGATTAAGTAGAAATTCTTATAATACGTTCCACTGTGCACTATAATCCATAAGCCAGTCTCAGAAAAGTGAGGTGCAGCCATTACAAGGCAGGGGGATGAAGAGAGAACTAAAAAGGAACTTCTGAAGGAAGCCTGGAGTGTGGTACCTGTCTGCAGTCCTAGAACTTGAAGGCAGATGCAGAGGGACCAAAAGTTCAAGGTCACCTTCAACTAGACAGGAAGTTGCAGATGAGCCTGGGTTACTTGAAATCTTGTTTATGTTTGCTTGGTTTTGTTTTGTTTGTTTGTTTGGGTGGTTGGGGATTGTTTTGTTTGTTTGTTTGTTTGTTTTGTTTTTTTTAAAGACAGGGTTTCTCTGTGTAGCCCTGGCTGTCCTGGGACTCACTCTGTAGACCAGGCTGGCCTCAAACTCAGAAATCCACCTGCCTCTGCCTCCCAAGTGCTGGGATTAAAGGCGTGCGCCACTATTGCCTGGATGTTTTGTTTTTAAAGTCAAAAGAAAACTAATCTAATCCATTCCCCTCTGAAACTATAAAGTGTTTCAAAAGTTCTTTTTCTATAAAAATTATAGAGGCAGCAATCCAAAGCCAGCAATAGGCTGAATGTAAAACACAGTAGTTTTATTTATCGAGAATGAAAAACCAGTCCCCCACCCACAGTTTTCGGTGAAAACCAAAAATTAGGAACTTGGTTTTTTTGCAGGAGACCTGAAACCTCTACCATTCATTTCTATTCCATCTCATTTTTTTAAGGTAAAATGAAAGGTTATTTTGCTAGCAGAAAACTGTTATTGTTGCTAAATTTGCTAAGAAAATTGGGCAATTTATCAGTGGAGATGGCAACCGCAAATAGCCCAGCTTGCCAGAGGCGAGATACACCACTGTCAGCAGCATTAGGTTATGAGACGAAAAAAAAAAAATCCCAAGTTTCAGGATAGTGATCATGGATTGAGGAGTCACGGGTAGCATGGTAGATGGTGGCCGAGTCTTCCCCAGGGAATCTTGTGACCAGACCCAGACATTCCTGGGAAAGAGATGATGCTCAGAGCATTTGGTGGTAGATAGCTCTTTATGCTACAGATCTTCCTGGGGGATTTAGGGGAAAGAGCCTGAATTAAGTGAGTGTTTTCTCTGCTTGTGTTGGGTTAGCCCTTCCTTACCTTAGCTTTCTGTGTTGATTTGGGGCTTTGAATAATGCCTCACTTTGTGAAATCACTTTGTGACATCAGCAATCATGTCACAATTGGGGAGGAAATGGATAGCGTCACATTGATAGGGGGAACGTTATTTGGAGTGGATAAGTGAGTCTGGATGGATGCCATTGAGTGGCAAAGCCATTGTTATTGACTATTTTGTAGGAATGCATTTAAGGCTGCACATGTACATAATTCATAGGCGGTGTACTTGAGAAATGTCCAGCAAGGTACAACAGAGAAGAAGAAGAAGAAGAAGAAGAAGAAGAAGAAGGAGGAGGAGGAGGAGGAGGAGGAGGAGGAGGAGGAGGAGGAGGAGGAGGAGGAGGAGGAGGAGGAGGAGGAGGAGGAGGAGAAGGAGAATGAAGGCCAAGTATAGACTGATAGCCCATCTTGAAAGTCTTGTTATGAGAAGCAGGGATATAGATACAGGCAAAATGGGATGGCAACTGGATGGGGGGCCCCAAAGAGCCTCCCCAGAGAGCTGTTGCTATGATCTCATCTGCAGACATTTAGTATGTGGGAACAGTAACAAATTACTGGGGGAAGGCGTAAAGAGGTTTACCAGTGGCATAGAATGAAGGACAGAAAATGGTCAAATCCACCATCGCACGTGTACCAAGGCATGGAGAGGATGAGAGGCCATGCCTGCCATTGGGAATCTAAGCCTGTCCATCAGAATGGGTGCTTGACTTTGGAGAAAATGTTGTACTCTATTTATAGGTCTGTTTATTTAGGTAGGAAATTTACATCAGGAGAGAATGGGGTGGGGAGAGGGAGGAAGAAAGGGGAGAGAGAGGGAGGGAGGGACGGAAGGAGGGAGGGGAGGAGGGAAGGAGAGAGAGACTATCTTGAACGCAACGTTATCAAACATTTCCTATTGATTATTGTGGTGGTTTGAATTAAAATGGCCCCCATAGACTCATACAAGTAGAACAATTAGGAGGTGTGACCTTGTTAAAGGAAGTATGACACTGGGGGTGGGCTTTGAGGTCTCACATGCTCAAGCCAAGCCCAGTGTCACTCTCTCTTCCTGCTATCTGGTAATCTGGATGTAAAACTCTCAGCTCCCTATCCAGCACCATGTCTGCCTGTAGGCTGCCATGATGACAATGAACTAAACCTCTGAACTGTAAGCCAGCGTTAATCAAATGCTTTCTTTTGCAAGAATTTCTGTGGTCATGGTGCCTTTTCACAGCAATAGAAATCTTAACTATAACAACTCTCCTTCCCCATCTATGTTCAGCAGAAGGCAGAGGGGAAACATGGTGCTGGAGAGTACTTTCTGGAAGTTGCTCATGTGCCTCTCCATTACACCACCACCCTCTATTCTTTGGAGCATCTCCAACATGGCGCCCTCAACCTCTGCCTTCTACGGTCATCTCCTTATACGGTTCTCTCCCACACTGGATAGGCAGGATCTGTGTCACCAAGAGCACATTGCACGTGTGGTAGAGTACTACTACTTCTGAGCCTAGGTCCAGGCAGTGGTTTCCATTGGGATTCCTTGAATCATTTGCTCTTGGGGGCTCCAGCTGCCATGTTGGATATTCAGGAGCCCCATAGAGAAGTCTACATGGGGAGGTATGGACACCTCCTGCTGACATCCACGTGAGTGTATCATCTTAGAAGCAGCTCTTGCAAACCCAATCTAGCCCTTAGATGACCATCATGACTGGTACCTCCCAAGAGAGCCAGAAGCCACTCACATACTCTTGAATCACACAAACCATAAGACAGGAATTGATTATTATTGCACGATGCTGAATTTTAGAATAATTTGTTATGTGGCAGCTGCTAGCCAATACATGTGGCTACAATTCTTGCTTTGGGATTTAGTTTTATAATTAGAATATTAAAGCTATTCAAAGTTTTAACAATTGTTTATCTCATTGAATGGGGATTCCGTAAACTCATGTAGTGGATGTTAAGCATAGTCCCCTCCACGGTCTCCTTCCCACCCCTCTTCTTCTTCTCTTAGATAAGTTTGCTTTTACTTTCTTATCATTTATAAATGTATGCTATTAGAAACTACGTAATATTTTAGACCCACACGAAAGAGAAACTGTGATACTTAGTCTTTCTGAAGCTGACCTAATTAGCTTAATATTTTTCCAGTTGTATTCAGTGGAGTTTAAGTTTTAATTAAAAAAAATGAGTCCTCCAACTATAAAACATCCAGTCCAGATGAATTCACTGATGGATTCAACTGGATTGCTACAAAAAGAGCTAATACCAATGCTTCTTAAACTAACCCATAAACTAGAAAGACGAAAGATGTCACCAAACTCTTTATCCAAAGCCAGAATTACCCTGATACTAAAACCATATAAAGACACAGCAAATAAAAGAATTATAGGTCAAACTTTTCTTTGAAAAGGTGGCAGATTATTGCAGATTTTCATGGTGAGGAGAAAGCTGTATTTCCTTACACACTAGCCTCTAAATATGCAGTGTTCTCCTGTACAGTTTTCCCAGGACAGGTATTGTGACATACCCAAGCTCATGATGCAGACCTTGGCTTCGTTCTGGGTGACATGGGAGAGCCACAGGAGAGCCTTGAACAAATGAGGGTGGCAATGACTTGTGTTTAGAGGTCAGTCTAGATACAAGACCGCTGTGCATCTGGACACGTGCACAGAAACCTTTGGGCATAGAGATGGTTGTCCGCTGACATCAAGGCGTCTTCTGACTTGTCAACCACACTCAGACAACTATCAGTCCTGTTTTTCCTTGGGCTCCACCCCAGGGCTACTCCTAAAACAGATACACAGGTAGGAGAAGTGTCCGCAGTCCATTGTCTACAGATGTCCGGAAGCTCTGGTTCTGCTCCTTGGCAATGTGACTCCCTGGTGAGGCTCTGTACTGGCTGGTTTTTGTGTGTCAACTTGACACAAGCTGGAGTTATCACAGAGAAAGGAGCCTCCCTTGAGGAAATGCCTCCATGAGATCCAGCTGTCAGGCATTTTTTTTTTCATTAGTAATCAAGGGTGGGAGGGCTCATTGTGAGTAGTGCCATCCCTGGGCTGGTAGTCCTGGGTTCTATAAGAAAGCCAGCTGAGCAAGCCAGGGGAAGCAATCCAGTAAGGAGCATTCCTCCATGGCTTCTGCATCAGCTCCTGCCTCCAGGTTCCTACCCTGTGTGAGTTCCAGTCCTGACTTCCTTGGGTGATGAACAGCAATGTGGAAGTGTAAGCTGAATAAATCCTTTCCACCCCAACTTGCTTCTTGGTTATGATGTTTTCTGCAGGAATAGAAACCCTAACTAAGACAGGCTCTAAAGATCCCATTGACGTGTTGGCATTTTGGGGCCTTGGGGTGTAAGGTCTCATCTAAATCTAATCTGCTGTCTAACAAGATATATTTGTGTAGGTAATTATAAAAATGGATATTGGTTAATCAGGGTTCTGAAGGCTGGCAAATCCAAGGTCAAGTCTCCAGAAGAGTGTGTCTGGTGAGGGCTGGTGGGCTTCTCAGACGCCTCTCTCCTGGACTCTAACATTGGTGAGAGTGGTGAAACTCAAATGGCCAACCTTGAGTATCATTCTTTAGGGTTTATCAACTTTGTTTTTGAGGCAAGTGCCATCATTGCTTGGAATGCACAAAGCCAAGACAGCAATCCAGTGAGCCCCAGAGAGTCACCTTCTCTACCTCCCCAAGGCCAGGATTACAAGGTGCTGTCATGGATGCCTAACTTTTTAAATGTGGCTTCAGAGGTTCCAACTCAGATTCTCATGCTTGCACAGCAAGGTCATTCACAACTGAGCTGCCTCTCCACCCTGGACCCTCTGTTCTTAGATGTCAATCCACTTCTTGGGGGACTCCTCCTCATCACATAGTCTCAAATACGCATACACATAGGATCAACTTTCAACATGGGGAGACAGGCAAGAACTTAACAGCTCAGATACATCAGAATGTATCAGTCAGTTACACTGCAGTAACAAAACAATCCCAGAGCTCAATGCTTCAAACAAACAAACAAACAAAGGCTTCATTGTTGCTTGTGCTCCTTTTCCAGTGCAGGATAGGGGAGTCTCAGCCCAGCACACCCACTCTGGAACCCTGGATAATGTAGCCTCTACCATCTTGTGACAGCACCAGATCACCGTGAGGCTTCCAGTCCAGTGACACGGGGAGAAAGGGGACATGGCTTAAACAGTAGAACTTGACCATTTTATTAGCCAAAACCAGTCCCATGGCTATACCCTCTGTTAGCAAGTGAGAAAGTGGTGTTCAGCCTACGCCTGAAGGTGGAAGAGAATGGGTCATTGATGTATATCATAAGATCAGCTACAAGGGGACATCACAATTTAGGGGGACAGTCAGAGGATGGACATCTGGACCACAAAGATCAATTTGCCCAGATCGCTGCTCCTCAATAAAATGAGGTTTGAAGTGAGCTGGGAGGTATAGTTTTCCTTCTGTTGCTGTGTTAAAATACCCTGACCTAAAGTCATTTCAGGGAGGGGAGGATTTGTTTGGCTTACCATGACAGATTGCAGCCCATCATTTAGGGGGAGGGGAAGTCAAGGCAGGAACTCTATCAGCTAATCATGCCAAAACCACAGTCCAGAACAAACGCAGGGTCAACACAGCGTCACCGACTCGCTTGCTGTTCTCCTTCCACTCACTTTTCCCCCCTTAGATTATTCAGGACCCCAAGCCAGAGAATGGTACAGCCTGCATTCTCCTCCCAGCTAGCAACCGAGATGATCCCTCATGGATGTGCCCACAGGCCAACCTGACCTAGACCATTTCTCAACGGAAACTCTCTTCCCACGTGATTCTAGGTTGGGGCAAGTTGATAAGTAAACACTGACCACCACAGGGCATCCTGAACAAGCTCTTCCTGTTCTCATAGAGTGAATAATCACTCACCCAAGAGCACATATACTCCAAGTACCCTCCCTGGATGCTGTGATGATGCAAAGTCAGCTAGCTCCTGCATGCTCCCTGGTTGGTGGCCCAGACTGTTTGAGCCCCCATGGGTCCAGGTTTATTGACTCTGCAGGTCTTTTTGTGGTGTTCTTGATTCCTCTGGCTTGCTCACTTCCATCGCCCACTCTTCCACAAGACTCCCTGAGATCCACTTGATTTTTGGCTGTGGGTCTCTGCATCTACCTCCATCCGCTACTAGATGAAGCCTCTCAGGAGACAGTTACAGTAGGTTCTTGTCTGCAAGGATAGCAGAGTATCATTGATAGTGTCAGGGATTGGCTCTAGTACATGAGATGGCTCTCAAGTTGGAGCAGGATTATTTATGAGTGTAGGTGAGTCATAAGCAGCTGCCATCACAGAAAGTGAAAGCTCACCCCTAAACTGCATGATGCCTCATGGCAGCTACATCCCTGGAGCTCTCTTAAACAACTTGCAGGCAGTGGGCATCTGGGGGTGGGCAGAAAGTCTCCTCTCCCCATAGATTGTGGACTGTTTTATAGTCTTGGGAGGGGTTTTGTTAATCTTGTTTCAGATGCCCTCTTAGACCTGTAAGTTTTGTTCACTTTCTGAGCCTTGTAAGTTTCCTTTTCTTCCTAAGTGTA
Organism: Mus musculus; assembly: GCF_000001635.26. NCBI lineage: Eukaryota > Metazoa > Chordata > Mammalia > Rodentia > Muridae > Mus > Mus musculus. The sequence goes on along the minus strand of NC_000070.6, from coordinate 142,609,323 downwards.
GTTTCAGTTTGGAGTTTATAGCTACTCAGCACCATGCATACCTGGGGCATACTTATGCTAAATATATTTGTTAATTATCAGAAATTATAATTTAACTAGGCATCCTATATATGTATTTGCTAAACCTGACCACCTCAGGGTCTTTGCACATGCTTGCCCCTCCTTGTGAACCACTGTGTTGTTGTTGTTGTTGTTGTTGTTGTTGTTGTTGTTGTTGTGACATTAGCTCTTCCTCTTCCTTCTCCCCTCAACTCTAGTGCTGACTCTTGGGAGACATTTCCTCTGGTATGCTATTCTAAAGCCACACCCTTGCCCTGTCACCGTAACTGTCTATGACACCATTGCTGTTTGTTTATAGCAGTTGCTACTCTACAAATGTCTGGTTTCTGGAATACTTATTTCTCTGCACTCCTGAGTAAGCTCCCTTAGAGCAGGACCTGAGTCCTTGTCTTTAACTGCATCACAGCACTAGTGTAAGAGTCCAAAAGTTGGCACATGGGCTCAGAGTAAGTTCTTAACTGGGAGACACTGTGGTCTGAGTAAGGTTCCTAATGCCTGCTTCCTATGTGTATCTGGGGGGCAGAGAGCAAGAAAATTAGATGATACGAGTATGATTTTTGATGGAGAAAATAATAGCCCACAAGTGAGTAGTTCACTGAAGACCAAGTAGAGATGCTAAACCAAATGGGTTCTATTTTCATGGGCATGATCAGGGAAACTGTCTCAGGTGAGGTGCTGAGGGCTGAGTTCTGTATCACTGGAAGGAAGGAAGGAAAAGTAGCAATAAGAAAGCAGGAACCTCCTTGGCTCACCTGAGAACTAGACAGTTGATCAGCATGGATGAGATGGCCAGGGTCACAGAGCAGCCACTAGGAGAGAGGCAGTCCTGAGCATAGTAGCACAGGCTGGCCTGTGTGTGGGGCCTTACTTTAAAAAAGACAGCACACTGAAAGACTTCAATCATTGGAGACATATGCCACCATGAGAAGATACTCTCAGTAGCCGTAATTAAATGAACTGTGTGTGTGTTTGGGGGGGGGGGAACAAAGGGATGAGACAGATAGGAAACCATTGCAGTCATCTGAGTAAGAAAAAAAAATGATGGGTTAATCTAGGTTTTAGCCGTGATAATGAAGGGAAAGGGGAATGAGGGTAAGATGTAACTGTTACAAATAGCTTAATTAATTAGTGGGAGATATGGAAGAAAGATCTGTTGGTAGACACCAGAGAAGATAAATATTCACCCATTGAGAGGTCATAGATAAATATTAGATGGATGGGTAGATAAATGGAATCAAGGATGCATGGAAGGCTAGATAATTGATGCTGGTGTTTAGTGAATGTATGGTAGATGGATATTAGATGGACTGTAAGTGATGGGCATTTAGTAAGTAGAGAGAGATTGAATAAATAAGTAAAAGGATATATTATCGATGCATTGTAAATAGTGGATGTTTAGTGAGAAGATAGATATTTGGTAGGTAGATAGCCTGAAGGATTATAAATGGATTGGAAGTGGTGGGGTTTTAGTGAGACAAGTGTTCGATGGTTATAGATAGGTTATAAATGGTAGGTTTTTAATGAATACATGGATATTGGATGGATGTATATATGGATGGATGGATGGATGGATGGATGGATGGATGGATGGATTATAAATGGTGGGTATTTAGTAAATAGAAGGATATTGGGTGGATAGATAGATTATAGATGGTTTGAAATTGTTGAGTGTTTGGTAAGATGGCTATAAATGGATTATAAAAGCTGGATCTTAGTGAGTAAGGGTTTTGGATGGATAGATAGATAGATGTATGGATAGAAAATAGATAAAGAATGGTGTGTGGATGAGAAGGTGAAACATAGTTATTTTAAACTCTAAGCTCTGGATCCAGACAGACCTCATTTTAGATATTCTAGAGGATACCCTTCTTGGCAAAGAAACCTTAAAGAGCAGCTGGCTTTTAGTGGCCTCAGTGTCTTCATCTGTGAACTGGACTGTAAACCATGCACCACATCAACTGTGTGAGGAACAGAGCATCACTGTCCTATGAGAGACATTCCCAGTACCCAGTACCCTGTCATCATCACTCATGACCTGCATCTAGCCTGACACTCTATAACTGGCATGGTCAAGCCATCGCTCTCCCCCATTGCTCAGCTCCAACCATTCAGACCCCTCCTACTCTGCTCCTCTACCCAGCAAAACAACAACCTTGCTATCCAAGGTCTGAATATGCTCATTGATGCACAGAAGAGACGATGCAGGGTGCAAAGTGCTCCATGATATCCAGTGCCGACATCTTTGAATCAGAATCGTGAATTCCCTTGGATGGGTTTTTAATATAGGGAGCATTCCCATGAGTGTTCACTAATAATTAAACTGAGTTTAAACCTAAGTTGGAAGGCGCTCATTCTGCTGGCAATGACATGAGGCAAAAGAGGGCCCAGTAGGTATCTCTGTTACGCTGCTACATGATTTGGGGGAAAATTTATGAGGTGTTCAGCTGAGGTGTTCACAGGTCATGTGATGCAGAGACCAGAGGTTTACGCTTACATCTCATTTCAGTGGTGGGGAGGGAGCGCGGGGCTCGACTGGGCTGCCATGCTGGCTGCCTGGCAGGACGCCATTCCTCAGCCTCATTTGAGAGTTTATTCATCCTCCCCTGCCCTCGTTGCGGACAGCTATTGATCTCTGTGCACGACTCTGCCCTTGGCCTCAGACATTTTTACAATCTCTTCCCCCAGTTTTCAAATGAACTTTATCAGTTCCCTGATGGTTGAAGTTCGTCTTTGTTCTTTGGACAATAATGGATGATTCAGTAAATGGTGTGTCACAGAGCAGGAGAGACATGAGGGCGACCTTTATTAGATTAAGTATGTCCTCCCCACCCCTCGGTGGAATTAGTACCAGAAGACAGACAGTAGAGAAGGAACTGTATAGAGCCAAGTGCTTCCCAAAATTGTGTTGGCCATTGCTTTTCTCAATACAGTAATAAGTGCTGATAATGATTTCTTATAAATTGTAACCATTAATATAGCAATGAGGATATTACCTATTCAGTTGCGTTATAAGCACCTGGAGAACATGCCTGATTCTTAGATGCTATCTATGCTTATATCTCATTTCAGTGTGTATGGGGGTGGAGGGCTGGAGGGGGCATGCTTCACTGGGCTGTCATGATCCAATTTCCCCATCTAAGTCTTGGCTAAGTCACCAAGTGTGGATGGAGACGACAATAGGATACAGCCATCAAGGAATGTTCCAGAAACTTTGTATCACCCTGTGGTCTCCTGACTGCTGCCTCGTTCACTTCTCTAGCCACCGTGGCTTTATTCCTAAGCCCTGGCGATACCAAGCTTGCTCCCACATCAGGACTTTTTTGCTCCGCTTGTGCCTTCTCTTTGGAATGCTCTTTCTGAATAAACACACTTGGCACCTCGTGTCTCAGTGAAAATGTCATCAACTTAGAAATGTCTACCATTGTCTATTCCTCACAACTCTCTCTCTCTCTCTCTCTCTCTCTCTCTCTCTCTCTGTGTGTGTGTGTGTGTGTGTGTGTGTGTGTGTGTGTGTCTTGATGTTGCTCTCTCACTGACCTGGCTTTGTTTTGAGCTGATATCGCTGGGGCTGCAAAGCAAGCACTTTATGGAGCACCTGTAAGGAACTTGACACCCTCTTCAGACCTCTGAGGTTACTGAGCACTCACGTGGCATACATACATACATACATACATACATACATACATACATACATACAGGCAACCCATCCATACACATAAAAATAAATCAATCCTTTTTTGGAAAAAGGGGGCTGAAGGCCGCGAGACTACTTTTCCAAGTGCCCGCCAAGACTGTGAACAGAATTCAACCCAGCAAACACCTGCTAAACAACCCAAGAGCTGAGTCACCTCTTCAAACAAAGACAAAAAGAAGTCAGAATGCCTGGCACTGCCCAGGCATCTGTGTGGTGGGGCTGAAGAGTCTCAAGAGGGCAGAGGCAGAGCTGTACAGGCATCTATAAATGATGGAGCAGCCCTCCTACCTGTGCTACAGAGCAGGGCAGCTGTGCTGCCCCTGTGTACACATCCACCATGAGGCAAGACCAGCAAACTCCCACAGCGTGTCAGAAAGCCCAGCTATAGGTAAGGGCAGTAGTGTGCTGTCATGCAGCCACCAACAGTGGGCTTACTGAGCCTGCCAACACCTCGCATGGGGGCCATCTGTACCCTTGAGTTCTGCACATCCTAACAAGAGATCAGGACATTGAAATGTACAGTGGTAATTAGGGTGTCACAGAGACATAATAGAAGAAGACCATGCTCAGAATTTTCCCAGATGTCCAAGAGACAGTGAGAACTCTTGGAAGTTCTCACATCAACAAAACAGTCTGGAATGTGTGCGCACACACACACACACACACACACACACACACACATGCACAGAGAGAGAGAGAGAGAGAGAGAGAGAGAGAGAGAGAGAGAGCTGTGTCCCCATGGGTTGGCTGTGTGTGCTTTGTTTTGGTTTTGGGAGACAGGCTCTCATGTAGCCCAGAATGGCCTCAAACTTTCTATGCAGATGAGGATTACCTCGAACATCTGTGCCCCCTGCATCCACTTCTTGAATGCTAGGGTTACAGATGCATGCCACCGCATCTTGTTTACATGGTCCTATAAATTGAGCCCATCACCTTATGCATAGTAGATAAACACTATACCATCTAAGCCACTGCCACAGCTAAATTTTTCTTTTATCTTTTTTGTTTTAATCCATCGAATTAAGAAAAACAAGTAGTATACCCAGATTAAATGATAGAGGGGGAGGGCTATGATACCCAACCTCTTAAGTTCAAATCCTACATGTTGTCATGTTGTAGCATCTCACACAACTTTCCTGCTCACTCAATTTTTACATCTATAAAGTGGGAGGGGGAATCAAACCCTGCTTCATAGGAGAGAGGGGAGGGGAAATAAGTTAGAAAATGAAAGACTTTTAAAGCAGCTAGCCCAGAGGAGGGCTATAAAAGGTTAGATATTGTTACTAATGGTATGGTTGATGTTTTTAAGGTGATTTTTAAAGTGGCTTGGCACTGTGCTGGCTTTCTTAACAAGTTCCATGAGGAGTGAGTGGCAGGTTCTAAGTTCTAGCTACTAGATCTCAGAGGTGGGCCCTGATGTCACATTTGACCCCTGGGATATCTATTTTAAGTGCTCAGGTGATAAATAAGGAGACTGACAGCCACCTGCACTTGCCACTATGGGGCACTTCACTCTAGAATTAAGAATTTACTAAGCATTGATGGCAGCCCTGAATTGTTTAGCAATGTAAGGGGAGCCAAGTCAACTCAGCAGTGAAATGGGGAATGGTGACTAAGAGACAGCCCAGTTGGCAAACTGCTTGCAGGAGGAGCTGAATTTGAACCCCAGAACACACATTTTAAAAATCCATGTGTGCTGCAGGTGCTGGGGTAAGGGTCAGAAGCAGGAGTGAGCCAGGCTTGCTGGCCAGCCAATCCAGTCAAAAGGGTGAGCTCTGGGTTCAGGCAGAGACACTGTAAAACAAATTAAGTAGAGAAAGATAGAGACACAAGACAGACAGACAGACAGCCTTTGGCCTCCACATGTACATATACCACACACACACACACACACACACACACACACACACACACACACAGAGGGAGAGACAGAGAGAGACAGAGAGCCAGAGACAGACAGAGACACAGAGAAAAAAAATACATAGACAGAGACACAGAGAAAAAACCAGACAGACAGACAGAGACAGAGATAGACAAAGACAGAGACACACAGAGAGAGCGGGGTAGATGATAGATAGATAGATAGATAGATAGATAGATAGATAGATAGATAGGCAGGCAGACAGAAGTAAGTAGGTAGGTTTTCTTGGCATCCACATACACATACATGTGCACCAAGACATACAAAATAGACCTGCACATGCACCAATATGTCCACATACTCATGCACACAGAAATATACAAAAACAAAACAAAACAAAACAAAACAAAACAAAACAAAACAAAACTGGGAACTAGATACTCAAGGCAACTGGAAACTGAGAAGAAAGAACAGGAGGCTAGAGATGAGCTTGGATTGTAAGAGGGTCAGAGTAAAGGGGACTGGAGAATGCCTCTGAATGGATCCTGGTTCTTGTCCTCCGGGGTGCAGGGTGTTCTAAAACTCTAGCATCCTAGGTAGAACCCTGTGGGTCTTCTAATCAGTTGGTCAAGGGCTACATAAATCCAGGGACACAGGAGAAAAGTACATATCTCCCTTGTGGAACAGTCCAGGTGGATGGGTTAAGACAGATGCATACCCTTTCTAAAGTGACAGGGACAGTGCCAGGCTTCCTCAAAGCTCCACACAGGTGGTCAGAGAGTTTGCAGGTAGAAGAGATAGTCGATTGGAACCTCGGGGGTCAGCTGTCTGAGCAATGGTGGGGGATCACCATCCACCAACTAGCAGGTTCCCTTCACCTTACCCACTCCCAGCCCTCAACCCTAACTTCCAGCCAGAGACGAAATGGCATCTCCAACATGTCAGCCAGGACCTAGAGGAAATACCGCTCTATGTATAAATATGCAAGGTGATGCTCCTCTCGGGCACTCAAACCCCAGAATAAAACCAGGGAGCCTAGTGAAGGCAGGGAAGGTGTCTCCTGTGGGTGGCTTTGGAGCCAGAACTCTGGGCTCTTCTGTGCCTCTGTGGTACTCTCTCCCTATACCCAGTGCTTAGCCTCTCACATCTTCCAGAAACAGATTGGAGAATGATACAATGTGCTGAGCTTGACTGCTCAAGAAAGCATTCCCTGTGGGTTAGTGTCATCAGAGAGGGGAGAAGTTGGGAGAGGCCTCAGCAGGAAGGTATTGGGGGTCTTTGCGGAACTGTGTTTAGTCGTGGTGGTAAAGAGGAATCAGTGTTTCCTCTAAGTCAGTGCCTGGCAACAACTACAATGGCTTGCAGATAGGTAAACGGAAGGCTGCATTTCTGTTCTGTTGCACACGTGCATGATATATGTGTGAGTGTGGGCACGTGCATGCCATGGTGCATGCTGGAGGTCAGGCGAAAACCTCTAGTGTTGGTCCTTGCCTCCCACTTTCTTGGAACAAGGTCTCTTGTTCATTGCTACATAAACCAGGCTAGCTGGCCTGAGGGTGCCTCACAATTCCCTTGTTTCTTTATCTACCGTGGGCACAGACTATACACTGAGATTCTAGAGGCATCCATGATACTATGTCCAGCATTTGTGGGAGCGCTGGGCACATAAACTCGGGTCATTAGGTTTGTGTGGTGAGCACTTTACCCACTAAGCCATCTCCCCATCCTAAGAGTTTGTTAACTGTGCACTGAACAAGGGGTTTCCATGTGTTCCTTGTCAGTGGGAGCTGATGTAAGCCTGTGATCAAGGTCATGGACCACATCTGTATTTCTATTCTGGCCACCTGTATTTGTTATGTGCTGCTAGGCAATCCTTGGGCAAGCACATAGCCTTCTTGTACCTTAGTTTCCTTGTTTATAAAATTGGGCAAGTACAGTTTCTGCATATGGAAATATCCTGAGGCTTCAGTGGATGAATGCACACAACCCCCTCTAAGCTTTTCTCCTAGTGTGCCTGTATGGCAAGGCCTCTATAAACAGTGGCTGCTTTCCTTCTGATTTTGTTTCCATTCAGATTTATACTTCAGTTGTTCAAAACGAGGTCTGGGATTTGATTTCTCTTCCAACAGTGAAAGCCACTCAAACCCCAGGCCATTTTCCAAGAAAGAAGATTTAACATGAAAATACAAATACTGAGAGAATGGATAGGAGGATGTATGAACAGATGAATATGAGAATGGATGGATGGATAGGTAGATGGGAGGATAGATGGATGGGATGTATAGGTGGATGGATGGGTGGGTGGGTGGGTGGATGGATGGATGGATGGATGGATGGATGGATGGATGGATGGATGGGAGAATGGATGGATGGATGGATGGATGGATGGATGGATGGTTGGATAGGAAGATGGATGGATGGATGGATGGATGGATGGATGGATGGGAGAATGGATGGATGGATGGATGGATGGATGGATGGATGGATGGATGGATGGATGAATGGATGGGAGGATGGATGGTGGATTGGTGGGTGGATGGATGGATGGACAGACAGACAGGCAGACAAATGGATAAAAGGCTCACAGCATCAGAGAACACTCCTGGCATCAGATGTCAACCAATCAAGGATAAAATCAAATAGCAACTCGCTTGCAGCAGTCATTCTGTGTGGACATAAATCTTTTGCAACCTACTTTTAATAAGTGTTCAACCTCTCCTCTAGCCCAACATCCAGCAGAGATAGTGGAAGAGAAAACTTATTAGGATGTGGGGGAAGTGGACCTGTTCAGCAATAGTTCTTTGAGGGTGAGCTTGGTCTTCTTTAGCAGCAGTTCAGTCCCATAGCAAATGCCAAATATGACAAACTCTGCAGGTACAGAGCAATCCTCTGGGCTGGCAGATACCACACATAAACCAGCAGCTTCAGTCCAGTCCATTTGACAGGCAGACCCCAGGCATGGACCAGCAACTGTAGTTCAATCCTGAAGCAACCGCAAAGCTTCCCAACCAGCTCAAGGCAAGGCCTCAGAAGCAGCAAGCTGCTGCAAGAACCTTCCAAGCAGTTCTTGGGCGAGTTTCCCTCAGTGGAGGCATCATCACAAGTTGATCTCAATAATGCTGTGTAAGGCGAACCAATACATGCCATTAGCAAAGAACAGTGAGGCAAAGAAACCAAACCAATGCTCAGTGCTCGTCTCCCACTGTCTATGGGGTCATATTCATACTCCTTCATCAAGCGTCCTTTCACATGCCTGCTTCAGCAAGACATCCTTTCACCTGTGTGGCCCAGCAAACCATCATTGTATGTAACTGGCTTCCCAAAGAACCTAGAAGTTTCCACTGCAGTTCTGTTCTATGTATCTTTGGAGTTTGGAGGTGTGGCTTGCAAAGGGAAAGCATTCTCCCCTTCTATGCTGTTCTCCTCTGTCTGCTGGGTCATTCTTTTGTTCTGCGAAACATCTTCCTTTGCTACATTTCCATCTGCCTCCATCCAGTTTCATTTCCCCGTGTTGAGTGGATTTTATCAGAACTCTGTCGCCCAAACCTATGTTAAATAGTCTCTCCCATTTGGCTGATTCAAGGCGTGTGATAGCTGCTGGTCTCATAGATAAACCTTTCATCCACCCCAACTTCACCTTTCAATTTGGTGTAGAATGTAGTTTGTTCTGTTTCCTGCACATGAACATCTGGTTTTCCCACAAAGAAAGTGGCCCTGTCATTTTCTCATCTTAGGCTAGTTGACGCATGGGATTGTTTATTTACCCCAGTCTCAATTTTATTTTTTTTACAATATCATGCTGTTTTTTACAACTGCCACTTTGTAGTATGCTTTGAAATCAGATCTATGTGCCTATGACTTTGTTGGTTTTGCTCAAAAATTCTCTCAAGTAGAAAGAACACAGTAGGTCCAAGAGACCTACTGTACAATACATTGACTATAGTCGGTGACAGTGCAGTGTGTACTAGAAAATTGTGGGGGAAACAGATTTTTGAGAAACAGAACACAAGAAATGGATTCTCACCACAGGAAACTAACCATCTTAGGTAATCCAAGTTAATTATTTCAACTTAGACATTCTGTAGCTTACTTCAAAATGTCAGACTCTACACTGTAAATGCAATTTTGTCAACAGAGGTGGGGGGAGCTGTATTGTGTTATTGTCTCAGCCATATTTCCTTAATGGCATTATGCAACACGGGATCCTCAAACTCACTGGAATACAGTAAGGATGATGTGAGGTCCTGGCTCTGAAAGCCAGATGTCTGGTTCTGCTGCTCCAAGGTCGAGCTCAGCAAGGCTTATCATCTTCTGTCACTGAAGTCTTGCCTGGGCTTTTCCATGGGCTGAGGTCTCATCTGGGTCACTGTGACAATTTAGCCTTGTCCCACTGGGTACAGACTATCCCAGGTACATTTCCACAGCTAATGTGATAGTGTGAGTGGAGACGCAGAGACTTTTGTTCAGCTTCTGCCTGCCCCACCATAGGCTGCCCACAGTGTGTGCCACAACAAGCCAGAGGTCAGGAAAAGAAGCAGAAACCCCAAGCCCAGCTCATGTGCAAGGAGGAAAGAAAGCATTGAGCAGAATTGAGGGCATCTGTCAATCAAGCGATCCCGATTTGGAAGAGGTGACCAATATTGACTGCAGGAAATCAGAGAGGGAAATTACAAGAGCATCAAGTCCACTGAGAGGAAGGACAGGATCACTCGTAAAGTAGAGGCATGGGGGTATTAAAGTGAAGGATTACGTGATGTGACCCTTTTCTGTATGTGTTCAAGTATTGTGTGTGTGTGTGTGTGTGTGTGTGTGTGTGCATGTATGTAAGTTTATGCATATGTGTAGGGATATATGTGTTCTTCTGGGTATGTATGCATATGTGTGCAGATGTATGGGAATGACTGTCTGTCTTTGTGTACATGGATGCCAGACGTCAACACTGAGCAAGTTCTCAATCTCTCTCTCTCTCTCTCTCTCTCTCTCTCTCTCTCTCTCTCTCTCTCTCTCTCTCATGTTTTGAAGCAGGCGCCTCACTCAGCCTGGTTCTCATGGATTCTCCTCGACCATCTGGCCAGTGAGATCGTGTCTCTGCTTGCCCATGCTGGGATTATAGACGCACACTTCAACACAAGAGTGCTGAGTTGTCAAATCAACTTCTCATACCTGTATAGCAAGCATTTGCCAGAATGAACTGTCTCTTTAATCCCAAATCATATATACATTGTATATAATTTTTTTTTGTATAAACTTTTTGGCTTGGTTTTGTTGAAACAGTGTTTCTTGTTGCTCAGGTTGGCCTCTAATCCATGATGTTATGTAGCCCAGGCTGGCCTTCAAGTTCCAATCCTCCTATATGCAACCCCAACTGGTGTGGCCGTGAGCATGCACCACCAGGCCTGGCTCCTTTTATAACCTTTTTTCTTTACATTTAGGGAAACATCAGTTGTCCTGTTCTATTCCCTGCTAACACTAGGGTCTTAAAATCTCTCCAGATGTATAGCCTCACTGACTTTAAATAAACCCATGGCTTAGCAGCCATTTTGCCCCATGACCTTCATATCCCATGAAATACATATCTGTGTGAAGGTTAATGAAAATACCTTTAAAGAAATTAAGCTTCTTCCTGGTTTCCAATAGATTTGACTCCCCTCTGCAGATGAAAGTTTAAGAGCTCGCTCAGTCATTCCCTTCCACGGATTCTCCGCCGAGACCCACCAGGGAGGTCACAAATGAAATTATCTTCAGCATGATATATATATTATGGGATTCCACATCCCTACCAGCCACACTGAGGGTTGAAATCCTAGCGTCTACACTCGGCTCAAGATAAATGAGAGATGGAAAGTGAGACTCCATAATGAGAATTTAGAGCTCTGGTCGACTCCTGCCTAGCTGTCCATTCCTCATGCCACAGCCATCTTGGGAACACCCTTCCCCTTTCCCCCCTGTTGTTTTATAAGCACATCCAGCGACTTTAATAGTCTGGACATTTAAGATCCATAAAAGATAATGTGCAGCGAAGATGCTTGAGTCAGATAGACTCAGCAGACAGCCCTTCTGATAATCAATTTCTAACTAGGTAATAAGACTTGACACCACGCCACTGTTGCTGCTGACTGGGAGGGAGAATTGTGTCCTATGTCCTCCCTGGTGAACTTCACAGCCCAGCCCGGCTGGATTCAGAACACTGGCCACTAGGCAGTTCTGGGCATCGTATGTCTGTTGACAGGACCATCTGTTTGACCCCCAAACCTAAATTCCTTGGTAGCTCACTACAAATTATGGGTTCTGTCACTTTATCCAAAACAAATTCTTCACATGCCATGTGGTTTTGCTTACAGCCGAATTAACAGAGAAACCCATCCACTGAGTATTCAGGGGGAATACAACTTTTTCTTTTCTTTTTAGGGGAGTGCTGAAATGCTGTAGCTCAGATTCTCTAACTCCAAGCTAACAGCCACCTAGTGACTTCTCTTATGGTTCTGTAGGATACCAGTGCTCAGTCAAGAATGTCAATCATTTTCTTTCAGACTTGGTAGATGCATACTTCTTTGTTTCTTTGGGGTCTGTGTGTGTGACGTGTACATGGGTGGGTACCCATTACACAGAGCATGTGTGGAGGTCAGAGGACAACCCTGTGGAATTGATTCCCTTCTTCCACTTTTACATAGGTTCCGGGGAGTAAACTCCGGTCACCAGCGATGCTGCCAGCCCAAATTCCTTATTCCCTAGTCCTACTGACTCAATCCTTTGCCACACTATCATAAAGGAAACAGTAAGTGCTGTTAGAGCAAGCTTTCCCTATGTCTAACCAAAGACCAAGGCTGAGCCATACGGTGAGAACCAGAACAATCATGGCTACACAGTAAGACCCTGCTAAAAGGGGAGGCATTATAAATTATAAAGCGCTTGCCACACAAGCTTTGATAGTTCTGCATATATGTAAAAGGGCAAGCACGGTGCTTCATGCCTGGAGTCCTAGGGCTACGGAGATAGAACCAGTGTGGGACTCACTGAGAAGTCCTGGACATTGTTCTTTAGCTAAGTCAGTAAACTTCAGGTTCACCGAGAAACCCTGTCTTAAATACCAAGGTAGAAAAAATTATAAGGACACTTGATGTCAACCTCTGTCCTCCAAACAAAAGCACACATGCATACACACACATACACACACACACATACACACACACATACACACACACACATACACACACACAAAGAGGGAAATCCCAAAAGTCCCATTTTTTAGTCAAAGCTAGTACATAAATATTTTATCCAGTTATCGACATAACTCGATCTCATGGGAGACCTCCCTCCACCTGCTCTCTTTCCCTTTTCAGTTTAATGTCTCAAAGTGACCAAGGGAACAGGCTTAAGTGTGATACCACACACTCCCCTATCCATGCAGAGACAACAGTGAGAGAGAGAGGGGAGGTGCTGAGTGGGGTTGAAGCCAGAGACCTCAGTTTTGTATTGAGTAGAGGAAGAAACTAGTTGGGCATGGTGGAAACACCTGTTGTACTTCCAGCGCTTGGGAGGTGGATGCAGGGGAGTCATGAGTTCAAGGCCAACCTAGGCTACCCATTGAAACCATGTGCCTCTGAATCCTGAGCTAAAATGAGCCCTTCCCTCCTCGCGTTGCTTTTGCTTATGGTACTGTGCCCCAACAATTAGAAATAATGAATAAGGGGATCATGTTCATCCCATGATCCCTTTGACTGTGGCCAAATTGCGCTCCTTTGATGAGGCTGTGTTCTTGTGCCCCATGTTCTTCTCCTAACGAATGGAGAAAGCTCTCTTTTTAACTGTTGAGACCTCTTTATACAAAGACAAATTTTACTCTTTTCTGCATCAGTTATGGTTTTATTTTCTTTGTAGTTTTCCTTTCCGATGAACATATTTTTTCATTTTTATATAGCCAACTCATCCGCATACATATTTTAAGCTTAGTTTAGTTCTGTATTTATTTAAAGTGTTTTTTACTAGTCTGCAAGGAATACGCTAGCCAACTATACTGGGGGTTCCATTGGCTATACTTTTGGGAATAACTCTTTCTGAGTGAGCAATAATTTAGTATCAATTTTATGAAGGAATTTTAGTATAAATTAAATATTCAGAAATAGAAGGATGGTCAGTGGTTCTGAGCACTGGCTGCTCTTCCAGAGAATCCAAGTTTGGTTCTTAGCATCTACATGAGAGTCTTAGGATTTCCATTGTGTGAAGAGACACTATAATCAAGGCAACTCTTATAAAAAAAAAAAAAAACAACATTTAATTGGGGCTGGCTTACAGGTTCAGAGGTTCAGTCCATTATCATCATGGCAGGAAGCAAAGTAGCATTCAGGCAGGCATTGCACAGGAGGAGCTGAGAGTTCTACATCTTCATTCAAAGTAAGCCAGGAACAGATTGTCCTCAAGCAACTAGGAGGGTCTCAAAGCTCACCCCCATAATGAGACATTTCCTCCAACAAGGCCACACCTCATAATAGTGCCACTCCCTGGGTCAAGCATATTCAAACCATCACACGCGCACCTATATAATCTGGTTCCAGGGGATCTGATACCCTCTGTGACCTCCACAGGTACACGTCTGCTACAGAAACATTCATACATATAAAATAAAATAAATGGAAAGATAAAGAATATTTTAACTTAAAATTATTCTTTTTAGATGAAAACTAGTATAAAATTGAAAATTAAAAAAAAAATCATGCAGCAAAATTAGCCTGACCAAAGACTGGACATCCCCATGGATTTCTTTACAGTTAGAACAGCCATTCTGAAGTAGGGTGTCATGTCGTCCAGACTGACCTTATGTGAACAAGGATGAGAGGATGACCTTGGCTCCAATTCTCCTGCCCCTGCTCCTTAGTGTTGCACTACCACACTGGGGCAATGTGGTACCTCAGCGTTTGCTCTTTTTCACAGTCTAGTGGGCCAGAAATGGTGCCTTCCACAGAGAGAGTGACCCTTCCCACCCCAGTTAATCTAATCTAGAAACAACTTCATCGTCATGCCCAGAGATTTGTCTCCAAGGAAGTTTTGGATCCTGTCAAGTTGACAGTCAGTATAAGCCAAGGGCTTTATCTGCCAAACTGTTAAAATTGGAAAGACACCAAATGTTAAGAGGGTGAGGATATATGTGCCTCCTCCTCTTCCTCCTCCTCCTCCTCCCCCTCCTCCTCCTTCTACCTCTTCCCCTCCTCCTCTCCCTCCTCTTCCACCTCCCCCTCCTCTTCCCATTTTCCTGCCCTCTTCCTCTTTCCCTCCTCCCCTCCCTCCTTTTCCTCTTTTAGTTCTCTTGATGATTTCAAGCGTGCTGTTGTTTGGATATAAACTGTCTCCCCGCAAAGGTCATGTGTTGAAGGCTCAATTCCCAGCTGGTGGTGATACTGACCCGTGACAGGACTGTGAGGATTCTAACTTCAGTAGTCGGTTAGCCCATCCAGTACCTGGATAGGTTGTGGAGAAATAGATGGGTCTAACTGAAGGTAATGGGTCGTAGGACCTGACTACGACAGCCATGCTTTATTTCTCTGTGTTTCCTGGCGAGCACAAAATGCCACCGTCCTCCTCCACAGATACCAGGGCTTAAATCAAGTTCACCCTCTACAAATCCATCCATCCTCTCACTGCCACGTCACTTTCTCCTGAGGGGAGTGGGGAGCCCGGGGCAGCGCATTTGGGGTCAGCGCATATGGGGTCCGTGCGTATGGGGTTAACACGTACAGGGGTCAGCGCGTACTGGGTCAGCACTTTGGGGGCTACTTCTGCTCCTCTTCCTTATTTTTTCACACACACTGATTCTTTCGGACAGATGTCCGCATCATTTAGTCACATATCCATAGAAAAGATAAACCCAGGGGCTATGAATTAAGAAAATAAGTTAATTGTAATGGGGAATGGACATTTTCACCAACTTCATTGGATTTTTTTATTATTATTATTCTAGGAAACCGGTTGATTTATTCAAACATTATTTTGTTCACCTCAAAAATATTTTCCTATCTTCCAGCAAATAGACCCTTGCCATTTCCTGTCTTTCTTCTGGATAGTTTGGGACTGCTAATACAATTAAGACAGTGGATTCCCGCTCACCCTCCTTTGATCTAACCTGCCGTTGGAAGTAGCTCTTGCCTTCTATTGTGTACATAATCCTACCTACTTTCTTAAACAGTGATTATCTGAGAGGCTTATAGGTCACCTCTCAACACTGCCAGGGAGCCTTGAAGTCTCTTGGTTATAGAGAAAACACATCCATAGCTACTACTGAATGTGACTGTATCATATTGATTAATCAGACTTATCTAAAGCTTTCAAAAAGATTTTCCTCATCCTTTAATTAGGAGTAGGTGCTGAATCTTATCTGGCATGTTGCCTGTGCTGGCCATTTATAAAATTCTGCACAATTATTTCTTTTATCTATGTAAATGTCCCCTCTGTATTCTATTAACTAATTCTTTCCCCTACTGTGTCCTGCCTTGTCTGAAGTAGATCCTGCCACCTCTATTTTGCTACAACTAAAACAAAACCAAGCAAAACCCTGCAGTGTGTGTTACCCTGTTAATATTTTTTGCCTATCTCTCTATCTTAATCTTTCCATAGTGTGGAATTTCAGCATCTTACCCAGTCAGACAGCTGATAAATCAGCCACATGTCTATGAATATTGGCACAAATAGCTGGGATACAAAGATGAGAAGGAAGATGGAATCCTCTACATCAGGGGTTCTCAACCTTCCTAATGCTGCAACCCTTTAACGCAGCTCCTCGTGTTATGGTGACCCCCCCCAACCACAAAATTATCTCATTGCTACTTTCTAACTTGTAGTCTTGTTACTGTTATGAATTCTAATGTAAAAATCTGATATGCAGGGTATCTGACATGTGACCCTCCAAAAGGTCACAGCCCACAGGTTGAGAACTGCTCCTCTAGAAGTTGTGGATAAAAGACAGCTGGGACTGGGGCCGGGGCCGGGGCCGGGGCCGGGGCTGGGGCTGGGTGCTGCTGTGGATGAGTCTTGAACCCATTTAGTTGATAGACTCACAGAGGGACTGTCAGACAGCCCACACACAAGCTAGCTCAGAGACACATTTAGACATCAGGTCTTTGTGCTTCAGGTCCAGATAGCTCTAGGACCTCATGAGATTAGGGGGCCCACACTAGGGCATCAGGAGGCATTCATAAGGTGAGCTGATTCCTCTTTACTGTCTCCCTGTCCACCCCATAGCTTCTGCCTGTTCATGGCTGTTCCACTCATTTTTTTCCCCTGTTACTAAGTGCTTTTCAGCATTGCATCTATGGTCAGGGCTATCCTGGGGCTGGGAAGCCTACAGGCACTAAGGTGTAGGACACTCTCCGCCACCATCGTGGAGACTGTGTGCTGGAAGGGAGGTGGACAATGACAGGAAAGAACACAGAACCACTCCCAATGGGGACAAGCATCAGTGCTCTGTGTGATGATACATCCTCACTAAACTCAGAAGGAAGCATAAAGCTCTCTCATAAGCTGGAGGCCTCTCTTAATTACACAGGTGGGTGCATGGAAGCGCCATCATCACCACTATTGCCTCCATCATCACCATCACTACCACCATCACCATCATCATCACCTCCACCATCACTACCACCCCCATCACCATCATCACCATCACCACCATTATCACCTTTACCATTACTATCACCACCGTCACCTCTACTACCTGTGCAATCTTTCTCTGCCTTGCTCTGCAAACTCCAACTTCCCGACCCCCCCCCCCCCACCAACTCTACAGTCAAGCAGCACTCTTCTCCATTTGCCTGGAACTCTTCCCCACAGATGTCCAAAAGCTTTCTCATCACCTCTTTCAAGAACGTTCCAATGCCACTGCATCCAGGTGGCCTTTCCCTGTCACCCTCTCTGAGAAGCTTCAGCCACTCCTCCCACCCAATCCCCATAAAGCCTTTGCTCTGCTTCTATTTCCTCACAGGTTTTAGTTCCTTTTATGCCCAGATAGGGGTTCTGCATTCACCAGTGTGTGTGTGTGTGTGTGTGTGTGTGTGTGTGTGTGTGTGTGTGTGTGTGTGTCTGTCTGTCTGTCTGTCTGTCTGTGTCTGTGTCTGTGTCTGTGTCTGTGTGCATTTTACTTGCATGTATGTATGTGCTCTACATGTATCCCTGGTGCCTGCAGATACCAGAGAGGGTGTCAGAACACCTAGAACTGGAGTTACGGATGGTTGCAAGCCACCATGTGGGTGCTGTGGACTGATCCTAGGTTCTCTGCAAGAGCAGCCAGTGCTCTTAACCACTCAGCTATCTCTCCAGCCCCAACCTCTCTTTCCTTATAAAATTAGTAGATGCCCCAGGATGTTTGATGAAATAAAGAGGAGGAATGGAATGGTCAAGCCGAGTACAGAACGGCAGAGCGGGAGGACACTCTCCACATGTGGGAGCACTCTGAAAGTATATGGAAGGCAGTGTTCTCCCTTCCTCTCTGAAACTCACCATGCAGTTTGTACCTTCCTCTCCTGCAGAGTGAGGGGTGGGCTAAGAACAGGGAGAACCCACCCCTCTCCTCACCACGCATATCATCCCATCTTAATCGGATCCCATGCCCTTATAGTTTTTAATTTATCCTCATGACTTATGTCATCCCCCGAATCTGTTGGGAAATGCTGGCCCTTGCTGGCCTCCTGCACTTCACAGTGCTCCCCTGGTGCTCCCTGAGTGACATAACCCTCTGTGTGCTCCCCATGGTCTTCCCTGACCCAGTGCACACACCTCCCAGCTCAGCATCAGCCCGACAGCCTTCCCTGCTCAGATGCTCTCCCTGCTCAGAGGCTCTCCCTGCTCAGAGGCTCTCCCTGCTCAGAGGCTCTCCCTGCTCAGAGGCTCTCCCTGCTCAGAGGCTCTCCCTGCTCAGGTGCTCTCCCTGCTCAGAGGCTCTCCCTGCTCAGAGGCTCTCCCTGCTCAGAGGCTCTCCCTGCTCAGAGGCTCTCCCTGCTCAGAGGCTCTCCCTGCTCAGAGGCTCTCCCTGCTCAGGTGTTCTCCCTGCTCAGAGGCTCTCCCTGCTCAGAGGCTCTCCCTGCTCAGAGGCTCTCCCTGCTCAGAGGCTCTCCCTGCTCAGAGGCTCTCCCTGCTCAGAGGCTCTCCCTGCTCAGGTGCTCTCTCTGCTCAGAGGCTCTCCCTGCTCAGGTGCTCTCTCTGCTCAGAGGCTCTCTCTGCTCAGAGGCTCTCCCTGCTCAGAGGCTGTCCCTGCTCTCAGAGCTGGGAGCTCTTCCCAAACTCACTCAGGCCATCTATCCCTGCAGTGCTGACTCAGCCCTTTCCACAGAGCGAGTTTTACTTCTTCTGTTCCCAAGACCCTGCCTTCCTTCCTCTAGAGCTTCCTTGTCTGTTCTGTCCCTATTTCCAGCTGGGTTTGTACCTAGGAAGGTTCTCCCTCCACCCCCACCCTGCCCCCACTGTCACCCCCACTGCCACCCAGGCTGCCATCAAGCCTTGTCCTCCAAACCTTTCTTCTGCTTCCTTGAGCAAGTTGTTCTTAGAAATGCGTATTTCCTCTGAACATGATGGACACCACACTTGCTCAGGCCCTGCCTCAGCGCAGAGCCAACATGCAGCAAAGATGAGAACCGATTGTGAAAATCAAGCAGTTACCCAGCCCCAGCCTATTTTAATTAAGTATGTCAAGAGCCGTGGCTAGGGCATGTGCAGTGCAACATGAGAGCACACAGAGAGAGCATGGTGCCTTGTCCAGGACAGGGCTAAAACAGGTCTCTCTCTCTCTCTCTCTCTCTCTCTCTCTCTCTCTCTCTCACTTTCTGAATCATTGTCTTTTCTTATAGCCTGTCTTCTTGACTGGCTTTCCACATAATGTTGGTCATTGTCAGTGATTGGCATGAATGTCTTTTGCAGTGAATGGTTGCAATAGCACCCTCCCTTCATTATACTCACTGTCTCGTTGGGTGTTGTACAGTCCTCCTTCTAAGAACCAGGACCCACATGCCTCTCATCTTGTATTAGGGTAAGGCTGTCACTATCCCCACTACCTGATTTCAGATACCAAGCCAAGCCATGGTATCCAGGCAAAGCAAACACTCCTAGCAGATCTCATTCCTGAGATCTTTCTGGAGTGAGTGAGCCTCAAGTGGCTAACACCTTCCAAGGTGTGCCCTTTCCCACTTCAAATCTGATAGCACTGGGTACCGTTCATGGAACACTACAAGGCCACAGTGTGTTTCTAACAGTCTGTAGCCACTGATGGCAGTCTGGGAAAGGAGGGCGGACAGTCCCCACAACACATCTACCAGAGCAGGGCGCTCAGAAGAACTGCACTGAATCGGATTCTAAGGAAGAAGAAACACAGCCTCCTTTCTCGATGGAGGGAGGAGGAAATGAAATGCAGGCTGCCCTGCCGAGGAAGGACACAGCGGGTTCCAGGGGTTCAGATAAATATTTAAACTCTGTAGGAATTATGAGTCTCCTGGAAGGGCATGCATCATTAATTCCTGGGCAGGCAGGTTAACAATGAGCTGAAGCAGAGCTGGCCTCTTGAATTATTCTTTTAATGGAGTTCCCAGGTTAAAGTAGATTTCATTTAAGGTCAATCAATAGGTGATTTTAGCCAGGCTTGGTGATTAACAAAAGACCATAAAGAAGTCCTGTGACACTTATCGTTTTGACTCAATCAAACCTTCCCTAAGGCCTAGAAAGCACCAGGTGAGAGCTATAACCATAGATCAAAGCTGGGACCCCTGGGGGATGG
Organism: Mus musculus; assembly: GCF_000001635.26. Classification (NCBI taxonomy): domain Eukaryota; kingdom Metazoa; phylum Chordata; class Mammalia; order Rodentia; family Muridae; genus Mus; species Mus musculus. The sequence continues at coordinate 142,588,962 of NC_000070.6, read as the reverse complement.
GTCTCCGTCACCCCCAAGCAAGAGACTCAGCACCCCTTCCCCTAGCCAATTGGTTCAGTCCACACCCCCCAGGCAAAGGGAAGAAATGCAGGCTCCTTCCCTTCCGGGTACATGAGGCCGACTAGAATAATTTAAAATAATGGTGTAGATTTCGTTTATTTCCTGAATTCCCAATGATCAGTCACAGTGAATTAGCAGGAGTCAGAATTTTCGTCTGACAGACGTGATTACACCAGGTTTCTGCCAGGCGCCTGCTCCCTCTAACTCGCCCCGTTATTGGAAGAGGCCTCGGGGAATCAGGCAGAATTGAGCAGCGCTAGACCATGTATCTTGGTGATCCACCATTGACTCGGTTAGGAAATTAGGGGTGGAAGGAGGCGTCTACAAAATGAAAATGCCTCCAGGTCTTGAAAATTCATTCAAGTGCCTCCGACACACGTCCGGGCATGGTGACGGCTGACGGAAGAGGGCTCCGTGCCCGTCATTAGTCTTCAGGGAGTCGGCATGCACGAAGTGTTTCCTGAACGGAGTGGGTCCTTGGGAGTGAAGGATGTCATCTTTCCTTCCTTACGTGTGTTTTTTTCTCCTTTCTTAATAGTCCAGGACTTTTTCCTAAATGTGGGTTTTACCTGATTGAGCATTTTGAGTTGATTAGACAGGATTTTCCCAAGCCCTGCTATTTATTTTTACAGTCTGGCTTTTCACTGAGTTCAGAGAATGAGGAAGAGAGATTCTTGTTGCCATGCAGTTATTTTTAATAAATCAGGCTTTCTGACTGCTTCTCTCTCTCTCTCTCTCTCTCTCTCTCTCTCTCTCTCATACACACACACACACACACACACACACACTTGAGCTCTGTTAGAGTGTCTCTGTATAAAACATTTTTAGATTCCTGCTATAAATCTAAGAAAAAAAGAAATCCCCACACTCTTTGCTGATCAAGAATCAAAGCGGGAGTAAGAAATGTTTGAAATCATGCAAAAAAAAAAAAAAAAAAAGGCATAAAGGCAAGTGGGGGAAAATCTACACATGAGCGTGAATAGACTCTTCCGGCTGACATCCTTTCTTAAATATCGACACTGGTGCCAAGAGGCTAGGGATCCGGTGAAACCCCTTGATGTGTGTTATTTTCCCAAAGGCTGGGAGAGAAGGTTTTCCCTCGGGAGCCAAGAATAGCTTCTTGAAAGACTTCACTTATTATTGCTTTTGAAAGGGCATTTGATCACTTTTATTCTTTGCATCTATATAAGTGGTATTCAAGGACCAGTGACAAAGAAAACAGAGGTCTGGGTCAGGTCCCTTCCAATTTGGGGCTTTAAAAACGGGCCGGGCAGTGGCTCTGCGCGCAGCGCCGGACTCTGAAGTCCCACTATAGCATCCCTTCAGAGTTCCCCCACGGGAAAGCACGTGAGAGCCCCAGTGCATAGTATAAGCATGCTTGGACCTGTGAACTAAGTGCTTGAGAGCCTTAGGAGAGAGCAGGATCGTAGGCCAGCCGAGAAGCAAGGAGACAACTGCAGAAATACCTCCATGGCTCGCGAAGCTCCGGCTTTCTTTTCACGAATTGATCCTCGACCTTGACAAATGAGAACTACATCTTTATCTTTCTTTCGGCTCAGACGGAAAGTATTATGCGACCTTGAATACAGCATTGTGTTTTATTTTCCTAACTCCGCCAAGATTCAATCTAGCCATATTGAATATCCAGCCAAAGAGCCCGGGACTATTACAGAACATGCACAAAGGAAATCCGGGAAACCCCATAAGCCTCTTTCCCCATCTCTGACAGAAGCAAGACCCCAACCCCACCTCTGTGCTCGTGGGGTTCTAATAAGCAGGGACAGGGGAGATGTGAAATTGAATCTCAATTACAAGCGCTGTTAAGGGAATGGGTGTTTTTCATTACATTTATAGACTTGGGTCTTTTCTATGCTTTACCTAATTCTGTAAAGAAAAAAAAATCCTCCCCCGCCCTTTTTTTTTTCAAATCTAGCCATGAGAGGGCCCAAAGTGGTTTCAATAGTGGCAGATGGTAATAAATCATTTGACAAGGGAAAACATTTCACCAAAGTAAATCAGACTCATTTTGCTTCCTTACAACTCGGGTCTCCATTACTTTTAAGAATGTTTTCAACTCTGAGACGAATAGACCAACCAGGAAACATAATTTATTTGAGTCTAAAGTTGGCCATATGAATTTAAAGCAAAATAAAATAATGGGGGATTTAATGTCGATTGTCAACGGTGGCTTACCCCCTTTAGCCTGTAGGGATGGGCTACTATTTGGGGAACCCAGTTGCTGAGGGGGATTTAGGACTGCTTAGAGAGTTGGCCCTTGGGTTCCAACATGCCCATAGGATCAATGCATTGACTCCCCTGTGCCCCCAGGACCTGTTGGACTTGGTGTGGGATGGGATGTGAGCCCACTGCATGAAAAAAAAGGCAAAGACCACAGCCCATGGTTAAAAGATGCGTTACTCTACTGTGTTTCTCATCGAGGTAGCAAACATCTGTCAAAAGCAAGAGAAGGGAATAGTCTTTCTGGTTCATGGCTCGAGGGGACAAAAGTCCATCATGGCTGGGACAGTGTATGGCTGCAGGCAGGCCACACAGCTGGGACTCCTCTCCCCCTCATATCTCACCAAGACCGGAAGCTAGGGCAGGCTATCAACCTGCTCCCAGGGAAACACTTTCTGCAAAGGATTCCACAATGGCCAAGCCAGTGCCACCAGCTGTAAGCCAAGTGATGTCCAAAACTGTATCAGTTTCCCAGCATCCCCTTCTAGATAAAGCCCACACCCTGTAGCCTCGGTGACTCTACCATATCTACCTGTGCACTTCTGAAGCTGAGAACTTCCTTTACCCATCAAGGGCAGGGTTCTTATTTATTTATTTATTTATTTATTTATTTATTTATTTACTTATTTATACACTTATTTCCTCTCCCTTTTCATAGCCCCTTGTCCTCCCCTGACAACAGGCCCATGGCTAGCTCTCAGCCATTCCCACCACATGTCATGAGGAGCTCACAGGTCACTTACATCTCTAACCATTACACCAGGCTGGGCGCTTCTCCACCTACCATTCTAGACCTGTTTCCTTCCTTCCGCTGCCCATTCTGGACCCAGAGCACAGCCTTACCCAAGCTCCTAGCTCCGGCTTCCACGTTGGTTGGGCTTGTAATCAGTTAAATGTATCCGGCAAACCAGGAACATGCCAAATTGAACAATAGCCTCTCATTTCTAGTTGGTGTAGAAAGGGACACAGAGGGAAGAATTGGGGGGGTGGAGACCGGGAAGAGAAGTGAGGTCCAGGGAGCATGCTCTCTTGGCTCCCTCCCTCTGTGTATAAGGTTGACCAAAGTCAAAGGCTGTACCTTCGTGTGTGTCACAACACACACACACACACACACACCCTGTTCTAGTGGGACAGCACCTCCCCATCCCCCACAGCCACAGCTCTTCCTCGTTCTAGGGACCTCCCCAGGCCATGGGTGGGTGACAAGAGATTCCCCCTGCTGTCTATCAGTAGTATTTTCTTACTCCCATGTAGGTTCTTTAGTGGCTACACATCTTCCCACCTAGCACTCTGTAGTGAACTCCCTACCTAGGAAGACCTGCCTAGACAAGCAGAGTCCCCAGCCAATCACAGGCCTCCATGACCATCTGATGAGCTATAAAAGCCAGGACAGGTCGGACTCCTCAGATAACTGGTGTTCTAAACCCCTGCTGGCTGGAGTTGCTATGTGACCTTTAGGCAGCTCTTGAAGCTCCCAACTCCCAAGATTTCCCAGCCATTAAAGGAAGCCTCCGAGCACAGACTCATCCTACCTTGCATTCTGTATGCCTGGAGGGGTTCTCCCTAAGACCTGCCACACAAATTCAAGGCTGTCTGGAGGCTCTGCCTGGGAATGGATTATCCTAACCTGAGAGCCAACTATCAACCCCAAGGATAGTTGATTGCCTTGCCTTTTGTTTGTTTTTGTTTTTTCAAGACAGGGTTTCTCTGTGTAGCCTTGGTAGACCAGGCTGGCCTAGAACTCAGAGATCCGCCTGCTGCTGCCTCCCAAGTGCTGGGATTAAAGGTGTGGGCCACCATGCCTTGCCTTTCTAACAAGAGAATCTGGAGTGGACTCAGGCCAGCAGGGGGTGATATTCTTAAGTAACAATGTTGCATTGTGCCATTATTGCTTGTTCTGCAGTCTAACTGGGTTATCTGGTGCTCATTAGGTTTCCTCTCCTTTCCCTCCCCAGTTAATCCATGCCTTTAAAAGAGAGAAGGACTGGAGAGACAGAAGGGGGTCATTATATTTAATGTGAAGATGTGTAGCTCCCAGCCGATTACATTTTAATTTCTTTCTGAATGCTAAAAACGGTTCGTGGCAGCAGTCTTGACAATGACCCTGGCTTGGGCCCCAGATGACTGTATTTCAGACCTTGTTCTCGCCAACCCATTTCCCAGCTCAGGGGCAACAGAATCCCTTGTTCACGTCTATCTCCGGGGCCTACTCGGCGCTCCACTGGGTTCTAGAGTAGCAGTGTCTCGGCCCACCACACTGCGAAAGGTGTGTGGAAATGTTTGTTTCTGTTATACTCATAAAGTGAGTGGATAGGACTTCAGTGAATTCTATTCCCCTGTGTCTGTGTGGTTGTAAAATATAATCTTGAGTGTTCTTTTAGGGGGGGAGGAAGTGAAGCCCCACAAAGATGAAGCAGAGCCCAAAAATAATGATGCTGTCCCATGCTGTAGAATGCCAGCCCTGGAGATGTGTTCTCATGTTTCAGTGCCTATAGAAAAGTTGGGGAAATACTGTTTAAACTCTGTGCCTTCTCTCTTTTTAGTCTAGATAACATCTCAGAATCTAAATAGCACAACCTTGCATTAATATTTTAAAAGCCCCTGAGAAGTTTGCAGGTAGAGATGCACATTTGAGGGGAAAAAAAAAAAAGGAAGAAAAAGCAAGATCTTAAATCAATAGCTTTGCTTATGCTTAGAAAATTAGATAAGAGCAGCTAAGCTCAAAGCAAGTAGAAACAAGGGAAGATGGAAATGTACAGAAGAACTCTTGCTTCCTTTAGAAGGAAGTAGAAAGGGTATCCTGAGGGTAAAGAAGTCGTCTAAAGGGAATAGGGGAAGAAGGAGAGGGAACAAGGAGGAAAAGGTAAACACAGCATGCATGTAGAATCTAGATTTAAACATACGTGCACATATGTGTTTCAGGAAAGCTTGAGGGGTAGTGAGTGAAGACAAAGGACTGGATGGGAACCAGAAGAGCCTGCTGGGGGGAAATATACACCAAGTCATATGATTCACACGTATAAAAATAGTATTCTGTATGTTTACTTAAGACAACCACAAAAATGAAGACTATATAGATAGCATGGAGAAGAACACAGAATAAGGAAAAGTGGACCAGAAATAATGCAGGGCATAAAAAACAATGGAGAGATCAAGGTGGGGTCTTTGGAAGGCTCAAAGGAAGAGTAAAAAGCATAAACAGGAAGATCTGCCTCCTGGAAGCGAAACGGTTTATTAATAGGATGGATTACAAGTGGACACCATGAGGAAATTGTATGCTCACAAGTGATACGATCTGACAGAATGGATGGATCGCTAGAAGAGACACATTATAGGGAAGATGACCCGTGAAGAAGTAGAAAGCATGAATAGTCCTGAAATAAAGACATGAAGGGTATGAGGTGGCTCAGTCAGTAAGGTAAATATGAGAGTCTGAGTTTGGTACCTAGCATCTATAGGGATGCCCATCGGTAACCCCGGTGCTGGGGAAGCTGAGACAGCAGCATCCTGGGCCTCACTGGCCAGCCAGCCTAGCTAAATCAATGGATTCTGGGTTTAATGAGAAACCTTGTGTCAAAAACAAGGTAGAAGGCAATGGAGAGATTTCACCCACAGTCAACCTCTGACATCTAACACACACACAGCATACAGACAGACACACATATACACCATAAACACACACACATGCCAGAATAAATGAACTCATACAAAGCAACATTGGAGGCTGACAGGTAAAATTCAGTTGTCTTTCTGCACACTAGCTATGAACACTCCAGAAATAAAAATTTAAAAACAAATTCCTTTATAGCAGAGCGAACAAAGAATAAAATATTTAATAATGGAGTTAATACTCTTTAAGCTCTCACCTTTCTTACTCTCATCTCTAGCCCTCCTTCTTTCCCTCCCTTCCCCCTTCTCTCCACATGGCTATGGCTGGCCTCTCTCTTTCTTTCTACCTTCTCTCTTTCTCCCTGCCCTTCTACAATAAAGCTCTAAAACTATAAAAATAAATGGAGCTAGTAATTATAAAATTACTACACTAAAATGCATAAAACATATTTATAAGGAAAGTAAGGGAGACAACTGCATGGAAAACTACCCCATAATTAAGGATCAGAAGACCAAACATTATTAAAATGGCAGGACTTTCCACATTGATTCATAGATCCAAAAGAGCCCTCCCCAAATCCCCACCATGACCAATCCAAACCAGAGAATATTAGTCATCTATCAAAAGGAACACGTGGATGACATATGATATAAGAAGCCCAGAAACATGTCAGAAGTAATCCAGCTACAGAGGACCTTATATTGAATAATAACATTTGCACAAAATGCCCAGGTGAGGAAATCCAGAGCCAGAAAGCAGAGTTGGTGGCTCCAAGCTGGAGGGAGGAGAAAACTACCAGTAGAGACACAGTTCTCTAGGGGTGATGAGGATGGCCTGACATGAGATGGCAGTGATGGTGAACATGCTAGAACCCACTGTATTGTTGACTTTCAGAGGGAGTCGTGCGGTATCTGAATTAAACAGCCATTGTACCTAAATGCCTGAGAGAGTCACCATTTAGTGCGCCTCTCATGGTCTGTGCTGTATTAGATGAATTCCACCATCATCCATAGCTTCCATGACTGTTCTCTGCTAGTTACATGTTTCTAGAAGGTTCTTTAATACCCATCCATCCATCCATCCATCCATTCACCTTCTGGTACCTGAACTGCACTGTGTGCCAATCCTAGGGTAACAGAGTTGAAGACAGACCTGTCCCTTGTCCTCAGGGGGATTCCAGTCCAGCTCACTTACACTTACAACTATGTTCTGGGTTTCCATTTTGTAAGAAGTCTATTCTGAGGTACAGTGAGTTTGGAGTAGGGAACAGAAAACTAGTTCCCTTCCACTAGAGCCTGAGTCTAGGTCTCTGATAGACACTACTCCGAGTTCCCAGTGAAAAGTAACCTATTGGGCAGGGTCAGCTTGCAGAGTTTATCTTTTATGCTTTATATACTTGCATTGAAGACACTTAAATGGTGGGATGAAGACCCTCTAAATACATACTTACCCATGGGGTTCCTGGTATATTCTAAGCATCAGATAATGGTCACATTCCTGCAAGGGGGGTTGACAACAATAGAGTAGCCAGTGCTGGCAGATGCTAATAATGTGCTGGGGCCTTCACTTGGATTTATAAGCACTGCTTCAAAGCACCTTCAGGAAGCTTTATGATCCCTACTTTATGGACACTCCTTCCAGAGAGCTCAGGGGCACAGTTAATGGGTTGAGAAGCAAGACTTGGCAATCCAGCCCCATCTCGCTCCAAGACACAAGCTTTCTCCTCCAAAGCTGCAACCTGTGTCTACTTTGGTAGCATCTAAATATTTTTAAGTCCTAAGGAGAAGAGGGAATCTCTAACAGGGTTGAATGGGCTCTGGACCAAGTAGATGGAATTGTAGGTTTCAGATTCCTGGTTCCAGAGCTGGAGAGATGGCTCAGTGAGAAAAGTGCCTGCCACCCAAGCATGAGGACCTGACCGTAGAATCCCAGCACCACGTAAAACACTGGACACAGAGAGCACACTTGTAAACCCAGTATTGGGGTGGTAGAGACTGGATAACTCCAGAGACTTTCTGGACAGCCAATTTAACTGAATCAGCAGGATCCAAGTTTAGAGAGAGCCTCAATCTCAAAAGACAAGGTGAAGAGCAATTGATGAAGACACCCAGTGTTAACCTCTGACCTCTACCTACACACATATACACATGTGCATGCACATGTGTGTGTGCACACACTGATTTCTGGCTCTATCAACTAACTGTCTTCTTAATTGTTTATTTGTTTATGGTGTGTGTGTGTGTGTGTGTGTGTGTGTGTGTGTGTGTGTGTGTTCGTGCATGTGTATGATGGTGCACATGTAGAGATCAGATGACAACTTTTGGGAGTTGATGTTCTACACCCACCATGAGTCCTGGGGATTAACCTCAAATCACTTGTCTTGTCAGCAAGCACTGTTGCCTACCAAGCATGTGTGTTCCTGCCTCTGTTCTCTCCTCTGAGATCTGAGGCAATAATAGCAACAGTCTCACAGAGAGGTGTTAGAAAGACCTGAACTGATATGTGCAAACTACGTAGAGCAGGCACGGTGCTTTAACTGAGCAATGCCCTCCCCTGATAGCTCACTCATGTATTTGAGTCCCCAGCTGATGGTGCTATTTAGTATTGAGGGGGGTTATGGACCCTTTAGGAGTTGGAGCCTTGCTAAAGAAAGGAGGGGGGCACACTGTGCACTGATGGTGGGCTTCGGGGTTTATAGCCCCCTACTTCCTGTTCTCTTCTCTACTTCTCATATATGGATGGAAATGTGACCACCTGGCTTCCTCCTATCCCTACCTGTTGCCATTCCTTCCTGCCATGAGGGACTCTGTCATTCTGGAGCCATAAAGCAGACTAAACCCCCTTCTCCTCTAAGTGGCTTCTGGTCGTAACATTTCATCACAGCAACAGCAAAGTAGCTCAGATAGAGGGTTTGGCTGTGCTAGATAGCTAACTAAGAGTAGTTGGGACGCCTCATTGATGCCCACGCAAACAGACAACAAAAATACTGGATTCACCAGCTGGGTGGCTTGCCAGATTCCCAAGACCAGCAGGGACCTGTACTCAGGGCCAACCCTCCTCACCCCCATGGGATGATCAAAGAGCTGTGGGTCCCATTTCATGGATGAGGAATCCTAGAGCAAGCGGAAATCTGACTGTCATCTCATTGGGACCCTTGCATCCTCAGCATGGGGCACCATTCTCCAAAAGACCTTCTCCTGCTGTGATCTGATCCCATCAGGACATCTGCACCATCCTGGGGACAGCGGTACATTGGTACGTTTCTTGATGCTGCAGTCAAATATCTCCTAAAAAGCAACTTAAGAAAATTATGGGGAGGGGGAGGAATGGTGAGGCTTCCTTCCTTAGTTAAACCTTTTGGATGCACACTCACAGACACACTCAGAGGTGTGTTACCATGGTGACCCCAAGTCCCATTAAATTATCGATGGGTATTAACCATTACAAATGGTGAGTTGGAGCCAGGGGTTGAAGGCAGTCAAGGCATGCTAGGTATTGAGACTGTACAAGGGCAAGGCTGGAGCCTAGTACAAAGTTTCCGAACTTCCCAAACTCAAGTTCTGATTATATCGCCCTCATCAGAAACCCCAGAACTTGTCACGTCGACACAGTGGCATGGTCTAAGAATGCAGAATTCCCAAGCCTCTGCTCTGAAAAGTGGAAAGTGTCTCAGAGGAGTGAGGGAGAAAATCAGGGCAGACTCTGGCAAAACTCAAGATCTGGTGCTAGCCAAAGGCAGCCATGGCCTTAAGTTGAAAGAGAGAGATGAGTGTGAAGGCCAAGCGCCTCCAACAAAGATGGCACAGGACGCTAGGAAAGACACAAAGCTCAGAGAAACAAGAAGAGATGACAGCATACGGATGGGTGTCGTGAATGAGGAACCCCCTCCCCAAACAAGCAATTTCCAGTGGGGAAAATGGAACCATAGAAAAGAGGCTTGCAGAAAGGGCATCACTTGTGGAGGAAGCTGTGGGTACTGTAGGCTGTGATGGGAAGATGGGTGATCTGGGGTTGCGATGGCAGTGTCTGTCGTGTGTGCTTTACCTCCCCAGGTGGAAAGCCCTGCTAGGCACTCAGTGTGAATCAGACCTGCGGAGGGAGGGCAAGCCATAATGCTGATGCAGTCTGCCCTGTTGGGGAATCTGTGCCCCTCAAGTGACTTTTTGGTTTCTTGCTTTACTTGGGAGGCCCTTCTGTTTGTTTTGTACTTGGTATCTCTTAGTCCCCAAGACTTAAAGCCTGCCTCTCTGTGAAGCCTGGTCCCTCTCCTCTAGGTTGACCTAATCACATCCTTTCTGTGTTGCCATGGCAGCACATGTGGTGGGAAATGCTGCTATTGTTCATTAGGAGCTGTGATCATTTCCACGCACTTCTCTCTTTCACTGGCCCACAAATTCCAGAGCGAAACAATGAGGGGGTCATTGGTGTACAGATCCCGGTGCCCCAAGTCTTCGAGTTGCTGCTCACTCCCATGTGTCTTTGGATAACTTATGTTCTGGGCCTTGGTATCTGTCTTCACAAATGCAGACATGGGGACCATGATCCCATTCACCTGTACAGAGTTGTGACAACAGAATGAGGTGCCTTGTGAGGGTGCCGTAAAAGTACACTTCACCACATCTTGTCATCCTCGCTGTCAAATGCGCTTATGGAGACGTTATGGCAACTCGGCGTGTGTTGAACAGAAAACAAAATAAGCAAAGCAATACAACTACATGTGTATATTTAAACACTGATGATCTGGACTGAAGCAATAGATTAAGTGAAGAGGATATGCTGGCTGCCTATCAGGCTGAATGGTGGCTCAACAATGGCCTTGTTTTTCAAAGACTGTATGCATAGTTCTAGAAGCAATTGGGGAAATATTAGGCAAAGCCCCATGGAGAACATCAGTGAGAGTTATTGGCCACTTCACTGTGCTGTGTCTACATAAATGAGGTACCCGGGGCATCCCTTTCCCTTGCTTAGCTGCTCTCTCCTTTGGCTGCACAGAACAGATTGGCAGTTAAACATGTGCTGTGCATTCAGATTTCCCCACAGGGGAAAAAAAAAAAGATGATGCCCCTGATGGTTTGCAGAGCATGAGTTTAATTGTGGGCAGAGACCCTGCTTTAAGCACGCATCATCCCAGATCCCACCTCTGTGTAAAATCACTCTCCAAACCCTGTTTGTTTTCCTTTTGAATGTCCTCAGACTCCAGGCCTCCTTCTGAAATTCCCCTTGTAGGAGAAGGAGGTCTTTGTTTCCTATCACCACCGTCCATCTTGGTGGAATGACTTATAACAGCTGCTGTGCAGAATAAAATCTGTTAGAAATAGTCTGCGTAGATACAAACATAAACATTAGTTTCCATGGCAACCAAAGTTGCAGCCGCCATGGCTGCAAGGTCTCAGAGGCTGTGTTGCAGGAAGCAAGTGTGAAGCCTCTAGTTGGGGGGTGTCTGCTGGGGTTCAAGCCAACAGTGCAGACTCCTTTTTGAGAGGACAGAGAGCACGGGATTTTGGCTGAAATGGGCACTGCCAAGTGCAGTTGGTAGGAGGGAGGGCCCATCCTTTCCGCCTCAGATTGAAACCATATTTCCTTCCTTAATTGAAAGCCCCGGGGCAGTGAACAGAACTCCGATGGAAGTCAGTCAACTGTTACATCCCCTATTTCCGCTCTTCATCTGGGGTCCTATAAAAGTTTGGGATGTTCGGTGTTACAACACTAACAACAAAATGTTCCCAAGACTCCCTTAGGATGGACCCAATGGCAAGATCTCATTCAGCTTGGGGCATCACTGGGGCTGCCTAACCCCCCATCCTCCTCCCACCCTCTGCATCAATGTAAAGGTCCTGATGCAGCTACTTTTCCTAAGGCTGAAGGGCTCTGGCTTAACTGGCATTGGAATTGTTATCTCAGCACAGCACAAGGATGTTCATGCAGGTCACGGGTTGGACCAGGAGAGATGGACATGGGCTCTGTGTTCGACATGATGAGCTACAGACATGTCTGAGATAGCCCCTATGAGCCAGCACACCTGCCTCTTTTCCTCTTGCTAGGTAACAAGTTACTTCAAAGTTCATAGCTTTCTGTCAGTATAAGGGTGCTCTAGGCTAGAAATACATGTGTGACAAGAAGAGTCACTGTGTGGGCTTCATGCTTTCAGCAGCTCCCTTGGAGAGACAGGATATCTGGGTGTGACTTTGACCAAGTCATATGATGATATGGAGATGGGGATATTTGAAAATGCCCCTGAATGGAATTAGGGTACAAAAGAGAGGTGGCCCTTTAGAAGAGCTAGCATGTCTAAAAGCAAGCCCAACTCTTACTGGATAACCCCTTGATGGCCAGAGTACTGGAGTAGTTTTGAGGTCACCCCTTCTATACTTCCACCAGATGTTCATGATAATAGACAATTACCAAGAATCCCCGAAAGCTTGTCACTGAGACTCCCTGGCTGCCATCCACAAAGATGTGCACTTACCAAGGCGTGTCCTGTGGGATGTACACAGGTCAGCTGCCATTACTACCATGCTGTCAGTATTCTCACAGATGTGTGAAGCAAGGCTCAGAGAGGCTAAACCTGGACCAATCAGATGTTCATGATAATAGACAATTACCAAGAATCCCCGAAAGCTTGTCACCGAGACTCCCTGGCTGCCATCTACAAAGATAGGCATTTACCAAGGCGTGTCCTGTGGGATGTACACAGGTCAGCTTCCATTGCCGCCATGCTGTCAGTAATTTCGCAGATGTGTGAAGCAAGGCTCAGAGGGGCTTAACCTAGACCAAGCCCATCTTCCTCCCTCCCTGACCCCTACCTCTACTGTAAGACACTCTTCCAAAAACAGATGAGCCAGAGAGCGTTTTGTGTGAGAGGGGAAATCTCCACACCTGGGGACTGGGTTAAGTTACAGAGATGAGAGGATGTGGTATCAAGAATGCTTTCCTCGTTACTAAATTGAGTGGCCTTGATGAACAATGTCTCGAAAAATAGAAAAGACACAAAATGTAGTCCAGAAGAGACAGTTGTAGGTCTTGTTTAGAATATTTTGAGACATCCAGTGAGAGCCAGTTAATCTGTCCTGTTACTACTGCTGCATAACAAATAACTACAATACACTGTGGCTTTAAAGGACCTGTTTTTGAATAGTCTTTTTATTTATATGTATGCGTGTGATGTATGTACATGTGTGTTTGTGCCTACTTGGATGCATGTTCGTGTGTGTAGAGGCCAGAGGTCAGCATCAGGTATCTTCCCCAGTCCCTCTCTCCCTTAATATTTTGTGAGTTAGACTTTCCCTGGAGTTCACTCATTGGGTAGGCTAATTGACCAATGAGCTCCAAGGAGACAGGAGGTGGCTTCATTCCCTCAGTGCTGGGGCTGCAGACATGAACCACCGCACCCAGCTTTCTACATAGGTGCTAGGAAGATGAGTTCAGATCCTCATGCTTAAATAGCAAGCCCGTTACCAAGTGAGCCGTGTCTGCAGGACTCGAGAGAACCCACTCTATTGTGCTTTCAGGTGCTTCTGGCCAGGAGATGAGATACGGCCTGATGGAACCATCTTATCACCAGTTTGAGATGACTGAGCCCTCAGCAGGGAAAATGTAACATCTGGGGGGAGGGACATTCATGGCTGGTGGCTTGATGTCTGGGGGTTGGAATCTTATAGATGTGCTCTATGTCTGGTGACAAATGCTGGCTGTGAACAAGACCCTATTCAACCAGAATACTGATGCATGGTCTCTCTGGGTGGCTTTGGGTTTCCTCACAGGATGGTGGCCTCAGGGCTACAGATACCTTTTATGTCCCAGTCTCCCATGTCATTCAGTTTCGGAGTCACTTCCACTGTGTCCCCCCTAAGTTGCTTAACTCATCCCTCATCCTTCACCTCTCATCAAAAGGATGAGAATGGCATGGCATGGCTAAAAATAGAATAATAAACTACAGATGTGCTTAAGGACTTTAATAAAACCATGTCCAATTTTTTAAAAATTAAAAAAAAATATATAGATAGATAGATAGATGTCCTACTAGATGGATTATAACAGAGGCCACATTCTAACGGGAACTCGGTGAATCTCCTGGTTTTAATAGAGCTTGCTCCATGAGTCAATAGGTTTCCATATTGTGGATGACTGCCATCAATGGAGAGTTTACAGGACCCAAGTGTCCAGGCATGCATCATCTGGCATTTATGCAGTGCCCTTAAAGCCCAGTGTAAGAGTAATTACATCTGCTCTTTGGACCTCAGCTCATCTCTCTTCATAGTTTGAGAACATCTCAGCTATAATAGTTACCATGGCAACAGCAACATCTGGTGTGCATCCAGCCTGGAGATACTTAAGGAGCAGAACCTGATCAGGCAGGAATGGGTCCCACCCTGGATACAAGCAAGAGAATAGAAAGAACCCGCCTGGGCTCTGTAGCTGCCCACCCTGCTTCTAAAATAAAAAGCAGAAAACTGTGGAGGGCTTACTGGGACCAGTGGACATCTGGTAGGAGGGTTACAAGGAACAGGTTACAGGGCAATGGTAAAGGTGAAAAATGTCATGCTAGCAGGGAGATGACTGCAGTGAGGAGGGTTTAAATACCCACTGATGCAGCATCCCATTGAGATATTCTAGAGGACCCTTCATCATAAGCGAATTCAGCTGGTGTTCATGAAAAGCCAGAAATACTCCAGGTTCTATACTGTGGCTTGCTCTGACCATCACATTTAATTTGGAACTTTCTTCCTCCTCCTTAGGTATGGATGCCCTCATCATGTGAACAAAGAAATACAGGCTCATAAAACTTTGACTTGGACAAAGTCAGAACTCAGGTTCAAGCACAGACCACTCTGTACCAAAGGCCAAGGTCTTGCTACAGCAATGGGGCATTTCCATTATGGGTGGATATTTGATCCTCCAATGGCTCAAACTACTTTGGGCCTCCTGTAAAAAAGCTTCTATCTGACTGATACATAAAAAGGGGACAAGAACATGTAAGATCCTAGGAAAGAGATCAGATTTTATTCTAGAGATAAATGGACAAACTGAAGCTCATCAACTATGTCTTAGCATTCCTTCATAAAACAGGTCTATGGTACACCTTGGAGAAAGTGAGCCAGGAAAAAATAAGGTAAAGAGGCGCACAGCAAAATAAAGAAGTGGGGCAGAGAGGACGTGACAGCAAGCTTTGGGGAAAGGCCTTTCTGATGATGGAATATTTGAATAGTGACCTGAAGAAGTGGCCATGCACTGAGCCAGAGAAGAACATTCCAGGCACAGGGAGGTATTTTTAGAATGAAGACTTGAGGGGTAGAAAGTGCATGGGCTACTGGAAGCCAGTGTTGTGAGGACAAATGTGTCAGACTGAGGATGAGTGAGATGAAGCCATAGAGCCTTGAGAGAGAGCATATAGTGATGTCTAGTTATATAAGTATAGGAAAATTAATATCCTTCCTGTATAAGTATCTCTTAGATATGCCTGGGACACGCTGATGCTAAAAGAATTTAGAAGTTACATACTCACATAATATTATATGTTGTATCTGAGGGCTCAGCATAGTGGCCTTCAGATCCTGGTTCTGAAGACAGCAGAAAGCGTCGCAGAAAGCCTCTCAGCGGGGAATACTACAGACTGGGTTATGTGTTTGAAAGACCATTCTGGTTTCTGAATGGAAATCGATGTTGATGGTGCCAGAGATGGAGAGCGTTGCTATAGATGGTCAGCTACTATAGATGGTGGCCCAATGGGTGGTGGGGTGGACTGGCTGGAGAATAGGCTGGTTCAAGTGCATCAGAGGGGGACTCGGTAGAGCTCAAAATGGACTAGGGTATCAGCAGAGGGGAAAGTAAGGGCTCGAGGGAAATACGGAGATGGATGACCAGACTCATCCTCTCCCTGGTCTTAGGGAGGCTTTTTAGACGTAGATGTTACTTAAGTGACCAAGAGATCCCCACGGTCAAGACAAGTTGGTGGCATTATGACATTAGGGAACTTTGGTGGCTAAGATAAATGGTGATATTAGCAAACATGGATGGTCACAATCTGTGGAGGACTTTTGTGGCAGAGACACATGGTACTTATTAACAGTCTTTGGTAGTCTTCCTCAATCCTGAACCCTGGCCCATGACATTACGTCTTGACTATTAACATTTTTCACCAAACGTGCCTATATGCTTCAGAAGTTTCTGGTGGGGAGAAATCCCAGTTTCCGTGTTTCGTGTGATATTCCCATTCATCCCGGTAGAAGCCGAAAATAGCAGACATCTGGGACTCTAGATTTTTCCATTTGTGAAGCCAATTTTGAAAGATGAGGTTGCTCTCTATTTAAGCTATGCCGACCTTTACCCAGGAGAGACAGGGCAGTTCATTAAGGTCTTGTGGGCTTAACTCAGAGAGGCACAGACCGGAGCCAAGAACAGCCTTCCAGCGCCAGTTGTTCCGATCACTTCAGGGAGCTGGAACTAGAAAAAGAGAGTTTGGGGAAAGAATCTAAGGAATCAATTCTAAACATGTCAGGAAAAAAACAAAGAAGGGCCTGTGTTCACTTCCAAGACATAATCCGCACTGTATACGATCCCGGAAGCTGAAGAAATAAACACATTTATCATTCACGGGGCAGAATTATTTTGGCAAGAAATCTACACCCTGAATACATCAGACTGATAATATATTCTGAAGGGGGAAATGTCAGCATTCAAAGCTGGTAGGGGCTTCTGGAACATGTCAGGTTAAGAGACTGGTTCCTACATTGCATGTAGTACATGTGATAATGTCCTTATATGTGTGTCAAATAGCTAAAATATATATAGTAAACGGTCCACACATTCAGGTCTCAAGAAGGCGGGGATTGGACACCGGCAGCCTCTGCAGGCGGCACATATGCAAAACCAGACAGGAGGTGGCTGATTGCACTCGGGGCTCCTGAGGAAGAATTCGTAGTGTTCCGGCTGAAATGCTACATTTGGCATAAATAAATGCATTACTCTAAACAGTAGAATTATAAAGACTGAAGCAAAGCTCTCTCCTGCTCTGCATAAAATCAGGCTGCTGTGGGAGGCCAGGAAAGAATTTTTCAGGGTGGGATTTTCTTCTGGAGTGCTAGTGTAGAGGCCGGGAACTTAACGATGTTCAGCATGGCTACTGTAGGGTCTGTGGGTATGCCTCTCCTTAGGATCCTTCAGAGACTAGCATCATGTATTCAGGAAGGAGAGAAAAAGGCTTTCCAAGGATGCCTCCCGGGCTGCATGCTGACTTAGAGGGACAATGTAAGCATCTGCCTGGTGGGTGGTGAAAGTGGGGGCTTCTCATCAGCAGTATTGACTTCTGGGGATCCATCATTCTTTTGGGGAGCTGCTCTTTATAGAGAGCCATATTTTGGGACACCCTTGGGCTCTACCCATGGGGCTTTCCACGTCACTAAATATGACAATTAAAAATGTCTCCAGGGTCTGGGGTAACAGCTCATTCCGCTAAATGCTAGCCATGCAAGCATGAGGACCTGAATTTGGGATCCCTAGCACTCAAATCATTAAAAAGCCATGCATATCAGTATCAGAGCACATCTTTAACCTCAGGAGAGACAGGTAGAACCCTGGGGAATCACTGACAAGGTTGTGTGGATTCAGATACAGTGAGGGACCCTGGCTAGAAAAAAAATACAGTGCAGAGTGATTAAGAAAGACATACTATATCTATCTATGGTCTCTACATGTTCTCTCTCCCCTTGCCCACCCCTTCCCCTCCCCTCCCCCTCTTCCTTCCCTTTGGAACCTCAGCTCATTATCTACAGCATCTCAAAAAACTGCTCCTTGGGGATGTTTCCATATCCACTCCTCAGCCCCTTTTCCGTTGGAAAGATGTTCAATTGGTCCTTCTTGCAAGAAAAGGCTATCTTATTTGTATGCACTGGCTTCTCCTCTAGGCTTTACCTTATGGTCTTAGTCCCTTGTACCAGACAGCTCATCTCTTCCCACCTTCCCCAGGGATGTTTGCCTGAGTCTCACAGTCAAAAGAGCATCAGGAAGGAATTGTTCCAGTTACCCACTAAACCCCTTTCCTTTTGTTGATCTGCTTCTGTGGAAACCTGGCCCAGACTCACAGCATGTCTGGGAACAGTGGCCACTCTCTTAATCTCCAATCACAAAACCCACTGAGTGTGCTCTGTGCACACAAGTACGGGCAACTAATGAGCTGCCAGGCTGAAAAACAGGAAGGAAGCCTTTAGGTCTGGTGTTTCCCTCTTCGTGAAACATAGCAAGAGGGCCAAAGGAGATCAAATGAATGAACTCAGGGATTCTCGGTCTGTTCGTGAAGCCTTAGCGAACAAGAGAGAAAACCAGGGTGCTCGCTTCGGACTGGGCATTGCAGATGTACATCCATAAGCATTTAAAAGCAGGGACTTGATTTCAACTTTACATCCTGAAATGATGCTGTTATGTAGAGCAATTACATAATAAATTTGTTAGAGGGATAGGCAGCAATAAAGATGGTGGTAATGGTTTGTCATTTAATAGCTGAATTGTAAATGAGTTTTCAGCATTAATATAGCAGGTTGCTTCAATTAGAAGACCATTCTTAGGGGCGTCTTCAATTCTAAAAAAAAAATGTTTCTGAGGTTCAGTCTCATTAATTCCCTCATTTGAAGATGCTCCGTATTTAACCGTTTGAAGTCATGGATGGTTGATATTTTTAGGACTTAGAGCCGCCGGGGCTTAGGCATATATGTACACATATGAGAATAGGTGGGTGAACAAGCAGGGGCCCTGTCTGTATTAGCAATCCCTGCAGGCTGTCCTTGTGGCACAGTGATCAACCAAGAGAGGACTCGGGAGCATAAGAGAGTGGAGTAGTAATGAGAGCCTCCTTTTACCTACCTGTTCTTGATTAGCAGATGTATGTTCTAGAACACTTTATCCATAAAACCACCATTCATAAACCATTGCACTAGGACTCCACTCTGAACGATTGATTGATTGATTGGTTGATTGATTAATTGATTTCTTCTTTTTAGATAGAATCTCATATAGCCCAGGCTGGCCTCAAATTTCCAAGTGGCCAAGGATATCCCTGAATTTCCAATTCTACGGCCTCTACCTTCTGGGTGCTTCGATTACGGGTGCAAGCCACCACACCTAGTGTGTGTGGTTCTGGGGATGTATCTCGGGGCTTTCTGCATCTGAAGCAAGCACTCCACTAGCTGAGCGTACCCCAGCCCTACGCTGATCTTCTTTACCTTCTGGTTGCCCTTTTCCATTCATGCAAGAACTGTTTCTACGTTTGTTTGTCCAATGTGTCCAGTTTTCCGGAATGAACAATTTATCAGGAAGACAGATTCTCTTCCAAACACACCCAACCCTGGGTGATTATAATTCTCTCCATTGTTAATAAAATGAGGAAAATGGATATTTCGTTAGGCCCTAAGTACCTTGTGGGACCAATAGTTCTCCATGTTTACACAATCCACCCAGGATTCCTCAGCTGAAAGGTGGCTGAATGGACTCCAGTCTAATCCTTGCCACTGGATCCCAGTATGAGGTTGATCAATACTGATCATCACCTTGACAAGATTTAGCATCACCTAGGAGACAAGCCTCTGGTGATGGCTATAAGATAGTTTCTAGAGTAGGTAAGCTAAGGGGGCAAAGGCCAGTCTAAATGTGAGCAGCATTATTGGATGGTTCGGGGTCTGGGACTGAATGAAGAAAAAACAATGGAGCTAGCATCAGCATCCTCTCTCTACCATCATCTCTCCATGCCTCCTGACTGTGGATACAATGTGGCCTGCTGCTTCCTGGTCCTGCTGCCTAGCCTTCCCATCCATGGTAGAGTATGCCCTTAAAGCTTGAGCCAGAAACAAACTTGCTTCCTGAAGTTACTTCTACCAGATATTTTGTTGCAGTTAGAAGAAAATTAGACAATACAGAGCTACTCCATGAATGTCTGTGATTTGCATGGTTGTGTGAGCCTGGCAGGGGATGTGGAAGCATGAGTGGTTCATGAGGGAAGCACACATAAAACTAGCTTTCACTCCTGCTATGTGCAGGGATAAGGCACAGCCCTAACCACACTCAGCAAACCCAGAAGCTGCAGAATCCTCCATACTGGGACCCAGCACACAACCCTCTTTCTTATCCAGTGCATTACCAGGCCTATTCATGCATTAGGGCCTGTGCCTAGAGCGCCCATCTTATGGGTGTTCCTAGTATTTCCTCCTTAATTCTCAGCCTTCTCTCCTTACAAGGCTTTTGCTGACGCCAATGTCTAACAGCCCATCCCCCTGCTTTGCTTTTTAAGGCATAATTGTCTCCTACATCTGAAGTACCTCTGCGCAGGGCTTTGCTGGCTGAGAAAAGCATGCTCAGAAATCTGTTTCCTGAGTTGTCTGCGTTCTCTCCAAAGTAAGAAACCTATGAGCCAAGCAGGTGGCTCAGTCCGTGGAGCACTTGCCTTGAAAGCATGAGACTTGAGTTTCAGTCCCTCACCGCCCACATTTTAAAATAAGCCTGGTAGGTTGGTATGCACTTGTAATCAGAATGGAGAGATGGAGACAGGCGGGTCCCTGGGGCTCATTGACCTGCTAGTCTTGCCTAATTGGCTTAGGCTCATGCTGGAAGCCAGGGATGTGTTCCAGACTTCATTAAAAAAAAAAAAAAAAAAAAAAAAAAAAACAAATAAATAAATAGCAAGGTGGACAGCATCTAAGGAATAACACCTGAGATTGATCTCTGGTCTCCATGAACATGTCCACACATCATGTGCACTTGCAAAGACATGAAAATACAGGGGGGGGGGAGAGGGAGAGGGAGAGGGAGAGGGAGACACAGACACCAACACAGACACAGACACAGACACAGACAGACACAGACAGACAGACACAGACACAGACACAGACACAGTCACAGTCACAGACACAGACACAGACACAGACAGACACAGACAGACACAGACAGAGACAGAGACAGAGACAGAGACAGAGACACAGACACAGACACAGACACAGACACAGACACAGACACAGACACAGACACACACAGACACAGACACAGACACAGACACAGACACAGACACAGACACAGACACAGACAGACAGACAGACAGACACAGACACAGACACAGACACAGACACAGACACAGACAGACAGACACAGACACAGACACAGACACAGACACAGACAGACAGACACAGGCACAGACACAGACAGACAGAGGGACTGAGTTCTAGTGACTAGTGTAGTTTGCTTCCAAAGTATAGCCCTAAAACTCGTGTGTTGAAGGTTTGCTCCCCAGTGCAGCAATGTTTAGAGGTGGGGCCCAGACAGGTGATCATGAGGGCTCTGGTGTGTAGGTAATAGCCTACGGAGAGGTGACGAAAGCATCCAGAGGTGAGGCCTACATGGGTGAACCGTGCCACTGTGGATGCATTCCTGAAGGTCATATCCTTGCCTCTTCCTCTTTTTCTGTCTTTGCTTCCTGGGTACCATGTGAACAGTTTCCCTCCACCTTGCATTTCCACCAAGAGCTTTGGCCTCGCCATAGGCTTCGAAGTAACTGTACTGATGGACCAAAATAACCTTTTTAGCCTTTAAGTTGATTTCCTTTGGGTATTTTTGTCACATGATAGAAAGCTAACACAGTGAGCATCTGTTTTGCCTGCCAAGTTCCTCTCTCTGCTCATAGAATATTAGTTTAACTATGACTATAGAGAACTTCCTTTCTCACTGGCCAGATAGACCTTGCCAATTAGATCCAGAGAGGGACACATGACCCAGGCCTGACAAATTGGGGTAGTTCTGTAGCTACCATGATTGGGTCAGGGATGAACGTGGGATCTGAGTGAGACCAGTGAGACTCTATCCTGTGTCTATGCAAATTTGCAAAGAAGCACACTCTCTCATCTGTGGGTGAAGCTTGGCTTGCAGACCCTCAGGCATCAACTGTCTGAGTTCATCTTACCATAAGGAGGGAAGCCAGTGCAGAAGAAAAAGCCATACAGAAAGATAATGAGAGAAGACAAGAGGAAGTCTTAGGATTCATGCCTAGGACCAGCCATACCTGAAGCTAATATCCCTTGAAACTTCTCAGTAAGTTAACCAATGAAAATATTTTTCATGATCAAAATATATAAAAATTTTAATATATTTTTTTGATCTTTTATTTCACTCAGTATGAGTCTTTTGCAATTGAAAAGCTATTGCAGGAATCAAAGTGATAGGAAATCTGGAACTTGTGCCTGGCTCCCAGCATGAGCTTAAGCTCCCTCGGCCCTGGATCTATAGCATATTGGGTTCCAACCATGAGAAATATCATTGAGCGAAAGCTGGAAACATTTGGGTAGAAAAGAACATTTGTTTATCTTCCAGCTTATCGGCGGTGGATGTGTGACTCTAATCTCTCTTTAAAGGGCAACTCTTTGGAGCTCAATGCTGCTTAAATACCAGGCCCAGACAGCTGCCAAAGGGAGCATCATCCAGCAAAGATTTCTAACAGTGGTAAAGTCAATGCTGGCTCTACACTTCCTCCTGACCATAAAACGAAGCAGAACGAAGGCTGTGTGCTTGGCCCCCGGGAACCACACAAAGCAAGAAACAAAGAAGTGTGGCAAGCTTTACCAGAAACTCACCACATATTTCAGAACTAGGGATGGGTTTCTGTCCCCAGCTGATTGTGTTTGGGATCATGGCTCTGGGATCAAGTCTTCTGTGTTAGCCAGCTTTCTGTTATTATAACAAACACCTGAAGACTTGGATTTATAAAGAAAAAGGGTTCCTTTGAACTCATGGGGTTGAAGGTTCCAGTTGGTGGTCTGTGGATCCTGGTGCTTTGAGTCTGGAGTGAAGCAAAATGAAGGGGAACACCCAGGACCCACAATCTTCAAGGACAAGCCCTCTGTCATCTAAAACAGCCTCACCAGAGACTGTCCCATAGAGATCCCAACAGCCTTCATTAGTGCCACCCTAGTGACCCAGAGCCCTTCATCTTTTGGGGGACATTTAGAATCCAAACTACAGCATCCAAGATCTGCTGCTGACTGGCTAAAGATATGGAACAAGCCATGGTGGCCTTTCCTTGATCTATCCCATGAGATGATAAATACCTGTTATAGTCAGATAGCTATGCTCTGCAGGACCACAGTCTGTCTGAAAGGTTGTGTGTATGTATACATGTGTGTGTGTGTGTGTGTGTGTGTGTGTGTGTGTGTGTGTGTGTGTGTAAGTATACATGTGGAGATTTTTATTTTCTGATTTTGTAGCCATGCAGTATGTGTGTGTGTGTATGTGTATACATGGTGTACACATGTGGTGTGGTGTGGTGTGTAATTGCATAATGTATGCAGGTATGTATGCAGATGTGTACACCTATGGACACTGCAGGTGCCAAAAGAGGATTCAGTTGTCCTGCTTGATCTCACTCTGCGTTATTGATTTGAGACAGGGTTTCTCACTAAACCTGCAGCTAGGCTGATAGCCAGCAAGCCCCAGGGAGACTGCTGTCCATATGCATGCAGGCATGCATGCGTGCGCACACAGAGGGGGTGGAGGGGAAGAAAGAAAAACAGATAGACAGAGAGAGAAGAGAAAGGAGATGGAGCAGGGGAGGAGGAGAAGACAGAAGAAGGAAGAGGAGGAGGACTGGAGAGGAGGAGTGGGGGAGGAGGAGGGAGGAGGGTGAACAGAGAGAGCTGGAGTTTATACTCATTACCTAGCTTTTCCCGTGAGTCCTGAGGACTTTAACAACTCTACTGTTTGTATAGCAAGTGCCCTGGCACACTGAACTATCGCCCTAGCCTCCCCCTTGTTTTCTGAGGCAGGATGTCTCCAAAGCTTGGAGGTTGCCAGGTAGCATGGGCCGAGAGCCGCCTGTCTCCACCTCCCCAGTGCTGGGATAACAGGTATATGGCATCTATCTCGTCCAGCTCTTTTATGTGGATCCAGACTAGAACTCAGGTCCTCGTGCTGTGCCTATAAAGCAAGCACTTTTCTGAATGTAATAAGGTGTGTCACTGGCCTTATCTGAGGTAGTCTTGGGGGAAAAGTCAGGAGCCATTGGGATCTTGAGTCCGGGGTGATGACTCTTGAGTGAGACCACAGGCTCTCAGCTCTGGATTCAGGACATCTGCCTGGGTTTGCATTGCCACTGAGCTGGCCTAGGGGTTGTTGAAGCTCCAGCCTCCAGTACTGATGCAGAAGGTGCCTCAGCCAAGCCTGTTACGTGTCACAAGAATGAAGAATACAGGACAAGGAACAGCAACAGTCTATTTGGAGAACTTTGTGCAGTGCCAGGTATAGACAGCGATCAATAAATGCTAGTCCTGAAAGTGTTGGAAAAGTCCAGGGAGGTTATGCAGGTTTGCATCTTGGAGGATACGTGTGCTCGGGAGACCCTGAAGCAGCACCAACAAGTCCCATTTCCCTTAACTACAGGGCTGGGGAAGAAAGGGGGAGGCAGAGATGGGGAATAGCCACCAGGGTCTCTGAGTCCCATTTACCCTGTTCTTTGTCCAGTTCCAACTAGATACTCTTTGCCCCAAATGCAGTCCCACACTGATAAATCCATCTCAAGTTGAAAATGACCCAGGTCAAAATGCATTCATTATTACGGCTACTTTGGGATATGACCACTCCAAGAATTTCCCTGACATCTGTGTGGACAGATATTAAAATTGTAGCAAACTCTTAGCAACAGGGATGATGGTTTAATCTTAACTGTCAACTGTCTTGGAATTAAATCTCCATAGCAACAAATCTCTGGGCATCTCTGTGAGAGAGTTTCTAGATTGGGTTAATCAAATAAGGAGACCCACTCTGGGCAGCAACATCCACTAGGCTTCCTTGCCATGAGCAGTGCACCCCCAAACTAGGAGCCCAAATAAAACCATCTTTCTTAGGTTGCTTAAATCAGAAAATGAATTCATCAGGCCACTGTCCTTTAGCACTAACACTAAGGAAGCTTTGGTTAACACCTGCTTAGATCTCTGTCTCTCTTAGAAAACAACAGAACCAAACTAAAAGGCCAGGATGGTTCCCGAACTCTTCACAACTACTAATCTGTTAAGGTCCATTTCAAAGACAGAATAGACTTCCTCAGGCATCGTATTCTAGGAGGGGAGGTCAGGATGCAGAGAGCCACTGGGCAGAGAACACACATATTGACATATGTGTGAGGGTGAAGAAGAGGAGAGCAAGCCCCATGAACCCTCAGGTCCCTCCACCCCTGTCAATAACTAACAAGGGATATCCAGATGATTATTGATAGCTAGCCACACGGTCACAGAAAGAGAGGCACCATCCACCCCAGTGGCATTTTTTCTCCAGGCATTGCTAGAAGAAATTGAGAAAACGAGCAGGCTGGAGGGTGAGGACTCTGTGCTGCCCCCAAATGCTGGTCAGTGCCGACTCTGACATTTACAAAGTGGTCAGGACCACTCCAGCAAAATCCCTCTTCCCTCTCTGCACCCCTCGTGATATTTAAACAGAAATGTCACCCTGGTGGCATTTATGTCCTCCTGATTCCATCAGAAGTGTGGCTGTCACTGGAGTGGCTCCTTTTTGCTCCCTTTCAGAGCAAAAGTATAAAGTGCTGGTCTCAAAAGGAGAAGAAGAAGAAGAAGAAATAGCAGAGCAAAAGCAAATGGGGGCTTTGTAAACTAAAGGTGAAATCAAACTGCAGCAGCAAATACTGTGAACAAAAATGCTGGACCTGCCTGAGACACTTGGAGAGGCCCCGCCCACCAAGCAGAGAGGCCCCGCCCACCGAAGGCACCTCGTGGTCATTACTTTAGCCTCTTGTGTAAGATCATGGCTATGGTTAGAACTGTGGCATACCCCACAGAGCTTAAGGACTTCATCAGAGAACTGTGAACCGCACCCACTCGAGGAGATGACAGCTCACACTGGAGGTGGCTCCATCTTGCAATCATCTCCTCCTTTCTTTGGAAGCCAGGGACAGGTTGGACAAGCAGAGTCACTCAAAATCCAGTTTCTTGAGTTGGAGATTGATTAACTCCATCCCGGACTTGTGTGTTATCAGAATGGATTTCTTTTTTTTTTTTTTTGCTTCTTGGCACCATGCGCCAACAATTGCATTTTTAAAATGCATAGCAGTGCACAGCACAGAGAGACTCCTATTTGGAAGCCTCAGCATCTCCACGAGATGCTGCAGCTAAATGAGAAAGTGTGCACTTTTGAGATTGCCAGTGTAGAGGCGCATTCATGGCAGGTAAGGTCTAATAATGTGTGCTAAGGTCTGTTAGTGACAACTCCTCTCCATGAAAATACACACACACACACACACACACACACAGGGGGGAGGGAGAGGGAAAGACATCTACACCTGCTCACTTCTGAGACCCTCCCCATTACCAGTGTGATTTTCTTCCTCATGACAGCTTCATAAAGCAATATGATCGACCCTGATGCCCATTTCCTGACTCTGCAATGACTTGGTCACACTTGTGAAGCTAGGTGATACTTGCTTTGGCTTAGAATGTGCTTGGCACCATCTTGATTTGATTTGCCCTATAACTGACTAAACTTAAGAAAAAAAAACAAGCTAGGTGTTTATGCCTTCCAGAGAGCAAAGCAGATGTGACCTACCTGCATCTCATTGGGTCTTGTTGGGTATAAAAGTTAAAGCTTTAAGTTGTGTCCATGATATGCACTCACTGATAAGTGGATTTTAGCCCAGAAACTTAGAATACCCAAGATACAACTTGCAAAACACATGAAACTCAAGAAGAAAGAAGAGCAAAGTGTGGACACTTTGCCCCTTCTTAGAATTGGGAACAAAACACCCATGGAAGGAGTTACAGAGACAAAGTTTGGAGCTGAGACAAAATGATGGACCATCCAGATACTGCCCTACCCGGGGATCCATCCCATAATCAGCCACCAAACGCAGACACTATTGCATATGCCAGCAAGATTTTGCTGAAGGGACCCTGATATAGCTGTCTCTTGTGAGGTTAAGCCAGTGCCTGGCAAACACAGAAGTGGATGCTTACAGTCAGCTATTGGATGGAACACAGGGCCCCCAATGGAGGAGCTAGAGAAAGTACCCAAGGAGCTGAAGGGATCTGCAACCCTATAGGTGGAACAACAATATGAACTAACCAGTACCCCAGAGCTTGTGTCTCTAGCTGCATATGTAGCAGAAGATGGCTTAGTTGGCCATCATTGGGAAGAGAGGCCCCTTGGTCTTGCAAACTTTACATGCCCCAGTACAGGGGAACACCAGGGCCAAGAAGTGGGAGTGGGTGGGTAGGGGAGCGGGATGGGGGGGTAGGGTATAGGGGACTTTCAGGATAACATTTGAAATGTAAATGAAGTAAATACCTAATAAAAACTTGGAGAAAAAAAAAAGAAACCCTAACAAAAAAATAAAAAATAAATAAAAGTTCAAGCTGTTGTAACTAGAGAAGCTAGGCTCGGTGGGAAGATAGGGGGAGAGCTAGCTGCTTACCACTGCCTTCTGTACTAGTTCAGCTTGACCATGATCCTTATAATTGAAGTTCTCGGGGGCAGCCTCTTCAGAAGTCCTGCAGACTCACAGTTGACTGTCTTGGCTTCTGAAGCATTTCTTGGTATCGTTCAGGATACCGGCTGGAAAGAGAGGACATGCAGATGAGCATAGATGCCCTTGACCCTCTTCTGGCACAGACAATAGAATACTGACAGTGCCTCCTGTCAAGCAATAAATAACACATCCGCAATGACCAGGCTGCTTACTGTACATTGGATAACTCATAGACCTTTGGTTTTCTAGATATAGAAGAAAAATGATTAGCAAACAAAGGCTGGAGTTGGGGGACCAATATTAATTCTATTTTCTTCCTAGCAGCTAAATTTCAACAGTGATTACAAGTCATCAGGTAGATGTGCAATCGACCTCTTGATGCTCAGATAAACCCCACATTCCCACCCTGAAGGTCTTTTTTCCAGCATCAAGGCACTGGGAATGTCCTGACTCCACAGCATGTTGGAGCCGTGAATCATCAGACTATGTTGGTTGCCATGGAGATATTCATCATCTGGATCTACTGGTCCCTCTAGGTGTGGGTCTATTGCTTCTGCACTAGGCATAAAGGCCAGGGATCTTGGTGAGGTTAAGAAGCTTGGCCTGAGTACTCTCACCATGCCCCTGCCTGGGGTCATGCCAGGGTGTAGGGTGCTAGTGCCCCTTACAGAATCCTTTGGGGGAGGTCTAGTCCAAGAAAACAAACTTCCTTTCAAAGACTATGCTCTACTTCCTCTTTACACCCTTCCTTCTCTCCTCCCTCAGACCTTTCTCAAGGGTTCTCCTTGGTCCATCCCCTTTCACCTTCATGGTTTCAAATTTGGATGAACTAAGAAGAGAAATATCTTACAGGAGACTTCAATTTTCCACATGTTCAGAGTCTCCTAGCTGAGAATATACAGACTCTTTGAAGAATGAAAGAGATAGAACAGAGAAATCACTTTCAATCTGGGGATGGAGCTCAATGATAGAGATTGAATCTGGTGTGCATGAGGCCCTAGCACAAAAGAAAAGAAGAAGGAGGAAGAGATGGTGGCGGTTGGAGGGGGGGAGAGAAAGAGCATGGGAAGGAGGAAGGAGGAGAAGGAGAAAGAAGAGGAAGAGGAGAAACCATCTTTGAATAACATAACCCAGTCCTTGCAAAGTCTACAAGGTCATTAGCAAAAGGGGAATGTCTAATTCTTCCCCTGGGCTGTCACCAGCAGCTTCCCCTAGACTCTGATGCTCTCCTAGCTTGTCAGCATAGAGCTCCCCTCTTGAGCTTGTTCTGTCTGCCATCGCAGTACCCTCTCTTTTCTTCCATGCCAACACTTAGGCAAGAGCAGGAATAGGCATGAGTTGGTTGATACATTGGCCATGAGCATCACCGTGCCCCTGACACTGTGCAGAACACCCTGGCAGCCATGCTAGGCCTGGAGATGGTGACGTTGAGTACGATAGCCAAGGTCAGTTTTAAGACAAGACGTGGCCACAGAAGATGGAGTGGGAATACCACATGTGGCCTCAGCCGTTAAGAGCACTTGCTGCTCTCCCTGAAGACGCCAGCATCAGCATGGAACAGCTTGTAACCACCTGTAACTCCAGTTCTAGGGGTACCAACATGTGCGCATGTGTGTGGGTGTGGATGTGTGTGCACCACATACAACAAATAAGTCTCTTAAATTAATTTATCTTTTAAAAAGGAAAAGAAAATACTATATATGTCCAATAATGGAATAACAAAGGGAAAGCAACATTTTGTTTTTAAATTTTAATAGTTTTCTTAAACTTCATACCAAGATATACTGATTGTGTGTTAGGTACAGTCCCCCAAATCTCTTACCCCAACACACTCCCTTCTGTCCTCCCTCCCCATTCCACCAGCTCCTCCCTTCCCCTGCACACTGGGGACATTATGACATCATCCCCACATACATGATATTTGTGTCCATAAAGTCTAGAACCCATAAATGAGAGAAACCTTGAGCAGTCTGCCTTTTTGTGACTGACTAATTTGTTTAATGGGATCATCTCCAGTTGCATCCAAACCTCTACAAACAGCACAGCTTCAATCTTTATGGCTGAAAAAAAATCCATTGTGCATAAATGCCGTGTTTTGTTATCTATTTCTGTGGTTTTGGACAGAGTTGGTTTCATAGCTCAGCTATTATGAGTGAACATTGTTGTGTGACTGTCGAATCACCCAATCAATAAATGGGCTAATGAAACTGTGGGGAGCAGGTGTGGCGGCAGTCCCAAAGGCGCCAGAGACTGCAGCTAAGTCATATGACTTTCACCTGACTTCCTCATATAAGACACAAACATCTTGAGTGCTGCGCAGGTGTACCAGGATACAGGTGAATCCAGTTTGATGGAGATTTGCCCCTGCTGCCCTGATTAGCTGAAGCTGCGTGCCTGGTGAGGCGGCGTGGCCTGCTGTGCGTGGATGGGAACTGAGAGTATAAAAGGAGTGAGAGGCCCAGGGTTCGGGGGAGATATAAAAACAGGGGAGATATAAAAACAAGGGGGAGATATAAACAAGGGAGAGATATAAACAAGGGAGATATAAAAACAAGGGAGATATAAAAACAAGGGAGATATAAACAAGGGAGATATAAACAAGGGAGATATAAAGAAAGAAGAAACAGGACTGAATAAACGTGTGCAGAAGGATCCTGTTGCAGCATCGTTCTTCCTGGCCAGTTGGGGGCGCGCTCGAGAGTTGGTGCCGAAACCCGGGAAAAGAAACATCTTCAGGCATGAGCGAAGACCCCCTGCTACAGGGAGGATTCAGAACTGCATAACGGGGAAGAAGTGGTTAATAAAGGTTCCCGTAAAACAGAGTGTTGAGAAGGATCTGGCGTGGATTCAGAACTCTTCAGCTGGGGAAAGGTACTGATGAAGAGAAAGAAGAGAGATGAAGACTGAATAAACTGTTGTTAGAAGGACTGGTGGTCGCGTCGTTCTTGCTGGTCGAGAGCAGGCGCGACAATTGGTGGCCCGTACGGGGAACCGACTCCCCCACCGAGTTCAGAACTTTCAGCAGTCAGTGGTTGCCGGCAGGGTAAGTTCACAGTGAGTGAAACTTGGGACCCCAGGAGTTTAGGAAGGACCTTGGATAAAATAGAGGTGAGCATAAAGTTGCCAGGAAGTAGGCACAAAGTAACCCAGGAGTTTGGGAAGGACCTCGGATAAAATAGAGGCGAATATAAAGTTGCCAGGAAGCAGGCTTTGGGACAAGTTAAGGTTCCTGGTTTTGGGACAAGTTAAGGTTCCCGGTTTGGGGACAAGTTAAGGAACTATGATAACCTCAGTGTAGTGATCAATAGATCCTCGCTGTGTAGTTATGCTTTTTTCTCCCATTGGCCCTTTGTGGGTAGGTCTGATAGTTTTGGTCTTGTTTGTTCTGATATATGGACTCTGTTACTGTTTGAAACTGTGTGTAGAGGCAGTCAAGACAGGTCAGAAAATCCTTACAGAGCAACAAGAAAGTATGTCGGAGGAAGAGAAGGGCTTAAAAAGAAAAAGGAAAAAGAAAGGAGACACAGTGTTATCAGGTGGACAGAAAGGACAAAATAAAAGCTGAGGCGGAGGAGGAAGGCGAATTAGCTTTTGCTCCCCCTCCCTATGCCTCCTCGTCAGTCATCTATGGGCAGACCTTCTGTCCGGAGGTCTGGAAAGAGGATAGATTCTCCTTGCTGGGATGTCCTATTTTCACTGATCAAGCTGAATTTGCATGGGATAGAGATATGCTGCTTGATCAAGGTCGGTTTGCACAACAACAGACAGGATATCCAGTGCAGGTGTTTAAGCAGGTGAATCAGATTGCTATAAGGGTGTGGAAATCATTGCCTAACAGAGGGGAAGTTAGTGAAAACTTGACTCTCGTATTGACTCCCCAGATGGACACACAGGTGATTGAGGTTATGGTCTCATCACCACGAGGTATTGTGTCCATCTCCACTGGGGATCGACCGGATCAGGTGTTGATGTGGGCGAGAGGGTCTGTTTGTGTGTTTCCACAGGACCAGACGGAACCTCTTTGGGTGCCAGAGAGATTGGTGAGACGCTGCAAGAATGAGGCTCCTGATCCAGTTGCCCCTGTGGATGTGGTGGATGATCCCACAAGCACAAAGGATGGAGCCGAGATGGGAGATCCTTTCGGTATTCCAGAAGCCGATACCAGCTCGACATGACGTTCACATTTTTCCATGCCTTTTTGATCCCTGAATTCCCCTTAAAGAGATAGCCCCTCTGGCTATCTATCCCTTGCTTCAGGGAAGATGAGTGGGGATGAGAGCCCTGGGATGTATGCTTGTTATAGTGTGTGTGTGTTTTGTGTTTGGCACATGTGTTAGGTGCAGAGTGTGCGGTCCGCACTTTTGCCATGGTAGCGTAGGCTTTTGCTGCAGTGGAGGCGGGACAATCTCCTCAGATTCGGTTTGCCGCTCTAAAAGAAATTATGCTGCGTTATGCCGTGGGGTGCGAGGCTAAGCACTGCACAGAGGATAGCTTGCTGTTGGCATCCTGTGGAAGGCACGTCTGATTGCATGAAGGTTCAGTGTCCTAGTTCCCTTCCCTCAGGAAAAACGACACGGGAGCTGGCCAAGACCTCTCTGGGTGATGAGCCTAAGAGATGGTTTTGTGTAGGGCCCCTATGCTTGCACACTGGGGATCAGACCTCTACCTTCACCCATGAGGCTTGCTTGCAGCAATTAAGATCTGGCCATAGGTTAATTAACATCCTGGCCTTTTGATGCACCTGCCACAAGCAAAACACAATCTCCCCAGGAGTGGCTTGGCATGATTGAGAGGTAGTCAGTGATAAGACTCCCTGGGCATGTCACCAACCTAAGACAGGGATCAAACCAATGCTGTTTGTCACCCAAGGACGGGTAAGGGGCATGGCTGCGGGGGGCTATCTACAGACATTCTCTCTGCCAAAAAAGAAAAAAGGGGGAATTGTGGGGAGCAGGTGTGGCGGCAGTCCCAAAGGCGCCAGAGACTGCAGCTAAGTCATATGACTTTCACCTGACTTCCTCATATAAGACACAAACATCTTGAGTGCTGCGCAGGTGTACCAGGATACAGGTGAATCCAGTTTGATGGAGATTTGCCCCTGCTGCCCTGATTAGCTGAAGCTGCGTGCCTGGTGAGGCGGCGTGGCCTGCTGTGCGTGGATGGGAACTGAGAGTATAAAAGGAGTGAGAGGCCCAGGGTTCGGGGGAGATATAAAAACAGGGGAGATATAAAAACAAGGGGGAGATATAAACAAGGGAGAGATATAAACAAGGGAGATATAAAAACAAGGGAGATATAAAAACAAGGGAGATATAAACAAGGGAGATATAAACAAGGGAGATATAAAGAAAGAAGAAACAGGACTGAATAAACGTGTGCAGAAGGATCCTGTTGCAGCATCGTTCTTCCTGGCCAGTTGGGGGCGCGCTCGAGATGAAACGAACAGGCAGTCATCCAGAGATGAAGCACAAATGGGCAATAAACATGAAAAAAGAAAAAGAAAAAGAAAATGCCAATTTCATCAGACATCAAAGAAATTCGAATCAAGACTACACGAGATTCCATCTCAGCCTAGTCAAACAGAGGTCACCAAGAAAACAAATAACAACAAATGTTGTCAAGGATACAAGCAAAGGGAAGCTTTATGTCCCATCGGTGACCATGTAAACTAGTTCAGCCACTACAGTATGGTGGCTCCTCCAAAAACTGAAAATAGATCTTCTGTATTGTACTAGCTAGTTTTATGACAACTTGGCACAAGCTAGGGTCATTTGGGAATAAGGAGGCTCAATTGAATAAATGCCCCTACAGTCTCTACCTGCAGGTAAGATTATAGTGGATTTTCTTAATTAGTGATTGATGTGGGAGGGCCCAGCTCACTAAGGACGGTACCACCCCGGCACAAGTGGCCCTGGATGGTATAAAAACAAAATCTAAAACAAAACAAACAATAAACAGGCTGACCAGGCCATGAAGAGGAAGCCATAAGCAGCAGTCCTCCATGGTCTCTGTATCAGAACCCTGCCTCCAGGTCTTTGCCATGACTTCTCTCTATGATGGGCTGTGATGTGTAAATATAAGCCAAGCAAACCCTTCCTCCCAAGCTGCTTTTGATCATGATGGTTTGTGGGTTTTGTTTTTTTTGTTTTTTTTTAACTCACAGCTTTTCTTTTATCACAATAGTTGCTTTTCTAATGTTGTGATAAAACACAATGACCAGTAAAAGTGTTAAATCTTGGGGCTCACTGTTCAGAGGATTAGAGTCCATGACCATCATAGTGGGGAGCATGGCAGTGGGCAGGCATGGCACTGAAGCAATAGCTAAGAGCTTACATCCTTACCATGAAGTGTGAGGCAGAAAGAGAGCTAACTGGAAATGGCCTAGGCTTTTAAGACCTTAAAATGTGCTTCCAGTGACACTCCTCCTCTAACAAGGCCACACCTCCTAATCCTTCCTGAACAGTTCTACCAATTTGGAACTAAATATTCAAACACACGAGCCTCTGGGGGTCATTCTAGTTCAAACTACACCAGACGCACAGGACAGAGATACCCCAAGGTATTTACCCAAAGAGAAATAGAAATCCTTGTTAAGTCTTATTTTACAAGTGTGTAACCATATGGCTTCCAGATGCCCCTGTGGGAGTCAACACAACTCCCTAGATAAACACAGGCAGCCTTGGAGGTCTGTGTTAAGCCAGTGACCAGCTGTCATAGTTTCCTTTCTGTTTCTGTGATAAAAGACTCTGACCAAAAGCAGCTTAGATGAGAAAATGGTTTATTTCAGCGCATACTTCCAGACCCATCATCAGAGCAGGAACTCAAGAAAAAAAATGAAGTGAAAACCATGGAGAAAGGCTGCTTGCTGGCTCACTCACTCATGCTTGCTAGCCTTCGTGTACCTCCCAGGACCCCCTGTCAATAGTGGGCTGCCCCCCCACATCAATTAGTAACCAAGGGACTGGAGAGATGGCTCAACAGTGAAGAACCCTTGATCTTCTTGCAGTAGACCTGAGTTCAATTCCTATCACCCCTATCAGGTGGCTTACAACAACCGCCTGTAACTCCAGAGCTTGAAGGCATCCAATGGCCACTCCTGGAATCCACAGATACCCATGTGCACATGTACACACACACACACACACACACACACACACACACACACACACTACACATACATTATTTTTAAAAATTAAATAAAAATCAAGACAATTCCCTATGCGCTCACGGGCCAGTGTTATCTAGGTGATGCCTCAATTGAGACTCCCTTCTCAGTTGACTCTAGGCTGTGTTAGGCTAGCAGGCAAAGCTAAGACACCCAGCTTTTCCATGCCAAACCCCAGTTTTCCAGTCTGGCTCTAAGTTTGCTCATGTGTAAAACTAAAGGATTACACCTGTTGACACCAGACCTCACCTTTTATCAGCTTCAGCAGTCTCAGATCTTAGCCACTTTTAGTCTAGACAGTATTTTTAAATGCTATTTTGTTCCTTACCAAGCTACAAAGCAGGATGGATTTAAGGTCTGAGTGTGTCAGCCTGCCGTGAGTGTACCTGCACTGTGACTCCATAAAACCCAGCAAACTTTATGTGTATTAAAGTTTAATCATAGCCCAAGAGAGAGAAAGCAAAAGGGAAGTGAACAGTTCCTAAGGGGTGATTTATTCATGTTGGTTCTCATATGTATGGTAAATAATCCCCTCGCTTGATTCTGTGATGAGAGCGAGTTCTTACAGCCCGGGGGCTATAAGGGAAGCAGAAACCTTCTAGCATAGAATAGAGGGATGAAATATTTATGTATCTCTTCAGAGACACAGCAGGGTGTGAACTGACACATGCTTTTAACTTGGCCACATGTACCTAACACAAATGTGCTACTGCACACCCAGTGCTGACTTGGTGAGGTGACAGTGTGAGATGGCACTGGGCACCCTGCAAGGACATTGGGACAAAGAAGATGGTATGTGGATGCGAATATCTGGGTTGCCACATGGATATATGTGTTCATATGTGAACACACATAAATAGATGATAAGTGATAGATAGATGATAGAGATGGTGGATAGATAGATGATAGATGATTGATATGTAGATGATTAGATGATAGATAGATAGATAGATAGACAGATAGAGATAGATAGTAGATCAATGATAAAGAGTAGGCAGTATGAATAGAGACAGACAGACAGACCTAGATATGTAAGCATGCACATGTATAATGGAAGTATAAATATATACACAGAAGCAAGTGATGATGAGTGATGCAAGCTGTGTTCTAGCAGGGTGCTTAGGTTCTATGAGGCTCTTTATATCACTTAAAATGGAATTAGGCAAACATTGTCTTTAAAGAACCAGATAGCAAATGTTTCAGACTGGAAATCATGAGGTGCCCATTGCGAGGACTCTTTCTCACTGTGGAGAATAAAATCCCCAGACAGCGTGAAATCACACAAGGGCTTCATATGCCAATAAAGCTTTATTTCTGCACACCAGAATCTGGGGTTCATAGGGTGGTCACATGTTTCTACCTTTTTCAAGCATTTGGACCTGGAAGTGCAGCTATCTGCTGGCAAAGCACACCCCATAGGCGATAGGGGGGTTAAGTGGAAGGGTCATGGTTCTCCAATATGTAATTTAGAATACCATTTCTCAGAGACAGATCCTCATAGGCACTCTCTGGGTGAGACTGGATCAGTCTGCAAAGGTCAGCTCCATCCAGTAAGAATCGGAAGCACAGTAGATTCAGGACCTGACCTTGTGGGTGCTTGTGCTCAATCTGGGCTAAGCCCTTTGAGTCTACCTTTCCCTTGTGACCAGTACAATTCTTGGGGAAACAGATGTGGATGCTTATGTGACTTGTTCTTCTCACCCAAGAAGCTGCAAAGCCAAGACTTAGATCTTGGGATCCTTGGCCTATGCTGTGTGTGCACATGTGTCTGTGTATGAGGTGTGTACACATATGTGTGCGTACATACACATGCAATGTTGGGTATCTTCCCCTCCCACTCTTCCACTTTATTTGAGTTGAACCTGTGACTCTGATTGTCGAGGCAGGCTGGCCAGAGATCTCCAGGGATCTACCTGTCTCTGGTTTCCCCTGATACCCAGCACTGGTTACAGGTGTGTGCTGTTTAACCACCTTCTGAGCTGTTCTCTGTGGCTTTCTGTGGATTCAGGTCCTAACACTTACACAGCACACACTGCCAACTGAGTCCTTTCCCAGCCCCCAAGCTGCGATATCCAGTAGAGACATGCAGACTGCTTGTAAGGCATGGATGATGTCTGGTGCTTAGAGAGCCCTGGAGGTGCATGAGTTGCCGTCTCTACCACCATCACAGTTAATTGTTCCACATCAGCCATACTGAAGTCGCCACTCACAATACCACTTCCGCCATCTGGCTTCCGCCATGAGATGTCCAAACATGTTCCTTTCCACTGGCTTTCTGCACCCCAGAAGCATCCTTTAGCAAATAATGGTGCCATAGCATTTAACCTGTGCGTTGGGATCAGACAAGTCAATTATTTCCATGTGAGCTAACCACGGGTGAGAGAGAAGTTCTTTGGAATCTGGAAGATGATTTAGTCCATAAAATGCTCAGTGTACAAACATGAGGACCAAAACCCACATGATAAGCCAGGTACATGGAGCACACAGCTGAAATCCCAGTGCTGGGGAAGTAGAGATGTGAGGATGTTGGGCCTCACTGGCTACCTAGGCTACTCTACTTAGTAAGTTCCAGTCTAATGGGAGACCCTGTACCCCCAAAACCAAAGAGGGTGTTTCCTGAGAAATGATGGCACACATAGGGAAAGAGAAGGGGTGGGGCTATTTTGCAATATAGTCTACCCATTGCTGGTATATGAGCTTTTAAAAGTATCTTAGTCACTGTTGATTGCTGTGAAGACATTCCATGACCAGGACAACTCAGATAAAAGAAATCATTTAATCAGGGCCTTGCTTACAGTTTCAGAGGGTGAGTCCATGATTATCGTGGCAGGAAACAGAAAGGCATGGCACTGGGGCAATAGCTGAGAACTTAATATCCTGATCTGTAAGCAGCAGCTGCAAGAGAGAGAGAGAGAGAGAGAGAGAGAGAGAGAGAGAGAGCCCAAAGCTCACTGCCAGTGACACACTTCCCAACAAGGCCACACCTCCTAATCCTTCCCAAGTAGTTCCACTTCCTGGTGACTAAGCATTCAAACATATGAGCCTATGAGGCCCATTCTTATTCATACCACCACAGCAAGTCATGTATCAAGAAACCAAGGCACCTCCATATATACGCATGTATTACATCCATCACCAAGCTCACCAGATGCTGGACACAAATCACTTCCTCATCAGCATCCTCAGAACTATTTAGTACTTCTACAAGCTGCGATCTTTGCTGGGAACTGAGAGTTCAGATCAGCCACTGCCAAAGCGGAACAAAGATATGAGCAAACATAGTTATGTTCCTTCTTCAGTTTTTATCTCCTTGCTCTTGGCTGTGGCCTCTTCACAATTTTCTAGTGACCCACATCAAAAGCCCATGGATACCATATCTCTGTCCTTCCCAATGACAAAAACTTCCTTACCTGGACTAGTTTGAGATATCAGGAAACCACTCCAGAGTATGGTACATAGAGACAATGAATTAGACAAAATGTTCTCCCTGCCACCTCCACCACCCCCACGGTGCCCATCATGAAAGAGATGACCTGTCAACCATGAGTGAGTCTCTCTTAGCATAACCCAGAACAATTGGGAGCTCGTCTCTCTGCTCATACCATCTAATTGACCTATGACTAAGCACAGCCTGCCTCCCACATGCAGCTCATCAAATTCCGAACTCCTGTACCTATTAGCAGGTAAGAAACTAGCTCAGAACATAATGGGTTATAACAATTTGCCATCATGTCACACTGCTGGCACTGACTAAGCTTAGTTGGGTGGCTCTCACACAGGGAGTTTTGTAAGTTACAGCCAGATGGTGGTGGTAACTGGGGTTGAAATCTTGTGAGGACTTATTCACAGGTACCTGTGTCAGGTGGGAGTGTGGTCTGGAGTCTCAGAATCTCTGTCTCTCTGTGTCTCTGTGTCTCTGTCTCCCTCTGTGTCTGTCTCCCCATCTCTGTCTCTGCCTCTGTCTCTGTGTTTCTGCCTCTTTTACTCTCTCTCTCTCTCTCTCTCTCTCTCTCTCTCTCTCTCTCTCTCTCTCTGTGTGTGTGTGTGTGTGTGTATACATACCTGTCTTCCCCTCTTTTCCCTCCAACTTCCACCACAGAGAGAGGCTCTGTGGCCAGCTTGGGTTTCCTCACAACATGACACTAGGACAGTCAGGTGGTCAAACTTAGATAAGAATTTGGGAATCTAACCACAATGTTCGCCAAACCGTATGAAGCAAGAGCTCCGGGCCTTGCCGGGCGTGATCTAAAAGAGCACTGCTCTTCTGTACTGACCTCTTCCTCCAGCATATTCTGCTGCCAAGCAATCATACAACCTGTCCATATTCAAAGGGAAGAGGCACAGCCACCACCTTGTGAGAAGAATGTCAAGGAAACTGTAGCCACACAGGCTAGATGGGGACCCGGGAGTCATCTTTGCCAGCCTCCACACGGGGACATGAGAATGAGATGCAGAACGTTCCTCCGTGCTACAGTGCACGCCAGTGTCATCTCCAGCTCCGCCTCCACAAGCAGTGATGTGAATCCACACTCGACCTGGTGCAGCCCACCCTGCACCTGAAGTTCCCCAAGGAAAAGAGGCCTCCCCGTTTCTCTGAGCAGCTCACCCAACTGGAAACATCTCTGCCTCCCAGAAAATTCTGTTTGCATCTAGCAAAGATCTGCCTTGTGCTGACTCTGTTCTACGTGCAGTTCTTAGGAAACAGAGAAATCTCTTCCTCTTTCGCACAGGACATGATTGCTGTCCCAAAATGCCATTCTCCTGGCTGCTCTGAGTCTTCTTGTCTCAAAGCCAAGCACCCTGGAGTTCTTACCCTGCCACCCAGGTGCATTTCTCATTATTCCTCCCCAGCCTCTCATTTCTCCTCTGAACAAGCTTCATTTTCTCCACATCATTATTGAAGTGCAGAAGAGAAGGCTGGCTCAGGAAAGCTCATATCATTGGTGGTGTTGCTTGCGCAGGAAGTTAAAATCTGACCAAAAGGGCTAGACAGATGGCACAGTGGATATAGCCAGGTGCACCACCCTGAGGATCTAAGTTTGGAGCCTCAGAACCCGTGTAAAGTTGACTGGTAGCACACATGCATGAATTCCAGGACTTTTACCTGGAGATGGGAGGCTGAGGCGGGAAAATCCTCAAAATCTTACAAGCTAGTTAGCCTGGCGTACGCAGATGAGAACAAAAACCGGGTCTTGAACAAAGCCAAAAGTGAGAAAGTGAGTACTGACCCCCAAATGCCCTCTGACCTTTACACATGCACTATGGTATGAACAGGCACACACATGTGCACACACATGCACATACACACAGAGACACACAGGCAAATATGCACAGACACCATACACACATGCACACATTCATGAGCACACACACGCGCACACTCACACACGAATTCACATGCCACATTCGTGCACACTCCCATACACACATGGACATGTGTGCATGCACACATGTGCACACTCACACACACACACACACACACACACACACACACACACACACACACATTACTCCAAGGCAGCCAGCTAATGAGTGAACCAGAGACTGACTGATAGATATATTCACAATGGCACCAAACATGCCAACCCAAGAGACCCATCCAAGAGGGAGTCTCACGATCAAATCCAATGACAAGAAAGACAGGCTTCATAAGATAACACATGGTGCATCATCCAAAGCTCTCAAATGTAACTAGCTCAATCAAGACTGGGAGCCTAGGGAGCCTGGTAGGCCACCCGGTACTTGGCAGAAATAACCATGAGAGAAAATTAAGGCAGGTGGGTGCTCCTGTGCCCGTATTGGCCTCAAGAAGAGTAGCTATAAGACATGGGACACTGAGCCAAAGCACACTGAGTTCATGCTAATGAGCCCTTCTAATCTAGAAGGGACCAAGCTGCCTCCACAAGTAACCCTGGGCACCACCCTTTTTATCCATAGGTGGCATGCAGGCCTTTTGAGTGAGATAAATACACTCTAGCAGAGCTCCTTTTGTAGCTTCAGAGTGCAGATTTCCCATCTCCCGGGTGCCCAAGACTGCTTTATGGTGGCTAAAGGTTGAATTTGTCTTATATGAAATGAATGTTCTGAGCTTCGCGGAGGCCACCAAAGACAGACATCAGCAACGCTCCCTCCCCTTGCTGCAGATCCCCTGGGATCACCCAATGAGACAGGCACAGTTCATCCTCTCCTATAGAGGAGCTGTCTCCTGAAGAACTTCACCAGCTTGTGGCCCAAGGACCAAGTGGTTGTGAAAGCCCTGGCAGATGTCATCATCAGTACCCTGCTTAGGGCCAGCATTTTACTCTGGAAAGTATTTCTCAAGCCAAGACATCAGGAAGACCCCTCCGCGGGCCTTGTGGATGAGAAGAAGAAGGTGAGGGACGATAGAGATGGGTCATCACCCTGAGTGTGTGCCCAGTGGGCTAACTGCACGATGCCAACCAACTCTATCTTCCCATCATCTCTTTTGTTTGCTTTCTCCAAACATTCTTCAGCAGCAGCAGCACCATCAGCACCATCAGCACCATCACCATCACTATCACAATCATCATTATCAGCATCACCACCATCAGCACCAGCACTCAAACCATCTGGCAAGTGCACTGAGCACCCAGGAGGGTCTGAAATAGAAGCAACATACAAACCATTTCTGAGAGGCTCGGTGATTTCCAACTTCCCCTTATTTTATTGTTATTGTTCGAGACAAGGTCTACGCACCCCAAGCTAGTTTCACACTCCCTGTGTCAGGGCGGATGACCTGCTGATGCTCTGCCTCAATCTCCAGAGTGCTGGAATTACTTTCAGGCGAGTGCTTCTACTATGTTTATTTTATGTGATGCTGGGGATGGAACTCGGGGCTTCACACACTCTAGGCAAGCATTCTACCAACTGAGATACATCCACACCCCTGTTTTTTCCTTCTTATAGAATTTTAGTTAATGATTTTCAAGATATATTCCCTGGATCCCTAAGTGTCCCTAGAGCCTCCTCTCTAAAGACAGAAGTAGTGGTGCCAGAAGGTTCTGGGATGCACAGGCAGTTCATCTCCCACTGTGACGTCAGTCTGAGTAGGAGTCTGGCTCATTCTCGTTTGCATGCCCTTCCTTCACGTGGCTTAATGGGTGGGTGGGAGAGCAAAGTCTTTGATTATAAGGAGGGGTAGCAGCAGGCTGTTTGAGGACATGATGCCCTTCCATCTTTCTCTTGACAGTCTATGTTGCTCATCCATCCACCCTCCTGCTAGATTCCCTGAGTCATTGTTCAGCTTCCTGAAACAACACCCCACTTTCCCAACCCAGAGCCCAGGTCAGAGGTTCCCAGCTCAGCTTGCCGAGACCCTTCCTGGGTTGTGCACCTCACACACACAATTACCAAGCCTTCCAGACACGCGCCATCTCCTTTCCAAAGGGCAGTACTTGTTATGAACTGCTTTCTCAATTGAAAACAGGTACTTTTTAAAATTTTCATTTCTCTCCTTTTTTTTTTTTTTCCAAAGTGAGAATCAAGTTATAACTGTGGTCGGGCACCTTGAGAGCTTTCCTGCTTTTATACTTCATAGACTCCTTAATAATACAAAAATTGCCCACAGCACTTCACACTGAGTTATGAAGTCATTAACATTTCTGGGGTAAACACAATACCCCAGGACAAGTTATTAGACAGATCGTAATGGGGGAAGTCGGCACATTGAAAGGGCCCCGCGTCTAGCAGAAAAACCTACCTGCTCCCACAAGAAGGCATCAGACACAGTTCCCCGCATCCCACAGGAAGATCAGCACTTTTCTCAGCCAGCCAACTGGACATATTGAATATTGGTGAAATGTTAAAGAACTGGTTCCTTGATATCCCAAGGCCAGCAATCTTTCTAAACTCGGAGCTCTGCATTCTGCCTCAAGGTTCCTGCGTATTTATGAGCCTGTCGGTTCCCCCTCCACAGTCCATCAGACCCATAACAAATTCTATCTGGCAGAGCTGTTTGCTTTTAAATTAGATGAGGAATCCATCACACGTGTTCTCCACTGCCCTCCCCTCCCCCACCCATGCTCACCAGTCCTTCACAGCCACATGTCAATGTCACTCAGAAGAGACATGTGTTATCCCTCCTATTTTTTAAAAAAAAAAAATATTGCGTGCATATGTGTGTGTAATGTGTATGTGTGTATGTGTGTGTTTCATGTATATCTGTAGACACACATGTACTACTGGGTGTGTGTGGTCCAAGGACAATCCCAGGTGGATGTCTTCACTTCAAGGTATGCTAGTTGGCCCTAAAGCCTCTCTGGTGATCCTCCTGTCATCTGTCACCTCACTCTGGAGAAGTTGAGGTTATAGACATGTGTGACCACACCCATATTTTGCATGGGTGCTGGGGATCCGAACTCAGGATCTCATGCTTGCATGGGAAGTCCCTTCCCCACTGAGCCATCACCCTAGAACTTCCCTCTTTTATGTTGATGAAAAATAGAAATTGAGGTAGAGAGAGAAAACCTTAACTTGCTAGATCATTCTCTCTCTCTCTCTCTCTCTCTCTCTCTCTCTCTCTCTCTCTTCATTTTAACTGCTCACATACAGCAACGGGAATATTAAGAAACCGGGGAACAGGAATTCACCCCACAATAGAGTACCTGTGCCTCTAGCTGCATCCCCAGTCATCACATAGACTTCTGGGAAGTTCACACAGGCCTCGCATATCCCGTTTCCCAGTGAACGTCCCCAGAGTCCATGGTGCTAGGGTTGAGCTCTCTGATAAAATCCCTTCCAGAATGATGGGATCCAAGACTTAGCTTCATTCCACCCAAGAAGAGCCCCAGCTCCCCATCCTGCACCCACAGCAGGTGTTTCTAACTCACACAGCACCCTTTCTTTCTCATTAAAATGCTCCAGTGGGCACTTCCACTTCCCCCAGATACATGATG
Organism: Mus musculus; assembly: GCF_000001635.26. Lineage (NCBI taxonomy): Eukaryota > Metazoa > Chordata > Mammalia > Rodentia > Muridae > Mus > Mus musculus. Next base: position 142,545,484 of record NC_000070.6, on the reverse strand, counting down.
AAAAACAGCATGCCACCTCTCAGGGAGTCCCAGGAAGGTAACCTGACTCTAAGTGCATGTGCCTCTTGAAAATCAATTAAAACAGTGGCACTAGCTTGCTCTCATAGGGATACCCGTAATCCCAGCAACAGAGAGAGTGAGGTGAGAGAGTTCAGGGCTACAAAGTAAGACTCTGTGTCACAAGCAAACAAAACCCCACAGCACTCACTGTCCAAAGCCTAAGGTTCCATCCCACTACTGTGACTTCTCCTATCTCCAGCTCTTGATTACACTATGATAAATAACCCAGAGTAAGGGCTCTGCACAGCCTGTGGGGTCTTCAGTGGAGGATTCTGAAGCTCGTGGGTGAAAAGGATGACGGACGGCCGCCTCTGCCTCTGAGCCTCCAGCTCTGGCTTGCCTCCTATTCCTTCACTGCATTTTCCATCAAGCATATCTTGGATCATTTGACTCCACTGCCTGTGTTTTATCCTTTTGTTTGGAGTTTGGAGGTTTTTTATCGAGTTCCTCTTCCTCCGTTCACTGAACACATCCCCTGGGCTCTCTGGAAGTCCCCACTGCCTGACTGGCCAACTGGAACACTAGCTTCCAATCAGAGTGAATGAATTCACCAGGCACGCCTACTTTTCAGCCTCTTCCTGTTTTCTTCCGGTTCTAGTTTCATTTTTCGTTGCTGTGATAAAACACCCTGACAAAATGCAGCTTTAGGGAAGAGGATTTATTTAGCTTATAATCTCAGGTTACAATCCATCATTTCAAGAAAGTCAAGGCAGGAACTCAAACAGATAGTCAATCATATTTGCAGGAAATAACAACTAATGTGTCTATGCCTGTGCTTGCTTGCGTCTAACTTTCTTCTGTTTTATAAAGTTCAAGACCCCTGCTTAGGGAATGGTGCTGCCCACAATGGGCTTCCTATATGAATGGACAATTAGAACAATTTCCTACAGACGTGTCCACAGGCCTATCTGATCTAGATAATTTCCCAGCTGATGCTCTTTTCTCAAGTGATTCTAGGCTTTGTCTGGTCCCAGTGCCATCTTGTGACCCATATGCAAGGGTGATCCCCAATCCACTCACTCCTATATCCTCACTGCCTTTCTGCAAGACAATGCCACTGGATCCACCTGAAGACACTCAATGGGCCCCCTGTTTTAAAAAATTACTATAAATGCTGGGAAACCATGATGTCAGATTTGTCACACGAGTCCCAGGCAACCAACAGACTGTGATGCTTGGGAGCAACTGTGGGCACAGTATTTTCTTCCACATTTCTAACATACTTGAATTTAACACATCCCACTTTGCTTGTTAAAAGTCAAGAGTGGGTATCTGTGACCAGACAGAATTTAAACTTCTACTCAAAACAAAGATAAGCTGCTTTCCTTCTGTGGGCCCAAACCAGGAACATTGAACAGGGTGTCTTGATGCGAATGGAATCACATCTAAATGTCTTCTCAATGAAACGACCAGAATCTCTTTAGAACAGCCAAAGAAAATCCTTCACTAGCTGTTACTAGAGAAGCCAGGAACTCTCACCTGGATCAAAGTAGAGGTGAGAGGTCTACAGGCCTTCTTGGATTGGCCCAGGAGACATAATATGGCCATCATCCCAACCCCATCCAATCACAGGTGGTACGCTATTTATTTTTGAAACCAGAGCTCATGTAGCCCAGGCTTGACTTAAACTTGCTATGCAGCTGAGGATGGCCTTCAAAGTTCTGATCCTCCTGCCTCCACCTCCCATGGGATTAGAAGTGTGAACCACCAGGCCTGGTTTATGCAGTGCTGGGAATGAAATCCAGAGCCTCTTGAATTCTAGGCCAGAACCTTACCAACTTAGTTGTAGCCCAAGCTCTGAGAAGCTGGCATTAATAGTGACTTTAGCACCTATACAAAGTGATGGGTTTTTTTTTCTCTTTCTGTTTCAGTACACTTGGAATGGATTTGAAGCTCTCCCATACCTTAAGGCCCTTCTACTCTTCCTTTGCCTAGATTCTGTGTGGGAAAGAAAACATAAACCTTGCAAGGAGGCTGGGGAGAGCATATGAGGCCCAAGGGCTACACACTATTTGGTGTTTTCAGACCTGCTCTCACCCTCTGAGAAAGGGACAAATAACTGCCAGATGTGTTTTCCTAAGTACCAGTCCCAGCTTGGGTGACACAGATACTCACTCTTGACACTGGGGTGAGAAGATGGAGATACTTGGGTCCAGACTCGGGTGCCTCTGATGGGAGTAACATAGATCATCTCCTCTTCATCCACATCAGGAGAAGTGGACACACTCCTTTTTCTCAGCCTCTCTGGTTCCCTGTCCCTTCCAGATCCCAGCATCAGACATGCTTAATGTGCCCCAAACTGTGAGATACAGGAGGGAGGGAATATACCTACCATGTTCTCTGTCATACCCCCAAGTACTGGCAAGGTGTCTGTCATATAGAAGATTCTTAGTAGACATGTGGGAAGGAAGGAAGGAAGGAAGGAAGGAAGGAAGGAAGGAAGGAAGGAAGGAAGGAAGGAAGGAAGGAGAGCAGGCAAGCAAGCAAGCAGGCAGGCTGGGAAGGTTTCCTATTAGAAAGACATGCTCCACAGGCCTCTAGTTTACACTGCCAATAACTCTAAAGAGCTTGAATTTGAAAGAGTTTGTCAAATCAAGACCTCCTCATCTTCCCCAGCCAGTATAAAGCCACATTCCCGTGTCACCCGTCAGCACTACCTAGCAGAACATTCCCTGTGATGGGTGTTTTTTGTCTGCTCCATTAGCATTATCCACTAACACAGCAGCTCTCAACCTTCCTAATGCTGGGACCCTTTAATACAGTTCCTCAGGTTGTGGTGACCCCCACCCATAAAATCATTTTTGTTGCCCCTTCATAGCTGTAATTTCCCTACTGTAATGACCTGCAATGTAAATATCTGATCTGCTGGATATCTTATATGTGACCCCAGTGAAAGGGTCATGACCCCCAGGTTGAGAATCACTGTACTAGCATGAGGTGCTCCACTGTAGGCTTGTCACACAGTTGTGTGTAAGTGTGCTAGTCAGAATTCTGCCATTGCAGGGGTTAGTCAGCTTAGAAAAGGAACATTTGTCATGGCTCACCGTTTTGGAAGCACTAACCATAACCGAATAACCTTCTTGTTTGAGGCATGTGGTGGCCCAACACGGCCATGGTAAGGGAATTGTGAAGGAAATCGGTTCATGACAAGCAAGAAATGAAGGAGGAAATGGACCGGGGCTGGGAGCTGACTGGGTCAGTAATGTGCTTGCTATGCAGGCCCAAGGGCCTGCGTCTGACCCCCCAGAACCTGTGTAAAAAGGCTGAGCATGGTGGCACTTGTAATCCCAGGGCCGGGGAGGTGGAGACAGACCGCTGGGCCTTCCTAGCCAACCAGCCCAGCTGATCCAGTGACTTCCAGGTACAAGTGAAAGACTCTGTCTCAAAACCTGAAGTGGACAGAATCCTGAGGAACCACACTTGAGGCTGACCTCTGGCCTCCACACACATGTGGGCATGGGTACTCCCACCAAAGGCACCTACATATACCTGAACATACAAATACATATATATGTACAATAGAAAAAGAGAGAAAGAATAAGAAGGTCTGGATCCCACAGTACCTTCAAAGGCAATCCCCAGTAGCATAGGTCCTTCCCCCTAGGCCTGCCTCCTAAGGCTTCACCATCTTTCAGTAGTGCCACAGGCTAAGCATTTAATGAGAAGCTTTTCAGGGACATTCAAAGTCCAACTATAGCCCTATAGAGATGAATGGTGAATTTTATTTATTTTTAAGTCTTATAGACTCAAATGTATGGGCCAGATATGGTGGTGCATGCAGCTAATCCCAGCCCTCAAAAGGGGAAGCAGGAGAATTGCAAGTTCAAGGCTAGTCTGGATTCCATAGTGGATCCAAAGCCAGCCTGGACCACATAACAAGACCTTGTCTCAAAAAATAAAGACATTAAAATATCTAGCCATCTGTGTGCTCCATGAGTGCTATCTTAGTCAGGGTTTCTATTCCTGCCCAAACATCATGACCAAGAAGCACATTGGGGAGGAAAGGGTTTATTCGGCTTACCCTTCCACACTGCTGTTCATCACCAAGGAAGTCAGGGCTGGAACTCAAGCAGGGCAGGAAGCAGGAGCTGATGCAGGGGCCATGGAGGGATGTTTCTTACTGGCTTGCTTCCCCTGCCTTGCTCAGCTTGCTTTCTTACGGAACCCAAGACTACCAGCCCAGGGATGGCACCACCCACAATTGGCTGGGCCTTCCCTCTTTCATCAAGAATTGAGAAAATGCCTTACAGCTGGATCTCATGGAGACATTTCCTCAAGGGAGGCTCCTTTCTCTGTGGTAACTCCAGCTTGTGTCAAGTTGGCACACAGAACCATCCAGTACCAAGTGCCATCTTGGGCACACAGTCTAATCTGGTAATGTGCTCTGGAGCTGGTAGCTTACCCATCCAGGAATCCTGTTCCCATTTAGTCTGTTTGAACACACCTGCCACTTGTCTAGTAAACTTCAGATAATCACCAATCTCCTAACCTGTTTCTTAAAAAAAAAAAAAAAAAAAAAAAAAAAAAGGAAAGGAAAGAAAAGAAAAGAAAAGAGAAGAGAAGAGAAGAAAGGCAAAACAAAACAACAACTATAAAAAAAAACCCTCATGTAATTTCTTTGAGACTTGACCTTTCTTTGTGTGTATGGGTATTTCCCTGTATGTGTGTATGTGGGTTTAGAATAGTCCAGAGAACTAGAGATTATCAGTTTCCATCTAGACACAGGTCTAGCCAACCTACTACATCTGGGCAATACAGGTCTAACATATTTATAGGTGACAATGCAATATCAAAAGACTGGACACCCTTGATGAAGTCAACTGTCTGCTCAGTTAGTATACTTGAAAACTTACTCTTTTTTTTTTTTTATCTTGTTTAAAGGCCAGTTTAGGAGAGGTCTTGAGATTATATCCCAGTGAGAAAACACTTGCCTGATAGTCACAAAGCTGCATGTTTCATCCCAGTACCACAAAATAGCAATACTATTTTTATTTGATTCAGTTTGATTTCCTGAAAATGAGCACAACACCAAAGACCATAAATAATAGTACTAGCACTGTGGCCTGGGAAGAAGTAAATGTCATGATAATGGGCCCTCCTGCTCTGAGACTCTGAGGTTTCTTGGAAGGCTGAATGGGAGAAAACCTCTCATTTTTCAAAAAGGTAAAAACAAACAAACAAACTGAACACTCATAAGCTGATTCTCCTTCCTGCTTACCCCGAGAAGAGCACCTGTCATCCAGTGTGACAGGACAGTCCACCCACATCACAAAGGTTTTCCCTGCAGACTCCTGGGTGTCCCTGCTAAGCAGGAATGTATCCTTCGGTGGATGCAGTAGGGAAGAGAAGAGGAGTTCTCTGGGTATGGCTCTTTCCCAAGCCTTACATGAATGCCTTAATATTTTAACAAGCAAAGATTATGCTAGTGCCTCGTCTACTCATTACAGCCTAAAATCATCTGAGAAAGGAGTCTGAATTAGATAATAGCATTTATTAGGTTTGTCTGTAGCCATGTCTGTGAGGGGCTATCATGATTGTTAATAGATGTAGGCGGAGCTCTGTTCACTGTGGGCAGCACTATTCCCTAGGCAGATAATCCTGGGCAGTATAAGAAAGCCAGAGAACCAGGAGCCTGTGAGCATGAACCAGAGAGCAAAGCTAGTAAGCAGCTCTTCCATGCTTTCTGCTTTGAATTTCCATTTGGGTTTCCTCCCCGACTTCCTTCAATGACGGACTGTGACCTCATAAGCCAAGTTAACCTTCCCCCTCCCTTATGTCGTTTTGAGTCAGAATGTGTTACCACAGCAACACAAATCAAACTGGGAGAGCTGTGAATGAATGGACTGAGAATCACTCTAATGCTAACCATTGTGTCATTCCCCACTCCCACGCCCTTCCCCATCCGAATCATAAGCTTCTCGCTGTCGGTCTCTCGCTCTGCAGAGCTGTAAGGGCTGCAGCTGACCTATGACTTCACAAAGTCCATAAAAACGATGTAGAAGAACAACGTGCGTGGAGCTCCTGCTGAGCCACTGACAAAGGATGAGCTGGCAGAGTCGGTCCAGGCAGCATTGCCAGAGAAGATTCTGAGAAAAGACAGTAGGAGACAGTGGATGCTCAGAGTAACATGGAGTCCTAGTGACAAAAGAGGGACATTTGCAGAGTTAAAAAAAAAAAAAAAAAGAGGGAAACCTGAATAAAGTCTGTCATTTAATTAATAGTAACACTCATTCATGTTAATGTCTTATTTTTGACAAATAGAAGTATTAGGGAAACTGAATTTAAAAATAGATGGGAATTTGCCATATTACATAACCATTGTAATTTTGGGATAAGTATAAAATTACCTCCCAATAAAGATGACTGACTATAAACAGTGGAGACCCATGACTTGGTTCATAAAATCCCCAGATGGGTATTTGTAAGACGTGCTTATCTGCACAAAGAAGATTGGAAGGCAGGTTTGAGTTTGATGGGGAGAATATCAGATTTTATTTGGATACCCCCATTAGTCTTTCTTTTGTGTTGGTTCTAAGATTTAATACCCAGTAGCCATTGGAACCATCACATTCACTCAATGTAAAATAATTCATTTCCAGAATTCTCCTCTTTACTTTTTAAGGTGGGGTCTAGCTCAAATCCTACAGACCTTGCTAATTTTAGCCCCGCTTGCCCATGAGATGAATGCATTTAAGACAAACAATTTTAGTGTGTGTGTGTGTGTGTGTGTGTGTGTGTGTGTGTGTGTGTGTGTCCATTCCAGGGCACATATGTGGAGGTCAGAGGATAACCTTACTGGGTCACTTCTCTCATTCCAGCCTTACATGGGTTCTAGGGTACAAATGCAGGTCACCAGGCTTGTATAGCAATTGCCTTTACCCACTGAGCCATCTTGCTGGCCCCATAACAGTATATTAACTCCTTACTTGCTAGTCTCAGAGACCCTGAGATAAGTGGATCTTCACCTGTACCTGGTGTGTCTCTCTTCCTCGTTCCTTCTGTGTCTGTGGGAATCTCCATAGCACTGGGACAGAGAAGTCCAAAGAAGACTAATGCACTTTTATGTATAATCAAGGTATTTACTGATTGTGGAAGGGTGGCTACGTGAAACATGATGTCACTTCACTTTATTGGCCCCTGGAGACCTTCAGCAAGCCATCTGGATTACATCTACACTTTGGCTTTGTGTTGGCTTTTTATGAGACCATATGTTGATACTGATTTTCAAGGTAAATGCCAGAGGGTCCGCCTGCATGCTGAGTGCCAGTGCTATCGAGTGGTGCCCACTGCCATCTTCTTTCCAAATGGGACACACACCATTTGTTGTTCTGTAGAGGAAAGGCTGAGACCAAATGGATTATGCAGGTCCCTGCCTTGGTGAAGAACTGTGAACGCTAATGTCCACCCACATTGGCCACAGGGAGAGAGCTCTTGGGCTGGATGGGAACAAAAAGAAAAGAGAGAGAGAGAGAGAGAGAGAGAGAGAGAGAGAGAGAGAGAGAGACTCTGCTTTTCTAGAAGAAAATTGTGAATTCTTAAGTGAGAGCAGATATTTCCATTTTGATTTTGTTGTTGTTGTTGTTGTGGTGGTGGTGGTGGTGTGTGTGTGAATGTGTATGTTTGGTTGAAGCCAGAGGTCAAAAGAAGTGTCTTCCTCAATCTCTCTCCACATTATTTTTGAGACAGGGTCCCTCACTGAACCTAGAGCTAATGACTGTGCCAGCCTGGCCAACCATCTAACCCCAGGAATCTTCCAGTGTCTACCCTCCAGTTTGGGGATCATAAGCCCAAGCCGCTCACTGCACCCAGCCTCCAGTGCCAGGATCATAAGTGGTCATAAGAACAAGCTACTGCACCCAGACTTTTCATGTGGAAGCTGGGGGTTGAACTCAAGTTCTCATTTTTGTACAGTGAGCATTTTATCAAATCAACAGTCTCCCTGGCCCCTGTTTGGTTTGCTTGTTTTTGCTGGCCGTGTTTGGTTGTATCCTAGATGTCTGGGTGAAGCAGCCTCTGGTTCCTGGCCCTCCAGGCAGTGTCAGGGGTAGGCTCCCTCTCATAGCATGGGTCTCAAGCGGGACCAGTGATCGGGTTGCCCACTCCCCCTCAATTTCTGTACCACTTTCATCCCAGTGCACCTTGTAGGCAGGATAAATTGTAGTTCAAGGGTTTTGAGACTGGGTTGGTGTCTCAGTTCCTCCATTGGAAGTCTTGCCTGGTAACAGGAGACAGCCATGGGCTGTACAGGCTCCCTATCCGCCCCCCCCCCCTCGCCTCCCTTACTCTGTATTTGTTTTTAACACGGAGAAATCATTAAAGTTAAGGCTCTAGTTTATATACTCCCCTGAGTAACAAAACAGTGTTAAAAATAGGTGAAACACATGGATTCCTACCACTCTGAAAATCAAACTTTATTAGCATAGAACAAAATAAAATTTTCTGTTATCATCGGATTACAGTGACTGTCTCAGTTAGGTTTGTATGCTCTGATAAAGCAACCATGCCCAAAAAGCAACTTGGGGAAGGAAGGGTTTATTTCATTTACACTTCTACATCACAGTCCATCATCACAGGAAGTCAGGGCAGGAACTCAAGGCAGGAAGCTGGAGGCAGAATCTGAAGTAGAGGCCATGAAGGAATGCTGCTTACTGGCTTATCTCTCAGGGCTTGCTTGGCCTGCTTTCTCATACCACCCAGGGCCACCAGCATAGAGGTGGCACCACCCAGTGTGAACTAGGCTCTCCCACAGCAATCATTGATAAAGAAAATGTTCCACAGGCTTGTCCACAGGCCAGTCTGGTGGAGTCGTCTTCTTAACTGAGGTGCCCTCTGCCAAAATAACTGTAGCTGTGTCAAGTTGATATAAAACTAGCCATCACAGTAACTGTGCATTAAGGCACATGGGTTTACCTGACAGAAGGATCTGAGTTCAAAATAGGATGGGGGAGGGGGGGTGTTCTTTCCCATCTCCACTCTAGAGTCATGTGACTAATGAGCTCTAACAAGATTGGAGCTTCAGGCACATACCACATGTAACACACTCCCAAGAAGCCATGGTGTTCCTCAAGTGTCTGCAGCCAATCCAGACACGCATGCGTATAGCCGCCTCCATCCTCAAAGGGAGCTTTGCAACGTACGGTTCTAATCCCTGCCGATATTCCTAAAAATTCTTGTGTTCTCTTTCACGAGACAGTAAAGCTGAAGTCCACTATCTGTCTTACACCTCTGCTGCCCCCAAGGACAAATGAAATAGCTACAAATTAAGCACGTTTTCCAACCGGCAAAAGACAGAATGCATTCCTGGTGGTGATTTATGAGACGGGTGAGTAGAAATGAGCCATCTTTCAATGGCAGTGATTTGTGGATATGCCGTCAGCTCTTTCCTGGGACATATGAGTATGTGTCCCTCACATAATCGTAGGGATCTAGGCAAGTCCAATCCCAAAGAGAGGACAGAAGTCGTCGATTTGTGTTTCCCAGAAAGATCAGTAATACGAACGAACAGCCACCTGGCTCTGGCGCGCTAATCCATAGCTGCTGATGAGTAGGAGACATTGAGTTCCTTGCTAGACCCTCCCCACACCTCATTCTGGCAGAGGGTTTGACTATAAGCGAGATCATTTGGAGAAGATGTGCTGGTTATCTGGGACAAAGCTCCCTGCTCTCTGGGGCCAAGGCATGTGTCTCTGTTTCCAGCCTGTGAGTTATGAATTCTAATCTCTTCTGATTCTTTTTATTTATGAGGGAAAAAAGTATGTGTTTCCCTTTCCTGGGGCTGAAAGGTTAGAAAACCTCCCAATCTCATCTTTGCAGACAGCCCCTGCCATTGCACTGAGTGATTTCAGCTGATGACAAAGCAGCAAATGGAAACGATGACTCATCTGTCATGGCAGCCCCAAAAATCAGAGTTCAAGGCAGAAGCCATTGAGGTCATTACTGCCTCCCCAATTCATTACAGAATATTGTGTCCCCAATGCAAGGATTGGCAGTGTCGTGAGGAGGGGCTAACACAGTGACCCCTTGGGATGAGCTGAATCAGGAAAGAGAGCCTCACAGCCACGGGGCATGATCAGGCCTTGAAGTGGGAGAGCGTTAGAATGGAGCAAACAGAAGCGGCATTGTAAGGAGGCCTCACATTTAAGACAGGCTTTGCCAAGAGCAGGTTGAGAGTTCCCTTTAAGTCCCAAGTGAGCTGAATTAGGAGAGAGAGTCCCATGTATATACAGCATGATGGAGGCCCTGAAGAACGAGACAGCTCCTTCCGTTGGGGAGGACTGAGGGGTTTTTAGGTCCTTAGAAGTTTCCAGAGGGATGAGGATGGCTCAAGGTATTTGGTAGGACCATAAAATTATTTTGTAGCACAAAGCCAAGGCACAGTTTCTTATCAACTCTCTATCCCAGAGAAAGAGAGCTACAAAGGGAGGAAGGGAGGAAGGGAGGGAGGGAGGGAGGGAGGGAGGGAGGGAGGGAGGGAGGGAGGGAGGGAGGGAGGGAGGGAAAGAGAATCAGTCCATGTTCTAACACATTAAGCAGGGTCTCATGAGCATATTTCTAAAGGCAGCAAGTGTGTGGTCTATATCAGGATACCCACCCAGAGGCTGGGATATTCACTTACACGAACTCTATGGTAATTTACCAAGGCACACAGACAGGATGCTCACCATGAAGAACCAGGTTATGTTAGATGGCCACTGCAAGCTCATGGCAAAGCTCCCTTGAAAAGGGGAGAGGGGGCAATTCACCTGTACACTTTGCACATGAGCCCAGGCTATCAAACACAAACGAACCTCTGTCCCTTTACCTCCTTCTCAGCTTCAGTGTTGGCAGCTTGGAAGGTCAGGGATCAGCAGGAGTCAATGAAGACCAATATGCACGACGGTAGGAAGTACCACTCATGGTATCTACAGTACTGTGTTGCTAGGCCTGCCCAGGTTTAAGTGATGAGAACAAAGATCTGCATAGGTGGAGGCAGGGGTAGGGGCACCCTGATGATTAATCTTGACTGTCAACTCATTTGGGTTGAGAGATGAGGAAACTGGTGAAGTACACCTCTAGAGGTGTCCATGAGGAGCTTTCCAAAGACAATTAGATTATCAGGGCTCTGAGATAACCAACGGTTTCTTTGATTGATGGATTTAATGTTGAAGTAGACTATCGAGAAGGGGTGGAACTGGGGAAGGTGGAGCCTGTTGGAAGAAGTCACTGGAACGTATCTGTGGGTGCTACAACTTGCCTTGGCCCCTTCCTGATACTGTTCCACTCTACTTCCTGTCTGTCCTGATGCCTGCCAGTCATGTTGGCCACCCTGCCCTTCCTACCACAATGAACTAAATCATCTGACACCATGAGCCAAGCAAACCCTTTTCATCCTGAGTGGTTTTATATTGGCGTTTTGTCAGAATGACACAAAAGTAGCATATTTACTGTGCAGTCGGCTTCCTGTTACTATAACACAATACCTGAGATCATTAAGTTATAATGAGAAAAGGTTTATTTTGGTTCACAGCTCAGAAATGTCCCCATCTGTGATCAGGTGGCTCTTTTCCTTTAGACTAATAGAATTTGTGTTAGAGCAAAGCTATGGATACCAGGAGCCAGAGAGCAAAGGGAAAAACCAAACATTTGTGGGGGGAGGTGGTCCCCAAAATCACCTCTTGGGATAGGTAATCAATGATCTACAGCACCCTCACTAGTCCCACCTCCAAAAGGTGTTGTCCCTTCCCAATAGTACCACTACAGGGACTAAGACTTTAACACAGAGACTCTGGAATCACACTTCTCCAAACCACAGTGCCTAGTTTCAAAATGTTTCGTGTATCTTGTATCATTGGCTGATGAGGTGTAGGAACTTGTAGCTGACTGGGTAACCTTGGACCGTCCTTGACATTTCTAAGCCACACTTACTCATCTTTAATTGAACTCTATGGCCTGTGTCTCACTGCCCTTTACAAACGCTTTGTCCCAAACAGTATGAGTGGATGTCTACACAAGGAAACAGTCACCTACCCCGTGGGCACATCCCTGAAGCATTTGAAGCCTTGCAATCATGAGCACGAAATCCAGGGATGGCAACAGAAGCCCTTCAAAAGGCTACATCAGGACTGAGAGTCAGCTCAGTCAGAAAGGGCTTGCCATGCAAGTGTGAAGGCCTGAGGCTGACCCTCAGAAGCCATGTGAAAAGAAAATCGAGCATAGTACTACACACACCGAGAAGAGCATACACCTGTGGATCCCTGGGGCTTCCTGGCCAGCCAGCCTAACCTAACGGGTGAGTCCTAGAACACATCTCAACCAACCAAAACAAAGAGGAGGAATGTCAACCAATGATCTACTGAGCTCTCACTAGTCCCACCTCCAAATGTGCTGTCCCTTCCCAATAGTACCACTGGGTGGTATTGTCCTCTGGCCTCCATATGCAAAAAACGAAAACACACGAGTCTACATGAAAGAATGTTAGTCTTGTTCTGGTTGGAGTAATGTGTGTTAAGTTGAGTAATGTGTGAAATGGGGTTCTCTAGAAAGACACAAGATATTTGCTAAACCCTCAGTAAACCTTCAAGATTTTGCCTTGACCAGTAATGAAGTCCTGACAGTCCTCTGCCCCTGCCCCTGCCCCCGCCCCCACCTGCTCTGCAGTGGCTGTATCGGGGCATTTTCTCCTATAATCTTTAAGATTAGCTAATCCCGAAGTGAACCAGGCATGTAAGATGGACCAGTCCCTTGTCTTCCTTTAGTGCACTTAGTGATTTATTCCATCTCATTAAAAAGTTACCTCTACCAAGAGGGTGGCATGTGTCTTTAATCCCAGTGCTCCAAAGGCAGAGACAGGCAGAGTTTGAGGCCAGAATGGTCTGCAGAGCGAAGTACCAGGTCAGTCAGGACTACATAGAGAAACCCTGTCTTGGCGCACACCTTTAATCCCAGCACTTGGGAGGCAGAGGCAGGTGGATTTCTGAGTTCAAGGACAGTCTGGTCTACAAAGTGAGTTCCAGGACAGCCAGGGCTATACAGAGAAACCCAGTCTCAACGAAAAACCACAAAAGAAGAAGAAGAAGAAGAAGAAGAAGAAGAAGGAGAAGGAGAAGGAGAAGGAGAAGGAGAAGGAGAAGGAGAAGGAGAAGGAGAAGGAGAAGGAGAAGGAGAAGGAGAAGAAGGAAGGAAAGAAAGAAAGAAAGAAAGAAAGAAAGAAAGAAAGAAAGAAAGAAAGAAAGAAAAGAGAAGAAAAGAACAAAGCAAACTAAACCAAGTGACTTCCATCCCATGAGTAGGGTTGCCCTTCATGTCTAGTAGTCACGCTGCACCCGCCCCATTCAGCTGTAGAGACTATCTCACCCTTGCAACACTGATTTGGTAGTAAACAAATCAAATCACAAGATGATGGCAGGTCACGTGACACTCATTTCCCTCTTAGGGTGAGCGACATCCACTTCCCCAGCGTCAGGTCCTCCAGTGCTCCTTACTCTGAGAGTCTCTCACATTAGCTGTGAGGAAATCAAGAGTTACATTGATGACAACTGCTCCTGAGAGTGATAAATCAAATATGGAATCTGATTATGAGCTGACCAGTTAAATGAAAGGACAGCCCAGGCATCGTTAATAAGACAATTAATTGTAAGTCTCTGCTCATCTCCATACATTTGGTTGCCTATTAAGATAATGAATCAATTCTCCAAGAAGGGATCTGAAAACACACTCAATCAGACTCAGACAGCAAAAAAAAAAAAAAAAGAAAGAAAGAAAGTAAAGAAAGAAAAATCATTATTTTTCTGACCCTGTGAGATGAATATTTTTACCCAAACAATTTTTAAACGGGTTCTTCAGAGTTTTGAAAAGAGTCCATGACCTTTTGAGGAGCCCCAGTTGAAATCAGAAGTTTGAACGGAAAAATCTCATTATAAAGAGAATAATTTGGGGAATGTGTCACCCAAGTTTTCCTTTGATTTAGATAACGCCTTTAACAGAGATTTCTGAGTTGGGCTTCGGGATGGGTGTTGTCTCCCTTCGGGGATTTCCCAGGGGACCTCAAACAGGGTGTAGGCAAAATGCAAACTTTGGGTTTGGGGCTGAGTTCTTTTGTAAGTCTCCAAAAGTATAAAAAGGGGTAAGGCAAGTCCCTTGAGGCCAAACAATGAGTATGTATAGCATAGGGTGTATATGTGGAGTATGTGTGAATATGTACACATCGTATATGTATGTGTGTTTATAGGTGGGTATATACATGTATATATGTGTTATGTAAATATGTATATATATATATGTGTGCATGTATAGGTGGATGTATATATGTGTATAAATATATACATATATGTGTATATATAACTATATGTGTGTATATACATGTATGTGTATATAGGTGTGTGTATATATGCATATGTGTGTATATATGTAAATACATATATATGTGTGTACATGTGTATATGTGCGTGCATATATACATATATGTATGTGTATAATCAGAAAGCAATGCAGAAATGGAGGCTTCTGTCTGGTGAAATTCAAAATATGCTATTGTCTTTCTTTCTGTCTGGGAATGGAAGAGACCACATTAGGTTAAATTCAAGGATGGAGTCCTATTTTTGAAGCACTTTTCTTTATGTAAGAAAGTGATATTATGAGAGAAAAATACAAAGAACTTCAGGAAGGGTTTGGGTATGTATTTATGTCAGCCAGAATTGTCTCTATGTAGAGGAAGAATTGAGAATATTCAGGGAACACTTGGTGACTTCCAATATGTTGTCATCCAACCTTCCTAGACACCCAGGCCATTAGCAATTCTCTCTGTGACCTCCCAGAGAGTGTCCCATGTTGCCCGTGGGTCACCCTGATGAAAGATCTCAGGTGCAGGCTCAAAGGGATGCTGAGACAGACTGTTAGAGGTAAGAAGTTTATTAGAAGAACTAATGCTATACACAGACAGACAGACAGGGCTCTAAGGAAAATTCAGGCCCAAGAGGTAGGACTAGGGGTCTCTTCTTATAGGTCTCTGGGAGCTATGAGGTTTCACATCACAAGACTGTAGCCAGACTCTCTGATTTCTGATTTGGGGACAGGGAAGAGTTAGGGAGCAGGACGAATGACCAACATTATCCAGTAGTGTGTAAACTCTTCCCAGATGAGAGATCCTGGCACCTGGGAGTCTATTGGCTAGAGACTTGCAGACTGGGGTCTCAGTAGGTGTCTGTCATTCTGTCAGTATCAATGAGAGGGGAAGAGGTGCTGTAGGTGTTGTGGGCTAGCCTCAGTCTGGTCTGGATTCTGTCACTATGCTCAGCTCCATCTATCTGCTGCACACACTCTTATCTGTACACACAAGGAAGAGTCTTCACTGTCTTTTAGCTTCTAGCCTGCCTTAGAGTTGTATGGAATAAACTTGGGACCAAACTGAACATTGAGTTCACCTTCCCCACAAACGGCTTCATGACGAGTTTGTTATTGATGTTGTTGTTTTTGAGACAGGGTTATGTGTAATCCAGGTTGACCTTAAATTCGATCTATAACTAAGGATGACCTTGAACTCCTGATTTTCCCGCCTCTACTCCCAAGTCCCGAGATCGCAGTCACACCTCACCAGGCTCAGCTGCTCTGAGATCTCCCTTACAACCTCATTATTTCTCTTCCAAGTTGCCCCTAGGAAGACCGTCAGGTTGCTTCTCCACAGGTCAAAAAAGCTCCACCCAGCCAGACTTGCGCCTCTTTCTCAGAGGTTGCTTTCTTTATTAACCTCACACTTCGGTTTGCAGAGATGGGTGAAGGAGTGGCCAAAGGTTGCTGTTGGAAAGTGATCTTTCTTCTTCCCGGTGTGCAACACTCAGGCCTCTCTAAACGGCTTTCCCAGTACGGTGGTTTTCATGGCAGACAGATTGCCCAATATGGACTCTGAGCTTCACCACAGGCCTCCTCCATGACCTTGTGCCAGCCGCTCAATGTCTCCATTGCCCACAATGCTTCGTCAGTACTAAGGAGTGTGATTGCTCCGTCCATCTCACAGTATCATTATAAATGATTCATCCACAGTGTTCAGTGTATTGCCTGGTTCTCAGTGTTCAGTGAGAACATGTCTGCTAGCATGGGTTGACCTGAGTTGCGGTAACAAAAACGTAACAATCAAACAAACAAAGCCAGATAAGGGCTCTGAGTCTTAAAAATTCATTCTAAGTAGTGTTCAGTCTTATTACACAGAATCTCTGTCCACTGATACCCTCAGGAAATTACAGTAAAGGAGCTGCCAGATGTTCATCATGTCGGAGGGAGGGAAAGAGAGAGTGGTAGGTCACGATGGTTCTAGAACATTCCACCAGAAGGCATATGCATTCCTGCATTCACAGAGGTGGCCTTCCATGCCTGGTGGTTTCTTGTCTGTGATTTACCCAACCATAGATCACAGATACTCAACAATAAAAAATGTGTATACACAGAACAGGACACACACACACACACACACACACACACACACACACACACACACACACACATATATATATATATATATATATATATATATATATATATGCATGCATACATGTACATGTGCACATATATATGAGTGTGGGTGTCAGAGGATTACCTCAGGCACCGTACCTCAGATGCCATCACTTTCTTGAGAGGGAACAGAAACCCTCACTGCTAAATTGGTCTAGAGATCATCAAGTAGGCTCGATGGGCTGGCCAGTGAGGCCCAGGTTTTCCTTGTCTCCACCTCCCCAACACTGGACTGTAAATGTCTGCTACCTGGCTTCTTTTTATAGAACTTCTGGAGATCCAACTCATGTCTTTGTGCTATCACCCCTCAGACCAAGAGCTTTACCAGCTGAGCCATCTGTGCCAGCCCTGTTGTCAAAAGCTACAAAGTTGTAAGTATTGCATTCATGTTGTATAAACATTGGGAACTACAAATGATCTAAGGTGTAGTGGTTTAAATACAGAATGGCCCCTATAGACTTATATACTTGAATGCTTGGTCCCAGTTGATGGGTTGTTTAGGAAGGATTAGGAGGTGTGCTCTTGTTGAAGGAGATGTGTCACTGTGGGGTGGGCTTGAAGTTTCAAAAGCCCTCACCAAGCCCAGTCCTGAGTTCTGCCTGCAACTTGTGGATCAGATATGAGCTGTTGGCTACTGCTCCAGCACTATGCCTGACTTCCTGCCGCCATGCTCCACACCAAGATAGTAATGGACTAACCCTCTGGATCTATGGTACTTTACTCAGTTGCTTTGGTCATGGTGTCTCCTTAGTAAGATGTTAAAGGGGTCATAGGAGTTGTATATGGGCTGTATGCAAGTCCTGTATCACCTTAATAAGACACTTGAGCATCTAAGGACATAAGTATCTGCAGGGGTTCCCTAGAACCCATCCCCACGGGTAGGTACCAAGGGTCAGTGTGTTTCATTGACTAAAACAAGTTGCCACAAAGAACCGTAGCTCCATGGAGGCATGGAAATAGCATCCTACAAGGTACCTAAATATTGCAAGAACCAGCACAAGGGTAATTCCAATGTTAGGGAGGCTGAAGTAGGAAGACTGTGTATCTCAGACCTGCCTGAGCTACATAGTGAGACCATGTCATAGGAAGATGGCAGGTCGGGGGTGGGGTGGGGTGAAGGGCAGTGGCAAGAAACCATTGTGAACTATCATATTGCTCTGACCAATGATTTGCTGATGAGATTCCTACACAGCATTCAGGCTTTCAAAAGCATGAATTCCAATGCCAATGGCATGAGCCGGGCATTTGCAATGGCCAGAGTCAATTTGCAGTTCTCCCCCCACCCTATCACCATCCCCCTCTCCTTTGGGGCAATGACAATGACTACACCTCCCATGACAGTTCTAGCTGCTATGTTATTTTATACCACACCCACGGACAGCCAATGATTTTTGAGCCTGCTAATGCAGCGCTTCAGTCCACGTGCCTGACAGATGGAAGGAAAAGCTTCCAGGGAGAAAATGGAAGCCCATTTGTTTCTTTGCTTTTCTTCCAGAGGACAGAAAACACCAGCAACCTAGTACTTAAAAAAAATACCCTTCCCCAAGTCCTCTGGCCTGTCGCCTAGTTAAATGGGAGGGTCTCTTATTTCTCCACCCTTTATGGGGGAGGTGAGGGTGCTGGAGCTAGAGAAGAGCCCTTCCCCATCCTAAATGGCTTCCTAAATGTTTTTTCGGTGATTTACGTAGCAAATAACTAAAACCCACAAGGAAGCCGGTAACTTCTTTGATCTCTCGTGCGGAGAGGATGGGGAGGAAAGGCCTCTTGGAAGACTTTCAGAAGCCACTAAACTGCTTTCTATTGATTTTACACTAAGATACTTTATCACCCTTGTTGCCTTAAAAAGAAATGAAATCTGTGTCAGAGTCTAAATAGACTTTCCTAGAGAAAGCAGCCCCAAGCTCCCTGGCAAACGCCGGAAGGGATGCTTACCGCCTTCGCCACATCAACTTTGGGGGACTTTTTCTTTTTCTTTTTTAACGGATGCCTCTTTCCAGCCTTAAGGCCCCAGTCCTCGAAAGCACTGTGACCCGTGTGTCAATTCCTGAGGTCAAACTTTTCAGAGTCTGAAATTGACATGGCAGAGTCCCTTGTCCACTCTCCTTCCTGCACACCCAGGAAAACACCACGTGAAGAGCTTGCATGAGTTTGTTGAGTTCACAACGCACAGACCCGGAGCTCAGATCCAACTCTTGTAGAAGTTCAGAACTGTGGTCTGGGTTAAACTCCCGTGTCTTTTCCTGTGCCTGACTCGTCACATATGAACCAAAACATCAGCAGGTTTTTTTCTGCTGACCCCGGAGGAAGAGATGGGACTATGTAGGTTTCTTCTTGGCCCTGTAGGATGCAAACTACCTGTGCCTATTTCCTGCTTTTATTTGGAAGGTCATCTCTCCTGTTTACAAAATTCAATAAATAGAAACTTCAGCCTACAAAGCTCATAAATCATAGAGAACAAGTTCTAAGCAAAGAAAGGGCTGGATTCTAGTCTTGACCTTGTCTGTAACAGGCTACATTTCTCAGTAAATCACTCCTGGCTTGACCGTCAGCATCTGTCAGATAAAGGCATGGGATCACCTTCCCCTGCTCTCTGAGCAGGGCACAGTCCATGAATGGATTACAGAAACCAATACAAGTTCCTTTCTAGGATATGCTTTTTGTTTTAAGATCTTTGAAGTGTGTGTGTGTGTGTGTGTGTGTGTGTGTGTGTGTGTGTGTGTGTGTAAGTGTATGTATGTAGATGCACGCTCCCACATGTGCGCGTGTGGAGATCAAAAAACCACCTCAAGTGTCATTCCTCAGACACCTTCCATCGTCCATTTGAAAAGGCATCTCTCACTGGCCTGGATCCATGACAGATAGGCTAGGGCTAGCTAAATAAGGAACAGCGATGGATCCATCTGTCCCTACAACAAGTGCACACCCCTGAGCCTGGCTTTCTACAAGGTTCTGAGCAGCCAGACTCAGGGTCGCATCTTTGCAAGGCAAGGGGCTTTACCAACTGGGGCATCGCATCAACCAATCAAAATTCATATTTACAAAAACAGACATTAAGATCTCTGTAGTAGACACCCATTGCACTGAAGAGCATTACCATGAGAAGGTTCATGAAGACCTTTCTTCACCCTCACCAAGCCAGGCCGTCTTTGCATACTACCCCTGTCTTTGGCCACCACCCCGGAAGCAACTTCTACCCAGAATTCAGTACTTTGCACCTCCACACATCCCTTGATCATATCTCAACAAACATTTACATCTGTGCCTAGTACACAGTTCTGTTTTGCATATCATGAATATGCAAGTGGGGCAAATCTATGTGTTTTCTTCTGGGATTTGTTTTTTAGCTCTATGTTCTATCCAGTCGCGAGCACACTGTGACTAGCACATGGGATGCAGAGCTCTTTCCTTCTCATGGATGTAGTAATCTACAGTATTTTATGGAGTGGCGACAGTGAGCCCACTGTGTCCTTTAGTGGGTGGTGACCAGGAAGACTCTGACTTTCACTATTTAACAAAAGTACTCTGAGCATTCCTTCCCTAGTCCCAGCAGGTCATATGGAGTTGGGGCCAGTGGTCTCCAGGGCGCTGCACAGGGCTGGGATGACTGATTGATTATTGAGAAGCTACCAATACAGAAACCAATACAAGTTCCAATACAAAGTCTTTCTGCTCCTGACTATTCTCCATCATCCATCTCCAGTTAGGTCTTGGGGAAGCTTTACAGTTTTCTCCATCACTGGCTCACATAGACTTTACTGCATCCTTACCTGTTCCTCATGCTATCATCAATGCAATTAATTTTACTGATTCACTTATTTATTTCTTATTTTGAGACAGCCTCTCGTAGCCCAGCCCCATAGTAACATTGTTGAAACATTGGCCTGAGCACACCATCCCCCATCTTCCTGCCTCTTCCTCCCAAATTCTGAGCTTACAGGCACGCACCATCATGCCTGGCTCGCCCACTGATCCTACAGAAGAGTGTGCATGCTCTTGTTCGCTCTCATCCTTCTCCAGAAGCATCCTTTCCACCCTCTTTGTAGACAATCAGATCATCCTGTTGTTTTCAAATCCTGCGGTGTTGCCTGCTTGTTCTCTCTCTCCCTCCCTCCCTCCCTCCCTCCTTCTTTCTCTTTAGCAGAATCTAGAACTATTCCCTCTACAGAGGGTCTGGCTAAAAATATTCAATCTTCTGGTCTCCTTGAATCTGGGAGAGGGCAATGCATGAGAAACAGCTCAGGAGATAGGTGTGAGGCAGGCATAGGTCTGAGTCTCTGGAGATGAAGACCTTCCCCACATAAGAGGCTGAGCTGTGATAGTGGGAGACTTCTGAGACTAACCCTTAACTCTGAGATTGCCCTTAACTCATAGGGCAGGCAGCACTGGTCAGAGACAAATTGTGTTCATTTCTCATCTATTGAACAGGTGATCAGTCAGCTTTCTACTACTGTAACAAAACACCTGAGGCAGACGACTTATCAAGAAAGTAGGTTTTGGTAACTCAATTTGGAGGTGGTTGAAGTTTAAATTGTGTAGGTTTATTTCCTTGACCTCTGATAAGGGTAACGGATGGCATTGTATTATAGCAGGAGTGTTTAGGAGCCAGGAGCTTCATTTCAACCTAAGAAGCAGAGAATTGAAAGGGCCAGGCTTGTCCATTTTCTAAGAACCTTCTCTTGAGAGCACCCAAAGGATTACTTGGAAAATACTTAAATCCTTTCCAAGAATATACTCTCGATACTCTAAGGACCTCTGAAAGGATGGGAGTCAAGAGGAACACTAAAACACATCACTGGGAATTAAAGAGTTTATTAGAAGAGTTGTTGATGTCATGGACAGACAGAGAGGAAACAGCCTGGTGAGAACCCTGAGGTATGTTCAGGCCCAGCACCAAGGACTGATGACAGCATGGCCAGGTGTCTGAAGAGAGGCCATGTGGTTGAAGTCAGGGTGGGGAAAGGTGGCGTTCAGAGCGTAGAGCTGTATATAGGCTCTCTGCTTTGCACATAGGAGGCAAGGAAGGGTGAGGAACAGGAGCATGACCACCTTTTGATGTAAACTCACTTCCCAAGTGAGATATCTTGGCACCTGAGAGTCTGTTAGCTAGAGATTCATAGACAGTGTCTTCGAGAGAAGCAGTGCCCAGGTGCTGTGGCCCGAGCTGCACCTGGAGAGAAGCAGTGCCCAGGTGCTATGGCCTGAACTGTACCTGGAGAGAAGTGTCCCAGGTGCTGTGGCCTGAGCTGCACCTAGAGAGGAGAGGTGTCCCAGATATTGTGGCCTGAGCTGCACCTGGAGAGAAGTGCCCAGGTGCTGTGGCCTGAGCTGCACCTGGAGAGGAAAAGTGCCCCAGGTGTTGATGCCTGAGCTGCACCTGGAGAGGAGAAGTGCCCAGGTGCTGTGGTCTGAGCTGCACCTAGAGAGGAGAGATGTCCCAGGTGCTGTGGTCTGAGCTGCACCTGGACTCTCACGTTACATTCTTACAACTTCCTACCACGCCTCTCTCAATAGTGTGTCTCCAGGGAACAAGCCTCCAACACATGAGGACTCTTGAGGGACTTTAAACCACACCTAGACAACAGTGGTCCCCACACTCAAGAACACACAAATATTACCTCCAGAAAACCCTGAGGATGTTATTTGTATAGTTGCTTTGGTTTATAATATAGAAATATAGAAATATAGAAAGGACAAGGTCCTGGCCACTTTATTAAACCGAAGAAAACTTCTTCCATGGTCCATAACTCTTTAGGACCTCATCCACTGGCTTGAGTGCGTCTTCAAATCTCTTGTTTTGGGAAATCTGTCCTTACTGAGTCATAGATGTATCTGCAGTGTTCTCTATGAAGGGCCAGCCATTGGAATTCAGTAAGGGTTATGTTAGCTGTTCTGGGGAGTCATGAACAAATTCCTACTCACCCCCACACAGAGCAGCAATAATAAACCAAAGGAACAACCCTACCAAAGTCCAACCTGGAAAGCCAATGACTTTATCTGACTTACATATAGATCATAAGGGAGGGCTCACTTAAAGGAGTGTGGGTGACCACAAAACAACTGCATAAGCACAAGGTCCCAACCCAGTCATGGATGCTGACCTCATAGAAGCTGCATCACAGAGATCCCCTGCCATCTCAGTCCATCTTCCACTTCCTGTATACTCTGAAAATTCCCAAGATCCTTTGCAACTGGGGAAAGAGAAATAAGTAGTGGCAGCAGTCTCGGGTGACAGTCCTTGTGACCCCCCTCCTCCCTCATCCCTCTAGTGTCAACAGCCACATCTTAATTACTAGTTATCATTGTATTGTTCTGCTCAATTGGTTGCCATGGCTACAGGGCCAAGTTCATCTCTATTCCAACATGGCAACGAGATGGCCACATGATGCCCAGAAGAAAATGTTGTGTGATAGTTTAAAATGACAGAAAATGGGTGAAGAGCTGAAGTTAGGACATTGCGTTGCTTTATCTCCCTGTTTGGGGCAGGATTGAGGCTGTCCCTGCTCTACTGTAAAACCTAAGCATCTTCATACTGAACTTGCCAACATCCATCACACCTGTTGGTACCAAGATCGCGCCCATCCTCTGCAAGCATGGCTGCAGCCCCTTTACCTGGTTTCCTGCTTTTTATTCCTTCCAGGAATTCTCTCTCTCTCTCTTTTCAGGCTCAGAGGACACTTGTTATATCTTGTCTAGTATCTCCAGCTGTTAGCCCCTCCCCCTCCCCTCAGCACCTAGGATTTAGAGAAAACATGGCTGCCAACATATGCTATGATCGACTCATCCATGGCATGAGACGTCCCCCAACTTCTAAAACCTAAAAGAAGGAACCCACACACAGTACCATTGGCTTGGCTTTTCTTCAAAACCCTCGGCATGTTTCTTCTCTATTTATGATGTCAGTAACCCAGCTCTAAGAAATTTCTTACCTCAAAGTACAATCCTGGAGTCCAACAAAATAGTTCAGTGGGTAACGGTGCTTGCCATCAAACCTAACAGCCTGAGTTGGAGCCACACAATAGGAGGAGAGTCACAACTCTAGCATGTTGCTCTCTTGTCTCCACATGTGCACTGTGTCACGGGCATGGGCATGTATATACGTAAAATCCCACACACACACACATGAGATAAAATGTAATAAGGTAAAAAAAAAATCTAAAGTACAGATCACTTTAGTGTTCCTTTTGACCCTTACACACATTAAATGGAAAATTCCAGAATAATTCATGAGTTCTAAATTGCACGCTGATCTGAGCAGCATGAGAACAGCTCCCAGCATCACACTGCATCCTGCCCAGGACACCACCCCTTCATCTGGTGTATCCATACTGTATGCACTACCTACCCAGTAATACTCCAGCTGTCAGATGAACTGTGACCATATCACAGGGCTTATGTACAAGGACCGTTTAGTTCACTGACGAATGTCCCCCATGGCACAACAGTATCGATACTGGCCACTTTTCTGAGCCAAAAAGAAGCCATGAAGAACATTTCCGTGTGAAAGGTGAAACCTTATCACAGGGATGTGACCCGTCTTTGCATACACAGGATGTCCAGCACTGTCTTTGGTTCCAGGGATCCTCTGCTGGTCTTAGAAGGTGTCATCTGTGCATGGGGTGGAGGACACTACTGTTATAGCAAAGACAATGGAACAATAAAAACTGTTCCCCAAGAGTGTCTAGGACATTTGACCTCTTCAAAAAAGACCGTTCCCCAAGAGTATGTAAGACATTTGGCTGAGGCTTGCCAAACCAAAATCCAGTCAGAAAGAAAACCAGGCAGAAGTGTTCCAGGAAGAGATCCCAGCCAACACAGATGCTTCAGGGATGCACCTGTGAGAGAACAGTGGACTTGGAGCAGAAAGGATATTTTTTTAATTTTTCTATTTTGCTTCTTCCCAGGGTGTGAAAGCCAGCCACAGGTACTTCACACTTCTCGCTACTGAAGGGAGGTTGGTTGAGACATGAGAAACTCTTGAATTGTGATAATTATTTTTAGAACAAGTTAATTAGTATCAGATAAAGCCTGAACAGTCTGCTCCCCCTACACACACAGACATGCAACACATGCACACACAAAGTGCTCACACTTGTGCACACACACAGTGTCCAAACACATGCACAGACACTTTCGTGTGCGTGCACACACACACACACACACACACACACACACACACACACACACACACAGAGAGAGAGAGAGAGAGAGAGAGAGAGAGAGAGAGAGAGAGACTGATGCATAACCAAGAATGCAGTCTTGACTCTACCCCAGGATTAAAACTGAGGACAGAGTTGTTCCCCTGAGCTAGCTGGGCTCTGGAACAGCACTCCGGGTTACAATGTTTCCCCTCCACCCTCCAGACTGAATTCCTTCATCATCTCCTGATAATGACAAACCGGGCAGTACTGATGCTCCTCCATGCTGCATTGCTTTACTGGTGGCTGAGCTCAGAGCACCCAGGATTGGGGAGCTACACTGGGGAGGGGATCAGGGAGAAGAGACTTTTGAGTCATGTATGGTGAAAGCAGGTGAAAGTCACAAAACCAAGAGATGAAGTTCCAGGTGCTGGGACAGCTTGAGCAAAGAAGGAAATAGGGTGTCTGGGTGCAGGACCCAGGATGGTGGGTTTCAGAATCTGGCTGTTTGACATGGCCTCCGCTTGTAAGCTTTAAAGCATAATGAGTGTGGCTCTGGGGCTTGAGAGATGGCTCAATGGTAACAAGTACTTACTACTCTTACAGAGGACCCAAGTTCAGTGGGGGACTTCAGCACCCCACTCTCACCAATGGGCCAGTCATTGAAACAGAAACTAAACAGAGAAATAATGAAATTAACAGTTCCCAGAATCTACACAGCACTTGACAACCACCTGTCCAGGGGATCTGGTGCCCTCTTCTGGCTTTTGCGGGTTCCTGCACACACATTGTACAAATAGACCAACACAGGCACACACACACACACACACACACACACACACACACACACACACACACACACACAATTTGATAAGTAAATACATACATGTGTTTTAAAATATGTAGGTACATAGAGATACATGCATGCATTAGACAGACAGACAGACAGACAGACAGACAAATGTCCTACCTAGGGCACCTGCCAGAATGTCCCAGGAGCACCTGTTGAGACATCTAGGTTCTTGTGTCTAAGGGCAATGCATTACACTAGGGACACATGGTCAGACATAGAAATAGAGATGACTTATTACAAAAGGAAAAGAATTATCAACATCAGCAGACTGGTGAGGCAAGGGCTAGTGAGCCCCAAAAATGTTGAGCCACAAGGCACATGAATCTTTATACAACATTTACAAAGCACTCATCTCTCCCATGTATGCTTACACTGAGCCTTTCGTGAGCATGCTCTGTTACTGAGGGCCAGGTGAGGAAGGGCATGCATTGTTTCTCTGCCAGCTGGATTCTTTTAGGTGTGAATCTTGATGTAGCCCTCTCCAGTATCTAATGTCCTGCCAGGGGAGCCCTGGGAAGTTCCTGGACCTCTCAGCCCCAGACTCTAGCATCTTCATTCTATGGGAGCAGATCTCTGCTCTGGCTATCCTCTGATCTTTGAGGACAACTGCTAGTCAGTCTATCCTCAGGCCAGATGGTTTCCTCCAGAAGGGGACCATGAGGCAGGAACTTCCTTCGCAGCACCTTTATCCCCAGGACGAAGGGACAGAGTGAGCTCTTGGCATCTATTGGTTCTAGGTCACCAGTACTAAAATGCAAGCTGCTCCAATCCCTTCACAGCATGGTGCAGTGCTTGTGTGGAATCTCCATACCATCCCAGGTGACTTCCTGTCCCTATGGCCTCCGTGCTAGGGACATGACTGCTCTGCTCTACCGTACAGGGTCTGATGACAAGGAAAGCGCCACCATGTTTAATACAGGTTCATTGGGGGGAGAAGTTTGGGGGTTTGTTTGTTTGTTTGTTTGTTTGTTTGTTTTGCTTTGTTTTCCAGCAGTGGTTGGTTGGCTCTGCAGATGTGAGCCTTCTGGATGAATGAGAACCTCTGTAATTACCAGGAGGTGGTTATCAGGATCAAGTTCTAAATAGGCTTGAGCCAGCATTATGATTGTGGTTTAGCAGTGGTGTGGAAGGTGTTTGCAAAGTGATCAGTGCTCTTCCTCTCTCTCCCTCCCTCCCTTCTTCCCCCCTCTCTTCTCTACTCTCTCCCTCCTCCCTCCCTGACTCCCTCCTCCCTCCCTGACTCTCTCCTCTCTCCCTGACTCCCTCTTCCCTCCTTTTTTCTCTGCCCCCCCCCATCTTCCCTATTATTTACTTACTCCCCCTACTTACTTGTGGGGGAACAGTCCTTGTGGGGACCCCATCCTCAGGACCAGATGGAAATTCTTCGGCCCCAGTAGGGATGGCTGTTCCATCCCTCCCAGGTCCTGCCCTAGGCTCCCAGCACCTCCTTCCACTCCTTGTCTTCAGCCATGAGCCCCCTCCCCTCTCCACCCCCTTCCCCATCATTTCTGCTTTGTTCACACTTCTCTGATCCCCAGAAATATCACTTTACCCAGCGATTGTACCGGTTGTAAATTGAATTGCAAGTAGATCAGCATAAATCTAAACACACATTTGCATCAGTTACATCATGACTAGACAAGCCTGAGGCCCCGGGAGGTCCTAGCTTATAAGGCCCACTACCCTTTGGCTGTGAACTTGAGACTCATTGCTCACTCAGTCTCCACCAATCCTACATCTGCAGAGATCCCCAGCGACCACAGAGCCCATCCAGGCTTCTAATTGGGATGGCAGCTCGCTGGTGACACTGGGAAGGACTCACCTTCCTCTCTTCCTTGCCCCTAGGACCCATTACCGAAGTACAGTTCCCCTTGTAAAAACCTCGTGTGTCTCTCTTGCATGAGAGGAATCAAATTAAACCCCTGAGAGGATTTAGGCTGCCTCTATTTATGTAGCTAGGCTCGGCACAAATCTAATATTCTGTAAAGATGCTAAGCTCTGCGCAATTGGTGTGTGCCTCGCGCCTTGTGCAAAGGCACGCATAAATATCTGCTGCTGCCTAGTTACAAATAACAACAGCACCACCCTGGCAACCGTGTAGTGTCATCTGCTCAGAGTGTCTGCTCCTTTCTAGGTCAAGGCCCTCCATATGTTGATAACGCCCTGGATTGATACATGGGTAGCTTAGCTGTAGGGAGAGTGAGGGAAACAGGCATATAAACCTCCCAGCCTGGCCCTCGGGCTCACACCCCAGTGTAGACAGCACAGTCCTTTACTATCCATGTCTAACCACAGAGTGAGTAACAAGGAAGGGAGGCACGGGCGTGCTCACCTAGGGCAGAGGGAAAGAATTAAGGCTGCCTGGAGCCCTGCTCACAACCCCTCCGCCCCGTGGGATAGAAAGCAGCCTGCGCCTCTGCTCATTACTGTTAGGGAAAGTTAAGCCGTTTCTTTGCTTTTTATTAAATGTCACCAATATGTTTGAGTGCCCTTGACCAAGATTTCTAGGACTTGGTTCAAAGCTGAGAGCCTGGATTATTCCTTTGGAGCCTCTTCAAGATAATTTAATTTTTAGACTAGGATAGACATGGCTGATTACTTCCAGTCCAAGAAATCTAAGCAGGGTGTGGTGTGTGTGTGTGTGTGTGTGTGTGTGTGTGTGTGTGTGTGTGTACAGGAGGCCAGAATGCAATCACAGGGGTCCTCCTCAGCCTCTCTCCACTTTATCTTTTTGAGACAGGGTCTCCTACTGAACCTGAAACACACCAATTCATCTAGACCAGCTTGCCTGCAAGCCACAGAGGGCCTCTTGCCTCTACCTCCTCAGTACTGGGATGGTATGCATTCACCTCTGGTGCTGGCTTTGTTGTGTGGGTCCTGGGGATTCAAACCTAGGTTGCAATGCTTGCACCGTGATCACTTTGTGCCTGAGCCATCTCCCCTGCCCACAAGCAGGGCTTCTTTAAGCAAGCGACACTTCTCTCAACCTTATGACCACACCCCTTGGGAGCTCATCCTGAAGAGTTTGTTCCTATGACCGAAAACCCAGGCCAGTAAGTCCCTTCCAACACATGCCAGACCCCACGAGGACAGTGTCCAGGCAGGAGCAGGCCAGCAGAGAAGGATAGGAGTGTTGCTACCTAGGTCCAGTCTCTCTCTATACATATCGTCTTCCCTTCCTATCCACCCAGGTGCCTGGCCTGTTCCCCAACCACAAAGGGTGCCAGCCTAAATTGGTGACTTGGGGGTTGCCAGGGAAACAGCTTCCCGTGTTTGCTGGTGGAAACTTGTCTCTGGTGTGTAGCAGGTGGGTCTGGGGAGCCAGAGCTGTCTACATCATTGCCAGCAGATCTGCTTCTGTCAGAAAAGCTGCAGTTGAGCCCTGAGAGGGCCTTCACGAAAGGTTTGGGCATGAGCATCCTGGGGGTTGGGAACAGACTCAGGGAATGGCTGAACAAGACAAAACCAATAGTAGTAATGAGATCCAAGCAAGAAGAGCAGCTCTTTGCAAAATACTTATAGTGAGTCAGGCAAAGGCTTGATCCCCTTACTATGTATTATCTAATTTGATATTTCCAAGAACGCCAGCCACAGGGCTTCAAAGGCAGGTAGGTCCAAGAATGAAAGTGACCAAATGGTACTGCCCTATGGCAATGATGCCTTTGGGGAAACTGAAGCTCACTGGAATGTGAATGCATAAACAAAAACTTCCTAATTCCTATGTCAAAACAGCTGGGTACAGCAGTGTTGTACCAGGAAGATGGAAACAGATGGCTCACTGGGCTTGACCCATCCCCATGTACTGTAAGAGATCTTGTCCCAAACACTAAAGTAGAAGCAATTGTTGAAGATACATGGTGTCAACTTCTGGTTCACACACGCACACACAAGCTCTGCTGGCCTGCCACACTCCATGTAGAAGTAGAGTACTAATCCCATTGAGGACTTGAACTGTGCCCTCATGTCACAGTTCAGTTACAAATGGTGCTGGGGGGCACGCCCAGGGATACATAGCAGCTCCCATTATGGGAAGATCCACCTTTCACTGGAAAATATCTCAAAATCTCGCTCCTGCAATAAGGTCTAAAAGAATATCAACAGATGGACCCCGGGAATATTCAACATGTCTTCCCAACACCACCATCCCTCCAGGCTCATATGATCTGAAGGATGCAGAGGCCATTCAGAAGAAAACATCTTATTAATTTAGTACTTGAGGTTTTTAGAAGGATCTGTATATTGGAGTTCACGTGTCTGTGAGCAGATGAGGTGGGAAAACCTAGTCCATCATTAGCAGTGCCATTCCCTAGGCTCGGGACCACAGTTGTATGAGAGTGGAGAAGTCAGGCTGAGCGTAAGCAACCCCACACGCAGCTGAGCTTGCCTTCATCTCTCTCTGCTGTTGATTGTGCACATGATATGACCAGCGGTCTCAAGTTCTTGTCATTGTGACTTCCCTAAAATAGTGAGTTGTACCTAGCACTGTGAGCTGGAAACAACCCTAAGCAGGTTTTTGTTATCAGAGTTTTTTTTTGTTTGTTTGTTTGTTTTTTTTTTTTTTTTTTGGTTTTTCAAGACAGGGTTTCTCTGTATAGTCTTGGCTGTCCTGGAACTCATTTTGTAGACCAGGCTGGCCTCGAACTCAGAAATCCGCCTGTCTCTGCCTCCCAAGTGCTGGGATTAAAGGCGTGCGCCACCACGCCCGGCTGTTATCAGAGTATTTTATCACAAGATCAGAAATGAAACCAGGACCGTCTTTTGCTGAATCTGGAGCTCCCTGTTTTGGCTAGACTGGCTGCATTGTGGGCTCCAAACCGAGCCACCGAGGAAACCCCAGAGCCTGCCTCCCAGCAACCCATTGATAATGCTAAGTTTTGCTTCCTTCAGAAACAGCGCCCCCACCTGGGGACCAAGCATTCAAACATCTGAGTCTGTGGGGATCATTTTATTGTACTTCTAAACAGTAGCCCACTGTGTGGTTGATTATTAATTGTATTCCCATGCCCTGCCCTGGGGCCTGACATTCAGCAGAGAGCCCGTGAGTGGTTGGCTCCAGAATGGGAAACCAACAAGAACTCTAATAATAGGACTTGACCTTCAGAAGTCCCTTCCATTAGAAGCATACAAACAACATTACAAATTTAGCTGGTTCCATGGGAAAAGTTGCCAAACCTGATGTCCCAGAGGAAAGCATTCTCCCAGGCCCCTATGCCAGTCTTACCATGACACACTGATATCAGAAGGGAGGAAATAAATGAGTTTCAGGTTCAACCGTGTGAACCAATGTAACCAGAGCATTAATGGCCTCCCCCTAACCTGGAGGTGTCTGATGGTGGACCGCCCCCACTGATTTCTCACGGATGGCTCATACTTTATCCCCAGGTCTTTTCAGTACCAATCCCCAAGAGGACAAGTGTCACTTGGTCACCCTGTTATGCTAGGTGCTCCAGTGAGGCACCAGGAGCCAGCTACTGGGATAAATACCACCCAGCAGTATTGATAGACTTCCCAACTGTCTTCTCAGTGGGGCTTCATTCTGTTCTTACTCTCCATAAACCTGGAGCCATGCCCTGTTTCTTAGAGGAAAGTCCTGGAGCTCCAGCCTGCAGCACTCTAAGGTATGAGGTACACACAGGAAGTGGCTCTACAGGGATGTGAGAGACACATAGAAAGCACCTCTAAGGGTGTGAGGCTCTCACAGGAAGTACATCTGAAAATGTGAGTCACCCACAGGAAGCAGTTCTAAAAGGCATGAGGCACGCACAGGGAGCACTTCTGAAAGATATGAGGCAAACACAGGAAGCAGCTCTGAGGGTGTGAGGTTCTCACAGGAAGTAGCTCTAAGGGTGTGAGTTTCTCACTGGAAGCGGCTCTAAGAGTGTGAGGTTCTCACAGGAAGTAGCTCTAAGGGTGTGAGTTTCTCACTGGAAGTGGCTCTGAGGGTGTGAGGTTCTCACAGGAAGTGGCTCTGGGGGTGTGAGATTCTCACAGGAAGTGGCTCTGAGGGTGTGAGATTCTCACAGGAAGTGGCTCTGAGGGTGCAAGGTTCTCACAGGAAGTGGCTCTGAGTGTATCAAGTTCTCACAGGAAGCATCCCTGAAGGTGTTAGGCACTCACAGGATGCAGCCTTAAAGGGGATGAACTTCCTGAGTAGCTCTGATGCACGACCATCCCAGCATCTGTCCTGGAGCATCTTAGCCTGGGGCAGACTATCTGAGGGAGGACCCTTTTGTGCACAATTCAGAAATACTCCAAGTAAGCTCAAGGTGAAAACAGGGTTTAGACAAGATATCCATGGATTCAGGAGAGCAGAAATCAGGCCTCTTCATATTTCTTCTGCTCATCTCACCTCCTCTGCGACTCCCAGCTTTCTCACATGACCCACAGCTAAAACAACTGCTCCAGTTACTCTGATATCTTTCAGCACAAGCATGGCCTTGAACCAGAAACGTCCTTCGTACCTCTTGTTGGAAAGGGTTCTGGTTGGCTCAGGCCAATCCCATGGGCTTCGTATTTCCAATCAACTGATCATGGCCAAGCCACCGACTTCATAATTTAGAACAACTAATACCTCTGATGGCAGATGTCCCATCTCTAGGACAGCAGCTGCATCCACCTCTTAGGGCAGTTGTAACAACCGAATCATGTCTGTAAAAAAGATACCTGAAATCCCCAAGCCTGAACTGCATGGCCCAGAGTCCCAGCAATTGCCACAGGACAGCTAGATTCCAGACCCTCTCTAGTTAGAAACAGGGACCCCCCCCCCCTACACACCCACCTGGAAACAATATGATTCTGCAGGGGAAGTCCAAAGACTTGAAATCAAGAGTTATCTCCACTTACAACTCCTTGTGTGGGCTAATGAAGCCACTCACCTTGGGCAATCTGAACTTTAAAAATCAGTCCAAGAACTGGGGATAGATAGCCCAGGGCCACATGTGAACTCCTGTATAACAAAGCCTAAATGAGCAAAAATCTCCCACGTAATGAATTTGCATGTGTGTGCATATGTGAATATGTGTATTGGATGAGTATGTGTGCACACACACTGAGCTGGATGGCCTTTAAGCCTCATGGATCCACCAGCACTCATGGCTCTCTGCCTCTTGACTGCAAATGCAATGTGTCCAGCTGCCTTTTTCTCCTGCCTCCACAGCGAGAGTCACTCTCAACACCACATCTCCTCAACCATGATAGGACTGTGTACCCTCAAACTGTGAGCCAAAATAAACCTGCCTGTCCTGCCTTAGTGGCTTTAGTCAGGTATTCTGTTACAGCACTGAGGAAAGGAACTAAGGCACCAGATGGACTCTGAAGCCTTAGGTATCTTGACCTCAAGAAAGGACAGACCAGGATGACCTCAAGAAAGGACAGACCAGGCATTCAGACAGCCTGGGTTCTCTTTGTTCCTCACCTGAAATATGGGGGTTGTAATAGTACCTAGCTGGCATGTGGTGGCACTGTTATGGGACCAAACATGTTCAAGGTCGAACCTGCTTTGGCTGGTGGCCAGTGTGGAGAAAATGTCCGTTAAATAGTTGACGACGACCTGGGTGGTATAGAAGAGACTGAGAAGCAGAGCAGAGAGAGAAAGGAGGAGAGGGGAAGGGAAGGAGGTTTGCTGCTGGTAGTCCCTCTTCTCTTGGTCATCTTAGGTGAGCAGGAGGGACACACACAGCCAGGTCCCTCAGTAGAATTGACGGGAGCCCGAAGGCTGGATACTACTGGAGCTGATCCTGTTTTCGAGCAGAAATTACATGGTCCACTGAGGAAGTTAAGCCTGTAGTTCTCAGTATTAGGGTCCCATCCTGAACATATGCTAGGCCACCTCGGCCTCTCTGCATGCTCCCAGTGGGCAGTACCTCCAGATAGAGTCCAGTGGTGCTACTGGCTCACTTTCTGGGAGAAAACTCAACTCAGGTTTCTAGGTAATGTATACTCAGTCTCTGGATTGGCTGCTTTGAGGTCAGATGCCCTTTACTGGTCCAATCTGCTGAGGTGGGGCATAGCCAAACCCTTGAGCCTTCTTAAAATACTCAACAGGGTAAGGTTCCAAGGACCGAAATCAGTAACTTCTCACCAATGGCTGGAAAGAGATGGAAGCACTTTGAAAAGATAATGGAGGAAGGTTAGCAACTTGAGACACCTCGGACAAGGGAGGAAAGTGAAGAAAATAGTAATATTGGGAGTGATGCTTGTTTTAAGACACCACTTTGATTGGTTTCTGTAGGGTTCAGAAGTCAGTCTTACCCATTAACTAGTCGACAGTGAGGAGGGGCGTAAAGTCAGTGAGGAACGTGCCGATTCAAGTTCCCACAGAAAGCCCAAGGGCTCTGGTTTGTCTCCCCGAAGGGAACCGCCTCATCAGAGACAGTTATATATGGGATGAGTGGTAACATCTCAATGTTTTCTTAGGTGGGAGCCAGCTCCTCTGGAGACACGCTGAGACCTGGGACTGCCATTCTGTTTGTTCGGCAGAATATTGAAATCTTCCAGCTAATTTAGAGCTATTCATGCTTCTAACATCTAATGTGGAAAAAGTTGAATTAGTCGTGAGCAATTGCCTGGGTCTCAAAGCATATAAGGCCAAATTTTAACCAGAAGGCAAGTGGAGAGAAACCAATCCGAAGTGTTTGGAGTGCAGAAATATGTATGTGTGTGTGTGTGTGTATATATATATATATATATATATATATATATATACACACATACATACACACACTGGTTTTGATTTTTCTGGGCAATTGATAGTAATTCTAAAACCACAGACATTCTGTAGCTTGACACACCTGGGTAAATTTCAACTACAGGGTTGACTCCCAAAGAGCCAGGTGTCTCTTCCGAGTAGAAATAGTTGCAGAGCAGGCAGGGGAGATGGCTGGCTCTGTGGGTAAAGGGACTGCTACATAGAGCATCAGGAGCTGATCTGGGGTTCCCCACACCCATTTTAAAAGCTTGGGGTGCTGGTAATCCCAGTGCTGGTGGACTAGACACTGAATCTGTCAACCTCCAGATTCAGTGAGAGAGTCTGTCTCAAAATAAAACATAGGAAGCAATATATAGAGAGAGACCTGATAGCAACCTCTGACTTCTACACACCCATACAGCACGCATATTGCATATGCAAGCGCACGTGCACACACACTCCATTTCTGAGACTTATGTTGGTACATTCCATGCACATCCTTAGCAGATCTCTGGTCTCTAATGTCTTTGACCAACTTTTCTTCTTTTACGTTTTCAGTATCTAGAAACACTGCAGATGTTCACAGAGATGTCTTTCGACCCAGTCCTATGAGCTGTGGAATCACACAGTCCATCCACCTCCGCACATGCTGGCTGAGTACCTACTAAGTGCAACCACTTACAGTAAATGTTGATTAGGGTGAAAGCTTCCCTACTTCCTACATGTCCATATGGCCATGCCTTGCAAAGGTGTGGGAAGCCAGAGATGGCTCTCTTAAAGATGAGAGGGCCAAGTCCTGGCTTGCATAGGGCCCTGAAGTATCTTTAGTTGAGAGAGCTCATCTCTAAGGGGATTTACGCAAAAGAGTGTTGCTGATCATTTAAGAGGCCTTACACCAAGTAGCACTTGGACACCTTTGTTAAAGAGCTGTCACAGATGGGCAGGGTGAGTTGTTCAATGGCAAGACAGCATTTTGAGAACCATAGGAAGAACCCTATGGTGGTCGGTCCTTGTGCAAGAGTGGAGTGTATCAAGCTGCAACAGGAGCCGTATTATCAGCCACAGAGGTCTCCCGAAGGCATCTAATCACATGTGACTCCTGGGAGCAGGGTATATATATACCCCAGCACACACACACACACACACACACACACACACACACACACACACATATATATATATATGTATATATATATATATATCACATGTGACTCCTGGGAGCAGGGTATATATATACCCCAGCAGTCAACCACAACGGTCATCAGGAGTAATGTCTCAGTCAGTAAAAATGTTTGCTGTGTAAGCATAGGGCCCTGGCTTTGACCCCTATTGCCAGACTGGCTAGACCTGCCAGCACCAAATAGTGATATAGACTTGTATTTATGCATGCCTTATAACTTCGGTTTGTTCCCAGCTAGCCTGTATAACTCCATAACCCACGCATACTAACTCATCCACCCTTGCCATGGGGCCTATTACCTCTAACTCTTTCTTCCCTGGAAGTCTGACTTCTGACTTCCTCCACTGTCTAAGCTGGCAAATCCCTGAGTCTCTCAATCCTTCCCATAGTTCCTATCACTGCCCAGATGTCCCACCTTTCCTCTCCTGTCTGCTGTAAGCCCTCAGCTCTTTATTAAATCAATCAGAAGGTGATGGAGAAGACGATTTACAAAATATGATGTAGGCACTGAACAATTCGAATAACAATACCAAAGTCTGGACAGTACTCAGCACTCTGCTGGTACAGAAATCAACATTTGAATAAATACAAAGGCAACTTAACACAGTGCACAAAAAGATATCTTAACAGATTCACTATAATTTACATAAAAAGCCAGGCACCTCTGTGCACACCTCTAATCCAGCATTGGGTAGTGGAGACAAGAGAATACCTGAGGCTTGCTAATCAGCCAGTAGTAACTGAATTGGTGAGCTAATGGGTCAGGGAGGGATTCTGTCTCCAAAAAAAAAAATGAGGAAAATACCAGACATTGACCTCTGGCCACAAGTACACACACACACACACACACACACACACACACACACACACACACACACAGTGGGAAAACGTCCGAAGTTTATGTTCAGAAATTCTCTTCCCATGATCCATGGCGGAGCCCTAGTAAGACATCTTACCAATACCTCAAGGGTGCCCGTTGTTCCCCTGGCCATTCTTTCGAAATGGTTCACAAAACTACTTCTCTCATGACCTCTCTTCAGAGGTCTGAAGAGTCCGAATGTGTACCAGGCTGCCTGGCCTATCTCACTGAAGTCTTCCCCTCCCTGGGGTTGTCTCATGGTAGGGCCCACCTTACTCATGCCTATGCTGGAGTTTGGGAGCCTGTGTCATCCACCCTTCCTCCCCCACTTCTCACTCTTCCTTCTCTCAGCTCACCTCAGCTCCGTCGCGTGATCAGACCCGTCCATCCCCCATTCCTCTCCATGCCTCAGCTGCTCTAGCTGAGCTGCCCGGGTTCAGCCTCTCACCCTGTTCCCGGAAGCAGCTGCCCAGGGAGCCTCCCGGCCTGTGACTATCAACCTTCTCTCTGCCTTGGTGTCCAGTTGCTCTCAGAATAAGGCTCAAACTCCCTAAGGCAGTGTGAGAGGACCTTCGATACCTACCTCCCACCTTCC
Organism: Mus musculus; assembly: GCF_000001635.26. NCBI lineage: Eukaryota > Metazoa > Chordata > Mammalia > Rodentia > Muridae > Mus > Mus musculus. The sequence goes on along the minus strand of NC_000070.6, from coordinate 142,508,637 downwards.
AGTCCACTCATCTCCAAGGGCTCCCCTTCCTAGTGACAGCACCTGGGTTTGATTTTCTACACCCTACATTCCCTTGGTGTGGAGCAACCTTCCTGCCATTGTCTGCCAGGTAGACATCTGCTGAAGCTGGAGCGCTGGGATCGATTTGGACTTGACCCTCCGTTCCATCATCTGATTAAATCAAAGAGGCCTGTCTCCTGCCTGCATCCCTAGGTTTTGTTGACTGGATACCGTTATCCTCCTCCTCCCAACCCCCTGCTTCTCTTCTGTTTTTTTTTTAATAGCTTTATTGGGATATAATTTACATAGCATAGAATTTGCCCATCCTAAGCGCACAATTTGATTATGTTTGCTGAGGTAGCTGCAGAGCTGGCTATAGTTACCATCTGATTTCAGAACATCCCATCAGACAGAAACTGTGTACCTGATTACAGTCCCCACCGCAGTTTCCTACCCTTGCCCCTGACAGGCACAACCTACTTTCTATGGTAACTTGGCTCACACTGGGCTCTGGGTGGACGTGGGATTATAAAATGGGTGTTCCTTTGCATCTGCCTTGTTCACTGAGAAATTCTTACTGCTGGAGCCTATATCTGCTCTTTGTGTCTTCAGGTTGCCATGAAAGATTTCACTGGGTAGGGATACCCGTTCTACTTATTGGTTTGGCACTTTTTAATTCTCATGAATGGCGCCACCATGAATGGTCACATACGGGTCTTGTGGTTATGTTTTATATTATATTTATGCTATCGTTTGCCTCCTACATGTCTTCCCCCAAGCCTCTTAGCTTAGTCACCAGCTAGTAGCCCTGTTGGGAGGTGGTGGAAGGAAGTTAGGTTGTAGCACTCCTACCCTCAGGGAGGCCATTGGCACCTCTGCCTCTTTCTCTGGCTTCCAAGGCATCTTGGGGTGAGCACTCTCCCTCCACCTCATTCCCAGCCATGATGATCAGAGACACCACAGGCGCAAAGGCTACAGACCCAAGCAACCATGGACGGAAAACAACAGTCAAAATAAAGCTTTCCTCCTTCCCAGGTATGTAGCTCAGGTATTATGTCACAGCCACAGAAAGCTGACTAGCAGATAGCTGGTAAGCTGGCTGAGTCAGGCGACAATTCCTAGTTAAACAAGTTGCCCGCATTTTCCCCAAATGGCTACAGCATCTACTATCCCACCAGCAACACACCACACACACACACACACACACACAAACGCGCGTGCATGCACGCACGTGCACACATGCACTGCACTCAGATAGGGAGGAGATGCTTGGCTTTGTTAAAAAACTAAAAGAGCAAACATAACCTTGCAGGTCTGTACATAGAGGCGAAGGAGCAGAACTGTAAGCACACTCAGCCTCTCAGAAAAGCTCTGATTTTTTAATTACTATTGAGGACGAAAATTGGGGTTAAAAGGTTTAGTAGAATGCTGCCTTCATGTGATAATTACTGCAGAGACAAATAAACTAGTGATCATTGCCCACAATCACTCACCTTTCTCATTTCTGAATCTCTGTTTTTCGGCTCCCCCAACTTCCTCTGCAAGAATTACACCAGAGTGGCCTTAAGCCTCTGCGTTTGCTACAGCCTAATTCGGTAAAATGGGCTCTTTAGGGGGTAAGGTCTCTTGGCAGACCTCCTTTGAATGCCCTTGGGAGGCTCTGTGGCAGCTAGCTATGCTTGAAAGTCTCTAGGCAAATCGGTGACAGACACGGGGGGGGGGGGGGGGGCTAGAGCAAAGACCCCCTGCAGAAAAGGCCACCATCATTTTTAATTCATTTGTACTGCTGGAATAAGGGATGCTATTGGCCGTGAGAAGTGAGGGCAGGGTGAACAGTGGAACCCCGAACGGCACCACCACAGAGGTTTAGTCTTCATCTTAGGATCCAACCCCACCCACCCATCCCCCACCCATTCCCCACCCCTATCCCCACTCCCATACCTCCATCCCCCAAATCTCCCCCTCCCCCCACCAACACCGCTCCACCTGTGCTAACAACACGGGGAAGGAGGGCGGGCTGTCACTCTATTGATGTTTGATGTAACCCTCCTTCATTTGGAAGCTTACTAAGAGCACACCAGAGGGGTGTGGCGTTGGTTTCCAGTGCCCTCAGAAGGCTGCCCCCTACAGCTTCAAGGCCATTCCCACTGCCACCTCTCTTCTCTCAGCCCTTCCGAGGCTGGCCAAGTCATTTCCATCATTTAATGGGTAGGTGGGAACATGTGAAAATAACTCAGTAGGTGACACTTTACATTTAAATGCGGCAGCTTTAGAGGTTATTTCAATGGTGGCCAATGGACCGTTTGGAGGCTTCATATTTCTTGATACAGATTAGTGACAAGGGGACCACTGTCACAGCCAGTACAAAAGCTGTGCATTCAAGTGGCCAGCCACACTGTTGGGAGTCACAGGAAGGGCCTCAGGAGGTGCTGGCCTGAATTCAGCACCTAGGGGCAAAGGAAAAGAACTGGATACTCCCCAACGCCTGAGCCTTCCTGGGTGAAAATGGTCCCCAGAATTCAAAAGGGCTTCTCTACAATGGAATCTTTCTACGGAGACCCTCTGTAAGGCCCCCCTCTCCACAGACATCTGAAGTGACTTGAAGGTCTGAGCCCAGGCCCAGGAAACTGGAGCATAAAGGTTTCCAACTAACCTTTAACGGTTTTGCCATCTGCTTTCCTTTGCAATCAGCCCAGGCCCTGCTTGGACATGAGTCCTTTCCTGGGGGTTTTCTATAGGCAGGTGACACAGTCCATGAGACTGAGTGTAACAGATCCTGTGTGTGTTTGGATGTGTTTGGACTTCACCTGTGATTGTGTGCATGTGTGTGTGTGTTTTCTTATTCATATACATGTATGCATGTATCTGTGGAGGCTGTGTGTGTGTGTGTGTGTGTGTGTGTGTGTGTGTGTGTGTGTGTAGACCAGAAGCAAGATCAGCTGTCTTCCTCTGTCACTTCCCACCTTATGTTTTGAGACCCCGACTCACTGATAAAGCTAGACTGGCTGCCCAGCAAACCCCAATGACTCTCCTGCCCCTGCCTCCTCCCTGGTTCTAGTGCTGTAGTACTGAGCCTCTGTACCTGGATTTTTAGGGAGATGTTGGGGGTATGAGCTCAGGTTCTCATGGTAACATGACAATTCCTTTAACAGTTGAGCCACCTCCTTAGCTTTATGTGTGACTTTCTTAGTGAAACCAGAGAGCCCCTACTATGAAAGGGCAGCTGCTCAGTTCTTGTTCTTGGAGCAGCTGTGAAAGTCCACTTCGCTGTGGGCATTGTGATGGGTGTGAGCATGCTCACACCATCCACCAGGTGACCTGTCCCATCTCGTCAATATGCACTTTCAACATTTCCAAATGGAGAAAGACCACACAAGGGTCCCTCGGTGTCTCCTCAGAGCCTGGACGCTGTATTCATTTATGGAACCATAAACACCCGGTGGATTAAGCATTTGTGCAAGCGTTAAGTACTTGCTGTATACCGAACACTCTCCTGAGCATTACTGAGCCAAGACAAGAAGGAGAGAGATTGTTCCTTGCAGTCCAGAAAGCAGATATGCCACCTGTAGCAACCCCTTCAAAGGCCATGATGTAACAGACCAGAAAATGTAGCCGAGTGCTCAAGTGCTCGTCAGCACTGATGGATGGGGGAGAGGTTTGAAGTCCTATTTCATGCATGAGAAGCACCCCACTTCTGATTCATTAAGTTCCTTTCTCCTAGGGGTCAACCCATTTCTCCTAAACGGAGCAGAGCCTCCCAGCCGCTTCCTCAGCGCTCCCTTGCGTCTGGAGGAAAATGTAGCTGAACCATTCCAAATCACGCAGGATGGGCTGAGCAAAAATAAATTAAACTGCTTTGCAGAGAGCAAGCACGTTTTTCAGGCATCAACTCGAAGCTTACCATAAACCTTTTTCGTGAACAACGAAAGCATGAGAGAGGCATGTCAACCCAAGGGGACTGAGCACGTGTCTAATCGGCAAGTAGATGGTGGGAGCCGCTCATGGTGGCTGGGAACTCTCTGGTCCTTGGGTAAAGATTTTGTTCTTTTAGCTGCAGAGGTTCTTTTTCTGACGATTGTCACTTCGGGGAATGAAAAAAGGAGAAAACTTGGCACCAGTTTTTCAAACCGGAAACATCTTCGTTAAGAGGAAACACCTTCAAGTAGACAAATAAGTTGTAAGCCTGAGCGGGGTAGGGGCTGGGGGCTCAGCGTCTATTTCTCTACTCAACCATTCCTCTTGATCTAGCTGGTAGCTGGCTTTTCTCGTGTGTGTGTGTGTGTGTGTGTGTGTGTGTGTGTGTGTGTTTTCTTATTCCAAGCAGTAGGAACATCTGGATACTGAGTTTCCGATGGATAGTGTGATAGTGCTTAGGTATGTATATCCAAAGTTCTCGAAGGGACTCAAAGGAATCCTTATAAGGACTCGGGAAAATAAAAGCCAACAGTGGAACAGCCACATGGTAGACAGTGGATGTCCTAGTATACTTCCTATAGCTATGATAAAGACCGTGACCAAAAGCAACTTGGGGAAGAAAGGATTTATTTGGCCTACAGAATACAGTCTATCATCAAGGGAAGTCAGGGCAGGAACTCAGCGCTAGCGCCTGGAGGCAGAAACAGAAAGCAGAAGCCACAGAGGAACACAGCTTACTGACGCCTGGCGCATGCTCAGTTCTGTCTTGATCTTCCGGCGCATGCTCAGTTACCTTTCCTATACCTTCCAGCATGATCTGCGGACCGTCCACAGTGGGCGAGGCCCTGCAGCATCAATCATCAATCAAGAAAATGCACGTATAGACCTGCGTACGGGCCAGTCGGAGGCATTTTCTCAATTGAGGGTTTTATTTTGGTTTGGTTTTCGTTTTTTAGGTTTTGTTTTGTTTTTTTCTGCCCAGCTATAGTTCTGCCCAGTTTATAGGCTTGTGTTGAGTTGACAAAAACCTGCCAGCACCGTGGAGGTAAGGCAAGTCACATGGTAGGTAATATAAGCTGGCTCACTTGACCCTCTAGCCTGAGATGTTTCATCTAATTATTGCTCATGGAAGCTGCATGCCATACGATTCCCTAACCAACCTAGAGTCCTCTTTCTTACCAATTCAAACAGATAGTCTCTGCTCTCTGGCCATCCACCTATTCCTTAGCAAACGCACACTGTTGGTGATGCTAGATTCCTAAGTGCTAAAGATGCAGGCGGAACATGTTACCCATCCCCTCACTGGCGAGTTCTCTACCCAATGGAGACAAACAACAGGTAGAGGGTACCAGGGAACCGCAGACTGCAGAGCCTCAGGAATGGTCTGAGTTTACAGGGAAGGAACTGCCTCTGTCAAACCAAGACTTCTAAAAAGGGAATGGGGAGGAAGAGCAGGAGGAAGATGGGACCAGTGGTGAGGGAGGACCACTGGGGTACACTGGGGGTTCTGAGAGACAGGCTCAGGGTCACCATAATGCTGCAGATAATAAAGTTCCAAGGAACACACAGAAAGGCTGGATTCGAATAACAGGTTATGGAAAACAGTAGGGTGGGGTTGCAACCGGATGGAGAAAGAGAACAAAAATGGAGGAAGTAGTTGGTGAGGCAGCAGGGGGACTGTTGCAGGAGTCTCTGTGGCAAATGACAGTCCCTGAGAGATACCAAATGCAGAACGGGTGGGGCTGAAAGATATCCAACAAGGAGAATAGAGGGATTTTTTAATAAAGTATACATGCACATGTGTGCATGTATGTGTATATGTTTTAGCATATGTATATGTACATGCATGAATATGTATGAATATGTGTATGAGCGTATGAATATGTGTATATGTGTGTGTGTGTGTGTGTGTGTATACATACACTATGATATCATGTATGTAGACAACAGAAGACAACTCATGGTAACTGGTTCTCTCCTTTCATCAGGAAATAAAATATTAAAAACCCAAACCAAAAATCCCACTGGAGGTGCTGGGGCTCTGGCTGTTCTAGCCTACCAGCGATGCCTATCAGGTCACCAAGCACTGCTTCTGTATAATTGCTATCTGGTTCTCCTGCCCTGAAAGGTTGGGAGCTAAATGGGACGCCATTCTGTTGCCTCTCTCATCCATCCGTGTATCTCAGTACAGTGTCTGGCACAGGAATCAGAACAAACTCATCATCCAGTAGGCAAACATGAGACAGGTGGCAAGCCATTCCTCTTTCCAGATGCTAAGACTGTCCATCTTTAACATTAGGACTATTGCCTTCAGCATCCCCATTATTTGTGGCAAGAAAACGAGCCCTTGATCTGAAGCTATGAGATGAACGCAAGTCCCTGCCTTTCCCATACAGTCTCTGTGTCCTGAACAAGTCTCCTGACCTCTCCAGGCCTTAGTTTCCTCATGTTTAAAATGAAGATATTGTTGTTGCACTTCATAGATTATGCTAAGGACTAAAGGGGGTTATGCAAGGTAGACATTTTATATTATATGCTACAAGATAACTAAAGAAGAAAAATGGAAAAATGGAAAGAGGAAGAAAGGCCAGTTGGTTATTGGTGGGTAAATAATAGATATATAATTAAGGATGGATGTATAGATGTACGGATGGATGGATGGATGGGTGGGTGGATGGATGGATGAGTTGGTGGATGGACAGATGGATGAGTAGATGGCCAAAGGGACAGATATATAGATGATTGGATGACTTGATGGATATGAGGATGGTTGTTTATCTGGATGGATGAGTATGAAGGTGGTAGGTTATAGACATGTATATGGATGGATGGATGGATGGATGGATGGATGGATGGATGGATAAATATGTAGATAGGTGGGTGATGGATAGTTAGATAAATGGATGGATAATAGATACGTGGAATAAAACAAACATTCTGAAAATTGTACCTGAACCAAGGGCTCTTTTCCAGACCAAACTTGATCCATTTTAAGAGCATCTAAATTATTAATCGATTAGTGCCAAACATTGAGCGGCCACCTGGCCCTGGTTCCTACAGATGTCTACAGCCGACTGCCCCTGGGCGCTGAAGACTTGAGGTTCTTATTTTAGGTTCTGTCTAGACATCTCTCTAAATAGGAACGCCATGCTAATCTGCAGGTGTTGTTTCTGAACCGTTATTTCGAAACACTACAAAAGAAAAGATCCGAAAAGAAATAATACTGATGTGGGAGCAAGGTCTGTCATGGGAAAAGCCTTGCCAATGTGTCTGTCCCTCCCATACCACCTGGTTCCTGCCTAGATGCTACCCAATTACTGGCGAACCGGATAGTCACAGTGGGTATCATTAATTAAGTGCATTTTGACTAATTAATTTACGAACTGGTAAGTAGGGCCTCCCTTTGGTAGTTTGGAGGTGCAACTACCAGGGCTGCTGATTAAAATGTGAAGCCAATCTGGCTGGATGGCTGGGAACACTTGGGCAACATTTGTCGTAAGGCTTGCTGAATGGTATCCTACTGGTATCGCTAACTCCCTTTAATCAGTAAGTATAAAATTCATCCAAGAGCATAAACTATAGCTGACACTGGCATACATCAAATCCCAAACTGGGCATTCAAAATAAATTGTATCGAGATTTTTGTCACCAGCATTGATTTCTGCCTTTCACGCCGGTTTCTGGGGCAGCCACATAAAAGTTAAATACAAGCTATCTATGGGTTCATTGGATTGCAGTAATTCATTAAGCCAACGGCGGCGTTAATAAATCTGAGCGTGGAGATCGACTCCGCAGACACCCCCCCCCCCCCGGCGCAGAAGCACGCCTCTAATCAGAGAGGGTGGCAAAACTCATCTTGTTGGCATAAAGTGGCTTTGGAGGGTGGCAAAGGGCTTGCTTCTGAGGGTGAGACTGTGTTCCACAGGCAGAATTACATTGGAGGGACAGAAGAGTTCCCTGTGGAGCTAGAGTCTCTGGCAGCTGGCTGGCAGCATGTGCCCTGTCAGGGGCTGGTCTGCGTCTTGGCTGTGAGCCCACCGGTGAGGGATCTCAGGTGCCCCCACTGCAGTGACTTCCTCTGCTGGTTTAGGTTTTTTTGTTTTTGGTGTGTGTGTGTGTGTGTGTGTGTGTGTGTGTGTACTTGACACAAGCTAGGATTGATGATCTGGGAGGGGGGAGGGAACCTCAGCTGGAAAATATCTTCATCAGATTGTTGTATAGGCAAGTCTGTGGGACATTTTCTTGATTTATTGATGTGGGAGAGGCCCCAGTCCATTGCAGGAGGTATCATCCCTAGGCAGGTGGTCCCGGCTTGTGTTTTTAAAAATTATATTAAAAAAATAAAACAAAATTAAAAACCAGACACAGTTAAGTGAGCCATGTGGCCTCTGCTTCAGTTCCTGCCTCCAGGTTCCTGCCCCTGACTATGTCCTGTGAGGCCCCTGACTTCCCTTGGTGATATATCCTATCCTATAATCCTGCCCCTGACTATATCCTGTGAGTCTAATAAACATTTTCCTTTTTCCAAGTTGCTTTGGGCCATGGTGTTTGTTAAGCCAACGAAAAGCAAACTAGGATGCCCATCCGCCACGGGTGATGATGACCTGTGTATTCGTGAGGCAGGTTTGCAAAGCAAGTTTACATCTGGTATCTCTTTGACTCCCATAGCTGTGCCGGAAGGAACAAGGCCCAGGTTATCGTTATGTCACCCATTTTATAGAAGCAAGAAACTGAACTTAAAGAGCAGCTTGGTTGGTATAGGGGAGACCCCTTAGTCAGTAAAGTGCCTGTCACACAGCGTAGTAGCTGAGTTTGGATCCCCAGCATCCAAGTGACACCCCAGGCAAAGCATCATGTGTGGGAATCCCAGCGTGGGGATGGGATGAAGATACCAGGATTTTTCCGGTCACACAGTCTACCTGAGCAGCAAACTCCAGGTTCAGTGAGAGCTCTGTCTCAAAAAGAACGTGGGAAGCAACAGAGAAGGATACCAACACTGAACCCTGGCTTCCATATGATTGTATATAGGAATGCATCCCCACCTGCTTACACACACATGAACATCACATACATCACATACAGACACATGCACACACATGTGTATACAAGGGCACACATGAACACACACAGAGAGAGAGAGAGAGAGAGAGAGAGAGAGAGAGAGAGAGAGAGGGAGAGAGAGGGAGAGAGAGAGAGAGAGATTAATCTGAGTCCCCATGGCTAATAGAACTGGAGTAATTGTCAGATGTCTCAATGTTCACATTCTGCCTCTAGTGACCTAGTTCTGTGTCCTTGGGCAGGTTAGTTATTCTCAGTTCCCCTGTCTTCTCCGCTGAATGGTGAGGATGATAAAGGATCCCCATTTGCCAGGCAACCTAATAAGTGCCTGATTTAGGCCACACACGTAACAACTCAGGGGTTGGCTGTGATACACATAAAGCTTCGTCAGCATCAAGCCAATCTAGACAGCTCTGGAAAGCAACCAGTGAGAAGTTCAAATCCCGCTTCTTCTCCTATAGGGCAACCGTGGAAGAAATCCCTGTCCTTGCCTTTGGCCTTGGCCTCGTTGAGAAGTACTCCTTCCCAACTTCCCCCAAGAAGTGTCCTTGAGGGTGTATATTAAAAGCAGCCGGGATATTTCCGTTCCTTTCAGCTGTGACTCATTATTTTAAATAGCGGCTCAATGAGGAGATGAGAAAGGAATTTAAATACACTAACTGACAGGGTTTTTAGGGAAAGTGATAAGCAAGGGGGGGAAAAAAGCAATCAAGAAGATTTACATGAAGCCTTGTGATCGGCGGGTCATCTATTTAGGGGTCCGGTGATGAAAAAGTGTCTTTTTACGTCCGGGGTGATCATGCAATTGGACAGGAAAGGATCTCAATGAATCAAGCTATAGGTGCAGACCAGATTTACGTCAGTGGTGACCAAACATACATGCTTCTTCAGGGGAAAGTTGTACATTCTTGCTGGAGGCCAAGAGCAGGGTAGAGTGGTAATTCTGGCCACTTGTTTGGCGTCTGTGGATAGAACCGTGCCTTCAGAACGTACTGAGTCAGCTTCCGGTTACAATTCTGGTCCTATGAGGAAAGAGAATGGCTTCCTAACTGCTCATTTACTTTGACAATGAACCCTGAGATGGGCAGGTAAGCAGTATCGTTCCCAGCCCAAATAAGACAGTATATGCTTCCTGGGGCCAGGGACAAAGCTTTAGCTTGCCTCCATCTCTCCCCCCCCCCTTCCTTGCTCCCTCCCTCCCTTCCTCCATCCATCTATTCCTCCCTTCATGCAGCCTCCCCCCTCCCTCCCTTCTTCCATCCATCCATCTATCCTTCCATCCATCCATCCATCTATCCCTCCCTCCCTCCTTTCCTCCCTCCCTCCATCCCCCCTCCCTCCCTCCATCTCTTCCTCCATCCTTATCATAATTACATTTCATGAGGCCAAACTAAGGTGATGGAAGATGCCTAGCATCGTATTCATTCAGAAGCCATCTCCCTCACCGTCTAGGGAGAACACTCAGCAAGGTGCACATGAGCACATGTGTCCGACCACCGCAGGCTTTGTTCTGAAGCCTGCCTCAGTCATCCTGTTCAGAATGAAAGGGAACAAACTGAGCCTGGCTTACTGCAGGAGAGGAGCCACAGCCAGGGCCGCACACAGCACCAGGCAGGACTCCTTCAGCTCCAAGGCAGAGCTTCTCCTTTAATGTAATGCGGTGCTCTGGTATTAATCAGCACTGGGGGCCTGCTGTGAGGCTGCAGCTGCCCTTTAGAAGGCCCCGACCATTTTAGTATTTTCTAGAACAATGTAGAGACCTTCTGCTGGGTGGGGGGTGGAGGTGGGGAGAGATCTTCTCATTTGCTTTCAGAATAAGGATAATTAGTACCAATTGCAACTCACAGCTACAGGATTCCGACACCTTTTTCTTGGCGTATTACTTAGGGTTTCTGCAAATTCACCGATGGGCTCTGAGACTCGCAGCATAATTATGGCTCCTCTGCATTCACCTTCGCTGGGGAAGGTGCCGTTAAAATATGGAGTCATCAAAGCCTTGTATAAGGATGAATTATGTGACTCGTATTACTGAGTGCAGGGATGATAAGGCTCGGTGGCCAATAGCCATGAGTTGGACAAGAACCGTGGTAGGGGAAGGAATTGGAGAAAAGCCATTGACACAGGATGGTCACCTACTGTACAGAGGGTTGGTGGATCACAAAATCCTCCTAAGGATATCTTGATGGTCAGCCACCACTAGCCTCTGTGTCCTAGATCCTTGGTCAGTGCTCAAATCCCTCTGCTCCACTGACCCACCCTAGAGAGTAGTAGAGCACCCTCCGTTCATCTATATTAGTTCTCAGTGCTGTAAGCAAAATGCCTGACCAACGCAATGTAAGGAAGGGTTATGCTGGCTCTTGGTTTAGAGGTACAGTTCCACCGTGGTCGGGAAAACGTAGCAACTGAAGCGCTAGAGCTGTGGTGTCAGGAGCTTGAGTCGGGTCACACAGTCAGTCTCTCAGGAGGAGGAGAGAGCTGAATCCTGACCCTCGTCTTACTCTCTCTTTATTCAGCCCACGCACCCGCCACAGCCCCTGTGATGGTGCTGAACTCAGGTAGGGGCTTGGATTAAACCCTTCTGGAAATGTCCTCGCAACACAACCAGAGACGCAAGGCACCTCTACCCTCTGTGGCTTTCACGACGCCAGACCAGGTCAGGATCCTACCTTCCTACTCTGGCTTTCTCGCCACAGACACGTAAATGCCGCAGAACCTCTCCCATCCCGGCAATCTGTTAGGGGAACCCACTCAGTCTTTCTCTGCTGGCCACATCTTTTCCTCCGCACGGAGTGAGAGGGACCTCCTTCATAAAGGGCCCAGTGGAGTTCAGTGGTGCAAGGCTATACTGATCAGAATCACGCAGACAGCCCTCTCCCTCCCCCACTTCCTGGCTTGGTCAGAGGTAGGCTTGATTGGACAGGCTCATTTCTAGCTCTGATCAAGGGAGGCGAGGAACGACAGAATACTTACTGTAGCGGTTTGAATGAGGAATGTTCCCCACGGGTCCATGCATTTGAATACTCCCTCCTCAGCTGTGGTCCAGTTTGCGGAGGTTTAGCAGGTGCAGCCTTGCTGGAGGGAGTTTGACTGCTCACGCCGCCACTGGGCAGGTGCTGGGCTTTAGGGAAGCATTGAGACAGCACTCCAGGGGTGGGAAAATGCAGTCAGAGATGTGGGAAAGCCGCTGCTGGAGAACGGAAGGAGTGAACGAAGTGTTGGGAGTTCACAGGCCCTTGACGAGGCTAGGACCCGGTGCTCCCAAATTCCTGGACCTTCAGGCACTGCTGAGTCTCCGAGGAGTCGAGAGCAGAGTTGGGAGCCTGTAGGCTGAGGACCATGACTAGGCTGGGCCTGGGGAGTGATGGGAAGCCCTGGCTTTGCTCATCTGAAGGTCGTTAGCTTGGCTAGCTTGGCTGCAGCTGTGGCTGGGAGGGAGCACAGAGAGACCTTCTAAGGGAGACTTAGGCAGTGGCTCCGTGGGCAAAGGCCTGCTCCATCCTCCTCACGGTGGTTCTTGATGAAAGAGACAGTCCTTGATTCCAAACTATTTATTGGTTGTTCATAGTGGAAAATGGATGCGTTCCATACCAACTTCTCGGGGTGGACCTGAGACTAAATACCTTTTGCAGGGGGAAAGTCAGGGAAGGGAAGCTCATTGGTTTACCCTCAAGTTCTCTAGGTGTCTCACTATTATGGAGAACTCTGTTCGGGGCCCACATGACCATAGGACATGTTTCCTATGTGGGAAGTGTGTCACGTGTTCCAGGTCAGAAATTTGGCAGGGAGGCACCTACCATCTTAGATGTGAACCCAGTGAATGTCTAGGGTCTCAAACCTGCTCTACCCACCAAGCTTCCTGGCATGGTTTACTGTTCCTCAAGAGACCCCGTCTCAGAAAATAAGATAAAGAGCAACTGAAGAAGACACCTGATATGCAACTCTGACCTACACATACATGTGCATACGTGTGCACATGTGTGTGCACATGTGCATGCACACACACACACACACACACACCTGTTAAATGCACAGGTAGAAGCCCTGTCCCACCCACCACCCACCAACCAGTGTATATACAGTCTCTCTACCACTAAACTGCAAGCATCCTAGCCCAGAGCTGAGATCACCTCTACACTCGCCTCCCTTCCACTGCCCAGCAGAAGGAGAAGTGGAGGCAAGGTCCTAAGCACTCATCTAGCCAAGCTTTAAGCCCTTTACGCTTCTCAACTAATATTTACATCCCTACAAGGGAAGAACAATGGAGAGTCCCATTTCACAGGTGAGGAAACTGAGGCACTGAGGCACTGAGACACCAAGTTCTTTACTTCTCTTCACTACCCCATCATGACTTACACAAGGCCCCTCAACTTTATGCCAGAGGGACCAAAGCTGTAGGAGTCTAGCCACGTGCTAAATCTAGCCTACCAGATGACAAGGGTGGAAAGGAATCCCGATATGGCCTGCTGAAGGCCTAAATAAACAGCACCTAGGCCGGGCTCACCATCCCTGTGCTGAAACAGTGGCTGCAGACACAGACTACCCCTCGCTTGGGCCTGGCCAGGAGTCCCCTTTCCCCTTTCCCTCCACACAGCCCACCAGCCCAATTCCCTGGGACCTAACTGATGGGTGCATGCATGGATCCTGGCCAGTTTGAGTGGCAACAATACTCCGGTCTCGGTGGCTGTCCCAGGCCTCAGTCTTGTCTTCCCAGGAACACAAGAGAGAGAGGCTCTGGCCTGCCCCTGAGCCAGCTGAAGCACAGCTGACTATATCAGCTACTCTTACTGACAAAGTACCCAAGAGACAGCTAAAGGAAGGAAGGAAGGAAGGAAGGAAGGGAGGGAGGGAGGGAGGGAGGGAAGGTGGAAGGAAGGGTTTCTTTTTGGCTCATCAATTAAGGGTCTCGCCCATCATTGTAGGAAAGTCACAGCTTGAGGCAGGTGGCCACTTTGAATCCACAGTCAGAAATCAGAAAGAGATGGATGTCAGTGCTCAGCTCACTGTCTTCTTTTTGATCAGGTCAGGACCCCACCAGGCCATGAGATGGTGCCTCCTGATTTTAGAGTAACTCTTCCCACTTCCGCTAACCTAATCTAGAAAATTCCTCACAGACGTACAGAGAGGTTTGTCTCCTAGGTGGTCTAGCTCTGTCAAGTTGTCATCACTGTTAACTAACCAATGGCGTGCGTCTGCTTGGTGTGATGTGTGACCACACCCCACTCTGCTTGAGCAGTGCAGAAGAGAGAAACCAAGCTAGGGCCCAGAGGCAGCCAAGAGGAATCTGATGTCAATGCCGGGACCCTGGGAGCTCCTGAAGTCATTGGTTCCCAGTAGGCTTGACCTGTGTCTTTACAAGGAGAAGTTAGGACAAAGACCAGACAGAGGGACAGAGATGAAGGCATGAGAAGACATCATCCTTACGTCAATAGAAGCCAGCTTTCCCCCATTCCTTAAGACTTCCAGCTTCCAGAACAATGAGGGAATTAGGTTCTGTTGACTCCCCTGGTCTGTGGTAGTTGGATATGACATCTCTAGGGCACTAATACACTCCTCCCTCTGTGTCCATAGTGTCTAAGGGGATGTGTTCCAGGACCCTCAGGATCCCCACAGATACCCAACGCTAAGTCCTATCTATAAAATACTTTGTCATTTGCATATAAATGAAACTATCTTTCTGCATTTTAAGTCCTCTCTAACCCATCCACAATGCCTTGTAGAGCCTGAATGTGACGTAAATAAATACATGGGCTGTCTGAAGAGTACTAAATTGTTTTTCTCAGACATTTGCAAACCATGGCCGGTTGAACCTGCAGATGCAGAAGCTTCAGAATTGGATGTGTCAGATGCAAAAGGCTGACTATTCAGTCGGGACCACAAGCCTTCGTCCACATGGTGTTTCGTAATCCCTTAGTGGGTTTCTATGATGTAACAGCTGTAGACTCTTGGCAGCTTACAACAGCATTTATCTCTGGTTTGTGGCTCTACCTGCCCGTAAGGTGTGGTGTCAATTTGACTGGGGTTTGCTCCAAGCAGTAAGTCTCTCTGGATCAAAGCGCTTCCCTGATACGTACTTGGTGCTTGGAAGATCACAGAACCCAGAGGCCAGTGAAAAAGTGTGAATACACCCAAGGCCCTATAGCTGAAAATCAACTTAACTGGTCAAAGCAAGTTATAAAGCCATGGTAATGAATGTCCGCAGGTTAGGGACGGGTACTGGACTGCCTCCCGGATGAGGTGACGAAATTACAGGGCAGGAGGGATAATTAGCCTGAGGGCTGGTTAGGCCCAGGGGCAACGATCCAAGTACTTACAAAGAGTCAAAGATAGTGCGGACAGAGTCCCCAAGGGATTTCTGGGGCAGCACAGTGCACATTGCAGTTCCCAAACACAAACACACCATGTCAGCCAAGGTGTCCTGTCACCACAGACCCAGGAAACCAGGCTGGTGCTTAGTTATCACAGGCTCAGCTGAACCACGGCACCTTCTTGGAACTGCACACGCCATCTCAAGCCAATGGCTGTGTGTACAGAGAAACCAACTCTTTCCTGCGGGGAGAAGGATTGACTTAGAGTAGAGCCAGCTGTTCTCTGGAGGGGCTGACAGAAGAAGTGGGGGCTGTCACGAAGGGGCATTGTTTCTTTGTTTTCTAAATTGTTGAGATGACCAAAGATTTGTTTTTTCTTTTAGGGGTTTGATTATCCATTCCCTGAAGAGTTCCATTGACAAGTTGGCAATCATTTTGGTGGGAAATAAGCGAGATTGAGGGGAGGCTTCTAGGCAGAGATAGCACCTCATATGAGTTTGGAAGTTTTTCACAAGGCAGGGATCAGACCCAGAGGTGGCCAGGGGTTTTGACAAGCTTTCCACGCAGATAGACAGATCAAATGGCACAGCTTAATGCACTCAACAAATGTTTACCAAACATCCCCTGAGGCCACATAAACACAAACACATATTATCCTAATGGTAAGTAAAGTACTGCCTTTCCATGTGTGGGTCACGGAGATAGATCCTCTCCCAGGGCTCAGCCACTTTGTCTAAAGTAAGGGTGTTTGTCTAAAGACAAGTTGGAAGTCTCTTTCCAATCTAGATCTTTCTTTATTTCTTCCTTCCTTCCTTCTTGCTTCCTTCCTTCCTTCCCTTCTTTCTTTGCTTGCTTTCTTTCCTTTCTTTCTTTCTCTCTTTCTTTTTTCTTCCTTCCTTCCTTTCTTTCCTGTCTTCTCTTCTCTTTTCTTTCTTTCTTTCTTTCTTTCTTTCTTTCTTTCTTCCCTCCTTCCTTCCTTCTCTTCCTTCCTTCCTTCCTTCCTTCCTTCCTCCCTTCCCTTCCCTTCTCCTTCCTTCCTTCCTTCCTTTTTTCTTATATTGCCCAGACTAACCACAAACTCCCTACATACCCAAGAATAACCGCTAGCTTCTAATCCTTCAACCTCTACCTCCTGAGGGCTAGGATTGCTGATGGATGTCACCATACCAGTTTGTGCATGCTGGAAATTAAACCCGAGGCATTCTGTATGCCTAGGCAGGCACTCTGAGCTGCATCTCTAACTGCAGACCTAGAATTTTGAAGACCAAGCTGGGCCAAGTTCTTGCTTACTTAACAACCACTGAAACCTAGAATCCATGTGGGTTTTTTTTTTTTAAATCTGGGCATATTGACACATGCTGATAATCCCAGTGCAGGGAAGTAGAGACAGGCAGACCCATTGCCTTGCTAGCCCGCCCATCTAGCCTACCGGCAAGCCCCAGGCCAATGAATGACCCTATCTCAAAACACAGGTAGGCAGTGCCTAGGGTCGCATACTAGCTTGTAAAACATAAACAAGTCATCCTAACAGTATTGCTTCTCCCTTCCACAATGTCTCTATCTATCTATCTATCTATCTATCTATCTATCTATCTATCTATGTATCTAAGTATCTGTCTATGAATCTATTTATCTATCAATCATCTATCTATTTATCTATCATCTATCTATTTATCTATCTATCTATCTATCTATCTATCTATCTTTTGCCACATCTCACTCCCATAGTGGGAAAGGACAGTGAGGTCCACCTTTGACCCTCTCATACATTACATAGACATGTGCATACACACAAATGTACCTGCTAGTTCTCTCTCTCTCTCTCTCTCTCTCTCTCTCTCTCTCTCTCCACACACACACACACACACACACACACACACACACACACACACACGGCCCAGTGAATTAAGATCTGGATCCCCAGCACCCACATGAATGTCAGGGCCTTGTCTCTAATCACAGCACGCAGGGAGCAGAGACAGGTGATCATCCCCCAGAACAAGCTGGCTCGCTAGGCTAGCTGAGTCAGCGAAATCTGTCTCAACACATAAGGGAGAGGGTGACCAATGCAGAGCCCCATTGTCAACCTCTGGCCTTATACATGAACCTAGTGAAAACTCTAAAAAGAAAGATTCATACTGACGGTGAAATTTTGTGAGAAACATAAAATCGTTTATTCACTGTCCTGCCCAGAGACCTGGGAGAGTATCTATTCCTTGAATTAAAACAATAGTAATAAGTGGATTTTAAAACTGGAACCTGTAGCCAGGTATGGTGGTGCAAGCCTGTAACCCCAGCATGAAGAAGACTGGAACAGGAGGAGGACCATGAATGTGAAGTCAACCTGGGCTACACAGAGATCCTATCCCCACACCTAATTCACCACGGAGCCCTCTGAGCTAGGAAGGTGACAATCCACCTGGCAAGTGACACCACATACTTCTTTCTGCCCTCAAGCAGGGACATTCTCTACTCATTATTTGCAAGGATGGGATCACCTCTTTAAAACAATGTCACACATGTACACATACGCTGTGATCAAGCTCAGCATCTCCATTACCCTCTCTGTTTCCTCCCCTCTCTGGCTGGACCCCTTTGAGTTGCTTTCTTCTTCTTACAAAGATGCCGTGAGGGCTGGCTGAACCCCAGGGCCGATCCATCTTTGGGGAGACATTGAAGTTCTGCCTCAAGGTTGATACCTCCTAACAAATGACTGGATAAGAGCCCCCACATCTGTCTTTCTTTTCTTCCTCAAAGCTACTAGAGGGCTCAGGCTCTCCATGCTGCCTCCAAAGCTATTAGACTCCCTCGGGTTGTGAAGTGGCTTTGCATGTCTCCCCTGGGGTTCTTAGATGGCTGTTAAGAGTATTGTAGCTGCTCTCCATACAGTGTCTTTGTTTTTAAATAATAATTAATAATAATATGTTTGTTCTTATTTATTACTATTATTATTAGTGGTTTTGATGGTATATGTGTATGTAAGTGACATGTGGAGACCAGAGGACAGCTTTCAGGAGCCAGGTCTCACCTTCCACCTGGGTTGTGAAGATGATGTGGGAGATGGTTACCAAGCTTACATGTCATTTTCAAACCCATGCAGCCATTTCCCTGGGCCCCAGTTCCATCTCTCAGATATACGATGGCTGTTTTGGAGCCAGGACAGAAGCATTCTTGCATCTGTCACCTCAACAATCTTGGGCACTAGGCATGGAGCAGGGCTAGAGCCAGGGACCCACAATCAGAGCCCAGAGGCTTTGCGATGAAGAAACAGACCAATCATTTACTTTACTACATACATTGCTCGGCGCCACTTGTCCCCTTTAAAAGCAAAGCTTCTATGTGTTTGTTTCTCAAAATAAAAATATCAGTAGTTAGCTACCACTAGACAGTGGGGGTCCCAGTGCCATCCAGATCCCAGGA
This sequence comes from Mus musculus, assembly GCF_000001635.26. Lineage (NCBI taxonomy): Eukaryota > Metazoa > Chordata > Mammalia > Rodentia > Muridae > Mus > Mus musculus. The sequence goes on along the minus strand of NC_000070.6, from coordinate 142,489,939 downwards.
TGGGAGAGTACAGCATAGCTCACATCGATCTGAACAGACACAAGCTCCTCCTGACAGCACACACACTTAGTAATATGGGCTTGGGGTGCCAAGAGTTGCCTTATAAATTGTTTTACACGTCCCTGGCATAAAATAAGGCAGAAGAGTAGACAATTGCTTGATACAATTTTCCCATCAAATAGACTTCTACATAAAATAGCTTCCTGTTAATTGTGTGTCTTAACTAGACAGCTGGCTCTGAGAACCCAGGGTGATGGCTGCAGAGGAATTCCTTTATGGATGCTGGTTTGACTAAATCCATACTGTTTGGCTAATAAATGCTTTCCTTGGGTCACTTTTTCCGCAGGTAGAAAAGTTTTGAGTATTGCTTTAAAAAGAGAACTCGGGGATGGAAAGATGGCTCAGTGGGTAAGAAAGTTCAGTGTGCAAGCGTGGGGACCTGAGTTCAAATCCCGAGCAACCACATAAAAAGTTGGGCATGGCTACACATGCCTGCAATCCTAGCACTGAGGAGAGGAGTGTGGAGGCAGGAGGATGGCTGGGACTTGTCGTCTGCAAGATTCACTGAGAAACAGCAAGGCTCAGGTTTAGGAAGAGACCCTAGCCCTGGGGAATAGGGCAGAGTGACAGAGAGAGACACTTGATGGCCTGTGCACACACAAACACATGTACCACACAATAAATCCATGCATACAGAAAGCATAATGATAAATTTTAAAAAGGAAAGAGCCAGGCAAATCTCCTACAGTTTGCCACTTTCGACTCCTCAAAACAGATAGCATGTCATCGATAGGTCCCAGGCTCTTATCAATTGGTCCTTGAGGAATGTTAAGGTCTGAATTATTCTCACTGGCTGGTGCTTCTTGTATTGTCTCCACTGTAGTCTTGAATGAACATCACAATCATGACATGGTCTGTGTGTACCAAGACGTATTTCTCTTGGGGAAGGTGGTCTGGAATCATAAGTATTGGGGACTGGGAGTTTGTGGGGGGGGGGGGAGGACAAGGAACTGGGCTGGCAAGATGGCTTGCCAAGCTGCCTGATGACCTGAGGTCAATCCCAGAGTCCACAGGGTCTTCTGAACTCTACATGCTTGCTATTACATGCGTGAACACGGATGCACACACAAATTGTCATCTGTTTTGTGCATGTATTCCAAACAAATAAATACATGCAAAACCCCCCACATTTTTCAAAAGCAATGAGCTCAGAGGGAAATGGGAGCTACAGAAGCCTGTGCAAATGAGGGAATCAGGAGCAAAACTAAGCAGAGAGCTTCTCCTAATACAGGTGCTGCCTGCCAAAGGAACAAGAAGGAAAGGACGAAACAGAGCGACAAAGACATCGTGAAAACCCTCACACTTGTGGAAAACGCCCCTTTCCAAATCTAATCCTTCCTCCTTTTTTGAGGCAAGGTCTCACTATGTAGCCCTGGCTGGCCTGGAACTTGCTGTCTAGACCAGGTTGGCCTTAAACTCACAGAGAGTTGAGTTTGCCTCTGCTTGCCTCTGCCACCTGAGTGCTGGGATTAAAAGGCCAGTAAGCCCAGCCCAATCACTTATGTGTGCAACCCCGTTTCAGCACAGGAAGCAACTTTTCCTAGGTAAGAGATCACAGGACCACTGACATTGTGAGAGGAAAATTTACCTATTTCGGGTAGGTCTGTTAAGAATTTCAAGCTAGTGAGGCCCCATTTTTAAGTGTGTGTGTGTGTGTGTGTGTGTGTGTGTGTGTGTGTGTGTGTGGTGAATGTCACTGATCCCTAAAGTATCTTTTTTTTTTTAAGTTAAAAGAACCAATTTACCAAATGGGTCCCCGGGGGTAGAAGAATTCATATCCTGTTCACCTGGAACAGCCCCCTCCCTCCCTTGCCTCTGCAGTGGCTCAGGACCTTGGGCAGAGGTGAAGGGCATTGGGTTAGAAGGGGCACAGATGGTCTTAGTGTATCCATGTGTTAAAGAGAAATAGACAAAGAGAGAAGAGGTGGGACCCTAGAAGTAGGCATACCCAGATCTTTTTGTGTTCCTGGTTAGTGAATTCCTCAGCATCCCTACAGTGGTGAAGAAGTCACATCCTGTTTTTCCAATGAGAAATCTGAGGCTCTCAGGGATTAGATAATTCACAGGGTGCCACAGAGCTACAAACTATAAGGCTGGGGCTTGTGGGAATCTAATCCCTCCAAATCCAATCTCCACCTCCCTTCCTCCTCCCCCCACCCCCCCTGTTTTGAAACAGGGTCTCACCATGTAGCCCTGGCTGGTCTGGAACTTGTTATGTAGAATAGGTTGGCCTCGAGATCACAGACACTCAGGTCTGACTAGCTAATTGCATAGCCTAGGAACAGAAACAGTGTTCTCTCTGGAGGAGGAGGGGGAACACTGATGAGTGAGCACCATCCTGCCTAGAAGCTGTATGCCAAGTAGTATCTACACTATGCAGAGAAACTAGGGCTGCTGAAGGGTAAAGT